>NC_133220.1:18319663-19560913 GCF_040436345.1 Pagrus major
GCTATTTGAGCTGTGCAGCTATTGTTTATTTCTTTAAAATGTTTGTCAAACTATTTTGGCACTTTGCGATTGAACTCGTGAATTCAATGCAAAATGTGACCCAGAGCAGGGAACCAACCAAACTGTCAATCTTACCCAAGTAATTATTGGATCACACCTCATAAAGCTTGTTAACTGAAGGACTTTTTCTTCCTTACATCACTCTGGTCTATTTATACTTCAGTCACTCTTGTGTCTTTCCAAGTGCTTATCAATCAAAAGGTTTAATAGCAGCCCTCTAGCATTACACAGTTATAGCCGATGTTTGATTTATCCCTTCATTCCACTTTAAAGTAGGGCTGCAACTAACAACTAGGGCTGAACCATAAGAAAAAAAAAACATTAAATTGCAATTATTTTTGACACATATTGCAATATGATTTTAATATATTAGTTTATTGATTCATTATTATTTAATTAATAGTAATTTTTGGGTTACATTTTCACTGGAAAATATAAAAATGAAGACGCTGTGTTTGCTGAGGTCTGTACCAAAGAAACAACTGTGTAGCAACATTGTGCTTTATCTAAGGTATGTTGTGACACATTTTTACCTTTGTCAAAAATGTACAGCATCTGTGATTTGGATAGTGCTACTGTTGAGCTGTTATTCAGCCCTACTGACAAATATTTTCATTATCGATTAAAGTGTCGATTGTTTCTCGATAAGTCAGTTATTTGGTCTATAAAGCACAAGAAAACTGTGAAAATAGAGTCCAATGTGACATCTTGAGAAATCTTTATGTCTAAGAAATTCAGTTAAGGACCAAGAAATTCTCAATGGTATCAAACTGGACCAAATGATTTTTTAGTACTTTTGCTTGAAAAATTACTTAAACAATTTCTGTTGTTTTTCTTTCAAACAACTGATCAATTAATGGAAAGATCACTTGGCTGGGTTAAAAACTTTCTATACTAGTGCAATACTTTTATGATAACACAGATACATTTCCATACACTAGTCATGTTATGCAATTAAGAAACATGAATACAACACATTGAAAAATTTTATAAACATTTATTTAAAAAAAAAAAGAAGAAATCAGTGTAAAAAAACAGGAAACAATCGGTATTTGCTTAATTGGCTACATTAGTTCTGATGATTTTTATATCATCGACTGGCCGATCTTGACCGTCCGTTTCTACCATCCCAATCCGGTTCAGAACTGCCATCCCCTGACAGACTCTTCCAAAGATGGTGTGTTTTCCATCTAACCACTGAGTGGGTCCCAGAGTGAGGAAGAACTGGCTTCCATTTGTGTCTGGTCCTGCATTGGCCATTGCCAGAATACCAGCTCCTAACAGAGACACAAATCATATGAGAGTGAGACAATCAAAAATTTGTAACTTTTAGCTGTTACAGGACTAACAGCAAAAGGACTTGAGGACTCAGTACCAACAGACATACTACTACGTTTTTTTTTGTAAAGTGTGCAGGAGCCTTCTATTATAGCCACCTTATATTCAATTGGGATTTTCCCACTGTTATTACCTGTGAATTTTAGCTCTGGGTTGAGCTCATCTTCAAACTGTTTACCAAATATGGAGGCACCACCGCGACCTGTAGGGAGACCAAAGATCAGTAAACCACAGGTTTTCTTGCAGGCGAAGTAACTGAATAAATGAACATGTCATGTTTTATTTGAAGAGACCAGTGTGTCCTCGCTTCACACTTGTTGTGTTAGCACAGAACTCTGATTTTGTAAGAGATATGTTGCCAAACAAATGTATGAACATGGGCTTCTACACAAGACGTTGTGTGAAAAATGTGATCAGGTCTGCCTGACCACAGCTGGGATGTCTGATTCTTATTGTGTTCAGATTTTAGGTGGGAGTAAACGCAATGCATCCAACATGCTGAAATGTGTACACATCATAACATTGATACAGATATTTGCTTTTAACTAACATAAAATATGAGTTCAAATTTAGAGATCTAGAAAGCTTAGAATCATGTCTCAAGTCGCTGATTAAACCTCTATTTTATGCCATTAAATGCGTGAAAACTAAAGCAATACAGGTGGGAAATTAATGCTACACAGTAAGACATAACTGGGTGTGCAACAGTGAGCTCATCTATGCAGCTGATCTGGGGTTAACAAGGAACATATTTTATCTAATCATGGAGTGGCCCACATGCAGGTTCTGCAACAAACCAGCACAACATGTCTCAATACTTTTTAATTCAAAGACAGTGTGACAAAGTTTATAAAGTTTCCATTAACTCAACACCTCACAAAACCCTGATTTGTCTGGGGCTGATTTGCAGCCACCTCATTTACACGGAGACGATATACATCCCATCACAAAGAGGATGACGAGAATGTATTAAAAACAGCAGGTGTAAGCGCACAGGCAAGATCGGATTGTTTATTATCTAGTCAGTGTATCCAGATGCAGATTTCATTTTAATACCATGTGTATATACGGTGTTTGAGTTTGGTGAGTTTAAAAACATTTGTTAATATCCAGACAAACTGTAAGTAGTCATCCTTCATTCGATTATTACTAGAAACTGTCCTCTCTAACTGAAACTGTGATGAACTGTATGCTTGCCTGTAGACAAACTTCACATTTTAACATGTTCAGCTGACTGCAGAGGTTGCACTGTACTCATTGAACACATCTGACGTATAATTTGTACCAAATCACATATTTACTTTCCAGAAAACTTTCACAAGCCTGAAGCCTGAAGGTAAAAAGAACACAAACATGCGTGGACAACCGGTCCCTGTGTGGATATCCAGTATAGTGTATGTGATGAACCTACCTGTCCCTGTAGGGTCTCCTCCCTGCACCATGAAATCTTTGATAATGCGGTGAAATTTTGTGTTGTTGTAGTAGCCTCTCCTGCCCAGCTCTGCGAAGTTCTTGCAGGTCTTTGGTGCATGTCTCCAGTACAGCTCCATCACAACCGTCCCCATCCTGCAATGCATGGGCTCAGTGTTAGTATCCAGCTCAATTGATTAGTACAGGCTCCCTTACACAAGTCTTGGTCCAAATATTAGAGTTGAAGCGGTTTGTGACTTCATGTGGCTGAACTAAAATGATCCACACCAAACCAGCCTGCTGTTTCCGTCATATACATACACAGTCAGCAGCACAGTGACGAGGTGTTAAAGATTATTCAAAGCCGCAGAAGATATTTCAGCATCGTCAAACGTAACCCAGCAAGCCTAACGCTCTGCTAACATCACCAAAGAGCTAACGCTAATTGAGTTAGCTTAACTGCATTCTCGTTACTGAGAGCTAGCTAGCTAGCTAGCTGAGTTAGCATTCAGTGATTATAATAAACAAACTTACGTCGTGTCCAGAGCCACTGTCGGCGGTTGCCATGTGTCTGGAGGTACCCCTGACATTATCGCTCCACACCGAAGCCTTCAATAGTCTTTAAACAAGTCTGATAGAATATAAAGTAAGAGTTTTATCAGCCGAGCACTTTCATTCAATTCATTTCAAGGGGGAGTTTCTTCTTCTGTGGTTTCCCGCTCGTTTCCTCTACATGTGGGAGGAAGTCAGCAGCAGTTGACTGCCACCTACTGACCAAAATCACGTGTCAGCTTCAGTGCTAAGTCGTGTTGGAAAAAGTCAATAAAAATACAAATATCGTGGTAAAATATTACTTTGGTTAAATCATAGTATCAACCATACGATTAGTACTTCAGTAAAAGTAGATTCAGGCTCTAAGAGTACACGTAAAAGTAAGTTATACATATATTTCCATTTATGTATATACTGTGTGTGTATATAATATATTGACGCAAGTACTTTACTTATGTACACTTCTGAAGTACTTTTCCTTCAGGGGTAAATATTGTGGGTTACTTTTTACTCCCCTACATGTAATTAATAACTTAAAAGTCACCAGTTACTTTGCAGATTACATGTTGTATCAAAGCCAAGGTTTCACATATTCAAAGTAATTTATGTTGCCTGCAACTGGAAATGCTGTAGATCCAGTAATCTATACACGTTCCAACACATAATAAAATACATAAATATATGTATGATTTACTTTTATTTGTACTTTTGATTGATAAAGTACATTTAGTATCAGATACCTTTTACCAAGATAATATTTTAACGCTATATCTTTACTTTAACTCAAGTATGACTTTTGGGCACTGTTTACAACACTGATACTATACACTATCAGTTATCGCCCTGTCCGATTATCGTATCAAATATTCAGTTTTCTTTATGATTATCGCGATCACTGTTTTTTTAATCTCATTAATGATACAAAAAATGAAATTAATAATGCGTTGCTTTGGCTGGTTTTGATGCCGAATGCAATCTGCAAATTAATAAAATACTAAAGTCATCAAATAAATGTAGATGAATGAAAGGTACATTATTCAACATTCGCCACATTTCAGGAAACATGACATTTCACCAAACACAACATTTTTCTTTTACAGTTAAATGAAGATCAAGCTGCAGTCCTTATCATCCCTGAAAGTGTTAGTGTAAAGACTATTATCGCAGAATTTGGGACCTTTGACTGTTCATCTGAACTCCATCTTGACTCAGTGTGAAACTGTATAACAGAATCTTCACATTATTGATTGATCTGTTGATTATTTTCTAAATTAAAGAGAGTAAAAAATATTCATCAGAGTTTAAGTCAACAAATTCAAATGTCATGATTGTCTTGGGGGTTTTTTCTGATCAACAGTCCAAAACCCAAAGATGTTTGATTTAATGTATTTCCTGATGATGGTGCAATGGGGAGAAGTGGCAATGGAAAATTTGAAATTTTCTTGTACCTGTTAAAAAGGAATGCATAGTTTGTGCATGTACAGGCAAGAGTGAAGATGTTTAATGAAAGATTAAAACTGAGAGTTCATGTAGAGCACAGCAGGAAGGTGTGAGACAGTAAGTAATGTGAGCACCTGGGGGTTAACATTATATATCATATATCATACCTCATTGCTTTCACCTGCAGGCTTTTAGGATATCAGGTTTTACAGAGCAGTTTGCCAGACACAGTGGTATAAATCATGTCCTGCAGCATGTCTGTCTTCATCCCAGGACCTCACATTAATTACTTTCTCACACCTTCCTACTGTGCTCTACATGTACTGATTTTTATCTCATCAAACTGTAGTCATAGATATCTCACACTCACACTTTCCTACTACACGTTTTTCATGAACTCTTAACTTTTACCTCTCAGAGCCCAAATCGACATATTCAAGTGTCTTGTTTTGTCTGACCAACGCTCCAAAAATCAAATAGGCCTATAATTAATTTAATGTCCTGGAGGAGAAGGAACAACATCAAATCTTAACATATGAGAAGCCAGAAACATAACATTTTTGGCATTATTGTTTTATAAAATGAAAAATAAAAAATGCTAAATAGTTACTTCATTAATTTTGTCCGTTGACTTATCAACTAAATGTCTAATTGTTCTATCTGTACCATACAGGGCAACAAGAAAGTCACCTACAAGATTATTTGTTTAAAAAATGAAGCTGAAATTTGTTTGTATGGTGGGTTTTAAGCACCAAAACTGAATATATTTATACATCTTGTTATATTATTATATATTTATAAAGCAATAAATCATACAATAAATTGTATGTAAATAATTATGCATAGCTATTTAATAAATTAATATTGATTTATGTATTTAAGCATTTAATTATATAATTATTTATGATGTCGTTTTTGCCTTTAAAACACTCCATATTTTAAGTGAGCATAAAAATATTTACCATGCTTTCGTGGGGTGGATAAACTGCAGACAAAACACACAAAAAAACCTCCCCGTTTCATCCATCTCAGTGTTATGTTCATTTGGTGTAGTTCACATTAAAAACGATGGGGGCAGCAACACGCACACAATGCCCAGAACGTGCCGGGAATACATAAGTAGTAGAAGAAGAAACTCTTCTTCTTCTCTTCAATCAGCAGCGTCTTCGCTTCTTCAACACTTCAACTTCCTCTCCGCTGATCGGTCTGAACTTGTCACCGTTTGACAGCAAGGTAGAAACACCAATTTGCCCTGTTCTTTGTCAACATTAATGTTTTATTTGTTTGTTTATTTAGTGGGTGCAGTTTGTGAACAGGCTCTTGTTATCGTGTGACGATTAGCCGTGACATCAGTTAGCTAGCTAATGTTGGCTTATCAAACCAGTTAAAGTTTATGCTGCAACCGGAAACGTGTTAGAGGTCAGGATAAAAGATGACGAAGTTCATTTTCTGCTCAAAGCTTTAATGACCCACTACTAATGTGGTTTTACAGTTTGTGTCCTGCTAGTTTTGTAAAAGTATTTTATCGCAGCCAAATCTCAAACAGCAGTAACGTTACTTTGCGAGAATGTAAACTTGATGTGCATGTGGATAAGACGCACAAACTCGATGGCTACTTGCTAGCTTTTCTCTCCACTAGTAAGTGGACCTTAAATCGATATTTGTGTGTCAATCAATGATTTCCAAGACGAAGAATAACTCAAGATAAAGGGATATTTCCCATAATGATAGTGATCTATATTGACGGATAGCTGCTATGCAAAGTGAATTAGGAAAATGCATGCGTTCCAGCAATTTGTAGATATAACGTAAAAACTTCAAAAAAATAAAATAAAATAATTATATAGCTATTTTAATCTCATTGTACTGTTCCTATGAAAAATATAAAAAGGCTGAAGTTTAGCCTTTACATTTCATTTTCATACAGGAACTACAACTGTTCTTGGTACTCCTGTATTAACTTTTCAGTATTTGAGTCTAGTGTTACAAATGGATATGGGACAATATGAAAATTTCATGTCATGATCTCCAGATATATTCTGATAATCTTCAAAATATACCTAAAATGGCACTTAAGGATACTGGAATCGCTTGACCGTACATTACATTACGAAACAAATGTTTATATTGCATCGCAGATAGGACACACGTCTTTTTTAGTGAACATACTTTCACATGAAATACAATTGAGACAGACAGTCACTCATGTCAGGATATTCACGATTATCTCGGTTATCCTGATAAAAGATATTCAGGAATGATTATCATATTGTCATCGGTGTTTTAATTGCAGCCTGCGATAACTATTGTCCCATTCATTGTTACAAAGATGATGCCCAAGAACATATGCGTTTAATGTTTTTGGAATTTAATGGCCCATTGTATGTGTGTATGCCTAATTCTGACTACACTCTACATCTATTATAGCCCCAAATTGTCTGATGGCTTTAGTTCCAAATGTCCAAACCACAATAATCATATAAAACAAATTCTCAGTCAGTGTGGATTTATAGCTAGCAGTGAGAGTTTTGCAAGGATGTGTGAAACTGCATATATTAAAATCCCAAGAGTGAACAAATCACAGGTAACCTGTAACACTGTTTTTTACTTGTCTTGGAGTTACATCTACATTTAGTTCCTGCTGTCTTGTTCCTAATAAAATTCAAATTGCTTTAGTTTTTTTCAACTTGTGTTTCTTGGCATTCAGATTACTTATCAGCTGATGATAAAGCTCTACAGTGTAATGGTGCAGTCTAAGTGCGGACATCATATTGTGGAAGATGGAACTGGAATTGCAATTATCTTTATGTTCTTGTCTGTGGCGTGCAATCCAGTCTGCAGAAAGAGTCACTGTGTTGGCCTACTTGTTTATCTGGCAAGCAAAGGGGAGGGATTACTGGGGATATCGTGCTGTGGTGAATTGCAGAGGGACATTGCAATGGCAGAAAGTCTGTTATAATCAAAGTAGCACCAGGACTGTGTTAAAACTTAAATTCATACATTTTACTGCAGCAACACAGGCTAGTCGTAGCTTTAAGCTTAACCTTGCTTTGACAGATGCAGCACTTTCTGCATCCTTATTGCCATGTGATTAATCAGATGAGAAGGTCTAATCCAATTAGGATGGTAGCATGCCTGTTAGCATGCCTAAGCTTGCAGCTAGGTCAGGATATTTTTGTGAGTAAGCTCCAAGGAGGAAAGGGTGTAAAAAAAGGTGCGGCAGTAGTAAGGGGAAAAAAATACTTTTTAGATTGTGTTGAATTTTTATTTGTATTATTCTTCTGTCTCAAGCCAGAGATGGTACAGGCCACAGTGAATGTTTATCCAGATAATAACAAGTTCAACTTCTCTGTCTTATCTCAAGGTCCTACAACATGTCTATTGTCAAGATCCATGCCCGAGAGATCTTTGATTCTCGTGGAAACCCCACCGTAGAGGTTGACCTTTACACTGAAAAAGGTAGGCAACAATATATGAATTATTAGACAATGTACAAACATCTTGTTAATGTGCCTCGATAGCATAAAATGTTTAATATCTAATTTTTAAGCAACATTATGTTTTGTTTTGTTTTTTACCTTAAGTAACAGCTTTAGAATCATGTTGATGGTACAGTGTCTTGTAACAGGGTGAATGGTGTCTCTGTCTCAGCCACTCTGCCCCCCATCACTTGTTTCTGCTCTATGTAACTTCAGTGAGAGGGTAGGATCACAGTGTTACATACATGTTTACATCAACATACAGGTTTTCAACATATGACATTGTTATGATGTAATGAGTTTTGTTTGTAGTTATCACCTACATTACGTCTGACAAATTGTTACAGACCTGGGATTTGTATTTATGACAGTGGTGTTTCACTCAGAAACTGTGGGGGGCGCCAAATTGCACAAAATGCCAATTTCTACTTAATGTTGCCTCAAATGTATTTTATCATCATCAATGATTCTCATGTTGCCACTCTTGTGTCCTCTTTCTGCTCTCATTTACATCTCACAGGCTTGTTCAGGGCAGCTGTACCAAGCGGCGCATCTACTGGAATTTATGAAGCCTTGGAGCTCAGGGACAATGACAAGTCTCGCTACCTTGGGAAAGGTTTGTACATCGTTTTTGTGTTTTCTTTTAGTTGGAAAGAATTGGTTAAATGACAGGTTAATTTACCAGCAATTATAAACAAGTTTTATTGCCTTTGTAGTTTGAAGCAGAATAAAATTTCTGGAAAAATACAATATTTTATACCTTGCTCATTTTCTTTCTCTGTGTCATCTTTACTCTCCATTTTCTCTCTTTTCCTTTTTGCCAGATGTGAAAGGGTTAGTGAGTTTCTGCTGCCTTGTCCCTCTTAATTAAAAACTAAGATCTGTGCATTTGACAGTGGAACGATTAATTACACCGTCAGTCAATTTGTAGCTGATCATTGAATGCTTTTGGCATCAACAAGATTTGGTGTGCATCGTGAATAGTCAGATAAGCATGCTCTCACTCCTCTACTGATGGTCAGCCTGTGGATGCTTCAACTCTGAAATAAAAAAAAGTTGAATAAAAGTATGTTTCTTAACCAAAAACCAGTAATTAAAAAAATATAATTTATACTAATGCATGCCTCTCTGTATGTAAAAAAATAAAATTGCATGCGTTTCTGATTATATATCTATATTATCGGCTCTACAAGAGTTGCCCATAATGTTGCTAAAGAATAATCGCACTAATCTGTCTGTCACAGGAGTCTCCAAGGCTGTAGAAAACATAAATTCAACTATCGCGCCTGCATTGGTTGGCCAAGTAAGACAATGATTCACACTCTTTGCCTGTGTGTTTTTGGATCTCTTTCTCTCTTTTTCCATGAATATTTTGCTGATGTGAATCATTCCTGACTTGTTCTCATCTGTTTAGGAGGTATCTGTGGTCGAGCAAGAGAGAATCGACCAGATGATGCTTGACCTGGACGGCACAGAGAACAAATGTAAGTGATGATAGTCATGCTCTTATGGCCAATTAATCTTTACCAACCATATACGACAGATTTTTTGTGAAGCAGCTGTTTTCACTTCTTGTTTGCCACTTTTTGCCATCAGTAATTATCAATTGAAAGTTAGATTTAGGTCAGATGACCAACTTGGCCAGTCAAAAACTTTTATTGTTTGGCTCTGAAAACTGTCTTACTTATTTTGTACCTCATTGTTGTGCGCCATTATGAAGCATGTCCCATAAAATTTAATGCATGTGCTTATCTGTCGCTCTATCTGTCTATCTTGTAAAATGGCCATAGTAACATTTTTTATATCTCACTTTTTAAAATACACTGTGACAAAGTGCTTCATCTACAGGATAGAGTACGCAAATACAAAATTCAAGTACTGTACATACAATTGTACCCATATATATGTATGATTGATTAAAGCACACATCCAAAATAAAGACAATTAAAGGCAAACAGAGTATTTATAAAAGCGCTATGTGAAGGAATTTTCCTTCTTAGTTAGTGACCTTCTATTCTGTGTCTCTCAGCTCAGTGCAGCTGTCCTTGACCAAGATTAGAGTAAAATAGAGAGACAAGTAGTGCAGCTTCTGTCTCTCTCACTTAAGAAGTCCATCAGTCGTTGGATACAATTGTCTCTTTACTAAGCTCAGTTTAGACTGATTATTCTGTCTAAAGTACGGAATGCATTTTGGACTGATAGAAGACGAGTTTGAGAGGACTATAATGCGCGTAAAAAGGGAGTTACAGTAGTCTAAACTAGTCAAGATCAAGGTTTTACTAGAATCTCCATGTTTTGGGCTGATAGTGCTTTACTGAAAGAAACAAGACTGAATGAGTGACATGAGGTTCATAGTTCAAATAATCAAACAAAAAGAATACCAAGATTCTTAAAGGTAGTCTTGATGCTGCTAGCGAGAGGGCTGATATAGTGACTGACCTTCTTTAGTTACAATTTCGTTGTTGATATCTTCTTTTTCTCCAGCCAAACTCGGAGCAAATGCCATCCTGGGTGTGTCCCTGGCTGTTTGCAAAGCTGGTGCAGCAGAGAAAGATGTCCCCCTGTATCGTCACATTGCTGACCTTGCAGAAAACCCCGAGGTCATCTTGCCCGTGCCGGTGAGGATCTGTCTGCCAAATTACATACATCAGTTTCCTGCTGTCTCTTCTCCCGTCCATTTCATTGTGAAGTCACGACTCTCATCTCTCTCACCTCCACCAGGCCTTCAATGTGATCAACGGCGGCTCTCATGCAGGAAACAAGCTCGCCATGCAGGAGTTCATGATCCTGCCCGTTGGTGCGAGCACCTTCAAAGAGGCCATGCGCATCGGAGCCGAGGTCTACCACAATCTCAAAAATGTCATAAAGAAGAAATACGGCCAGGATGCCACTAATGTGGGCGATGAAGGTGGCTTTGCTCCAAACATCCTGGAGAACAAGGAAGGTCTGTAAAGACAAATTATTTTGTTTGAGCTACTTTTATTAAGCTTTCTTAGGAGCACTGCTTTCAGGTTCATTTCAAAACAAAAAATGCTCCTGATACAACTTTCATACCATTCATCATGATAAATAAAATGGATCTGTTCATATGTATTGTTTAAATCTGCAGCTCTGGAGTTGATAAAGGAGGCCATTGCCAAAGCAGGATACACAGATGAGGTTGTGATCGGCATGGACGTTGCAGCGTCTGAATTCTACAGGGACAAAAAATACGACCTGGACTTCAAGTCTCCTGATGACCCGAGCCGTTACATCACTCCTGACGAGCTGGCTGATCTCTACAAGAGCTTTGTGAAGGATTATCCAGGTAACCTCCCGACATTTTGGTTTTTTTTAAACATTATTTAGCAGGAAGAGATAAGGACACACAATACAGAGGTAATGTGACCTCATGAAGGAAAGGGATCCTTAGCTTTAAACTTTCCATCTTCTAAGAGGGCTAGACAAATCGATAGTGTGCTACTGTCAACACAGCTTTACAGCATCAAACACCTGTTTCATCCTTGGAAAGCTGTCAAGAACATTCGTAGTTTCTCTTTTATACTTTAACTTCATTTTTTTGAATCTTCAATTAGATAAAGCACATTGCATCTTGGGCTGCAGCTCAGTTTTAAAGAGATTCCGAAAAAGAAAAGAGAGAGGAAACAAGAAGGTTGAAAGTCATCTCATTTTTGAAGAAGTGAAACCTGATCAAAGCACTTGCCAAAATGTAGATAACACAGATTTGTCCTTTGACTAACAATGACAACAACAAAGCTTTAAGTCAAATGAATATTTATCACAACAATCTTCTTTGTTTGAAATAAAAAATAACCCTTTACAAAAATAAAGATAGAGGAGTCACCCTCCAAATTTAAGAACAAGTCACCACTGTTAGATCACCGTCTTCAGGTATGTGTTTTGGTTAATTTATATTATATAATTTATCTGTTAGTCTGTATTCTGTCCGTGTGCTGCTGTAACACCTGAATTTCCCCTCTGGAAGAAGATTTTCTCGTCGTATGTTAT
Source organism: Pagrus major (assembly GCF_040436345.1). Taxonomy (NCBI): domain Eukaryota; kingdom Metazoa; phylum Chordata; class Actinopteri; order Spariformes; family Sparidae; genus Pagrus; species Pagrus major. Next base: position 18,331,951 of record NC_133220.1, read on the forward strand.
ACTTTGTACACCAAATTAGTTCAGTTATGAAACCTGTATTTATATAGAGTTTTCACAAGATCCTATACCACAATAATAATCTTAACTGCCAGTGGTTTACAGATGCACTGAATGAATTTTGTTAAAACACTATTGTCCTGATCAGTTACTATAGTGAGTGACTGAAATGATGACCCAAAGAAATACAACTCAAGCTGTAATACACCAGAAATATTATTTAATACTTTGATGGAACAAAATCAGATTTTCAGTTAGAGCCATCCTGATCATCTGTTTCACCTGATGAGAAATATCTGCTGTCTGTCACTCACAGTGGTTTCCATCGAAGATCCCTTTGACCAGGACGACTGGGAAGCCTGGACCGACCTCACTGGAAGCACAGAAATCCAGGTTGTTGGAGACGATCTCACAGTCACCAACCCTAGTCGCATCAGCAAGGCTGTGGACGTGAAGGCCTGCAACTGTCTGCTGCTTAAAGTCAATCAGATTGGCACAGTTACAGAGTCTATGCGAGCGTGAGTCAACACTTGGAAATAAGTCTGGGATGTGTTTAGATCAACTAAATACTAGAATATTTACAACACAATGATCTATAATGTCTAGAAGTTGATGTTCGTGCCTCATCTGCACAGGTGTAAGATGGCTCAGGACAATGGCTGGGGTGTGATGGTCAGCCATCGCTCTGGTGAAACTGAGGACACCTTCATTGCAGATTTGGTGGTCGGCCTGTGCACTGGACAGGTAAGTTCAGATATTAAAAGCGTTTATTGTATCAGTGTGTCCTTTTGAGAAGATGAGAAATGGGACAATTACTTAAAAACGCATGGATTTATCTCCACTGTCACTGTACACTTTGGGAAATGATTTCCACTTCATAAACTTTGAGTAAAAGACATTTAGCACAGATAGATATATTAAAGGTTCGAGGTTATTTTTATTTTCATTTATTATTTTCATTTTACAACAGCAAATTGAAATGAAAGAAATTGAGTTTTAAGTCCTTTGTGCTACATAAGAAAACAAAAAAAATAATTTTATATAATGTATAAATCATTATATACATTTTGTCACACAGATCAAGACTGGGGCACCCTGTCGCTCTGAGCGTTTGGCCAAATACAACCAAATTCTGAGGTAAGTCTGATCCTTATAGAAAATGGAGCATTTTAATGTGACCTTGCATGTGTAATTGTTTAATTTGTGAATTAAAATCCCTACAATATCTTTTGTGCGTCAATGCCACTACTCACTTTGAATCTCACCAAAAACTTGGTACTTCACCGGGATGAGCTTGGTTTTTTGTGACCTAATGACCTCACATCTATGTTGATGAAAGTAATAGTCTGCCTTGTAAGAATGTTGGTTGGATTTATGAGAAGTTTTCTTCCGGAAAAGCTTTATGAAGTCAGGTGTATAAAGATGGATAAAGGTACATGTTGTAAGGCGCTGTCCTTGGGCAAAATAGTCTTAAGGGAGTCTCACTAACTTGTGCTGTAATGATTTTAAGCTTTATTTTTTTTGTCTGTACAAAAGAAATTCACTTTTAACTTTTTTTTTTTTCTATTGTAGAATTGAAGAGGAACTGGGGGACGCGGCTCGTTTCGCTGGAAAAAACTTCAGAAATCCACTGAATAAGTAAATGGATGGACAGCATTTACTTTACATACAAATCCATGAAAACACATTGGGTAGTAATGGAAAACACAGCAAAGCAATAATGGTTAAAGTAGAATTACTCATATTCTAACTGTGGTAATGAACATATTAGGAGAACTTGACTATCAAGCCCTCTACTGTATACTGTGCTCTTTGTTAATGTGGAATAAAATAATAGACCTGATTATAACTTGAGTAATATATATTTACAACACTGTAATGACGAAAGCTGCACTTAAAGACAATTTGGAGTTAATAAAAAGTTTTCTTAGTGACAGAATGTGTCGTGATTGTTTGTGTTATGTTTCATTTTATTTTGCTGTGGCAGTCTCTTTCTGATGTTTCTGTGTATCAGATGACAGACGGGAACAAACAAATCAGAACAGCACTGCGTTGAATCTGACTGTGTTAACTACATATTCATATTTCTTAAATCTTCAAACATTGTAGTTTTGTAATCATTTGTAAGTGACATTTTTCTTTATCTCTCGCTCTTGATTCTGTTAACGCCCCCTACCTGTCTCATTAACATACACACTTGCATTCTTTTAAAATCATCTCCCTTGCAGAAAGACTCAAGCTTGTACAGTTGTTAGTGTATATTTGAAAAGGGGCTTGACTTTAATCCGATTATGCCATCATGAGCTTTGAGTGTAGATATGAAGAGTTTGAACGTCTTTACTGCCACACAGGGACTAAAATGTCACAAGCTCCTCTGCAGGTTGATACAAAAAAACTTGCATATCACAGTACAACCTGTTTCCAGCTAAATAGATTGGTTATCAAATTCTGCTAATAATTAAACAGATAATGACAGGTAATCAGTTGGTTTGTAGATTTTCAGTCTCATTAGCCTTGCGGAAAAAACGTGTAAAGATAAGACTTTATTGATCGCTCGCTGAGGAAGTTCACCTCTTACAGCAGCTCAGGGGTGAGCTGCTGTAAGAGGTGAACTGTTTGATCAAAAACGGGGGAAAAATTATTGAATGATAGTGATTGAAAAAATGAAATGGGACAAAGCAAGACAAAATAGAGTCACAGAAAAATAAAGTATAAATAATAATAATAAGAAAGGCTATATACACTTAATTCACCTTGAGCATACAGATATGACCAAGACAGACAATTGGATAATCACAGCCATAATTGTAATACACACATAGTGTACACAAATTACATGAATAAAAATATAATTGCACATAGATATTGGATTGCACAGCATAGTTTCACATTGTGAATTTCAAGAATTATATACTATATGTATGTGTATATATTCTTTAAATAAGGATACATACAGAGACTATAAAGACATATATATATATATAAAACATGATAAAAATTTGATATTTAAATATGATTGCACAGTATAATTACAGTGTCAATATAAAGTGTATATAATGTAATATATATATTGTAATGTGTGTGTGATACACACATATATGCATATACATAGACTATACATTAAAATTGCAATTAAAGTTCTGAATTACGTCATCAAATCATATTGAAGAAATAAATAGTCTGATTTTATGTTATCATTTTATATTTCTTGTATTATTTTACATGTTTATCATACATATAGTTAATGAATATGTTTTATATGATTTTATATACACTACTCAAAATTAGTTAGGGATATTGGGATATTTTATTGTTTCACCTGAGTGTTTATTCTGTGATATATCTGAATTTTTATTTTGTGTTTTGTGAATATTTTTGGTCCCCAAAAATAATGTGACACAATTGTGACTTTGACTTTTATTGCATATCCATACACATGCATATAAGCATCCATATCCCTAACTAATTCTGTGTAGTGTAATTGTGAGCTGTTACAAAAATGTTAAATTCAACTTATAATGTTTAAGAGAAGCAAAATATTGAATTATACATGAGTTCACCATGTGAGTTATTTTTATTCATTTTTGATATAATAATAATAATAATAATAATAATAATAATAATAATAATAATAACAACAAACGAACAATGTAGTTTTGGAGAAGAAACTTAAACTCAGGATTGTAATATTTATGGTATTAATGAGGTAATAATACAAACTCAGAAATATTAATTTATTCCATAACTGAATAAACAAGCTGTTCTCAGAGGAAAATAAGGTCCCCAGAGCACTGTTTGAAGCTAGAAAGGTGGCAGGGTCCGCCACATATAAACAAAGTAAAACAGTATGAAATTGTGTTGTCCTTTCAGGTCAGTTTGTTTAGGTATAACAAAACAATCTGATTAAAATTTCTTCCACAAAACGACATAGTGCACCTTTAAAATATTAAAAGTAAAAGTACTCAGTGCAGAAAAATGGCCCGGTGACTGTTATTCTATTATATAACCATTAATAATATTATTACTACTAATGCATTGATGTGAAAGCAGGATTTTATTGTCGTTGTAGCTTATTTAAACTATTGTGTACATGAATACAACTAATAATCATTTAATCTTGTATTTTCCTCAGACAATCGAGTGATTAGTGTGTAAATAAAGTGTGTGTACTAAATGCTGTCACGAGTCCAAAGTCACAATGCTAGTCAAAAATGAATGAAAATGATCATTATTAGCATTTATTATTATTTACTTATTTATTTTTAGCACTAAATAAAACAAAACGGACAATATGTCAGTACTGTATGTTGTATCGTGACCACTGTCCTGCATTACGTGTGGATCATCCTCAGCAGCAGCAGCAGCAGCAGCAGGACTCTTCCTGTCGGTGTCATGGCTTACATAATGATGTTTAATAACCACAGCGGTTCACTCAGTATGGTGTGTTGTTTGATTCATGGACGCCTGTGCAGCCGCAGCTCGCGATGAGCGGCCCCAGTGGCTGCTGCTGCCGCTGCTGATCCGCGGCACATGCTCAGTTATGTACACCCAGACAACTTTGAAGGCTTAGCAGTGGCTGCTGAGGTCATTGCACTGGAAAAAAAAAAAAAAAAAAAAAAAAAAACACACACCGACTCCCTCCACTACACCGCCTCCATTTTGAATAGCCATGTAATAGGGGATTCGCATAGTTTGTGTGTGTATCGCCCACTGCGCTGCGTAGTGTCAACAAGCCACATCCAAACATCCTTCGACATGGACGACCTGTTCAGTCCGCGGAGGTAACTTGATTAACTTACCGTTTGCGTTTGCATGTTAGTCGCCACGTATTAAATGCGTGTTTTGGTGTTTTGCGGCGTTACTTTGAGAGCCGTTTGTATGAAATAGTCGGAGTGTCAGTGGTCACGAAGTTCGTGTCTGGCTAACAAGCTAGCCAAATAACGGCGTAATGTTACTGTCTCGTTAGCAGCTAGCAAGCGGCTCCCGATGGTAAAACGCCTTTCTGCTCGCTTTATTGTACCTTGCAGCCATTATGTTAAATAATGTCATCAAAGCAGATTAACGTCATGCATCGCTGCTTAATAAATCGGCTGTTGTTGCCGTCGGGCTTGACGTGTATAGACGTGGGTCGTTATCGCCGTATGCGTGTGTAACGTTATGTTGTGCATGCTAACATTGATGTTTATTATTGATCGCATACTTTAGCTAACAGTTAGCCACCAGCAGCTGTCAACCTGTTATGAGCTCCCAAGTAGCACACACTGTTCTCGTAATGGTGACCGTAAAAATTAGCAGCTCATGTATGATTGATTGACAGTCTTTTGCGGTGGCTAGCGTCGGGTTTCATTCATGTAATATAAGGAAACGTCGCAGGTCACGGCTCAGATTGGTTCGCAGTGATGGAGGGGCGGGATGAAATCACAGCGCAGAGGGAGGGGAGCTGCTCTCACCACAGCCAAGTTATTATACACGTATTGATCTTCCGTCTCTGTGCACACTGTACAGTGTTAATTACCCGCTAATTAACAGGTGGTATTTATAGTTAGCACGCTGTCTTTACCTATGAGAACAATTACATGAATGATCGTAAACACTGATGCACATGGGATGTTGTTTTTTTGTTTATTTCAGGAGCCTGAACAGCACACAGGGCGAGATAAGAGTGGGACCAAGTCATCAGGTACACACTGCTCCAGATAAAGCATCACTCATATCACCAGTGTTGTAAAAAGTACCCAAAATTATACCCGAGTTAAAGGAAAGATATGTTAAAATATTGCATATAAGTTAAAATCACCCCTACAAATAGTACTTGAGTAAAAGTCTGAAAGTATCTGGTATTAAATGTAAATAAGTTATTATAGTAAGGGCGGCTATAGCTCAGGAGGCACAGCAGGTCATCCAGTATCCAAGATCTTCTGGCTGCATGTCAAATCCTCGTGTCCTTGAGCAAGATACTGAAACCATGGTGTGTGTGTGTGTGTGTGACAAGTGTGGTAAAGCACTTTGGGCAGTCAGTAAACTGGAAAAAAGTGCTATAGAAATGCAATTCTGTTTTATGAAAAGTAAAAAATGATCTACACGTAAAATTAAATTACACATCTATTTACATGTATGCGGGGTTACTTTAAAAATGTATTCCGGTAGAGTTACTAATTACCTGTTTAAAAAATGTAGTCAGTAACACAATCCAAGTATCACAACCATTGAAGTTATGTAACTTGATTACTTTCCGTTACCTTTGGATCACCTCAATACCAAACATATGCAAATAAAGACTAGTGAAAAGAAATATCAATAAGATGACTTTTATCAAATCACAACAAGAAAATACACACACGTGTATTTGGTTTCACTCCACAGACTGGTGAAGTGTTGTCATATGTGCACATGTGCATGGTATCAAACTAGTATATCGTTCCTTATTTTAATAACAATTGAAAATAAAATAGATTAATTTTAAAATGTGCTGCTTTGGTTGTGATGCAGCATTTTATCTGCAAAGTTACTTGTAACTAAAGTTGTCAGATAGATGTAGTGGAGTAAAAAGTCCAATATTTACCTCCAAAATGTATTGGAGTGGAAGTATAAAGTAACAAAAAATGGAAATACTCGAATACAAGTACATGAAAATTTTACCTACGTACAGTACTTGAGTAAATACACTTACTTGCATTTTATTACTGGATATCATATCGGAATTAAATCAAATATCTAAATAATTAGTATATAATTCTGTCTACAAAAGTCAGATTCATTTATTTATGTATTTGTGTATTTTTGTGAGTAGAGAAATTTGTAAGATTATGATGAAATTGTTTGTGTACCTGCCTTTGACTATTGTCCTGTCTGAGACCTGACCTGAGACAGACCTGTCTGTTTAGTTGGCTTTGCAGCTTGTCATAGTGTTTGAATGCATCTCCGTCGTAGGCAACATGTATTCACGTTTTTTTATGTAGCACCATTCAGACACAAGGCATTCAAAGTGCTTTACAGGGACATAGACATGCATTCCAACAAGACATTAAGAAATGTTTAAAATGTCTTTTTAAAAGACAAAAATAACAAAGGCAAACAGTTACAGATACAAGTTATTAATCATAATCATATCATAATCCTAATTATATGAAAGTACAGTAATGTTTTAAGCCCTGGTTTAAATGAGCTGACGGTTTTAGCAAACCTCAGGTATTCAGGAAGCTTGTTCCACAGGTGGGCAACGGTGAAACTTAAAGCTGCTCCACCTTGCCTTGTTTTGATCCTGGGAACACTGAGTCAACCTGTCCCAGATGACCCGAGGGGTCTGGATGCTTTGTAACATACAAGTAAATCAGAAATGTAGGCGTAGCCCAAGACCATTTAGTGTTTTATAGAAAAGATTTCAGAACATTTCCTTTGACAGACAGAAAGCCAGTGCTGTGAGTCAAGAATGGGTGTAATGTGCTGTGCCTTCTTGGTTTTAACGAGGACTCTGGCAGCAGCATTCTGGACGAGCTGCATTCGTCTTTCTTTTCTTACTTTAATTACATATTGTGATAATGAATACATATATTTTGACAGCTGAATAACTGTTTTCAATTTCTTTTGTACATTTTATGAATAGTGTAATTTAAAAAAACTGCCTCGATTTTTGCTCAGTAATGGCACTTTATGAGGCATAAATCTCAGCAGGACATTCAGTTGCTTGTCTTCGAGGCGGTCTAATAAATGTTTGCTGGTTTTTGTCTTTTCTTTGGTTGCCCCGCAGGCCAAGCTTCCAGAGTTGCAGCCGTGGCCCGCTCCTGCTCTACAGACTCAAACGGAGAGCGAGGAGCTGATGTGGACACCTGGGGTCAATGACTGTGACCTTCTCATGTACCTCAGAGCTGCCAGGTCAGTGTCTGTACTATATTGCTTCAAACCACTGGTACTATCAGTCTTGAGTCATCAATCATTTTAAGCAGTAGCGAGGAAAGTGTCACAAATGAGGAAGTACTTGAAAAACAAAACCAGTCGGTAACACTTTAGATTAGGGAACACATATTAACCATGAACTAGTGTCTTATTAGCATGCATATTAGTAGCATATTGGCTGTTTTTAAGCCATTATAAATCACTTACTAATGCTTTATTCTGCATGATCATATTCTGCAACTACTAGGCCATTAACTACTGTAAGAGTTTTCCCTCAATAACTTCCTAATCACTGCTTATTGATAGTGAGTTAGGGAGTTGTTGTAAACCACTTAATAAGAATAAGCTAATAAGAAACTAGTTGATGGTTAATATGTGTTCCCTAATCTAAAGTGTTAGGTGAAACCATTGTGGTTAATCTCCTTTTTTAGCTGGTTTCAATACATTAAATCAGTTGAAAGATGATTTGTGTCCCAGTTGTGTACTTTCTCATTTCTCACAAATCCTTGCACCACAATGGTTGCACCACAATGGTTGTTTAACGTGTTCGTTCAGGGCTTCAAACACATTTTTCCTTTATCACTTTTTGTGTTAATTAAAAAACTGTTGAATAAGTAGCTCCAGTGGGACAAGGTTGAGGTCTATTTGCTCTTAAGCAGCCTGGTTATTGTCTGCTTTCTCTATTTACCTGATTTCTTAAAAGCCACACAGCAGTGAAATGTGGTTTGAATTTGGGCAGTGACAAGTGAGAAAATGCACACTTAATATTGATTTTGTTTTATTTCTCCAAGGAGCATGGCAGCGTTTGCAGGGATGTGTGATGGCGGCTCCACGGAGGACGGATGTTTAGCAGCATCCCGTGATGATACCACACTCAACGCACTCAACATGGTGAGGAGCACAGCTCGCATCATGTTCATCAATATCCAGTAAATTCAAAGAACATAAATATTGGATTGCAGATTCACAAGCATCTCTTGTTTTCTCTCACTTCTAGCTACATGCAAGTCATTACGATGCAGCAAAAGCTCTCCAGCGTCTGGTTAAGAAGCCTCTTCCGAAGCTCATTGAGAAATGCTGGTCGGAGGATGATATGGTGAGACGGCTTTAGCCACTTTTAGCTAGCTTTAACTCTACTTGACATGTTCATCGACTGTGATTTGATATGATACAAGCCTGCAGTAAAATAGTGTTTATTAACAGGTGCTGTAGTTTTAAAAAGGAAATCAGTCTAGTGCTTCATTGTAAGAATCATCTTAGACGTGTCTAATAAACGCAGCTTTATATCACTAGATGACCATTGTCTGTACCGGAATCTTTTGTGTTGCAACTGCATGTCATTTAATTTTATCCACAACTACTCTCCCTTCTTTTTTCCTGATAGAAACGCTTCATCAAAGGCCTGAGGCAGTATGGAAAGAATTTCTTCCGCATTCGGAAAGACTTTCTGCCCAGCAAAAAGACTGTAAGTGAACACCATGTTTTTTCGTATAGAACAATTGGTAATGCCATATTTTTGATTCAAAACACAACTTGAATTGATCCTAAATTTCATGTGTTCTTTTTAATCAGGGGGAGCTGATCACTTTCTATTACCACTGGAAGAAAACTCCCGAGGCTGCAGGAACAAGAGCTTACCGACAGCAACGGCGACAGCCGTCCTCTCGCAAAGCAAAGACTCGCTCTGCGGCAGCTCCCGTCAACACCCCATCGAGAAATTATTCAGGTGAGCACTTTGTGTGTTGCCGTTTTTACTTGTCAGTGAATTTTGTTCTTATGCGTGGTCACAAAGTGTGGCATTCATATGAGCTGAACTTGATCGAGGCTGATATTTTCCTTTGCAGTGGATGTGAGTTCTGCCAGCGAGGATGATCTTGACAGTGAAGACAGTGAACAGGAAATCAAGAGCTGCAGCCACTGTGGTGCAACAAGTGAGTACATGTTATTTATCTTTGATTTATAACATGGGGCAGAGTTCAGGTTTTCATACAATATTTTTTTTGATACTGTAAATCATATCATGAGGACATTCTCTTAAACAGGTTCGAAAGATTGGCACCAGGGGGGAAGAGACAACCCGTTGCTGTGCACACCTTGTCGCACATATGAAAATAAACATGGATGTCTGCCGCCCGCTCCAAAATCTGCAGGCGCTCCGTTCATGTTTAAACCTGTTAAAGAGGAAGAAGAAGTGAACAGCAAGCATGGCATGAGGACACGGCGAAGCAGAGCACCTGTAAGCCTGAGGCAGCCGGATCAGTCACACTTATCTTTATTACTAGTAATAAAAAATAATAACTTTTCAAGAAAAAGCAATTTTGTTGTCAAAATGCCTTTATTAAATACAGCAGGAATCAGATTTACATCCTCATTCAACCAGACCAATGCTGTTTCACCTTTCCATCACAATAACATTAATTTCTCTCTTGTGTTTTAACAATATTAACTAATGAATGTTTCTCTTTAAAGCAGCTGTCATCTTTAAGAAGCGGCCACAGGAGGCTCACAGGCTCCCCTAACAGCGAGGATCAGCAGTCCAGCAGCCAGCCCTCCCTGAGTGGAGCAACCCTGAGATCGTCTTCCACAGATAATAAGAATGAATCCAACAGGAAGACAAACAAGGTTTGCAAGAAAATCTAAGCATTTCATATTCACGTACGTGTGGCACCTGTATGACATTATCTTATCAGGCTGGCTGGGTTGTTTACTATTTTGTGGTCGGGCTGTTTGGTTGCAGTTAGTTGCATTTCAGGAATGAAGATGCTAGAAAGGAAGAGACTGTTGCTGCTTTTAATTATGCTACACAAACAGCTGCAACTAACCTCAACAGCCCCCACAGCACCCTCACAAATACAAAATCGCCTTCTGCCAGTAAATAACACCTCAGTGTAAATATCATGTTGTGTACACAGAAGATAAAAGAGGAGGTTACGTCACCAAAGACAACGAAACGTGTACGAGAGAGTCCTGCTCAAGAGCCTGATGAGCCTGAGAAGGTTACACCTAAAAGGCCGAAGACACAGGTGAGACGGACTCTTCATGTCAAATAATGACATTCTTTAAAGATGGCATTTGTTACATTTTGTGCAGCACGGGCTGTAAATGTCTTCTTTTGTGAATTAAATCTGTAGAAAATTCATCTTAAATTCGTCTTAAATTCAATGAGTTTCAGGATTTAAGGAGCTACCTCCTTATTGGAAAGAGAGTTCTATAATAATAATAATAAACATCATTTGTTTGTTCCTCCAGGATCCACAGGGCTCCCGGTCGGAGGGAGAGGCAGAGGTGGAGGAGGAGAGCTCTTCAGAAAGCCGCAGTGCTCAGGACGATGGCAGCAGTGACACCAAAGACATCGATCAGGACAACCGCAGCTCCTCTCCAAGCATCCCCAGCCCTCAGCAGGGCAACGAGAGCGACTCTGACTCATCTGCTCAGCCGAACGGTGTCCCATCAGAGCCTGTCGCTCCTGCTGCTGTGTTGGCTGACACACCGGTCCCACAGGCGCTCCCCTCTCAGGGCCCTCCCATCACTGCTCAACCAACACTAAGCAGCTCTTCTGCGGATCCTGCTCAGAGCCCCCCTCCTCCTTCTCCAGACCCTCCTCAGCCTGCCGCTGGTCAGTCGGCTGCTGCAGTGGGCCCCAACAGCCGACCGCAGCCCGCCTCTCACTCTCTCCCCGGTCCACCACCTCTTCCGCCAGCACTTGGTCAGGACTCTCCTCTTTCTCCAGCATTTCAGGTCCCACCTGCTCTTAACTCTGCCCATCTTCATGGCCCGTCACCACAAGCCCCCCAGCGACCACCGCCCTTCTTTCGGGAGTCTCAGCACCCACAGCCTCCTCTGTCTGGCCCACAGATCAAGCCTCCTCCCACCACTCCAATTCCACCTTCACACAAACAGATGCCACACCAGTCTGCAACACCTTTCCCTCAGATGCCCTCCAATCTCCCCCCTCCCCCTGCTCTAAAGCCCCTCAACGCTCTGCCCAACCAGCATCCTCCGGGCGCACCCCCTCCCCCCCTCCAGCTCATGCCGCAGCCTTTGCCGATGCAGTCACTTTCTACCCAGCTTCCAGTGATCTCTCAGGTGCAAACCCACCTTGGAAAAAGCATGACCACCTCTCACCCACCTGCTGCAGCGTCACACCCTCTCACCTCTGTTACATCTTCTGCTATTGGCCCCGTCCCGAGCCTCCAGCCGTCATTCCCACCTCTTCCGCTGAGACCCTCGACGGGCACCACAGCAGGTGGTTCACAAATTCAGATTAAAGAAGAGCCACTGGATGAGATAGAAGAGGTTGAGAGCCCACCGTCCCCACCTCGGAGCCCCTCGCCGGAGCCCACCATCGTCAACATGGCGAGCCATGCCAGCCAATCTGCACGGTACGTTTTGAGGACAAAGAATCTGAAGTGTATTGCTTTTCTTGAAAAAAATTGGAAGGTAAGACATTCCTCTGTACTGTTGTGAAAACGGGTAGATTACAGTGTTTGAATACAGATTATGCCTCTTTGTTTTATTCACTTCAAGTACTCAAAATCAAATGCTAAGTTTAACCACCATTCCTGTCAATAATGGTCACATTTTACTTAGAATATAGAAAGCAACACAGTCAGATGTTGCAAATAAAGCACTCAATTTAAACTTGCGATAAATGTTTTTTTAATAAGTTTATATATCGAATTTTTTAGCAGACAGTTGCCTACTTGCAAATCTATCAGATATAGAGGAACATTAGCATTCATTGAGAGTTTGTGTCTGCTTGATGAATGCGAGTCCGATATTCACTCTACTTTTAGCTCTGTTTTGGTCTACACCACCTTCTGAGGAAAATATCCAGCTCCTAAGCTGATAAAGTACAATGATACAATGTTTATGTGGCTTCATAATTTTATTAAAATGTAAATAAAACTCAAAAACAAATGAAACAATAAACAACATTTTGGCATAGCGCCAACATCTCCTCAACCTTTGAATGATTCATGTTGCTTTTTCATGTGAATGAAGTTTATTAGTCAAACTCACTAATGCACATCTGTTGTTTCTCTCAGGTTTATCAAACACTTTGATCGTGGTTACAACTCCTGTGCCAGAACAGACCTGTTCTTCACTCCACTGTCGTCCTCCAAGCTGGCCAAGAAAAGGGAGGAGGCTGTGGAAAAGTCCAGGAGGGAGGCTGAGCTCAGTGCTCGGCAAGAACGCGAAAGGGAGAAAGACAGAGAGAGGGAGAGAGAAAGGGAGGCGGACAGAAATGCTGTGAGTGCAACATTCTCTTTATTCCATTTTTAAACTTCTTGTCTGTCACAACATTCATGATTTTTCTCACGTGCTGTGTTTACCTACAGAGAGCCTCCAGCTCCTCCCATGACAGTCGCATGAGTGAGGTTCAGATGACGGTTCAGGGTCACGGACGGCCCTCGTTCGAGCAGCCGCCCACCACTGTAGCTGCTGTGCCCCCCTACATCGGCCCTGATACACCTGCCCTGCGCACCCTCAGTGAATACGCCCGACCCCATGTCATGTCGCCCACCAACCGCAACCACCCTTTCTATGTGTCTCTGGGCCCTGGAGACCCCCTGCTGGCCTACCACATGCCTGGCCTGTACAGCGCTGAACCCAGCCTGCGAGAGCGTGAGTTGAGGAACCTCCGAGAGAGGGAGCTCCGCGAGAGGATGAAGCCTGGCTATGAGATCAAGCCCCCAGACATGGAAACCTTACACCCCTCGGCCAACCCCATGGAGCACTTTGCCAGACATGGGGCGATCGCTCTCCCCCACATACCCGGGCCTCCCCACCACTTTGCACCCTTCCATCCTGGGCTGAACCATCTGGAGCGGGAGAGGATGGCACTTGCTGGACCTCAGATGCGTCCTGAGCTGAGTTACGCAGAGCGGCTCACTGCTGAGCGGCTTCATGCGGAGAGGATGGCGTCTGTGGCTGACCCCGCTGCCAGGCTGCAGATGCTCAATGTGACGCCGCATCATCACCAGCACTCTCACATTCATTCGCACCTCCACCTGCACCAACAGGATCCGCTCGGTCAAGGTGAGGTTGCACTTTAATTTAATTCGTCAGCAGTAATACATCCGGTGGTGTGAAGTTGATCTCCGTTTACTGAATAATTTATCTCTTCATCCAGGTCAAGGCCCTCATCCTCTGGACCCCCTGGCAACAGGACCACGTTTGGCCCGGTTCCCTTTCCCTGGTGGACCAATCCCCAACGCTTTACTCAGTGATCTTCCTCATGATCACGAGATGCTGCGCCACCCACTGTTTGGTTCGTAATCTCAACTCTTAACTTGCTCAGACGTCAGCTCTTCTCTGAGTTCAGCTCTTCTGAATTTGGTCTTCTCACATTTTAGGAGCTGCATATCCACGAGAGCTGCAGGGCCCGATTCCACAGATGTCTGCTGCTCACCAGCTCCAGGCCATGCACGCTCAGTCTGCAGAGCTTCAGAGGATGGCCATGGAGCAGCAGTGGCTGCATGGGCATCACCTGCATGGAGGGCCTCTACCGAGTCAGGAGGATTATTACAGGTGAGGTTTCTGTTTTGTTTGTACTGTGCAGTCCATGCATGTGTGTGGGGGGGATTCAAGAGAAAGAAAAACTCATCCTTCAGTGATTTAAAAGCATCTCATTATCGTAGTTATGCAGCTTAGTAGGAATTAATAGCCCATAATACAGTCAAACTCTGGCACTTAAAACTTGTTTGATTGCTAATGTGGTTACAACATGTACTTGTTGTAAGGCTGGTTCTTGCAGAGTTCAGTTAATTCCAGATCTCAGTAATAAAGTTGGCATCTAAACTGTCATTAATAAGTGACAGGATTGACTCTCAAGAAAATGGCTTTGGGAATGTTTTAAGGAAGGAATTGCATTCAGCGCATTTGTTAGACTGAAAGAGTACACACATATTGTTTTTTCAGGGCTGATAGCGATACCGATTATAAGTAATCGAGCACTTAAGTACAATTTTGAGGAACTTTACTTGAGTATTTCCATTTTCTGATACTTTTTAACTTCCACACTATTACATTAATTTAATAACTTAAATTATTTCTCAGATTCAGATTATTCAGTGTTGATTGGCCATTACTTGTGACGTGTAACCAATCAGGTGGTATTGTGGGAGGGGCATCTACAGTCAGAGGATGCTGCATCAGAACAATTTTATTTTTCAATTTTTTAAAATTGTATAGCCACCGATATCGGAAAATTGCTAAATATTGGCCCAATAAACGGCCAGACTGGTAATTGGTCTATCCCGAACACACAGTGTTTTAGTGACATGCACTGAATGTACTGTATATACTCTTATTGATTATAAATAAAGATCATTTCATTATTATCTCAGCTATGCAGCTTAACGGGATTTCATAATATACCTCGTAGTATTTGCTCCGAGTTTGTTTTCCTTGCATGTTTGCCCCACGATGGAGCCAAATTCATTCTACATAGCTTCATTAAAATGAAAATGAAAGTGTTTCATAGTCCGAGTGTTTACTTACCTTTGTTTCTGTTTTTTTTTTCCTAAAGCCGTCTGAAGAAAGAAGGTGACAAGCCATCTTGAGTCCCAGGTGGTGCATGAAACCCAACACTCAATACACCCAATAGGATACTGTGTACTTTTGAGACTGTAAGAGAATATTTGTGTGTCCGTTTTTTGTTTTAATATATTTTAGAAAAAAAACCTTTGTGGATCTTTATGTGCATTCCTCGTTCAGCACTTAATGGGACTGTCAAAGTCCGTCTGAGATTTTCATATCGCTTAAAACTTTATACTAGTTTTATTATTGAAATGAAAGGAACAATCTCACCCATTCGTGTGAGATTTAAAGTGACAGATTTTCTCTAACAAACTGTAAAACGGTTTCATATGCAGTGATATTAATTTGCTAAAACACAGCTCTTATAAAGGATATGAAAACAGACTGACTTTGGTGTTAAGTTTAAATATCCCTATGGTTTCTAAATGATTTCCTTGTACAGAATGACATTTAAATCAGTGTTTTGAATGATTGTATCGACCTAGCATGACTCAGTCCTCATTTTTTTCACCAAACTAGAGTAGCAAGTTGCATTGTGGTGTTTAGACTTTGAAAGATTAGTAGAGGTTGGTTTTACTCTTAAATCTGCTAAATATTTGTCTAAATCCTAAAGTTTTATATATCAAGATATCTTTTCACAGTATAACCGAAGCTTTTATTCGCTCATTTTTGAGACTGTAAATATTACATGTTCACAATATTCTATATGAATGAGTACTATTGATATAGCAGTAGATGTGGACACTTGACCCTTGATTCAGCACGATAGCAGTAAATCATAAGCTAAAACAGTATACGTATTATAAGGTAAGATGATTAGTAATTGGACCATGATCTGTCGCTACAGACAGAAAGTTTGATTAGAATGATGTATTTACATTATTTTGATGAGAATAACTGAATTGGACAGAGATTAAATTTTAATGGACTTTTTAAAAGAACTGCTTCTAAATTCAGTATTTATGTGACATAATATGAAAGTGTATCCATTGCATATTTATTTCAATAAATATTTCTGCAATGACACCTTATTCTATTTGCACTTGGACCTCTGTTTGAAAGAAACACTTCTGACAGCACATGAACGCACAGATACACTCAGTCGCCACTTTATTACCCCTGATTCCACAGGGCACGTCTGCAACGCATTCGCAGCCATTCTAGACAATGCTTGTGGGTTCAGCAGGTGAGCCGCGGCCCGTTTCAGAAGCGTCGCAGAAGTCTTTTTTTGACGGAAACACACAGAGCAAATCGAGCCAAACAGGAAGTCAGACACAAGAACAGCATAGAGCATCCGGTTAATTGTTCTAAGTAAAACATACTGAGCAGATCAATAACAATGCACACAATTACAACAGACAACAGACAAAAGACAAACGTTTAACTCTGTACTTACCCGTGGTAGAAACCCAAAGATGTAGGAAAAATGACGAAATAAACAGGTTGACATTACCCAGCAGGCACGACGCTCAGCTTCTGAAACGTTCCCAGTGTGGTATGAAGCCGCATCGCACATGTGACATTAGAGAGACGTCCCCGGTGAAATGAAAGTTATAATAGAGATGTATGACTGCCTCCAAAATGATCGTACAGTTCAATCAACAACTTCTAAAACAGTTTAAACAAAAACTGAACATCATGACCTTCATGACTGAAGCATCTATTGCAGGAATGTTGTATTGGACTGAATTAGTTTCAGCAAGGCGGACCTAAAAACTGCAACTGCTTATATATTGTGGAAAATAAGAGTTTCCTGCAGACATCAACTTGGACAGAGAGAAGCATGGGGTATTCATGTTTTTATTGCATTATTGCACAAAATCTGTATATATGTAAAATCATATGTACCCAGTCTTGTTTGACAAGAGATATGAAATGTTGTGAAAACAATCCTTTGCTGGTAGATCTTGACACAAAAGAGTTGTAAACAGTGGCAGCTACACATGAACAGAACAGAACAACGGCCATGTCAGTTGTATTGTTTTGCATATATAAATAGGCAAAGCTACTAATTAGCCATTCTTAAAGCTTACACAGTCTTTTTTGCATCACAGCAGATGCACTGGCCTTTAAACTTACTGAAGCAGGAAACAAGAAAAAACTAAAATCTGCTACACAGAGTTATATTCTTCTTTTTTCAGACTAACTAACTGAATTGCTCAAAAGTCATGCAGCCTGTGAGCAGACATTATTATTAAAGGTGCACAAAGCCACTGTTTTAAACACCTACTGATTCTTTGCTTATAACTTCCCAACACACCAGACCAATCTATACAACATAAATCTTTCTTTTACATTTTCATACTCTTTTTTTTTATCCTTTACAACGACGCTTCACTTACACTCTGAATCTGTTCAGAAAGCTTCTAATACAACTTAGCTTGACTGCAGCTGAATAACGTACAAAGCCACGTGTTAGGCACATCAGGATATTCACAAACAACATGTGGTAAAAAGTATGAGCTTCTGTACTTGCAGAATGGTCCATATATCAATATTGACATTCTTCCACCTTTAAAGGATAAAGGTGGTGAAATGCTATATATATGTATTTGTCAACACATCCCATAAAAAGACCAAAACCAACAATGTGTTTTGTTTCCAGCCTCTCTATCCTGTCTGTGGCTCTCAACCCTAAAGCCATTTCATTCTTCCTACACTGAATCTAATCCATCTAACCTAATCAACTCTAACACTCAATTTGATTATGATTATTGCACGGAACCGTTTTCAGTCCATGACTTCACGTGCAAGTGAACAGTTACATCATCAGGACCAAGTATGTAGGACTGACTCTGCAGTGCCTGTGTTCATTCCTGTTTGGACATTAGTTTCTGTCACAGAGGATTAAGCTATATTAGACTCCAGTTACACAGACAATACTCATTAGGCTTGATTCATATTTGGCTGAAGTCTTTTCATGGAATAAGAAACCTATATTACAATATCTGCAGACTATATCCTTCAACTAAAAATGTGTGAGTAACTTCAGGCCTAAATAATCAGTTTGCTGGACCCAAGGGTATGATGTTTGGAAATTACATCTTTTTCTTGTGTGTATGTCTCAGGGATCATCTTGAGAAGGATTTGTCTTCTTCACATACTGCCGCAGGTACTGGATAGCCGATAGCGCGCTCACGTTTGCCAGCAGAGCTGAACAGGATTTCAATATATGTTAGTTTGTAGAACAGGATGTCGGTGTGCAAAGTTATACAGTACGCTCATATGTTCAGTAGTTAAAAGCTCTAAAAACTTGGTTTTACTTGGTTAGTGTTTGTCAATAACATGAAATATAATAAATCTGATTTTAGATCTGTTACTGCTAAACTCTGATTGGTGCACAAAAACATGTGACATCACCTTTTCCCATCAAAAACCATGGCCACTTCAAACCAGTGAGAAAAAGGAAAGAACAAAAACACAGTTAGTAATAAATTAACTCAAACTGTCCGAACTTTTCTGCTCTTCTGGGACCCCATTGCAAATAGGACGATGGAGAAGGAGAAAAAATGTTTTTAGTGTTGTGTTTTAGACAAGGTTTTAGTAGATTATTATTAGTAGAATATCAGTGCAAAGAGTTTCATACCTGCTTTCCAGGCATCAGCAGCCTCCGGATCAGAGGATCTTAAAACCCAGGAGGCGAAGGCGATGCAGACCAAACACATATCAGACTGCTTCAGTGTGGCGAAGACACCATCTCGTCCTGTAAGAGACATAAAGATGCACAAAAAAGTATTTTTGCTTTGGAGGTTTTTTTGTTTTGCACCATCCACTTCTGTACATACAAGAAATTAGACTTACTTGTTGTCTGCACAGTTTCCAAAATGCTCTGCTGTACTGCCAGCTCTCTGCACAGCTGAGAAGGAGTTGAAGCGAGCGCAGTTACTGGTGCATCTGCTCTCTCTTTGATAATCTTCTCGGCCTCACCTGGAAACACCCAGGCACCGGACCCTCTGCACCAGATGCTACCTTTGTCGTGGAAGCGAATCTTCCTTATCGACAGCAAACTTTTCCAGCCGTGAAACCCACGTGGGGCTGCAGCAGATGCCCCAGGACCACTGCCCTGGAAGAAACAGCCAGAAACCATTCTGATTGGAGAGATATCGCCTTCGTCCTTGAAGTCTGCGCTCAGGAAAACATAGTCCGGATTTGGGAATGTGAGTTCTCTGACGGTAGGATGGGAACAAGAGAAAATAGGGATGGGTTTGTCCTCACTGCGCTGGGACTCACGGAGGAGAGAGAGCGACGTTTCATCGCTGAATGTACAAAGAGTGAAGTCAAACATGGGAGCTGCTGAGATGTCCTCTGGATCAAAGACAGTGACACAGCAGGAGTCTCTCTCTGCTCTATTGTCTGTGAAAAAGTCTTCAAACACTTCAGGGTAAGAGATTTGAGCACGTTGATCCAGTGTGTCTGCGTTGGATAGAAACGGTGCAGGTGTTAGCATTCCCAGGCTGTCACTGGCTTTTAAAAGCACGTTTTCCTCCAGAGATGGACTCCCGCTGAGAAGCAGACTGATCTCATCATCTCCAAGCAAAGAATAACCCTCTGTGTTCAGAGCTTGTACGTTGCGCACACTTTTGCTTTTCGTTATCGGTCTCGGCCACGCAGGTCCTGATTCCTGATCCTCCGAAGATTCCTCTTCAAAGTCCTCTGAAGGCACAGGTGTCTCCTTTCCTTCAGAGTACGTGGACTCCTCTTCCTCACGTGCAACTAAAGGTGAGTCGCGTGTCCTTCGTTGGTTTTTGCTCTGAGGGTCAGGACTGGGGTTCCTGCTGGCGCCTAGAAACTGCCAGTACTCTTCTTCAAAATCAGAGGTGGAGAAGTCACAGCTTGAGCGATCCGGTTTGGATTCGTCGGGCTGCGTGAAATAGTCTGAGTCAGTTGCGTCGGATGTGTCCATTAGGCCACCATCAAATGAATTATACTCCACGGTGTCAACCAAAGAGCTGGGATTTCTTGGGCAATCATCTTCACTCTGTGTCACTGTTTCCTCTGTGTCGCTGAGAGGTGTGCTTCTACCCATCCTGAGCTGTAAAATGTCATTTATGGTGAGTTTTTCCATTTCGTCCCAAAATGCAGAAATGGCGAACACAGGTCGAGTGTGGCCTGTGGCTTCGGCGTATGTTTCGGGGCTGTCGGCCACAGGGCAAGGTGTGAGGATTACATCGGGAACAAGGGGAAGACTAAGCTGATCTCCTGAAGAGCAACCAGATGCTGAAAGAGTCATTTCATCATTTTGGAGTCCAGGTGTGTCCGAGGGCACGCGGAGCAGCGCGCTTCCTGTGTTGTTATCACATGTGGAGGCGTCATCTGGCGTTTTGTTAACACTTTGGGCAACAGATGGAAAAGTCAGGGTAGGCTCAACATCGGTGCTTTCATAACCTTCACAGTCAGTGGAGAGACTGAGAGGACAGGATTGCGTTTCTCTGTCAGCATCAGTATTCTCAGTCAGACTGAACAGACGGCTGTTTGTCAGGGATGATGAGCTCTGCAATTGTTGGTTGTCCATGACAAGATGCTCCACTGATTCAGCAGCTGACAGGTAGCCTTCAGAGTCGCAGCTGTGCATGGAGAGGAACTCAACGCTGTCTTCGAGCTCGTCAGACTCCACACTGTCTGACTGGGAAGGGTCCCTAGTTTTAACTGTGTCACACGATGTGGAGCTGTTTGGGTCATGGTTGCTTCTCTCTATCGTTACCAGTTTGTCAGATGAATTGTCTTCCACACTAGATGTTGGATCTGAAACAACTCCCGTCCGACTGCTCTCAGGATTTTCTTCAGCATTTTGGATCAGTTGTGTTTCGTCCTCTGCCCTCCTCCCTCCTTCAGATACACCATCATCTTTGGTCATTCGCTCTGACACGAAGCCGTCATCAGGTGGGCTTCTGCGGGTGTGATTGGTTTTAGGAAGTTTTTTTTTTCTTTGTTTTTTTTTCACAGACGAGGCGCGCGCCCGCTGTCGTGCAGAACTGTCATTCACCGTCACGAACCAGCGCTCCTTTTCTTCTCTGAGAGCGACACTGCCCACAGCTCCGTCTGCAGCGTGCTGCTCACTCACATTTAGTTCTGTTCGGCTGCCAGAAAGTGGGTCAGCTTCATGTATGGATGAGGTGTCACTCTCCGTTTGAGCATCTCCGTCTGAAGACTGAACGTGAAGTTGCTCAGTTTGCAGTGTGGTTGCGATGTTTGCCTCCTCTGTGGTGAATCTGTTTTCCTCTGGATGGTCGAGGCATGCGTCAGACTTCACCCGTCTCTCAGGGTCTTCTTCGGCCTTTATGGTGAGATCAGGCTGTTTAATCTGCACTTCTTCCTCGCAGTATCCTGCAGCTTCATCACTGTTTGCAGCAGGGCTCCGCTGCAGCTCCTGTTGGTCTGTGCTAATGGCCGAACTTGATTTCCCTGAATCCTCTGAGTCACTGAGGCTCAAGTTATCGGGGCAGGCGAGCGAAGGCTGCAGCAAGCCACACTCCTCACTGTCTTCATAGAAGCTCGTCCAGTCATACTCTGCAATGTGCATGCTGTGATCTAAATCATCCATTTTGATACCTCACATGCTCTTCAGTCTGAAAAAAATGGGAGAAAACAAAGATATGCATGATATATGGTTAAAAAATCATATTGCAATTATTTTGACAGATACTGTGATATGTATCTGTCAATATGAATGTGGGGATGATAATTTTTGCATCACAACTTTCGAATTTCAGTGAATTTAAAAAAAAAATTAAAATCATGTCGATGTGACATTTGTTGGGGTCTCTTGCTTACAACCGGAAAACAAGATTTGTAGGCCAGAGCATCTCTGCAGCACTACAGTTCTTCATTATAATGCTGTTCTTTGTCACACATTTTAACTTCAACTTCAGTTTATTTAAAGTGCACGTTGCCCTGACACTTAGCAAGTCAGTAAAAACAGCAAAACACAATGGTGGTTGAGGTGAGAAAACAAAGATCATGAAGTGTGTCCATAACAGGACTGCCAATAACGAGTACCATCATTGAGAGTTTTAAGATAGATAGATAGATAGATAGATAGATAGACAGACAGACAGACAGATAGACAGATAGACAGATAGATAGATAGATAGATACTTTATTGATCCCGTGGGAAATTCAAGGTCTCCAGTAGCTTATAAACAACACACACAACATACACATACAACATAAACAGGATGATAAAAAAATATCCACATGAATGTAAAAAGAAGGAACAGTTGAGTCATCTCCATTAAGGGAATTTTAAGGACGTGATGGAGAAATAAGGTTGAGGGTGCCAGTCGATTTAAAGCTTTACAGGTTAAAAGGAGGATTTTGAAATCAGCATCAAAGTGTCGACACTATACTGTATGTTCAATCTTTTTAGATCGTGTAAGGACTCTGGCTGCAGTGTTTCGGACCAATTGAAATGTTTTGTTGCTGTCTTACATCAATCTATTCCTGAGGTTCTGAAGGCATGTATGAGGATTTAAGCATCTGATTTTGATAAAAT
The DNA here is from genome assembly GCF_040436345.1 of Pagrus major. NCBI lineage: Eukaryota > Metazoa > Chordata > Actinopteri > Spariformes > Sparidae > Pagrus > Pagrus major. The sequence continues at coordinate 18,354,878 of NC_133220.1, forward strand.
GGAGCATGTTTGTGCTATTACATGGAGGTAGAAGAAGGACGTCCATATTATATCCTTGATGTACGGCTCAAATATAAGAAATTGATCAAATACCGTTCCCAGATTTTGAACTGTATGGGTCTGAGGAATAGTGCAGCTGCAAGGTTAATGGAGAAAGCTGTTACAGGAAGATATTACTGCCTTCAACAAAAATTGCAGCTTGTTGCGATTTTGTAAATTGCACTTAGTCATATTGTGATTTTTATTAGATGAGTAGTTGTACAGCTTTAGCTGGAATGCTGCAGATTCAGGTACTTTGAATGAAAAATAATAATAGTGGCCGCTCACAGCATGCAGCAGCGCATGCTTAATATCCCTGCTGGGTTATAGTTAAAGTCACATCAACACATTTGAGTTAAATATAGAGCGTGCATTTGTCTGAAGCTTAACATTGTTTGTAATCAGCTGTCATTAGGAACCTGTTGTGCGGAAAGCAAACACGCTCCTGCATTAGTTCAAAGCTTGAGAGGTGAAGACGTCAGAGAGCAGCAAAGCAACACCAGAGCACCGCGGTCACAAGCTTCATAACAGACCCCAAAATACTCCACGGCCCTGCTCTCGGTCATATGACCTGATATGAAAGATTCATCTGTTCAATGTCAGGGTGCAACATACTCTATGAACTTCACCAGTAAACTCAGTGGAGTGTTTAAGTTGCTAAATAAAATGCATTGATGCAATATGATATAAACATTAAAGTATCATCTTCCTTAAAAATGTGCCAAATCAAATAATCTCTGAGAGTTGATCTCATATTTTAAATTTGAGCAACACAGTTTTTGTACAATTGTTTTAGCTACAAGGTAAAAGATTAATTGAGTTATCAGGATCACTCTTTCATCTTTACCATAATGGACGTTGTTATTAAACACCCTCAACTTGTGTCAAAGTCATCAAAGGTCTTGTCTATGATCATTATCAACACAACCAACATGAAGCACATACAGCACCTTTTTGTTACCGTGTTTTTGTAGTAGATAGGACCCTACCTGTGGCAGAAGGACGAAGTGTCCAGTATGAAGGTGTCACTACTTTCTCCCTGCAGGGACATTTCAGGTCTGAGGTCCGTCTGTCCTTGCATGTGTCAGACTGGCCCCCAGCTGTTATAAATAGAGGAGTATGTTCGGTCACATGGAGCTGCTCTTGGCGCAACTCCCGTCCCAACGCTACCAGAGGTGTGACATTTCAGTACCTTAAAATACAAGCCCACTTACATTTATCAGAGGTGAGATCAATAATCAATTCCATTATTAACACAATAGAAGTTAAAGGACAGGGACACATTTTGTTACCATAATAAGGGCATCTATTTAAAATAAGATCTGCACAAATGTGAAGTCTTTTTTATGATGTTACGTATACTTTAAAGTAAAATTGATATCATTGATAATATATGAAATTTGTTAGACGTTTTTCTGTTAGAACTGTTTTAATCACTGACATAATAATAATAATAATAATAAACTTAATTTATATAGCACCTTTAAAAACAGTTTCCAAAGTGCTTTGACAACAATTAAACTTAAGTTTATTTCAGTGTTAACAATGACATGCTTTATAAATGTATTAAGCAATTCCGAAGGTTTATACACGTGTTTACTTTATAAAGCGCATCCAAATATTTTTTATAGTTGAACTATGCAGTATTTATTAACCATTTACAAAGTATTATAAACATCAGTTGCAACTTTACAATTGTTAAAATTGAAAAACATTTTACTAAGTTTAATTAACTATGAATGTACCATTTATTAATTATGGTTATTATAAAGTGTTACCGGTTATTTAGTGTTTATTGCAGGTGCTAATTTGTAACACTTGTCGTTAGAAGGGCTTTAAATCACCAAAAATAACTAAAAAGAAATTCTTGTCTGGCACACAGTGAGGCATTGTTTATTATTAGCAGCAGCAATCACAAAAGAAACATACACAGTATAAAAATGTGTCAAATTTGTCTTTGAACAATATGAAGTTTAAGCTGAATAGTAACTGGAACTGCACGGAGGGAAACAATGGTTATGGAAAGGTGCTTTATTTCTCCAAACATTACACACATCTTCAGAACATTCTTCATGGCATTGAAACTAGAATTTGTACATCATTACAAAAACAATATGTCATTTGTATAAAACAATATGTACATGTATTCAGCTTATGGTCATCTGTACAACAGCAAACACAGAGCAAAAAAAAAAAGAATATTCATGTAATGACTGCTGCCTTTTATCTGGTTCGCTTCATATGGCTTCACGTATACTAAAGACAGAAATCTATTAGAAATAAAATCAAATGTAGCAAATAAAACTCACAGAACTAGTCTTGTTTCAGACTTGTGTACAGTAAAGGCCACTGGATATAATTCAAATACCCAATTATTCATCACGTCATGACTAAACGTTTCCTGGCTGCAGTTAAAGCTCATAATGGCACAGTAATTATCACAGTAATGGCACACAGTAAACGCCATTTTCTTCAGACAACATTTGGCAAAAGTTAATAGTAGTCAAGTAATGTTCACATGCAACAATAGTGTTGCCATCTATACAACAAAAAAGTCTCAATCACACTCACCAGCAACAAGTTATTTAGAGTATTTCTTTTTAAAATTAGCTGATGACCTCAGACAAATAAAGTGCACAGGGATTCAATTATTTTATGCTTTTAGAGAAAAATATATTGGGATTTAAATTTACTTCATGGAGCAAAAATGCTTTTATTCCATGAAGTTGTTTTGTAGGATCACTTTGAAAAGACACGATTTTGTTGCTGAGAATGACTTTAAATCTTTCTGCTTTGTGTAGTAGAATGTGATGTATGATGCATGATGCAGATTTAATACATTCATCTTGGTTAAGCTCACAAACATAATAAATACAAATGCAATAATAAAAATGCAAAAAAAAAGCTAGCAAACCATCAATAGAGTCTGGAGGTATGAAACTGTCAAAATCTAAAAGAAGTTAAATAAATAAATGGCTCAGTAAATCAGTAAATAAGCTATGAAATGCACCAGAAATAATACAAAAAAGAAAATATAGGCATTAATTATTTTTGTGACATTAATAGATATTTGTTTTAATTTGCTTCTGTATTTTAGGTGTAATTTTACCATTTTATTTATTCATTCATTCATTTTTAAATGTATATTTGCCTAAGCATTTATTTAGATTTTTGTTTTTGTGTTTTCTTGAAAACTAATTAATAAATGTAAATTAATAAATAAAATGGAAAATTAAATCGGAATTAATACAGAGACAAATTCATACAGAAGCAAATTTAAACAAGAAATATCAATTTATGTAGCATGTTACAAATTAATTAATGTCTACATTTAGTTTTAACATTTTTGGTGCATTTAATGGCATATAACTTATCTATTGAGCCATTTATTTATTTTGTTACTTTTTGATTTTGGTGTCAGTCCTCCATAACAGAGGGTCCCGTTAACTCTACACAAAATATCCCGATCCACTCATAATTTATGCTGTTGGTCTCATTGTAATCAGTAAGACTCAGTGCACTACAAATTGAGAATAAATACCACACATGTAAGAAAAACAACATCGAGATTGCAAACTTAAAAAGAAAGACTTCCATCAATCATCACTGGACTGTGGACTGGCTCTGCTTTAAACATTTCAACATTTTGGGAAATACACTTGAGAGAGTTATATGAGAAGATCAACACCACTCTTGTATCTAGTAAAAAATATATAGCTACAGCTTAGTTTAGCATAAAGACTGGAAACAAGGAGGAAACACAAGCCTGGCTGTATAACAAAATCAATCCAACAGCACCTTGAATGTTTACTTACCAACACGTTATATCTGGTTTCCTACAAAAATCAAAGTGGAAAAACAACATCTGCCAAAATACTCTGGCATTTTTTCCACCTCAGTTTTCATACAGATTACCAAAGATATAACATTTAACATGAGTGAACAACTTTATCATCTTTAAGGGGAATTCCAGTATTTTTAAACCTGGGCCCTATATTAACATGTTTGGCTATAAATGGTTCAGACGTACCAACCTATCTCTGTATAAATTGTTTATGCAAAGTTGTCAGACACTTGGAAAAATAACCTCAGCTTGTCAGCAGCTAAAACAAGCACTTGTAATGCATAACTCTGACAATCTCAGTTGTCCGAAAGGATTATGTTGTAACCATTGCAGCCATGTCTCTACTGATCTATTGGACTGATTCTAAAACTAAGTATGAAACTTTCACACACTAAAGCATGTAAATATAGGGCCGGGATTTAAAAATAGCAGAATTCCCCTTTATTGTCGAACTATACCTTAACAGATAGGGCCATATATTCATGAAACCCATCACTTAAAAGGGTGCAATATGTAAGAATTGGCTAACTCTTGAACTCATACAACCAACAAACAGGGGCCGCATATCACCAGAGTAACTGCTATCTGCTGCTAACTGTATTCTGTTCCATGACTGTAGTTGCTTCTAGCTAGTTAGGTCAGTTAGCAGTGCAGCTAGCCAGACTGCTGGCGTAGTGTTGGTGTTGTCACTGCTTGCACAGGAGCTTTGGACTGAGGTTTTCAGGCACGAGGCTAGTTGGTTAGCATGCTATGTCAGTAGATGATCTCTGCAACACAATACATAGACGTCCTTGAAGTGACATAAAAACTGTCCTAACATTCTGTTGATATTTTTTTTTTTAACTAAAATTCTTACATATAGCACCTTTAAGTTTAAGTCACCTGAACACAAACTGTCAAACAGCAGATAAAAACAGTGTTTAGACTTAAAAACAAAGGAGTGACCCTGAAGTGCTGCTTGAGGAAAACACAAACCACCATCACATAGAAATACTTAAACATTTTTTTACTGGGATATTTGAGTTACTGTGTAAAAAAACTAATTTAATATGAACAAGTCCCAGACTGTTTCAAGGTTAGATACTGGATACTGATTGTTTTCAATTGTACACTCTTCTTAAATGACAGAAAATGCAGCAGAAGCAGCTACAGGTACATTTGGCCACTTAAGTACGAGTCAACTGGTCTTTTTCTTCACATCGCTGAACCTTCACATGATGAGAAAATCTAACATTGCTCCTCTCCTACCTGCACCAGCCCTCCAATCCCTCCGCCTACACATTATAGTCTTGAGTGGTGGATGTGGTGGGTACGATGGCACTGTTCACTGTTGATGTTGCAGAGGGCCGCTCCCTTCTGACATATCTTGGCTTCCTCACTTCAAAGGAAACACACCACAAACGAAAACATTTAATCACCTGACAAACAAGAGGAGACACGCACTGAATTTGTTCAATGCATCATTAAACTTTTTGTACGGTTTGTGCTTTTGAGAACAACCCAGGATCACCTTTTGTGCCTGTCATTGCTACTCGTTGGTGCCAACATTGCAAATACCCCTGGGTAATGTCTTGACTGCTTTTGCATTCCTCTAAAGCTTTGCATAACACTACAACCTGTTCAGCAAGGTCAGCCACAGTTTCAAAACAGACTGTTGCTGTCTCACCTGACGAGGAGGGGATCATCACCGCCTGGAAGGGAAAAACAAAACAGAAGTCAATAATAATGTTTTTGTATGGCAAGACTACAATAAACACATTCACAGTCTCTACACAAGGCTCAAAATGTTCTGTGTTGTGTGATTAACTATGAACAAACGATAAAATCGACTTACTGTCTCACTTGGTTGGAATATGAAGGCTGTAAAAGTGCAGAAAATGTTGTTACATGTTGAGTTTGACTGACTAAAAATCAAATACATTATCTCAGATTTAATGGGTGTGGTGGGTCAACAGGAGTTCCTTCATTTAGGTTCGACAAAAACCTGCTTGTGTAATTACTGTGCTGTGCAGTGTTTACCCTTGTTGCGGCGGTAGAAGATGCCCGGGAGTCGGTTGGAGCGTTTGAGGTAGAAAAACGAGGCAACGGAGAGGATCAGGAACAGGCTGATCAACAGTGTTCCCAGAAGAAGAGAGGCCGCCACACCCGGCCCTCCTGCTCAGAGGCAGAGAGAAACAGGAAGCGGTTGATTAGAAACATGCCGAGGAGCTTACCTGCTGCTGCAGACACTTGAAAAACAAAAATTTGCATGACACTGAATTTACAGGGTTTGTTCCAATATTTTAAACTCACAGACACATTACAGTAAAGCCATGAAATAAATAATTATACATAAGGAAATAAGTAAATCCATCAATAATGAAGTGATATCTTACCAATTTTAGGAATGACAGTAGTTACAGTTGTGTGGTTTTTCTTCTCCACTGTGTAGTCTAGTGAACACACAGAAAGGTCAAATTAAAAAAACATGACAGATGACATTTGGCTTTTTATGTATTCAAAAACAGTCAGTAGACAGTTCCCAGTCCTTACTGTAGGTGCAGACTGTTATGTTCTCCAGATCCACAGCTGCTGAGTCACAGAATATGCAAACAGTGTTGCTGTTCTCAAGGACACGCAAGAAGCATCCTAAACAATTCATAAGAAGAATAGATTTAACTTTATATTTAACACTTCATGCCCTTTGCTATTCTAGTCCTGAAAAAAACATTCATTTCACCCTGCAGTGTAACTGTAACAAGATAGAAGTGAACATGACAAACTTATGTGATTTTAACTTCTGTTACATTAATTGCTTTATATATAATGACTGGTACTTACTGAAATAAAATAAAAAAATAGCCTCACTAATTAAGGTTTTTTTTTTTTTTAAGTTTAAAGCCCTGAAAGCTCTTTGCACTGCAACTTAGGAAAATACATAAAAATTGATGAAGCACGAGCAAATCTGTGATTGTCTTTTCTCTATTTGCAGCGTTTTTTCTAAATGCTGCATGTTTTGTCTATTTCCATGTGTTTTCCGTGAGTTGAGCTGTCAGGGCCACCATGTGTTTTATTGAAACTGTTTATTTGACCTTTTCAATCCTTTGACTGTCCTTGAAGCCTGCTGGAGCAAACTGTCTCCAACAACAACACAGTCATACTTTCTCTTTTTCTTTTAAGCAGAGAAATGAAACTGAAACATAAAAAAATTGTTTATGTAATGTTTGTACAGCGTGCGACACTCATTGTCTGTTCTTGGTACATCCTCTTTAAATTCTTTTAAGACATCTCTTCAGTGCCATTATGTCTTGAAGTGAAATATTAATACATATTCATTGTGAATATTTGAAATGGTTTCAGCACTTTTTTTCTCAGCTGTATCAATGCACCAGTACAAGCTGCGTTTTCTCACTCTCCCTTCTTTCCGACAGTGAGTTGATACACACACATTATTTGTAAAGGTTTCATCTAAAGATTAAAAAACAAATGATTACGAAATAAAGTGTGATATTTAATGTTTACTATAGCTGTTCTCTGCTACTAGCCAAGAAAAAGAAAGAAAAGTTGTATACCGTTGTCATGTCATACGCTTGGTATATCTATCTTTAATAACAATTAAAGATTTTATGCCCTCAATGTCAGTTTTCCCTGTGGTACTGAATATCAATATTTCTCAAGGTACTGTATTGAAGTTAGAAATGTCATTATCAAGACAACACTAATATCTTTAATGAATTTTTAATGCAATCAATCTGTATTAGCACTCATATGCATGAGAAGCATAGCATACTTTTTTAATACATAAATATTTTACATGAAATAACAAATCTAGTAAATTCAGTTGAAACTTAAATGACTCTGTTTTTTACTGAACCTTAGCTATTGAATAGTCAGAGGCTTTGTAGAGGTCCAAAAGTGCCTACGATGTTATTTTATCTTTAAAATATGATGCATTTTGCACAAGACATTATCTTGTTAAAAGCAGAGCAAGCATAAGACTGAAAAGAATAACAGTAGAAGTCTGACTTTGGAGGCTTTATGTATTTCCATTCATCAAAGTAATCATTTCACTCAGACTAATTTATAGCTGACAATAAAATAATAGTGATGTTTTCAGGTCATAACTCTTAGTGATATATGTGTCTGTATATCCACAGTACCTGGTTCACAGTGTGTGTCATTTGAACATGAGTTGTTCGCTCTCTGTTTCTCGCCACAGCACTCAAGCGAGTTCTGATGTAGGGCCTGCAGACGGAACAGCATTTACAGATTCAGTCACAATTCAGTGCAACCTCAACAAAGCACACAACGGCCCATTGGCTGGGGTAACTTTCATTTTCTACCTTAGTTACGGGTGTCTCGGGTCTGATAAGAATCACAGTTGCAGCCAAGACCAAAAGGAATGACAGAGCCATATTCGAACCCTAAAAGATCAAACAGAGTTGAATTAGACAAACATCGCTTACTTTGGCATACCTTTAGCCATAAAGTCCTACAGGAAAGAAGAATGATTAAATAAAATACTGTTTGACTGGTTGGATATTTATCTAATTAAAGTGTCATATATATTTAATAATTAAGATAACCAGAGTAATTCAAATAAGTTTCAGTTAAGTTTCTGTCTTGAGTAATCTGCGATTTGTTAACCAAACAAAATATTATTACAAGGAACGGTAAAACTTGTAAGAATGTTATTGAGGATATATAAATCACTGTTCTGATTAGTGAGAATACAATTATGACTAGGGGAAATGCTGTTATGTATATCTAAAATGTATATACAAACAGGATAGTAGTTTGATAACGTGTTCAAACAGCTGAACATAGTCACTCGTGAATCTTTTTTGTAGGGATGCACAATATGGATTTTTTTTCAGCCAATACTGATAACCTATAACTACCTGCTTGATAACCAATAATTTAATAACCAAAAAAAGTTCCTAACCTGTGATTTATGCAGACCTTAGGTGATATTATTGACTCCATTTATCGGAGAGATATATATAGTACACTACTCAAAATTAGTTAGGGATATTTTATTGTTTCACTTGATTGTTTATTCTGTTACATATCTGAATTTATATTTTGTGTTTTGTGAATATTTTAGGTCCCCAAAAACCCTGTGACTCATTTCAATTGACTTTTATTGCATATACATGCACACGCATATATGCACCCATATTGCAATATCCTTAACTAATTTTGAGTCGGGTAATTTCACAGATGCTGATATACAGCCAATAATATAGATTTTCCAATATCAGGCTGCTTTTGCCCCAATTTAGAGTAAATTTACATGTTCTGCACCCCTCCATATGTCACTAACAGTGAGCAACATCAGGATTTCTATCCGTCTCTTATAAAAATTATTACTTCCTTAACTTGGCTGATAATCAATCAATACATTTGACAAGTTAACAATCACCTTGAAGATAATGGTCAGTGCTGCATTACAAACTACACAAATGAGTCACCCACATCCAGTTTAAATATCATTTAAATATTTACTCACTTATAATGTAAGGGGGCAGTCTTCAACAAATGTCAAATAATACACTTTTCTGCTTGACTTTACGTTAAAACTCTCAACTTTTACACCTACATTTCTTACTGCAAATCTCATTACTTAAAGAGTTAAACAACACAGCTAGTGTCTCTGAAAATGACACTGATGTGCTAACGTCAGTGGAGTTACAACATACAGGAAACAACCAAGGTGTTTAGCTAGCTAGCACCTGTCACTGGGATGAAGTTGTGTCGTGGTTGAGCTAGCAGTCAGGGCTAAAACAACGATGTCAGCGACACACAGGCTGATTTTACTAATCCATTTAAATCTGTTTTACGTTATCGAGTATGTTTACAGTCTCAGACTGGGCAGCTGCACATTGCTGAATTTGGGAATACAAAAAGTTAACTCACCAGCCAAACACTAGGCTTTGGCCTGACCAAACTCCTAGGTGCGGTTAGACCCACGTCAGATCTGGTCCGCCGCAGAGGTATTAACAGACAGTCACTTATATTTCTGACAGCTTTGTCATCAACACACTCTGCAGTTCAAGCACAGATTATCCTACAGTGCGTAGCTCTCATAGCTACCTGCTTTCATTTAGCATCGACACTTCCGGGTACGCTTTTCAAAATAAAACCCTGTGCGTTTTTGTGCTGGAAAGCCTGCACGGAAAACATGCAAATAAAAAAAATAGATGGAAATCAAGATTAGAATGATGAAAACATTAAAGATAGAAATAGAAATGCTGCGAAATTGGAGCCCTTTTAAAAAAGGACAACATATTTTCTGAAATTTAATCTGAAATTAAATTAAACATTGAATATCATTTTTTTCCCCTGAAATGAATACCACTGCAATGTGAATTTGATCATATTTAATTAAATTAAACCTTGAAATGAAAGCTTAATTGTGTCGCACCTGAAATCTTCTCATTGGCAGAGCTCAACGTGTTGAAGAACTGCTGGCTGCTACTTCTATTCAGATTCTTGATTGTTTTCCTTTCATGTTAATAATACAATATAGCCTATATTGTATAGGTAGCTACTCTTACAGGAGACATTTGAACTAGTCACAGCAGGAAAAGCACAGGTGTAGGCCTAATTGATGCCTCCATCACATTTACCAGTTAGCCAGTATGCGCAATACCATGGTAGTGTCATTGCACCTGAATGGAGTACTGTGCATTTTCCCCACACATTGAAGCTAAACTTGCGTATGTTTTTTTAAATGAATAAATATATATTATCATTATATTGCGGGCCCATTGCATGTGGGATTTTTCCGACGGCACCTGAACGCGGCCTAGCGTCTCCCTGGAGGATCGGCGGGAGATAAACACTCGCGAGCTCACCCGTGTCCACAGAGTATGCTAACCTGCTAACTGTGAGTCCATTTTAAAATGTATTTTAGCATTAACTTTACATTTACGTGTATTTACATGACTTCCCGAAGGAAAAGGTATAATCTGATTTTTTTTTTAGCTCAAAAAGTTAATGGTCATTTAGGTTTAAATTGACTTCATGTTAGCTTATTAATAGCTAGCTAGCTACTGAAGCACTTTCTAAATTAGCTTTAAAGTTAGCCAACTAAAGCTAATTGCCATGACCTCAACACATCTGTCTGGAGTTAAATTGATCCTCATGATAAGAAATAGTTGCTAAAATTGCTCATAACTTGTTATCTTACGTTTATACAAACAGGTAACTAAACACAATGAATCACATGAGGAACATTAAAGAAATGCTGAGCATCCCAACTGGAAGCAGGTGACTAGCTCAAGTGTGCTCTCACACCATTACTTCTCTCCAACTAAATAATATTACATGAAGCCGTTGTCAATGGTTTTTAATCTGGAAAACAGTGTCATATCACTTATTACACCAATTGTATGTGTGTTTTTGTGCATTGACGTGATTTCTTCAAATATTGCCTCTGTTTTGTGGATCAAACAAATTGTGTGTTTGTGTTTTCTTCACTCATCAAACTTGTGGGGGCAAAACAATTGACAGGAATGTGGCTACCAGCGGTTACCCCAGTTTTACAGACTCTCAGATTTTCTTTGGGTCTCAGTTTTGGCCTGATAATTCTCAAGGCTTGTCACAAGATATGAGTGTGTCATCCAGGACCTCCCAACAAAGTTCACAAGAGGTGAGAGGCAGTAATATATTCTAGCACCCAGGGGCACGGACAAACCCCATTAGTTTAATGGGTATTATTACTTACATTTAGTTTAAACTAAGTATAGTATTTATAAGTAATAATGGGACAGCTGACATGGGTATAGCAGGTTTGTTGCACTGTTAGAAAAGTCTGAAATAACAAGTGATGCTATATGTGGGGCTGCCATCTTTCTGCTTTTGTTCCTTCAGTAACTTTATACGTACATTTATTTCTTAAAATGATATATCCAAAACGGAGTCTCCCCTTGTCTCTATATACTAAATGCATATACATTATTGTAAGACTTATTAGTCCACTTAAAGGGCCATGATGATAAAGTGCAGTAATGCAGGAGGCCACTTGTTTCTATGCATGAATAGGACCACGAGTGCTTACAGTTTAATTGATCATCACTTAGATTATGTGAAAAATAACTATGTCTTGTGTGTATATCCCTTAACATCAATCTTCTTGGATTATTTAGGGGAGTGACCCAAAGGTTTTAAGCAGTTATCACACTAAACCTCTCCTGTTTGGAGACTTAAAGGACAAAAGCAAAGGTTTTGGATTACTGGACAAATTTGAGGAGCACAAGAAAAGGGCAAAAGAAAAAGCTGACAGGTATGTCTCTATTTCTCTTTATCACTCGTAACATGAACTTGAATTTATACTTTTTGTGGGATTATAGATGAAGTAGCCTAATCACTCACTGAAATTTTTAAATATGCTGTATCTGTCCTTTTGCTTTCACAGTGATATTTTAGCCAAAGAATGTCAGCATTTTCGAGAAACTCTCAACAGTGTAAGTGATAATAGGCATCCATTCTGTTACCTTTTCATTATACAGCTCCTCTTTTCTTGATGTAAAATGTAAAGTAAAAAAATTGTGCATTGTTTGTCAGATCCAACAACTGGTCGCTGGCACAGAGAGAAATACTGCTGTTTGCCAAATAGTCCTTGAAAAATTTGACAATTTTGCATCAACATGTGAGTTTCCTAATTTATTCATTTGTATTTTTTGTTTACATTATCGAACTTAGATTTGCTCTCTGCATATTGTGGAGCTAGTTTATTTAGTAAAATAAAAATAAAGAAGTGAGCAAACAATTCATATTACCAGTAGATGGTGCTCTTTCCCAATGATGGTTACACATTTTTTAAGTTGTGTTGACTTCACTGCAATTAGATGAAAGATTTTTTTTCACTATGCTCATTTCTATCTTTTATATTCCTCCATCCCAGTGCAAAATAATCTCAACAGTCTACAGAAGGACGTTTCCCAGCAGTTCGATACTTTGCTGAGTAAAGTGAATTCCCAGAAAGAGAAGATGACTGAATTGGAGGAGATGGTTCAAAAGGTGAATAGTCTGTATGTAGCTTATGCTCAGAAGATTTTTGTGGCCAATAAATGTTTCTGATCAGTAATGACTATAATTTTTATCTTTTAGAGTGGAGATGTCTCATCAACATTTGATTCAAACCTGCAAAGCTTAAAGAGTAGTCTGGAGTCTCTGGGAGAGGAGCAGGAGAGAGAAAAACAAATGCTTGAAGATGCTCTTAAGCTGCTCTGCACTCTAGTTTCAGAGCACTCTGTCAAACCCTGCCCCGAGAGAGTGATGGACAGTGCCATTCAGACATCACCAGGGCTGGAACAGTCATTTTCCAACATCCTACAGGACAACAAGCTTGAGGGGACACAGCCTACAAGTATGACACAAAATCTTGAACACAATCAGGTTAAAGTCCCCCCTCAAGGTACCCGCTGCCTCATAGGAAAGGGGAAGCTCACTCTGAGAGGCCATAGGAAGCGCAAAAAGAGGCCGCTGGTGCTCTCACAGAGGAGTAAGCATAGAGTCACGGATGAAAACAGTCAGCCTCTCCTGAACTGTGACAAACAACAGAATGTGTCAGCGCCTCTCTGTGAGCGTCGTGATCTGAACACAGTAACCAGCCAGGACAGTGCAGTCAACCCAGACCGCGTACCACCGGTGAACAGGGAGAGGAAATCCGTAGCTGCTGGTTGTTTCATCACCCCTCTTAGCTGCTGGTCTCAGGACAGCAACAGCTCTGTGTGCCACCCAGGAATCGAACCCATCTTAGAAAAGCTCTCAGCGGAGTCCCGGACAGGGACCCCAGTGAAACCTGAAGGCCTCTGGCAGTTGTTTGACATGGATGGCGACTCTTTTTTAGGCTTTTAGAGGAAAGGGCTCAGAACAACGAAGCATTTATTTTGTTACTTTTGAAATAAGTCAAAAGTATTTGTTATAGTTATTATAAGATGTGACCTATGTTCTATTAGCTGTCGAGTAATTCAGTTTTCTGAAGAATGAACACATTGATAAATGTTTCTGTCTTATATTTATGGTGGAACAGCTGTGTAGGTTGTAAAAAGGCACTTATGACAAGTAAGGAAATGACGGAGTGACCCGCAAAGCTTTACACATATTTAAAGTTCTTTTTCTACTTACAAAAATACTGTTACAGTTACGTGTCTCTGCTGTCTTTAACTTTAAACTTGTTCAGTATATTTTCTGCTGACTTGACATTGAAAATAAACTACAAGTGTTTGCAAACAAACCACAATTCTCTCGACTAATAATTCAGAAATAAATTTATCTAGCATATAATTTATGTCACCCATGTTTGAAATCTGATCTTGTGAAAGTACATCAAATGTTGTAATAGTAGGTGTAAGTAATAGTAACTTGCATCATCCTCTTCATGTCACCATGTTCTTCGTTCCACTGTTATACTGACAGATGATTTTTTTATACTTTGTACACCCAATTTCTATCACTGAGGGTAGACTAAATGTTAAAACAGTTTCAACAAAAAACTGAACATTATAATCTTCATGAGGGTAGGATTTCCCACAGGGCTGTGTGCTAGACAATGTTTCTTTTAACCAGCTGTACCTAATAAACTTAAGTCTACGCTTAAAGTATACTTTAAACAGAATTAAGTGTCTGTTTTCGAACCACAATAAACATGCTTAATGATACGTTAAGGTGCATATTTATTAGCAAAAAAACAGTTTTATTCTGCTTTAGCAAGCATAACACACATATGATCAATACAATATAAAATATTCACTTTTTATACTGTACCTAGTCTGCCAATGTCAAATTAGTCATTAGAAAGCTTTAGTATTTATTCTGTAATGACGGATCAAATACTTAACCAGCATTTTTGTATAAGTTTCAGCAAAGCCAGACGTCTATAATTAAAACTAGAGCTGCAATGCTTAGTTGATTGGCAGAAAACTAATCAGCAACTAATTTGATGATCAGTTAATTGCTTGAATCCTTTTTAAAGCATAAAATGCTAAACATCTCCTGGTTGCTACTTCTTCAATGTAAACACATTCCTATATGACAGTAAATTGAATATGTTAAGGCTTTGGACTGTTGACGAACAAACAAACTCAAGACATCACTGTGGCCTCTGAGAAATTGTGAATGTGATATTCTTACTATTGAACGGTTCATACACTAAACAAGGGCTGCTCAAAGTGTGGCCTGAGGGTTCAGTTTGGCCGGACAGATGATTTATAACAAAAAAAAAGAAAGAAAATAATTAATTCTGGAACTATATAATATAAATCTCTGTTTATGCTGTTTAATTTTCATGAGGTTGAAATGATTCAAATAAGTAGGATTCAAAATATTGATTACATGATTGGGCACAGCGGGCAAGTGACATGTGGGCTTTAGGCTCACTGTTAAGTTTCAGTTGCGGCCCTCCAAGGAAAAAAAGTTTGGGCACCCCTGCACTAAACAATTAACTGATAAGTGAGAAAATAACCACCAGAAAATAAAACCAATCGTAAATAACAGCCCTTCTTATAACCATAAATCATTTCCCGGTGCTGATAATGCAATGCACCACAGAGCTGCAGGTTTCAGTTGATCAATCTCTGCAGATATTAACTTAACAACCAACAACAACACTTTATTTACAAATTATCTGTCTATGTCTAATGTGCAAATCATTATCCGCAGATCCTCTTCCATGCAGCAGGGCACTAAGACCTTTTCTGCTTGTAATATGAATGCATTTGGCCCAGCAATAAGTGCATTAATAATTAATAATTGATTTCCTTCACTAATTCTCGCAGACAGACTTTGATCTGATCTGACAATAGTGTCACTGGTTAACTAAGTCTGCAGGTGGGGACATGAGTCCCCGTGGGTTGAGATTTGCCACAAGGCAGACATCATAGTTGTCATGCATCAGAGCGCGCCGAGCCACCACTGTCCACCGGTTCTCCCAGGGGTCGAACTCCAGGATGTCCTTTGTTATGTCATCATGACGATCTAAGGGTAGAGATAAAACAGAAAGCGTTACAAAGTCATCGGAAACATCTCTCAAACACGTTTCATTCATTGGATGTTATTTTCTTTATTTACCTGCTCCTTTGTAGTATCCACACACATAAATCTTGCCTCCCACCACTCCTGCGTTAGGAGAATTGGTGCGCAGTGAGAGTTGTGCACATGGAAGACGAGGTCCGTCCCTCCAGTAATCTCCATCTGGGTTGTAGATCTCCACCGCATCAAGGCAGTGGCGTGATTGCCCACGATCCATACCCTCACATCCAATACCTCCTGCGAAAAAAGTCATGAGCATATTGCATAGTGGATTAATATGTATTGAAACTTGCCACTTTATTAACATTTATTAAGTTAACTGAACAAATTATCTTACCCATCACAAAAATTTCACCATTGAGTACAACAGCACTGCAGCGGTACTTGGAGTACTTCATGGGACATAACTCTGTCCACTTATTTGTGTTTGGATCGTACTCCAGGAGTCGGTTGCTAAGACGGTCAGGCTCATCATCCATCCGGTATGACTGGATGGTAGATGGGGAGGGAAGTAATGACAAAGCAGAGCAGGTGCTGTCAGAGTCACATACGGATACAGCTCATATTAAATGTGTTCATAAAGTCTTATTCTCTCGATTTCACAAAATCCAAATGAAACACTGGTTGATAAAAAAATAAAGATCACCTGTGGTGTTCGACCGCCCATCACATAAAGGCGATCTTTCATTTTGACCACGCTGTGATAGGCCAAAGGCAGAGGCAGGGGTGCTGCACTGCGCCAGGGTCCACCTTGCAGAGCCCATCGCTCCACACAGTTAGTGATGAGGAACTGGTTCTTCAGCTTCATCTGCCCACCCAGCAGGTACAGAGTGTCACCCAGTGATCCTAGAGCATAGGAATCACGGTACTCTGCTGACGTCAGGTGCTCCCAGGTTCCTTGAGCCTCTACTTTGTACCTGGCAACCCAAGATAGTTATCAGTACCATCTGTTTTGGGCAAGCATATTAATTATCAGTTGTGTCACCTGATGTCTTTCTTACCTGTAAATCTCTACAGTCATGTCCTTCTGTCGGGCCATTCTGCGTGCACTTGACTCTCCTGCCACTATGATGTCATTTTTTTCAGTTACAGCCCCAGCGCAAACGTACCCGAGAGCCTCTCCATAGCGAGGTGAAGTGATGTAGTAGGTCCGGCTTGTGGATGGAGCATAGCAAAAGCTGCGCTCAGTATAGCTGCCGTATCTTGACCTAATCCCACCAGCGTCGTTGCCGACACAGAGCAGCAGATCTGTGGTCTCCATGCCGTACCGCAGCTTTAGTTTGCGTGGTGCTGCTAAGGGATGCATGGCTGTGGCGTCCAAGGCTTCATTGATCATCTCCAGACATTCAGCATCAGCCAGCAGGGCTGTGTTCCTCTTCATCGCCTCTTTTAGATAGTCGTGGTTTATCAGTGGCAGACGGACCTTCCTCAGGAGCTCTGGAAGGTGCAGAATTCTGACCTCTCCTTCTGTCAGAGTGCAGTGTTTCACCCAGCGGAGGACCACATCTAGGATGGTCTCTTCTCGAGAAATGTTAAGATCATCAGAAGTCAGGAGCTTTCCCAGCTGATGGGCCTCCAGCTCCAGCACCTCCTCATTTTGGCAGACTTGGACAAAGTTCTGCCTCAAGAAGCGCTGAGCATGGTCAGCCAGGTCTTCTGCACCGAGGTCACGGGCAAAGTAATACACACCAAGACAGTTGGACGCATCCATGTTCTCTGTCATGTGCAGCTGACAGCGATTGAAGACATCATCCATCTGCAGGAGAAAGGCTGCAATAGAAATGCCTTGTACATTGGCGTTAGTGAGTGGAAGATCTGAGCAGTACATGTAGTTCAAGAGGAGGGCCAGGCTGTCTGCAGGGGTGTCACGCAGAATTATTTCTCTGTTGTTGCACTCACGCAGGCCGCATGTGAACATAACACGGAAGTACGGGCTGAAGGCGGATAAAACGACCCGGTGACAAGGAAAGCTGATGCCCTCAGCAACCAGCACCACATCTGTTAGATGCTCCGACTCCCTCATCTTCCTCAGCTGGTCAAGCAGCACCAGCCCATGCTTGGTTGTAAGATCCATTTTGCTTTTGACTTTTAAGCACCAATAACTTTTACAAAGTTACACAGAAAGTTTTATGCACTCTGAACAACTAGTCAGGAGGTTATCTCTGAAAAACAAAGAAAAAAAGAGACGTTTAATCAGCGAGCAATATCATAACAGCATCTAATAATAATAATAATAAGCACACGCTTGTGTCAGATTTAGTTAATAGTAAATCTGCTTAATCAAATCCACTCCTGATTATGTAAAAGGTGCAATAGACAAGAATTGGCCACCTGTCAAATTCCTACTCAAAACCAATAGGGGCAGCATATCACCAAAGTAATGGCTACTTGCTGCTAGTTGTAGCTACTCTTAGCTACAGTTAGCTGGGTAGCATGCGAACTTCCGTAAATATCTCTTCAACAACAAAACTTTAATTTTAGTTATTTTTTTAATATTTTCAACAAAAACTCTCAAATATTGCTATTTTAATCTTAGATGTCCTGACAAAGAAAACGTAGATTAACGATCAGTAAGTGTTGCATTACTTGATTAACGCTGAAAATCATAACACTTCAAAGATTTTAACCATTAAAGTTGACAGTATTTAAGTAATGCAAAACCACATCCTTTTAATAATAATAATAATAATAATAATGATAATAATAATATTCAGATGTTACAGCCACACAAGGAAAGAATAAGTACAGATAAATAGAGAATCTTAAAAAAAGGAATAATTAAATGAGTATGAAATAAGAGTAAAATAGAAACTATACAAGAGCCAGTAGACTCAAAATGCTAAGTTACAGGCAAAAGCAGTGCATAGACATTACCCACAACTTGTGCTGAACTTCAACTAGCAAAGTAACATTTGACAACATGATTTCCTAACACTCCTTAGATGTAATAAGACACCTTAGATTTAACAAATATTAGCAAAATGCTGCTATCGGCTATAAAACATGTGCACTACAGCTGCTCATATTATACAGCAATTTAATTACCTTGTAAAAGATTTTACGAAACTCATCCGCTCCTCTTGTCTGCAGTTGTCTTTGATCTAAAAAGTCCAGTCAGTACTCATGTTTTTCATCAGGCGACATGTGTTGTTTTTGTTTCAGAACTTGTCCGTCAGGGGGGTTAGAGAGCGTCTGAGCGATTGCAAGAAACAAAGATATGTGCCCCCTTCACTGCTGCGGCCCTCTGAGCTACTAACCCAAAAATAGACAGTGTTTTGGCACACAGCTAGTGGGTCAGAGAGGTTTGAGTGATCAGGAGAGAGTGGGTTTTCAAGCCATGACAGTGAGGTTTATTTGTGAAATATTTTGACATTCCTAACTCGACTCTTTGGCATTATGTTATACTTTGTTTGGGGTAATTCTCCGTTCCAGTTTGTTTGCCCCGGTCATGTGCATGCAGCTCAGGAATGACCTACATATTACATTGCTCCTAGCTTCAGATTTCATGGCAGCACTTTTTTAAAGGCCCAGTCTACTGCATGCCCACTGTCTAAAATGGGACCTTGCCTACTAAGTTTGATTCTTAAAATCCAAATTCTCGAAACTGTTGCACCAACAATAACAAAGTTTGTAAACTAAATCTGTTTATACATCTTTACTTTTTGAGTTGGAAATCTACTTTTGCATCTTACATTTTCAAGTATTTTGCTTAGAAGTAGCCCATACATTGCCATTGGTCAAGACTCACTTGACCAGTGTAATTTGAGCTTCAGGTGACATGTCATGGCTCATTAGCTTTATTTTTGCAAGTGAATGGAAAAAGTGGAAGTATGGAAACACACCTGTCAGACATCTATTGAAATTCAACAATGTTAATCTTTTTCCTCTTAAGGACCATTATTACATCCTTTGTTTCTTCCGGTCTGCCATCGTTGTCATGAAGAGGCTCTGCCCACAACATCCTGACTGTAGTTAACCATTATTAGGCACTATGATGTACATATGCAGATACAGCTGTTCTTGTGACAGTAGAACAGTTTGGTGGACAGTGTGTAGGAAACGTAGAAAGAGTCTGGAATAAATCTCCTTGGAAAAAAAATGGATTCTACGCGTAGATTTGGGAAATACAGAGTGGAGCGGGAAGTGCTGGATGAGCAGAGACTGGAAGAGGTAACGCAGAGAAAAGCGTACTCTGAAACTCACCCTTCTCTAACTGAACGTCTTAAAGACTCCTTCAGGTAAGGGGAATTTTATCGTTTGATCTTGTAACTTTGATGCTTACAGTAGGTGTATTTAGATTTCTGGTTTGATTTTCTTCAGTGAATGTATGCTCAAAACATCAGCCTATAAAAAGACTCACTTTTGTCTCTGTGTGTCCTTTAAATCCCTTCCAGATGCACAGTACCCAGACTGAAACATAGTGTGCTGAGCAGCTTGCCTGTGTTGTACTGGCTGCCCAAGTACTCAGTCTGGGACTATGGCATGCCTGATCTCATCTCCGGCATCAGTGTTGGCATAATGCACCTGCCACAGGGTAAGAAAACAGTCTGTCAGTGAATATCAACAAAATTGCAGAAAAACTCAGTGAAATTCCCACAGTCAATATATTTTGAGTGGATATTATGACTTGAGGGCAAATGACAAAAATGTAAAATATAATGCTGCAAATATTTAGTATCCTTGGAGAATATTTGCTAATAAAACCACAGCAAAAATAGTACAGTGTCATGAAAATATTTGTAAACTGAGAAGTTGAACAAAACGTTTGTTTTCACAGGTATGGCATATGCATTGTTGGCTTCCTTACCTCCTGTATTTGGGCTCTACACATCACTCTATCCAGCATTCATCTACATCTTTTTTGGAACGTCACGTCATATTTCCATCGGTAAGTAAAGAGAGAGACACTGCTTCATGGCCGTTATAACATCCGTAATATCATTTGTTGCTGTTTTGTATTGTGCTCAGGTACGTTCACTGTGCTCAGCATCATGGTGGGTAGTGTGACAGAGAGACTGGCTCCAGACATGGATTTCCTCAAAACAAATGGGACCAACATAACTACAGAGGTGGACATAACAGCTCGGGACTCATACAGGGTGCAGGTGGCTGCTGCTACGACTGTCCTCGGAGGACTTATTCAGGTCTGAACACAACATCCCACAACATGTCTTATTTTTAGGTTAAAGCCAGAACTCATATGTACATTAATGATTGTTTGCATAGGTGGTGCTGGGTTTGGTAAAGTTTGGATTTGTGGGAACGTACTTGTCTGAACCTCTGGTGCGCGCTTACACAACAGCTGCTGCAGCCCATGCTGTGGTGGCACAACTGAAGTACATCTTTGGAGTTTCGCCAACACGGTTCAGTGGTCCCTTGTCACTGGTGTATGTGAGTATGTTCAAGTATGTTGTCATTGTGTTTTTGTTGATACAACCGTACTGAACTGTATGCTCTGTTATAGCGCTGAGAATTACAAACATTTATTAAAGAGTTTGATGTGCATTCTTTACCGTTTTTATTTAATCTTTATTTTAACCAGGACAAAACCCAACATAGTTACACAAGAACACACACCATTCTTTTACAACAATCACCAACTGTATAGCATGACAAAAGAGTTCAAAAGGTGAAAATGTTATTTTGTACTTAATTGTGACTAATACCATTAGGTGTGTGCAGCCAAGCAAGTATGTTTTTATTTGTCCACCTCCTGCTTCACTTCTCTCCATTTTCAGACTCTGAAGGATGTTTGCTCCTTGCTGCCACACACTCATCTTCCCACACTGGTGGTCAGCGCTGTGTCCATGGTGTTCCTAATTGCAGCCAAGGAGCTCAACTCTTTTCTGAGACCAAAACTGCCAGTGCCTATCCCAGTGGAGCTCATCACAGTTAGTTGACATGAGGACACACTCTCTGGCTCTTTTTATGTTATCACCTCTGTGCTGCTGCTGCTGCTGATGTTGCAGCACTAAAAAAAAGCTCAGACACAGTGGAACCGTGCAGCTGAGTCAGCGGTAGCGCCAGGGCCTCTGCTTTTGTGCAGTTCACAGCAAAAAAAGGAGATATATATGGCTAATAATTAGATTCACATCTAGCATATGATTGACCAGGTTTTTTAATGATTGAGGGTTTGTGGCTTCTTTGTGTGTGTTTACGATCTGTATGTTTTCTGTCACGGCTTTAGATTGTGGCAGGGACATTGATCTCATCCTATTCACACTTGAACAGCAACTACACGATTTCAGTTGTTGGAGAAATTCCCAGTGGGTAAGTGTTTGGATTCAAATTATACAGCTGTAATTGTTTGTTGAGTCACATTCCTGGCTTGTTTAGTACTAAAAGCTTACCTTCCTGTCCTCCACCTGTGCACCAGTCTCAGTTCTCCCAGCGTGCCAGATGTGAGTCTGTTTGGAGAAGTTATTGGTGATGCTTTTGCGTTGGCCATTGTTGGATATGCCATATCAATTTCACTAGGCAAAACATTTGCACTGAAACATGGATACAAGGTGGATAGTAACCAGGTAAACCACAACTCTGTAGATACTGTTATCACACAGTCATTATCACATCCTGTATGCCTTTACCTGAGTAGTACCCAGTAGTCTCTCTCTATAATTCTGTGACTTAATGAGACAGGAGATAAAACATAGTTTCAGACAGAGGATAAATACAGTGCTGCAGCACTGGACAGTATGAGAAAACTGATGTGTTTTTAGAGCGCTAAAGCATGTAAACCTGTTCTAGTAGTAAAATAAAGTACAATTACGTAATAATTGTGAATAATAGAGTAAATGTACTTTGTTACATTCCATCACTGCTTTCTCTTTGTATATCTTGTGTCTTCACCCCGCGGCAGGAGCTGGTGGCACTGGGTCTCAGTAATACAGTGGGAGGCTTCTTCCAGTGCTACTCTGTCTGCCCCTCAATGTCTCGAAGTCTCATCCAAGAGACGACTGGAGGAAAAACACAAGTGAGTGAGCAACAGAAGTGACGGCATTACAAAAACAACATGACAAATAAAGACAGTCATCATTACAGTCATTCTAATTTTGTTCTGTATATGTGCGACATGCAGTAGCTGTACTGTAAATATGTAATGAGTGCAACCTAGTTAAGGGTGATTGAGGTGGGGTTAGAAGGAAATTATGTTGAATTATAAATGAGCTGACATAACAGAATGACCTCAACAACCTAACCTAACAAATGTAACCACCTCATGTGGAACCATGTGGAAATTCAAAACCTTGTGGTCCTAGAACATGTACTGCAGTTTCTAACTTAATATGCAGCAACACATTTATAATCATACAAATCTACAAATTAAAAATCCACACAAAAGGTTCCTTTAGTGGTGGGCAGATCGTTGCCATCCCAAATGTTCAGTTCAACTTTCATATTAAAAGAGCAATATCTTAACTCAGTAATTTAGAGTAAATGTATATTGAATCATTAACAAGGACACAGTAGAAAGCTACTACGTTATCACCAGGATCTAGTCTAGATAATACCCGCTTGCTGGAACTACTCCTTCCACCTGTCATAGTCATTTGCAAGCTACGGCTCTATGACTGCGTCAGGGGACAGTGAGTGGACGTTTATGATGGCTGGCCGCAAAAGCAGTCATGGATGTCATTGGATTGGAAAGGAAATCAGTGGTACCACACATCACAAGGTTCCTTTCCTAAAAAGAAACCTCAGCTTTTTTTTTTTTAAGCATTATTTATGTAGAAGAAAGCATCAGAAATTAAAGACATTTTCCTCAAGAGATTAACCTTAAAATCATCATATAATGACGAATACAACATGAAATGGACTCTTTAGTCTCACATATATCACTTAACAAAGTCTTTTATTTTCAGGGAGACCAGTAAACCTACCTGTTTCTATAGCTAATGATAATGTACATGAATGTAACTGTGCATTTATTATTATAACAATAATAACAATAAACCAATCAATTGATTATTGGAAACTTAATAGTTTTTAGAGTACCACTGAATGTTGGAAAAATATGCTGACAAATATATATGCTTTTCTCCAAATAGGGATGCAATTGTATGAAATTTTCTTTTTTTGTGGTTGAACAAATGCTTTATTATAATCTCACAAAATATTATGTCCTGACAGACACAAGGCTTGATTATTAATTGTAATATAGTGGAATTCAACACCATAGATAAGCAAATGTACACCTTACGATAATTGTCAGTTTTCAAACCACTGTTTGCGTTGAAAATGGTTTATCGCTGCAACCCTATCTCCAACAAAGGACTTCATCCATCTCTGCTAAACAACTAATATGTTAACTTGCCTGTGGAATACAAATCGTTCAAGAACATTAGAAACAAGCTTTGTGTTGTTCTTGTAGATGGCAGGTGTGGCCTCAGCTCTGGTTGTGTTGGTGACTATATTGAAGCTTGGACCTTTGTTCCAGGAGCTGCCAAAGGTGCTGTTGCTCTACAATTTTTCTTCACCATAAAGTGATTTAGTGCTTGACATATTTTGTGTAATGTAGTAGATTTTTTTATTTAACTTATTTCCACTTATGTCCTTGTTTTAGGCTATCCTTGCAGCGATTGTCTTTGTAAATCTGAAGGGCATGTTCAAGCAGTACTCTGATGTTGTTACACTGTGGAAAAGAAGCAAGATTGATCTGGTGAGAGGTCGATTATTGCTGTGGTGTTGAGTCTGGAAGAGTGTCATTATTCCATCTCCTTTTCATTGTCACACAAAACAATGAGTCATGTCATGCTGACTCCCCCCAGGTGGTGTGGTTGGTCACTTGGGTGTCAACACTGCTGTTCAATCTGGATCTGGGTCTGGCAGCATCGATCATCTTCGCTCTGCTCACTGTTATCTTCAGAACTCAGATGTAAGACTCCTCATCATACTGTAGGATATTGCATACTCGAATAACTGAATATGTACTGATTTAGACAAAATACTGAACACAAACATATTGCTCATATAATTTTGTGTTTTCTTTTCAATTCCATTTAGGCCAACATACTCTGTCCTGGGAAATGTTCCAGGTACAGAACTGTATGTGGATATGGAGACGCACAGAGAGGTAAAACAGAAAGATGGAAAGCCATAAATAAAAGCTTTTCTACCTTCGCTGCAAAATAAGTTGATCTTTTGCTATTTGGCAGGCAAGGGAGATTCCAGGTGTTACTATATTTCGCTCTTCTGCCACGGTGTATTTCGCCAATGCTGAGCTCTACCTTGAAGCTCTGAAAGAAAAGGTTTGTCGTCTTTCCGAATGATACTATCTATTCAAGGACTGCATCTCATAATTATAAATTTAGTATCGAGTCATCTGATTATTGTCCGTTGTCAATTCTATTCTATGTATAATATTATTGTTATTTTGTTATTATTGTTATTTTTTAAAAATATATTTCATAGTGTATATTTTTCTACTTTTTTGTGTTTTTTTTCCCTCCTCTCATTGCCTTACTTCACCTTTCTTGTCACAAGCTGACTCTGAGAGACACGCACAAGAATTCCTATGTACCTGTACGGCCTTGTACCTGTGCAAATAGCAATAAAAATCTAATCTAATCAAAAAATGGCCATTATAAATTCCAAATGTGCAATAATACTAAAATAATACTATTTTGTGATTAAAAAAACACATTTATATAATACAGCGAAATAACATCAGAGGGTAAAATCCATGATCAGATGATAGAGGTGGATAAAAATAGCATCAGTGTTGACATTTTGGGGTGCCAACACTTAAGTGAATGATATGATGGGGACTCTGGCTGAATGCAGCTCTTCTTAGTGGGACTGTGCAATTCCCCCTAGCTGCTACCTCTAATAGCCCTGTTAGCAGTAGATTTGGAGTGGATGAAACCAGTCAGAGGAGGAGGAGCTAAGCATTGCATAATCTTAAAAACTAGACAGATATTTTTGTATTTGATGAATTCCATTTGGTATAGTTTTGTGAGATGCAAATGACGTCTTATTTTTCTTCTTTATGTGTTTTCAGAGTGGGCTTGATATCAGTAAAATGATCATCTATAAGAGGAGGCAGGAGGCCAAACAGAGACGGAGAGAGAGGAGGGCTGAGAGGCGAGCAAAAAGGCAAGCCAAGAGAGAGGTAATGTGCTGCCAGTGTATTACATAAGCTCAGACACATGGATTATTTTAAGGACTACAATGTTTTGTGTGTTTGGCCCATTGGTTATCTTTCCTTCTATGTGGTAAAAAACACAACACCAAAATCGTGTGAGTTACAGTAATCAGATGGCTGAAGTCACACAGGACAAGTCAACATACTCTAGAACTTAACAGAAGTTTGAATCTTTCTCTCACCACACTGCAGAGACGGGCACAGAGGGCATCTAAACGGCAGTCTGGAGTGCCTGTGCTCTCTGTGGAGGAAGACGCCGGCCACTGGGCTGACACATGCATGGACGGGGACATTACAGACATTGAGGAGCAGGGCTGGACTGAGAGGGAGAACGGGACAGTGTTTGTCATCCCAACCACTCCGCGAACACCAGATGACCCTTGTAGGTGGGAGTACCTGAAAGGAGGAGATCCAGATAGCACCAGTTTAGGGTGGATGTCTGAGCTGCAAGACGGGGACACCACCACTCTGGGGTCCAGTAGTGAGGACACGCTGAGTCGCGACCTGGAGCGGGTCTCTCTCGGGTCACTGGGGAAGTGGACCTGGGACATTCACTCCATCATCATTGACCTCTCCACAGCTAACTTCATTGACACTGTGGCTATCAAGACTGTGAAAAATGTGGGTACTAAAGGGAGGAATAAGAAAGACCACTGAATATCTGTTTTTTTAGTTCATACACATTTCCTTGTTTTGAAAGCTTTAAGGAGGAGCCTTTTACTTTCAGATCACTCACTTTTTACAGAGAGAGTTTAGCAAATACGCTTTTACAATATATATATCTTTTTATTTAGTCCTCTATGACAGACTGAACATCTTTCGATTGTGGACAAAACAAAACATGTTAAAACATAATCTTTGGCTTTGGGAAACAGCAATGACATTTTCTACCATTTTATGAAATTTTATCTATGACTGGAGAAAATAATCAACAGATTTATAGTTAGTGTTAATGCCACTGAAATTAGACTTTATTGATTTTCAGTTACATTAAAACACTAACATAATAGGTAGTTCTGTTTTCCTACAGTTAAAGGTGTAATACGTAAAAAAAAAAGTTCAAATCAATCAAAAATGAACTAAAATAATCAACAGAATGTGATTTGCTTGATAGGGGATAGTAGCACCTAAAAGGGAAGATATATGAAAATAGATTTTTTAAAGGTTGGAGCTCTGTTAACTTTTGTTGAGTAGAAATATTCTGTATTCATTATATTGACAGATTTTCCAGGACTTCAGTGAGATTGATGTGGATATCTACCTGGCTGGCTGCCAAGGTAAGTGAATACCTTCTCACCTCCTCCTCCTCCTCGGGGCTGTAGCCTACTACATGAACAGACTTCATCATGGTTTCCGTTATCTCTTCAGCCTCTGTGGTGGAACAACTAGAGCGCGGTGACTTCTTCTCTGAGTCGATAACAAAGAGGAGTCTCTTTGCCTCCGTTCACGATGCTGTACTCTACTGTCTGAACCATCGCGGAGCCACATCGATCCCCAGATACGAACCTTCAGTGGTGAGTATACGCAACTGATGTTCAGGTGAAAGTTGACAGAGTAAACATTGTTAGCTGCAGTTATGCTGTTAGCAGTTACCAGCATTGAACAATCCAACCAAAGTGTGAAGACATAGAAATACTCACTAAAAACACTTAATCGTGTCATTTTAACTAAGTGACTGATTGATTTCAGGATACTTACAGCAGCACGAAACTTTAAGGACTTCAACCAAAGAGGGAATTCAGCACTGAGGATGAAAAAAAACATCTCAACGTCTACTGGGTAAAATGTCAGAGGCTGCGAGCTGAGCATAAAACAAATAATACATGTGAATTACTGATTAAATATTTGAATGTGTCCCTTTCATGTTGTTGTATTGATATTTATACATGTTTTCGAGAAAAGAAGAATAACACTGAGGACGCATACGTTTAATTTGATTTTATTAAGTGTGGGAGTGATACAGTGCATTTTAAGGAAAAATATAAATAAATAAATAAATAACTAAAACATCCAAACAATACATTTCAATAAAAATCTGGCATAAAATAATTATTAAATCCAGGAACAAAGACAAGGCAACATGCATCACACTGAGGGTGTGTGAGCCTTTTTTGGTCATGGCAGCAATAACAAGGTAGGACATTGAAATGTTTACAGGAGCCATTTCAATTTTCAAGTGCAATTTTTTTTTGCCCATAGCAACAGCAAAACCTGTGAAGCTAAAGCATGCAAAGGGATTTTTACTGAGTTTCTTGTGCAACATTCCTAAAATGGGAAATTACAGCAGATTAAAAAATAACAGGATAACAATATCCGAGCAATATTTAACAAAAGCATCTCTTTACAGTTGCATAAACCCACTGTGACCTCGTTCCCTGAATAAATCTTGTCTCTACATACTGGCCACAGAGGACGTTGCCAAAGAAGTTGTGCACAGGTCTGAGGAAGGCTAGGTAGATTTTTCTTTTTTTATGAATTTGGTTTTATGAGCTACAAGTCTTGATGGATATCAGAACTCTGTGTGTCTGGGTTCACAATAACACCTTCATCATCCTCTTCCTCTGGCTGCTGTGAAACCAGCTGCTGGTAGCGAGCCTGCCGCTGGTAATCTGGATCAATGTTGATCCATTTATTTGCGACCCACTTAGTGCCGTGGGTGACCATGCAGCCCCCATGCAGAGCGTATTCATCCTGCTCGCCGACCCAACCTATTGAGGAAAAACAAAACAAAATCAGAATATTTCTTTCTTTAAAGGGCTCACACTACTGATGTGGCTATTAAACACACTGCTTCAACTAGAAAATGAATTGCTTGAGCAGTTTTATTTTCCCAACTAACATCCAAGTTTATTTGCAAAACTATTAGTTTAATTTATAAACTGAGTCAATCTTAAATGCACTTTTTCAATCACTGTATTTGTTGTCTTTCTAGAGTACCTTAAATCTTTACTGCACAAATTTGGGCTTGAATCTCAACCATTCTATTGCATTTTATACTTTTACCTTGAATCTGTGCCTAAACTGTGCTCCAAAAACATTATTATAACATGTTAAATGATGTCATATGCCAAGATGAATTGAACTGAAATAAAAACTGACAACTGCTATTTCTGACTGGTTTTTTAGCCATGCTAGCAGGGTGGCTCTAGGGCTGGTAACGTTGGCCCACCACTTTGATCCAGACTGAAATATTTCTGCAACTATTGGATGGATTCAGATGAAAATTCGAAAACACAATTATTCTCCCCAGAGGATGTATTTTAATAACCTTGGTGATCACCTGACTTTTCATTTAACGCCATCATTAAGTCTAAACATGTCTGAACATCTTCTAGATTGATTGTCACAAAATCTTATGCTGACATCCATGGGTGTTGGTGCAGTATGTCCTAATCACTTTATTGATCTTCTGACATTTAGTCAAGTGATACCATGAATTTGTCCAATACTTTGGTTTATAACCAAATCATTCTTAGTATTGATATTCCCATCAGCCTCAGCTGTATTTTGTGTTTTGTGTGTGCATGCTAACATTTTAAATTAAAGTGGAGAAAAAACTGTACCTGTAGCTTTGTTTTTATGAGCATGTTAGCATGCTGCTGCTAAATTTTAGCTTAAATGTTATCGGACTGAACGGATCAATTTCTGATATTAAAACGAGTCATTTTGAGGGGGCTAATGTTCAACATGTGACGTAATTACATGGTTTTGGCCATGCTATTCCTGAGGACGCATGCTCTACCAACTGAGCTACTGGAGTGCTCCCACTGCTTTGTTTATATAATGCTGATCCTTGTCAATGAAGTTATGTGAAGGTTGGAAACAGAAGTAAGAGGACATTGAATACCTAAATCTCAACGATTTGCCTGAAAAATAGATTATCTATTAATCATTATCTAAAATCGCCACATTGCCCACCCCTATTTTTGAAATAAAAATTCTAAATATGAATCCTACCTCTTCCATCAGACAGGTAGTTGTACCAGAAAACAGCTGTCCCTTTGGTCGGCTTCACCCTCAGGTTACTCTTGTTACAATTCCTTCTGGTGTCCAAAAGATCGACATTATTCTGTATGAGAGACTAAAAAGAAACTACAATCAAACTCAGTGTTTCTGCTTGACGTCAGGCCCATGCACTAACTGACAAAAAAGTGAGTTAACACAGATGTGAAAGACATGCACAGTATGTACACAGTACTTTTGCACAGCTCTCCGTACACATTTCCAGACCCACACACAATTACGCACCACTTCATCATAGGTCCTGTTGTCTGCCACAGGGAATGCGGTCTCCCCACCCCCCTCAACAGAGTTCAGGTAGAAGAGAACTGTGATGTACCTAGGTGTGCAACACAGATTTAAATTGACACACACATGTATGGTGCAAACAAACACACACACATACAAACACTAAAGTGGCAAGCACACCTTTTGTTCCATGTCACACAAACTAACATGCCAGCTGTCACAATGGAGTGTCAATGCACAGTTTAGTAATCATACCAGACGGATGAACTCAGATCTGAACGTTCACAAACATTTTTATCACGTTAATGCCGCTTCAGTCATGTTGGTGATCTTACCTGCAAGACGTCTCAAAGGGAGTGGAAGTGTTGGCTGCGATGCGTGTGTGTGTGCAGGCTGTTTCAGGATACACAGGGCCGCTGTCGTGGTGGGCGTGGTAGTGTCCTCCCTCCTCATAGCGGACCACCTGGAGCGGCTCACTAAGGTCCACTAATGTGGGCGGGAGCCGAGTCAAGCGAGTCACCCTTTGTTATAGAAACGTAGAGAAAAAAGTTTAAAAGTGTGGAAAAAAAACATTTCTAAACCTTTTTATTCTTACGGTAAAATCATCGTTTCGTTATATCACAGTTGTTATTGCACTACGGCAATAACAGAACTTGGTTTGACCTGCTTACCTCGCCTTGATGTCTTGGAGGACCTGGTGTGCTCCTTTGCCCTGATACAGCCAGGTGTGTCTGCTATTCCTCACCAGCTGACTCCTCTTCACCCCTCGCTGCATCAGGAAGCGCTGAAAGGCATCGTTGCTCAGGACCCTGAACTCCTCCAGACTCAGCAAACCTGTCAAAATATGAGAAATTACATATTCTGATGCTGTGCGTTCTGACACTTTTCATACTCCTATTATTATAGTAACCATATGCAGTATATTAAAGACAGAGCCCAGTTTTTATCCTCAGTAACATAGATTAGGAAAATATGGTTTCTTCTACTACCTGATATTAACCTGGTAATGTGTATATATACTTTAGACGTGTGTAAAAATAAGAAAAGAAAAGAAAACCCTGCAGCCCTTTATACACTGATACCTGATCCATTTCCATTACTAGATGTTTAGAATGGGGCTGATATCAGTTCAAGATGGATTTTATATCCTGTAAATATCTATTCACATTCATATTCATGAGTGGTGTCCATATCCTGTATATCACTAATGTACTCTACATTCCAGTTTATACATGGGACTGAAAATGCACCAGCAATAACAGGGGCACATGCAATCTGTGCACATGCCTCCTTGCCACTAGGGGGCTCAGACAAAGGGGAAAAAACATTCACTGAGAGATTAAATAATGTTTAATTTACATTTATAAAAATGAACCTTTATTTTTTATATTTATATCAACTGCCTGTGAACATGATATATAAATAGATGAGCTGATTAAGAATCATAGTAGAGCTCGACTGATCACAGATCAGTATTGGCACTGATATGAAACTTTTGTAGACATAATAATGCAAAAAAAGATGCTGCGTGATTTATAATTATTAGATTAGCAGTGATGTTTATGGTTTCAGTGCAGTGATGTCATTTTGGACAAGAAATGTATTGTTTAACTGTAAAATATCCTGCCTCAATTTCATATCATTGTCACAAGGGTTTGATAACAAAATTTGAGGGGTCATCCTAAAAAAAATATGTATATCGGCCAATATGTCATTTCACAGAATTTTTTTACTACCTAATATTGGTATTGACATCAGTTGGGCTCTGATTATCTAGGAAAAAAAGAAGAATTGCTCCAGCTCAATATTTTCGCCTAAAAACCCATCTCCTTCTTTGCCTTTTAAAACTGGTTTAGAGGAGGCACGTTTCATGATGTATATCAACAACAACAAAAAAAAAACTTAAAAGTTTGGCAATACAATTTATGCACAAATACATACATGAGCTACAAATATGTCACACAAATAATTAATATTTTCACAACAGTAAACAGCTACGCAGAGACATCTAAAACGATGAATGAAGTTGATTTCTTACCATTACCGTCCTTGTCAGCTTTGAGCCCGTCATAGATTTCTCGCAGATTCTCCGGTGTGAGCCAGATGCCGTCCCTCACGCGAGAATGAGTCAGTATCTGTCAGAAGAACGACGGTAACAACAGGATGAGTTAACCAACTCTGAACCAAATGACTACTACATGTCACGCACGACAGTACGTGCTCACAGTCCACACACTGACATACACCTCATGGAGCTGCAACTGTCCATCCTGGTTGATATCGAGGAGGTTGAAGATCTCCTCTGGGCTGAGGTTGAGCTCCTTGGCCAGCTCCTCCTGGCCATCCTGCACCATCAGCTGGCTCTCCATCAGACCCTTTAGCTGGGCAAGCTGCATCACAACCCGGCACTCGTCATCCGACAAAAAGTCAGGGATCTCTGCAGAAACAGGGAGGAAAATCTCTTGGGTCATCGACTTTTCTATTCTGCATGCTTCTCATTTTCTGATTTGCTACCCAGTCATACTGTGCTGTAACGAAAATGGCTCTAGTTTTTCTGTAGCTGATCCACAGACAATTCAGCAAGTGTTTTAATATTCGACTTATCAATTTGAACCATATCAAAACTCTTAGTATATTGAAGATCCTGGATTGCTACCATTGTTTGAAAAATACAGAAAATTAACAGCAGTTAATCAAAAGTTAAAATACTAGTTAGTTGCAGCCCTAATGTAAACAATCATTTAATCAGTTGCCAGTTTTGCAGCGATACTGATGCGAAGCTGAACCATTAATACCAACAATGAACCATCTAAACGTGCATTTAATGTAAAAAACAAAACAAAACCCAATACTGTGTGTGTTGTTCCATTACTACTTGTGTTTTTCAGTCAGCTATAATCCCTTAATTAGGTCTGGTGTGTGTAGTTGAGGGAGTAGTTGCCTCAGGACTGGATGGCCTACTTCATGTAGCCATCATTGATCTCAGCATACACACATACACCAGCCTGTGAGTTTGTGTTGGGTGGTTGTGATGAGGATGAAAACCAAGAGGAGGGTCAGTGTGTTTGTGTGGCGCTATGTTTACATTTATCAGAAGCACACACCTGTTTGGCCACTAGAGGCTCATGTGGGTGCGCTGCAGATTTGTTTCTGCCCCATGCATGGTGTGTTTTTGCTCTTACCGAACAGCAGAGGTTTCATACTCAGGGTGCGCATTTCATGCACTTTGCCTGGCATCAGTGCCACCCTCTGCACATGTCCCACCTGAAAGGATGAGTGATGTTAGTGCTGCTTAATGTGTGTGAGAGAGTTAGAAAGTGGGAGGGATGCATCATGGCATTACTCACCCTTATCCCCTCGATTCTTGTTAAGGACACATCACGCAGAAACTCAGGCTTTGATGGCGGAGGTCCCGGCTCGGGGCGCTGCTGGTTGCTGCTCGGAGCATCACGACTTCTGTTTGCATCGTCCTGCCCGCTGCTGTAGTGCACGTAAAACAGCAGTGCAATGACATTTATGATGTATACGTGAAAAAACACCATGACTACCACGAAGTAGGAGCGGGAGCATACGCTGCTCTTGTGGCAGGGGAGTCGCTCGCACGGCGGCCGGAGCGGCGGCAAGGTCGCGCTCCCGGACGGAGCGGTGTCTTCGGCGTCTGGGCTTTCCTGGTTGTCTGTCATTTTCCTGAGAATCAAGAGGGAGCTGATACTTCCTCGGCAGCGAAGTCCATCTGATTAATCAAACGGCAGAGTGAACATTAGCTTAGAAGTGGCAGATGTGCAGACTTGACAGATGTCCGGTTTTAATTAAAAGAAGAAAACCAGGCCAGCCTCTCTTCTGCAGAACTGAAGTCGTTGAAAAACCCACGGTCGGTTCATGATGAAGCCGTGCTCGGTTTAAGCAGACAAGTGAACCAGCGCTGACACTGTGTCGTAGTGTTTTCAGCCACAGACAGCGGCGCTGCAGCCTCGGACCGTCTTGTTTACACTGCAGCAGTCCCAGTCAGCAGCGGCAGCAGAGCGCACTGCGCATCCCAAACCACGGCGGAGCTCATCCAGCAAACCTGCTCCATAAACCTGACCCAGCATCGACCGAGTGCAACAATCATGCTTTAAAATAAAAGAGTCAGCATGTGTGAGCATAACAAAACATCCCAAGTCTGTTTAAATCCTTCAGTTTACACGCCAATGGTCGAGCTCTCCATCTGATCACAACAGCGTGTGCACCGCGCAATGGTGACCTCTGGTGACCTGAAGAAATAACACAGTCCTGCTCTGGTTGGGCCCTCCGCTTCTCTCTTTATCCCTCATTGTGTAATGTTTGTTGGATAAAGGCAAATAAGGAACACTTGCTATACTTTTCTATCTTTTTACTCCCTTTACTGCTCTCAGTCTATTCATCTCATGTGATGTATTTTTTCTTACCTTCCTTTACTGCTTTTATTTGTTTATTTTCAATCTAACTATTATCCTTTACACCTTTTACTGCTCTTAATCTTATCTGTTCTTAACTCCTCTGATGTGATGTCATCTTCTGATTTTATTCTTTTATTCATCTCTATTTTTGCATTACTTTCCCTTTGCCTGTTTTATGGCTTTTATTCCTTTTACTTGTAATGACACAATGTCTTTTTGGGTTTTAACATTTCCTGCCCTTGTTTTAACTTCACCTTTCACCTTCATCTCACAGTTGCTTTGTTGCTGTTAATGTTTATATCTCAATCGATTACACTACCTCAGTTTGCAGATACTGTAGCATTGCAGTTAATAGTTCTGGTGGCTCGACTATCACTTCATTTCTGTGTGTGTTTTTTATCCGTATATTCTGTTCATACTCTTAAATTCTTGTATACATTTTCTTCTTTTTTAAACTCTCTTATTATATGTTTGCATGTGTGTTTTGTGCATGTCATATAAGCTCCTGGATGTCTAAATTTCCCTCAGGATCAATAAAGTATCCATCTATCTATCTTACACTAGGCTGCCTTGTGTTTGGCTTGACTGTAATATTGTCTTTTTGAGTTTCCTGCTTTTGCTTGTTTTGTCAAAGCACTTTGTAAACTCTGTTTTTAAAGGTGCTATATACGTGTATTATTATTATTATGTTATAAATAAATGCATTACTCTTAAAGTCTTACTCTTACTTAAAGACATCTAATATGTACTTGATCAGCTCCATCTCAGCATTCTGGTTGAAATATCCTGCTCTCTATGAGACAGCATTAATTGATGTTTGTTTGTTGAGAAACTTCTTCTAAAATGATTTTATTTTTCCTCAGTTCTTGTGGTTATCTTTATGATTATTTTCTTGTATTACTACCTTTTATATCTGCTTATTGTTGCTTGTTTTGGTTGGCACATTTGTAAAAGAGGGATCCTGTTATTCAGTGACGGTTGACAGAAGAAAGAGTGGCTGAGGTTAAACTACTGAGCTTCACAGGTCTTTGAGGGTGTTCACATCCAGATGTGGTGGACACTATAAGACTTTGTAAACACATTTTTCAGACAACAACATACAGACAAAACTACTAATATGTTTTTTTATAGCCAAAAAGTGCAAGGCTGGCCAAGTCAGTCAACTGACCTCAATCCAACTGAACAGCGAAGCAAAGATGGGTGCAGTATACAGAAGACGTTAATGATATCTGTTGATGTCTATAAGGAGACTTTATTGACTGCAAAGGATTTACAACCAGACATTAAATATAATGACATATGTGGCTCCCCCTAGGCTATTAAGGAGTGAGTTCACACAAATTACTGATAAAATGACTATTTTCTCAATTAACTCTAGTGGTATCTACAGCTGGAATTGCATTTTTGATGCTCACAGCATAAAAAAAGAACCACAATCAGGACCCAATGCAAGAGGTATCTAGATCTGTACAATTTGCATGAATATTTCATACAGTAGAAAACTCAAACTTCAGACAATTCTCGAAGAATCTTGCCTTTTATAGATTTCTAATATATTCTTAATTGTGTATCTATTGCATTAGGCCAATTAGAATGGTTATTATATTTTTGAGCCAAAAATAGGCCACCAGACAGCCTGTTTGTTGCATTTGGGATTTTCCTAGAAATATTAACGACAATTGTGAGACATTCGAACGATGAATGTTTAGAAATAAGCAACTATATTTCGTTTTTAGGCTTCTATAATAGCCAAACTTTTGTGTTTGATGATGCCACGTACCAGACAATCCAGCAGTGACTTCCGGCCGCCATCTTTGTTAGACTTTATTGTGCGTTTGTTTTTGCTGGACATAGGAGGCATAGGAGAACATTTTTGTTCCACATGAAGAACATCGTCCTCATATCACATTGAAATGTCTTGGTAAGTGTTTAAATACAACAATTAGCCTTGTACTTAGACGTTAACGTTAGCTTAATCAGACATAAAAAGTGTAAATGTAAAGTTAAGGTGAGCTAAAACAATAATTGTTCCGGAGAAATAAACTGGGGCTAGTCTTTTAAAGCTGCTCTAATAAGCAAAATGTTTCGATTCAGGTTTTTTAATTAAGACATTTTACTGCCAGGTTAAGATACTCTTGATACACTTCATGTAGGCCTAATTAGCATTAATTTACATCTTAACGTTACCGTTCCGCCATATTCTGTTATTAACGTTAGCGTTATCTTAAACTAGCTGTCTTGTCTGGGTAAAGCTAACTAGCTGCATCTTGAAACCAAGGTAGCCATACATTTAGTTAGCTCTTCAAAGTATTACGTTCAACAGCATCTTTAGCTATTTTAAGTAATACTGTGACACAATATTTGTTTTAACCATATCTGGGGGAAAAAAATTAGACCATAGCTGCCAAACTTTAGATGACAAATCTTTAAAGGCTGGTACTTTTGAAAGTTGTAAACACCGTACCTTAGTGCTCATCATAGCAGGAAACTGAGACTGGTGATGTAGGACCATGGATCATTTAGCCACTTGGTGTCAGTATACAGAGCAATAGAAATTATGTGGCATTTTGGGAAATTAAACATACTTGTGTCAATATCCAGAGACAGTGACAGATGTTTTAAAAACGTTAATTGTTTTTAGTAATTTGGGTCATAAACTTACGAGAAATGACAAAATATATACATCAATATATACACAAATGCAAAGTATGCATAGTCTTATGTGTATGTATATTTAGGTTCACAAGGTATACACATTTTATCACAAACAAAAAATATCTCATGATTTGTAAGGGAAGCAAAATGTAGAATTTGAGGATGTTAATTTGAAGGGATGTTGAATATTTGTATGTTCTTATTTCAAGTGTTAAGATTAATATGCAGTAAATCGATGAAACTTCAAACTTGGGCCTCTGGGCCATACTGCAGGTCTGTGCTGTACTTATGTACAGTATGATATTGTCTAACATCGACATGTACTATATTTGTCTATGTTTGATTCTTATATTTAATTTTATTGTTAATTTGTGTGTCTACCTGGGCTAAATTACATCAGAAATCAGTGTCAGCCCTTAAAGGCTTCACAAAATGTAAGTATGTAAGAATGTTTGATACTTAATCATTAAATCATTCAAAAAATGAGAGGCAAGTCAAAAAAGATGCAACAACCTATCTAGTTTTTATTGACTTTTGGTAATCACAGCATGCTTGAGTGAACAAGTAACAAGACATTCATATTGTATGACTTCATGTTACTGGTTAAACTTGATTTCTTCCTCACTCCTCTGACTCTTTGGACTGAAATGAAAGAACAGAACAATGGCAAGTAAAACATTTAGCCATAAAACAAAATGCAAAGTTTAAATGAGTATTTCATCAAACTTGATTCATTTCGGACATTTCTTTTTTACCTTGACGATTTCACGACTCTTTACCCTCAGCTTGTTGACCTGGGACTCGGCGATGTCAGCACGCTCCTGAGCCTCCTCCATCTCATGCTGCACCTTCCTGTACCTGGTGAGGTGAGTGTTGGCCTGCTCCTCCTGTATGATAAACCACAGTGAGGTTAAAACCTGTGAACTGAGAGTGACATCGTCAGAATGTTTGTCGTTATGAGGATTGATATACTCACAGCCTCCTCAGACTGTCGCTTGTAGGATTTCACTTTCAGCTGCAGCTTGTCCACCAGATCCTGAAGTCGGACAATATTCTTTTTGTCCTCCTCAGTCTGTTGTAATGATCAGGATAGCAGAACAATGTAATACAAAAATTAAACTGGTTTAAGCCTACTGTTTTTAATTCCTGTATATCATAATGACCGTTAGTACTAGCAGTTTAGGTATTAGTGTTGTTGTTGTTGTTGTGTTGTATTGTTAAAGAGAGACAGAAGAAATTTACCTGATAGGAGAGCTCCTTTACTCTTCTTTCATATTTTCGCACTCCCTTGATAGCATCAGCAGCACGCCTCTGTTCAGAATCAACTTCAGCCTCCAATTCTCGAACCTTGAGTGCAGAAGAACACAGTGATTTAAAAATGCTATTCCAGCTTACAGTAAATATGAATAGACTGGTCCTCATGACACTTACCCTAGCCTCCAGTTTCTGGAGCTGTTTCTTGCCGCCTTTCATGGCCAGATTCTCAGCCTCATCCAGACGGTGCTGCAGGTCCTTCACTGTCACCTCCAGGTTCTTCTTCATCCTCTCCAAATGAGCGCTGGTGTCCTGCTCCTTTTTCAGCTCTTCAGCCATCATGGCAGCCTGAATTGTTGAATTTTATGTTATTTGATATAGGTAAGCCTGTTGCAGTCTAATGTTCCAAATGCTAGAGTTCTAAATACAGCCGAGAAATTGCCCAGCGTAAAATGTTACGTAAGGATGTGTTTCACACTGTATATTTGTGCATATATATAGTGAGGTGTTAGGATGACTCACATCAGTGATGGCCTTCTTGGCCTTTTCTTCAGCATTTCTTGCTTCCTGGACAGCATCCTCCACTTCACCTTGGATCTGAACAAGGTCAGTTTCCAACTTCTTCTTGGTGTTGATAAGACTGGTATTCTAAACAAATGATAGTTTTGTTTACATACTTTCATTTTCATTTGTCAGGTGTTTCACGTTTAATTTTATAAAATCTTCACTTACCTGGGAGTGCAGCAGTGCCACACGCTCACTGACATCAACCAGCTCCTGTTCAGCCACTTTGCGGCTTCTGTCTGTCTGCTCCAGTGCAGCTCTCAGCTCCTCGATCTCAGCAAGCATCAGGTTGTTCCTGCGCTCCACTATGGCAACCTGCTCCTTCATTTCATCCTGACCTCTGATTGCTTCATCAAGGTGCAGCTGGGCATCCTAAACAAATAATAATGAAAAAAAAAAATTGCAATGCAGCCTGAATGAATTTAACTTTGCCTGCAGTTATTTTTAGTAAACCACAGTACCTTAAGCTGTCCCTGCACGTTTCTCAGCTGTTTCTGGGCTTCAGCAGCCTGGCGGTTGGCATGGCTCAGCTGAATCTCCATCTCATTGAGGTCTCCCTCCATTTTCTTCTTGATTCTCAAGGCATCATTCCTGCTCCTGACCTCAGCATCCAAAGTGGTCTGCATAGACTCAATCACCCTCTGGCTGTTCCTCTTGATCTGCTCGATCTCCTCGTCCTTCTCTGCAAGTTTTCTGTCGATTTCACTCTTGACCTGGGTGAGTTCAAGCTGAATGCGGAGGATCTTGGATTCCTCATGCTCCAGGGTAGCCTTGACAAAAACAAATATATGTTGTGTAGCTTGAGCATAATTTAAAATTCTGTTTAATAAGAAATGTTTTGTCAGACAGTACCTCTGCCTCTTCAAGTGAAGTCTGGAGTTCGGTCTTCTCTAACTCTAGAGTCTTTTTCCCTTTCTCCAGTTCATGAATGGTCTTTCCACTCTCGCCAATTTGCTCGGTTAGATCAGAGATCTCCTCTGTAAGAAACAAGGTGGTTAAACATTTGATGTTAGTCTGAGCTCATAGACCATATTCATTAAACTTGTTGGCCCACTGGGGGGCACTCTCCTCCACACTTATCCTTTTATGACACTGGCCTAGTAAATGTATTAACTTAGAATTCTGCTTTTTTAAAACTTTGCATACGTTGTAGGTTCTTGTTCTCCCTCTTCAGTGTCTCCAGTTGGTCCAGAGCTTCTTCATATGAATTTTTCAGCTTGAACATCTCAGTGCTGAGAGAACGAGCTTCTTTTTGAGATCCCTCCAGCTCTGCCTGGCATTCCTCATATTTCTGCTTCCACTCTGCAAGAACCTGAAAACATAAATAATTTACAATTATATTTTTACACGTCTATCTTCATTTAAGGCCACAAGGCATGAATAGATATCTAACCTTGTCAAAGTTTCTCTGCTTCTTGTCAAGGGTAGCAGCAAGAGCATTAGCTCTCTCCACGTCGATCATCAGGTCTTCCACTTCACCCAGCAGTCTCTGTTTGGTCTTTTCCAGAGAGGCACATTTTGCATTCACAGCCTCAATGGACTCCTCTGCATCCTGAAGACGCTGGGCAAGCTTTTTCCTGTTAAGAATATTTGATTCACAATCTATCAGATGATGAATCCCCAGTTTGGTCTCTTACGGAGCAGCAGCATTCAAGTAATCCAGTGTCACTTCACTCTTTAATTTGTGCCCCACTACCTTTAAGTAAACACTATTGGACGACAACCCAATTATTTATAGCTCTCTAAAGCTATGGTCACAATTTAGAATCCATTTTAAACTTAAACAAGCTCCCCGATTCTGGCAAACGTCAATTTTGCTCCATTTCTCACTGACCCATCGTTTCAATTATGGCATAGGATGGGGATCTAGTGGACCTTTTTAAGGAAGCACACTTTACGTCTTTTGAATAGTTAAAGAAGGACTTTGATATTCCCCAGTCAGGCTTCTTTGGATATCTACTGGTACGTAATTATGTCAAAACACACTACTCTCTAACAGCCCCACAGAGTACCTGGATAGAGGAGTGTTTGAACATCGATCCAGTTGGCAGGTGTCTGGTGTCTGTATAATATGATAATATTCAGAGGATCGCCTCCCCATCACTTAATCACTTAACGAGGCAGTGGGAGGAGGAGTTGGGAATTACTATATCAGATATAAATTGGCAGGCCACGATTACATTGGTACATTCATCATCTATATGCATCAGACATAGTTTGTTGCAGTTTAAGGTTCTGTATAGGTTACATCTATCTGGGAATAAACTGGTCAAACTCTACCCTGGTTTACCCCATTTTGGACAGATATATTTAATACCTTTTCATTTATGTGTAATACGGTTATTGATCCTGACCCACTGACTGCATTGTTTGGTGTAGTCCCGCGAGAGACGCCAATAACAACCTACCAGGCTGAAGCTATAGCATTCTCTACCTTACTTGCTGGATGTCTGATACTTTAGTTGGAAGAAAACTATGTCTCCATCTCACAAGCGATGGGTGGAGGAGGTAATGTCCCATCTTAAACTTGAACACCTTAAATACACTGCCCGAGGCTCTACCCAGAAGTGTTATAAGGTCTGGCAACCATTCCTGTCCTATCTTGAGATTGAGTTCCCTTCCATTAATACAAGGTAGCTCCCCCACATTTTAAATTCATTTGTTTAATTCATTTATTTTGTTTTTCTATTTTTATTATTGTCTTCATTTTTTCCTTATTTGTGTTTGACATTGGCATTTGTGTTTTGTTCTGTTTCTATTTTGATTTTGGCGGTCTGTAGTGCCTGGTTATAATCTGCTTTTGTGTTTCTATGTTTATCTTATTTTGGAGTATTGAGTGCTACTGCGATTGTGCAATATATGTGAAAATCAATACAATTATTTTAATAATAAGAATATTGTATCTACAAACTTTCAGTATATTATCACTTACATGGGTGGACAAAGTTAAAACTGTAATGCCTTACTTGGCCTCCTCCAGCTCCTCAGTGCGCTGAATAGCATCAGTCTCATATTTGGTTCTCCACTGAGCCACCTCGCTGTTGGCCTTGGACATTGCACGCTGCAGCTCAGCTTTGGCCTCCTGCTCCTCCTCATACTGCTCTCTGAGCAGGTCGCAGTCATGACGAGATGACTGAACAGCATGAGCCAGGGCGTTCTTGGCCTTACAAATAAATAGAGACATTTTTGTTAACTAAAATACAGCTGACTTCAAGCTGTGAAGCTATCTTTAATCATGTAACATTGCAGCTCTGCAATAGTGTTTTTTTTATTGTGCACATACTTTAACCTCCTCTTCAATATGCCTCTTCAACTCATCAATCTGCTGAGTATAAGCCTGCTTGCTCCTTGTCAGCTGAGAGACCAGGGCTTCTTTCTCTTCTAGTCTGCGACTGATTTCACCTAAGGATAGATGGAGAATTACAACTATTCTAATCTCATTTATCTGCATTATTTTGGAAATATGAGATATACATAAAATGTATTTTTCTCACCATTCTCAGTTTGCAGTCTTGCCCTTTGCATCCCAATGTCATTCAGTTGCCGCACATGTTCATCATTTTTTGTCTTCAGCTCACTCAGTTGATCCTCAAGAGTACGACACATTTTCTCCAGGTTGGCCTGTAGTTCACAAAAGTTATGATGATTTAAAGTAATGCTATGTAGTCTCATTCTGTGAGAGCCGAATACAGACGGAAGTGTGGCGGAGTACATTTTGTTGACTCAGTTGCAGGTGACATGCGTTTGACTTCACCTTTG
The DNA here is from genome assembly GCF_040436345.1 of Pagrus major. Lineage (NCBI taxonomy): Eukaryota > Metazoa > Chordata > Actinopteri > Spariformes > Sparidae > Pagrus > Pagrus major. The sequence continues at coordinate 18,397,821 of NC_133220.1, forward strand.
ATTTCGCAACATTCTCCATATTGCTGCTGAGGTCATCGATCTCCATCTTGTACTCGCTTTTCTCCTTCTCCAGCTTCTGTTTGACTCTCTGGAGGTTATCAAGCTGCTCTCCCATCTCTGCAACACTGTCAGCCTGCTTCTTGCGGAGAGCTGCAGCGGTGGCCTCATGCTGCAGGGTGGACTCTTCGAGATCACGACGAAGCTTCTGAAACTCGGCCTCACGCTTCTTGTTCATCTCGATCTGAACAGACGTTGCTCCGCCAGCTTCTTCAAGCCTCTCGCTGATCTCCTCAAGTTCCCTGGAGAGATCAGACCTCTGCTTCTCCACCTTGGCCCGAGCAGCCCGCTCAGCCTCAATCTCCTCCTCCAGCTCCTCAATGCGAGCCTAATATTTACATGTTGAAAAGAAAAATCATAAACAAAGCCACATTCTAATATAATTCTGTCAAGCCCATCTGGGTCGTCCAAAGGTAGGGGAGTGCAGTCAGTGATACTATTAAGATACCATACCAACCTGAAGTTCTTTAATCTTTTTCTGAAGCTGAGCAGAAAGTGATTGCTCATCTTCAATCTTTCCAAGAAGCTGGCTTGTTTCAAAGTCCTTCCTGTGAGCGGACAAATGTATACATAACATCAAGCATTCATTTTTTATTTTGAAGTAAGCAAAATGGAGCTGAGAATTTTACTAATACAGATGTTTTGACTGTCAATTGTACGTCTTAAAATCATTGATAGAATCACATTAGTTTGCTAATATAATTTTGAACATAGAGAATTTGGTTTGAATCAGTGGTGTGGTAGCTTTAACTTTGCAGACTAGCACTTTTCACAGCAGCTTTGTGCACAAACTTTTCAATATAAGAGGATTTTATTCTGGTTACTATATGCTGGACAAATATAATAAGGTCAGACATGGACACATTGTATTAAACATTGAGTTAAATTACACTCACTTCTTTATTTTCTCATCAGACTGCTGCTTGTCATTCTCCAGATCCATTATTGTTTCCTGGGCCAATTTAAGATCCCCTTCAAGCTTCCTTTTCGCTCGCTCAAGATCCATACGGAGCTTCTTTTCTTGCTCCAGAGAACCCTCAAGCTGTTTTAACAGAGATGAGGCATTATTTTTTGTTTTTCATTCTCAAAGGGATTGAAATCACTGCTGTTTTTACATACATCGTCCACTTGCTGCTCCAGCTTGGTCTTGGCCTTCGTCAGAGTGTTGACTTTGTCTTCCTCTGCCTGCAGGTCATCAAGGGTCTGCTGATGGGCCTCTTGGAGGGCTTTCTTCTCTTTGGTCAGCTTGACAATGGTCTCATCTTGAGATGTCATTTCCTCAACCAGGTTTTTAACCTGTATTCAAAATGTTGTGAGAATAATTTTAAAGTGAGTATTCAGCCAAAAGCAGCAGTCTTTAAGGCCTTATGGAAGATATACCAACCTTGTTCTCAGTGGCATGTTTCTCCTTCTCCACTTTGGCCAGGGTGAGCTCCAAATCATCAATGTCTTTCTTCAACTCAGAGCACTCATCCTCCAGCTTCCTTTTCTTTGCGGTCAGCTCAGCATTCATTTCCTCCTCATCCTCCAGTCTCTCAGTCGTCTCTTTGACTTTGGCCTCAAGCTGTATTTTTGCTTTAATGAGCCCCTCACACCTTTCCTCTGCATCACTAAGGTTTTCACCTTCCTTAAAGTCAACACAAACAGGTTCAGGTCTTTGAAAATTCAGTAATCGGATGTAGGATACTTTAGTAGACATGCACAGGAAGTGCAACAACTTACAGACTGCACTTGTAACACCAGGTCATTCTTCTCCTGCAGTAGAGACACCATCTTCTCCTCCAGTTCTTTCTTCTTAGCTAGAGCCTTTGCCAGCTCCTCTTTGGTCTTCTCAAAGTCCTCTTTCATTTGGGCCATCTCTTTTTCAGTCTCTGCACTCTTCAGCAGAGGCTTAATCTTGAAGTAAAGCTTCATCCATGGCCAGGTTTTGACATTCATGAATGAGCGGATGTTGTACTGGATGCCGTAAATGGCCTCCCTGGAGAAAACAGGTATAAAGGTGAAAAAATAGATTCATTTAGATTCTTAAAGCTCTACTAATAAGAAGTATGGATTGGGATTCAAAGTAAATATTTGTCTTGAAGATTATAATCGTGCTGTCATCTACAAATATACTGTTGCCCTTAGATGTGTGAAGCTAAATATACACAGTACCTGCGCTCCATCATCTTGACAAACTCTCTCCTCATGAGGAATCCTCTGCAGAGAGCCTGAGTCATTGTGACCAGGATTGCAAGTTTCTCATCTCTCATCTCCTCGAGAGTTCCCAGCAGGCCAGCTTTGAAGAACACCTAAATCAAAGTGTTATTTGATATGAACTGTTAAACTTAATTGCAGCTAAAGAAAAAAGATAAAAACACCTGTAAGAGACAAACAGATTACCTTTGTGTGTCCAAATTTGTACTGAGTGTGGTCAACATCAATAGAGCCCAAGAGTTTCTCTGAGGCCTTTTTGTTGTCGATGAATTGTCCCTCAGGGATGACACTAGCATTCAATACTTTGTATCTGATTGGAGGGAAATTGATGAATGTTGAATTATTTATGATAATATTATTTAAAATATGGTTAATCTTAGTAAATACCTCTGCTTGAAGTCACCATAGAGGATTCTGCTTGGGAAGCCTTTCCTGCAGATCCTGATACCTTCCAGCACACCATTACACCTCAGCTGGTGGATGACCAGGAAGTTCTCCATCAGACCTTAAAAACATGCCAAGGTCAGTCGTGTGTTGCATAATCACAGAAGTGTTTAAATGCATAAACTAGTGCTGATATTAGCTTACCAGGAGTCTTTGATTCATTTGGAATCAAACAACGCACAAAATGAGGATGAGTGCTCCTTAAGTTGGTCATCAATTTGCCTAAATTCTCCTGAAGAATTAAAAGGACATTAAATTAACAAAAGGCACCAAATTAGTGCAATGAAGTACATAAGTACATAAGCTATCCCTCCCTATCTTACCCTGAACAATGCAGACACAGTCTGGAAGGAACCACCCTTCTTCTTGCCAGCTTTCTTGCCGCCACCCTCAGCTGTACCATGAAGATAACATTTGAATTACCAACTTTAACAAATGTAATACATTTTATTTAAGCTTCGAATTAATTAAAAATATTTACCATCTGCTCCGGCATGGGATGCATACAGGTGAGACAACAGTTTGGTTGAAGACTTCTGGTAGAGCTGAACAACTGAGTCGTTCAGGGGGTCTTTGTTTTTATCCAGCCAGCCTTGGACATTGTAATCAACAGTGCCAGCATAGTGCACCAGGGAGAAATGGGCCTCAGCTTTGCCTTTGGCAGGTTTTGGTTTTTGGAAGGGGGCACTTTTACCAATATGCTGGTCATACAGTTTGTTCTTGAAGGTGATGTCTGTAGCCTTTGGGAACATGCACTCCTCTTCAAGGATTGAGAAGATGCCCATTGGCTGTTAGCGATAACACAAATAACACAAAATTAAAATCCTGTACTTTCCGACTGTGGTGGGAATTATTTTACATCATTTTTAAAAATGTTTCCCTGTAGTACCTTCTCAATGAGCTCAATGCAGGCAGCCAAATCCATACCAAAGTCAATGAACTCCCATTCAATTCCCTCTTTCTTGTACTCTTCTTGCTCCAGGACAAACATGTGGTGGTTGAAAAACTGTTGCAGTTTTTCATTGGTGAAGTTGATGCACAGCTGCTCCAAGCTGTTGAACTAAAGAATTTGAAATATCAAAGGTCAGCAAAGGCCTTAAGTACCAGTAACTAAAAATAAAATGATTTGTATTTTCAGGTTTAATTAAAGCTGCATAAGATTATGTTGTATCAGCCGAGCATACTTACATCGAAAATTTCAAACCCAGCAATATCCAGGACACCGATGAAAGAGCTTCTGGGCTGCTTGGTATCCAGCATCTCATTAATTCTGACGACCATCCACAAGAACATTTTCTCATAGACGGACTTGGAGAGAGCCATGACGGAATTGTTGACCTGATTTTACAAATGAATAATATAAGGATAATGCGAAATTGATCACTTTTCAGAGCTTGAACAGGTTAAAATGCATGAAAAGCTATAATCCAAAGAGCTCTATGAAAGCCATGGTTGCAGTGGGAGTCTATCAGCAAAGTCAGAACAATATTATCTTTATGTAAAAATGTCTTTAAATATGAAATGGAAGAAAGTATTTGTATGTATTAATTTGTTTTGGTTATTTGCTTGTGTTCTTGTTGATATCCCATACCTGAGGGACAGTCTGACCTTTGGTCACATACTCATTCCCAACCTTCACTCTGGGGTAGCAAAGTGCTTTTAGCAAATCAGCAGAGTTCAGACCCATGAGGTAGGCGATTTTATCTGCCACTGAAAGAAGAACACAAATTGTCATCATTTATGAAGAAACATATTCTAGGAAAACCTCAGGTTCTCTGTCAAGGGTCAAAAACTTGACTACTATTCAACCTCATGATGTGTGAGTTTCATACCCTCAGTGCCATCAGGCTCAGCCTGCTCTTCACGCTGCTTTTGCTTGAACTTCATGTTACCATGATGCATCACAGCTCCAGTCAGCTTGAAAATGCTTGCCTTCTCTTCTGCAGTGAAGCCCAGGATGTCAATGGCAGTCTGTGAAATGTCAGTTTAAACCAAAACTTAAACTTAATCAAACGCTGTTGCCTTGTATACGCAAATACTGAGAATCTATCACACAGTTGTAATAGTGCTCACTTTGGTTTAAAGCATAAAGCAGCATGGTTTTGATAATAACTAAAAAAAGCAGTCATCAAAATGAATTCTTCCTTACATCAGTGGCTATGAATTCTTCAATGTCATCGATACTCTTGACAGTGATTTCCCCCTGACTGATCATGTGATAGTCGAATGGGTTTGTGGTGATCAGGAGAGCCTCTGAAGAAAGTGAAAAAATAAATGTAACTTTAACAGAATATATAAAATATTTATAAGCCGTTGGATTACAGACTGCAAAAAAACTGACAATATTATTCACTAATCTCACACCTATCAGCTCAGGTTTGTAGCCTGTCGTGAGCTGATAAAAGATGTGGTAGCTCCTCTCAGCAGACAGCTGGAACGTCACTCGAGACTTCTCCAGCAGATCTGTAAAACAAGGCAATAAGCTGGTATACAGTTTGTTCTTTCATCAAACCTTCTGGATAAAGAAAGGCTGGAAGCTTACATGTTTCAATATCAGCTGAAGCCAACTTTCCAGTTGTTCCAAAATGGATTCTGATGAATTTACCCTGCAGATGAAATGTATGATTTACTATGCAGAAGACTAAAATGATATTAACCTACCTAAAAATATTTAGTGCTGTTCAAACACAAACAGCATGTGTAAAGACAAACAAAAATGTTAAGGCTAGAGGACCAGCAGACCATGTTGGAAACAGACACCATTTTAAAACAGCAGGACCATTGGACAATTTTTAATACCCATATTTATTATTTATTGTTTGTAAATAAAAATACCAAACTGTTTATACTTACACTGTTCATATTATAAATACTATGTCATATTGTAAATACCAAGTTCATATTGTAAATACTATGTATATACGAGTTAATTCTATTTCTTATCTCTTATCTCTTATTATACTGTTTATTTTTTACTTTTTATTATTGTTTAAGTGTGATACTGTCCTTTGGCTGCTGTGACTAAGGAATTTCCCCATTTGCGGGACAAATAAAGGAATTCTGATTCTGATTCTGATTCTGAAAACTTACGAAGCGGGATGAGTTGTCATTCCTCACAGTTTTGGCGTTACCATAAGCCTCCAGCAATGGGTTGGCTGCAATGATTTGATCTTCCAGTGACCCCTTAAAGCAATATTACATGACATGTGTTTGTATTCACATTATCATAGATATCACACACATATATATGTACTGTATATCACAGTATTAACCTGCATTTTTCCAGGAGTTGGCTCAACTTTCTTGCTTCCTCCAGCCACTGCGATTGTCGCAAAGTACTGGATGACACGTTTGGTGTTGACAGTCTTTCCTGCACCGGATTCTCCACTAGGTTGAGGGGTGTGTTCATAAGTATTATTTAAAATCACTAAAATTACTGCTGTTGCATATAATTATAGATAATATAAAATTGTTACTTACGTAATCAGGATGGACTGGTTTTCTCTATCTGCAAGACATCAAAATGTTACACAACAGTTAGGAGTTGACTTCTATGAGAGTACAGCTGCTGTATTTATGAACAGACAGGAGCTTACAAACTGTTTGATACCTTGGAGCATGAACTGATAGGCATTGTCCGAGATGGAGAAGATGTGGGGTGGGGCCTCAATCCTCTTTTTGCCTCTGTATCCTGCAACAACCACTGAATCATACACTGGGAGCCACTTGTAGGGGTTCACAGTGACACAGAACAGCCCTGAGTAGGTCTATGGAGAGAGATAAGTTTTACCGACACGTGTCTTCCTGTAGCCATGTTTTTATCTTCTTATTTAACAATCAGGCCAAACTCACGTAGATCATCCATGCTGCATAGCGCTCTTTGAGGTTATACAGCACAGAGGGCTCACTGAGGTGGGTCATCATGGCCATGTCCTCAATCTTATCATACTTGGGAGGGTTCATGGGGAAGACTTCAGTATCTTTTACAGTGATAGACTGTAAGAAAAGGCACAACAGTAAGTTTAGTTATTATTCACATGTCTGTCTAAATGTTTGAAGTCATTATGTCAAATAGTTAACATATGTCACAGCAGTCCAGATTCTGCAGTAGAAATGTTAGGAGCTGTTAAACATTTAATCCTAGAGCCTTAGTTCCCACCTTTCCACAGAGAGTGTCCACGGTGGCTTTGCCACCCTCTCTCTTAACAAGTTTCCCCTTGAGGTACATCTCTGCTGGCTCGCTCACAAAGTATGCTGTTTTAGCATCAAAGGGAGTGTTCTGAGCTTCAATTCTCTCTCTTTCTGGCTTCCGGAGGTATAAGGCCGCCGGGCCAAAACATTCCATCTCTCCATCACCCATGATGAGCCTTTACTGCAAGTAAGTACAGACAGGATAGCATTCATTTATCATTCATCATTATTAGTCATTATTTCTTTTTCATCTTCACTCATGATGGTACTTCACCACTGAACTAAAGTTAAATTCTGTTAATGTGACGAATGTTAGAAAATTGATATATTTTACTTAATGTTTCCAGCAAAATGAGAGAGAAAGGTAAACAAAGATTTACAGTTTGTAACAACAGAGTGACATCACTGTTACACTTTCACTATATGTTATCTTTGTTGATGCGATGACTTCTTATGTGCTACTTAATCCTTGTTACTATCAGACACTTTGTTATAAATCATAAACTCCAAAAACATTTATGAGAAGTGACAAATACTTTTTTTTCTATTTGATGACATTAATCGAGATGCACAAAAAGACTATATAAAATACTAAACTTCAAATGTTTCTAATCAAAGTGAAAGACTGGTAAAATAAATAAATAAATACATTACCTTCTTCTCTCCCTCAGATGAACAGGTACTGGTGGTTTAATGAGGGTTCTGAAAAAATAAACAATTTTAATTATTAACTGTAATTAAATCCATCCCAGGGTCTGAACTCATGATGACCTCTCACTGCATGAGAGGAAACAATACAATAGTCATTCATTTTAAATGCCAGAAAAGTAGATAGATGGGTGCCCTTATAGTGACTTCTATAATGTCTGGTATTACTGTTGTCAAATGAATGCTCCGCCATTAAAATTAGTTTAATACAGGTAACTACTTGCATACTAGAACTTAGACTAGAACAATACTATGAGGTTCATAGGGGACAAGCTTTACATTAATAATGTAATTATTAACTCTTCTCCAGGACAGATAAGAAGCCTAATTTACCTTGGATGACACCAGGGCTGCAGGGGTTTTTCTGGGTTCAATGCAGACTTCTGAAAAAAGGAGCAAATATATATGGTTCAGAAAGAATATTTCTGAGAGTTAACTCTATCATACTACAATTTAAATTTTATAATAAGGCAAGGAAAATTAGATTTATTTATAATGATAACTTTAATATAATATACTTATATTCACAATATAAACTTGATACTTGATACTTAATACAAATCTGAGCCGCTAAGAAACGTACCTTTGCTGGGAGCCTGTCCTTGGTGGATGTTTGCTGTGCCTTTTTATACAGAGTGATGGGAGCCTATCACATGTGTATTTCTGTATTTGGTCATGTCACTGGTATGATGCTTGAGCATCAGTCGTTCTTACCTCTAGCTGTCACATTACACAGTTTATAGTATGTCTAGAAATATTCATATTCCTGTGATTATTCGAAAACAATAAGGCTCTTGTGTTGTCTTTACCATTGTCTTTTATAATAATTGTTGTAATATATTGTGAAGATGGCAGCAACATTTTAAGATATATCTATAGGTTTTTTTAAGTTATGAGTTTTTTACATGCCCATGCAGCAAGCATATGTGAAGTTGGTTTGCTTTTGGATACTGCTGCATGCACAGAAGGTACAGATGTGAAGTTGGTTCAGTTCTTGGTCGTGGTTAAGTCGGTAGTCACAGGCAGTCCAAAGGTGTGACTAATGCATCGCTTTTATGGTCCCTGGCACAACAGTAGCCCCTTGCAATGCTTTGGAGAACCTTTAAAAAGTCAATGGTGTACTGTTTCAGAGTCCTCACAAGTCAGAAATGATTAAAAATGAAATGAGTGCCAGTGAGCTTTAAAGAAAAGGCTGGATTGGCAGGGGATTACTTCTCACAACAGTGCCAGCAGCTGTTCTTATTCTTGTTCTCGTGGGAAACACAAGGGAGACTGAGATAGTCGATAGAGCGAATGAGTGATGGATACCAGCTCTACTTCCTTTTTGTTTTGCAAGACAACTCACCATGAAGGTTTTTTGTGTGTATCAAAGTTGAGTATGTTGATGAAGGTTCTCAGTCAGGCATCCAGGTCATGGTATTACCTGGATACCTTGTTCTGGAAACAAGTCAAGTTGCCTACAATTTAGCACTTAGTATTACAAAGTTGAGTCTGCTTAGGGCATTCAATTCTAAGCTGTTTGTTTATTTAAAGTCTTCAATATGTGATGGGATAGAAGATGCTGTCATAGATGGCAAGTGCAGCAGAAGGATTTTGCCAAGAACATGGCACACAGCCGGCAAAGTTTAAGAGTGTGGGTAGACAAGACAGCCATTAGGCACTGTTTCCGTTGGAAAGAGTCGAAGAAATTCTGAAGTGGTTACCAACAAGATATAATGAGCTTCTGTCTTCAATGTTACACGATACCTGCTCTGAAATCTTCTGTCTTATAAGGGCAAAACTCAAATATAGCACAAGGCTTGTGTTGATGCTCCAAACAAATGCCACATGCTCAAGAGGCTTATTGTGTTTTAGGGTCTTTGATCTCTCTGTCTGTCAGTTTCTCTATTTGTCAAGCAGAAACAACTGGGCTCGCCATAACAAACCAAGATTAGTGTTGAGTAACATTGCAGTCTTTGAGCTGGCCACATTTATTTTGTAAATACATGTATTTTTAGTATATATTGAACATTTTGTGAATTGTATTTGTGAATTGTAATTCTGCATTGTCATTAAATTATACTTGTTAAATGTCAGACTCTATGGGAAGGTGTTGGTTCACATGGTACACCATCTGGTACTCTTGGTTGTTTTTTGGATGATAAAGTAAAAGGCCTCAAAGGCCTCGTTAAAGTTAGGTCTCGGTGTTGGATTGTGACCCTGGCTACTTGTCCATCTTGCAGTAGATCTCCTGGGATTAGAGTGTGAGACGATGAAATGTGGGGTGTGACCATGAATCTGTCTCAAACTGTCTCTTAGGCGTACATGATACTTTGGAAGCTTCTGCCTCATGTATATGAAATTTGGCATCATCATGAAAAATTCTTTAAGATACACTGTGATTGCCTTTTTGTGAAATCTGGATGATTGCTGATTCTAAACTTCTTTGAGCAGTCAGTCTAAACAAACTTTTCCCTGTGACTACAGTAAGAGTGTTGATGTCAGTTTCTGGATAGCACTAATGACTCACATGGATGTGTGTATTGATGTTGTTGGTGGGGGTCACTGCCATCATATAAACACCAGAGGGAGACTCAAGTTGCAAAGGTGTAAACATGCTGATATGTTACCAGCTTCAATATCATCATTGTCATCCTCTGGTCCCTTAGCGTTATACCATATCACCAACTCACACTGAGGGCATAAAATTGTAAGTATTCTCATATTATTTATTATTGATCATTAATAGATATCCATTTAAAGATATGACCTCACTTTATGTTTTGTCTTTACTTTGTTCTGTCTTTACCTTGTTCCTTTTTAAGGCATGTTTGAATCTATTCCACCCCACATTGGAGAGAAGACAGAAAAACACCCTGGACAGTCTATCATAACCCCTTTAAAATGGTATGACACATTTATAGATTTTTATACACAACTTGTGATTCATGTTTAGAAGTTTTACTACCTAGATGTAAGCAGCTGTTTGTGTTTTTATCTGTGCTTTTCAATGGACGTGTGTTGAAAATGTTGTGTATATTTTATGTTTTAATATAGTGAGCCACAGAACCCAATAACATCATCGTGTATAACCTCTCTCTAGTTGAAATTATTTATTTATTACCTCACTATAGAGTGATATGTGATTTCAAAAGTAGTGAAGTATTTTAGATCACAGTAAACTAGAATTTAAGCTTATTTAAACTAATATTGGGCAGATTTCATAATACCGTTCCAGAGAATGATTTGAAATGTGCAACTAAAATAAAACCAGTAGCCAGTTGCAGAGTTCTATTACAAGACTATTATGTGTAACTTAATGATGTAACGCAAGCAGTTTAGACCATGAAATATTCATCAATTAATTCACTAAGGCATCCGTCCGAAGGGGGGCAATAGTGAGCATAACAGTTATGTTTTTGTTAAAGGGGGTACTCCAGTGATTCAATATTGGGAAACTCACAAGGTTCACAGTTTTTCACATGTCTGTGTGTAGCTACATTGAAACCATTACTGCTTGCTGTAATTATTTCTCCTGTTCACACCAGCCATTATGAAATCAACAAAAAAAAAAAAAAAAACATTCAAAAGTATATCAGAAGACAATATGTGGCTTGTGACTATTGATTTTAAGATAGGCTTGAAAAATTGTGATCCTTTTAAAAGAAGAATCGTCAGAATCAAAGCAGCAGACACAAAGCTACTCTGACTTTTAGTCATGTTCCAAACTACTGGATGCTACTTGTCCTAGTTTGTGACGCAGACATTCCATTCAAAATTTTAAATCTCAAAACTTTTTTTTTCTTCAAACTTTGGAAAGACCCTCTTTCTCCTTGTAAACCAACTGTCTTACAAATGACTTACAAGTTTGTGTACAAGGAGAACTGACTAAGCCAACTAACTGATACACTATTATTCATTTATGGTACACAGGAAGTGGAAGAAAAAGAAGAAGAACAAGAAGAACAAGAAAAAGAAAAAGAAGAAAAGAGACATAAGATGACAACTGAGAGAACAAGCAAAGAAACGTTTGAGAGATAGCTCAAGGTATAACACTAACTACTCAAGTTTTTTTTAAGAACAAAGTAGAAAATATTCAATGATGAAGTGAAATAATACTGGCAATTCTCAATAAATCATCCAAATGACATTTATTTGCATTGGTGTGCACAACTCCAATTATGAATATGGTGAATTGGCAGTTTATGTAATTAAAGGTATCCTGGATGAAAAAGTTTTGGTTAGGGGAATACAGCAATATGGGGAGGCTCATTTAGAAATGAGCAAACATGATATCTGAATGTAGAAAACCACTTACCTGTAGGGGACAAAGATGACCAGTATTGCAAACATTACTAAATACAGGATGAAGCAAAATATAGACAAAGCCACTCCTATTGTACAAACTTTTATAAAAATTTAAAGAATAAACATTAAACATGAACATGATATTTTAGAATAACTAACCAGAGTCAAATATCTAAATTGGTTTTATATGCCTGTTATTTATTGTGGGCATATGGAATAGGCATTTGATCATAATTAATCATAATTAAAATGAAATCTTAAAGGTATACTAGTCAGGATTTGTTGATTGCTGTCTGTAAACACCCCTTTTTAAAGTTATCCTCTCCTCCCCAGCTCAAGGGGTGAGACAGAGAGAGAGAGAGAGCAGGTCAAGAGAGCTAGAGAGAGGGAGGGGCACCATTGCAGTGAATCAGAGGAATTTAACATTATTTTCTGGTTATTTCACAGGGGTTATGTTCTAAAGCATGAAAAGATAGACCTCACCTCCGCACAACCCTTTGGCTTTTGTGTGAATACAGCCAAAGTGCATGCTCCTGTACATCCTGTCTGCTGTTTGCCTCTCTGTACTACCTGTGTGTGTGTAGCTCAGCCCCACCCTTGGTCAAACAGACACACAGACCTGCAGCTCTTGGTACATCAATGGCAAACCAAGAGCAGAGGAGCAAGACAAAGACAGCATTGAAACCTGGTCACATCCTGTCAACCCACTGTCCAATGGTTGACACCCAGAAACGTCCCGAACACACCAAAATACTAAGAAAATGAGAAAATACAGGCAGAGGGAAGGGTCTTCGTAGATATAGACAGAGACTTTAATCTTTTTGTAGGAAAATCCTGCATAGTGTACCTTTTTTAAAATGAATAAAAAATACAATATACTTAAGATTGAATCTGGTAGCTATAGTCCCTTATGGACTGACACACACCTGAAAGAGAAATTTAGATGAAATGCAAATCTCATGCAGAAAAGTCCTACGTTAAATCCCACTTTAACTTGACATGTCACTCAATTAACATTGGCACCCAAAGTTATGTTACGCTGTGTCATAAAAGGACTAGGTAAAAAGGCTAAAGCCTTAAAACGTCTTGAGATTAATTTTTTTGAGATAGTTAAAATTGGGGTGAGTGATTCTGGTGAAAGATAGTTGATTGTTGGTTGATTTCTGGGTTATCAAATACCAACAACCTTTGAATGAGTTCATTCATTCACTGTCAGCCTCATGCATTTGTGTCTCTGTTTCGGTAGATTTAGAATGAGCTGAATATTGGGAGGAATTGCCTGGCATTCTTGATTCTCGGGTCAGCAACCTTGACCAAACAAACCTTAATTGCTGAGAGGCAAATACAGACAATGTATTTACATGATGCTAATTTCATGAAATATCATGACACAGGCCTATTACTTTCACCTTATCTCCACACCTGCTTAAGTGTGCTTTCTTAACATTTCATGAAATTTTACAAGTTAATTTAGAATTATCATTCCTCAGCAACCACCTTCTGTCTATGAAAGAGTTGACCTTGTTTAAGTGACTTTCAGTTCTCCGTTCAAGAGACTGTTACATTGATTTGAGTATGTGTGTACATAACATTTCACATGGCTGAAATTGATATCTCTACCTACATTTAAGTTGATACAGAAGGCATACACTTTTAGGTCAGATGAGCAGATTGTCACCATACCATCACTGCATCACATATTAACAAAAAGCCATTATATGGTGTACATTTACAAAACATATTATACAATTTTACAACTTCTCAAATTAATTAAATGGCAGAACAATAAAATCTTAGAAGCGTCAATCTGGCAATGAGATAAGGTGCAGACTGAAGGTATATTTTTCATGATTCAGAAAAGGTTATTAAACATAGTGCAGTCAACGCATAGGCAACTTTGCATTATCCATCAATCAACACAGATATCATGCCCGTATTTAAGCCACTTCAATATTATAAATAATACACATCTAAAGACTGGCACTGCTATGATAAGTACATTACACTTAAAAAATGAAAGCTATGATGGTCCACCTGTAAATTTCTTGTAACTATTTAACTTACTTGAACTTGGCTGCTTTCAGTTTTATAATTTTCAGAATGTTTCTGTTTCGGCGTCAACTCAAATAAACACCTAAGAAAAGCTTTACTCTCAGTCTCTCTTCCTCTCTCCTTCTCTGCTCTTACTAATGTGAATTTCTCTCTCACACAAGAGAAACACATACACATGCACACACACTTACTCACACACACAAACAAAATTTGCAATGTGCTGCATAGCCCCTACACAGAGATGTCTCATTTATCCCACACAAGGGAATATTAGCTGCTTTGGAATTCAAACATTTCTTGGCCACCCTGAAATCTAAACAGTGTTTACCAAAAACCAACAGGTGGTCTTCTAAGTGGACAAGTCATTAATCTGTCTTCATTCAGGCAAATATTTGCAATTGATTATTTGATCTATTTCTATGAATTAATACATGGTATACATCTGAAAGCTTCCAAATGAACTGATTCACAAATAGAGCATCTTGTAATTTTGAACTTCTTTACAAGAGTTTTTGTAAGTTATATAGGATAGTGTTTTATGTATGGATCATATTCACTGATCAGATATCTCTTTCAATCTCTCATGTGCATGTGAACATCCCATGTTTTAATTTGTTTGTTATTTGTCTTCTTTCAATAATCCTTCCCTGTTTGCAGTACAGGGTTTCTTAATTTCCTAGTGTAGAGCACAATGATGTTTATCAGTGTTTCACAGATCCCCCTACATCTCATTTGCAGCATTACATATGTAAACAACACACCAGCCTTTATGGTACAGACTTGCACAACAAAATAAAGTCAGTCCCATTCAACTAATATGGTAGATAACAGGAGGATTAACTAATTACAAATGGACATATTATGTTCATTTCCTTTTGATTACTTACTTTTGCCTCTGCATGTTTACTTTAGCCACACAGCCTCATGAACTCTGTACAAACTATATTAGGTACCATGAACCACACAGTTACACATACCTCACAAGCATTTGTAGCATCAAAGGCCCCCATAGGAACCAAACAATGAGCAATGCTAGCACCATCAGTGCATCCATCAAAATCATCGAAGTACAGAGAAGCCGATACAATTTCTTTAGATCTCTACTTACCAAGATGCAGAACCTAACTAAGTTGAAGTTGATGACTTTAAAACCTAGTCACAATACTGGTGAACTGAACCAAGAATAAGAGAGCTTCACAGGCTGGAATTTTTTTCTGAGGTGCTCAGTAACAGGATGCTGAACTACATCTTGACATGTAATTAACAGAAGCGTTCAATGCATTTGTCAACAATTGCAAAAGTAAGAGCTTGGGAATTTGTGAGCTGGAGGCTATATTTGCTTTAAGTCCTAATAAGCCAGCAAAGAAAGGCCAGACATATTGAATATCCCCTTTTATCGCAACTTAATCACACCACAAGAGAATACTTTCACAGCGTCCTAGGGTTCATCTTTCTTCAGAGAGAAAACAGCTTAATGGACCATAATGGTATCTTAAATTAGCTTCGACCAAACACTTGGCCCTATTCTCCAGGGATGTTTGAAACAATGTCACTGCCAGAGTTTAGCTTGATAGCATAATATATTTTAATGTGTGCGTGTAGATTAAGAACATAATCCATCATCCATAAAGATTTTGAATAAAAGCTTAATTCCTAATTTTCATTTATACAAAAAAGTCCTAAAGTAACTCAGGCATACATTATCCATCAATAGTTCCTTGTAGTTAAACCACTTTTCACAAAGTAGGACATTTTGAATTGTTGAAATGTACGTCATGGTCATGGTTTTAGGACAGGAATGTTAAATTTTGGTGTGGGGTTAAATTTAATATTTGTTTTTGTATTCTGCAGGATAAGGTGACAGCAGTTGTGGAGATGAGGCCATCTGACATCACTCACTAAGAGAAGCTCACTGACCTTAACAGGAGGGCTGCTCCAGCCTCGTGTCTGAAGGTTTCAGTATAAAAGAAGCGCTCACAAGCCCCTCAAAAGTTACGGACTGACAGGCTACCAACAAAGGTGAGTCTCTATCATCGCTTTTTAGCAGTGATCAGTGCTTTTAATTATATGATGGATATATAAATATATATATATAGATATATACATACAAGAGTTCTTTTGCAAGATTGCACAAAGTTAATAATTTCAGCTTTTCACCCCCTTTTTTAGCATCCTCAAAACAACTGCATCACTTGGCAACAAAAAGGTAAATAGCCTTCATGCAACTAGTGACTTGACTGAAAAAAGGATACTAAATCCAATTAAAGATGTATAATGTGTCATGCACTTATGTAATCTTAAAATAGATTTCTTTAAAGTATAAATTTAAGTTATACTAAATTTATTTTTATAGAGCCGCCATGAGTGGGGACGCAGAGATGGAGTGTTTTGGCCCGGCGGCCATATACCTCCGGAAATCTGAAAGGGAAAGAGTAGAGGCTCAAAACACTCCCTTTGATGCCAAAACAGCTTATTATGTGACAGAGCCTTCTGAGATGTATTTGAAGGGAAAACTAGTCAAGAAGGAAGGTGGCAAAGCCACAGTTGAAGTTGCTGGCGGGAAGGTATGTAGACATCTATTGTCATATCATACAATAGAGACAAGGGAATGGCTACACACTATCCACACACTTCATATCATAATGCTGTGGCACATTCATAGAAGTAACTATTCACTGTTTTTGTACAGACCTTCACTGTTAAGGAGGATGAAGTCTTCCCAATGAACCCTCCAAAGTTCGATAAGATTGAGGACATGGCCATGATGACCCACCTCAGCGAGCCCTCTGTGCTGTATAACCTCAAAGAGCGTTATGCAGCATGGATGATCTATGTGAGCCCAGTTGAAACATTAAAAAAAAACTTGTTGCACTGCATCTACTGTATACAGTATATTGCAGCTAAAGAGGTTACATCTAATTTATACTTTATTTCCTCTTGTTTAAATAGACGTACTCAGGGCTGTTCTGTGTCACTGTGAACCCCTACAAGTGGCTCCCAGTGTATGATGCAGTGGTTGTTTCAGGATACAGAGGCAAAAAGAGGATTGAGGCCCCACCCCACATCTTTTCTATCTCTGATAATGCCTATCAGTTCATGCTCCAAGGTATCAATCAGTTGTCAACAATCTGTCTTGAATGGCCACTCTATGGAAGGGGCCAGCCTTTAAAAACTATGCACTGTTTTTTTTTAAATCTGCCACAATAGTTTTAGGTGACATTCTGACTTCTGTAATTTGAAAAGTATAATGCAGTAATACTATTTGAAGATAAATTAATGCAATAATATAACTTGTGTGTTTAAATGTCAACAGATCGTGAGAATCAGTCAATCCTGATTACGTAAGTCAACACTAAAGAGAGTTCATTTGAACTAATATAACACAGACTGATTATTTCTGTACTGTTTTATGTCTGACCTACACTAACACATGTCATATAATTGTCTGTGTTTAAGCGGAGAATCTGGTGCAGGAAAGACTGTCAACACCAAACGTGTCATCCAGTACTTTGCGACAATCGCAGTGGCTGGAGGAAGCAAGAAAGCTGAGCCAACTGCTGGAAAAATGCAGGTAAATATTGTGATATACTGCAAATATGTGTGATATCTATGATAATGTGAATATAAACACATGTTATGTAATATTGCTTTAAGGGGTCGCTGGAAGATCAGATCATTGCAGCCAACCCATTGTTGGAGGCTTATGGTAACGCCAAAACTGTGAGGAATGACAACTCATCCCGCTTCGTAAGTTTTGGTCCTACTGTTTTAAAATGCTGTCTGTTTGTAACATGGTCTGCTGGTCCTCTAGCCTCAGTATTTCTGTTTGTCTTTACACATACTGTTTTCATCATTTGACATTTTTTACTGTTTCTGTGAACTGCAAGTAGAAAGTCCTGCAGTAGGATTCAAATAACAACTTTTACTACTAAGTATAAGGTGTGTGCACTACCTGAGTGAGTCACAAATATGCTGCTTTCTTCTGCAGGGTAAATTCATCAGAATCCATTTTGGGACAACTGGAAAGTTGGCTTCAGCTGATATTGAAACATGTAAGCCTCCTGCCTTCCATTATCCAGAAGGTTTGAAGCGAAAACAAACTGTATACCATCTTATTAACTTGTTTTACAGATCTGCTGGAGAAGTCTCGAGTGACGTTCCAACTGTCAGCTGAGAGAAGCTACCACATCTTTTATCAGCTCATGACAGGCCACAAACCTGAGCTGATAGGTGAGCAATTTAGCCAGGTGTCATTTTAAAGGGTAAATACATGCTTCACCTGAGTCTATGTAATGAAAAACAATGCATATACTGTATTTCAGACGCTCTCCTCATCTCCAAAAACCCGTACGACTTTCCCATGATCAGTCAGGGTGAAATCACTGTCAAGAGTATCGATGACATTGAAGAATTCATTGCCACTGATGTGAGTACACATGCGAAATCTAAAAGAATATGATTTACTTTAAAGGTCCCATATTATGCTCCATTTCACGTTCATACTTAATAATTCATAATTTTGTCTGAATGCTCTGGTTTAGTGTCTGTCTCTTTAAGGCCCCCTATGGAAAATCACATTCTTCTGTGATTGGCCAGCTCTCAAAGCACCACCAATCATGTTTCAGTCTCAGCTCTGCCAGTGTTTTTGTAACCACAGCCGAGCTGGGGGCGTTGACTGAAGGCGGTGGCTGCATAGTTTTGGCATCACAAGTTTGAATGCACAGTTTCTGATTATGAATATGGATCGATCGTTTTGATTCTTTTACAGTATTTAAACTGCATTTAGATCTTCTTTATGATAAATAAAGACAGGAAATCTAACTTTCTAAACTATGGGACCTTTAAAGTGATTCAATATTGCACATACTATATAGCCATGGTTCCCAAATGGTATGGCACACTGGTGTGCCATGAGGCAAGTCCAGGTGGGTAGTGGAATTGTGTTACAACCACACTTTATTACTGCAATATACAGCTATACAGTAAGTAACAAAAGGCTTTTTAATTTGTGATATCAGTATTTTGTAGAAAACATTAATTTACTGATACAGAGGCAAATTCTATACCTTGTGTTTTGAAAAACCTTCTAGGGAACCCCAGTATGTTTGTCAAATTTTATTTCGCATTGGTAGATAAAAATAAACATATACAGAATAATTTAAAAATTTGAAAACCACATCACATCTTATTGGATCAGTTACTGGCTAAACTAGAGAACCTTTGATGAAGATTTGATAATCCCTCACTGAAAGACAGAATTGTAAATAACATAAGAGAAACATGTTTCAGTAAATCTTTGTGAATCATTCTGCAGACTGCCATTGACATCCTGGGCTTCACTGCAGAAGAGAAGCTAAGCATGTACAAGCTGACTGGAGCCGTGGTGCATCATGGTAACATGAAGTTCAAGCAGAAGCAGCGTGAAGAGCAGGCTGAGCCTGATGGCACTGAGGGTAAATGAGTTCCTCTTTAATGTATTTACTTATTTAATTATTATTACTTATTTAATCATGCTTCCATAATTAAGAAGGATTGCATTGTAAAAGTTAAGGTATTGCAGGGTGCCTCATCTTACCCTTAACGTCAGGGTAAGGAGCCTAAGTAACTGGAGTGAGCTCAGAGTAAAATTGTCGGTCCTTTACGTTGAGATCGGTTGAAGTTGTATTTGCATCTGATGAAAGTTTTAAGGGAATGTATTCTGGCCAAAATCAACTGGGAGGAGATCCTGAGGAAGACCCATTAAATGCTGCATCTCACCTGGCCTGGGATGCCTAAGTATTCCTCAGCAGAAGGTTGAGGATTTGGCTGAGCAGATCAATATCTGAGCTACTCTGCTTAACCTGCTGTCACAATGACCTGGATCCAAATAAACAGCACAGCATGAATGGATGGATTTGTACATGTTTTTGATGTGGATCTTTATGGTTTGTGTTTGTATCAGAGGCTGATAAAATCGCCTACCTCATGGGCCTGAACTCTGCTGATATGCTGAAGGCTTTATGTTACCCAAGAGTCAAGGTCGGCAATGAAATGGTGGTTAAAGGTCAAACTGTGCCACAGGTAATTTATAGAAAAATATTGTTTTTATATACAAATTTAATAATTGATTGTAAAAAATATAGCTTGTTCCATATAACTGGAACTCCAATTCTTTCTATCTTTAGGTGCATAATTCAGTCATGGCTCTCTCCAAGTCCGTCTATGAGAAAATGTTCTTGTGGATGGTCGTCAGAATCAATGAGATGCTGGATACCAAGCAGCCAAGACAGTTCTTCATTGGTGTGCTCGACATCGCAGGGTTTGAAATCTTTGATGTAAGTAAACAACACATTCTGCTTGTAAAGTTTTACAGAGTGAATGAGCATAATGAAAGTTGTGGCACTGTATCTTCTTTTTATCTGAAGTTCAACAGCTTGGAGCAGCTGTGCATCAACTTCACCAATGAAAAACTGCAACAGTTTTTCAACCACCACATGTTTGTCCTGGAGCAAGAAGAGTACAAGAAAGAAGGAATTGAATGGGAGTTCATTGACTTTGGTATGGATTTGGCTGCCTGCATTGAGCTCATTGAGAAGGTAAGCCACATGCTGTATTTTCACAAACACAGAAACAATCTGGTGACTTGACAGCTTTGAAATAATCATTTCATAATTTCAGCCAATGGGCATCTTCTCCATCCTTGAAGAGGAGTGCATGTTCCCAAAGGCATCAGATGTCACCTTCAAGAACAAACTGTATGACCAGCATCTTGGTAAAAGTGCCCCCTTCCAAAAACCAAAACCTGCCAAAGGCAAAGCTGAGGCCCATTTCTCTCTGGTGCACTATGCTGGCACTGTTGATTACAATGTTCTCGGTTGGCTGGATAAGAACAAAGACCCCCTGAATGACTCAGTTGTTCAGCTCTTCCAGAAGTCTTCAGTCAAACTGTTGTCTCACCTGTATCTAACCCATGCCGCAGGAGAAGGTATGTGCTGTTTCCTGTCCCTACATCATGACATATTAAGAATTGTGTCGAATTAAATATTTTCAATGTTATTATTGTTCCACTGACAGCTGAAGGCGGCGGCAAGAAAGGTGGCAAGAAGAAGGGTGGTTCCTTCCAGACTGTGTCTGCATTGTTCAGGGTAAGATAGGGAGAGATGACTTATGTACTTCATTGCACTAATTTGGTGCCTTTTGTTAATTTAATGTCCTTTTAATTCTTCAGGAGAATTTGGGCAAGCTGATGACAAATTTGAGGAGCACACATCCTCATTTTGTGCGCTGCCTGATTCCCAATGAATCAAAGACACCAGGTAAGCTGCGATATCCCTGAGCTGAGAAGGTTTTAAAGGGCTTTTCACACTGCATTCACACTACTTCAATGCTTCTTAGCCCCAGGCTGATAGCCCCGGGCTAAGAATATGCATTGTGAAAAGCCTTTTAGAGACAAAAAGCAAGTCAAAGTGAATATGGTTTCTTGTAAAATTTTATTCATCATGTCACTTAAAAATATATCATAGGTCTGATGGAGAACTTCCTGGTCATCCACCAGCTGAGATGTAACGGTGTGCTGGAAGGTATCAGGATCTGCAGGAAAGGCTTCCCCAGCAGAATCCAATATGGTGACTTCAAGCAGAGGTAGCAGAAATATAATCTTTACAGTCATTGAAATGTTTTTATTAACCTCAAGATGGTGTGTCTAACTGGATGAAATCTTTACTTTCAGATACAAAGTATTGAATGCTAGTGTCATCCCCGAAGGACAGTTCATTGACAACAAGAAGGCCTCAGAGAAACTCTTGGGCTCTATTAATGTTGACCACTCTCAATACAAGTTTGGCCACACAAAGGTAGAGTGAGAAACACTTCCATGGACAAAGCTATTAATAAAAAGCTGAACTATTATAAATAATGAGTGACTTAAAAATAGTTATAATTATTGACTCTCAGGTGTTCTTCAAAGCCGGTCTGCTGGGTACTCTGGAGGAGATGAGAGATGAGAAACTGGTGGAACTGGTCACAATGACTCAGGCTATCTGCAGAGGCTTCCTCATGAGGAGAGAGTTTTCCAAAATGATGGAGAGAAGGTGGGCTTAGTATTTTGTCAGCTACAAATATACTGTGGCACCTACAGCAAAGAAGAATTGAAATTGATTTTTGATATTAGAAATTTTAAACCAAAAATTACTCATGACTCGTTTTAATAGCAGCGTGTAACAGTGCAGGTTTGGTTAGATGTACAGCTCACACTGATTTATATTATAATGTCCCAGTGGGCTTTTTATCTTATCTTCATATCTATCCTAATTTCACTTAATGAAGTTGTCATTGCTTGTACAGTCACTGTGGCAGATTTAATTATTTGAAGTCCAGTGCAATCATTAAGTACGATTACAGAACAGCAATGTTTTGTTTTCTTAAATCACTCACTGCCATTTAATAACGGAACGAAAAAAGTATTGAGACCATGAAGTTAAATACCGCCTATTGCTCTTTGTGTATGAGGTTATTTACAGTAGGGTTGCTTCAAGGTGGTTGTGATAATTAATCCAGTTAAGTACAGTAGGTGCTCTAACAGTGGTGGGTAAAATACATGTTTAACATCTTTATGTGATCCAGGGAGTAAAGGAAGTCTGCTCCTCTAGCTTTGTGCACTTTGTTTTTTTCTTGACTAAACTCTTTATGACAAGACTTAACGATTGTGAGGATTTATTTTGTCTTGACACCGCAAAATAAGTTTTAAAAAAACACCAGACTAGATGGAATATCTGCTTTTTGCATGCATTTTATCTTATTTGACATTCTCCAGCGCTCCAGTGGACTACTAGAGGTGATGTACTTCCTTAATTATCTATCTGACATCTTCTTCATGTGCCCTCCTTATTTCTTTTACTATTTAATGACAAGGGACAAGGAGAGTGTGTAAGTATGTACCGTCCCTCCCCAGGGACAAGGAGCAGTTGCTAGATCACAGACGGTGTAGAGACAGATAGAAATGTTGTTGTTATTATTAATGGGCTGTAGTCTCTGGAAAGTGTTTTCCATATACAGTTAAAGTTAGGTTTCAAGCTCGAGTAATATATACTTTTAATGATAGGTTGACTCCATTACTTCTGTATATCTCTACCTAACTACCGAAGAAATAAGAAGCAGTTCAATGTGACTGTCGCACTATCTTTAATAAGTTTGTGTTTTCTCTAAAACTTGGCAAGAAAATAAATGTTCTGACTTTTTCTGTGTCTTGTATCACCAGGGAGTCCCTCTATTCCATCCAGTACAACATTCGCTCATTCATGAATGTCAAAACCTGGCCATGGATGAAGCTTTACTTCAAAATCAAGCCTCTGCTGAAGAGTGCAGAGACTGAAAAAGAAATGGTCCAAATGAAAGAGGACTTTGAGAAGACCAAAGAGGAGCTGGCAAAGGCTCTGGCTAAGAAGAAAGAACTGGAGGAGAAGATGGTGTCTCTACTGCAGGAGAAGAATGACCTGGCGTTGCAAGTGCAGTCTGTAAGTTGTTGCACTTCCTGTGCATGTCTACTAAGTATCCTACATCAGATTACTGAATTTTCAAAGACCTGAACCTGTTTGCGTTGACTTTAAGGAAGGTGAAAACCTCAGTGATGCAGAGGAAAGGTGTGAGGGGCTCATTAAAGCAAAAATCCAGCTTGAGGCCAAAGCCAAAGAGATAGCTGAGAGACTGGAGGATGAGGAGGAAATGAATGCTGAGCTGACCGCAAAGAAAAGGAAGCTGGAGGACGAGTGCTCTGAGTTGAAGAAAGACATTGATGATTTGGAGCTCACCCTGGCCAAAGTGGAGAAGGAGAAACATGCCACTGAGAACAAGGTTCATGTCCCCAATTCCGGATTATTAAACTGTGCTTATTGGAAATATACTGTGATCAAATATTAAAACGTTTTATTTATATAAACATTTATAGGTCAAAAACCTTACAGAGGAAATGACATCTCAAGATGAGACCATTGTCAAGCTGACCAAAGAGAAGAAAGCCCTCCAAGAGGCCCATCAGCAGACCCTTGATGACCTGCAGGCAGAGGAAGACAAAGTCAACCAACTGACAAAGGCCAAGACCAAGCTGGAGCAGCAAGTGGACGATGTGAGTAAAAATAGCAAACAATGATTTCAGTCTCCTTGAGAATGAAAAACAAAAAATAATGCTTAATCTCTGTTAAACAGGTTGAAGGTTCCCTGGAGCAAGAAAAGAAGATCCGAATGGATCTTGAGCGTTCAAAAAGGAAGCTGGAAGGAGATCTGAAACTGTCCCATGAATCCATAATGGATCTGGAGAATGACAAGCAGCAGTCTGAGGAGAAATTAAAGAAGTATGTAGGAAAGAAAACGTAATGTATCACCTCCACCGTTCCCAAAATGACCATATATATCTAACATTTATCATTATTTCTGTCACCAAAGGAGGGACTTTGAGATGAGCCAACTTCTCAGTAGGATGGAAGATGAGCAATCACTTAGTATTCAGCTTCAAAAGAAAATCAAGGAACTGCAGGTAATGTGTTTCAGCTGTGTGGAGAGAAATTTTGTTGGTTGTGTGACTCAGTTAAAAATATATGTCTACAGCAGTATTTCAAATGGAAGTAACTTGTCAAGGGACGGAATGAAATATTCTTTCATAAATTCTAACAACTCCTGGACCATAACTATTCACTTCCTTCTTTATAATTAAGCCATTTGAAAAAAATCTAACAAGGACTTAGGTTTGATGAAATGAAAACTGAATTTATAACATAAATGTAATCAGTACACTGCTTTTAAGTGTCCTGCTGCTTTTGCTTTGTCTTTCTACTCAGACAAAGAATTCATTTCTAAGAGAAAAGTGGAGAAAAGTTGATTTTCTCCAATTTAGTCATAGACCAAAAAAATCTAAATCAGACCTATTATTAATCAACTTTTTAGCATTCAACATAAGGCATGGCATATGGTCATTTGATTATGTACTTATTATTATGTAATTTTTGCATCAAAGGCTCGTATTGAGGAGCTGGAGGAGGAGATTGAGGCTGAGCGGGCTGCTCGGGCTAAGGTGGAGAAGCAGAGGTCTGATCTCACCAGGGAACTTGAGGAGATCAGCGAGAGGCTCGAAGAATCTGGCGGAGCAACGTCTGCTCAGATTGAGATGAACAAGAAGCGTGAGGCCGAGTTTCAGAAGCTTCGTCGTGATCTCGAAGAGTCCACCCTGCAGCATGAGGCCACCGCTGCAGCTCTCCGCAAGAAGCAGGCTGACAGTGTGGCAGAGCTGGGAGAGCAGATTGATAACCTCCAGAGAGTCAAACAGAAGCTGGAGAAGGAGAAAAGCGAGTACAAGATGGAGATCGATGACCTCAGCAGCAATATGGAGAATGTTGCCAAATCAAAGGTAAAATAAAAACAATTTCTAATGAAAAATAATGACCACAATTCGTGTGTTATCATCAACAGAAGCATTGTGGCTATATTGGGCTGAACATTGTATTGATTGTGTCCGTAGGGTAATCTGGAGAAAATGTGCCGTTCTCTTGAGGATCAACTAAGTGAATTAAAGACCAAGAATGACGAAAATATGCGTCAGTTAAATGAAATGAACAGTCAAAGATCAAGACTGCTGACTGAAAATGGTGAGTGTAACATCTGGGTTGAGAATAATGAAACAATCAAAACCTGCAGAGTTTCAGAAAACATTACAGTGTAAGTAAGTAAATCACCAACCAAAGATTTTTTCTGTTTTTCCAATCAGGGGAAATTGGTCGTCAGTTGGAGGAAAAGGAGTCTCTTGTTTCCCAGCTTACAAGGGGAAAACAGGCTTTTATTCACCAAATTGAGGAGCTTAAAAGGCACCTTGAGGAAGAGGTTAAGGTACTGCAGTGTTATCTTTAATGTAGCAACAAATGTATGTATGTATTTCTTAATAATAATTCTTTATATATTACGTCATTATTAGGCCAAAAACGCCTTGGCTCATGCTGTTCAGTCATCTCGTCATGACTGCGACCTGCTCAGAGAGCAGTATGAGGAGGAGCAGGAGGCCAAAGCTGAGCTGCAGCGTGCAATGTCCAAGGCCAACAGCGAGGTGGCTCAGTGGAGAACCAAATATGAGACTGATGCTATTCAGCGCACTGAGGAGCTGGAGGAGGCCAAGTAAGTCATTACAGTTTTAACTTTGTATGAGCATTAACACTGACACATTTAGGCACTTCCGCTGTAGCACTGAACACACTTTAGCTTTTTGTTTGAGAGGGATGCACCAACATTGGACATCATACTGTTACCACATGCAATGATTCGATGACATGTTATAACAGGAAAAAGCTTGCCCAGCGTCTTCAGGATGCAGAGGAGTCCACTGAGGCTGTGAATGCCAAATGTGCCTCTCTAGAAAAGACCAAACAGAGACTGCAGGGTGAAGTGGAAGACCTGATGATCGACGTGGAGAGAGCTAATGCTCTGGCTGCTACCCTTGACAAGAAGCAAAGGAACTTTGACAAGGTAAGATATTGTCATAATGCACAACTGGTGGTTGTGAGGTGACAGAAAACATTAATTTGTCTACATGCTCAGGTTCTTGCCGAGTGGAAGCAGAAGTATGAGGAGAGCCAGGCAGAGCTCGAGGGAGCTCAAAAGGAGGCTCGCGCTTTAAGCACAGAGATGTTTAAAATGAAAAACTCGTATGAAGAAGCTCTGGACCACCTGGAGACCCTGAAGAGGGAGAACAAGAACCTGCAACGTGAGACAACAAAACCTGCATGTGATTTTTGCCATAAAACAAGTTCTTAACTAAATATGTGAGACATTCAAGACTGAGGAAAAAAACAAACCTTAGAGCTTGTATCGAGACAATATTTCTCCAAATATTAATAAATAAAATATAAGTTTGGGCTTCAGTGGCAGATCGATCAGAAAAATTAGATAAAGAATAGATGCAGTACACAATTATAACACTTAACTTTATTGGCAAAGTACTTAATACGATTTTGTGTGTGGTTTCAAACAGAGGAAATCTCAGACTTGACTGAACATATCGGTGAATCAGGAAAGATTATTCATGAGCTGGAAAAGGGGAAGAAGACTGTAGAGTGCGAGAAAGCAGAAATCCAGTCTGCCCTTGAGGAAGCAGAGGTATTTTTTGACTTTTTTTTTTTTCAAGACAACATTTTTAAAAAATAACTCTGGAATTAAGATTAAGAAATTAACATTTCATTTCATAGGCTACACTGGAGCACGAGGAATCAAAGATCATGCGTGTCCAGCTGGAGCTCACCCAGGTGAAAAATGAAGTTGACCGGAAAATCGCAGAGAAGGACGAGGAGATCGAGCAGATCAAGAGGAACAGCCAGAGAGTGATTGAGACCATGCAGAGCACTTTGGATGCTGAGATCAGGAGCAGGAATGATGCCTTGAGAATCAAGAAGAAGATGGAGGGAGACCTCAATGAGATGGAGATTCAGCTGAGCCATGCCAACCGCCAGGCTGCTGAAGCCCAGAAACAGCTGAGAAACGTGCAGGGACAGCTTAAGGTCGGTCATTGATAAGTAACATATCGCACAAAAATGTAGTTTCATAGCCTAAACTTAGTTTTGGAATTTGTGTTATCTTGATTTCAGGATGCCCAGCTGCACCTTGATGAAGCAATCAGAGGTCAGGAGGAAATGAAGGAGCAGGTTGCCATAGTGGAGCGCAGGAACAACCTGATGCTGGCTGAGATCGAGGAGCTGAGAGCTGCACTGGAGCAGACAGAAAGAAGTCGCAAAGTGGCTGAACAGGAGCTGGTTGATGCCAGTGAGCGTGTGGCACTGCTGCACTCCCAGGTATTATACGTGTCTTTTATGAGTACTGTTAATTAATAAATGATTTAAAAATTGGAAACCTCACTATATATTTTTCCATTTAGAACACAAATCTCATCAATACCAAAAAGAAGTTGGAAGCTGACCTCGTCCAGATCCAAGGGGAAGTAGAAGATTCTATCCAGGAAGCAAGAAATGCTGAAGAAAAGGCCAAAAAGGCCATCACTGATGTGAGCCCTGATTTAATATTGTATCATGTGCTTTCTGCTTCATTTAAAATCCAGCTGCTTATGCAGACTGGAGCTCAAAGTTATCAGCTTGAGACATTTCTATGGTGTCTTTGGGGTTCACTGTTTAGGGACAACTAAATTAACTTGATGACTAATGGCAAACTAGTTATGAATAAAAGTAGAATATACAACAAGTGTATAGAAAAAGATGGTGATTTGTAATGGAAATTATTTGTTTTCACAGATTTTTGTTTTTTCAAAATGAAGTAGAGATGTTTTAGCCTAAAAGTTGAGAATCACTGGTACTTTTTGTCAGGAACTTTAAAGTTGTTGCCCCTGTTAAACTAACCTGCAACAATCAGATAAGATAGTGATCTCAGGAAATGACTGACATAAAAAACAAATGACTCCAATATGTGGGGGGACAAAATATCGCTTTATAGACATTATATTTCCATTATAACTTGCAGTATATTTGTATTGTTTTATATTTACAGCTGAGCACTATCTGTAATAATCTATTGCTCTATGTATTGTGTTACATTTGGCTTACAAATTAGGTCAATTTTCATTGATCACTCTGTTTATTTCCTTTCTTACAATTACTCCATGTTCAGGCTGCCATGATGGCTGAAGAGCTGAAGAAGGAGCAGGATACCAGCGCTCATTTGGAGAGGATGAAGAAGAACCTGGAGGTGACGGTGAAGGACCTGCAGCACCGTCTGGATGAGGCTGAGAATCTGGCTATGAAGGGCGGCAAGAAGCAGCTCCAGAAACTGGAGGCTAGGGTAAAAATAAGTTATGTTTTGGCTCCGCTTTCAGCTTTAATGTGTATATCATAAGGGCTGTGAGTTGTACACTGTTCACCATACATTACATGGTTGGGATGACCCTCGAAATTCTTTAAAACTGAATCTCAATACTGACTTTGTTTGTTTTATGGGACTATTTCCTGCTTTTAACAAACCTGTTTGGCTACCAAGCTCATAAAAAATGCTCATATTTCTTATCTGTTCATAAACAAACAGTCCTGTCCCTATAAAATCTGCCCTTCCTGTCGTTAAGGTACGAGAGCTTGAGTCTGAGTTTGAGGCAGAGCAGAGACGAGGAGCTGAAGCTGTAAAAGGTGTCCGCAAGTATGAGCGCAGAGTGAAGGAACTGACTTATCAGGTACAGAAAACCAAAATAACTTGAAACAACTGCTTATTATGATAACATTTTCTGAAGCAATCATGTAATCTGTGCTCCTGAAACAAACTGGATGTGAATATGTTTCAGACCCCTAGAGGGCATAAATCACCATCATACGTCTGAAGCTCCAACATTGCTAAAGTGATATAGAGTCGACCACAGCTACAAATAAACACTCTACGGTTGCAGCCGTAAATACATGCAGTTCTGTGCTTATATATGTATGTAGTACATATATATGTATTAGTACCATGTCTGTGTAAATGTGTGATATTTATAGATTTGTTTAACAGATTTTCAAAAACTGGAGCAAGGAGGAACTCTTGCATGCACACTCAGTCCTCACAGGCAGCTTGATTGACAGAGAAAGAGGCAGTGTTTTTACAGTGCTAAACGATCCCTAAAGACATTGTGTAAAGAGATAAATATGCAAATATGTAAATCTCCCTGCCATCGTGCATTAATTCACATTGTCAGTATTTGTAGCCCTTTTGGTTGTCCTCTTGTGAGTCTCTCTAAAGTGGCCTCACTGTGGAAGATGTATATATGAATGAGCTGTGTTCTCTCAAGATGGCACTTGGGATGATGGCATTCGCTTTAGCGTTGGTCTCAAACACCCTATAATGTATACCGCCTCTAGACTGAGGAGGACAAGAAGAATGTCACCCGACTCCAGGATCTTGTGGACAAGCTGCAGCTGAAAGTGAAATCCTACAAGCGACAGGCTGAGGAAGCTGTGAGTGTGAAATATTCGACGCATGCAACACAAATATGTGTCACACCAGTAACACCTTCTCTCTCACCAGAGGACTTGACGGCATGATGCTGCATGATTTAATTATTGTATGTTTCATCTCATACAACTCGTAAGATTGTTTAAGACGTCACCTCTTTAACGTTGTGCTTCACAGGAGGAGCAGGCCAACAGTCACCTTACCAGGTACAGGAAGGTGCAGCATGAGATGGAGGAGGCTCAGGAGCGTGCCGACATCGCCGAGTCTCAGGTCAACAAGCTGAGAGTCAAAAGCCGTGAAATTAGCAGGGTATATTCCTTTTCTTTTTTTACAATTGTTTTTATTCATTATAATATTCACACAAGGAATTTCAGTATCTTTAAAGAACATCTTAAAAAACTAACTTCTCACTGTCTCTTCTTGTTGATTCAAAGGGAAAGGATGCCGAAGAATGAGCAGAGCATCTGTCTTGACAAGACACAGTGCAAGAAATCATAGAATATGATGTTTTTGTCTGATGTGTCGAGTGTGCAACAAGAAATAAATGTTCAAACAGCTTAATGCCTTTTTTGTCATCAAGATGTCTGTGTAGCTTAATTCTAAATTCAAATGATCAATGTATAGAGTTATACACAATATACACAAACATTACAGTCAGAAATGTAAGGTTATATGCTATATAAAGTAGCAACGGTCAACTTTCCCCTCTAGTGTTAGCAAGTGGTATTATTGTTGGTGCTGCTGCTGTAAAGACAGCTGGATCCTTTCTGCTTTCCTCAGAGTCGCAAATAGCAACAACACAGCAACAACACTGGTGCCAGGCTGCCAACCTGACTGGATCACCAATTGAGCTTTTTTTCTGTTGTGCCCGTTGGCAGAAGTAATTGGACATTGAAAGATTTATAAGGTTTATAAGCAACCAGTTTAAACTTTGATGGTGTGATTATTCTATAAACATTGTGCAATCAACATTAACTTCATGATGCGTTAAAGCAAAACACTTTATGTCTATTGCCAGTTTAAATAAAGCCAGTACTCAGAGAATTAACAATATTTTTTTACACACATCATGCACTGTCTCAACTTTGGGCAGTTGTATTTTGCTCCATTTATTCACTACATGCAGAGATTCCTTATCATAGCCACAAAATCAAAGTAGAATTAGTCATTAGACATGAATCGGTACACAGTGTGCATTAAAACACAGTTTTGACATAATTTATACATTTAACTAAATCACTTTCATTTGTCAGAAATCAAACAAATCCTAAATATTTATCAGGAGATCTTGAATCTAACTACTACAGTACTGGAAATAAACTATAGTTTATTTTGTGTCTAAATTTGAGCAGTGCAGCATCATCTTTCAAAATATCCTGGTAGTCAACTGTCGCCTGTTATCACGTAAAAGTCCTCTAGGTTACAATAACTGCAAATCTTTGCCATGTGGTGATAATGTTACTGACAGTCTTGTAACCTCGCAGTTTTTTTAAGTGCCTCAAAGCATATGTCTCACCATGTCAAGACCTGCGATGAAAATAGACCTGTTGGGGTAGCACAACATATGCACGAGCATAAGCAGTGATGTCTCTGTCTCTTAGGTCACAATGCTGTAGGTTAACATTCATTATTAATCAGTTTATTGGTGATTTATCTTTTCTGAATGTAGGCAAAAGCAAATCTAAAGAAATATAGAATTTTGCTTTTCACTGAGGAGCCAATAATTAAATTATTATTAATATATATATTAATCAAAAAGTAATTGTACTTTCACAATTGAGAAGTGTTCACACATTCAAGCCTCTCTCTCTTATTGTTTTGTGAGCTTCTGAAGAGGAATCTAGTCGGCACATGCTGTAGTAGTGCTTTCACATTACTGGGGTTTCTAACTTCCTACCATGTTTGATACTACAGGGAAAACATTGACGCAACATTGAGGGCATCAGATTTTTATTAAGAGATAAATTTAACAATATCTATACCAAGGCAGTTACCTCTTTAATGTCTGTTTTTTCCCCTTTATTTAGTAAAGCAAGACAAGACATAATAAAGTACACTCAGAGATATGACAGGAATAACGAGGAAAGACAAACAAACACTGATTACAGATGAAGGAAGCAGCATAAACAATACATAATGGGAAAATAGAGGGATATTGGCACTGGGTATTATAGAAAAAATGTATGGAAGTGTGTATGTCTGTGATTCCTGTGTGTGAGTGTTGGGGAGAAATGAGGGGGAGTAGTTAAGGAGCAGCCAGAAGGGAAACATGTCTCTTTAATGTCTTTGTTTGCGTTGTTGCAGTGTGGGTAGATCAGTGAGCAAGAGTACTGAATGGCAATGCTGGATGATGACGTACCTTAATTTGTATTTTACAGCGGAAACAGACAACTTATTCAAATTCTCCCCTCCTAGTTTCTCCATGTGGTGTTACTGGTGGCACAGTTGGTGCAAACACAGTGTTAGCAAATCTCTAAAGCAAAAAACAGCGGTAAGAATCCAAATTTGACCCAAAAGCTGACCTCAGTGTTATGAAAAGGCAGAGTAAAACATTTGGATGTATTAATAAGTGCAGGTTTTGTTACTGATCTAGTGGAAAACAACAATCGTCTCGGGTCCCGCAGTGTAGAGCTTCCACAGTTATTCCAGTTGTTCCACTGTTACCTGGAGATAGCGACCGGGCAAAACAATGCCTCTTGTTGTTTTGGTTGGACAATGGCAGACGCACTTCCATCGTGCCATAACTCAAACTTCGGTGGCAGACTGAAGCAAGGTTTATAGGGAATTAGACTATACGCTGATGGTGTCATTGTCGTACAGCCATTAAACCACGCTATCGGTATTGACTCCATAATGACAGTGCAACACAGAATAAAGTTGCCTATTGCCAGTTTAATTAACCAAAACAGACATAACATACTGGTTATTTAGGTTACGTATCTATAAAACAGTTACCGCAAATCTCACTCTATCAAGCTACAGTATGTATTGATATTTCTTCTTTATATACTGTGTATCCTTCATTATAATCATGATGTACGCTACACATACCATATTGTATTTTCATCATTCTCTTATTACTTTTATTTGAGACTCTATTTGAGACATTTGTATATAACTATACAAGTGTTGGATTGGACAAAATGTTTGTTAATTCTGCTTAGTAGGCCATTTAAACTATGTTTATATATCGAATATCAAACACATTAGCTCAGTGCTAGCAGGAAACTAATACAGCTAATATACTAATATACATTTGATATACAATAGATAAACACAATAGGATCTTTTAAACATCATAAATCATCAGCAGATCAGTTTGTTATATTCAAATGTTGCCTGCACTCACACTTGAGAGTTGTGAACGGGCTAAGCGTGCCCTTTTGTCAAGCAGGAGACCTAAGCCCACCAAGGAAGTGAGTGTTTTATATCAAAGGTTGTTCCACAGAAAGACTTGAGGCCGTGACAAATGGTTGAGCTGTTAGAGCATTGCTGAGGAGACAGCTATATTTGTATTTCTTCCAAATAAGCACACCCGGGAGCATCAGAGATCAAGTATCACATTTTTATTGAATATATACGCCTATTTTGTCAGGTGTGAAGTCCTCAGTATTTAACTTCTAATGCCCTCGCCCCATCAGTGTCATCTTTCAACAAGGAAAGAATGCAACCTACTACACATCATATAACTTGATCCCCTTCTTGCCGTGTATGGGGAGCAAACACTTGACTTAGGGGAAGGTCAAGCTACATGCCTGGCCTTGTCTTCAGTTCATCTGTCAGGACACACAGTACAAGACCATTTAAAGAAAGGGTTTAAAAATACATCTGCACCCTCGAGACAACACAAGTGCCCGTCCCGAAAAACCTGGAGACACAAATCTAATCACCTGTTCTCTGCAGATTCCACATTGGACAATAGAGCTGTGAGTGACAGTTATAGAGTTTACTGTCCCACGGTCAAATAAACCAGGACGCTTTATGATGCATGATATGTAGGATCAGAGCGACAAGAATAGGTGACAAAGAAGGGTCAGAAACATCAAACAGTGCTGGTTTGACCTGCTCATAAAGCTGTCAGTTGTGTCAACGTCTGAGGCCCCATGACTCACCCGTTATACTGTCAGAAATGCAGACGTGTAATCTGATATGCTGCAAAGTATGAAGGGTGAAAGTGATGAGAAAGAAAAAGGTCAAACATTAGTATAATTAATGATAATTAAACATCAACATTCTGATTAAAATGTAAAACATAAAGTGAAGGCTAAAGCTAAAGCTACCAAAGTGCTAAGGACTAATCTGAAACTCTGATGAAGAGATTTGTCAATAAAATGTTGTTCTGCTAAATGATAAACAAGAGTAAGTAATGGTGGCAGTGGTTTAAAATTGAGAGTGAAACCGGGCTATCGAGTTTGATATTGGATTCGGATTGATTGACTCAAAGGGGCTGTTGGGACTTGGCAGAGGTATGGGCTAATTCCAGTTTTAAATTATATTCAATTCAGTTTCTCCGGTTTCAATTTGCATTCATTTGCTATTAATCAACGATCTACATATAAACAAAATGTCACTTTAATTTGGTTAAATTCACCAAATCTAAATGTACCACTGTGACAGTATTTGAGTTGCTGTAGTACTGCAGTTAAACAATGGTGTTGTACTTTGAATCATAATCAGTCGAGAAAGAATTGACTGACTGTAGGAGACAAACTCAGTGTGTATGTAGATTAGATAATGACTTTATTAGGGATTTAAAAGAGGGTCCATAGCACACTAAAAATAAAGACAAAATATACAAACATACAATAAAGAAAACAGTAAATACATAGCGACACACATGCAACTTCATATCATAAAAAAACTGGAGCACCAGAGGCTCCACAGTCTGGATTAAAACATGGTTGACCAAGACCAGAATAACACAATTATCTAAAACATACAGCCTGCATATATCAGTACATACGATTTGTAACATGGTTTGAAAGTAAAAATAACTTGGTCAGAAAAGACTGTTTGCGATGTTCCAACAACTCTCTGTGCAATGTGGCACCGACAGTGTGAAAATGTTCATAATATCAGATTTCAGGGACGGTCCCTAGAAAGCTGAAGCCCTTTGACCTCCACCAGACCCTAGCCAGACGACCCCTATTAGGACTGACATGTCTGTCATCAGTCTGAGCTTGAGGATTATCACACTCCCATAAAACACAACAAAAAACAGACGTCTGAGCCTGCAGAGCACTAAATATTTGTCATTCTGTAGATTCATAGAAGTACTGTGAGCTTTTAGGGACACTTGTGGGTCAAAAATTGTAAAAAGCTAGCCTTCAGACTGTGGTAAGGCACTGTCAGTAGGGGATTAATGAAAAACCTGACACAGTTTCACCTCCAGACAGCTCCTTGGAAGTCATGTATACTAATATCAGTGGCCCGAGAGCATAAACATGGCACATCATACTTTAATATAATATGTCCATATCGTTGGCAGTGGCAGCCTTATTAATTTATTTATTTTTGTTGTGTCTGGAGCAGCCATGAAAAGTGAGTTTGTTTAAAAGTATTTAAAATGACCGTGTAGACACAGTAACACTCTTGTGAAGGTACCAAATTAGAGCACAGTGTTTACA
Organism: Pagrus major; assembly: GCF_040436345.1. Taxonomy (NCBI): domain Eukaryota; kingdom Metazoa; phylum Chordata; class Actinopteri; order Spariformes; family Sparidae; genus Pagrus; species Pagrus major. The sequence continues at coordinate 18,433,316 of NC_133220.1, forward strand.
GATCTTCCATCACATGACACAATTCAAAACAAATAGTTCTGGCTCCACACAGGCTCCTTCACCTTCACGGCATTATGTAGTTCAAGTTCAAGTTTATTTGAATGGCACAGTTTCATACATGCTCCACTGGATGATATTAAAGATATCGAAAGGAGAGAAGAGCAAAAGCACTAAGAACAGCAGAGAGAAGAAAACATTCGTGAACATTAAAACAACACATTCAAAAGGTCCTGATTAAGACACATACATGCTCTCAGACTGAAGGCGTGCTGGTAAGTAGTATGGACAGAAATAGAATGAGGAACCCTACAATCATCACCTGTCCGTATAATCAAGCCAGTACGGCTGTGGAGCCAAAATTATTCTCCAGTAATTACAAAACTCTTTGGGATAGTATGTCATTAGTCTAAAAACAGGACTGCTTTTCTTAGATCAGTGTAAATAATACCTGGTAAAATGAATTCTGTTCCATAAGACAAAAAGTTTGGATAATGTTGGAGAGAGAAGAATATATCATGTATCATGTAAGGCGACTGTGTGCCAGAGTTTAAGTCTCCCAATTTAGCATTTAGACAGTACACAAACATTTAATGTTATGTTTTTATTTTAATATTTTTTTTATTTTATGTATATGATGAGTAACATGATGATGGTGAAAACTGTTGTTAGTATGTTTTAGTAACATTTGTAGCATAACAATGTTACTGTTCTTACACCTAATAATAATAACCTAATAGTAATTTTGTTGGGCTAAAACTAAAGTTATCAACATCCCTGAGTAATGTTAAGGTGTTACTGTTAACTAAATGTGGCATTCTCTCTCCTCCCACCATTGCATTCACGTCGCAGCACCGCTGTTGTTTGAATCATCTGCCCCCTCAAGTGGTTGTTGCACGACCTAAAGTTGCTAACATTAATGTCACACTAGCTAGCTAATGTTAGGGCAGTATAGTATGCTGGGTGATTACTGTAGAAATCAGCCATTTTTATGTTTTTTTCCCCACAAACTGGCAACTACCAAGACTGCTGATCGCTGACGAAACACAGATACCACATGATTACAATAGCGTTATACTGTTGGCTGACAAACCTTGTCAGAAGCTGGAGTCTTACACAGACATAAACAGAACAATCATTTTGGATCTGACAAAATGTTTTAAATTTTTTGATTCACAATCATACTTATGTTTTTAAGGAAAAACAACAAATTTTATTCTGCACCTTTCTACAACTTAGAACACCGGGATATGTTTACATTGCTGGCACAGGAGCTCTGCACTGGGGTTAGTTTGTTAGCATGCTTACTTAAGTAGATAATTCTGCCATGCAATGGATAGATGTAAAAACTGTGATTACTTCCTATTCTGTTGATAATTTAAGTATAATTTTTTTTTTTTTTAATTCTTACATGTTGCTCCTTTAAAACAAGTCCCCGTCTGCTTTTATTTTTTGGAGAATGCTGCAGTACTCTATTGCTGTGAAGCTCTAGAAATATTTACTGCACCCAACTTTCCACCGGCATGAGGGTTAGCGGAAAATTCAATAACTTCTACTCACAATATATAATATATATGATATAATATAATTAGCTATATTAGCTATATATATTTATGTATATATATATGTATATATATATGTATATATATATGTATATATATATATATATATATATACACACATATATATAAAAACCATACAGCCAATCCTGTCGCTTATGGTTTAGTTTGATTATGTAAGTCATAACCAGTTAAAAGTTCTTCAATGTACAAACACTGACATAGTAATGTGTTATCAATAATTAATTAATGTTTACTGTTTACAAATGCAGACATTTAATTCTAAAGCTTAAAAAATTGTTACTTTCCCCCCCATGTCATACATTTCTTACTCAAAGAGTGTGTGTCAGTGATATTGTGGCATTTGTAACCTTATCACATTATCTCAAACACGGGCCTTGCTCCAAGATTAGTTGTTATAATGAGATAATTGGACACTCTGGCCGACATTATTATAGTTCAAAGTGGCGGAGCAATCTCTTTTTTGAAGGTGTGTTGGCCAAATGTGACGCTACAGTTTTTGTATGAAAGTGTTGTAAAAGAGTGAGATTTTCACAGACATTTGATAAAATTGGCTTCAGAGATTTCAAAGAAAATGTCACCACCAATTGTTTGACAAGAATTTTATTTCACAGGATGTATATGTCATATTTTGCCGGACACATAAATATCTCAACAGAGGAAATTAAATAGCTATAAATACGAGGATTGTTCATCTTTCTATTGTCCTTCCTCCCTACAGAACAAATCTAATTAAGTTTGGGATTTCATAAAACGCAGAGCTCAGCGAGTGTTTCTGCTATCATGAGGTATCATCGTTTCCACAGGTTCTTAGATTAGCAACTGTGAGGTCCAATCCTGCTCCTTTGTCACAGGAAAGACTTGCAAGGCTTCTGCAACAGAATACCAGCGTCACATGAGAGCGTCTCCATGGCTAAAGTCGGATCCTCTGCAGTGCCAAGGTGCATTAAGGAGATTATCATAAGACCAAAACAATGTCTGAACTTCAGTAACAAATACGCATGCCAGAACAATATTTACACAAGGTTAAAAAATGCTGCATTGTACGTGACTTCATCTATATATACACTTTTAAATTAAGTCTCTAGTTTAACTGTGCCTATTGTGTGGCATGATACTCTTCCAGTAAAATAGTTTACAATAAGACAAATATTTTATGGCTCCTATTTAAAACAAATCATACTGATTAATATTCTTATGAATGACATCAAAACTCTCTTCATGTATGTTTTTACTGAAAAAGACGAGTTAATCTGATGATGACAACAATAAGCTAATTAAAAAAACACATTTATCATAATAAATTCAGTTGTTCAAAGAATAATCTCTGTATTTTTTTCCCATTTAAATTCTTTTTAATTGTCTAAGACCTGCCTCTGTGAGTCTGAAAGTTTAATCCGTGATGAAATATGACGAAAGATGTCATATATCACATAAGAGGCAGAAATACTCAAGCAGTGAACGTAAAAATGCATGACCAAATAAAGAAAGCCATCTCTCTATATAAGAAGGGAGGCTGGACTCTCCCAAGGACTGACAGGCGACCAGTCAAGGTGAGTGAGTTGCAGTCTTTTATTAGCAGGAGGAAAACTAGCAGCTTAATGAACAATGCAGGGCATGACCACTCTTTGCCAGACGCGATAGAGTGAATCCAGAACTGCTGTGTACATGTCAGGACTTCACTGTACAGTAAGTTCATTTTTAATGTGAAATTTAATTACAGTTAATAATTAAAATTATTTATTTTTTCAGAACCCTCATTAAACCATCAGTACCTGTTCATCTGAGGGAGAGAAGAAGGTAATGTATTTATTTATTTATTTTTTTACCAGTGTTTCACTTTGATTAGAGACATTTGAAGTTTAGTATTTTATATAGTCTTTTTGTGCATCTCGATTAATGATGTCATCAAATAGAAAAAAAAGTATTTGTCACTTCTCATAAATGTTTTTGGAGTTTATGATTTATAACAAAGTGTCTGATAGTAACAAGGATTTAGTAGCAAATAAGAAGTCATCGCACAAAGAACATATAGTGAAAGTGTAACAGTGATGTCACTCTGTTGTTACAAACTGTAAATCTTTGTTTACCTTTCTCTCTCATTTTGCTGGAAACATTAAGTAAAATATATCAATTTTCTAACATTCGTCACATTAACAGAATTTAACTTTAGTTCAGTGGTGAAGTACCATCATGAGTGAAGATGAAAAAGAAATAATGACTAATAATGATGAATGATAAATGAATGCTATCCTGTCTGTACTTACTTGCAGTAAAGGATCACGATGGGTGATGGAGAGATGGAATGTTTTGGCCCGGCGGCCATATACCTCCGGAAGCCAGAAAGAGAGAGAATTGAAGCTCAGAACACTCCCTTTGATGCTAAAACAGCATACTTTGTGACCGAGCCAGCAGAGATGTACCTCAAGGGGAAACTTGTTAAGAGAGAGGGTGGCAAAGCCACCGTGGACACTCTCTGTGGAAAGGTGAGTGTGCTGGTAGTGGAGCAAAAAAAATGATTCTAAATGAATCTATAATTTACATCACTGACATAGGTCACTGTGACAGACTTTGTGCTCCTCAGTGTGAAGTTGATTTGTTTTAATCAAAGACAGTTAATTTTAAGGTTGACGTAAAAGTGCATGAAATGCATGTCTTGTTTTCTACCCAGAAGTAACTGTCACTGTGACGTTACGGTGATTCGGTCTATAAAACGTAACTTCTGGCTGTAACACAAATATGAATGAACACTGACCAGCTCACCAGTTTAGTGTCAAAACTGAACTCTTGTGTTGCTTCTGTCCCTGTAACAGTCTATCACTGTCAAAGATACTGAAGTCTTCCCCATGAACCCTCCCAAGTATGATAAGATTGAGGACATGGCCATGATGACCCACCTCAGTGAGCCCTCTGTGCTGTATAACCTCAAAGAGCGTTATGCAGCATGGATGATCTACGTGAGTTTGGCCTGATAGTCACATCAGAAGATGAAAATATGACAACAGACACAAGACATGTCGGTAAAAATCCTCTCTGTCTCCACAGACCTACTCAGGGCTGTTCTGCGTCACTGTGAACCCCTACAAGTGGCTCCCAGTGTATGATTCAGTGGTTGTTGCAGGATACAGAGGCAAAAAGAGGATTGAGGCCCCACCCCACATCTTCTCCATCTCTGATAACGCCTACCAGTTCATGCTCACTGGTGTGTATAAGAAAAGCACTGAAACTTTGAAACATCATTTGAGAAGAGAGTAATAATTACAGTGTTCATCAAATTTATCATGTGAAACCTCAAGCAAGTAGAAGCTAACAAACCCAAATTTTGACATATGAGATATTGTCACTCCACATCACCGGTATAGATTTTTTATCAATCATTTAACAACGAAATGTCCTCTAAGCAGATTTTAACCTCACCAATTATGTAAAATATCTTTCTGTCCTTTTACAGACCGTGAGAATCAGTCTATCCTTATCACGTAAGTTTGTCATGATTTACAAATTGCTCACTCAACATACAATAATCCTTGATTTAATGTACAACCAAGATGTCAGAAAAATTGGGACGGTATGTATATAAAAACAGAATGCAATCATTTGCAACCTCTTTTCAATTCAATACTGTACAAAAACAAAATATTAATGTTCAGAATAGTGAACTTTGCTGTTTTTATAAATATATACTCGTAAGTGATGTAAAGTGAAGAGAACCACAGCTTCCTAACTTTTTTGGAGCCAGAGTTCTAACTGCATGTGAAAGAAGAAGTTGGGCGGCACATTACATTTTTTAACATAAACTGAACAACGGACAGTCCAGTGTTATTGACTGGACAGTATTCACTAAACCACGAGTCTAAACAATAGTTTCTATCAAATAATCTGGTGCTAATTGAGTTTTACTCTCACAGAGGAGAATCCGGTGCAGGAAAGACTGTCAACACCAAACGTGTCATCCAGTACTTTGCGACAATCGCAGTGTCTGGAGGAACCAAGAAAGCTGAGCCAACTCCTGGAAAAATGCAGGTAAATGAACAGTGTTGTTGAAAGTGTCAACAAAGCTGATATTGAATATCGAATGTGATCTTGGACCATCAGGTATGATGATTAATTCTTGTTTTCTGATGAAGGGGTCTCTGGAGGATCAGATCATTGCAGCCAATCCCCTGCTGGAGGCTTATGGTAATGCCAAAACTGTGAGGAATGACAACTCATCCCGCTTTGTAAGTGTTTATTAACCCCTTTTAAATAATCTCAGAATGCACAAAGTTATAATTCTAATACGCATTTTTCTTTTGAATAGGGTAAATTCATCAGAATCCATTTTGCAACAAGTGGGAAGCTGGCCTCAGCAGACATTGAAACATGTAAGGATATAAATGACAAAGCAGATACTTTAGTCTTTTATTGTACCTTCAGCTCATCAGACAGGACTGACTGGTGGCTAACTGTGTGATCAACAGATCTGCTGGAGAAGTCTCGAGTGACGTTCCAGCTGTCTGCTGAGAGGAGCTACCACATCTTCTATCAGCTCATGACAGGCCACAAACCTGAGCTGATAGGTAAGTCTTTCTTTGTTTTTAGTTTTAAAGGTCATTCATTAGCTGCTGTATTGTCCATATATTTGCTTACAACAATGAACCACATGTGTATTCTTTCTTTAGAGGCTCTCCTGATCACCACAAACCCATTCGACTATCACATGATCAGTCAGGGGGAAATCACTGTCAAGAGTATCGATGACATTGAGGAGTTCATCGCCACTGATGTAAGTAAAATGATGCATTTAGGACTGTTTTGACTTGTTTCTTGTGAGCTTATGATTTTATTTTCTTTAACTCCTCACAGACTGCCATTGACATCCTGGGCTTCACTGCTGATGAGAAGGCAAGCATTTACAAGCTGACTGGAGCTGTGATGCATCATGGAAACATGAAGTTCAAGCAGAAGCAGCGTGAAGAGCAGGCTGAGCCTGATGGCACTGAGGGTGTGTTACAATTGTTACTCTTTTTTTTGTTCACTGACAACAGAACTGTGAAAACCAGTGAAAATATGAATCAAATTCTTTTGTATTCTCTTTAAAATGACATCTTAATTTCCTTTTTTTCCAGTTGCTGATAAAATCTCATACCTCATGGGCTTGAACTCGGCTGACCTACTGAAGGCTCTGTGCTACCCTAGGGTCAAAGTCGGCAATGAGTTTGTGACCAAGGGTCAGACGGTGCCTCAGGTAAAATGTTCACACACAGTCCAGTGAATCATAACTCTATAGCCTGAAAACTTTGAATCATTTTGTTGTTCATTCTTACAACATCCTTATTAATGTTTTATCATCTTTCTACTTATCGTAAAAATCAGGTCAACAATTCCGTCATGGCTCTCTGCAAGTCCGTCTATGAGAAAATGTTCTTGTGGATGGTCGTCAGAATTAACGAGATGTTGGACACGAAGCAGCCGAGACAGTTCTTCATTGGTGTGCTCGACATTGCTGGATTTGAAATCTTTGATGTAAGTTTGGTGATGCAATTTCTTGTAACTTTGCCCTGTTACAATTGAATATTCAATCCCTCCACCTTCCTCTTTTTGAAATCAGTACAACAGCTTGGAGCAGCTGTGCATCAACTTCACCAATGAAAAACTGCAACAGTTTTTCAACCACCACATGTTTGTCCTGGAGCAAGAAGAGTACAAGAAAGAGGGCATTGAATGGGAGTTCATTGACTTTGGTATGGATTTGGCTGCCTGCATTGAGCTCATTGAGAAGGTACTACTTTGAGGCATTTTTAACAATGATGTAAAATAATTATCCCCACCACAGTTAGACAGTACAGGAGTAACATTTTGTGTTGTTTATGTTATTGTTAACAGCCAATGGGCATCTTCTCCATCCTTGAAGAGGAGTGCATGTTCCCTAAGGCTACAGATGTCACCTTCAAGAACAAACTCTATGACCAGCATCTTGGTAAAAATAAGTCCTTTGAGAAGCCAAAACCTGCCAAAGGCAAAGCTGAGGCTCACTTTTCTCTGGTTCACTACGCTGGTACTGTTGATTACAACATCACTGGATGGCTTGACAAGAACAAGGACCCCCTGAACGACTCAGTTGTTCAGCTCTACCAGAAGTCTTCAACCAAACTGTTGGCCTTCCTGTATGCATCCCATGCAGGAGCAGAAGGTAGGTGCTGTTTCCTGTCCCTACATCATGACATATTAATAATTGTGTCGAATTGAATATTTTAATTTTTATTATTGTTCCACTGACAGCTGAAGGCGGCGGCAAGAAAGGTGGCAAGAAGAAGGGTGGTTCCTTCCAGACTGTGTCTGCATTGTTCAGGGTAAGATAGGGAGGGATGACTTATGTACTTCTGTGCACTAATTTGGTGCCTTTTGTTAATTTAATGTCCTTTTAATTCTTCAGGAGAATTTGGGCAAGCTGATGACAAATTTGAGGAGCACACATCCTCATTTTGTGCGCTGCCTGATTCCCAATGAATCAAAGACACCAGGTAGGCTGCGATAGCCCTGAGCTGAGAAGGTTTTAAAGGGCTTTTCACACTGCACTCACACTTCTTCAATGCTTCCTAGCCCCAGGCTGATAGCCCCGGGCTAAGAATATGCATTGTGAAAAGCCTTTTAGAGACAAAAAGCAAGTCTAAGTGAATGTGGTTTCTTGTAAAATTTTATTCATCATGTCACTTAAAAATATATCATAGGTCTGATGGAGAACTTCCTGGTCATCCACCAGCTGAGGTGTAACGGTGTGCTGGAAGGTATCAGGATCTGCAGGAAAGGCTTCCCCAGCAGAATCCAATATGGTGACTTCAAGCAGAGGTAGCAGAAATATAATCTTTACAGTCATTGAAATGATTTTATTAACCTCAAGATGGTGTGTCTAACTGGATGAAATCTTTACTTTCAGATACAAAGTATTGAATGCTAGTGTCATCCCCGAAGGACAGTTCATTGACAACAAGAAGGCCTCAGAGAAACTCTTGGGCTCTATTGATGTTGACCACACTCAATACAAATTTGGCCACACAAAGGTAGAGTAAGAAACACTTCCATGGACAAAGCTATTAATAAAAAGCTGAACTATCATAAATAATGAATGACTTAAAAATATTTATAATTATTGAATCTCAGGTGTTCTTCAAAGCCGGTCTGCTGGGTACTCTGGAGGAGATGAGAGATGAGAAACTGGCTGAACTGGTCACAATGACTCAGGCTCTCTGCAGAGGCTTCCTCATGAGGAGAGAGTTTGTCAAGATGATGGAGAGGAGGTACTGTGTCTGTTTGTTATTCATGTCAAGATTTTAAAGCATGCTATTAAAGTCAACTTTATTAATATAATAAAGATTTTCTGACTCAATTCGTGTTGTGTTTCTCCAGGGAGGCCGTTTACGCCATCCAGTACAACATCCGCTCATTCATGAATGTCAAAACCTGGCCATGGATGAAGCTTTACTTCAAGATTAAGCCTCTGCTGAAGAGTGCAGAGACTGAAAAAGAGATGGCCGCAATGAAAGAGGACTTCACAAAGACCAAAGAAGATCTATCGAAGGCTCTGGCTAAGAAGAAAGAACTGGAGGAGAAGATGGTTTCTCTACTGCAGGAGAAGAATGACCTCTTGTTGCAAGTGCAGTCTGTAAGTTGTTGCACTTCCTGTGCATGTCTACTAAGTATCCTACATCAGATTACTGAATTTTCAAAGACCTGAACCTGTTTGTGTCGACTTTAAGGAAGGTGAAAACCTTAGTGATGCAGAGGAAAGGTGTGAGGGGCTCATTAAAGCAAAAATCCAGCTTGAGGCCAAACTCAAAGAGACGGCTGAGAGACTGGAGGATGAGGAGGAAATGAATGCTGAGCTGACTGCAAAGAAAAGGAAGCTGGAGGACGAGTGCTCTGAGTTGAAGAAAGACATTGATGATTTGGAGCTCACCCTGGCCAAAGTGGAGAAGGAGAAACATGCCACTGAGAACAAGGTTCATGTCCCTTTTTTCAAATTATTAAACTGTGCTTATTAGAAATATGCTGTGATCAAATATGACAATGTTTTATTTATATAAACATTTATAGGTCAAAAACCTTACAGAGGAAATGGCATCTCAAGATGAGACCATTGCCAAGCTGACCAAAGAGAAGAAAGCCCTCCAAGAGTCCCATCAGCAGACCCTTGATGACCTGCAGGCAGAGGAAGACAAAGTCAACACTCTGACGAAGGCCAAGACCAAGCTGGAGCAGCAAGTGGACGATGTGAGTAATCTACATTTACAAGCAAAAGTTAAACTTGCTAATAATTTAAAAGTTAAATATTCTAATGATTCAGTCCTGGTTGATTTGGTGACAGCAAGTGAGGTTTCATACTCGAGGTCCCAGAATTCTTGGGGGCAGAAAACACCCATTCAGCAGCTACTTTGTCAGAAATACAACATAATACACAAAAAAGTGAACACTGAACACTGACACTGTTATCAACCGGATGTGCTTTAGATCACACGTATGCCTTGTTTCCCATATATATATATGTACATATTAGATAATTGAGATAGATTTTCCGAAAATTTATAAAATTGCAACATAATCTATTTCGTCAATAGCTGGAAGGTTCTCTGGAGCAAGAAAAGAAACTTCGTATGGATCTCGAGCGAGCGAAAAGAAAGCTTGAAGGAGATTTGAAACTGGCTCAGGAAACCATAATGGACTTAGAGAATGACAAGCAGCAGTCTGAGGAGAAAATAAAGAAGTAAGAATAAACAAAAAAACAAAACATCTGTCCATCAGTGTTTGTACTTGCAGTAAAATATTTAATGAAAAGGCACTATTTGAACCCAACTGTAATACACTGAATTGATTTTGTCCCCCCCAGGAAGGACTTTGAGACAAGCCAGCTCCTGAGTAAGATCGAGGATGAGCAGACTCTTGGAATCCAACTTCAGAAGAAGATAAAGGAACTTCAGGTATAAATGGAAGTGTTTGTGAAAGGCATTAGGAGCATTCAAGTATCTTCAACGGTTTTAAGCTTGACTTTGTGTGTTCCAGGCTCGTATTGAGGAGCTGGAGGAGGAGATTGAGGCTGAGCGGGCTGCTCGAGCCAAGGTGGAGAAGCAGAGGTCTGATCTCTCCAGGGAACTTGAGGAGATCAGCGAGAGGCTCGAAGAAGCTGGCGGAGCAACGTCTGCTCAGATTGAGATGAACAAGAAGCGTGAGGCCGAGTTTCAGAAGCTTCGTCGTGATCTCGAAGAGTCCACCCTGCAGCATGAGGCCACCGCTGCAGCTCTGCGCAAGAAGCAGGCTGACAGTGTGGCAGAGCTGGGAGAGCAGATTGATAACCTCCAAAGAGTCAAACAGAAGCTGGAGAAGGAGAAAAGCGAGTACAAGATGGAGATCGATGACCTCAGCAGCAACATGGAGTCTGTTGCCAAATTAAAGGTTGAGAGTGCTGCATTATTTAAACAGAGAGCAAAAATCTGTGGTGATATTTTGATATTAATATGTTTTCTTTTTCCAGGCAAACCTTGAGAAGATGTGCAGGACATTAGAAGATCAACTTAGTGAGATCAAAACCAAGAATGATGAAAATATTCGTCAGCTAAATGACATAAGTGCACAGAGAGCAAGACTTCAAACTGAGAATGGTGAGAATATCATGTTTTGCAGTGTTCATTATTTTGCACAAAAAAAAACGGCTTCCTGAACTCTGAACTAAATCTGCAGCATAATATTTAGCCACACCAATATACTCAGTGGTAACAATACTAAAGTCCCCTGTAGGAGGATAAATACTAGAAGTATTGTAGCAACATTGTAAACCATGACAGCCAAGGAGCAAAACCTTTCCTGCCTGATAGTGTGAACACTGTATGCATTATTACGTTTCTGCCGCAGTTTCGTTCTAATGTCTAATAAGTGCATCAATATCTTTGATTAGGTGAATGTACCCGTCAGCTGGAGGAGAAAGAAGCTCTTGTTTCTCAGCTGACAAGAGGCAAGCAGGCTTTCACTCAGCAGATTGAGGAGCTGAAGAGGCACATAGAGGAGGAGGTTAAGGTAAGTCTATGAAATCAGCAGGATAATCACAGAGAAAAAGGCCACCAGATGATTGGTATCAAATATTAATTGGGTGCTCATTCGGATTATAGGCCAAGAACGCCCTGGCTCATGCTGTTCAGTCATCTCGTCATGACTGCGACCTGCTCAGAGAGCAGTATGAGGAGGAGCAGGAGGCCAAAGCTGAGCTGCAGCGTGCAATGTCCAAGGCCAACAGCGAGGTGGCTCAGTGGAGAACCAAATATGAGACTGATGCTATTCAGCGCACTGAGGAGCTGGAGGAGGCCAAGTAATGAAGAGTCCTGAAATCTCACTGTTTCCAAATACATGAATTCTGTAAATCATCACAAAACCTGTTTGCTGTATGTTTTAACAGGAAAAAGCTTGCCCAGCGTCTTCAGGATGCAGAGGAGTCCATTGAGGCTGTGAATGCCAAATGTGCCTCTCTGGAAAAGACCAAACAGAGACTGCAGGGTGAAGTGGAAGACCTGATGATCGACGTGGAGAGAGCTAATGCTCTGGCTGCTAACCTCGACAAGAAGCAAAGGAACTTTGACAAGGTTAGATATCTTAGTATAAACATACTATTTCAGCCAGTAACATGTGGTGACAAAAAACACTCAATTGTTTGTTATGCTTTCAGGTTCTCTCAGAGTGGAAGCAGAAGTATGAGGAGAGCCAGGCAGAGCTGGAGGCAGCTCAAAAAGAAGCTCGTTCCCTCAGCACTGAGATGTTTAAGCTGAAAAATTCATATGAAGAAGCTCTGGACCAACTGGAGACCCTGAAGAGGGAGAACAAGAACCTGCAGCGTGAGACAATTAACTTGGTTTTCCCCGACAGATTTGCACTCTAAAAAACATGTGAATTCATCTAAAGTGTCTCTATTCCTTTCTGTTTTTATATAGCTGAATATTTTAAAATTCACACTGTGTAAATCTGCTTCAACAGAGGAGATCTCAGACCTGACAGAACAAATTGGTGAGACTGGTAAGACGATTCATGAGCTTGAGAAGGGAAAGAAGACAGTGGAAGGAGAGAAGACAGAGATCCAGACTGCTTTGGAGGAAGCAGAGGTAAACCATAAATATATAGCATACATATAGGATAGAACAGATACAAAATCTAAAATACTGCAGAAAGAAAAAAATCTGTATTCCTGTTTCGACTTAATTACGAAGGTGTTGGACACATGCTATTTTTCTTCACTCTGACTCAGCCTTGGATTCTGTATTTTTAATGAAGAAACAGTTCTGAGCTCCAGCTGATAAAGGCCACACTTGTTCACAGGCTACCCTGGAGCATGAGGAATCCAAGATCCTCCGCATTCAGCTTGAACTCACCCAGGTCAAGAGTGAAATCGACAGAAAGCTTGCAGAGAAGGACGAGGAGATCGAGCAGATCAAGAGGAACAGCCAGAGAGTGATTGATTCCATGCAGAGCACTTTGGATGCTGAGGTCAGGAGCCGGAATGATGCCTTGAGAGTCAAGAAGAAGATGGAGGGAGACCTCAATGAGATGGAGATTCAGCTGAGCCATGCCAACCGCCAGGCTGCTGAAGCCCAGAAACAGCTGAGAAACGTGCAGGGACAGCTTAAGGTACATCCACTGAGGGATTTGTGGCATCTTGCTTCGAAAAACTTCCTGAAATTATTTGCTGATACATTTATCCATGTTGTACATATCAGGATGCCCAGCTGCACCTTGATGAAGCGATTAGAGGTCAGGAGGACATGAAGGAACAGGTTGCCATGGTGGAGCGCAGGAACAACCTGATGCTGGCTGAGATCGAGGAGCTGAGAGCTGCACTGGAGCAGACAGAGAGAGCCCGCAAAGTGGCTGAACAGGAGCTGGTTGATGCCAGTGAGCGTGTGGGACTGCTGCACTCTCAGGTAATGCTCCAAGGCTGACACACAAGTATTTAAACTCCTCTACAATTCAACACATGGAAGTTAATTTTTGCTTCTTTAATAACAGAATACCAGTCTCATCAACACCAAGAAGAAGTTGGAGACTGACCTTGTTCAGATCCAAGGTGAAGTGGAGGATGCTGTCCAGGAAGCAAGAAATGCTGAAGAAAAGGCCAAGAAGGCCATCACTGATGTGAGTCATCCTGGCGCTTTTCTCTGTAACTAAGCATACATAGTACATAAAAGACTAATTTTGACTCTATTTCCAGTGCTCTTGCAGTCAAATCATCAGATTGGAGTTGGCTTAAACCATATTTTTCTAAATTTCAGGCTGCCATGATGGCTGAAGAGCTGAAGAAGGAGCAGGACACCAGCGCTCATTTGGAGAGGATGAAGAAGAACCTGGAGGTGACAGTGAAGGACCTGCAGCACCGTCTGGATGAGGCTGAGAATCTGGCCATGAAGGGCGGCAAGAAGCAGCTCCAGAAACTGGAGGCTAGGGTAAAGATGAATTTGATCACTTAATCTGGTCTAAACTTATTTTAAATGGTAATGTCTTACAGTAATAGATTACATTCTTCATTAATTCAGGTGCGTGAGCTTGAGGCAGAGGTTGATAGCGAGCAGAGACGAGGAGCAGATGCCATCAAAGGTGTTCGTAAATATGAGAGAAGAGTGAAGGAGCTCACCTATCAGGTCAGCAGGGCTTTTTTCTGTTTATTGGTACAGTTGTCTGATGCAAAGCTTCAAATGAAACATTTCAATCATGTACTCATGTTTACTGCAGACTGAGGAGGACAAGAAGAACGTCATCAGACTTCAGGATCTGGTGGACAAGCTGCAGCTGAAAGTGAAGGCCTACAAGAGACAGGCTGAGGAAGCTGTGAGTTAGAAAATTGTTATAACTTAATCACAGTAGTCTCATAGTTGCATGAAAATAACACTAAAATACTGAATAATACTTCTCATTCATGTCTGTAAAATGTCTGAAAGTAAAAACTTTACTTTACTAGAATCAGGAAAATCTCTGTTTGCTCAGTCTTGATGGTTGTTGGATTTCCTCACAGGAGGAGCAGGCCAACACTCACCTGACCAGGTACAGGAAGGTGCAGCACGAGATGGAGGAGGCTCAGGAGCGTGCTGACATCGCCGAGTCCCAGGTCAACAAGCTGAGAGCAAAGAGTCGTGAAATTGGAAAAGTAAGTAATACATTGAACTTTTTGAGGTTCAAATGGTTCAAATGGTTATTGATAATCTTAGAGGAAAACAGCACAAGTGATTTCATGAGCTAACGTTTGCCAGTTCAGGATTTAGTATGCATCAGTATGCTGCTGTGACTGTTTTCTTTTTTTTTTTATTGAATTTGGATTTTAAAAAGGCCAATTTAAAGCTACATCACCAAATATTTTCACTGCATCAGTCCTGCAAGTCCTGTTTTCCTCTCGTTCATTAATTCTTGTTTCTTTTTCTATCCACTTTAGGGAAAAGAGTCTGAAGAATAATCTGCAGCCTCTTTGAGTGACACAAATGAGAATCATAAAATATGATTTTTTCATTGAACTGCTCTCACTAAATATTGTAGATCTATATTAAATAAATTCTGTCACCAACCTGCTGCCTTTAAACCTTTCTTTGCACAACAAAAACAAAAGTACTACCACATGGTTTATGGAAGAGAAAAGAAGTGTTGGTTGTATGAAAAAACTCCTTTGTAGTAAAAGTAGAAATCTTTGTGGTGAAATAAGCATTCGATATGTGTGTTTGTCATTATGGTAGTGAGTTCAGGTGTCATGTTGCTTAGCCAGCGAAACGTTGTTGATAAGGGAGGAACAGCATGGAAGCTATTGTGCTTGATCATTCACATGGGAACAACTACAGTATGTGTGGCACTCTTTGTCCAGAACTGTTATGACATTTGAGCTTCCTTGAGGTTTTTTCATGACCATAATGTTGCATTTCAGTCATGATGAGACAGAACCAACAACTACAAAAATAAGCTCCTGAGTTACCAACATGCTGTGGAGCTAAAATTGCAGAAACAGAATGAAGTTCAATGAAATTTACGGGTGGGTGGGCAGATGGACAGATAGACACTTTATTGACCCCAAGGGAAATTTTGGCATCAGTAGTGTTAATGTTAGCTTCTGCAACAACACCATAAGCACAAATATATCAATAAAACCAAGAAAATAAGAAAAAAAGCACATAGCTTCATGCAGCAGTGAAAGGATAATGCATTGACAAGCAACCCAAATGTAAGGCTACTCAGGAGGAAGGAAATAATACATTTGTTTGCTCAAATACTAATGAGAAGATCGATACCACTGTACATACGAGTGTGTTCATGTGCTGTCAGAATAATCGGATAAACTTTTTCCCAAAGGGGAAAATTCATGTGAATGCCTTGGAAAAGTGGAGAAATTTTTTGCAACATGAGTTGCTAAGTTGACGTCATAATACACTGAAATATGGTCATTGTATCATTTCCTCCGCTCTTTCTTGTCACTCAACTACTGAGAACTATGAGAGGCCGACGAGGCCAAACTTGAATGCTTCACATCTCAGAGCAGCTGTCAACTTGTTTCAGCTAAGGAACAAAATGCAACAACTTATTTTGGCATCCATGTTGTTCCCACATCCCGACATGAAGCACACGAACACACCAAAGTTGGAACGACTTCCCAACTCATTAAATGGGGCCATCCGAGGAGCGCATGAATGCCTCATAAGTGACAGCAAGCATGGCTCTGTCCAACTGTAAAACAAAAGTCCCCCAGAACCTCTAAAGCTCACCAATTAAAACATAAGCTATTAAAATAAATTTAACTGGTATAAAATCCAAAGTCTTAATATGACAAATTGTGTTTTTATGGAGGCTCTGTGTTGTTGCTGAGAGTTTTAAAGCATGATTCCAGGAAAGTAACTACGCCTGTTGAGGAAATAGTCGGGCACAGGCATACATACCATTTTCCCCAAAATATCGAGCTATCTCTGACACAGACAAATGTCACTTCTATAAGTTGGGACAAATACTATTGCTGTCATCTTTACAACGTGTTATATTAATGAAAAAACATACACATCCCATCATTTTCACTGTGACATACCTGTAACATTAAAGGGTTTTCTCTCACTTTGACTGCCACAGGTCTGCCTGTGATGAGGGGTTCATAATCCTGCATAGATGAGAAAACCCAGCCCCCACTTTAACAACATAATCACAGTCTCATGGCACGAATCTCCGCTAACAGATGCAGTCAGTAGATGCAATATTTTTACAGACAATCATACAAATTGGGGGTCAAATGGGAGACAAGATGGAGCGTGTTTTGCTTGTTGCATCATTGCTCTTCCTGACAGCAGAGAAGAAAAATAAGTTCCCACAAATCCTCTGGGGTAGAGCAACCATCCGGTACTGCGTGTATGTTTCCTCTTTTGGGAGCTGTTTCATTAACATGACAGATGACAGCTGAAATTTCTTCCACCACTTGTCTTAAAGTGCACCTGTTTGCTTCTACAGCTGTACTGCACACATGGGATTGTTTAAACAAGAATTTGTACGGTATCATTTTGTATAATGGTCTATTTTAGTTCCCATGCATACGTATCAACACACAGCTGAGAACGGAATATTACAGTAGTATTTTTCTATGAATAACTGAAGGGGTTTGACATTGTATCCATGTTAAAGAAGTAATGAATTTACAAAAAAGAAACCTACTTTAAAGTCTCAGTCATGTTAACATCACTGCATCTCAAGGATTTTATCATAAATAATTCCTAAAAAAGGCTCAAAGCTTGTAAATGGCTCCAGTTATTAAAAGCAAACTAACCTGCTGAATTTTGTTTTACAACCTAGAAAAGAAATAAGCTTTCTCACACATATTGCAGGAACATTTAAGCATATTTAAATTGCTCTACTATGTACTAAAAACAACTATATCTGATGCTACAACAGCTTCTAGTTCTCCTCTCTAAATTATTAAAAACAGTTTTACCCAAAACGAAGTCATGTTCTGCAGCAGACCTCGTCTCTCTTCAAAGCTTCATCCGTTCAGCGTCTCTGTTGTTCAGTTTATGAGAGACAAGCCTCTGAGGTCTGCTGGTTATACCTCACATGATGGATTAAAAAGACAATAACATTCAAACTGCTTTTGCCAAACACTGATGGTGTGATTTCATAGCTAAATCAGACTCTGTGTGAGCTACACCACAGGGCTTTGTGCCTGCTGGATCAGAGGTTATCGCTTAATCCAAACATAGAGACTATTGAGGGCAGCTGGCATGCAGGACTGGTGGTGAATCAAAGGGGCCAAAACATCCCATAACTCCCATCCAGAGCTTTTTCTGCCAGCGACCTATCGTCTTTCCTCTTAGGACCCTGAGCTCACTGTTTGAAATGTTTACCGACTGACATTATGAGCAAATGCACATGATGAATCATGCAGGCTACCACTCTTGGGCATCTTTTCTGGTCCTTGAAAAGCCCCTGAGCACATGTTTTAATCCTTGACAGCTGACACAGAAAGACTCCCTGCATTGGATAATGGAATTACACTGGAGTGATTCAGTAGCTCCAGTTCAGTTTATAGCATTGTAAACCTTCAATACAGTGACAGGACACGGACCTGTACTTAACGTTTGACATTTAGAGGAACCTGGAACATCTTCTCTCACTTGGCTGTCTTTATGCTGAGGAAAAAGGTCACATTTGAACTTGTATGACCAAAAACATTTAACTGTCAATCTGCAATGGAGAAAGAAAGCAAAGACCAGCAACATACATCATTTCCGAAAGCAGTAAAAAATGATATGAAAAAAGATATGTAAAAATTAAAATGTCTAAAATCAGTGAGACCTTATGTATTTTGATTAGTTGTGTACTTTGATTATAAAGAATGTTTCCAACAATGTTCAAACCCAGAGACTCAAGGTAACGATGTGTTTCTTTTGGTTGCCCTTTTGGTTGCCTGTCACTCACAGAGTGTTTGTTGCTGTGTGTTTAAATTCACATAAATCACTGAACTCAGCCCTCACCAGAGACTCTGCTTCACTCTCTTCTCTTCCCCTCTCCTCTTTATAACATTACGTTCATGAATTGAAGTACATTTCCCCTCCAGCTCCAGTCAGTGGTCAACATTACAGAACATAAACACAGGACAATGGAGGTCACCTCTGGAGATTGCTGCTGCAGTCAGGTTGATAAACAGGAGTGAAGATTAATCCACATTTTAACCCCTAAAGTAATCTCTGAGCTGTCACTGAATCCAATGTGATTCAGGGTGTTTATTCCCCCAGAAGGTCCGGCTCTGCACCCAATGCTTTCCCCCAGAGCTGGTTACTCAGTGGATGATTTGTTAATTTCTTACAGGGTGTGGTCCTAACTTTAACCCCTTACCCAATAGTAAAAATTACATCTGTATTAATGTCTCCTCTTAAATAATTTGCTGCAGAGTTGGATTGGTCTGGGGGTGTATATTCAGCAGCACAGCCGCTACTGAATAATCATAGAAATATTATGTGAATACGACAGGCAGCAGTGTGTCTCTATGATCCTCTCATTCTTCCACAACCACACAATGCTACCTGTCACTATAGGTGACACTACTCTTGAGTGTTTATAGGCTACAAGACAGTTTCCAGAATATTATAGATCCAATTCAAAACGGAAAGAAGGGATTGAGAGAGAACTGAAAAAATAAAAATCTGTTTGCTACTTCAGCATCATGAACTGCACCATGGATTCATCAATACTCTGCACGGTTAGAATACTGATATTTCAGAGCCGTGATCAAGGCCATAGATTCTAATGCGCACAAACCTCCGTCAAATAAAGGATTAATGAGTCAGACAGACCAGACTAACATATTCAACTCAAACCTCTGCTCCTGCACACTCTCTGCTACAGGGTGATGGTGATATGAAGACTGAGGGAACCTCTGATTGGCGTTTATTCACTTCATTCTGGCATTTTACAGACTAAATGATGAGTTGAAAAAATAATTAAGAACTTCATTCCTGGAGATAAATGAAATTACTAAATGTGTTGATTCTTCTTTTCTCTTGGAAAAACAATCTGTTATTTTTTCAGTCCACCATCTATTCATATGTGCAGCCACCACCAGTCTGTCAATAGTTTTCTTATAAATAATAAATAAAGCAATTGATCAACCCATATTGATTTTAAGCTTAAATTTACAACAGTCCCATCCACTTCTGCATCAAGACCTTCGTTTTGCTTCTTCATGGTTGCTCTATTTCTGTTTCATTTGGATTCAGTGGCTCGTTTCACGACGGAAAGAGCAAATTAGAGATTATTTTGAAGTATCACAGCACATATTTGTCTAATGAATGTAATAGTATGTAGCAGCAGTATCAAACCAGTTTGAGTCCTCATTTGCCTGCCACACAGGTCAAAACAAAGCCTTATCAGCTATATTTTAGTAAATTGTGCTGAAAACCCCATTAGTGTATAAAATGTCACCATAATGTGAGTCTGTGCAACAATAACGATTCAGAGCTGAAGTGAAAAATATCAATAGCATTTAATCACCAAAGATATAAACATTTAAATATTCATTTTGTTATGTGACTGACAAAATCTTTACAAAGTTAGCCTTCATCTTCTGCTGACTGCTTCACATCGTCTGTACAAAAATGAGGTGGCGTTGGAGACTGGCACAAAGAGAGGAAACTGTCCCGAGTAAACAACAACGTCAGCGAAAATGAAAAGCAAAAATTACAGCGAAAAACATCCACATTCTTATCTTTTGATACTCAATAAAGAAAAAAGGGGGACAAAGACATACAGTTTTTTGTCTGTTTTGCAATTTTCTTGTAAACTGCTTAGTGCTCCCACGCAAGCTTCAAACACATTCAGCTCCTTTCTGTTCAATACAAATATTATTCACAATACCCAAATAAATCAACAAATAAATCAAAGAATGCATAAATAAATTAAATAAGCAACACTTAAATCTATTTCATAAACAAAGCTAATTAATTAAGGGGCGTTCCCACACATGCCGCTGCCTTGTCAGTTATACAGCTTCTAAATGCATGAATCATTTCCAGTGTTTTTAATGTCACTTGTTTCCTAAATAAATGACAAAAATTTAATCAGGCAGTATGTTGCTCATAATTCTCAACTCCTCTGTGCTTTCACTCGTCGCAAAAGACCTAAATTGCAAACACTGACAGTTATTGTAGGCTTCACTGAAGTCAAACTTTCAGCTTGGTTGATTTAACACACAGGCCTCCACTTCGCCCTGAATATCCACAAGGGGTGCCCTCACTTCTCCCCACAGCACTGGAGAGCTGGATGTGGACAGGAATGTAAAATATCCATCAGACTATGTACACAAATCTGTAAACTGTTCAAAACATCATGCAAATAAATACCGGTAATTTAAAACGGAACTACAACACTGACCTCAACAGGAGTAATATATCGTAGGCTATGAAGAGTTTCACAAAATGTCCCTCCTTCAATGTACAACAGTGTTGTTGTTTGAATAATGCAATACAACCTAAAGTTAGTACTGCAGGTCTCAGAGTAAAAGCCTTTTTTTTTTCTTCTTTTTTTTTTATGCTGCGGTCTCCAAACAGTGCTGAGCTTTAATCTGCGTCTCCGGGTCCCCACCATGCTCGGGTACAGCAGAGACGCACAACAGTAGATAATACTGTACATAAACATTCACTCGTTTCAGTCAGTCCTAATGGAAAAGTACATGTTCCGACAGGCTTCAAATATAGAATATACAGTGTGCAGATGGAAATGGACAGTCTGTGCTTTGATTCGAGGCTGAACCACAGTGTAGAGATAAACGACACATAGCAGGAGGGCAGCAGTCGCTCTGACCGTCCATGTGAAGGCAGGAGTGGAGGCCGGCTGCTCGACACTCTTCTGTTGTGCTCTTTCACAACTGTGCTGCGCTCCTCTCAGAAGGTCTCACGAGTTCACCGGGAGCATTTTTTTTTTGTTCCCTGACCGAGAAATCCATTTAGAGCTGAACCATCGCAACCCTTGAAATTCAAGTGTGTCTCTCACATGGCCTGCAGGGTGAACGTCCAAATGTTCCCGCCATCATCCAGAATGAGTGCAACAAGGCACTGCGAGGGTGGAACACCAGGCAGACGGAGAAAAACGGCATTTTACAAATATTTTGTCAAAAAAGCTTTTTAAAAATATCCCCCATTAACTCTTTAAACCAGTTTAAATGGTAACACAAAGAGACATCAGGGGCTGATGAATCGCTGTGGGAAAATGTTTTCAGGAATTTATCATGCATAACCCTTCACTCTCTCCCGCTGTCTCATTCACTGGAATTCATTTGAATAATTTAAAGTCCGCCTCGACTCCAAAATGTGCTTTGCTTGTTGTTGCTTCACATGTAGAAGTTTGACCTTCACTGTACAGGATGATGCGTGTGCAGATGTCGACACTAAAGGTTGTTCTTCACATTCTGCTGAGTTGAAGACATGCATGAGCAGGATTTTGTGACTAGTTTGTGGTCCTGAATGAAACTTGTGAGATGTGTGCTCACTCTGAGAATGTTTCTTATTGTTAAGTGGGAGTCAAACGATGGTACCTTGCCAAAAAATAAAAAACAAATACATTTTTTTTTGTTTTTATACCTACAACTGACTTATACATAATTGTACAGAGAACTTTTATATGTTTTCTGTACAAAAACTACAAATATTTTTTTTAAGCAGTATTAAAGGTGCAATACGTAAGAATTGGCCACCTTGAATTCATACTCCCAACAAATAGGGGGCAGCATATTACCAGAGTAACTGCTAACTGCTGCAAACTGTGTAAGTATTTTTCTATCTTAAAACACATCTAGAGGGGATAAGTTACACAGCACAATAATTAATGCATTAAATGTGTACTTAAACAGTTTGGATCATTATTCAAGAGAAAAAAAACAAACATGTGCTTGTTCCAGCTTGTGCAGTGTGAGGATTTGATGCTTTTCTCTGTTACATATCAATTTAAATGACATATATTGGGATTTTTGACTGTTGTCAGACAAAACAGAACTTTTGAAGATGTCAGCCTGAGCTCTGGAAAACTGTGAGGGGTATTTTTAATTAATCTGTTGACATTTCATGCTAATTGATACTAACAAAAATTATTTGTTGCAGCCCTAATGTGTGTTGTGTGTATGATTTTTGTGTTATGGGGTTAATATTAATATTAATATGAATATTAGCTCCAATATAACATCCTCCAGCTTTATGAATGTGTAAAGTCACCGTCATGATGAGGTATGCATGATAAAATTAAAGTATTCTGCCACAGCGAATCATCACTTTCAGTGAGACATCAGGGGAATCTCAACAAAGGGTCAGAAAGCATTACATACTGATAACATACTGATAACACCTAAAGCTGTTCAGAAGCTACATTCCCCATACAGAAGCATACATAAGTGCATAAATTCAGGTTTGACAAATAGTCGCGATACAAGATACAAAGAGCTTCCCCTCAGTCAAACAACTGATGTAATACATTTAAAAACATGTCGGCCGCACACTGACTACATGTTTTGTGCTATAAGACTACAGAGTTAACACTGCATGTAAATTATTTAAAATTAATGGTCATGATAATTACTGGTAAAAGTATCTGATTATTACAGCAGGATCTGGAGTAGTTTGGAGGAATCACTACTACACGTTTGTAACAAAATCACTCTTAACATTTGATCATTTTGGTCAGTTTGTGTCTGATTTTACAGCCTTTAACCATTCTTATCAACTGGAAGCACTTCAAGATCATAACGAGTCTCTGTGGAAGCATTTCAACAAGACAAACCTCGACTTTAACAATTCTTCAATCACTGAAACTACATTTAATAACTGATATGTGTATGAAAAGTCACACAATCTTGCTGCAGGTCTAACACTGTTACTCCTCATCATACTGGCTTTTCTCATCAAATCAAAGTGCTCTAAGAAAATATTTTTAGGGGAAAAATACTTTTCATTTAAATTCTGTCTGAAATCTGGTTGGATTTAAAGATTTAAAAGACAATATGTACTTGAGATGGTTGACGGAGTCATTCTTGGTTGTCGTGTTTGATACGATTTATAGCACTGAAACTATCTTGGCAAAGGTCAGAGGTGGATTGAAAGACACTGAAGTGAATGTGAGGTTAAGGCCCGGATCTACAACCGTGTACAACTGCTCCTTTATGTGCAAAGACATTAACTAGGACTGGACATGCAAAGAAAAAGCTTAGCAGATGATTCCTTTTGAACTTCACAAAGCCAACAAAAGCAGAATAAGTTATCCAGAAGAGTCTGATACAAGAGGGAGTCTGAGCTGTGAGGCTCAGCCTGCAGCAGATTCTGTTTATTTATTTACATTGTCATGCTGCTGCAGTTATCTTAACGAGTGGTGCGCACAATGTAAAACTGTCAGTTGTTTAAATGCTTTGGACAGCTTTACCCAGCGGAGACAATCAAAGATCTAAAAACCCAGAATAAAGCTCTGCACAACTGTATCACTCAGCTGTGTATTTTCAGTGCAGGAAAGAAACTAAGTACATTTACTCAAGCGCTGTACTTTAATGCCATTTTAAAGGTGCCCTGTGGATTTCTTCAACACTAGTAGCGCTGTGGAGCAATGTTTTTGTACGTGGGACTCATTTTGCAGCTTTCATGTACGTGCAGGAGCATGGAGGTGACGTGATACACAGACCTGCCAATGGTTTGACGCTATTGCACTGATCTACAGGTGGCAGTAACTCGACAAGAAGTGCTGCAATACAGCAGAAAATGCAGGGGAGAAGAAAGAAAACTGCTAGCAAGTTAACATGTGGGGCTTTTTCACTGGTACTTTGGCCTTCAAGTCAAATTCAAGCCGCGCTGATTTGCTTTTCCATAATGCACTCGATTATGTGTCGAGTTGAGCTGACGCCCGCCCCATCTCAAAGCAGGCTAGGGTGACGTCCTTCGACCGCTGCCCACCCATCTTCCTTGAACGAGCATGTGTTATAATGCAAGACTCATGTTTATGCAGGAGTCCAGAGATAAAAAACGGTTTTGAAAGTCTTTGTATGTTCAGCTCTTGATACTTCTCACTGAATCCCTTTTGTTCATCTCCTGCATCCCTGTTTATACTTTCAGATGTCTGTTTTATTTTACTGTTTCATCATGTTCGCCCTCAGCTGTTTCATGAGTCGTGTTAAGTTACTGCTGGTGTAAACCCAACATTTCCTGGTTTTGCTTCTTCATAATAAAAGCTTTTATGTAATAAAATAACCGGGGACTTTTATTGTGAAGACTAAATAAGACATGAAACATGTTTATTACTGAATTAGTGGGGGAGCTATTCTAAGATTATACCTTGGTGAAGAATGGTATTTACAGCCGCTCCTTTAACCATTACTCAAGACGAGCGTGTCGTAAGGTAAAGACACACCTTCAAGCAGGTAACCCTGTTGTAATGGAAATGCAATTCACTGCTGCGCTCGGCATATGCGCTAAAATCAAACCAATCAAGCCGCACCGGTGCATGTGTACAAAAAAGCCCCAATGCATAAAATAAATAAAAACTGCTGTTTTTTAAAAAAATGTTTTTTGTGAGAAACACTGATTGTAAACAGAAATTTTGCTTTAAAGAAAACCCCACAGAGCATCTTTAATACTTCAGCTCTGTCTAAACATTGTACTTTTAGAATTGTACAAGTTTTAAAAATGATTGACAGATAAAATTACCCGCCATTAAACAAAGTAGTGGAAATTAGCTCTGTCCTGACGATCTACATGTTAATACCTCAGTAATAATAATCTGATAATACAGTACATGCTACAGTGAGATAACACTGACAGGGTCCATTCTACTGTCAAAATAGCATTTATACTTAAGATATTTATTATAATACGTTCATTTTGTTGATTCTTTTACTCGTGCTTCCACAGTTTGGTATTACAATTTCAGTGAAATACAGGGAAATAAATCCATCTGAGTTTTTAGATCTTTTAATGTTACCCCAACCTAAACTTGTGATTGGCATCTGGTCCTGCTGGGTGATTATTTATTGGCCCATTAAAAGTACATTTCAGCTGCCTCCCTGACTTTTTGGTGACTGTTTACATGGCTGAGCCTGTGTGCAAAAATGTTTAAACATGCTTGTCCTAGTTCAAGTAGCATGCACACTCGATACATTCCCGTCCTATAATTTGCACTCAAGCCCTGAAACACCAACAAATGCATAAGCAATAAGGCAAAAAACACTAAGACCTGATCCACGTATTTTTTTCCCAAGCACAAATGCGCCGAGGGCTGTTTGTAGATCAAAAAAGAAGAGTTTTGCAGTTGCTGTTTGATCTGACCTTCAGTAGATCCGAGCCTAAACCCAGAGAGATGAAAGATGTCAGTTAGAGTGCTGCACGTGTCAGAGATGAAAAAGAGGCAGAATAAGCTGAATAAAGAGAAGGACTCCTATGGACGACTGCAGAGCATGACCCCGTCCACACTCCGACGTGTTTTCCTGCAACAAAAGTTCACAATAAATCCAATTTTTCCAGAGCAAATTGATTCATCACATGCACAGTAAGAATGTTCTTGTGGTTGTTTTGGCTTCATATATGCGATTTGTGCATCATTCTATGTATGCGAGGTGACATTTTGAGCACAGAAACAAGAGTACACATTATATTTTGTGGAGAATTTAGCACACAAAGAGTCATTTAATAGCACACTGTTAAGAAAAATATAAATATAAAATATAATATAAATAATATATTTAGATTCAGTGGAACATTTTAAGTGCCTTTCTTAAAGGAACAACATTAATGGTTAATGTCTGGGCTATGTAGCTGGAGTCATCAGGTTAGCCAACTAGTTTAGTTAACTACTGCTTATCTAATTAATTAATAGATATTTCACTGTGAACAAACAATAAAATGGTTTATAAACCATTTATTAAACAAATGTTTATTACAAAGTTGTAAATCATGTTTATAATGCTTCATAAAGGATTAATAAATACCTTTAAAATTGCTTATTAAATTGTTTATGAGCATTTGATAGTTTGTAAACAGTGAAATAACTATCAAACGTAACTATTAATTTAGCATTTATTAATGCTGGTTATTATAAAGTGTTACAAACCTAGAAGTTGAATCTAATTAAGATTTGGGAGCACGGAGCCGGGATACAAAGAGAGGGTACATGATTAAAACTGAGTGAGAGAGGTTATTATAGAAGTCATTATGTGCTCCTGTGGACAATAGTAAACACGGAAATAATTTTGTTGAACAGCGAAAACATTTTTGCTTGTTTAAATTAAATAATTCTTTGTGTGATGATAATTTACCAACAAAATATAGTTAATGTACTTTAATGTGCTCAAAATGTCCCATCACATGCTCAAATATACTGTAATGTTATAATTATAGTGAATCTACTCACTAAGGCACTGTAGTCAAAGCAGGAAGTCGGGCCTTTGCGATATCGTGCGTTGCTCAGTACTTCGCATGGATTCTCCTCCTGAACTGTTTGCTTTTTGTTAAGGGAGGTAACAGTGAACTCACCTGATACACAAGATCGATGAGACCTCCACCTTCAGCACAAATACAAACACCACAGAGTGTGTGAGCACAGAAAGGATACACTCTGTCCTGACCTGTGTCAATCTCTCTATCTCACATGAGCTGCAGGGGAGCGTCTCCGCGACCACAAACAGGAGGTTTGTGCTTTCTATCCGCTTGGCGTGGAACAGCCTATGGGAGACAGTGATGGATATTTAGCCAGCTTCATACAGTGTGCTCAGCACAGGTAACATGCTGCAAACACATTCTGCTGACGCTCCAGAAAAAGCAAAAAAAACACACACCGTGAGCAGTTTCCACAGTCTTGCAGCACGTTGTAGGAGTTGGTGGTGTTTGTAAAGTAGAACTGGCTTTGGATGGTCACACAGCTGCTTTCCTTCGTCTCAAAGCCGTCGACCAGGACATCATCTGGAACACAAACCCATTCAATTTGAGCATTTCATATGTTCATAACATTCTTAAAGCTCATTTTTGTTTTTTTAAACCACAGCTAATTTGGCTTCAATCAATTTTCTCACAGATTCACATCTAGATGTTGTTGTTTCCTGACGCCCTGGTGCGAGAAAACACTTCGTTGTTAACAAAAAACCCTTTTAATGAGGTTTGTGGCAACAGAAGTTTGTGACGAAAAATAAGGACAACATGCAAATGAGCTGCTTGTTAGATTTTACTGACTTTCTTTCATCTAATCTGTATCATATTTTCCATGAAAGCAGAAAATGATGAGCACACAGATATTCATGTGTGCACACAAAGATTGTGTTAAGATGCAGTACTCCACCTTGGTAGAGCCAGCTGTTGTAGGCTAGTCCGTACAGTAGCTGCTGGGTCACAGACCTGAAAGTGTTCACATGGCACATTGTTAAAGAACAAAATACAAACTGTGACCATGAATACAAAGGAATAAACACATGTCACAGCTGCAGTAACACTGAGCTGAAAATAACTGAGTGGCATCTGTTTTACGAGCAGAAGTCTGAACACAGTTAAGATTGTTTAAAGGTCACCTCACAAGCTCTTCCTGTCATTTGACATGCAGTAAACACATTCTCACCATGCCACTGTGGATGTCCACCACGCCAAGCTGAGGATGTCAGCGATGGACGGCTGCAACAAAACAAAGAAGTTACAGATTCAAGTTTTCCATCACACTGAGTGATAAGAATGTCCCCATGTCTGATATCTGCTGGTGGTCTCTCACCACAAAGATGCCCCTCGGTGCTGCACCAGTGTGGCTGCTGCTGACCGGCTCACATGCAGACTGGAAGTGGAAAGACTGACGACGGGTGAAGATTGAGTTGTTGTAGAGCGCGTGCATCAGGTAAGGATCTACATCACCAAAGAAAAGACCGATCTGTGATGGATGAAAGAAAGGACAGACAGAAAGAGAGAGGAAGAGAAAATGCTTCAGGGAAACAGCCTGCTACAAACAGAAGGTAACTGTAATGACTGATGCTGAAGTTAGCTGGGATAAAACCTTTAATTATCCTGTAACCAAAACCTACTTTTGACACCAGCAAACATAAATTATCTGATGCAAAACAGGCAATAACAAAAACAGTGTTAACAACAAAGTTGATTAACATCTTAGGAAGTAGTTAATCTGCTTAGAAACTTAAATAAGGATCTTTTGGGAAATAAATCAGAGAAGGATTGTAACACTGAAAGACACAAAAAGCTCCTGAAAACATGATTTAGATTTTTTTTATACATTAAAGGGGAATTTAAACATGGGCACTATATTTACATGTTTGGGTGTAAAGGATTTATATCTACCAAAAGTTTTGGTAGGTATGAAAAAAGCCCCACAGTTGATAAGACACACAGTAGATGTTACCACACACAGACGAACCTTTTTCCAGTGATCTCTCTGATTGGACATAACCAGGAACCCACCATCATCAATGAGATAGCAGAGGAGGTCCTACAGACAACAAGGCACATTTATCTACACAGACAGCAGCAGTTTTTAACTCTTAACTGTATCACTGAACAGCAGCAGAGCACAGAGGGTCTCAGATACAGGCTGACATTATCTTACTATTACTAAAACATTTTTTAAAAGTGATCATTTCTTTACTCTTGCTCCAAATTTTCTAGTAATTTAATGTCATAACATAAAAAAAGAAATCATTTTTTTCAAGAAAATAAGAGTTTAAGGCTCAATCTGACTAAATTGCTGGTTAATTGGGAGATTGTTCTCTGTGAAACATCAAGTTGAGAAGTTGACAAGTTGAGCTCACAGCCTCTTAATCTTAATTATACACAACAGGCAGCACTGTGGATTTTCTTAATTACACTGTCAGCTTTTATAAGTGTTCCTCATATCTGTGAGCTGAATGACTGAAAGAGAGACAGGCAGCCACAACAGCTCTGTTTGGTCTTTAAATTGTTTCCTCTAAGTGACTAAATTAGTAGTAATGAGTTTTAAGAACACATTAAACCTCTGAAGAACTGTGTTTACAGAACTGGGTCGCAGGTCTGCTACAGTCTTTTGGTTGTGTTTATGTGAGAACGAAAAACAAAACGTTCTTACGTCAGTGTTCACTTCACAGTCCATCTCGCAACTTCTGGATGGTCCGCACTGTTTAACAAAATGAATAATGACACAATATGTCACTTTCGTCACAGTAAATGCAGTCTAGTTAAGGGATTATTAGTCATTTGTGTCACTGTGCTGTACCTTGTGCGAGCCCTGTCGACTGTCAGACACGTTGCTGGCCAGGATCTTAAACTTGTCCACCCACGCTTCCAAATCCAGCTTCACTCCGACCACTGAGAGACAGGATCCACACGATCAGAGCGAAGAGAGGACGAAGAGGGCGGGAGGAAGCATTTCAGTAAGAAGCAAATATAAAACAGAGGCAGCTGAAATATCCGGATAATATTTTAGATAAAGAACATTCCTGGGAATCCCACACATCCAAGATACTGCTTATAAGGCATACTACTGTATATTATACTGTTTGCTAAATAAAAGCATGTAGATAGATGCAGAGCTGGATTTGTAGCTGTTGAATAGTGAGTAATATTAACTGGCTTGCTAAGTTATATGTCTTGTGTTGTAGCACTGTCAACTGAGGAAGAAAATACACATTTGGAGTGACGTCTGGGAAGAGCCCTCTGATCTCCAGACGTAAATGGTGATTCCTGTCTGTCTCCTAAACCCTGCAGATACATATTTGCGTAACACCAACTAGTTAATCAAAGGACATCTAGACCGGTTTGATCACTATGTTAAATGTGTGCCCCCATATCTCCCCCACCCCCCGCTGTTCACACTCTCCAACGAGCAGACCCTCCTTTTGCATGTCTTTTTTTTCCCTATTGTTTTAATTTACATTATATTTAGGGCATTTAGCAGACGCTTTTGTCCAAAGCGACTTACAATAAGTACATTTGTCACAAGAAAGAAACCACAACATAGCACCGTCGTTAAGTAGAAAAGAAAAAATAGAAACAATTTTCATGCGGGGTCGAGGTGAAGTCTGAACAAGTGAGTCTTGAGTCTTTTGTGGAAGATGGCGAGTGATTCTGCTGTCCTGACATTGGTCGGGAGTTCGTTCTACCACCTGAACCTGCCATTTGTCTTCCTTGTTCTTACTGTACAAATGCTGCACCACAGCAAACTATTCAACAGGACTTGAATCATTTCTTCAACACAACTCACTGGTTTCTGATCACAAGACAAGTCAGCCTGTTTCCACAGAGGTTTAGCTGGTAGTATTTTACATCCCTGTTTTTTAGTATGAGTCTATACATTGTTTCTTCAGGAATATCCTGCGTAGCACATATATATTTAAGTTTGCCATGTAAATGTAATGTAGCTAAATTTTCTTACCTGAAGGTTTCAGCAGTTTGCCTCCTAAATTCACCTCAACAGCAGAAGTTACCAGAATTCCAACAGTGCCGTTTTCTGCACCAACGGGATCGTCCAAGGCTAAAACGAAAACACAAAATATAGTCTGATGTCACACAGAGCTCCAGTGGGTCTGACTACAAGAAGCATAGCAGAAATATTGACCCCATACGAGCCTGTTGGCAGCCTGAGATCCTCAGGTGGGGCCCTGCTGGTCATTGAAAAGTCAAGGCTTAAATATTAAGGTGACCGAGCTTTTAATATCGTCTTTGGAA
Organism: Pagrus major; assembly: GCF_040436345.1. Taxonomy (NCBI): domain Eukaryota; kingdom Metazoa; phylum Chordata; class Actinopteri; order Spariformes; family Sparidae; genus Pagrus; species Pagrus major. The sequence continues at coordinate 18,464,550 of NC_133220.1, forward strand.
CAATCTACCGGAGTAGTAGTCACATTAAAACTTACTTTTATAAACGTGCTTTTATGTGAAGTCATGTTTTTCATACCTTTCAGTCTTTCTATCCTTTTATTCTTTTCACTGTTCTCAATCTTTTTGAACTGTTTCTAATTCCTCTTATTCAACTTTCTGTCATCGTTTCATTGTTTTTATTCCTTTAATTTGTATTTATTCATAATGACAATTTGTGTTTTGCTTTTTTTTGTTTTTACTTCTCCTTAGTCTGGGTTTCTTTCTGTTTAGCTTGATTGTTTAAAGTTATTCTGCTATACTGCTTTGGCCAATCACATGACCGATTTAAGATGACGTAGCAGAGTCTCCGTTTCAACTTGTGTCGAAAGTGCGGACTTCAAACTATATACCAAGTTTTTAAATTGTGTTTAATTTTTTAAATTGTGTTTAATAATTTACGCCATGCTTTTTCCTGAATATTGGTGGGGGGGGTTGTGGGAGTGACGGTGGCGAATAAAAGACAACGATAGCCAATGTTAAGACAGTTGTGACACTTAGCGTGTTTGGAGTGTATAGCTAGTGTATAGTGAAGTGTGTCATGAAGTCGTTGTTTTGTTTTATTTGTCAAAACAATGAGGCGACTACTGAATGTGGGGCGGGTAGCAAAGCTCTTCTCTGGGCTGGAAGGAGCTGAAGGAGACCTGGAGTCTGAGCCAGAGAGTGAGGACTTTGACGATGAAGTGGAGGAGACATCTTTTGATTTGATAGAGGTGAAAGAGGAAGAGGAGGTGAAAGAGGAGAGAGAGGACGAGGAGGCTCCTACTCGGAGGTCTGCACAATGGAAGAGAAGGCGTGTCTCTCCCACCAGGTCCAGATCTCCCACCAGGTCCAGATCTCCGCTGGCTCAGGCAGCAGAGCCACACCTCAGCTCTGAGCCCTGGAATACAGAGGAGGATATAGACACTGCCCCAGCAGTAAGCAGGTTCCAGCCACAGAGAACACCAGGAGTCCAGGTCGAGACACTTTCCTCCCATAGTCCAAAAGACCTTTTTCTATTGTTTTTTGCCACTGACACAGTCAGCACAATCTGCAGCAACACCAACAAAAATGCTGCAAAAAACAAGGAATTAGGGAAGAAATACAAATGGACTGACGTAGAGACGGAAGATCTGTACAAGTTTTTTGGTCTCCTGATGTACATGTCGTTGGTGTCGCTGCCAAGTCTCCAAGACTACTGGAGACAGAATCACATTTTGTCTGTGCCCCTTCCAGCCAAAGTGATGTCAAGAGACAGGTTCAGATCCATATTTTGGAACATCCACCTCAGTGATCCTGAGGAGGATGTACAAAATGACAGACAGAAGGGAACATGAGGCCATGACAAACTGTTTAGTGTCAGGCCTCTTTATGATGACATCCTCAGTGCCTGCCAGGCTTCTTACCACCCAAGGAGGGAGCTGAAAGTGAATGAAAGGATGGTGGCGATTAAGGCAAGAACTGGCATGCCACAATATATGAAGGACAAGCAAACTAAATGTGGGGTGAAACTTTGTGTACTGGCTGAGTCAAGCAGTGGCTACACCATCAGGTTCAGTATACACACTGACAAGACTGTAACTGCAAGCGAGCATGGGCTGTCTTATGATGTGGTCATGAACCTTATTCAGCCATCCTATCTTGGCACTGGGTACCACATTTACATGGACAAATTTTACACCAATCCCAAACTGTTCATTGACCTGGCCAGCATGAAGTTTGGAGCATGTGGCACCTACAGGGAGAGCAGAAAAGGATGCCTCAGAGGGAGGGCAAATACTCTCGCCCAACAATGTGGAAGTGGATCTGTGAGCTGGATAAGAGACGGCCCACTCGTTTTTGTGAAGTGGATGGACACAGGGGAGGTGGCTGTGTGCTCCACCATCCATCCTGCATTTTCAGGTGAGACGGTAAAGAGAAGGGTGAAGGATGGAGATGGACGCTGGGTTGTGAGAGACATTCCCTGTCCCACACCAATCATGGCCTACAACAAGAATATGAGTGGGGTTGACCTGTCAGACCAGCTCACTCCATACTACTCTGCCCACAGACAAATGGCTAGCTGGTACAAGACCTTGTTGCTGCACTTCCTGGACATTGCAACAACAAATGCCTTCATCTTGCACTGTGAGATGAGCAGTGCCAAGCAGGTGCAGCCCATGGCACACAAAGACTTCATGATGGAGCTGGTGTGTCAGCTTTGTGGCTTGGACAAGACAGGTGTTCCCCAGAGCAGGAGAGCTAATCACGTTCCTGTGCGCATTGTCACGGACACAGAGGCTGGCCAAAAAGCCACCAAAGGCAGACTGAAGTGTAAACACTGCCTTCAGGTGGCCAACAGGAGGTGTGACACACCCTGAAAGTGTCAGGCCTGTGATGTGGCTCTGTGTGTTGTGTTGGACAGGAACTGTTTTTTGGAGTGGCACAAATAATTTGTGTGGCATCTTATTGTGACACCTGATTGTTTTGTAAATAGTTTTCACAGTAAAAAATAAAACTTTTTCGTACTCTGAATTGATGTTTTTTTGTGTGATTTTTGGTCCAATGTGTTAATACAGCATGCCAAAATGAAAAAAATAACTGTAAAGTCACACATGTGTGTTTGTGCTGAAAAAAAGGTAAAACCAAAAGTAGTCAAAAACAGCCAATTATACACTTGACCCCAGAGAGTTAAAACACTTTGTGAAAACTGTTTGTAAAAGCTGCTTTATAATAAGTAATTTTAGCGTGGGTTTTTAGAGTTTTTCACGGAAAACAGTTGCTTGCTGCAGACAAAATCGATGCTATGAAAGCGCTGAGAATGAACCAACACTGAAAGACACTTTAGAGCTCAGTGGTGTTTAAGGGAGCAGCTGCCTTTCATATGCATATAGTCAGTTGATTTATTTTTTTCTTCATGTAAAATGTTTTTGATTCAAGCCACTTTAAGATGTGTTTGCAAAGTCACTCACCAGATTTCGTGGGAGCTCTGAACATGTAGCCTTTGTTGTCGAGGCTCCGTCTGTAGTAATTTGAATTGAAGGGTTCAGGATCCTCGTCCCATAACTCAGCAGCTCTGTACAGACACCACACAAATCATTAAATGTTTGTCTACAGTAAGAATATCTTTACAATTACTAATATATTTCCCTGCTTGAGTAAGTGCATTAATCTTACTCACATGTTCGGAAACACCCGTGTTATTCCACCATCAGTAGAGGCAAATACAGCCAGGAAGCCGTACCTGTAACAAGATTTTACTTAGACAGCTGTTTGTTAATCTGATGCCATCAAAGCAGATTAATGTTCATTTTCTTGGTAGTGTGTGAGACTGTGTGTGTGTGTGTGTGTGTGTGTGTGTGTGTGTGTGTGTGTGTGTTGGCTCACGAATTCAGATCTTTGTTCTTCCAAACACGAGAGGCCAGCTGCCCGATAATCCTCGAATCTAAAATCAGGTTGTGGATGAGGCCTTGGTCACCTGAGACACAAAACAAAGCGTATTATCTCATCTGTGTGTCTGCGGCAGGGCAGATATCGACTTGATGCTTGTAACACACTCACACTCATCAGATTCTGGGGAGATGTCCAGCATGAGCGAGAGGAAGTTCTGCAAAAACTGTGTGTTGTTGTCAGAAAGATGCAGACGTTTGCAGTATTCTCTGGAGAAACAGAGGACAGAGTTAACGCCAAGTGACGCAGGAAGAGTGAAATCAGGAGTGAAGTGAAAAGAGACGATGGTCACCTTGGAGCCAGAAACACGTGTCCTGCTGATTCAAAGGAGCTGGGCAGCAACGACTGCATATCTGCAGACACAGAAGGGGGTGTGAATTTTCCATCTCATCTTTGTGTAACATGTTAATAAAACCTCAGTGCCTCCCTGTACTCACACTGGAGCTGCAGCATCACGTCACTCAGGTCTGCCTGGATGTAGAATTCATTGTAGGGAGGTAACACCAGACCGAGACTACAGGAGACAGCATCAAGCATGAGAAGAACACCGCGGAGGAAGTGTCTTAGAGACAATCGATCAGTGCATGTAGCCTTTATCAGGCCACAGCTGGCTGATTGATTATTTGTAATTCTTAACATTATAACTCACCTGTAATCTGTGCCGTTGATAGGAGTCCAGGTGTAACCCCTGAACACCTCGTCAATGTATTGCTACAGTAAAGAAAGACAATTCAGTAAACAGTGAGGAAGAAAATACACATTTGGAGTGACGTCTGGGAAGAGACATTTGATCTCCAGAAGACGTAAATGGTGATTCCTGTCTGTCTCCTAAACCCAGATACAGATACACATTTGCGTAACACCAGTCAATCAAAGGACATCTAGATCTGGTTTGATCACTATGTTAAATGTGTGCCCCCATATCTTTTGTTTTCCTATTGTTTGAACCTGCCATTTGTCTTCCTTGTTCTCACTGCATAAAATGCTGCAGTTTCACTCAGATCCGCTGTGTGCCTGTCGGTTCACCAGTTTACCGGTATACTCAGATTAAACACATCACCACAGCAAACTATTCAACAGGACTTGAATGATTTCTTCAACAACAGGCAACATCTAACTGCTTTATAATACTGTGTGTATAAAATAATTTTGTGGAGGTTTGACTGTGATTTTTACATCCCTACACACACTTTTCACCTCTGCATTGATAAGATTTCTTAAAAAGGGTCAACGTTTTGGTCGCAAAGACTTTTCTCAAGACATTTTTTATGACCAGATTTCTGCAACGTGGATCTTAATGTTGTAGTTCTGCCCATCTTTCATGTCAGAAAAATCTCTCAGTCAGAACACAATGCTGCTTACGGTGCTAATAAAGCTACATTTAAAGGCCTAATCTGTGATCCAAAGAGGTGCCACGTCACTAAAATTAAACAAAGGCATTATCATTCTTTAAATACAGAGTCTAACACCAGACAACATCTAAATATAATTAAAGTTTTTAATGCTTGCACTGTTACAGTTTTCTAATGTCAAAATATTTTTTGTAAATATGTCAGAAAACCGGTCTTTATTTTCAACTACATCAGAACTTGTACTTGAATATGTACAATATATGTACAATATGTACTCTGTCACTCATTTTAAATGTCAATAAAGCCGATGTCACAGCACAGCTGCTGACCGCTGTTCAACTTATTATGAGCTGTGATCAAATTTCTTACTTGTTCATTTGTCTGACAACACAAAACAGATGTTCAAAAAGAAAAAAACCCAAATCACCAACATGCCCATTCACATGACCTCTGGGTCTAGTTATAGATATCTGTTGGAATCTTTAATTTTACATATAATGGACATGTCAGATTAAGATCACAGACATCCTCCACAAGTATTACAAATTACCAGAGGTTCCCACGTAATATTAGTCCTGTGCGAACAGGGCTGTAGTGTGATAAATAGAGGAACTGCTACTAAATGGATCTTGTGTGACCTTGGATTATTGTATGTGACATTACACAAATTCTTTATACTTTATACTGTGAACATTCTGTCCAATATTTTCCAAAGCACATTTAAAACATTTACATTTAAAAACAGATATATTATAAATATTTTCAAATATATTTGTTCTTGTAAGTTTCTGTTATATTTACAATTCTTGCCTTTTTGCAAGACTTTTTTTCTTTGGTCTGCCCATGTTTATCGTTATGCACCAAAATACCAAGATATACAACAACCTATTTGGCAATATACTTGATTTTGATGAGTGTTTTTTCAATGAGATGACCAGTTTGTCAGACTAATTTTCAAATAGTACATTAAATTAACTCAAATGAATGTATGTGGTCAAAAAATACAGGGTAGGAAAAAAAAGAATTGGAGCTTTAACACAGTTACCTAAACCACCATTTGGAAAAAAATGCATTGTGAAAGTTGAAACGTACTTTAAATATGTATTATTATGTATTATGTATGTATTATGTATCATATTGCAGAGGTTCTGTTTGTTCAAGTCTCCATGATGATCATGGTGTCTCATCTTTTCATTCATTTTGCTGCACATAGCTGTCATTGTCTGTTAAATAAGCCAAAATAGCAGGTTTACTATAGGATTCAGATCTGTTAACTGTCTGAGCAGCATGTTTCATGAATCTACCAGACAGCGTTGTAAATCTGTCATCAAGTCTACAATCTGTACAATGAAGCTGATAAAATTTAATGGTAAACAACTGAATCTGAGACCTTAAGGCTAATACTACAACAAGTACCAGGTTGTCTAAAATGTGCATTATGTTCTTTAAACATGTTCATTGTACCTAAGATTAGATCTGATCATATGTATGGAAGCTAATAGAGACGGATATCTTTTGTATCTCGTTTGAATGCGACACAATGTAGACTGAGCTGTTTTACATAAAACTAAATGATATTCTATATTCATTACGACAAATGATCTATTAAATTGACAAACATCATGTGTGTTGATTCATGGGACGATTCAAATGGGATCAAAACTTTATCTGTTTCTGCTGATTGACAATATACATTTTTATCTCTGTGGTGGTCGACCAGAAGGGGCGGGACTTCACCTCTCTATTGCGCATGTGTTTGGGAAATCTACATGATGGCTACAGTGACACTTAAGCTCTTTAGAAAGAGCTTAACTTACCTCATCAATGGACTTAATAAGAGTTTTGACCTGCATTTCACCAGGTCTTCCATCAATCATTTGCCGCCGGATCTAGGAAACACAAAGCAGTTTTATTCAGTCAAAAACATCTTACAAAAACATGTCTGCCTTCAGTTCCCTGCACAGAACATGGCAGACTGGTAAGCAGACTGTCCTAAAGGCAGATAATGTTTACTGGCCTGGCAGTAACCTTGAGCATGAACTCAACAACGGCGAGAAACAGACACTTTTCTGTTCCAGTCGGTGCTCACCTCCTCTTTATTGCTGTCCTCAACCTCTGCGTCCAGGAAGTCCAGTGTCACAGGCTCAGGGAGGTTCACCAGCTGAGAAAAGTTGAGTGAAAAAATACATTAACATGAAATGAACAGGTATATCACCATCATAACTGTCTAAAATATAATTTAAACCCAAAGTTTGTATCATCTCCCACTCCCCTGTTTTGGCAGATTCAAAACTCACCTTTGGCTGGAGATTAGGGTGAAGGAGAAGATATCCATTTGGATCAATAGCAAATATGTATCCATTGGCTCCAAGCTGTTAAGGAAATAAAAAAATGTATCAGTAATGTACTTTCCATCACAAATACAATGAAGAAAAATATGGCTAATAATGGTGGCGAGGTGACATACATTGTACCGTGGTGTTAGACGCTTTATCTCGTCAAGATGCACGTCGACTCCCATCACACCTAATATCAGCTGATTCTGGTCAGACAAAAGCAACAATACAAGCAGCTAGTTAAAGGAATAGTTTGACATTTTAGGAAATGCATATATTTCCTTTCTTGCTGAGGGTTAGATATAGACAGAAAACGTATACTAAAGCTGGATACAGAAGGTAAGTAAGGCACCAAAAAGTCAAGTCACATGTTTTTCTTTTTTTACACTTTTACACCGTTTTTGTGCGAATTAACAAAATAAAATAAAACAATGTTAACTAATGAGCTTTAGATGTGCTAGTAGGCAGATTTTGTTCAGTTACAACAGAGTCCAGCTGGTCAGAGGCTAGATGTTTCCCCTGTGTCAAGTGTTTATGCTAAGCTAAGCTAAGCTAAGCCTTCCCGAGCAGTAGCTTCATATTTACCGTACAGACATGAAAGTGGTATCGATCTTTTCATCTAAAGCTTGTTGCCCAAAATGTCTCTCTTGCTCCCTAATGGTTCTTTTAAGGGTAATTTAGTATTGACTGATTGGAATTATTTATTGACAATATAAAAATAGATGACATATATGAATAAATAATATATACAGTCTCACCAGGAGGCATCATATCTTTATAAAATTTGTCAAAAGGATAAACACAATAAAGCCCAAATGGGGCTAAATGGGTAATGTAGGCCCCACAAAATGCTTGTAAGGACCTACTCCAACTCAACCAACTCAGTCATTATATTTAGATCCAGCTGATCCTCATCAAGCTCTTATATTACTCTTATATTTTGATATTATACTACTGAACTCTAAACTCTAGTGACCACAACCTGCAACATGCAAATATAATAACACTCAACCTTTCAAACAATCTCCAGTTTTGTCACCTGTGATTTTCCGTCCATGGTGAGATTAAATACAGGCAGTGTCCCAGTTACCACCATCCCCAGACCCTATAGAGTCCAAAGACAGAGTCTCCAATCAGTTTAGCTATGATCTTATGTATTTAGTGTATGTATATGCTGTATGTTTGATGCATTTACTATATTTGATCACATGCAGCCAGCAGGGTTATGCAGTCTCACCAAAGCATCCTGATACACATTTGTCCACTGAACCTGCTTGGCATCGCTGCCTGCCAGGACCATGGGGCGGCCCAGCACGTCCAGGTACTCCTGACAGAACAAAAGAGAGACGTGACTGGCCGCAGCTTTAAAACAACCAACAACATCAGGCCGATGGGAGAATGGATGTGCAAACAAATGGAGGTAGATGTTTCTACAGAGGGAGTGAGCCCCACAAGGACAATTAGAAACGGCGAACAGGGATCAGCTGTGTCAGAGGCACTAGACAAACCCACCTGGGTGTTAATCCTTATAGCACAGATGGAACGGATCTCAAAATAGTAACCTGGCAGGCGACAGAGAAAAAAAGACAAACAGAGAGAGAGAGAGAGAGAGAGAGAGGGGAAGAGAGGGGGAGAGGAAGAGCATGTGTGAGCGATGCTATCAGAAAAAAACCAACAGGAGTGGTGCTCATAAATATTCCACATTTTACTAGATGTTACTAGACCAGTGACTCAGCTACTTAACTCCCACAGATAGGAAGCTTAAAGAAGAATACCACTGAGCTTTAAAACAGAGGTATCTGTATTTGTATCTGCACGGTTCAGTCAGGACCGAGAAATCGGCTGAAAGTCTGACCTAAAAGCTCCTGTAGAACCTAAAACCTCATATCTTATCAGAAGCTGCTTCACGGAAACTCCCTCTGTGTGAGCTTTTGTATTAAAAAAAACAGAAATCTGGTTTCCTCATTTTATAAGCTGCTACCATCATGTTTCCCTGCAATACACCTGCAACTAATGATTATATTCACTATATTCATCAGTTTATCTATTATTTATTCTCTCAGTTAATCAATTACTCATTTTGTATGAATTATGCTCGAAAAATGTCAGAAAATACTGTCTTCAAAGATATTCAGTTCACATTGCATTTTTGTTAAATAAAACAATTAAGCAATTTCTCAATCATCAAAATAGTTGCAGATATTATGTTGATTGATTAATCGACTATTTGTTTCAGCTCTATCATGCACTCCAATCTAATGACTATTAATATACTGGAATTTAACAAAAATGGTCTCATAAGATACTAAAAAAAAATTCCTATTATCTTCTACACTGCCTGGCCAAAAAAAAAAGAGTCACCAGCTGGATTTAACTAAGCAAATAGGTAAGAGCCTTCTGTTGGATAATCACTGCAATGATTAATATTTTTAAGCTGACAACAAGTTATTTAACCCTAACTGATCCAGCTTCTCATTTCTTAAACAGCCATCCCAGAAGACATATCCTGTGGTCAAGCAAAAGATGTTACTCTGTTTCAGAAGGGTCAAATTAAAAATTCAAAAATCTTGAATGATCACGATGGGAGATCACTTAAACGTTTGGAGAAATCAAATGCTGCAAAATCAACAGTAGAAGTCACGGCTATGTTGAGTAATAAAAGTAAGAGCATTTCCACACACACAATGCAAAGAGAACTCAAGGGATTTGGACTAAACAGCTGTGTAGCCTTAAGATAACCACTTATCAGTGATGCAAATGGGAAAAAAAGGCTAAAGATTGGACTCTGGAGCAATGAAAAAAGGTCATGTGGTCTGATGAGTCCAGATTGACCCTGTTCCAGAGTGATGGGGGCATCAGGGTAAGAAGAGAGGCTGATGAAGTGATGCACCCATCATGCCTAGTGCCTACCGTACAAGCCTGTGAGGGCAGTGTTATGATCTGGGGTGGCTTCAGTTGGTCAGGTCTAGGTTCAGCAATGTTATTTGCCCAAAAAATGAGGTCAGCTGACTACCTGAATATACTGAATGACCAGGTTTTTTCCATCAATGGATATATTTTTCCCTGATGGCACGGGCATATGCCAGACCTTAACCCCACTGAGAATCATTGGGATGTGCTGGAGAAGACTTTACACAGCGGCCCGACTCTCCCATCATCAACACAAGATCTTGACGAAAAATGTATGCAAGTCTGGACGAAAATAAATGTCATTAACCCAGAATGTGTGTTTGATACATTTCATAAAATCACATTAGTTCACTTGCTGATCTGGGACAACATGATGAGTCTTTGTTATGTAATAACCTCTTTCAATGGACATAATCAGATTACAAAGAAGGGCATTCCCCTCTCAGATATAACTTGATCTAGTTCATAACCTGCACGCAAAAGATATCGACTTTGTCTGAACTACTTATCTACAAGTATTAAGTGTGTCATTAACTCACTCCCTGCGTGAGCAAAATGCATCCTCACGAGCATGAATTCTCCTGGAAAGATCAATGTCACAGAGCATTGTGAGCCTTGTGGGTCAGTGCACTGTGCTCTACATTAGGCTCACTGATTTATTTGTTTGTTCTTTCGTCTAAGCATTGATTAATAAACACACAGAAGACTTTTAAGGACTCGGCTGAGTGGGACTACTACAGCAATGAATTCCACATTATCTGCAGGGGCTAAAAATACATGCACTCAATTTACCGTTGATGCTTCACACACAGCCATTATGTACAAATGTTTTTACGTCTAACTTATGTTTGGACACAGCACAAACAGTAAGGACTTTTTTGATAGCATAGGTCCATTTGTAATAACTGCAGTGATTCCCAGCCAGGGATACAAAGTCTCTGCAGGTGCCAGGGCGTATGTAAAGCTCAACTGGGCTAATTAACCAAACCAAAAGAAGAAAAAATGCAATTGTAATTTCATTAGAAATATATATACATATTTTATTCAAGAAACAGGCCAATACGATTACAAATTGGTTTTAAACTGATCTTTAGTCAATTCAATGGCCAGTAGTCTGATGCCAACCTAAGTGAGTGAAAGCTAGTTAGCAAGCGAGCAGCAAAGTTGAAATACTTAGAAATAGGTGAACAGCTGAAACTGTCAGCTTAAAGTAATGAATATGGTTTAAACTGTTAGCTCAAAGAAATTAATATGGTTTAAACTGTTAGCTTAAAGTTTTGGATCAGTTATGAAACTGTTATAGTATTAGATAAATGGCTGAAATTGTTATTTAAAGTGATGAATACATGGTTGGAACTGGTAGCTTTTAACTTAAATAAATGGTTGAAACTGTGAGCTTAAAGTAATGAATATGGTTGAAAGTATTAGCTAAAATAATGGATACAAGTTTGAAATTGTTAGCTTAAAGTAGTAGAGAATTGGCTAAAACTGTTGGCTTAAAGTAATGGATAAATGGTTGAAACTGTTAGCTTTAAGTAGCCAATGGATAAATAGTTCGTCAAAATGTTTGTCAAAGTAATGGTTAAATGGTTTAAACTCAAAGTACCCAAATGAACGAATGGTTGAAACTGTTATCCTAAAGGAATGGATTAAACTGCTAGTTTAAAGTATTGGATAAATGGTTGAAACATCCGGCTTCTGCTATACAGTATGTAGTACGAATATAAACTTGACCAAAGCAACATTGACAATTCAATTGCAAGAAGAAAACAGGGTAATAATATCCATTTTAGATAATTAATAGTGTTAATTATGAAGGCACATCAGTCAGTAAAGCTTGGGCCCACTGCGCTACAGTATGACTCACCTTTATTGGTGCATGCGATCCACTGTAAAGGTGTGACATCATAGTTGTGCTGACCCACAGAAAAGGTGAAAACTCGAACCTGAGGAGGAACAAATGAAACACACGTTTTCAGAGGACGATTTAAACGCTATATGCTACTGAAGGGTGTTTGTGAAGGTGAGATGACCAGAAGAAACCGACCGTTTTGTTGGGCCAGTTGTATTGCATGAAGACATCCTGAGCTCTGTCCTCTCCTCCATCAGTAAACAGCATGATTATTTTATTGCAGTTGGCTCGAGGGACATTTGTCTTCTGAAAAATACATTTAAAAGGGAGATGAATGAGAAGGAACAATAGTTTTTGGCGTCAGTGAAACAGTGTCCCCAGTCGATGTTGAAATCAATATGCCCTTACATTTAACAGCTGGTTGAAAGCAAAATGAAATCCAGACTTGTAGTCCGTGGTGCCTTTAGCCTGCATCTGTTGCACTGCATCCTTGAAGATCTTTTTGTTGCGCACGTTAGCCTGGACGAGATGTTTGAAGCAGGGAACCACAGCCTCTGCCTTCTCGTTAAACTGAAGCACAGCAGGAGACACAGTTTGGCTTAAAAGACTGAAAATCAGCGACAACAAAGCCAAGACAGAGAGATGTGGAAATGATGGAGGATCAGTGGTGTAGACTCTAGCAGATACTAACCCTGGCCACGTTGACATAGTCGTCATCAGACAAAGTGTCCAGCATTTCCATCACTGACGCTTTGATCAGTTTTAGGGTGAGTCCACTGACGCTGCCGCTCCTGAGGAAACACAAATATGCAGCGGCAGATGTCTAAGTTTAGTTTGTACTAAAATAAGTATGTGAGCCAGGCTGCAGTTGATGTGAATAAAGTGCTTCTAAATGGGAGCTGATTTTGTGGCATTTCCGACTCATTTTGTGTAAATTAGTGGGGCTGCATTTGTGTATTCTACCTACAACAATGGAGGATATGTGAGGAAATATAAGCTCAAGGAAAAGATCAGTGGTTGAATCGTAAAACCCTTTTAGACATATGGAAAAGAAATCTGTGTAGAAGATTCTTGGTAAACTTATGAACTCCTGATTGCTTCAACATATTTAAAAAAAAAACCCAATTAGGTCTTTTAATAAGAACAGTATAATTAACTGCTCTCTCCCTCTGAGTCTCCAACTAAAATCTTCAGTAGTGTTGAAAAATGAACACATGCTTCCTCCAGATGTTCAATCACAGAGGTCATTTCCCCTGCAGCAGAAATGAATCATCATTGATAAATCCCTTTGGGCAGTTTTTTGTTCATATTTCCACTCTCTCCTCCCACATTTTGCAGTCGACAAAGGAACCCACTCATGTCCAGTTTGCAGTAACCTAAACACGACTTTCAGCAGTGCTGCTAAAACTGAAAGCACAAAAAATACTTAATGTAACTCCAGTGAATATATGGACAAACACTATTTAGCAAATTATACCTTGAGGATCCTAAATATTGTCTGAATGAATACATTTAGAGTCTATAATCGTCAGGTTTTTGGCTTATAGTAAAATTATAATCATACAAAACAACGTGGCGCTCAGAAATGTCCATTGTTCAGTACTCATTGTTTCCTATTTGGACTTGAATGCATGGCTGCCTCGGTGACTCTCTTGGTATACGTGTATGAACAAACCTGTTTCATGCTAATAAAAGGTCATGCATGAGGACTCTTCTCATGTTTTCCTCATTCAACTCAATAATATAATTAACCTAACAAAGTGTGCCGATGAAAGACCACTCATCACCTCAATGAATAGCAGCCATGAGTAGAAAACAGTGACACAGGAGGCTGCTGTGCACGATCATGAATTTGAAAACAAAACAGACTCTACCATATCCTGATCCTGATCCACCATGGTAACAGGAGACAAAATTCAGTCAGATCATGTTTAAGCTTTAAGCACTTTTGTCACTTCCTGGCGTAGAGTTAGACAACGAGATCGATGCAACTCAGAAACCAGCAGCTGGTTAGCTTAGCTTAGCATGAGGACTGTAAACAGGGGGAAGCAGCTAGCCTGGCTCTGTCAAAAGGTATCAAAATCCACCTTCCAGCAACTATAAAGCTGACCAATTAACACGTTATCACCTTATTTAATCAAGGGCCTAATGTTGAATGAACACACACAAGAGTGGTATCAATCTCCTCATCTGACTCAGCCAGGGTCTTCAGCCACAGTTATCAAATTATATCTACTGTATGTTCTGCTGTTCCTCCACTTACTATAAAACAACGAGCCAATTTAGATTTTGTTCTAGTGTCTATATCATCATCAACTTAACCTTTAGTCTGTTACACAACGAGCCGCACTCTCAGCTGGTTTTGGCTGCAGACTCAGTGCCAGTGCGCTGTTTTTCCACTACAATACAACTTGAGGCTACAGTAGCTTGTTTCGCTGGCCTTTAAACGCCTGAAGAAGCTGCTCACTTATGTGTTATAACACCAGAGATGGTCTCTTCACCTCACTTGTGTGAGAGAGAGAAAGAGCGCAAGAAAGAGGCCGAGTAACGCTTTGCAGATGGATTTCAGCACCAGTTAATTATTTAAAACTGTGAGGAAAAGAAAAGTTTTGTGGGATTTTTTTACATCCCAGGGACACAGGCAGTAGTAGAAGAGACACACACACTTTGGACACATTCATCCAAGACAATACAGAACCACACTTTGTGAAATGTTATTAATTACTTACACATCAACCAGAATGACCATGTCCTTGGGAGACGAGGCTCCCTGGATGTACCTGTGACAAAGGAAAAGATACGATACTTCAACCCTGTGAATCTACTGCACTTGCATAAGAACAACATGAAAAGACGTTTTAAGCAGCAAACTGTACCAGGGCCTCCTCCTGACGTCATACAAGTCGATTTTATCAGGGGCTTTCCAAGGTGTAGCTGAAAAAATGTAAAGATTTTTGTCTTATATCATTTACGTACATTTGAGTTCAATCCATTTAAAATGAGACCTCTGTAGTCAACATCAGGTTAGGAAACACAGCAGTGGTTGTTAATAAATCTACCTGGGTAGTAGCGAGTGACACCTGTCGCACTCCCGAACGCTTGCCACAGCAGAGACGGATCCTCTTGACTGTTTTCCATGAACACTTTCTCAAGCGCCTGCGTCCAGTTCAACTCATTCAGAATGACTGGAGCTGATGGGGAAGAGTGTAAAATTTCTTAGATATGCCCTTAAAATATGTAAAGTAAATGAACTCAGAAGCATAGAGAGGTGAAGTCAGGCCCCTTCTGGTTTGCCCCATGAGACCTTGTTTCAGAAAATAATTGTCCAGTAGTCAGTGGCGAGAGACAAATCATTTTTTGATCCTGCACCATGAATTACATATATTTTTATAAATTTAAAAGACTTCGCAAGTCAAGAAAGCCACATTTTGTTGTAAAAATTGTAAAATACCATTTAGTTTTGTGTAAAACTGCTCAGCAACACCAACATGGCTGTCACCTCGACACAGAAAAAGCATTAAAAGGTGAAAAAGTGTGGACATAACAGCTGCAGTTACGTGAAAGGTTAGTTAGTTCTTGGTTAGCGTTAAACGAGACGACGTCGCGAAGGCCACTGTTGGGTGTGTAGTTTTCCTAATTACGTACTTTCAGTCTTGTATTTGATTAATTTTTTAGACAAACTGCGAATTTCACCAGTTGAAAAATTCTTTTAAATCGACAAACATCATATGTGTAATTCAAAAACTGATTTTTTTCTCCCCATATGTTACATATATATTTTCCACCTGAAGGGGCGTGACTTTGCCTCTCTACGTGGCATCTTTACATGTTGCCGTGTAATAAACAATATGATAAGAACTTCACTTGCCTCCTTTATAAATATCTGTGGGAATCTGAACAGCTGTGTAGGAATAGTTGACATTGTTTTTGAAGTTTGGATCGTACACAAACTCCAGCTTGATGTGCGAAGGATTTTCCACCTCCCCTTCTCCATCCATGGAATACTGTGAGAACATGAGAGAGAAAGCATTATCACCACTACTGCACCTTTTTTTATTGCAAACAGACACTTTTGATTTACAGTCTACCCTCTGTCGAATGACCTCCGCAAATATGTATTTGTCTCTTACTCACATAATCCAGCTCTGCCTTTGAGTCATAATAAGCCATGTCCAGCTCCTACAAGGAAAAAGATGCACATAAGAGACAGCTGCAGTGTTGACAACTGTAAAACAACACAAGGACTGGTAGACATGTGCTAAGGTCAGTAGACACATGGAGGGATGGATTAACATCTCAATCACCAAAACAAAACATTTTTGTCCTTCTTTCATTTATATGCCTTCCAAAGTCTCTTGTCAACCCCAAATCTGGGCAAAATGAACAGTTTCTTTCAGGATTATTAGGGATATAAACAAAAAAATAAATAAAAAGGAATAGTTGCAGCCGAAATCTATGACGGGTTAAAGGAATGAATTAGATTTAGCCTGGAAAAATCCATTAGCAAAATTTCAAATATGATGCATTATTACAGAGTGGTGATACAACTAATAAGTGAAATCAGTGAGCTTTTTTGTACCGTCACTAACAGCATCATAAGGCTATTCATGAGAGTTTAACACATGTTGTTCGGATCGCCATAGCAACACTCAAAGTCAAGCAGCAGCCATTTATCACAGCTCATTTTCTCACAATGACCAGGTCTATCAATGTGCTGAACGACGGTGAGATAGACCAATCGTCACTCGTAAATGTCACATGAAAAGTGGGACTGATACTGTTAGTTGATCAATTTTGTGCAAATAATTAATTATTTAATCTCCAAAATGGCAACAATAATCACACAAAGGTCTGTCAGAAGTGAGAACAGCATGGAGAAGAAGCAGCAAATCTTGATGCTGTAAGTACCAAATGTTTCCAATTGTTTTCCGCTCAGTGCTGTCACATTATGAATCAGTAGACAGGCTGTCAGGCTTGGGAAGAGCATCACCATCTGTTAGTCTTAGTTTTTGAAGAGTCCTACCATACTTCAGAATAAGCGTGACATCTACTCAGGGGCTGCTGTGTTCCTATTTTTGGTCTGCTCTGATTACTAAATGTTATCTCCAAACAGGGTCTCAGCCTGAATTACTATTCAAGTTAATATGACAAGTCTCTTCCTGTGTGCCTGTTTGTCTTTTTGCTGTTAGTAATACAGAGCTCCCCTCCTCAGAGGAGCGCCTGTGAGTTTTCCTCCATGTTGACCTCTCCTGAGAGCTCTGCTTCTTTAGACCCGAGCCTGTCAGCAGTGTTTCAAATCTCTGTTTAAAAATGTGTTGCCAAATACACAGATATCGAGTCAGTTTTTGGTAGAGAATGGGAAAGAATGAGGAGTACGCAAAAGAAAGAAAGAAAGAAAGAAAGAAATAGGGATCTTCAGTCCAAAATTCAAATAATCATTTTTGAGTTGATTTTCATATTGATGCTGGAAAACAGTGGGTCCCAATCTAAAGGGTTTATTGCATGCTTTAGAAAATGGATGACCATTTTGGAAAGTCTACACCATTTTCAATGAATGGGCTAAATCGTGCAAAACCTCCCCTGTCTTTTAAAACGACAGAGGGATTCAGTGCCTCAGAGGAGGACATGAGAGGCCATGTGAGAGGATGAGGTTAACCCCATTTCATTTTGCTGGGCAAATGAAGCAGACCAAGTGGAAAAGTGGAATGCCAATGTGTGTGGGACTCGACAGAGCTGCACGGCTGAGTGCTCTCAGTCGTCTGTTTCACCCAGCTGAGCACGGAGGGATCTGCTCAGCTGACTGGTGTAAATGTTCTTTCTCAGGTCGTCCTATTTAGAGTCACAGCGCTCAGAGACGTATCCATCTGATTTGAGCTCACATCGCTGGTTAAATATGACTACGCAACCTGTCCGCTATGCAAAGCAATAATTCATTATTATTCCTTTGACTGTCCGTGTCATGCTTTGACATTTAGGTTTTTCCTGTTTTATTTTGTAGTTCTCGTCTCAGGTATCATATTTTGCTCTTTACTTCCTCCCTTTGTTCTTTCCCCACCTATTTTTAATCTTCATCTGTGTTTTTATGTGTTGATTAATCCCTGAGCCTGTGTTTTTCTCTTACTATTTTCAGTTTGTACGTTCTGTTTCCCCCACATCAGTCCTGCGTCTCCTGTATTCTTCGTATTCCTGCCTGTGTTCCTAGTGCTTCTTTGGTTTGTACTTTATTTAGTTTTATTTAGTTTCTGCTCCTTCTGTTTTGTTGCCAACTTTTTTGTATTTGCATTTTGTATTTAGACCTTAGCTTTGTTATTAAAGCTTGCTTTTTGTTGTTATACCTGCCTTTCTGTTTTCAAATGGGTTTCATTAGTTAATTCCTTGTTTTTGTAATTCTTAAGTACTTGAATTCTTATCAGTTTTGGTCTCTGGATTTTAGCTTTATTTAATCAAAACTCACTTTTGTTTTGTCAACCTGTCCAACTCTTTTGGCCACATATCTACACTAGATGTATTAATGCCTTTTGTTGTCATGGTCCTTGCTTTTAGTTTTGCTATTTCCTGTTTTATGTTGAAAGAGACTCCTTATTTGTCATTTTTGCTTTACACTTCCTGTCTTTGTCTTTTCCCACCTGTTCTTTGTGGTTTCAATAGTTAATCCCTGTGGCTTTGTAGTTTGTTTTTGTATTTCTCTTTAGTTTTTTCTTGGATTTTTATCAGCCTGCTTTTGTTGCATCCCTTTGTTCCTTGGATTTTAGCCTTTTGTTTCACAACTTGCCTTTGTGTCCTGCATTTGGGATCCTTTTTGCTAAACCATAACAGTAATAGTAACAGTATTTTTCATAAAAAACAAACTAGCTCCCCAAAACTGTAAATATTATAAGCTGACTTAACTTTAAAAAAGTCAGGAAACAGATTACCTCAGTTTGGAATAACTTAAAAATCATTAGTCTAGTAATTGGTTTCCTCAAACAATTTTTTAAAGTAAAGTCACTTATTCAGATTTTAGAGTGTATTATAATGAATAAGTTTAAACATGGAGTACGTTTATGGCTTGACTCCAAGATTGTGAATTGAAACAATAATTCCGACAAAACTGAAACTTGTCAAACTGGCTTTCCACCTCCATTACACTTTTTAAAACGACTGCCACACTAAACTGTGATATGGGTCAAATCCACTGAAGACAAAAAAACCATAGGCTCTTTTCCTAGAGGCTCTATTTTTCTGAAACAGGACACAGACGTGAATGGAAGCAAAATCTACAGGCACAAACACAAATGGACATAACCAGCAACTTCTTTGCAATTTTGATGACCACAGGCGTCGCCGCAACAGAGGCACAGCTGGGCGCAAAGTGGAAGAGAGGCTGAATACATTATTAAGAGGAATTCAGAATCAGCAGGTTGAGTTGGAGTGAGCTCCAGTTATGACACATGAGCTACTTCCATCCCCTTTAAACACAGCAACAGGTGAAACAGAGGCACAGCGGCTGAAGAGAATGAATTCATCTCACAATAGAACAACACGCAACAACCAAAAGTTAGTAGTGCAAACAATTAACACAAGCTAATTAATCAAACTCTGTGGTTCTGACTCTCCCCTGCATATCTGCAAAGCCTCATTTATGTGTTTAAGTCTGATAAACAAAAAGTCTATTTGCATCAAATCTGTCTTCATTTATCAAATGGAAATATTTTTCTAGTCAGTGTTTGGAGAAACGTACAAGGCCAGTTATGATTGGTGCATTGTCAAACAATCTAAATATTTAATGAAGGTATCCCCGCTGTGCCAGCTGTGAGTAGAGTAAGCAGGATATTGGGGAGTGTGATCTTCAGCCGTGGAGTTGGTTCTGAGTAGAAGGAAAAACAAGTGAACAAAATCCACTGAAGGCTGGGGGGTGTTTCTGCCTCCGCAATCTGCACTCTCACTCTCAGTCTTTTTATTTATTTTTATCATTTATTTATAACCTCTTGCTGTTGTGCACCCTGACAGTCTTTTGCGTCCTGAGCTTTTGCCTTCAGGACCCAGCAGCAGCTCTGAGATTATATTTGATTATGGGTCACGTCAGGTCTTATATTTCAGGGTCGAGTCCGGTCTAGAATCCAGTCAGAGATAACTGCAGGTAACAGAACAGTTCACGAGGTTTGTTGGTGCGGTGGTGGGCACAGGTTTGCAGGACTTGCATGTGTGAATTTGTTGTAAAGCGTGTTCATGGACTCATAATCGTCTTGACATGACTGAAAACTAGAATACCTCCGCTAAGGCCCAACAATCCCCTTTAATTTAATTAAGCCTATCCAATATAAAGCTCAAAAGCCTCTGAACTTTAAACCACCCATAACTGCTAAACCATCATTTAAACTCACCAGTACTCACTCATAGATACCAGCCACCTTTATTAATTTTTTTCATCAAGATCCATGCATTATTACCTACAAAATTAACAAAAAGGTCATGTATAATTTATAAAAAGATCAAAAAAACATAACCGACCATTGGAAGTTTTTGAGTTTGATGCTGTCCACAGTAAACATAATATTAACCGTATATCATAAAAAATATAATTTTTTTACCTTTATTCCATCCTGCCATAGATGCTCTCGCTGGAGCCGCTCTGCTTCACTGGCCAACCTCTAAAAATGTTGAGAACAGAGAAACACTCACATTAGAGGAGAGAGTGCAATGACATGTCTGATTTCTGTGAACAAGGAGGAAGAAGAAAACTGATATATGATATAATATAATGTCATTATCACACTAACTGGAACTATAAAAACAAAAGAAGAAATAAGCAGCAGATGAAACATCACAGTCAGTGTTTCACAAGAAATACTCACATCGAGGGCTTTGCGCTTCTTAGCCAGGAGTTTCTCGATATCTGAAGCAACCTTCTCCACAATCTTCCGAGGCTGATTCCTCACCAGACTAAACCGTCGTCTCTCTTCATTGTATATCTGTAAATTTTTAATGGACAAAGTTAAAAACATAAGAGCGATAACAGCTGCACAGTCATTCTATTGTGTCTGTTTCTGCTGACCTAATGTCTTGCTAATGACAAAATGCAAACTTCGACATACTGTCTATGCTGACTTCACATAAATCTGTGTTACCATTAGTGCAGTTGATTGGTGTGGGCATTATCTGTGTGATATTTGAAAATAATAATCGTAAAATTTAATGTGAAGACAACATTCACTCAGAACAACCCTGAAGGCAGACAGACCCTTATAATTCAAAACTCATGAATTTGTAAAAGCAATTCCTTTTTTCTATTCAAATACTGAGGACACTGGGGAGAAAAGTCGTGTGTTGTGTTTGTGTTCAATTCAAATCTAAATATGGATCCTGGCATGCAGTCTACTCACACACAATGTCGCTTTTTGTCTTTGAAAAAAAGTTTTCACTGAAGAATCACGCAACTGGAATGTCAGACACCATGTGGTATTTATTCTCTGAGCCAAGACTGACTTATTTAAGGTTATCATCTTAATCCCACAAAGAAGAGGAACAACAACATGTCATCCTGCTACATGTTAATTAATGGTAAACTATGCAGGAGTTCCCTAAAAACAATGTATAGACTCATAGAAAAGTCTCTCAGTCATCACTTGTGAGCCACTGGAAGTGTGGGCCTGCTGTCTGCCTGTATTTTCTCATTTTCTTTTTATTATCTCAGCGTTTGGGACGTTCCCTGGTCATTAAATACAGACGCTTTGGGTTGGTAGCTCACTCGGGTCGTGGTAGTAGACGATGCTATCATCCATCACCGAAGGCTGACACTCATCGATTACTTACCCCTCTACTGTTGTAACACTGTGATTTAAAAGGCGTCCCCTATCAGAGAACGCAGAGAAGTAATGTGTCCATGCAGACTAACGTTACGTCTCCATGTCCTGCTTTTTATTTTTATTATTGAAGGAACAATAAGAAAATAATTGTTGCCCCCCCATCCCCCCAAAAAAGATGTTGTCATCCATTACAATGTCTCACCCTGGACATCATCATATGCCAGCTCAGTAGACACTGTCGACCTTTAAGCTCACCGACATTTGTATTTGATGATCAGGGAAGGAGAGACTCAATTATCTTTCTTGCTTACTGCAACCAACAAATCCTGCAATAGTGTGCCTTAACCTGGAGTGAAAATACACTCAAAGCTCATGACAACACAGAGACAAAGTTTGAATGATTATGAGGCTTAAACCACATAAAAAATACTGCAGAGCTGGCCGGTTGACGGTGAAACATTTGGCTTCATTTCCTCCACTAATAATGTCTTCCAGTGGAGCTGAAGATTGAGGTTTATTTCCCTCAGAGATGACAATAAATGGGAAGCTTAGAGTCTATTTCAGCCACAAGACTAGATCTATTTTAATGTATACAGCTGAGTCACAGTCTGCTGTGTGATTCACTCTGAGGAAAGGTAAAATAACTGTTTACCCCTTTTCATTACATTCTGCTCTGAAGCTTATTGCCATCTAAACAGACCGGATTCACCCAGATTCTGCTCTTAATGCTCCTCTCCAGAGGACCAGCAGTTAAATTAGACCTCACATGGAAACACATCACAGTTCAACTTCAGAGGACCTGAAATGTGGCCTCACAAAGTATTCCTTATGATTTCATACTCCAGAGATCCTTTGTGGGTCATTGGGAGACATCCAGGGAACGACACTGGAGGGACGACACATTTGAACTGCATGAGCAAACGTCTGAGTGACTTTTTCTACTTCAAAACTTTACAACTGCATAAAAACAAAATCAGGTGCTGTAGAGAAAGTTTGCTACCTTTTTGCACGAAATACTGCCCCTTTCTACACATTTAGGAGCAAAAACATGAACTTTACCCACATTCAAGAGCTCTCCAAAAACAAACAACACCTTTTGTTATAGTCTTGATTTTGCCTGAAATATCTAACCACACAAACATCGTCTTCAGCTGTAGACTATCACACACAGAACCCAAGTGGAGTTCAAGAGGTTCATCATCATCAGATATGCAGGGGACAAGATATCCTCAGTATCTAGCTATGAGTTGCGGTCTGGTGGGTTTCAGGCCATCAGACGCTCTACCTCATGAGGAAAGCTGTCAGACAGAAGATGAAAATACGACAGGCACCGACCTGGATGAATACATTTGGCCAACCTGCATACATACTGTATGACAGCCGTTCCCTATAAAATGGACTTCATAAAATGAACTTCAAGACATCCCTCAAGTTGTGTACTGAGCAGCTGCTTTTTGGCCCACGCCGGCCGCACAGATGGGAGCATGCAGTAATGAACAGGGTGTCTCTGTGAGCCGCGTGCTGTCTGCGAAGAACTCGGCCCTGTGTGGAATATATTCAGATTCAAGATATAATGCTCACCAAGGATATGATGTAGATAAAATAAACCTTTATCAGAACAGCCTTTAACAATTTCCAAGGTTAAGAAATGGTAGCTTTCTTTGGAATAAAAAACAAACAAAATTAGTTCTGTCTTTGGGATTTAATTAACAAACAGCACCATCAAAAACATCCCTATCAAACTGCAGGAAGCCGTTTCAGAGGTAAAAAGAAAACCTGATGTGGAGCTGGGCTGTATCACAGAGGCCATCAAATTAAATGCAAATGTAAAATCTGGCTTTTTATAAGTTGAGAAATCGAAAATGACATTTAATTTAAATTACACGCATTTCCAAGATTGCACTGAGCTCTCCAGGCAGAGTAGAACAATTTCTTTAACAGAGTGTTTCAGGAGCACGGAGGGATTAATGAGGATTGAATGACCGAGTGAGTCTCACATCAAGGCATTACTGCAGGCTGCAGGCTGACCATCTGCTCTGCTGTGACACAAACAGAGAGGACACGTGCCGCTGCTCTCTGCTGAGGGAACGCCCCCACACATCTCCACTGAGCAGGGCTCTCTTGCCCCCTACAGATGATCTCTTGTCCTGGTTTCTGGCATTTGACTCATCAGGGACAGCCCCTCATTCTCAGCTGCCCCAATTGTTACAGCGAGGATGTTAAATAACACTGACGACTTATTGGACACTACAGGTAAAGGAGATTGGACATGTATCTGCAGTGTATGTTGCATGCAGTCAGTGGTTACAACTTTCAGTTTCTGCCACAAACATCAAAACAGCTTAGTTCAGTTTCATTTTAGAGATGCAACAATTACTTTTTATTACTGATTAATATGCTGATTATTTCCCTGATCCCTGAATAGATTCTTCAAACAAGTTTTGCTTGTGAAGCCCAATTCTGATATACTTTCTCTCTGTTCCATGACGTTCCAGTGTTGTCCATGAACTACTCTGTAATACTAGCAAACCAAATCTGTGGTTGAGAACAGTCCCAAAAATGCTCTTTGCTCAAAACTACAGTGCCCAGCTTCTGCAAATTATTTATCCTTTTCCAAAAATGGATTTGGTTTTAAAGATAAACATCTTCAGAGGGAACAAATGGACTTGGAGTTGAGATTAAGATAAAGCAGGGAAGATGTAAAGTGTTGAGACGTGTACAAAAACAGTGTTAGTTTTAGCCTTTTCATAAGCTTTGTTATGAAAGATATCCCTAACCTTATCCTTTAAAAATGTCAACACAGACATCTTTTATCAATACCCATGTTTCTCAGGACAACCAACTGACCTCATTGGTAACCAACCCAATCGCCAGGAATATTGGCGTGTACGTGTGTTACAATGTACGTTTCTGAAAACCACATTGACACTTGGAATTTCTTTAGGTTGCAACTTTACGTTCCATTCAATTCAATTTTCAATTTTATGTTGTCACAATGCTGTGTTGATGGTCTAGTTAGGTTTAGGCACATAAACCAATTGGTTAGGGTTCGAAAAAGATCAGACTTAAAATACCTGTTTTGGTCACGACAATCACAGCTGGAGATGCCTCAAGGTCTCGTCAAAATCACCTGGTTGTGTCTTCACAATCACAGCTGCAGATGTCCCGACTTCTTGTCAAAGACATCCACTTTTTGTCACCATAAACGTGGCTGAAAATTGTCCCAACGTCTAATTAAAAATATCCAGTGATTTCACACGTATAAATGTTGAAAGCAGTCTTAAACTGCGATCACTGGTTTGACAGCTTTCTCGCCTGTAACTCCACCACCATCCCCTCTACCTCAGGATATGGAAGTCACATAATAAACATGTAACGTAAACGTTATATGACAAGTAGTCTAGAAATGTCAACATGGTACGTAACCTATGACAGACACAAATGTAAATGTGTCTGTGGTTCGCAGAAACGTTAACTGCCAACATTTTATCCTGGCGGCTGATCTGTGGTGACAGTTTTCACAGAAGCTACCTTTTTACAGACGAAATGTTCAAAATCCAGGCTATTTTTCCTTTAAAATGAAACCAGGTTTCTCATGTACATGGTGTGTCAGTTAGACACCAGGTTACTGCAGAGAGCCATGAGTCACATTAATGTGTATAATACAAAAACTCAAAATGCATCTGATGAAACATACATGTGCATGACTACAAAGTAATGCATTCATGAAAGTGAATTGCCATACTAGCAAGAAAATAACGCAGGTATTACATGATCAGATTATGAAAGATGTGAATTAGTATTCATGCATGTAGGTGTTATTAAGCTCATGACTTCATGAAACATAGATATTCTAAATCAGACCACTGTGGGTGTGTGTTCAGGCATCTCCCTCGCTTGAATCGTGCAATGTGTGCAAGATTGATAATTATTGCAAACAACACACAAAGTGCCAGCAAGATTTGGCTTTGGTATCTCAAAAGCCGAGCATACATGATGGAAACTGATGAATATGAAAGCTACTACAAAGAGTTTTGTGTCTCTCCAGGGAAAGCTAAAGCATTGTGTTATTGGCTGTTCCCAATAAATTGAGTGAAAAAAAGAAACAAAGAGGTTCATGCAAGCCAGACTCTCATTGTTTCATGTTTCAGGCACCTCCTTTGCTTTGGCTCTGAAACTTAATGGATTCACAGCGTCTTCTTTTTTTTTGCACACTGACCTCTCTGCCGGGTGCATTTCTTATTGAGTTAATGCAGCACTGTGATGAGTAAGAACCTGTATATACGATAAAAAGAGAGCTACACACTCACCCCTTTCAACTGCTGAGCTCCAGTGATGTGCTGAAAGACTCTGTCAATCTCCTGCTCGATACGCCTGGCCCAGTGCATTATCCTGTGGATAGACATCACAGGCTGACTGTCACACAACGCAAACAAATGGAAACGATATGTGTGTGTGAGTCTGTGTGTGTGTGTATGTGAGAGAGAGAGAGAGAGAGAAAGAGAGAGAGTGAGAGAGTGAGTATTTCAAAGAAGTAAACTGTGGTGTTGCAACAATAGTCAAAGCTGTTACATGTGCATAGATTAAAACGTGCTTCAATTAAGAAATCACATTATCTTCAAAAAGAGATTACTCTGAAAATGAGAGGTTTACTTCTTTTGGCTCTTGATAACATAAACAGATGTGGTTCAAAGATGTACAAAATGTAAAGGGTTAGGGTTAGGTCCATACTGTAACCAACACAATTAACAAGATAAAAGATAAAACACAACTTTGATACTATCAACAAAATCATTACAAGAAAAAACATCTCCAGTTGTCTTATTACCACTGATCACACCAATTCAACATTTTCTCATCCGATGCAACTTTCATTGACTGACAAGACGAATAGAAAAGAAGCTTATTCAACAACTGCATCCATCGCCGAGGTTGAGCGTGAGGCCATGAAACGTTAGGAACGCTACCTAATCAGCTTTGTTGACTCATCGTCATAATTCTGTGAAAGGATATTTCCCAAAGCAAAGGAAAACATACAATTTGCCACATCATTATGTAATAAGTACATAAATAGCTTTTAAAACCTGCTGCGACAGCCAGGATCACTTGATGCAACTGGCATTTTTTGCAATGTCCTAAAAATAGAGCGACTAATGAGCCAGGATAAACAAAACAACTCCACAATCCAGTGGGGAAGAGGTATGCATGTGGCTCTAGAGGGGAGTAATACACTAGATACTTATTCTATACTCACAATGGAAGTTGTATTTCATCCTGTTGATTTTGTTTGTGGTGTGCAAAATTCTTTATATTGCGCTGGATAAACAAACACACACCGTCAAAGGACTGGAGGACTGTCAGCACCAACACAGGATGTTTTCAGGAAAACTAATGTTAAAAAAGGAAAGCTTTCAGAGGTTTGGGTAGCTGGCTGTTTCATGGTTAAGCGTCTGACAGCATCAGCATTCGTACCAATATCGCAAATGTTAACTCCAACACAGAAATCACACCCACCATCGACTGCACACCAGAAACACCAGCGCTGTGAGAGCACATGTGGTTCCAGCACATGTGGTTCCAGCAGCTAATTCCCTCCCAGCCCACACAGACATCACAAGAACAGGAAGAAGAAGCCTTGTTTTATATGGAAGCGAAACTGGACTAAAAAGTATTGCCATATCTGAATGTGTGAAAACATTTTGTACGAATACATTCAAATGTGTGAACGTGTAAAAATGTTCTGATCAAATGAATCCAATTGCTTGAATTAGGCCTACTGAAAGAAAGCTGAAGAAATAGATGTAATCATCTAATTTTTGAAACTGTGGGAAGGAGTTGATGTGCATGATATCATGTGAACAAATAAAAAAAGATTTGTACAAATAATTTCCAATGTGGTAGATCATGAAGAAAATCTGCACACAAAGGTTTGAAGTTGCACGTCATCTCTGCTTGTGTGTGAAAATAGTTGACACAGAACACCACAGCATGTGCCAATCCCAAGTTTATAGCTACAGATTAAAACTACAGATACAAATCAACCTACAGGTACAAGGACTCTTGTCCAACATTTGACACCTCGTCCTGAACATTTGGGGTGGGGTATCAATTCACTATCCAGACCTTTGTGGCAATTTTTTTTCCCAGCAGTTTGCTCCGTGGTGGATTGCCTGCCGCCGCCAAATCCTGTTTCCAAGTTTTACCCCTACCCCTAGTGTTTGAGTGAACCCCTTGACCCCTGTGCTCCTCCTGATATCAGAGGAGCGGGACCAGGTGCAGTAACTTCACTGCTGGACTTTACTTAAATTTCAAGCACCATATGCCATCAGAGAGGAGGATGTGGCATTGATATACGTGAAATTTGGGACTGTCATGCACAAGTCAGCCATAACAATGTAACATTAGTGAGCTAGGTAGTTGAGACATCAGCAAATGTTTTATGCTTTTTATGAAGAAAAGGAACATAATACATTGAAAAGACAGACAGCTGTCATGACTGTTGGCTTGAGAAATCCCTGTTTGGAGGGCCATGTAGTCCTAACACTTCACCATGCCCCTCTAACCCAACGAGAATCTGGAAACACTACCCCTAGATGTGGACGTGCAAAATGGAGGGGTAGGGCTACGTGTTAGGGGTGTACTGGGAAAAACATTGAAATGTGAGTGTACAGGACAGGAGGTGGAAAATCCAGTTGAGCTCCTGAATCTAACATTAGGAGGTGAGTGGCTGCCTGCCTGTTTTTAGCTAATCATGTTAATATAGTTTAGATAGCTGTGAAGAGATCATTCTTCCCTGTAATGGTTTCAAGAAATGGCTAGAGTGGCAATGTCAGCGCTATGATGCTCAACAATAACGTGAATAGTTTGATATTTAGTTGATATTTTTGCAGGAATTTAGCAATTAGAGGTCCATCTGATTCCCCTGTGTGTCATGTAACATTAAAATAAATGGTGTGTGTTACATTAGCTGATCACTGAAGAAGAATGCCCTGCCCTGTTTAAACATTCATTTATTGCCGTCTGATGTGATGGTTTGGTAGCGTAATATGATTTATTGGCAACATGAAGAACTGCAAGGAAAGCAATAAAGCTGGCGATGGAGCAGGAAGGCAGCGAGAGCAATCTAATGAAGGATTTCTGGACATTATGCTAAATTCCAGCGTGGCATTATCTAGATATATAACAGGCATAGTTACGTGATGTTTGAAAGCAACCCCACTCCTGATTTTATGCATATGAACTTCAGAAACACACTCTCCACTTTCCCCCTATGATCAATTTCATTAGAATAAATCACAAGACAAATCCACTGCATCCAGTGAAGACAGAAATATGTGGTAAAAGACCGCAGATACAATTCCATCAAGAAAATGTTAATCAAAGTGCTGCGATCCATGCTGCTGCTGGATAACAAGCTTTCAGGGTTCATACTTGACTTTGCCAGTGACCATGCCTCAGGTGATGATGGCTCGTTCTCTAAATGATCACTGGTTACACACAGCCTGGGGTCAGACGGTAATGAGACAAAGAGCAGATGGGAGGCTTGTATCCAGGCAGGAAAATGTTTACTAATGTGTTGATTAATTTGTTTCTCTGCACTGAATTATTCACAATCAAAACACGATATTAAAGCAAACATCTCATTGTTGTTTCCTGTCAACACTTTTCAGGTAACCAATGCATCTGATATTAGATGATTAATGGTATGTGCACACTTTTCCCCTGATGCAACTCGGTAACATCGTTCATTAGAGGCTCCCTGCCTGGTGCTGTAAGTGCCAATGCATTCTCCTACCTAAACGTCTGAATAGGTTGATTGCCAGTGACTCCAAAAAAGATTAAGAGTGGAGCCATCAGCAACAAGCACAACTGTATTTCCATTTGTTGCAATAAATGGTTACTCCTGTGACGAGTGTTCCTGACTGAAATAAGGTCCGTGGTCAACACAAGCTTAAGATGTTTTCACGTCTTGTTGTACAACATAAAATACGTCAGTAAAGACCCAAAATTTAAATTAAAAAGCACTAACTAGCTTTAAATGGCGGCTGCTAACAAGTGACTAAATGAGACTACAGAAGCTGCCGAGGACATTAAACGGCAACACACCACCTTTACAGCTGGGCTTTAGTCTGAAACTATTCTCACTCTAACTTAACAACCTGTAGATTGATCAGTTTATAGAAAAATATGATTTTATAGTGTGATAATGCTGCATTACAGTCAACTTAGAGCTAAAAAATTTCCGACCTCCTACAAAACAGTACAGTACACTTCCTACTTGTAAGCTCTAGGCAAATCTACTCCAACTACCCCCGGAGCAGTTTTCCGATGTTACACAACAATGGTAGCAATGGCAGGGGTAGAATGTATTTGTATTATTATTATATTTAGATACGGTTGTATAAAATTGTCATAATATGGAAAGTATAGAGGCGTCTCTTATCTCATGCATCATTTTCCCTCCTCTGTTTTGTTTATATATGCAAGGATGCTGCACAGCTGAGGGTTCGGTGTGTCTACGCTTGCCCAAAGAGACGTCATTTTGTAACGGTCAGCCAAGTTTTATGTTAACGTTTGCTGTCGTGCACCTGGAACGCTTGGAGGACTGAAGTTATAAATTTCAACAAGGAAGCAAATGTCTGGCAATATTTGAACCTACTGCATGTATCCACCATGACCTCCTCCCTACGTCACAGTCCTAGGGCCACTAGAATGACCCCAGTGGAATTTATTTTCAATACAGTACGGAAAGGAGACACTCAACAGCGTCATCAACACAACATATACAGTATGTGCTCTGTATGTCTTCTTCCAAAATGTGTTCTTAGTGATTAACAGCATAATCTCATCCCAAACTGCCATTTTCAAAGCAGCACACACAATCCTACACAACCTATCAGAACAAAAGCAGCATCCTGCAGCATGAGAGCTGGTGTCTTTCATATTCAGTGCATCAATGCGTGTGCAGTCTACTAGCCACAGGGAACAGAATCACTTAGGATGAAGAATATGCTATAAAGGACTAAAGATTGTGGTAAATACTACAGCATTTATGTTATAGACTCCCTGTATGCCTGTCCTTTGCCATCTTATTCTCAAGAGAGCCTGAGGATCACTGAATGAAAGCAGTCTCAGTGAAGATCACTTCACTTCACTGGTTCAGCCTTCATTCACTGACTGAACATGTGATCCCCTGTTCAGCCAGACAAAATGGATTAGGGAAGACTTTGTGCACCCGAAACATTTAATTGAGCTTTCTACCTAAATTAGTTCGAACCAGGAAATAAATCTTAATACCCAGAAAATCGGCTCGAATCCTGTAAGTGACCAGAGAGTCGATTCATTATCAGTCAGACAGCTCCAAGCAGAGCTACGAGACAACATCACAGATTAATGTCTTGTTGGGCTTGTTTCTAGTGTTGGAAGAGCCACAAATTTTGGCTAAACAGCTCAGATCCACAGAAACACCCATTTCAACAATGAGGAGCCATTATCTGGATATCCTTTGTTTCCTCAGTTTTCATTTTATTATGATCTGAACACAGATGACCGTCCTCCATCACACTTCACTTCTTCTGATAGAAACGTTCCTCTGGGCTGCAGGAAAATTAAGATATAAACACTTGATTTTTTTTTTTTAACTCCAGCAGCATCAAAACTATCACTCTTAAGGCCCATTTAAGATGTGATGGAGTGCCTGACAAAGTGTCCTCGACAAGCAGGGGCACTATTTAAAAGTGAAAATTATTTTCAGCTCCAGGCAGTTGAGGCAGCGGCAGAAAAAAGTGATCTGAAAAAAGAGCAGCAGCTATTGACAACTGTGAAAGTGGCAATGATCAGAAGAAGATGTATTTTTTGATAAACCCTTTTAAAAACACATTCTGGTTGTCAGTAGGATTCATTTTCTACCGATTTGCCACAGGCCAGCGTGTTAATGTGATTACTGCAGCCCTGAAGCCAAGACCACCATGGCTGATCAAATGAAGATGTTTATGAAAATAAATGACTGAGCTGTTCTTTCTTGCTACAGAACAGAACAATGTTGAGTCAGCATCTTGTGATTCTCACACAATACTTATTTGGCAGAAATAAAACATTTAAACCAGACTAGCACGCACAATCTTGGGATTATTCTCCAGGTCTAAATCATTCTAACTTTGTACATTTTGTTACTTTTTAAATACTTTCAGCGGTATGTTTTGGGGTATATGATGATACATATCTTATCATGTGATAATAGAAAAACACTGATTGTTTCATATTATTATATTATATTTGTCCATTTGTAAATGGGTCAATTGCAGCACTAGGCAGAGACATTGTGAACTAAGAATTCAACTGATGATGTGTTTATTTCTGCATATGACAATGAAGCCTTTGAATCAAACAAACTATCCTGGGAACCAGACAGACTGCAAGCTCATGTTTCATTTGCTCTGGAAGATGTCAGTTTACAAACAAACATGGAGGAGAGTGAAAGCGATACAGAACAACCCAATCACCAGAATCAATGTTGGCACTTTATTTTTCACAAATATTGTTGAGACATGATGAAACTACATTTCTTTATGTTGCACTCGAGTTTCTTTAGGTTCAGTTTTCTCCTTTATATTGTGAAAAGCTGAGCTTATGATCTTGTTAGGTTTAGGCACAAGGAACAACTTTTACTATACTATACATTGTTTTCAGGAAACTCCTGCAGAGTATACCTTTAACAAAAACAATAACATTAGTATCCACGATGATTTCCCATTAATTGACTTGAATTACCAAACCATTATTATTCTGAGATCAATAGAATCACTGAACATATGCAAAAGACTCGGTTCACAAGCTTGTTGCATCACAAGTTAATTTAAAAACGCTACTGTAAGGGGTTGTAAAACCCCTACAGTGTGAATAAATCAGGTTTGTTTTATGACTGTAGCTCACAGACCTGCAGCACAGCTTTAACTGCGTGAGTCAGTGCAGCTGAAGCACAATCCAAAGTTTTTTACTGCGTGCTCCATTTCGTCTCCTCCCGAGCCCTGTGGGACGTCAGAAGACTCCGTATCGCAGTGCTGCGATGAAGCGGCTGAGCAGCACAGCGCGCTCGTGCCTCTTCTCTGTTACCTGCTATACTCACACACCCCTGGGAGGAGAGCGAGAGAGGCAGTACGTGATGTGACCCATATTCACTTACAGCAGAGAGAGCGAGAGGGTGAGCGGGTGGAGCAGCAGAGCGATAGGTGGAGGATGAGCAGGAGATAGAGGAGACATTTACAGCTCCATGTATATATGTATGTGCTACGTCTTTGTCTATGTGCAGCATCTATTTAGTAAAAATGATGTGTGTATACGACTAAACATGTTTTGGAGGATTGCCCGGATTACATTTTTTTTAGACATCCTACAGGGATGAACATGTCTGTTCAGGCTGAAATATCTCAACAACCACTGGACGGATCGCCATGAATTTTGTACACAAACTCTTGATCCCCAGAGGATGAATCCTCATGACTTTGGCGATCCTCTGACTTTGGCTCTATAATGACGCCATGAGGTTTATGTTTGTAACAGGGCCACACAATTAATAGGAATATAATTGGACTTGCGGTATGGCCAAGTGTAATATCCAAATGGAAAGAAGCTGCAATAATTTGATAAAGGTAAAATGTGTGAATAGCAGCATTATAATGAAGTCCTGTAGTGCTGCAGAGTCGGTACAGACGCCACCAATGTCATGTCATCATGATTTTGACAGTGAAATGAAAATAGTAGTACAATGATCATTCATACATTATTGTACATTAATATCTGTCAAAATAATCGCAATGAAATTGACTATACCATTAAACCTTAGTTTGTGGTTTTAAATGAAATGTCTGAACAACTGCTTGAAGGACTGTCATGACTTTGGTTCAGATATTAACGTCCTTCTCAGGATGAACTGTAATTACCTAATTTTCCAGTTAACACCTGCAAAACCAGTGACATTCCCATAGGCCTCAGTTGTACTTTGTGCTTGGAGGTAATTACCGAATTATCACACTAAACAAACACGGTGAACACGGTACACATTATACCTACTCAACATCAGCATGTTAGCATTGTCTTCGTGAGCATGTTAGCAGAAGACTGCGTTGGGATACGGTTCACACGGGACCCAACACAAATCTTAGAGGAGCGGACGGTTTTCACTTTTTCCGGTGATTTAGCCAAATGCTAACAAGAATAGATGATCAAGCAGGTCGAACACTGTTTTTAATTTCTCCATTTTTACTGAGAGAAAAATGCTCTAAAACATAATTTCCCTTCATTATTACAGGCATGTATGTATCTCTTTATGATTGCTACACAGTAAAATAACATGTTTTCCCTGCGAGACAAGAGGAGACACAAAATCAATGTTGCGCAGGCGTGAATAGTCAGAATGTTTGTGAGTGCCAGCGGAGGTGTGGAAGCTCTACATGTTAGCATTTAGCTCAAAGCACAGCTGTAGAGTCTCATGGAGCCATTAGCATAGCTGAAGACTCTTATAGTCTTGTTAGTTAATGATTGGCAACACAAACTAATGCTTTGGGGCTCTGTCTTCATTGCGTGTGTTAAGGTGTTCAATTAAAACATGATTAACATTTTATGGTTATATTTAATCAACTCAAAGCACTGGGCAGAGGTTAGGGAAGGACCATGTCAGCACTGGCTTGAACCACAATACTTTTTTTTTATATTTAACCATAACAATTAATGCTGCAACAATAAGAAGTTTCATTGATTTGTTGATCAACAGAACAGAAATCTAAGTGACAGCAAGCAACAAAATCAATCGTTTAGCTCCATTGTGAAGCAAAAATTTCCAAGATGTGAGGATTAGCTGCTCCTCCTTTGTCCAGATCACTGTAAATTGATCGCATCTGGGTTTTTGTCTGTTGGTCAAACAAAACAAGACATCAGAAAATGTTGTTTTCTCTTTCTTTTGGCTGTTTTCCTCTAAATAGTTAAGCCAGTGACTCTAGCAAAAAAATAAAAAACAGATTGAATTTAAACGAACACTGAACCTGAACTTGGTGTTTCCTTTCATGTGTGTTTCTCTCGAGCAGCTACTTCTGTAAAAATACTTCTCAAACTCAAGGACACAAAAGACACAAGGCTCTCCCGCTCCGCTGATAGAAAACTCCAGAGCATGACAGGTTTTTCGACAAGACTCGCCAGTTTTCTGCATTCCTTCCCTGTTAAAACTTCACACGCTTTGCCCTCTACATGTCAATGCTAGAATACATTTAAGGGCCATTGCTTGAGAACCACAAGGACGACCAAAATCAACTGACAAAAAGACAGATCGATCGGTAATGAAAATAATTATGAGGGGAGCCCTTGATCTGTGATGTCTTCCCATTCTTAACCAAGTGTTTTGGTTGCCTTAACCCCACAAACATGAGTAAAGTCCTGCTCTGCAAAGTCTAACTGATGTCACACTTCCTGGATTGGAAAAACAACATTGCCAGTGAATGATTTCAAGCAGGAATTACATTTCTTCCAGAGCGTAGTTGGAGAGCAAATTAGTAGCAGAGACATACTTTATGTGGAGAGAGGGTTGTTATCTATCTATCTATCTAACTATCTATCTATCTATCTATCTATCTATCTATCTATCTATCTATCTGCAGAGACAGAAGCAAGAGTCAGACAGAAGGGGCGGGAGTGAAAACAGGGCGAAGGGATATAAATCCTCACTGCTGCAGTATTAATTCTTAATTGGAATGAGATGCTGTTCTTCAGCGTAGCGATTCTGCTTCATTTAGCTTACATGAAGAGACCCAGGGCAGAGGGCTATGTAGCTGTTTCGGAGCACTCAGCAGAAAAATAAGGAGGAGGAGGAGGAGGAGGAGGAGGAGGAGGAGAAAGCAGCAGCTATACCCTACTTGAAATAACCCAATTCATCATAAAACACACACATACACATACACGCACACGCCTCTGATTTATAGACCTCCTTCCTAATTGGTAAATACACCTCGGATCTCCAGTAGTGATTGGCCAGAGAGCCCTCGCTGCGTGCCCCGAAGATGAGTGGACCATCTGGCCTGTTCCTCCCTCCAGAGCAGCCTGATTGCAGAGCCTGGAGGTGGGCCCAGATAACTGGAGTCTCAAGTTATGTGCCAGCTGTACTAAACAGGGACGGGTTAAAGGTGAGGAATTAAGAGCGAGGCACAGGATTGATTTAAATGTAGAGAAAGTGTTCATTAAAACACGTCTTTCAGCAGGATTTCCAACAAAACCACACCTTTCTTCTTCATCCGTGCAACATCCTACAACTACTACGTACTATAGGCTATTGCTGGAAGAGGCTGCACGAGAGGTTTCACCAAATAAAGCAATGTGTTGCTCTTTACTTGACAGCCTGCATGGAAAAATCTAGCAGTGGCGCACAAGAATAGCAGGGGGGATCGCTGGGGGGGAAAAAAAGCCCTTTTCAGTTTTTACAACCACTGCACAGACTTAATGCTTTACTTTAAGTGTCACATCTCTCCATCCATTTCATTATTTTTTAATGTCTCCCACATTCAAAGTTATTTTGCATATTACTCTTTCAAGCCTCTGAGGGTTTTTCATTCCACCTCTCCATCACATCTGTTGTTGCTGATGTGTGTATCCATCTGCATTATTTCCTCATGTGGGTAGAAAAACAAAACAGTTCTGATGCAAGACACAGATGCGAGGCTTAATTGCTGTCCAAATACTGCACGTTTTATCTGACATAAAAGCCAACTTGACGATTCAAAGAAAACATCAATCATGACATCCTGTGAAATGTGACGATAAAACCCTTTTAACGCTGTGAGCAAGCTTTCCCCCCTGACACTGTGGACGACACCTCAGCTTTGAAACACCCAGCCTTTACATTGATGCCATCGCCAACACTGTCACAAATTACATAACAGCGGCGAATAAAGCAGGATGACAGAAGTCTCTCCCGAGTGGACAAGCCCCAAAGTTGTCTCCCATCACAGCCCCGCTATGTTTTCAATCAGGCTCGCCGTTACTTACGTGTACTGCTGGGGGAAGGTGAGCCCCGCCGCTCCAGGCCACGATGCGCTGAACATCAAGATAATCTGGATAGATACCAAGCAGACGATGCTGCAAGACCTTTTGCCTATCGCCATTTTCCATTAACAATTCTCGTCACGGGCTTTTCGGTGCGTGAATGAAGCGCTCCGGACTGTCTCCGGGGTGTAAAAAGCCGAGGCTGGTGTGTGTGTATGTGTGTGTGTGTGCGTGTATGTGTGTGTGTGGACGTCCGGCTTCAGTTTCCCGACGAGTTCATGTCGGTGTGTGCCGTCAAGTGGACGCGGAGGAGGCAGGCATTGGCCGTGGAGGCATCGCGGACGGTGGGAGATGCACTAATGCAGCTGCCAAGACACTGCAGAGTCTCTCCTCCTGCTCCCACATACACCAACACCAACACCAACAGCACCACCACCACACAGGCCGGCGCGTCCACGACAGCCCTCTCTCTCTCTCTCTCTCTCTCTCTCTCTCTCTTTCTCTCTCATCCGCCAGGCGCGTTCACGTCACCAGGCAACAGAGGAGCAGCAGAAGCATCCAGTTTGGCTTTATTTATCTCTGCAGAGCCACGTGGGATTTGTCATCGACATACATTTCGTTTTTATGCTCTTCTGGATGGACTACAGCCGTTCAGCAGGATGCAACAGAGGGTCCCTGAATGCGACATGATGAAGAAACTGTTTAACACTAACCTACACATTATATTTAGGATTTAAAGGAGACATGTTCTGCTCATTTTCAGGTTCATCATTTTATTTTGGGGCACTACTAGAAAAGGGTGAATGGATTAATTTTTGAAAAACACATCAGTCTTCTCATACTGTCCAGTGCTGCAGCATTGTATTCCCCCCCTCTGTCTGAAATGCTCTGTTTTAGCTCCTGTCTCTTTAAGGCCCCTCCTTCCAAATACCCAGTCTGCTCTGATTGGTCAGCTTGCACACGCCTGAGCCAGTGCCTCTAACAACAACAGAGCAGCTGCCAAGCCCCCAGGAAAAGCAGCAGGCTTTGAAGCCAGTTTTTGTAGTGGCTAAACAGTGTAATGACATCGTCACGTGATGCACTGCGGCCCAGAAAGACATTTTCCCATAAGCTTACAATGTGAAAGAAGCCTCTGTAAAACGGTAGATACATTTTTGAAAAAAGACATGTACACAGGGAGTTACAGTAATCAAGGTGAGATTAAATAATTGCACGGACAACCTTGATTTTTGTAATATTATGTAGCTGATAAAAACATGATTGGACAATCTTTTTTACGTGTACATCTAGGTTAAAATCTTTTGGCTGAGTGCTTTAAGTTGGAGGTGAGTTGACCGAGGAGGTGATTATCAAACTGAGTCCTGATATGAAAGGGGATGACTTCAGATGTGGTGTCGTTCACAAGAACATATAAAAAACACAGAAGGAAAGAAAGAAAATGAAAAAACAAAACAGGTCTCCTTTAAAATAAACAAATTGTGCTTTAACATGTACATCATCCTTCTATAAATCCTGCCTGCAGTATACAGCCCACTGGAGGCCTACATTGACATGCAGGCTATACATGCATGCACATAACCCCCCACTTCATGTATTTAAAGGAAAAAGCTCACCCAATAATGACAATTCAGTCATATCTATGTCACGTTTCAGATTGCTATGGGCACAAATGGGTTTCTGAAAAGGTCGACCGACGCCAGAGCATCTGTTTGAAGTTCATATTCCTTGCTAAGAGCTCAGTTAAACTGCCTTTGATCAAAGTCTCTTGATTTTGAATATCTGCCAACCAAATCCTATCTAATATGTTTTTGTACTTTCATGTAGGACAGCTGTACAAAATACTGAGACTATAGTAACATTTAATTAAAATACAGTATAATTAGCAAAGACAAAAACATTTAAATCAGTTTGACAGGAGAGTGGCTCTGCTTCAAGAAAATATAACATGCATCTCAGGTTTGCTTTGATGGTTTGAGTATTTCGTCTTCTGTTCTTTTTTGTTTCATATCGGTGCAGAGGAGTGTCAGCGTGGATCTACTATTGCAGGAAGCTTTGGACAGGAGCCAGACAGCCTGTCTTTATCTCCACAGGAACGAAATACGTTCAGGTTCGGCTGAACCAACAGCAGCACTCTAGAGTCCTGAGAATCTGACAGAGAATCAACACGACTAAAAATGATGATATGTGATAATGATTGCCCTGTTGTACATGTCAGATCTTATTATACCATATATTCCAACTCGTGCATTACGCTCTCAAAATTCAGGGCTCCTGACGGTTCGAAGGGTTAAGAAGAAGTCAGCTAGCTGCAGGGCTTTTTCCTATCGGGCCCCCTTCCCCTGGAATAACCTCCCAGCTGACATCAGACAATCTGGTTCTATTGACACCTTTAAATCTAAACTCAAAACTCATTTCTTTGACTTAATCTTTAATTAGTCCTCGACTTCAATTGCTAGCTTCTTCAGTGGGTCGGTCTCAGTCTCAATGAGTTACCTATAGTATTAGAATTTACATCGTCCTGCCGACGAGAAACAATCTGCTTTTCTGATTAACATCGCATTTCTGTTTTTGTTTTCTGTCCCCACAAGCTGCATGCTGTGTCACTCTCTCACTCTCTCTATCTTCCTCCTCCTCCTCCTCTTTCTCCTCCTCCCCCTTTTCCTCCTCCTCCTCCTCCTCTCTTTCCATTCAGGCTCCCTTCTGATGGACCACGGGCCCCTGGGACCATCTACCTCTCCTGGCTCCTGCTGCCTCACATACTGTCGGATCTGGATCATCACACCCTGGGCTCCGCTGGATCATTGCTCTCCTCTGTTTTACTATCTCCTTATATCTGTATTTCTGTAAATTCTGATACCTCCTTGCTCTGATCTCTCTGTCTATTGCTAATTATCTTGTGTGGCCTGCCCTCTTCCAGGTCACCATGGTGGAGGGGAGGTTGTGTGGCTCGGGCACCACTTGGCGATGCCTCAGCCTCCTCAGTCATCTCCTGGATCCACACACTTTACATGTTATAATCTGTATCAGATATTCTGTCAATGCAGCTTGTAAACTATGATTTTGTTGTTCTTTTCTGTACATGCGACATCTATTGCAAGTCTGTCATCCTGGGAGAGGGATCCCTCCTCTGTGGCTCTTCCTGAGGTTTCTTCCATCTTCTTTTCCTTCCCCGTTAAAAGGGTTTTTTTTCCATCAACATGGCAAGTTTTTCCTCACTCGAATCGTGGGTCTAAGGACAGAGGATGTTGTTCACTGTATAGACTGTAAAGCCCATTGAGGCAATGTGATTGTGATTTTGGGCTATATAAATAAAAATTGATTTGATTTGATACAACTCACTGGATGCAACTGAAAATTACAATCAGGTCCTTAATTGCAACATGAGAAAAACGTTAGGAAGGTCTTTTTATCTTCTTACCTCACTTTTCCTCCAGCATACATTTAAAGCTGCTGTAGGTGACGTATTTGTATTAAAATAAGTGTTAAATAGCTCTGATTTCCAAGTGTAATCACTGTTATAGAGTGTTTTGTCAGCAGCCCATGTGTCTTGTCCCACTGCTCACGCAGCAAAACAGAAAAAAAAAAAAAAATGGTATCCCTGCACACTTTATCCAATCAGGACAGAGATCTCCATAAACAGTATGTCCTGTCTGCTCGTGGACATGTAGAGAGCAGGATCCTCATATTCTGGTACCTACAACCAGGCTACCAATTCCAGTAATTCGATGACGAAGGGCAAATTATGAAAAACACTTGAAGAAAAGAAAGAGGCAGAGAGAGCTGCCTAAAAAAAAAAAAGAACAAAAGAGTTGTGCAAGTGTGGTGATGTGGAGAGGACGGAGGGGATTGTTAACTGCAAAACGGACAAGAACATTGCTAAAACGACAACAACGCGTACAGCAGCTTTAATCAATAAACCTTTCTCACAGCAGACATTTTCACTTGTTCAACACAGGTGTAACTAATAACAATAATACTGGCTGTGTTGTTCAGGATGGCATTACACCTAAATGGAACAGAGGCATCGTGAATGTTACTCGTCACGACTGCGTAAAAGTCTGTTTCCCATTTTGCCTGATGTGTCTCATGTCCAGCTTGGGTCAGCACCAGGAGAGGAGTGACTCACCCGATGTTTCCATTGGAGCGGTTATGTCACTGCTTTGTGAGACCCGAGTGGCAGGGAAATGACGGGCCACGTCAGTGATGTATCACACCCTCTCTACGGTGAATATGAGTTGTTACCATGAGGTCGGCGGTACAGGAACTTTCATTATAGCTCTGTTAAAAAAAAGATCCTTGAGATATGAGGTATGCGGCTTGCAGTTTGGTATAAGTATTATTTATTGTTTGTGATGTTGTGAGGCACTTTCTTAAATGTGGAGGATATGGAGGATAATAAACATAACTCATTAAACATAGTGAATACAGATTAGACCAATCATAACATCACTGAAACCTATGGCTTATTACCGTAATATTACTGTAATATATAGAGGCTCTGCTGCAAGCAAACTGCGCAGAGATAAACCTAAAACTGATGCAACGCAGACTGCATTAGCCAGGCATGTTAGACATGCTCTATATGAGCACAAAGGTATGGAGAAATGTTGCATGGAAAATGGGAAATTAATGATAGAAAAATGTAAAATGTGTAGTAGCACAGAAGGAATAAAAAAATTAAAACTAGAGTGAAAAAACACTGAGATACATTTATTTCATCACCAGCGTAATAGAAACATATAATTCTGTTTTGATTCTCTTACAACCCATTGATTTTCTTAATTATTGAAATCATTATTGGCTCATTAAACAGGCTATTAGTGACAATAGTCTCTCCTGGTACACGTAAACCAGTAGACAGTAATTTGAGGATGAAGCTTCTCTCCCATCTGTAAACTCTTTACAAACGGTTCTTCAATCATATAGTCTTAAAAGACATCGCAGATATAAGAATCCTTCACCTTTGTCAATGGCCTTTGTACTGTAAATCTGCAAAAATAAATATTCTAAAACAGTAGTAAAAACAGTGTAACAGAACAACAAAATATACTGACCACAGTATGTGATTGTGGAACTGTAATCTCTGACAGACTACAATTAATTCCCATTTACGGGAGAATCTTATGGCTATCACGACGGGGTTTGGCTGTAATTACAGTACGTGCACAGGACAATTGCAGCAGCACTGCAGGAGAGCACACTAGAGAGAAATGCCACTCAGCTGGAAGATTTACAGTATGTATGTTCCTTCATACACGGCAGCATCTGTGATATAAACAGCTTCTGCCAGGAGCAAGAAACCCAGAGAGAAGATGTCAAATGAAGCTGCTTGAACAGTGAAATAAAGACTGATATGAGCTTTTTTCCCATGTTGATCTGTTTTATTTCACACTAGTTTGTACCATTTCCCTCACTCAGGTCAGTCTCCTTGTTTTAACATCTTTGAGAGCTGTAGGTTTGTATATAATGATATTAATGCTGATAAGACCACAGCAGGGTGTGTGTGGAGCGCCTGCAGGAGTCAGGTTAAATCTCCCCATGTGCTCTCTGCTCGGGTGTCCTGACCGAGACTTGAATCCCTGGATCACCTCACTTCAGAGCCGATGTTATTGGGTCTGATCCTGACCCCTGACCAAGA
The DNA here is from genome assembly GCF_040436345.1 of Pagrus major. Classification (NCBI taxonomy): domain Eukaryota; kingdom Metazoa; phylum Chordata; class Actinopteri; order Spariformes; family Sparidae; genus Pagrus; species Pagrus major. The sequence continues at coordinate 18,506,891 of NC_133220.1, forward strand.
GAGCGAGAGTGAGAGGGAGCAACTCTCAAAGGATTTAAATTTACTCAGAAATAACATGCATGTAAACCACTTTGGCCTCAAAACAGATGGCTGCATTTTACTGTTATAATGCTTGGGGTGCACAAAATTCATTAAAAGCTTTCCTGACAAAGTGGGAAACTGAGTTTTTCTATGATAAGCTGGTTAACATCACCTATGTTTTTCCGCAGCCCGGCACTCAGATGCTCGACAGCTCATCAGACAAGATGACTACACCTATTCCTGCCCCCTCTGGGAGGAAGGATGTGGGTTCAGCTTTTAGTCGTCTCCCTGACGGCCCCATGTGCTAATACTGCTGTCATGTCCTGGGGAGAGAGAAGACTAATTACTGACTGCTCAGTCTTCCTGCCATTACCCCTCGGAGAGCCATACACTGTTAATTGGACGACAACTCCAAAGGGAGCTGAACTGTAGATGAGACCGACCTTTACCTCAAGAAAACAGCATTACACAACAGACATTTTTAATTTCTCATTTCACTGAGTGCACCTCCATTTCACAACATCATTGTTTACAACAATACTCCATTTTATCTTTATAAATTAAGGCACGTTCTCCTGAATAAATGTAAACAACCTCTTGTTTAGGTCATTTGCTGGAAGAACAAGGCTGAGTGACTGACTGTAGGCCAACTTTTCACTTGTCTTGATCTAATCGATTTTAAAATGCAAATATTTGTGTTTCTCTGTCTGAGAAATGTGAACTGCATCATTCCACCAGATTTTCTTAAAATATCTTTTGGCCTTCTTCAGATCAGATAGAACAGCTGAAGAGTGACAGCAAACAGGATGCAAGAGAGGAGGGATGACGATCCGAATCCTCGGCCACCGTGGCGAGGACACAGCCTATGTACAGCCCATTTTACATATTTAACTGCATTAATTAAACATGACAGTCTGCATCTTCACTAACAGCTTTGAACTGCACTTAGTCACAATTGTGCGGTGAGCTAACTGCTAACATGCTGATGTTTAGCAGGTATAATGTTTTCTATATTCAAAATCAATCTGCAGTGAAAAAAAGTATTTTTATGTTGTATTCAGCCTCTTTGCTTCTTTTAGGGCAGAGGTGCCTGCATTTTTCTAAACTGAAACTTTACAGTCAGCCAAAGGTAAACACCCACTATATTGCATCACTAGAATGCAATATGGGACAAGGATCCCAAGTCTCCTAAGTGGGCTGACTTTCTGTGTGCCATGCTGAGATTATGAAAAACAATTTATAATTGGGGCGCCTCGATCTTTAAAGATCATTTTTACCTCACATAAAACCCCAGCATAAACATTATAAGTTTAGAATTAATTCACATTTTTGCTAGAAACATCTGCCAGCCCAAATGGAACCTTATGGTGGGCCAACTTTGGCCCATGGGCCCACTTTTGACAGCTTTAGGGCAATCATTGTAATATTAGCTTTAATTCCGTCTTGCACATTGTTAACAGACTAAATGCTTTCAGCCATGTGATGCTGAAGCTCAATGTGGTGGGTAGGCTGGACCCTTCCCCCAAATACGATACCTAATGGTAGTTTTGGGCTGCACTTAATGATCATTTGAAGGCTGCATTGATAGATTCAGTAGTTTATCTGATGTTTGGACATTTTTATTGATTTAGTTATGGTAAATGTTATTGCCTGTCCTTGAAGCAGATGGCTGTTATGCTTTTGCCGTGGGCAGTCAAAAATCGTCTTCCATGACATGACACAGCTCTAACCCTGCTGCTCATTCACTGATGTCTTAAATTGCTCATTAGTGTGGAATCAGGCACGAACCTCTAACTTGTGTACAAGAAAGTATGACCATGAAAGTAATGAACAAATATATTTATTCAAATCAAGTTTATTAAATAAAATTATATTTGTGGAATCATAGTTTTAAAATCAAGCTAAATCTAAAAAGTGGCTATTAAGTGACATTTGATCTCAGAGTTTATCAAATCAAAGTCATCTTCACATTTTAGTATGTTAACTTTTCCATACTGAAGGAAAACACTGTTTACATAATAGCTGATATTTCTTTTAGACTGCATACACACAGGCACACTCAATCAACAATGTTGACATACAGTAAGTATGTTGTTAAAAAACCGCTGCATACTGAGGTATGCAAAGCTTACTGCGCCTATATCCTGAGAATCATTTTAAAAAATCAACAGTACCAAAGGCTAAGTGCTCAGTTTTGGCTAATGATATACATGTTCTCATTCTTTGGTAATCTCTGCAAATAATTCAAGTTAAATATTCAGATCATCCGTGAAATATGTTTTAAAGAGGATTAAAAATGAAGACTTGTCTAAGCCTCAGCAGGACAGGCAGGAACGCTTGCTAGAGCTGAGATGAGCCTCTCAAACACGCTGATGCCTTTCAGGAAGACTTGCTCATTCAGATACTCGTTGTGATCGTGCAGCAGGATTGGCGTCCGGTTCATTGGGGAAAAGCCGATAGCAGGGATACCCACCTAGATTCAACAAACAAACCTATTACCGGGGACAGAACTGAAGGAATGGAAAAGCTTTCACCCAACAATGTTGTGATAATTGAATGACTTTTTTCTTCTTGTTATCATATCCAGCTCTTATACTCACAGCTCGGATAAAGCGGCTATCTGTGGCAGCTGGAAATATCTCCTTTTCCAAAGTCATATTCCTACAGTGGAGATAATAAAATGAAACTTAGTTGTCATGACACAAGGACAGATTCAACATGCGATTATCGGCTACAGTTAAAAAAGCCTGTGCAACAGCCTGTGTTCGGCAGTGTTAGACAGGCACGACCATTTACATATTTCCAGTGGAATATACAGTAAATGACAAAAGAAAAGAAGCGTTGTCCTCAGTTCTGTGACAAGTAATGGTAGACAGCACAGACAATGTGGTCCATTCGAAACAGGATTGTGGGAGCTGTGTGAATATTTGCAGCTGAGGTGTGAAAATTCACGGAGCGAATGCATTACAATGAGTTGTGTAAACAAAAATGGAGGATGCAAAAATCTGATTTACTAAAACAGTAGACAAAGATTTATGTTGGGTTCCTGATATATCTAAGACATTTAATTGCTCATCTACTGTAAACAGATGTAAAGTTTTTGTATCAGTACACAGATTATGTTTGCTCACATTGACTTGCAGGCTCCACTGAAGGTGCTCCACCAAGGATCATTCTCCTCTGTCGAAGTCACATTCTGGTTCATATGTTTCTGCAATGGATGGTAGCTCATTTAATTTAACTGACAACAAGAACATATCACTTCTAGAATGAGGTACTGAGTGTACATGCACTGACCTGAGCAAATTCGTAGGTGACATCTTCTCCTGCTTCTTTACACCACTGTTTGATCTGTCTTTCAAACTCCTGGTAGGATAATGATAATTAAAAAGTTTGTATATTTAACATTGAGCTGGAGGTCATCACATGCCGACACATCTGCCTGTAGATCAGATTTCTGCATGACTACAGAAACAAGTCACACAAACACAAATGTCTTCAGAGAAACATTCAAACCCAAATAGACAAGCACGCCAACACACCTGTAGATTTACTGTAGGTGGTATTCTTAGGTCAAAGCTGACGTCCATTTCAGCTGGGATGACGTTGTAGGCCACACCTCCTTTCACCATGGTCATATTCACCGTGGTGACATCACCGAGCGTGAAACACTCACTGGTATTCAGCCTAAAGTATAAACACTAGTTAGTATCAGAATTATTGCAATTACAATTACATTACTGTGATAAAATCTAGTAGAGTTGACAAGGACTTCAAAGAAATCAGCATCAAATCTTGGTACAAAATAACTAATTAAAATCTCACTGTTTCTGCTAATTTTCATTTATTTCTCTGAGACACAAACACAATACAGAATGGCTGAGGGGTCACCTAATATATGTTTTACATGACCAGGAGCCAAATTATAATTTTTTTTTTTTTTTTTACAATTGGCTGGAAGCTAAACTGATTCTAGCTGAGGCGCACCTCTCATACTCCTGCTTCTACCTCAAAGATAGTAACTCCTACTGCCAGAATGGCGATACCAAGAGAAATCCTGATAGTCCCAATGTGTGAAACTGCCAAGTGTAGTGTCACACAGTGTACTCACCTGTGTTTCTCCTTCTCTCTGAAGTCCAGGAAGGAGTTCATAACATGGCGCTGTGAAGGAAAAGACAGTAAGGTCACTGACACCGTCTTTCTCTGTCCTTGAAACAACAGGTTTTTATGATTTAACAGCTTTTTCAACCAGTTCCAAGACATTGATATTTACCAGCTTCTCTGCAGCTGTGTTCTCAACAAACCTAGAGCCATGACCTGGACTGCCTGGGCAGTGGACTGTAATCCCTGGAAAGAAGAAGGCTTTCTGCTTGATTCAAGATCAACATCATCATCCTTTAAAAGTCCTGAAAATAATATTTTATACTTACACCAGGGGTTCCTCTCGCCATAAAACACAGTGAAAGCCTCGCCAGGGTTGGCCAGACCTACAGAACACATGCAGACAAATAAAACATTTTTAACATTATACTAGTGCACAAAGACAGATATAAGGTCAAACTGTGGGGGCAAAGGCCGGAAGTTGATGTTGTACTGATTAGCAACTACACCACATGAGAATTTATGATCCTCCACAACCAGGGACTGAATCAGCACACATTTGCCTTTGGCTTTAAAATCAATAAAGGTAATTTGGCACGGTGGGTAATATAACATTTCAACATTTAGTTGTCAGACTTTGACCCTAATGACAAACAGATACTCTCTCTGACTCTGTGCACATCAGAACAAGGCTATCAATATGCTGGCAGGATCCTGTCAGATACAGCAAACAATTAGCCTAGAGATGGGCAATAAATTATCTAATTACTTACATTATGGATTTCTCACAGATGTAAATTCATTCCTATTGCAAATGTAAATAAATTGTCTCATTCACATCTAACATCCACTCAGCTCACAGTAAGGTCTTAAACTGGTCATGCTGTAATTAATTACAACAAACATCACAACAAAAGAAATATAAACATCACCGTTATAAAAGAAGGGTTTTACGGGGCAAGTCAGAGGTCAACCATGAAATGCAAGTTTTTGAATTCAAGTCCAGCTGGGGATCTTTATTGCATCTCTCTCTTCCCTCATTTTCTGTTTTCTCTCCACTGTTTGTTATAAATGCTTAAAATGACAAAAAGGGGTTATGTTTAATGTGTGATAATATGATTGTAAAGATGTAAAGTTACATAATTTAGCCCTACTTTAGTCTGGTTTGGTGACTATGCCTGACAAGGGTGATCTGTTGTTGTATTGTTTACTATAGTGTGTATAGTGTTATTAGGTAACTGAGTGGCGTTCAGGGGTCAGGTTCTTTCTCATTAACTTTTCAAAAATGTTGCAAATAGTTATTTATTTACCTTCATCGAGTGCAAAGCCAATGTTTAATTTTTGGAACTCTGGATGCTTCACAAATGTTTCCATTCCCTTGTGACCTCCAACTTCTTCATCTACAAAGAAAGAGAACACATACATTTTAGTTGCCATATTTTCACCTGACAAAAATGCCTATACCTGGCAGGCATATAGTTTAACTTCTGTGAAAGAAGTGTGTAGTTTTGGAGAACTGATTGGATTCTAATTAAAAGCTCTGAGGCGTTTTCAATCATTTTGGCTGATTAGACGTCTGCTAAGGTTCAAGTTGGGTGCAGTTATGTTGAAAAATACATGAAGTCACTAAACTCAATGTGACAACAGATGCATTCCAACACCCAACTGGCACAGTGCTGGTTATGTTGTATCAGAGTCAGAATCCCAATCCTGAAACTCGGGCAAGATCCACCAAGCCCGACTTCACCGACATAGACACAGATGACATCACAGCAGGATGGTAGCTTTTCAAGCTACATGTGCTAATCTGTTAAATCAGCTGTTGTAGTCGCTTGTGAAGTTCATAGACTTGCCACACAGGCATCAGTCTGCTGCGGGAATCCATGTGTTTCCAGGCAGATGATCTGTGATGCATTTAGATCTGAAGTCGGGAATACAGACTTGGAAATATCGACTTCTGACTTGCAATGGATTGCAGCATTAGTGTTGGTTGGGGTTTCCTGTCCACTTAATTTCACCAGGCATAACAGCACGTGCCACTTATGCAGACTTGAATGTAAGGCTTTGAGTAAACACACTACAGCATAATAAACAATACAGACTGTTAAACACATTTTTAAAATAGCTTGTAGGGGTGAACTCTAAATGAAAAAGGTCATGTTTTGTCTTCACCAATTATTACAGTTTTGATACTGTTCACTGTCATACCTGCTGCCTCACTTGTCACTAGCACAACACTTGAAACTAAATTTTCCACTCAAGCCACTGCATAACAAGCAGCACACCAGCTCTATTCAAACTCCAATGGCAGCAAACCTCAGTTTGGAAATGGAGAATTCAGATTTCTAGCATGTTTCATCACCATGTTTAGTGCATTAACACACTACCAGACTGTAAACTGTAGTGTCGCTCCTGGTCTGCCTGTAGGGACATTTCGTTCAACCATAACAGGTGTAAAACAGCTACCAGAAGAGTAAATTTAAATGAGGCAGTCTGAACACGCCTTCACCATCTTGAGAAGAGATCTAATCAGGCAAAATAAGTGAAAACACCTGTGTGGGTGGACCAAGGCTGTGTAGATGCTTTGAGAACAAACTACAAATACAAGAAGGGAAGTAATCAAATATCTTTACCAGGAACAAACATTAGGTGCACAGTGCGCATCAGTTTCCGTCCCTCTGCCTTCAGTCTTCTGACTGCCTGGATATACCTGCAAAGAACAAAAGAAGACACAGCAGAGTTATGACAGAAATAAGAAATGGGAGTCTGAAGTGACAGTATGCAGGTTGAGTGAGTAGTTGGGTGTTAAAACAGGTGTTTCACACAGAACATAATTAAAAGTGAAGCTCACAACAACTAGAGCACAAATCCTGTTTAATAAAACAAGTTATCAACCAGTTATACCCACTGTATAGTTACACATTTCATGTCCTGTGATCCCCGGGCATAAATGTTGCCCTCTGCATCTTTGAAAGCACTGAAAGCATCGTATTTCCAATGTTCCTGGAGAAGAGATTGATATCAAATCCATTTTTTTCATGTCTATAACAAACAATAACAGGATTGTAGCACCATGAACAGAGACAGACGCCATACCTGGAAAACAGGTACAACATCTGTGTGGGAATTCAGCAAGATGGATTTCAAGCTTGGGTTCGTCCCTTCCCATGTCATGATTGCCACAACTCTGCCTGGACAAACCTATAGCAAAAACGCCCATTGTATCACTAATGTCACAAATGTTTGCTATATGAATTAGATCACCATCACTGAGACACACCTCAATCTTTTTCATGGGTAGCCCGAGTTCCTCCGCCATTCTGTCCAGGAACCGAAGAGCAGCATCTGTAAATAAATCAACAGACAGCAGAACAGTCTGTTTAATTGTTAATGAAACACTTCTCAGAACACTAGACAGTCGTGATTCCTGCAGCTGCTGGTTGTGGCAGTACTGTGGGACAAGATTTTTCTTAACATCTATTCATTTTCATCCACTTTCAGGTCAGAGTGAGGAGGCAACCAGTCTATTTTTTTCTTGTACATGTGAATATGATAAAAAATGTCCCCCCTTGTATTAATTTTTTAATGTATTTCTATGTTTTTATTGGCTCATTTTGTCTATTGATTGGTTAGTTTTTCTTCTTACTGTGTTTGTTTTTGTAGTTATTTGGTTCATATTGTATTTTCCCAAATTATGTTATAAACATTTATCTATTTGTTTTCTGTAAGCGAAGTGGGGTCCATTGTATAAGACTGATAGCTTTGACCTCTCCTGACACATTTCTTATCTTTTAATTATCTGATTTTTATCCAATCTTATGTGTGTGCAAATTAAAAAAATGTAAAAAGGTGAGCAAAGTAGCCTCTAGGTCCTTTACCCAGCCACTACCCTTAGTTCTTTCTACCACGGGATCCAAAATGCTCCAACGCCAACTGTCAGATACAGAGTAGTCGCTCCTGCACGCAAGGTCTCGTCCTACTTGTTTGTGCCTGACACACCTCCTAACAAAAACAGGATATGAAACCACACCAACACAAATGGCTAAAGTCCTCTGAACTACATTAGGTATTTTTAAAATATTAAAACCTAAATTTGACCCTTAATAATAATGATCACTTTAAAGACATTACATTATTACTGTAAAGAAGCCACGCTTAGACCGTTTCTTATTCTTGGCCATGAGTCCTTATTGTTACAAGTTTCTAGCAGCTTGGGCACACGAATTTGACATAATTGCAACGATCAGAAAAACGTGCTGGCATGGATAAAATGAACTGCAGGCACACAATTCCCATAGATTGGACAATTTGGAAGCAGTTCCCGAGTCCCACCCCTCGGTACAGTATCCAATTATCAAGCAGCAGCTGCCAACATGTGAAATCTCATTCTTTTGGTCAGAGCCACAGCTATTTTGGGTTTCTTTTGAACACAGGTGAGGTGGAAAGCTTTCTCAGCATCACAAGCTTCATGCATAACTAGAAGCATTTAATATCTAACAGACACAGATAAGAATTGGACTTTGAGAAATCACTGCACATAAGATGATAAAGGGATAAAGGGATAAAGGGAAGAGCATTTAACTCATCTACAATAGGCTTTTAAACTACAGGAATGTAAAGTTATATGATCTGACAATGATAATATTTCAAGCGGAATAACAGCAACATAAAAATGACACAACACAAAAAAGGGTATTGTTCACATCCTAACAGCTGTTTAGACCGTGATCTTTAACAAACTGAGTTAGACCTGCAAAGATAAAAATGCCAAAAAATATCCAACTGTGACATTTCCAAAGGGCATGGCTTGATGTTTGGTGTATTGTGAAGAAGATATCTCACCATAGTCTGGGTCTGGGTGGACAGTTTTAAGGCGGAGGTACTCTCTGAACAGACTCACAGAGGGGTCCTCTCCCTCTGGAGAGCTCTGTCCGCCTCCAACACCTGGACCATCCTTGTCAGGCAGCATGGTGCGAGAGATGTCAATCCTCTGAGGACAACGACAACAACACAATGAGCAACATGTCAGGATCATGTGACAAATATCTAAACACTGTCTCGACCCACACACACAGTCAACAACGATAGTTCATGGCAGACAGTCAGGTACCAGGCCTGTAACGTTACCGTCAGCTGTGTTCACCTGCTGAGGATCAATGTAATGCTACGACAGCTAGCTAGCTTAGTTAACTTGTTCCTTTCTCTTTAGCTACAGCTGCGTCCTCACGCGCTAGTGAACAAGCCACGAGCGCCGACAGTGAGAAGAGATTACGTGACAGTGAACAAAGTAGAAGTATTTTTTTATCACGTTTATACACTCAAGGACGTCATATTAAATCAGTACTTACTGTACAGGAGCTGCTGTCTCTCGTCAGGTAAGCAGCTTCGCAGTGTGTCAGCAAACAGCAGCCGATTGGGCCTGAGCCTGCCCTTCAAAATAAAAGACCTGTCGCCGAAGTAAAAGTTTACTGATTTACTGTTTTGCATTAACATGTCAGCACAAATATAGAAGGGCTTGGGCTTTATGTGTGTGCCCTGACAAAGCGAACTTTAAAAAGCGTCACAGATGAAAATACAATGATTTAATTTTTATTGCACAAGCAAATTATGTAATAAAAAAGAGAATACATCTCTTAAACTTTAAAATAACTACCAGTTATTTCTAATATTCAGTCAGTGTTATGTATAATGTTAGTTGTCTCTATAATGTATTTTCTGCATTAGTTCAAAATGATGCATAATTCCTCACATGGGCCAGACACACTCCTGCACATTCACCATATTCAGGTCACTGCACACATGGTGCAATATGTAGTTTTCAAGTAATCTAAAAAAAAAAAGAAAAAAAAAAAGAGGAAGGGTCATTCAGTCGCTGAATCTTGCTTTTTTGCCAGACTGTGGTGACAGCTGTATTGAAGTCTGTGTGAGATGCATGGAGAAACACTCTGAAACTCAATTCATCTATGTGGTTTGACTTCTGGTGAAGAAATGCCTCCAGAAAATGAAAGAGCACACTTCAGAGAGCAGGTTGACCACTGATTTTTTTATTGACACGTTGTTCGTCCCTCGATTTCGTTTGGTTGCAGTGTAACTGCAGTCTAGTCAGCGATATTTGGCTGCCTGCCCCGTTTGGTTATGATATTATTAGCCCTGTCAGTCATTTGGGGAGAGAAATCTGTTGCATCAGAATCAGAAAGCATACGACGTAGATATGTTGAGTTTTAGTGTTGAGTTTCTCCATGCATCTCCCATAGACTTCAATACTGCTGCCAACACAGTCTGGCACCAAAGCAAGAATCGGTGACGTAATGACCCGTCCTTCTTCTTTAGGTTCCTTGGTAATTTTGGGGAAAACATTTTAATCAAAGATTCTTAATTGATCGATTTTCATGACTATATGAACTGAAAAAACAAATTGTCCTAAAAGGACAACACAATTTCATACGGTTTTGTCTGTTTACTATTTTTGCCTTTGAAGTAGCCTGTAGCTTCAGTGTTCTGGGGACCTTATTCCCCTCTGAGGAACGCTTGTTTATTAATTTTTGGGAATATATCAAATAAATATTTCTGAGTTTGTGTTATTACCTTATCAATATTGTAAATAATACCTTTGTTTCCTTTTGAGTTTGAATTTCTTTTTCGAAGCTACATGCTTCAAATTGATTTGGGATCTCTAGCTGTATTGAGCCATTTTCAGTTCCTTTAACATACATTTTCTACAAAAATATGCATAGGCTGGGGCTCAGCATGTGTGTGCCCCCTGATCATGCAAACTATGAAACGGGTCACTGATGAAAATAAACTGGGTTGATGAATTTTGAAAAGTAAAAGCACTTATTTCATATTTATTTATGCACTAATGTGTAAGCAGCATTATATTTTCGCATAGTTTGATCTACAACAATGCATCTTGTCCTGTAAAGAGATATTTTGTATGCAAAATCTTCTGTAAAAAGTATAAGAACAGAAAGAACAATTATTACCTCTGAAAATCAGTGCAGTTTAAGAACATACTTAAAAGAACGTAATTATTCCCAAGACAAGCAAATTATATGTAATTTTCAACATAAGCAAAACCTTCCAGTGGTGGGTGTACAAAGTGGTGTCTGAAAGTCCCCAAGAACTTTCACATATTTTGGCAAAAGCCAGCAGCATAATAACCTCCAATATCATCAAATTATATAAATACATCAGAATAAACTTCAGTTCCCAAAACATGGCATTTTATCAATTGAAACATACAAAAACACAATATTTTTGCTTTTATTTTAAGCTCTGCATATATCTTATTTTAAGTTTGTTTTGGCATGATTGTCCAAACTTACTGCAGATATATTAAATACAACTTAATCATCATAATATAAATAAATGTGAGCTTTTAATCCATTATTTTATATGGTCGATATCCTTTTTAATACAGTTTTTATTACAGCGTGTTATCTGCTGTTTGCTTTTGTTGAGAACGGCGTGTTTTCTGGAAGCTGGAACAGTTATTAGATCCTCATATACAAATCTGTTGGTCAAATGTGAAGCGAACAGAAGCTAATTAAACACAGGCAGCTGCTACATTTGCATATTTACAGTAACCTACATGTCACCTACAAAAATGGTAACGATGAAGCAAACACATTCCATGTTTTTACATGCAAAGAGAGACATGAACCACATGAAACAAAACTCACCACAATACAAATCTGAAGCTATTTTTAAAACAAGCCGAGGTGAAGAAGTCTCATATTTTTACACTATAGGAAACTGAACAAAGTAATGCTTACATGATGGAAACATCTGAAATATTGTTAACTGACACTACAAGATTTTACATGCCATTTTCCATTTATTAAAACCTACTCCCATGCCAATTTTCTTTGCATCAGGTGATGATATGAGAATAATGCTGATCTTGGTGCCTTTCAGCAAAAATGTCACCACACTAAACCGCTGATAAGACGACTTGTCTTCCTCTATGTATTTTCTCTTCTTCTTTCTTTTGTTTCCACCAGTCACCTTCCTCTTCCTCCGTCACACGTCTCACTTCAGTTTGCTTAGGAACTCGATCAATCCTTGGTGAAATTCTCTAGGTTTGTCCATGTAGCAGGCGTGGCGGGCTCCTTCTAACTTTAGCACAAAGTGATGTGGAAGCTGCATGAGGTTCTTGTGGGACTGGGCACCCAGATTTGTGTCCAGGGCTCCATACACAATCAGAGTAGGAGTCTGAAAAAAGCACACAGAAGACTGTGAGACTATACAGCGTAAAACGTTTTTACAAATGCTACAACAATACCAGCATACAGTGGTTAAATCTTCTGTAACTGGATTAATAATCAGTAGCTCTTGTGTATGTATTGCATAAAAACCTACTAGTACTGACAGTAGAGACTGAAGTATGGTAACAGTTACAAAGGACATCAAGATGATACGAAAAAAAAAATTATATTGGGCTAACTTTTAATTAGAACAGCGATTTAAAGTTTTTCTTCTTTTTCCACTCAATCTATTAATGTTTTTTTTTCTTTAACAATTACTCAATAAAGAAAAAGGCAGATTAGTCAATAATGAAAACATTATTAGTTGCAGCCCTAAATTTCTTTTATCTTAAAATACTGTGTCATGAAAACATGCACGAGAAGCCAGAACAAGGCACAGAACTGCATACATAAAACCATTACTGGGTATTTGAAAAGACACGCTACTTGAGCAAGGCCTAAAGATCAGAAAGACAGCAGTCCAATAAGGGCCGACAGTTCATTGATGCTCGAGGGCCCCCTAGTGGGTAAATCTGGTCATGCCTCAGTAGTGTGGATTCCCCATTAAAGGCACAGTCTACCCAAAAATGAAACGTTAACCCTAATGTCACCAATTAAGTTTTTTACTCCATTTGAGTATATTAATCACCACAAACGTAACCTTCCTCACCGGGATATTTTGGTACTGCTGTGGAGTGTAACTTCGGGTACCAACAGGTGCAATGGGGATGAAGCCATGCAGCTGAGCGTTGTTCTTCATGAGGAAAGGGATGGAGTAATGTCCACTCATGGAGGGGCTCAAGAGCACAGCTGCCCTAACACCCAAAGACTCCATGAACCTTGACAGGAGGTCCACCCGATTCTGGTCGGTCTTCAGAGCCTCTGAGTCTGGCGATTTTCCATACCCTTCAAGAAGAATAATAATTTGAGGAAGAGAAGACACAGCTCGATTAGACCATTGTTTAGAGTGATTAATTTGAGTAGCAGTGCATACATATCAAGATGAAACTGATTGCGTATAATCCAGTTTTAAGTGAGATTATCATCATTTCTGATTATGTGCCTACCTGGCAGGTCCATCGCCAAGGCCTGATATCCGTTAGTTGCCAGAAGGGCCATCGTGCCGAGTTCTTCCCAGGTTTTAGATGTGAAGGCCTGGCCATGCAGAAGGACCACTTGCAGCCTGCAAAAAGAAATAATTTTATTTTCCTGTGATTTCTTAGCAGCAGGTTTTTCAAGGCTTTATAACAAGTACAAGCCCCACCAAATATAGTACATTAGAGCTATAGGTCAGCAGGACACCAGCATGTATCAACAGACCATCCTTACTGTCTTACAAAACTGGTTTGGAATTAATAGTTCGGAGGACTCAGCTCACCTCGGCAATATCTGTCGTCCAGCTCCATCAACAGGCAAGGCTTCTCTGAAGAACAGTGGAGGGTCCCCGGGTAGTTGCCCGGTGCGAATGGACACGTTGATGGTTGGAAGCGGAGGAGGAGAGGTGGCCATCAGCCCCATTCTTTGAGCCTCAAGAGACGGCTCCATGCTGCCCTGACGAATGGATGGCAGCAGCAGGTACAGCAGTAACGTGGCCAACAACACCAGGCCCAGGACAACGAGACGATTACGCAAGAAATTCATTTCGTCGAGATGAACGATCTAGGAGAAGTGGACAAAGTGCATTCAGAGAACCCATCATATGGATCCTATGAGGACATTATTTTTTCACCTGTGTCCGTCTGTTGGTTGATTTGTTGGTTTGCCAGCAGGATTACACAAAAACTATTGAACTGCTATCAATGAAATCTGGATGTAGGATGGGTCTCAGCCCAGAATAGATCTCATTGACTTTTGGTGTGGATCCAGATAAAAGGACAGATCCTGGAATGTTCAATCACTTTCTGAAACACTGCGAGATTTTCATTAATTTCTCCGGGAAAAATGCATGAATCAGGCGTATTTAGGTGGCTGTTGTCTATGAGGGAGTGCAATTAATAGCAGATCCTCAATGTGGTGAGGCATGTGCTCTGCTGATTGTTATATCTGTTTATAACAGTATGTTGTGACACAGTTTACCTTTCTCGAAAAACTGCAGCTCCTGTGATTTGGATTTGATTAATTGTGCAACCCTAACTTCCTATGACATACTCATCAACTGCATTGTTGAAATAGGGGAGCAGAGCACACACTTTATATGAACTAATCCTGCCACATCTCCAGATTTCAGCTACTGACCTAATGAGTAAATTTTTAAATGATAAATAAGATTTGGTCTGTAAATAGCCTTTGTGTTTCTTTTACAGTTCAGGGCAGTTCTACCTTAATTAGGCGTGCAGACAATTGCCCCACAAAATTTAAATCAAAGTATAGACAAATGATTCATGCTCACAATGCTCGACACAGTGCACTTTAACATTAGGTAGCTGATAATGTTAACCAGGTTATTATTTTAAGACTAGAGGTGGCTGCGCAGGGAAACAAAATGACTCCAGAAAAAACCCAAGAAATGTAATCAGTTAGGTGAAGGTCGACCCTCCAAGATGAAGGACAACAAATATGTAGCACTACAGCGCAAAAATATTAAGCTGACAAATGTAATGTGAGCCAAAATATGCTAGAAAGCTAACATTAGCTCGATGAGTCGCTCTTCTACTAGCTAAAAATCTCTGTACAATGGGACGCTGTAGGAGACTATAAACATTAATGATGTAGCACCAGAGGAAAACATACCAACACAGAGGAGATAAATGTCAGACACGTTCACTGACAAAAGGATAAGGATGTCTGCTTTATCGTCATGTCTGCTGCATATCGCTGGTTGCCAGTGATGGGAAATGTTGTCGAAAGGCTTCGCGTGGATGCTGGTGGTAGCTAGCTTTTCAAACTGAGAGGAGAAAATGAGCAGTTAGCCAGACGATAGCGACACATTTTTTGCCGACAAGAAACTACCTGTGCTTTCAACTGGTCTTGGATATAAATTAATTAAAGCTGGACAGTTGCTGTTACACGAGAAAGAACAAAATTGATGTATATGTGAGTATTAAAGATCAAATCTACCACGGTGTAAATCCTCTGTTCCTCGTCGGACCATAATACGAGCTGCACATAACAACGCTTAGCACTAATACGTCATTTCCTGTCAAAGCTATCAGCAAATAACATCTGTCAAGTAAATAAGATAAAGTGTTGCTTTTAAAATGAACACGTTATGTAGTATGGATATAGATGACAATTGAATATTGGAAATGTTTGATGAATTTCACCTAAAAGAAGAACTTTATCTGCCATTTGATGTAGATTGCAATGCACCTTTAATTTTTTGTGTGGAAAGTACCACATTCTCAGACCAAACTACAGAAACTTCAGGCTTCACAACTTCAAACTGTATGTACATATGAAACTGTCTTACTTAGCTTACCTGTCAAACCCTCGAGGATAATGGCTTTTATTTACTTTATTCCCTCTTTCTTTAATATTCAATTGTTTTGATATGGACTTTGAATATCTTATATCCTGTTTTCGCTGTTACTTTGTTATAAGAAAAAACAGATCAGCTCAGGTGTATGTTTGATACAGACAGAGCACTTCAACTGTAAACATTTTTAATTCTTTTAATATTTTTGCAGAAACAGTAAACCTGTGTTGTTTAATGGATAGAATCACTACAGTCCCCAGAAAATAAGAAAAACAATAGAAATACATTCAAATTCCTTTTTAAATAATTAAATTATCTGATGAAAATGGTGAATATGAAATATTACCAGATACAAAACCCTTTGATTTTTCCAGATTTGGCTCCAATAGTAACATAAATACATTTAGGCAAGGCATAATTAATTTAGGCATAATGGTTGTAAATTAAGGTTAATTTCCTTATTAACACTTAATCTGTTTGATTATGTACGTTTTAGATTTCAACTTTCGGAGACTAGAAACTTGCTTGATTGAGTAAAGCCATCACCATCAGCACACAGTAAATAATGGTCAGAATTTAAGTTCTGAAAAAATGTTGCAATGTAATATACAGTAGGTATAAAATTGTTTGTTCAGATTTTAAAAAATGATTGATAATAACTGATAATTACTAACCTCAAACAAGTTCAAAGTCTCGTGTTGATATTGTTGTGCAATAAAATAAAAGCAATGGCTGCTTAATAGATGAGAAAAACACATCTAAAACATTAGTATGCCATCAGAAATAGTTTGCTGTAAATGTCTAGGGCACTTGATGTAAAAAGGCTGAAACAATTTTTGAAAAACCTGCTGTTTTTTTGCATCCTATTCAAATGTGAATGGTGATAATTTGCTTGTCAAAAATAGTACAATGAGGAAAATCTACATTAAACATGGGTGAAATCTTATCATTACCAAATAATTCAAGTGTTACTGTGTCAGGCCCGGTTATAACACCATATTTTAAGATTAGAATAGACTAAATTATTCTCACAATGCCAAGAGAGGTATAAGAATCACCCATTTCCTTTCAAGATTCACAGTGGAATATATTTCTAAAATTACACATTAGATGGAAAAACACACAATTGTATACTGTAATGCTCTGACAGTATGTCTTACAGGCTTTCACCTCCTGTACGTAGCGACATGAAATGAAGCTACATCCACCTCAGAGAGTTGTTAAAGTGCAGCATTTTAAAAAGTTATTAGTATACATAAAATGTTCTATTGCAATACCATTTGTGTGATTCAGTCTGTAAAAACATCACAAACTACCACTTGCTGACTAGTATCACAACTCAGTTTAGGTAGCCGAGTATTATCTGGAGCAACGGCAGAGAGAATAAATACAGAATGTACTGTATAAATATGAAACTGCTCAGCTAGCTTCAGTCTAGCAAATACATTTACTTGGCAATAAAATAATATGTAGCTACAGTAGTTGCTATAAACAAAGCATCAGTGGCGGGAGCCCTGACACAAACTGCTGTGCAAATAAGTCAAACTATGCACTTAAAAAATCTAAACTGATAACTGTGTACTGGAGCTGAGGCTGACAAGATATCCGAGTAAAAAAAGAAACAACAAAAAAAAGGTCAAAAATTAGCCACATATTTTTTACATAGACATTTTCAAAAGTATCTCTTACATTTGGTCATTAAAGAATTGTGGCCAAGACATGTATTCAGCATAACATTACATAACTGAAAAGAAAGTTTTGGCATTTCTGTACAAACATTTTTTGTTATTTGTCAGTCAACAGGCAATCTTCAGTCGGCCATGATCAGCTGGATTCTAATTGTGTACAGGAAGATTTATACTGCTAGAATGTAATAATCCTTCTGTTTGTATGAAAATTAACAGAAACCTGGATGCTTTAATTGTACCCTTTTGACATGAAAATCATAACTAACTCCACGTGAAACAGAAGACAAAATCTGCAAACTAAGAGTAGCATTTATCTTATCTTTTCCTTTTTAATAAGTATGTCTCCTTGTTAATAATAAAAAAAGGCATTTGGAATTAATATCACTATAAAGCACTGTTGCCAGCAGTGGGCTGAGATGAACACTTCAATAATCACAACTTGTAAACAAAGGCAACCATTAAAAAAGAGCACTTCATAGCCCAGTTAAGGCACAGTATTGAACTGAAACAGGCAGGTCCAGCCATGTTGTTTCTATATGCCATAGATAACCAATAACATTTAAGACTTCACTTGCCCTAATTCATCATCTTAATGCACCATATTTCCCTAATGAGGCTATGTGGCATAACACATAAATGCTTGATCCATCAACAGATACGAACTATGATGTTGAAATGTGCAGCAATGTGCAAATGCAGAATACCTAAAGTTGCGATGCACCAACAGTGTGCCAATACTGTATGTCACTGGGTGTCACATGTACCTTTCTTCTACTCTTTTTGTGTCCATCATAAAAAAAAAAACTTTAAGGTTAAGCAGTCTTTTTTTAAGGCATCATATCCTCTGTGGGTACAGTCCCACAATTAAAGTCGTACTGAATGTGAAATGATGGTACACAGTGTCTCCTCATATCCTCAAGTTTAGACCTAATTAGATTTAAGTTAATGACCATTTAAAATATTTATGGACAGACATTAGTTCCAGGAGGCAGTCCTGAGGTTGGAGCTCTGCCAGTGCAGCTTGTCAGAGACAAATATTCAGATGGGTCTACGTGCTGTGATAAAAATCGACTCTCATACTGGGAGATCTCTGGTGACAGGACTGACTGTCTGCTGTTGACAATGCACCAGTATCACTAGTGCACAGAAACTTACCACCTTTATGTTCCACTGTGTTTTCATGGTTGGCAGAAGCAATGAATAGATTGCACTTCTCAGTTTCCTCAGTGTAGCAGAGTGAGGAGTGCTAGTGGGAGTAAAAAGCAAAGAGGCCAGGTCCCGAAGACAGAGGAGGCTCTATTCTGCCCTTCTTTCTGAGCACAGGCCTCACCCCTGTACCCACTGTAGCATTGACACTGGAAGTGTGTGCGGAAAAGAGCCAGCTCGGCTTGGCCAGGAGCGCCTGTAACCTTCAGCTGGCCACCCTGACTGGTGATGCTGTGCGTTGAGGGGCTGAGATGCAGGTACACGTCATTGTCTTCTATTTTGCGCAGACAGCGGCCGTGAGATTTACACAACAGCTGACTGCACTGCTCTGCTGCTGTAGAAACATTGAGTAGGTATCGGCCCAGCGGTCCCTGAAGATACTCATTTATTTTGGAGCAGCTGGCCTGCGGGCAAAAAAAAGGGGATGTTTACCTAAAACCACTGAGCTGTTTAGCATCAAACGAGCAAAGCGGGTGAGACACTTACACTGCTGCTTGCATAGGAGGTGTCCCCCCAGAAGATTACACCTGCAGCTCCGAGTGCAACACTCTCACCGATGGTGGAGACCAGATCTGTCTAAAAAAAATTAACAGACAGTTCAGTACATGCTTACGGTTAAGGAAATATTATCACACAGAAAATCAAAAGGACATAAGTCAATAGAAATTAATGAATACAAATGAAAATTGGTCACTAAGCTGAAACACTTTTAACAATGTCTGACCTTCTCATGACTGTGACATACTGAATCTATAAGCCTCCTGTACTTGTACTTGAATTGCTGCTCTAGCCAACTAACCTCACTTAGGGGGGTCATCTGACTGATGTAAGTAGGGCGGGTATAAACAAAAACAGGACGTGCTAATCCATCTCCAACAGATGCCAGGCGCATCGCCTCCTTTACTCTGTTTCGTACAAAGAGGCGGCCAGGATTTGTAGATCCTAGAACAGAATCCATGTATATAGATGGGAAGAACGCCGTGCACTCCATCCACAACCAGTTTAGTTGATCATTGCGGCTTTTCTCCACGGCAGGACAGCGGCCTGTGTAGTTCTTCAAGCCACTCTTGTAGTCATGGTTGTAACAATCTGGAAACAGGTAGAAGCCCCACAGCTGATTGGGCCTCAAATTCTTGGCAAGTTTCAGAGTCTCCAGCATGAATTTGCGAGCCGACAGCTCGAATTCCTGCTGTGCGACTTTTCCTACTTGTTCTGGGGTCCATTTCGGGTTCTTTTTGGCCACCATTTCCCGGGATTTACTGCGATAGATATCTTTTTCTTTCCAATTTCGGATCCACAATGGACGCCACTCCTCCCAGTCAATAACAGCCAAACCCTTTGCCTCAGAATCACGTATATATTTTTGCAAACCTTCAGGCATCTTTGCATAGTGCTGAGTGAGGCTGGCAAGCTGTGGAAGGCCCCCATTCATTGCAGTGCCACCATGCTCATAATAGGGATACAACCCAAGGCGCTCCTTATAGAAAATTGTGAGATTCTGCCGGACAAAGCCTTCATTGGGGGTTGCCACAATGTCAAACTGGTCCAAATATAAAGTTACACGATGTCGTGGGGCACACTCTTGTGTTGGGGCATTCCAGGCGAGAAGAACCGGCCTCTGGGAATATAATGGCCATCTTGCTGGCTTTAAATCTGCTGAACACAAGACTGTCCACGATGTGAACAGAGTCAGAAGCAACCAAGGCAGCTGGCCAGCTGGGGTGAGGAGAGAGCCCAGTACAGCCTCCATGGTCACCGCTCACCTTCTCTCCTTTATCTCTGGAGGAGGAAAATAAAGACATTTTGTTTCATTTAAGACATAAAATTAAAACCCAAATAGGTAATTGAAAACTTTTATAATGATGTCATACATCTCAACAAAGACTTTGAGGTAATATTTTATGGAGTTTAATGTGCAGTAAAACCACTATGACCACGAAAGTAGCCTGTTTGAGTGAGTATCTCGACGATAGGAATAAACATAATAGGATAATGTAACAGCATAATGACTACATATATAACTATAGATTACTACTACTGGTTAGCAGTCAACTTCCTCTTTAAATGACGTTACATGAATCATTTTGCTTCAAAAATACATTTTTACAATTCACATTCATTTTAATGTCGGTTTGATCGAAATGTAAAGTTAAAAACAAACGAAAACATGTATTTAACATATTATTTTTGCTGTTATCTCGGATTACTTCTACTTCCTCCGTCCACGTACTAAGTTAAGTTAGCTAAAGTTAGTTAGCCAAATTAGCTCAAAGTTTCATTGAAACTACCGTTAACTGACAGACATGCTAAGTTAGCTAACATGCTGTTCCCTCTTCCCCATCCTTTCCGACCTGTTCCGATGAAGCTGAGGACGCTGGCTTATTCCACTCATGTACCCGTCAGATAAATTGCTCTTCCACTGCCCTGCCATGTGAAAGGTAACGTTCATAGTCCGCTCAATCCATGTTGATGATTAACCTAACTAATTAGCCAGCTACGGCTAACGGGAATCACAGAGGGGGGAGCGCTGATGACGAGTAGTCCGTTGAGTAACAACAGTTCAGTGTATTGACTTCTTGAGTAGGGGGGTTGAGGAATTTATTAAAGACATATTTTTATTTTGTTTTGTCGTACTTATTGACACAGTACGGCGTTTTAATTTTTAAGTAGTCTTATTTAATAATGAACTATTCTCATGGCCGCACTTGGCATAAATTTGAGGGTAAAATTACAAACCAGTGCCGTTCACCCCCCTTGAATAAAAAACGAAGTAGTCCGTCCTTCAGCGCCCTGCTCTGAGTTGTGGCTGAAGTTTCATTGATGGGACCAAATGAAAATTAGATTAGACATAAAAATGTTGTATTGTGTTCCTACTGAGCCAATTTTTGTAAAACTGTTACAGTGTACAAAGTAAAACGTTTTCATCTAACCTGAATTAAAGAATAAATGAAAAGGACACTAGACACTTGGGGAGGCATGGTTAGATTAATTTGTATATCCTAATTGCATTCAAAAAAGCAGGTGGAGCACACTGACTCTCAAAGACAATGTCTTGACTTAAATCATGTTGTATTTGTATGTCTCTTCCCATAAGTATACCATAGATTGAGTGTAATTGTACATCATTTAGCTACTTAAAAAAAAAACCTAAAATAAATATGAGCAATTTCTCATATAAGGCATTATTTTCGTATTAAAAAGTGTTTTGATTCATAGTCACAGCTGTATCTTGCATCTGTTCTAAGAACAGTCACTGACTTAAAAGCTAAACATTTGAGCTTGAGTATGAGCTGGCTCTTGGCGGTAACAAATATAGTCCTACTGTGAAAGAAAACAAATATAGAAAACATTTATATTCTTAAGAACAGAATAATATGCTTTTGATATGTTCCTTCACAGTGTGTCAAAAATAATGCCTCTTACCTGGAAGCTCTTCCTCTCTGATCTCCAGATGAAAATGGTTTATTGAAGCTGTTCCAGTTATTAAAGATCTGGACAGGTATGGGTCAAAAATTGTTATTCTTCTCTACCATATCTCCAAAGTAGAGACAAAAGTAGTTCTTCTCTCTGTGTGGAAATCCACCACTGACTGGTATTTAAATATCTAGCAGACTCCACCTCTGGTCGACCTGTACTTCAACATGAGGTTTTGCCAACTTTTGCTTTTGAACAGAGGGAATTTCAGTGAATAGCATTTGAAACATTCACAGCTTTTACCAGAATTTCTGATAGTTATGGCTTTGTCATGATCCTCAGGTGACGGCTGAGACAAGTGAAAAGTTTGTTTGGGTAAACCACACACACCCACACTTTGTAAAGGCTTCTATTATGAAGGTTTTGGAACAGAAAAACAAATTTCCAAGTGCCAATAGTTCATTATTATAGCTGTGAACATCATGATGAGTAATGACACAATAACGGTTTTACTGTGACATTTATCGACTCAATCTTTTCCACCTTCTCTCTGACTGGTTGCAAACAGGTTTAGCAGCTGAAATTAAAAAAGTACTTAAAATTAATGACGTGTTGAGAACACCAGGTTCTTGTTTTTTTTGTGTTTTTTTATGTGATGTGTGTAAAGAAAGATGTCACATGAGGGCCATTACATTGTATCTAAAGTTACTGGGCAGAATCCTGATAGCACCCATGTGACTTTACCATATAGGGACTTACTGTGTATGTCGATACTGTGCTGCTGTTAACTCATTAACTCGTAACAGCTAAATGGTTTAGCCTCATGTGTCATAAATTTTGTTTTATGAGCTGAAAAGCTGACTCATAACCTTTTGTTGAACTAAATTGAGTGACTGTATCTCAAAGAGTTTGGTCAATTACTTCAAAAAGGTCTTTTGTAAGATCTGTTTGCACTTAGAAAACATATTAAGGTGCTTATATTGACAATCTCAGGCTTTATGACTAATAGACTTCTCTTTTGAAAACAGTTCCTCCAGAGTACACAGGTAAATCATCTAAGTTATTCTTTGCGTCTCTGATTTTGTTTCCAAAATAAATTTAAAAAACAACTTTCAGACACGTCATGTATGAAACATGCAGCTTGTTAAGGATGTAGAGTAATTCACATGATTTTAAATGATGTAAAAGTCTGTTCCTGTGAATAGTACCTCACTTTGAGATTCGTGCGCCCAAACTGTTGTCAGCACAGTCAGTGGGTGGGTGGTGAGCTGAGTCAAGTCTTTCCTTTTAACCCCAATACTGCAATTCACCTCATGGCCTCCCATATTATTACAGCTTTGTGAAAGTAAACAACAAAAAGTAATTGTGCTGCCGCGTCTCCAGTACACTCAGCTGAAAAAGATTCTGAGCCAGAGGTTTTTTTTGATAAAAAGTCATGTGTAGAGTAAAATCATATCATGGAAGCAATAAAGTGGAGTGGATTTTGGCACAGACCTCTTTATCCTCTAAGGAGACCAATATCACAGACAGCCTTGCGGAAAATCCTTTCCCATGGAAAACATTGACGGCCTTTACGTCTTGTGTCTTAACTTCACCCTGCCCTCATTAGCAGATACACATACACACACACTACACCTCCCAACAATGGTTTGCCTCTGCAATTTCCTATGCGGGTGGCTATTTAATTGCAGGTGGAGGTCAGGGGCATTATATCCACGACTTGGGCGTATGAAAATCTTGTCAGTTCATTTTAGTGTTTAAGAAATAAAGCTGAATACTCCTTTCGTTATAAAAGATTATCTGACAAATAGCTCTTATAAGCTGGCTAAATAATTGTTATATAAATGCCACATTTGACACTGATGAAAAAGATTTCCTCTTGTAATTTTCCTCATCTTCTTAGCATTTCAGTGTGGATTACCAGCAGCCTCCTAAACAAACTCCAGGTGGAGGAAGCCGTACACAGGTTATTGAAAAATAATTTTATCAGAGAAATTTGTCCATACAGTCTTTACACTTTGGAGATGTCTTCTATATTCATCTTAAGGAACTTAAATGAACATAACATGATTTGATGCGATAGAAATTAAATCAGTCCATTATTGCGATATATTTTCAATTGCAAAATAGGTTGTGTATCGGGAGAAATAATGAGTTCATGATTCTCTTTAAAGCCACTCAGTTAGTTTGTGTGAATATTTCCCATCATGCAGGTCTAACTACCTTGACCCGTGTATGGTTCTTCAGTCACATCATTACACAGTCATGCAGGATATATGATGGAGGAGGTAATAACTCCCTAGCAGCCTAAGGAAGACCGTCCCAGTGTGGGAAATGCTTCAGATACAGCCTAAAATCTTGGATCAAGTACCGCCAAGTCAGAGAGTCTACGCACTGTTCTGAAACCAAGTAATCTTTAAAGACTTTTTTTTCATACAATAAACAACATTTCAGTTATGACTGATGGTCAAACTAGATATAAAAAAGAAAGTTTTATGGCATCATTCTCCATATGTATGTTTTACAAAGGGCTTAACCTGAGCCAGGCCACACAATGATAGCAATCATATCAGATCCATACAGGTTCAGTACTATAGAGATGTTTATGATAATGATATGTTTTAATACACTGCTATTGGATCGGTACTCTGTATCAAATTTTAAAAATATGGTATCAGAATATCTCTACAATGAAGTGGACCTTCAGTTATAATTATTTTTTTAGAAATTAACATTTTTAATTTGAATCAGCCAATAAAATACCTACCATTTGTAACTTTCAGCTGCAACACCCACAGGTTGCCAAAAACTCCTTGAATCCAAGAAAAAAAAATACTGCCACAACATCAACCTCCATGGCCTCAGATATCTACAGCTTCACCAGCAACATAAACTCTTGATATTTAAGGTAATGCTTATAAAATAAGTTGATGGATATTCTTTCCCCTTTATAGAGTAAATGCACTTTAATACAATGTTCAAATATAATGTATTGATATAAAAGAAAATGCCATGACACAGTTTAGCATTTTAAATTGTAATTAAAAAACAGTTATAATAAATTAAAAGTGAAACATAGTATGCCAAAGCAGCAAAGGAAACAACAGGATCTCTTACTAGACTCACTGCTGCTGTGTACATGATGTGTGGCTCTCTGAAGCCAGTCCTTCCAACATTATAATATGACATTATTCCTCTTTACATGTTGTGGGCCGCTGATTGTCAACTCCCTTGGCTATTACTGATAAGCAGATCCTGTTCCATGCATAATGAAGCAAGGTTCAAAGATGGTGTCAAAAAACTAAAGTGTGCACTTAAACTTTCCCGCTCTCGATATGACTGTGACAGAGGGAAACATTCTCTATAAACTCCTCGAGGTTCAGTGAATCATACCAGAAAACAATCTGCAGCAACTGATCCAGGACTCCGTCACATTTCACCTCATGTCTGCGCACACAATCACACTTACATGCATACAAACCATGACCTGTAAACTGAGTAGATTTAGCCATTTTGGCACCCTTCGAGATCTCCACTGGTGACCTATTTTGTGTCTAACTGCACACAAGCCAAAAACAGATCACATGCAGAGGCATCAGCCTCTCCACACATAAGGGCATCATCAATATATCAAGAGATCATGTTATTTTAAAAGGTGGTTCAGGCTTCCAGCTGTAGGGGAAACCACAGGACGGAGTTGACACAGTGGACAGTGTGTGAAGCTCCTCAGACATCATCAGGCTTCACAGAGGACAACTGGGAAATCTACATGGATGCAAGGGTGTTCCAGCTTTATAATTCCCTGGAATGACACAAAAGAGATTCAAAATTATTAGGAGTCATAACACAGAGAACAACTGCTGGTGTATACTGTCCAGGTGCAGGGATTATTTTCCTCACCTGAGGTGTTAGATTTTTATAAATCCTCTTCAGCTTGGCTTTTTTACGTCCATTTTTTGTCACAATTGTCTCTTCATAGAACTCATGGGCCAAGTCGCCATCTTCATCAAAGTACAAGGAGCTGCAGCAGAGAGACAAAATTAATTATCTGTACATACATTATACGCCTGTGTGTATGCAAACATTCAGTAGATACTAAAATCACAGCTTGTAGCATATACTACAAATATTAAAAGAGTCGTTTCATTTTAATCACACAATAGATTAGTTGTCAGATTGCAACCATCTTGATAAATGATCAATAAAATTTTTTTAAAAAGTCCAAATTCTTTGATTCCAGCTTTTTAAATGCATACATTTTTGTTTTGTTGACAAAACAAGACATTTGAGGACATCATCTTGAGCTTTCGGAAACACTGATCGACATTCTTCACCATTTTCTTACAATTTATAGAACAAACAACTAATCGATTTATTTGTTAATCAACATTGCCCTAACTGAACAACAAAAATTATTTTTGCAAATACTGTATTTAGCGTTACACAAAGAGAAAACCACAAAAAACACAGTCACAAAAAAACTACAAAAAAAAGTGGTTTATGAGAATAAAAAACACAACCAGCTGCTGCCATGGCTTCTTTACCGTGTGAGAAATCACAGCATTCAGTCAGCTGTCTTCCTCTGGGTAAAATGCCCAGTCTTAAAAAGTATGTTAATAAAATAGCAGCTCAGTACAACAGCGGTGTAAAAGAGGGCAGCTGTGACCACAACACATCACCAACAGCAGCAGTGCACTCTGCTTGTGCCCACTCTTTTGGATTAAAAGGAGGGAATTGATGATGGAGTGGACACATTAATAAAGTGGAAATTCGCTGACAGAATATCACAAGACAGATACTCAATTTTTTGGGGGTAATGCCAATACTGATATTAGTGAGTAAAATATTCAGGTTTTGATATATTGGCTGATTGTGCCATATTAAATGTGGTTATCAAACGCTTGTGACAAAGATATGTAACAAGGGCAGGATAACAATAAACTCTGTTGACTAAAACAACCCCAGTGCAATGAAACGGTAAACTTCACTGGGAATTTAATAATTATAAATTAATCCAGCACCCTTTTCTGGATTATAATCTCTAAAAACTCATATTGTTGCATACTGGGCAAGACATATGCCAATACGGATATATCTGTGAAAGGCCAATATCAGTCGGGCTGTACATATCACCTGATCCTACAAATCCTGGTTTATAGTGTGATCCAGTAGATGGGTCAGAACTGTTGTGCAAACAACGTGGATTTATGACTCTGTCTTGCCCCGTGTTAACAACGCAGGCTGAGTGTGAATGTGTGGGGATGTTTTCTGTGCAAACATTGGTACGTCTCTCAATGGCAAGTCTTTTTCAAATCCTAAATGCAAAGGGTACAGGGTCCTCGAACTAATCTAAAAACAATTTACTCCAAACTTATAACCGAATACAACTGGAGGAAAAATAAACAATTATGGTGGGGGGTTACTTGCTACCGAGCCTATATTTACCTTCGTCTAGTAAACACAAAAGGTGTTGCACTTAGGAAACTTCGACCTCTCGTCAGTGACTGCTCGTTTCCATCTTTGGTTGGATCATCCGTACTACTTGAGCCAGAAAAAGGCCAAAATCCTTTGGATTTGGAGCCGCTACCACCCATCTTCAGCTGCAGCACATTATTTTCTCGGGTCACAGGACTGCCAGTAGTGCTACAGTGTGACTGTACCAGATGAATATGAAACCTATGAAAAGTGACACATGAAAGAGATGAGTTAAGTCCCTTTACAACACAAGCAAAATCTTTTTACAATCAACATCCTATTTTATACTAGCATTTCTCCTTTCCGTTGCTTTGAATCAATGTCATTGCAAATGAGGTCACCCCTCAATGATCTCACGAGTATAACTAAAGGTCGATTGAAAGATAAAGAAAAACAACAAGTTAGTTACACGTTTATTGGTATCTCACACCATTTTAAATCTGTGCACAAAGTGAGTGGCACCACAGACATATTAAACCTTCAATATGTAAATGAAAACAAATAGACTACACCTCACTACAACACACATGTGCATTTGCATTTATAGCCAGTGTAAGAAGATACAGTAGATGCCATTATTCAAGTGACCTCATTGCCAACATGGTAGACACAGTACAAGGCCCATGCTGACTCCTGCTAAGATATACTTCCAGTCATATATCCTATGTCCATATGTCAGAATGTAGCAGGCTATTTACATGACAGTGTAACCAGACAATACAGCATCACATTAACGTAAAGCCTGGCATCACTTCTACTATGTGCTATCATAAAATCAGGTTAAATTAGTACATGGAGAGTTAGAGAAAAAAAAATGCTGAATAACGTTGCTCAGCTCTGCTCAGTCAAGAGGGCTCGGGGAACGTGGGTTATCTGGGCAGGAGAGCTAACTGAGCTACTAGCTAGCTGGCTAGTTCCAACCGACAAGACCGCTAAGAAACAGCCCCTGCTTGTGTTGGTTTCAGTGGCTGTTATGTCACTTTATGTCCTGGCTGCTAACATTACCGATAGCAGCACACTGTTAGCGCTCTGTTATTAGCATTTGCCAGGTCAACATGTTTCTATCTCCTTCACAAAATTACGTTTACCGACACGGCTAACGTTAGCTGGTCTGATAACTGTCGTTTGTCGCTTCTGCTTCGCTAGTTGAAAACTTACCTGAAGTAAGGTTTGGAGCGTTCGCAGGTCTGATTTGTTTTTTGATGGATTTGTCTCGGTGGGTTGCTCAATCTGTACAAGCGAGGACCCCATAAAACACACAGTTACGCTAGCTGTTTATGCTAACCAGCGTTCTTCTTCTACGCCTTCTTCTCCGGCACCAGGTAAAGACATTATGGTGAGCTGACGCCGCCGCATGGACAGGAGTGGGACACCAGAAAATTGCAATGACAGCAGCTGGAGTGGTAAACAGGAGCAAAAACATGCAGCCGGGGTTGTAACACTTCCCAAAAGTCATACTTGAGTAAAAGCAAAAATACCGTGACCAATATTACATTGGTAAAAGTAAAGGTCACTTATACAAGTATATGTAGATTACAGTACATGTATACTGTATTCAATGGGTCGACCAACTATCTGCCTGCTTGATTATCAGATTTGATATTTAGCATTGTTCTGATTATTGGACTATTGTTTTTGTTTTTTTCAATCCAATTGCAAATAAAATAAAAATAAAAAGTAATTAAAAAAATGTACTTTTCTGGCTCTGATGCTGCATGCAATCAGCAAAGTAACAACCAACTCAAGTTATTAAATAAAATAAAAGGTAGTGGAGTAAAAAGTACAATATTTTCCTCCAACATGTAGTGCAGTGAAAGTATAAAGTAGCAGAAAATGAAAAT
The DNA here is from genome assembly GCF_040436345.1 of Pagrus major. NCBI lineage: Eukaryota > Metazoa > Chordata > Actinopteri > Spariformes > Sparidae > Pagrus > Pagrus major. The sequence continues at coordinate 18,536,298 of NC_133220.1, forward strand.
ACTCAAGTAAAATACACTACATAAGTCGTTAAATATAAACTTACTGCCTGTACCATTAGGATGACATTGACATTATGGATGCTTTTCATGCAACATAATGTTTCAGACAATAGTGTCATTTCAACTGTACAGCAACAGCTTGCATAAAACACAATCGTCAGTTTGGTGTGGAAGAACTTAACTGGCCTGCACCCCGACTTTAACCTCTTCAAACCCTTGAATGAATGAGGATGAATTTGAACACCAACAGCAAACCAGGCCTTTAGTGCCTTTACCTCGCTGATCTTGTGGCTACTCAAGAGCGAATCACTGCAGCCAATGTTGAAACAAATCCAGTGGAAAGCCTTCCCTAAAGAGTGGAGGCTATTATAACAGCACATACATGTTCAAACACAGTCTATCAAACTTAAAGCAATGTCATGTAGAAATTGACATTTTGTGTGATTTGATTAAGGTCAAGAAGTTAGATAATATTGTTATAATGTGAAATAAAAAATTGTAACAATGACATCAAATGACCCGTGTTTTATTGACTTCAGTTTATTAGATAATTAGAATGTAAACACATTGTTTCACATCTTAATTTGCCCAAATCCATGTCACAGGTTCATTAAAGTGCCAAAATTTAAAAACGGCTTCACAGAATAAAAATGAAACTAAATATCACATGATAAATGACCAGAAAGACTAATATTGTGTTTTTAATACCACTATAAATAATCGAGTCAAGCAGCATGGCTTTTAAGAACGAACTGCATCCAATTAAGTCCAAGATCATACTTTTTCCCCATTCAGTTCATAACAGTGACTCTGCTTGCACAAAATTGCAGGCCCTAAACCATTAAGTAGTTCACATTATATGTAACACTGCTTCATAAACAACATTTCATTGTCTGAGCTCTTTCCTTCCCTTTTACATTACTGATAATACTCTTCACTGTGGCAGAATGTTTTTCTTCATTAAACACAAGGCTGAGTTGAATCACTCAAAGTCATCCAGGAGTATTGATCTTTGCCATGGCCTGCTTCATCGTGTCTCTAGCAAGAGTGTAGCGCTTCACAATCTGCCGTACGTGCTCCTCTTCCTCACGCTTCAGGATCCGCAGGAAGTTGCACAACTCAGGAAAACTAAATGCGTCCCACTGTGGAGAAGAGACATTTCTCATTAAAAGCAGCGGTATGTATCAGCTTTTTATCAGCATATATTATAAGTTTATCGTATGAATGAATCCTCAGAGACAAATGGAAACTTACATTCACGTCCCCTGTGTTATTCTCTTTCAAAACCAGACTCAAGACTTTCTCACTGGGGCCAGCACACAAGCGCAGGTAGAGGGGACGCTCGTCGTCTGACAGTTTACGCATGCACACTAAGGGAAATAAAATTCAGCACTTAAAAATGTCACATTTAACTGTTTTGTTTTTGCACATTATTGAGGATTCTACCTTGACTTTGTCTCTCAGAGCGTTCAAACAGGGCAAACTTGGCTGGGTTGTCCACCACAGTGAACTTGTTGAGCAACGCCTCGATGACTTCTCGCACACGCGTTTGGGAGCTTATATGCAGGTGCTTGGCAGTGTCTTTGGGGAGGTAGAAAGACGTCCGCCGTTTCAGCAGTCTGCCCCGCTGATCCTCCTCCTGTGACGCGCAGAGGCTCTGACGAGGAGGGAGGGAGATGGGACGGACTAACTGAAAGTGGACCTTGATGAAACCAGTGTAGGACCCATCTTTATTCTGCAAGGTAGACAGAGTTAGTTTGCAAGAATGTAAGAAATGGACTCAATATTAAAAAAGTCAGCAAACTATTACAAATGAAAATACAGTCACTCACGACCACCATGTAGAGATTGCTGTTGGTCTGTGCATTATACTCCTTAACCTTGTGTTGAATCTCACTAACAGTCAGCTTCTGTTTACCCCAGTCAATCTGTTCATCCTAAAAAAAGAAAAGAGGAGAGAGTTCAGCAAATAGGTCACATACTGTCAGCAGAAAGCTTGTCCTCACAAGTGACAGGGAGCAGATGAATGCAAATAAAAGTAAAATGAATTCAAGCTCTTTGTCTGTAGCTAGAGAAAGACATGATTTAATTTAGTTAACCAAACAGAAAGTAAAAACAGTCGTGTGCCTATAGGACTGATGAGTTCCACATCCACACCGCTGATCTTCTGACCTTGCGAAAGAAAGACGTACGTGCAGTAAAATAAACTTCCAGCTCCGAGCTGCTGCTGTCCTCCTCACTTGCTATTCTTCCCCAGGTCATCTCCAAGCTTCAGGTTTTGATATATTGGCTGATTGTGCCATATTAAATGTGGTTATCAAACGCTTGTGACAAAGATATGTAACAAGGGCAGGATAACAATAAACTCTGTTGACTAAAACAACCCCAGTGCAATGAAACGGTAAACTTCACTGGGAATTTAATAATTATAAATTAATCCAGCACCCTTTTCTGGATTATAATCTCTAAAAACTCATATTGTTGCATACTGGGCAAGACATATGCCAATACGGATATATCTGTGAAAGGCCAATATCAGTCGGGCTGTACATATCACCTGATCCTACAAATCCTGGTTTATAGTGTGATCCAGTAGATGGGTCAGAACTGTTGTGCAAACAACGTGGATTTATGACTCTGTCTTGCCCCGTGTTAACAACGCAGGCTGAGTGTGAATGTGTGGGGATGTTTTCTGTGCAAACATTGGTACGTCTCTCAATGGCAAGTCTTTTTCAAATCCTAAATGCAAAGGGTACAGGGTCCTCGAACTAATCTAAAAACAATTTACTCCAAACTTATAACCGAATACAACTGGAGGAAAAATAAACAATTATGGTGGGGGGTTACTTGCTACCGAGCCTATATTTACCTTCGTCTAGTAAACACAAAAGGTGTTGCACTTAGGAAACTTCGACCTCTCGTCAGTGACTGCTCGTTTCCATCTTTGGTTGGATCATCCGTACTACTTGAGCCAGAAAAAGGCCAAAATCCTTTGGATTTGGAGCCGCTACCACCCATCTTCAGCTGCAGCACATTATTTTCTCGGGTCACAGGACTGCCAGTAGTGCTACAGTGTGACTGTACCAGATGAATATGAAACCTATGAAAAGTGACACATGAAAGAGATGAGTTAAGTCCCTTTACAACACAAGCAAAATCTTTTTACAATCAACATCCTATTTTATACTAGCATTTCTCCTTTCCGTTGCTTTGAATCAATGTCATTGCAAATGAGGTCACCCCTCAATGATCTCACGAGTATAACTAAAGGTCGATTGAAAGATAAAGAAAAACAACAAGTTAGTTACACGTTTATTGGTATCTCACACCATTTTAAATCTGTGCACAAAGTGAGTGGCACCACAGACATATTAAACCTTCAATATGTAAATGAAAACAAATAGACTACACCTCACTACAACACACATGTGCATTTGCATTTATAGCCAGTGTAAGAAGATACAGTAGATGCCATTATTCAAGTGACCTCATTGCCAACATGGTAGACACAGTACAAGGCCCATGCTGACTCCTGCTAAGATATACTTCCAGTCATATATCCTATGTCCATATGTCAGAATGTAGCAGGCTATTTACATGACAGTGTAACCAGACAATACAGCATCACATTAACGTAAAGCCTGGCATCACTTCTACTATGTGCTATCATAAAATCAGGTTAAATTAGTACATGGAGAGTTAGAGAAAAAAAAATGCTGAATAACGTTGCTCAGCTCTGCTCAGTCAAGAGGGCTCGGGGAACGTGGGTTATCTGGGCAGGAGAGCTAACTGAGCTACTAGCTAGCTGGCTAGTTCCAACCGACAAGACCGCTAAGAAACAGCCCCTGCTTGTGTTGGTTTCAGTGGCTGTTATGTCACTTTATGTCCTGGCTGCTAACATTACCGATAGCAGCACACTGTTAGCGCTCTGTTATTAGCATTTGCCAGGTCAACATGTTTCTATCTCCTTCACAAAATTACGTTTACCGACACGGCTAACGTTAGCTGGTCTGATAACTGTCGTTTGTCGCTTCTGCTTCGCTAGTTGAAAACTTACCTGAAGTAAGGTTTGGAGCGTTCGCAGGTCTGATTTGTTTTTTGATGGATTTGTCTCGGTGGGTTGCTCAATCTGTACAAGCGAGGACCCCATAAAACACACAGTTACGCTAGCTGTTTATGCTAACCAGCGTTCTTCTTCTACGCCTTCTTCTCCGGCACCAGGTAAAGACATTATGGTGAGCTGACGCCGCCGCATGGACAGGAGTGGGACACCAGAAAATTGCAATGACAGCAGCTGGAGTGGTAAACAGGAGCAAAAACATGCAGCCGGGGTTGTAACACTTCCCAAAAGTCATACTTGAGTAAAAGCAAAAATACCGTGACCAATATTACATTGGTAAAAGTAAAGGTCACTTATACAAGTATATGTAGATTACAGTACATGTATACTGTATTCAATGGGTCGACCAACTATCTGCCTGCTTGATTATCAGATTTGATATTTAGCATTGTTCTGATTATTGGACTATTGTTTTTGTTTTTTTCAATCCAATTGCAAATAAAATAAAAATAAAAAGTAATTAAAAAAATGTACTTTTCTGGCTCTGATGCTGCATGCAATCAGCAAAGTAACAACCAACTCAAGTTATTAAATAAAATAAAAGGTAGTGGAGTAAAAAGTACAATATTTTCCTCCAACATGTAGTGCAGTGAAAGTATAAAGTAGCAGAAAATGAAAATACTCAAGTAAAATACACTACATAAGTCGTTAAATATAAACTTACTGCCTGTACCATTAGGATGACATTGACATTATGGATGCTTTTCATGCAACATAATGTTTCAGACAATAGTGTCATTTCAACTGTACAGCAACAGCTTGCATAAAACACAATCGTCAGTTTGGTGTGGAAGAACTTAACTGGCCTGCACCCCGACTTTAACCTCTTCAAACCCTTGAATGAATGAGGATGAATTTGAACACCAACAGCAAACCAGGCCTTTAGTGCCTTTACCTCGCTGATCTTGTGGCTACTCAAGAGCGAATCACTGCAGCCAATGTTGAAACAAATCCAGTGGAAAGCCTTCCCTAAAGAGTGGAGGCTATTATAACAGCACATACATGTTCAAACACAGTCTATCAAACTTAAAGCAATGTTATGTAGAAATTGACATTTTGTGTGATTTGATTAAGGTCAAGAAGTTAGATAATATTGTTATAATGTGAAATAAAAAATTGTAACAATGACATCAAATGACCCGTGTTTTATTGACTTCAGTTTATTAGATAATTAGAATGTAAACACATTGTTTCACATCTTAATTTGCCCAAATCCATGTCACAGGTTCATTAAAGTGCCAAAATTTAAAAACGGCTTCACAGAATAAAAATGAAACTAAATATCACATGATAAATGACCAGAAAGACTAATATTGTGTTTTTAATACCACTATAAATAATCGAGTCAAGCAGCATGGCTTTTAAGAACGAACTGCATCCAATTAAGTCCAAGATCATACTTTTTCCCCATTCAGTTCATAACAGTGACTCTGCTTGCACAAAATTGCAGGCCCTAAACCATTAAGTAGTTCACATTATATGTAACACTGCTTCATAAACAACATTTCATTGTCTGAGCTCTTTCCTTCCCTTTTACATTACTGATAATACTCTTCACTGTGGCAGAATGTTTTTCTTCATTAAACACAAGGCTGAGTTGAATCACTCAAAGTCATCCAGGAGTATTGATCTTTGCCATGGCCTGCTTCATCGTGTCTCTAGCAAGAGTGTAGCGCTTCACAATCTGCCGTACGTGCTCCTCTTCCTCACGCTTCAGGATCCGCAGGAAGTTGCACAACTCAGGAAAACTAAATGCGTCCCACTGTGGAGAAGAGACATTTCTCATTAAAAGCAGCGGTATGTATCAGCTTTTTATCAGCATATATTATAAGTTTATCGTATGAATGAATCCTCAGAGACAAATGGAAACTTACATTCACGTCCCCTGTGTTATTCTCTTTCAAAACCAGACTCAAGACTTTCTCACTGGGGCCAGCACACAAGCGCAGGTAGAGGGGACGCTCGTCGTCTGACAGTTTACGCATGCACACTAAGGGAAATAAAATTCAGCACTTAAAAATGTCACATTTAACTGTTTTGTTTTTGCACATTATTGAGGATTCTACCTTGACTTTGTCTCTCAGAGCGTTCAAACAGGGCAAACTTGGCTGGGTTGTCCACCACAGTGAACTTGTTGAGCAACGCCTCGATGACTTCTCGCACACGCGTTTGGGAGCTTATATGCAGGTGCTTGGCAGTGTCTTTGGGGAGGTAGAAAGACGTCCGCCGTTTCAGCAGTCTGCCCCGCTGATCCTCCTCCTGTGACGCGCAGAGGCTCTGACGAGGAGGGAGGGAGATGGGACGGACTAACTGAAAGTGGACCTTGATGAAACCAGTGTAGGACCCATCTTTATTCTGCAAGGTAGACAGAGTTAGTTTGCAAGAATGTAAGAAATGGACTCAATATTAAAAAAGTCAGCAAACTATTACAAATGAAAATACAGTCACTCACGACCACCATGTAGAGATTGCTGTTGGTCTGTGCATTATACTCCTTAACCTTGTGTTGAATCTCACTAACAGTCAGCTTCTGTTTACCCCAGTCAATCTGTTCATCCTAAAAAAAGAAAAGAGGAGAGAGTTCAGCAAATAGGTCACATACTGTCAGCAGAAAGCTTGTCCTCACAAGTGACAGGGAGCAGATGAATGCAAATAAAAGTAAAATGAATTCAAGCTCTTTGTCTGTAGCTAGAGAAAGACATGATTTAATTTAGTTAACCAAACAGAAAGTAAAAACAGTCGTGTGCCTATAGGACTGATGAGTTCCACATCCACACCGCTGATCTTCTGACCTTGCGAAAGAAAGACGTACGTGCAGTAAAATAAACTTCCAGCTCCGAGCTGCTGCTGTCCTCCTCACTTGCTATTCTTCCCCAGGTCATCTCCAAGCTTCAGGTGTTGTTTTATCATCAACAGTCATGTGTTAGAAATTTCTCAGCCCTGCTCTGTCTCTGTCTTCTGTCTGGAGACATCTGATTCTACCAACAGCTCCTTTGACCTCAGCATTTCCATCTGCTCCTCCCAGACAATAAAAACCTCACAAAAGGGCCATACCCAGGGAGATCTGCTGGAATTATCCTGATATTTCATCCAATGTTGTAGTTGATGTGAGGGCAGGACAATCCGATATATATCGTTATCGTGATATGAGACTATGTATTGTCTTAGATTCTAATAATTGTTGTCTTTTCCTGGTTTTAAAAGCTGCTTTATAGTAAAGTGACGTCCTGTTCTGAACTCATCAGACTGTTCCACTTGTTTTAATACTTGTCTTTACCCACTTAGTCATTGTATTCACATTACTGATGATTATTTATCAGGAATCTCAATGTGTTAGTATTTTGTGAAAGTACTAACAGTCATCCATACAATATTGTTGCAACATCGATATCAAAGTAGGGCCTATTTGGTTAAAAATATTGTGATGTATGATTTTGTCGCCATTGATGAAGTGCTTATGAGGAGTTTACAAAATATGAAGGTATATATTGTGTATCGCGATATGGCCTTAAAGTTCGATTATATTATTTTAAAGTCATATCGTCCAGCTTTAGTTGATGTGTGGACAGTTTCCTATCATATATAATTAACCATACAGTACCCCAGCTTTACTTTTGAGAAATTCAGCCCCCAAGTTTGAAAGAACACACCAAAAGTCCTCTCTTAGATGCCCCAATGGTAGATAAGACAGTCTAAAGTGCCCTTCCAGTGGACAAAAAGTTGTAAAGTCATACAATATATCACTTCTTTCTGTGTGCAGGTGCCCCTCTGCATACTTGTGGTGCCCTTTTATTACAACCTAATGGAGTATCCCTTTGGACATGGACTTTGAACCTCACCTTCAATTGTCTGATAACTTGTGCTGGTAGTGTGAGATTCATTTTTGTGGCTGTGAAATAAAGACAGCTGTTTTATTGTGAGGTTGTTAAGTCACCCCCTCCCCTCCGCTCTCTCCTAAATTACTTTCTGTATGAATGCCTTGACAGTGAGGAGGTAATAAAACCAGTGTCTCTGAGGACATATGGCACACGGATGAACAGCAGTGGACGATCTGTTAGCCTCCATCTGCTTTGACATACCCACCTACACAATTAATTAAATAATGCTAATTTCAAAAAATTATAAAACAATCCCATGAAGGCTGCGGTGTGATTGTTTCTTTGTCCCTCACCACATTTGTGTCGGTCTCGATGGAGTCGACAGAGAAATCCTCCTGGTCTGTTAACAAACTGTCATCTGTGCTGCAGTCCAGCTGGATGAAGGGCCGGCAGCGGTGGTGACAAGTGTAACTGCAGTCTGACAGACAGAGATAGAGAGAGAGCGTACTGTAAGCAACATGCCATAATGTTTGTACATCAAGTATAAAATAAAATTAGTGGTTTGACTTTTAATGGGAGGTCACCTGTTTGTCTCATTCTGAGATGGGACAGAAAAGCCTGAAGTCAAACAATAAAGATAAACATTCCCAGGAAGTGTCTGGTTAAACATGAAGCTTTCCAGAGCTTCCTACAGATTAGGACCAACTCTGTGATAAAGTTTCTCATGGATGGAAAAATAACACAAGCATCCTGCAGTCTGGTGGTACTGTGAGGTGCAGACTGTATCACAGCTCTGTGAGCTTTCGATGGAACTGACTTTATTTTATTGCAGAGCTGATTTCAGCTCTAGTTTGAGGGCATTTTAAGTTATTTTCTATTGAGGTTGATGTTTTTTTAATCTCAATTTCAGCCATTAAAATTTTTTTTAATGATTTTATCTTCACACCAGCGTTATTGTGTAAGCGACTACAATCATTTACCATGACTGTTATTAAACCCATATGCAGGAATGATGATTCAGGACAGCCTGATGGACTGTATCACATTGTGTCTGATGCAATGCAGATTAGGTGGCTGGTTGTGTGTCTTTGCTTGTTAAGTCACCGGTTGCAGAGAAACATCTGCATCATGTACACACACACAATTTAAAGGACAAGGCTGGTGTTATATTATATTCTTCTTTTCTTATTGCCAAAATCAACGATGTATGAGTCCCACTAAACTCTAACTGTGAGCTCCCTCTAGTGGTACTTGGAGGGATCCCACATTTTCTTGGATCGGTTTATTTAAGAGATAGATTTATTTTATAGTATCAAATGCTGCAATAATTAGGAATCAAAATACTTTTGACTAAATTAGAGAAAACATTCTGGTCACCCCAGCCCATTTTTAATATTTTTTGATGGGATATTTTTGTCATCTCTACTGTCTGGAGAATACAGTATCTATGTGAAACAAGCAGGCATAACACATTCAAGAAGGGATCATGTGATTTTGGAGAGAGGTGTGTCTGGGCGCACCCATGAGAAAATGCCAAACACACCCTGTGCCACTCCACCCGAGCCTGGCAAGTCCACAAAAATGTCAAACCTGCGGAAATGCTCCGAGGCTTGTTGGATGACAAATGAAAATTGCAAGGAGTGGCGGAGTAGCCTTTGATAATGTATCCATTTTTTGTTAGGACTAATTTATGTTTTCCTCGTTATATTAATTGAAAAATAATATTACAATTAACACTAGCCAAGAGGAAAAAAGGCAGGGGCTCAAATCCCTTTTGGGGTCTATCTGTGCACATGCCTGGTCTCCAGTATGTACTTTCATTTTTAAATATGACTAAATAATTTTACAAAACAGCTGGGCATTGTAGTTTTCTAGCAAATGTTAATCAAAGAGGAAAAAATAGTAGATTTATTGGGGACTATTTTCAGCCATGGATTAATACACAATCGGTCCACTGAAAATAAACTACAGCACCCATGTTGATGGTATTGAAGAAACTTGCCGCCCAGTGCAACAATTTGGCTTTTTGATGAGCCTTTAATCATTTTTCGAAAACAACAGAGGTCTGTGGTGATACTAGGAGCTGTAATATTCAAATGTTGAAGGTACTCACTGGTGCAGCGTAAACCTTGCTTATAAAGACCCCAGATGAATTCTCCACACAGGTCACACCAGGTGAGATGGGCGTGACCGTAGGGCTGGAAGTCATGACCCACTGCAGCCTCTCCCGTCTGGCCCAGGGGTGCCTCGATTCTGACGCTGTCTCCGACCAGACGGACGACATGGAAGTGGCTCGGATGCCCTGGGTTCACAGGTGGTGGGGCTGTGCGGGCCGCAGGTGCAGCCAGCTCAATGGGATCATTCACACTGAGGTCCTTCAGCTCAATCAGCTCGCATTTAGACATCCTGTCCTTAATAGAGACGCTGACATGTCAGGTGAGCACTTGCTGTCCATGAGCTAGTATGGGTGTACATCCAGTCCTGACAGGAGACAGTGTTAATATGTGCACCTTTGCATCCTTACTGAGAAGTCAGGCTCTGATGAAATGAGGATCAGGTCCGTTTTTTGATTCAGTCACTTCCAGATCGTTTTGTTGTGCTGATGAACTGGTGGCTGCTCAGTCCTTAGGAGCTGCAAGACAGTTTGAAATCAGTTTGTGTACAATACAATATAATAAAAAAATAAGTCAGTTTGACATAAAATAATATCACTTAAAGGAGACCTATTATGCCTTTCTGTTTTCCTCTCCTCCAGAGTTTTATATAGGTTCTTGTACATGTAAAGGGTCTTGAAAGTTAGAAAGTACAGGGAGCACGTCTCAGAGAAAACACTGCTCCTGAAAACGCCTTGTCAGTTGTCCCACCTCTAATTCTGTGAATTTGTGACATCACACTATGTCACCATGTCACACATTTCAATGATATATGCCTATATTCACGGTAGAAGGGAAGTGAACTGGGAGCTGAAAACACGACAGAGCTGACCAGAGACATGGTGAGCAGTGCTGGCTCAGGCATGTGTGAGCGGATGAATCAGAGCAGACTGGGTAACCGGGAGGGGGGGCCTTAAAGAGACAGGAGCTGTTTCAGATGTACAGATGTTTGGGTATGGGAGAAAACAGATGTAATTTGAGCATTAAGGCATGTAAACCTATTCTAGTAGTGACCCAAAATAAAAACATGATTCTGAAAATGAACATAATATGTCTCCTTTAAAATCAAGGTCTATGTTGTATTAGAACATGTATGGGCTTCACAAATAAAAGATTAACATTTGTTATCAGGATTCAAACGATTATAACCAATGTGGGTCAAAATGACTGGTAGCCTTTAATCCTGTCCAATCCCAAAACAACTCCTAACGTTCTTCTCTGTGTGACAGTGAAACAAAAAATCTGAATATTTTACACAAAACACTTTCACGAAGAAGTGGACCAAAACTGTTTGATCCATCAAATTCAGAAAGCTTAAAACTAACTTAAATATAACCCAAATGATACCCAAATGGCACAATAACAGAAGTGAAAAAGCTTACAGCCTTGGTTTTAAGATTTTTATCATATCATATCATGTATACATGTTACACCTCACACCACTGTACATTACTTGAATAAATGTTACTTTCCACCACTTCATTTTGCTGATACTGCTCTCATTTGATCAGATTTTGAATCCTGGCATTGTAATGGAGTACTTTTACAGTGTAGTATTGCTACCGTTATTGACGTAAACAGTGATTGAATGTAACTAAATAAATTTACTCAAGTATTGTAGCCTAATGAATACAAATTGTAGGTGCTCGTACTTAAATTGAGTACTTCCCATTTCTGCTGCTTTATACTTGCACTCTACTACATTTAGGAGGCAGATAATGTACTTTTACACCACTACATTTATTTGATAACTTTAATTACTAGTTACTTTGCAGATTACATGCTACATCAGAGGAAAATAGTAAATTAATTTATTTTATTGGCAATCGGGTTATTAAAAAACACTGACAATGAAAAAAAATGCTGAAGATGTGTAAAGTAGCAGGAAACAGAAAGACTTAAGTAAATCACATGTTGCTCAAAATTGTACAGTACTCGAGTAAATGTAATTCATTACTTCATTTTGCTGATACTACTGAATCCTGACCTTGTAATGGAGTACTTTTACAGTGTAACATTTCTACTGTCATGAAGTTAACAGTGATAACAAATGTGGGTCATAATTTACTTAGAATATAACTAAGCTACGGTTAAATATTACTCAAGTACTGTGCTTAAGTAGATTTTTGAGGCGTTTGGACATTTCTGCTACTTTATACTTCCACTGCACTACACTACAGGCAAATATTGTACTTTTACTCCACTACATTTATTTGATAGCTTTAGTTATGATATACTTTGCAGATTACACGCTACATCAGAGCCACAGTAGTACAGTTATTTATTTTATTGCCATGATTTAAAAAAAAAACCAAAACACTGATAATGAGAAAAACGCTAAATATCAGATCCGATAATCAGCCAGGCAGGTTATCAGATGACCTACACAGTGTATACATACACATGTAATATATATGTATATTTTACTTTTACTTGTACTTATATTTAATGCCAGAAAATTACTTTTGATACTTGAATACATTTAGTATCAGATACTTTAAGACTTTTACTCAAGTACTATCCACATGTATGACTTTCACTTTTGCTTTTAGTAATATTATAACATGATATCTTTACTTTGACTCAAGTATTAAAAGAATCTGAACACTTCTTTCATCACTATTGACAAACATTGTGTGAAAACAGACCTTATTTTCTAAACTTATCCTCTAAACTGCAGAAGTGAACACATCCCTCTGGAGTGTCATCATTAGAATAAGTGTAAAACGTCCACAGGTCCATGAGAAACTTGCACTGTGACTTGAATACGAACAACCCGGGGCTCTATCTGCCAAGTGGGTCACCACACGGCGCAATTATCCACACAGGGCAACAAGAACACATTGTGACCGGGAGCATCCATGCATACTTGGCTCATTTGTCACAAATCATCCCCGTATGAAACCGAGAATAAGCATCTTGAGTTTTAAAGACAGCATTTTTAGATTATTCTTTAATCTGTTTTGTGTTGCAAACTGCAGCTCAGTCTGTGACGGGACAGCCCGGTTTAATCCTGTCCGAAACGGGACGACAAACTCTTTTGACAGTGACACCCAGGACAAATCTGTGGAGTTTCTGACAGACAAACCTTTAAAAAAAAAGGACCTTACCTCGTTTAATTCATCACCGCCTCTTCACTGAGAGGAGGTTTGGAGAGTGAACGCAGTTTGTCGGTTTGTATTAACATCGAGCTGTCCCTCGGCCGACGCACGCACCTCAGTTTGCGCATGCACATTGTGAGTGTGGGATTACCGTCTAATCCCGTGTGTGTATCACAGCATCCTGAGAGAGGCACCGCAGGAGGAATCCCCTCTGATCGCACACTGCAATAATGTAGCCTCATACATGGAGTTCATATTGTCTTCTGCTTTTGTTTGGTGGGCTACCACTTTCTAATAATACACCCTTTATAAAGTATTTATAAACTGTAAATAGCTTTTTATTTAATGATTGATATCCTAACTCATGTCCCAGTGCTTTGAAGATGATAAATAAACCATGAATTAAAACAACTTCTGGGTTGCCAGGTTGTGAACAAACCCTTCATACTATTTTTTTTAAATAGTGATTTTTAAAAGTGCAATATATACGAATTTTAGTTTTAAAAATTAAAAAATTAAAAGAATATGTCCCCCCCCCCACCTGTTCTATGCTTTTCTGCTTGCTTTCGCATTTCTTGACTTGTTTTAATGTTTTGTTTCTTGATGTCTTCCTACTCGTTTTTTAAATGTCTTTTAATATCATTTCATGCGCCTGTAAAGCACTTTGAGTTGCCTTGTGTCTGAATTGTGTTATACAAATAAACTTGCCTTGCCTTACCTAAAATTTTGAACGAAATGTGAAGATTTATTAGTTATGACATAAGTTATCTGTTTTTTCTGCTGTAAGACTTTGAGGATAATAAAATTAAATATGAAAATTGAATGTTTGGCTGTAAATCGCAAAGGGCAAGTCTCACATCTCTATAGGATGTCCATTAAAAATCAAATTCACAACTTAGTCTGTAACATTTTAAGATCAAAAAGGGATTTAAATTGGTCAATAAAGTCTCAAAATTTCCTAATGATACTATTGAAGTGATCAATTTGAAACAGAGTCACTTTTCTCAAATGGCAGCTCTGTCAGTTCGGAATGAATAGAACGTTTAATGTTTCATTAAGGGCCATTTGGAAATGACTCAGTGAGGAAAAAGCCTCCAGGCTCAAATATGGAGGGTAGATGAAGAGGTCTTCTTACTCTTTATTGCCTCTCTCAACTCTCAACATTTGATTCACAGTAGATGGAGCTGCAAGTATCAAGAGAGAGGGTGTTTTACTAATAGAATTACTTAATATATTATTTAGGCACAAATGTGCCACAGCTGTATTAAAAACAAAGACATGTTTAAATTCAGAATAAAACTTTAAGGCATATGTAGGCTGTTCTCAGACTCATGATAGTTAGACGCAATACAACAATACAATGTAAAAATATTATCAATATAGTGTCAGTATTGGGAGTTGGAAATGAGACTAAAAAAATCAACTTTTCTTTCAAATAGGATCTTTAAATTAAACATATTATGCTAATTTTCAGGTTCATCATTTTATTTGCGATTTTGGATTACAAAAACACATCAGTCTTCTCATACTGTCCAGTACTGCAGCACTGTTTCCCCCCCTCTGTCTGAAACACTCTGTTTTAGCCCCTGTCTCTTCAAAGACCCTCCTCCTGATTACCCAGTCTCCTCTGATCGGTCAGCTCACACACGCCTGAGCCAGTGCCACTAACAACAACAAAGCAGCTGTGCTAAATCAATTCTTATGTGCCGAACTAGCTGTGAGGCACAAATTATGCAACTGTATGACATGGTGATGTAATGTGATGTCACAAAGTCACAGAATTAAAGGCGGGACTACTGATGAGGTGTTTCAGGAGCAGTGTTTTCTGTGGGAGAGATGAGCTTCTGTTGGTGTGGACTTTGACCTTTTTTACTTTCAAGATCTTTTACATGCACAAGGACAAATATAAAAAACTGATGGAAGGAAAAGACAAAAAAGCTTTTTTTTTAGTAACAGTTTTGGTTATATATTCCTATATTCTTGAGCTGCAGGACTTCTAGATGGGTGATGGGAAATGTTTTTGTTCTACCCCACCATAACTCAAAATACAAGCCTGTTTTGCTTTATCAACACAAATGTAAACATATGGCTTCATGTCTAAAACTCATGCTCGCCCTTGCAAACTGCTATTCCTTCTATCAAGCACACTGTCTGTTCATAGGCCTATAAGAAAGTTGCATAGTGCACCTTTAAGTTCTGCATTCAGAATCTTACCCAACAACTTAAATAAAAGTGGAAAGTACTTTTAGCAAAATGTATTCAAAGTAAACATACAAGTCAGAAAAAAAAACCAATGCAAGTGTTGTATAATTAGGCCTATAACTGAATTATTATGACCGATTATATAGTACTGGGCAGAGACATCTATAACAATGCATCATATTTATATAATTATCATGTATTTTGTATAAACAATCTTAATCTGCAAAGTATCCAGTTTCCAGATGTCCTGATTATGTCTAATTTAGATGTTATATTTTAGTGCCACCATCTGGACAATGCAGGTGCCAAGTCTGACTCCTCTCAGAGAAAAAGAAACAAAGAAACAAAAAATAAACAGTGTACCAGTGGCAGTGATTATAAGACAGACATAGAAAGAGAGAGAGAGGCATGCACTGAATGACCATGTTGTTGTTCTCTCTTGCTGTGCCGGCTGCCCAGTGTGGAGGCCCTGCACAGTCACAAGCTTATTAGAGAGTAATTGGAGCACAATAACCTAAGAACAGCTGACCAGTCTGTCTGAGCTGCTGGATGTGGAATGGGTGGTGTACATCCTGAACCCGCCAGCTCAACCAACAACATGCACCCTAACAGATTTTACACTCACTGCAACCTTCAGCCCATCTGTGGTAGTTTAATTGAATGAGACAATAATATATACAGTCACCCACATGGAAGAGATTCTAACTTTCAGACTTCAAGCACAACTCTGTGTCTACAGCATCCTGAGTGAACCAGGAAAAAAAAAACAAAAAACATGTTTCATGTGTGCCTGAAATCTTTCTAGAAGGCATCCACGTCAGCCAAGAATAGAGTAGGTGCAAGTTCCCCAAAATAAGGAGAGAAAGTTTCCGGGTATTCTGGTTTCAGAATAAAAGCGTGAAAAGTTAAACATTTAGAAACAGGTTTAACTAAAATATTTAATTGTATGAAACAAGCACTTGGACTCACAGCTACCATTATTCTCCATTTCTCACGCAAATCTGAAAAAAATGTTCTCTGTGCTGAATGAGGGATGGCAGAATCACAGTCTAGAAAAAAATATGAAAGATTTTGTGTCATTGATCTATTTCTGTTTCACATTCAAAAAGGATTTCCTGCCAAAATCTGGGAGAATGGAGAACTGAGACAATTGTCTGTAGGATTGTTTGGTTATAATTCATTTATTTAAAATGTATCATTTTGTCAAACCAAAAAATGATTAGGCATGTGAGTTAACACAAATCAACTGACACAAAACACGGCCCCTGATGTGGCAGTTGCTGTTTGGTTAGTCAAGATTTGAATGTATCACCATTAACATATAAGCTTTTGATTCAAAACTGAGAATAATTTAACCACAGAACAGGGCTGCCCATAATCAATAGGCTGATGTAGGATCTCCAATTATGAGTTTTTCTTCATAATCTGAGCACAGTGGGCAGAGTGATCATTTCTGTAGGAGTCGTATTTTGAGGTTTCTATTATCTATATTATCATATTATAGACATTTAAATATATTATATATTTCTATATCATTATTATTGTCATCATCATCATCATCATAATTATTATTATTATTATTATTATTATTATTATTATTATTATTATTATTAGTAGTAGTAGTAGTATATTTTCTATATAATATCTATAATATAAAATATCATATGTATTGGGCGACGATTAATTAGTAAAAGAACGCTTTATTCTGAAAAACCCAACAGGAAGTGCTGTTTTTCTGGCTGACAGAGCGTCATAACCACGTCGCGCCGGTGTATTCTTGATTACTGAACTAATTAGACCTTCAGATAATGAGTTTGGCTTGCGTGGTCAGTATCAGTGTTGAGAACACGGTGACATGCTGAACTTTACATTAACTTTATCTAAAGATATATTCATAAACAGTCTGGGCAAGACAAAGTTCAGAGCTCTGACCAAAAACAGCCTGAACTTCCGTATTTTCCCTGCCAGTTCACTTTAGGTGAAAGCCTGACGTAGGTCGGTTAACGGTGAGCATCCTCGGCTGTCTGTAGTCTTTAACATGGTGTACAAAGAGAGTGAATCTGAGCCTCGGGTCTACGGTTATATCCGAGCAGGCTCTGCAGCGCTGACCCACATTATCTGCGCTGTCTTCACTGTGTTCATCGCAGTCGTGTCTCGACCCGGTTCAAGTGAGTGCTCTGCTGTTCAAACATCTCCACGTCACTGTCCTCGCTCGGGTAACATTTGTTTTGTTGACTTCATCTGTTTGTTCTGTTCCAGGTTTGTTTTCCTGGCATCCCTTCTTCATGACACTGGCGGTGAGTTGAAGCTTTCAAAAGAAATCTTTTAAGTTCAATAAAAAAACCCTCCATATTCCATTTTCAGATCTGAAACAGTTAATCAATCGGTTTATCCACAGAAAACTGTCCCATATTCACTGGTTCCAGCTCCTCAGGTGTACAATTTCGACATGTTAACTTTGGCTTTGGGAAATTGTTGAGGACATTTGATATTTGAAGAGATAAGATAGAACATTATTAGGTTGATTAATTGTTAAAGGAGACATATTGTGCTCATTTTAAGGTTGATAATTTTATTTTGGGTTACTACTAGAATATGTTTACATGCTTTAATGCTCTAAAAATATAGTTTTTCTCACACTGTCCAGTGCTGCAGCACTGTATCCCCCCTCAGTGTGAAACACTCTGTCTCTTTAAGGCCCCAACCCCCTCCCAAAGACCCAGTCTCCTCTGATTGGTCAGCTCACGGAAGCCTGAGCCAGCCACCCTAACAACAACAGAAGCAGCTGTGCTAAATCAATTCACTTGTGCCAAACTAGTCACTTGGCATAAATTATGCAAATATGTTGGATCTGATGTAGTGTGATGTCACAGAATTAAAGGCAGGACTACTGACGAGATGTTTCAGGAGCAGTGTTTTCTGTGGGAGAGAGGAGCTTCTGTTGGTGCAGACTTTGACCTCTTTAACTTTCAAGATATTTACATGCACAAGAACATATAAAACATGGAAGGAAAGGAAAAATAGCATTATAGATCTTCTTTTTACAATTTATAGACCAAGACATTATCAACGAATCAAGGAAATAGTGACAATAATGGTGAGCAGCAGCCCTGATTAGATTTCTTTTCTTTTCCACCAGTTCTCCTTCTTCATGACAGAAGCCATCCTCATTTTCTCCCCCCATGGCTCACCCATCAAAAGGTTTTCACACAAGACAAAAGGCCGAGTTCACTGGGTCCTGCAGTGCCTCTGTGTGTCTTGTGCACTCCTGGGTGTGGCAGCCATCTCTTACAACAAACACCTGAACGGTAAACCCCACTTCACCTCGTGGCACGGTCTGCTGGGCCTGCTCACAGTGTGTGTGGTGGGGTTGCAGTCGTTGGCAGCTTTGCCTCTCATCTACCACTCTCTGGCCAAAGGCTGGTCCCTGGCCAAACTCAAACGCTACCATGCAGCGTCTGGACTCGTCACATACCTGCTCGGCGGTGCCAGCCTGCTGCTCGGCCTCAGCTCGGCCTGGTTCGCTGCGTCTGTCAGGGAATACACCTGGTACCTGTCAGCACTCTGCCCTGCTCTCTCTGCCCTCATCATAATGAACCAAGTCACCAGTGCGTACATGGCTAAGAGACGGCTGCAGTCCTGACAGAAGACACAATAGTGACACTATCACAAAACAACCACTGAATACTTGAGTTTTGCCTGTGAGATTTATATTTTCAATCAGTTTAATTTGTATAAAAGTGGAAAAGGAAGTGATTTCTGCAGCTGTACGCCTTTTTGAAGGTCTTATTATTTCATGAAGCACCAGTGCCAAATAATGGATAATGAAATACTTTTCTTAACTTGCTTTTTGTACACAATACACACAGGACTGTAGCTATCATTGAGGACACTGAGGTCATGTGTACTTCATTTTCAACTAGCAATTTGGAGACAATCACCCTTCTTGTAGGGCTTTTTGAGTGGTTTCTGATATTTCTTTAGCCTCGCTAGCTTTAGTTTATGACCAAATACATGCAAAATCAATGACATTCCCATCTGCCTCAGCTCTGCTTTGTGTTTCGTGCTAATTAGCAATTTGAATTTGGTGAACTTATCCTTTTTAAAAATAACAAAAGTATACAGAAATAGCCAATCTTCTCACTGATGGTTTCATTTGTTTATGTGGGTCATCTAAAAGGATCAATATTAAATTTGTTAAAATGACTAAAGAAAACATGAAAAGGATGTTTTGGGGGCTAGTCAAAAATTCCTCTTTGATGGTTTTTGGATACATGACCTCACTGTTCCTACGTCCCAGAATATATGAATTTATGTTGAATTTTTGTATCTCACGTTGCTTAATATCCTGCCTTTTGACTATTTATGCTGTATTTGACTACTTGTCACATGTTTGAATAAATAAGATAAGAATAGATATCATACTGAAGATATGTTGTAAATTAAAATGATATGTAAAAGATTCACACCGCAATAGAAGAGTGTTTTATTGTTAAAATAACATTGATAACACAGTCATATTCTGCTGCGAGCTAGGCTGCATGTACGAAATTCTTACTGGATCAGCCGTCAAGGGGTCAAAGTGAACAAAAGGTTAAAAAAAAATGTTATTACAAAAACAATATATTTTCCATCATAAATAAATAAAATTCAGACACTTACACTGAAATAAGGGAAACAACTGCCAGGAGAGTGAACACCAATAAGAAGTTATAAAAATCATTCTTTTAAAAATGAAGAATCCCCACGAAACGTAAAAATGCACATAATTGACGAGAAATGGCAGACTGGTTTCTGTTTTACAAACTCGTGATTCCCAGAAGATTCAAATGCAACGTGTTTCCAACGGACTGAGAAGACTGAGAATGAAGACATGGCGTCGGTGTGATGTACCTCGTACGGTTCGCAAGCAGATATGATCCTTTTTCAAAGTGCTAGCTTCCCCTTCAAAACAAACCATCACAAATTCCAAAACTGTGATGAAGAAAACTGGAGACATTCCCGCGTGATAGAAATGAAGCATCCGGAACAAAAACAGAGAAAGGATCTGGAAGCAAATCAAACAAAAAAAGTGAACAGTACTCAGGACTGTGGGAGCAAAAGATCCCCACGAGAAAACAGCTCTAGAAAATAAAAAATTGTAACTTCATAGGGAATGACCTGTTTTCTCAGGTTATCCAGTGTTTTCTAAAGGCTAATAACCACTGTGTCTAGCTTATTTAACCAACGGACTAAAGGGACTTTCCTAAATCTACATACCTTGAGGTGTCACAGCACAGAAACACAAGGCTACAGAGAACAGCGAAGACCTAAACTCCCTACAGCACTGCAGATACTGACTGACACGACTGACTGAAGCTACTTACACTGCACTGCTTGTAAAGACGCACCTCTGTGAACAGCTACCACATCATGGCACTGTCAGTTTGGTAAGGCCACCACATCTCCTGACCTGGTTCTCTCACAGTCACAGATGGTTGTTGTAAGAAACGTTATCTGCTTTTGATGGTTGGCGGCTACATAGACTTCAGGTTTTATACACTTGGGCAGCATGAATGTGATGTTTTCTACAGTTTAGGTAATATTTGTTCTCAGCAAGGTTCTGAAAGTAACCCTTATGAAACTACATGTAGCTTGACTGAGTGATGATGGAGAGGACACTGAAGAACGAAATGCAACTAAAGACAGGTGTTAGCGAATGAGATAGCAACATTAAACCTTGGTTTGCGCTCCTCTTGGCTTCCACACTTGGTGCCTTTAGTCCCAATGCTGAACCTGCCCCACACTTGTGTTTTGAGTTTGACACCGACTGTCTGAATGCTCAGTAGTTCTTCCGACAGATTTTTGTAAAAAGGATGTACTAAGATAAAAGACTCAAGACCCCTTTGTGTTATTTAAGGCTAAAAATGAAAGAACACAGTCCGAATCCTTGTCCCAGCCCCTGTGTTATCAAAGGCTAACATGAAAGTACATTCATTTTAGTTGTAAGGAACAAAAAAAGAAAGAAAAGGAAATCATAAAGTTGAACGGAAATTTGTTTCCCTCGGCATCAATGCGAGGGCATATTTCTCGTGATCGTCGCTGTAATAATGAACCATCTCCCTACAACCAAAATCTACACACTGCACAGTATTGACTTGCATTATAAACAATGATAATGACTATTTACAAAGTATCAACATGTTCAGTTATAGTATAACACATAATATCCTTTCAACAGGGGATGCTACAATATCTATCAAATTGCTAAAGACTAAAATATGTTCTGAAAGCCTAAAATTTCTGTTAAAGGTAAGCCTCGAAGGATTTTCTCTCTCTAGCCACTGTTATTGTTGATTGTGGTGTGTAGCTTTCCAGTCTAGCTAACTAGAAAAGGAAACTGCGCTGAAGAAAAATGAGTGAATTAGCGCTCCGCAGACACGTGTAACAGCAAGCCAAATTTGGTTTGCACTCGACTGTTTCACAGCAGTATTATGTCATGAGACAATCCAACAGGTTTTCATCACATTATTCCACCTGAATTCAGAGGAAATTAAACTAATGGCGCGGCAAGGAGAGGCTGTGCCTGGAGAGCCCCCGCGAAAGAATTGAGCTGGTCCCTGTACGACAAAGGTCCGTTCCCACTGCTCTGATGCTCCAGCTGAACAAGTCTGGGATATTCAGCATAAGGATTTGTTACTCTGACTTCATTAAGTCATTAAGGTACAAGTTGATTCTCTCATTTGCAGGTGAGAGTCCATGTGTGTGTGTTTTTGAGTGTGTGTTGAGTGTGTCAAAGTGAATGATAACATTAGGAATGGGAATGCAGTTTATATCACAAATGATTATGTGAATGTCCAACGAGGCAGAACCACATTTAACTTCTCTCCAACTTCATTTTGTCGTCAGGATTAACGTTGAGTTTCTAGTTCTTGAAAAGTTTTGGGTTTTTTTTCAGATTCTAGGGAGGCATTCAACAATTAATTGCCAACTATTTTGATAATCAATTAACTGGTTTGAGTAATCTTTTTATCATCACAATTATCAGACTCCACCTTCGTAAATGTGAATATTTTCTGGTTCCTTTCCTCCTCTATGACGGTTAAATGAATATCTCTGGGTTGTGAACAAAAGACATTTTAATGGACATTTTCACCATTTCCTGCCATTTTACTGGCCAACAACTTATTGATTAATATAGAAAATAATCGACAGATATTAGATTCCCAGTCACTTCATTTGAGTAGAATTTAATTACATTTTTCTTTCTTTGACCTCACTTTCTGATGTGTTCGCACATTCAGAATGTAACAAGGGCAGATACTGTAACAGAACAAATGTATTCACTTAATGTGTCACCATTCCCATCCCTAATGAACTTTATGTTAACCATGATTGATAAGATTATGTATGAAACTGCCTCCAGGACTTGTTGAGTCTCTACTGTCCTGTCACCTCTATAACGTCATCATCAGAGCTACTGCCGCCGTTCTCCGCGCTGTGATGTCTGTCCGGCTGGGTCAGAGCTGCCCCCAACAGGCTGGAGGTTGGATTGTTGAAATGGGAGAGGAAACTGGATGTGGTGGAGCTGGAGTTAGGTGCAGGAAATCCCCCTGACCCAGAGAGGAGAGGGGTGGGGAACATCCTGGAATCAGAGAGCAGGGACTGACTGTAGTTGAGAGGGAAGCCTGACGACAGCAGGCCGGCCATGTTGGGATTCATCAAGTACGGAGGCAGAGAACCCGACGCCAGTGAAGAAGAAGGTGCTGCCGATGATGAGGAGGACATGGGGATGGTGGTGGAAGCGGAGGAGAAAACGTTGGGAAGAGAGGACGAGGAGGGGGTGGGGAGGTGTCCGTTCCCTGTGGCAGACTGTCTCAGTAGGTCCGAACCTGCAGAAGGGAACATGGTCTGTAGGTCAGCTAGCGTTTGTCCCGGTGTCTGAAGGAATGACGATCCACCACTGCCACCCATCAGAAGTGGATGACTCATGTGTCCTAGGTTCCCCAGTAGGGAGGAGGAGTTCAGACCCACGGGAGGAAAACTGAGCCCACCAGAGCTCATGGGGAAATGACTTGCAGCAGAGGTGCGTTTGCCTCCTACTTGTGTGTTGCCCTGGCTGTCAGAACTCCTGCGTTTGCTGCCGCGCATCTCCAAAGCCGAACTCAGGATGTCGTCAGTGAGTTGCCTGCTGAGATCGCCAGTCTCGCTGCCTTGTGAGCTGCCTTCATCCCCCGCTCGTAAAGCCAACGCGTCTGATGGTGATGGCAATTCGTTTCCCACACCGGCGGGGGCATCGCCCGTGGATGAGGTGTAGCGGCTGATCTCTCTGAGAATCTCAGAGCTTAGGGGAGAGGAGGACCGCTGCTCCCCGTTGGGAGATGGCTGCTGCTGATCCCCTGGGGATGAACAGCCATTACTGACTGGATGGATCAGGGGGCCCTGGGAGTCTGTGGGGGAGAGAGAAACTCAGTCATGAAATGTCAGGAGACACGTGCCTCTGAATAATTAAGTTTTGAAAGGTCAATCGTAGAAATAAGATGCTTTGCTTAAAATCTGCTTGTATTTTAATTCATAAATATTATTAGATATTAACAAATAATTGCACAAATGATAAGCAGTGATTCCCTATTGTGCTTCCTCATCTTAATTAACATATTTAGGAGTTCACCTAACACCGACAACATAAGAACTCTACACCTTCAATCCATATTTATTTTTACATGTTTTTTATTGCAATGTCGGACAAAAAAAGAAGAAAAAGGACATGTGGTGAAAGGCCTTAAAGCCAAATCACAGATAACTGTAATGACATCACAATGACATCACTTGGTTATTTTCTCAGACTTGAGAAATCTCCCTCCAGAGCCACAGAAGACATTGTATACAACTGTTTCTACATAGTTGTATTGTACTTATGACAAGTCAGCTGAACTTCATTTGTAAAAGAACACCACCACCACCACCACCATCAAAGTGGTGTGAGTTGTAGTTAAACTATGAAGCCGGAACCAAGAACTATCAATATGAATTCATACCTCTTGAAGCAGCAGAGCCTCCGACTGCTGGTCGACTGATCTTTCCAGATCGAATAGCAAAAATTCTTCCATCATTCGTCCTGATGTAGGTACCTGTGGTGGAAGAAAAACATCAAGTGATGGTGGCGGTAACTCAAAATGCCTCGCATGCAGAGAGCAATGGTTGTGTTGTTGCAACTACCTTTAGATCCTCTGATAACGTGGATGCTCTCTCCTGCACTGATTCGAGCTTGAACATCTGTTGTGCTGTTGGCTCCTGGGATTACTATATCTGTAAATCCAGGCAAAAAGGATGATGTTATTATCTGGTTTCACAAGACATTACTCATGTTTCCTCTATTGAAACATCAAATATGTAAATTCATTCACTTTGTGTGTGGTGCTTTTGGAGATTTAAACATTTAAATATGACACATTACCAGTTGTGGTGACGATCCTCTGCACATAAACTCCAGCTTTCTGCAGGAAGTTGACAGGCAGGCTGCTGGCAGAGCTGGACCCAGCCATGCCCATGCCGACCTGGCGAGGCATCATGGGAATTGGGGTCGACTGGATGGGCCTGACACTTGCCACAGGCTTGTCATCTGGCCGTGCCATGGGACGCCTGAGAATATGAGGGCTGAACTCATGAGACGCTCACACACAGACACACACATACTCTAACAGTGAGTGAGTTTATTTTTAGAGGTGTGTTTTTGCCTGAATGCACAAACTTCTATATATATTAGTGGAAGAGCTAGTCAGAAACAGTTTTTACCGTAAAAACAAACCATTAGCATTTGTTAGCCAGTACATAAACAAATACATGAGATACCCAGAAGAAATGCAAGCTAAACAATCCAGTTTGAAACCCACCAGCCGCGCTGGTTAAACGCTGGTATGTTTGTGAGCGTCTGATCACTGGTTGGGTAATAGGGGGCATACGAGGGGCGAGAGTAGGGCACAGAGGCTCGTTTCTCATCCTCGTAGCTCTTCTTGGCGGCTCTCTTCTCTGCTTTGGTCAGTTTGGACTCCTTGCGGTCCACCAGCAGAGACTCATGATGGAAAGGTTGCTAAAAGAGACAAATGGGTAAAAAAGGAAATTGAATTACAGATCAGATCAGGCCAGATTTTCTACGCAGGTTGCCATGCCAGAGAAAACTCACTGCTTATGTAGCATCACAACATTAAGAAGATAGTTTAAATCTTGTCCTTTTCCTCTGCTGCTGTACTTATTTCACCACGGACAGTTTATAACCCTTTTCAGACAGGATTTCAGTTTTACTCGGTAAACTGGGGAAATGTAACTGTTACTAGAGATGCACAATATAAACCGGGATGATAAGTTATCTTTTTACTGGTATCAGTGAAATTATAGCTGATAAATATAGATGACAACACAAAGCCAAATCGCTTTCATGGACACAAGAACTGCAACTACACACTCTGATACAGTAGGTAGTGGTATGCACCTTTAAATCCATCTTTCTTCACTACATCTTTGCCTTTCTTACCCTCAGGTGTGCATAAACTACAGCTTATAACCTTTAAATTACAAAAATTTGAAATTATCAGTTATCTTGATTGTATCGGCCACGAGAAGCTGGTTAATATCGATTTATCTGTTTCAGGTAAAAAAAATATCCGTATCGTGCACCTATTTCATCTGGAAGATGAGCCTTTCTGGTCTTTTTTTGAGATTTTTTGGTAAGTGCTGTTGCATTCAGAAGGTTGTGTTTTTGTGCCCAAAGCCACTGGCCCACCTTGACGTAAATTACAACATGTAACACACACACAGCACAAAGAAGAGCATCAAAACATTCAGAGCTGCACTCACCAGAATCAGTTTTTACTAAGTTAACACATATTTAATATATATTTAAACAAAGCTGCCTTTCTCTGCAGAGGCTTCAGAGTGAAACCTATCATGTGACTGTACCTTGGTGATGAGGTGTGGGTAAAGGTGACAAGCCTGGTATATCACTATTTCCATGTCCTCTGGGGACGTCAGAGAGATCTTGCCAGGTTCTTCCTCCACAAAATGCAGCAGTGACTCCACTTCCTTACGAGTGAAGTTGAGCACTGGGTTCAAGTCGTCAACCACTCGGTCTTCAAACACACAGAGAGACACAACATTTTAAGACTGGACATGATTCAGGTAATTGCCCAAATTAGATCTAGTTAAATATGTTTAAGTATGACACAATAATATCAACAAAGGACAAAGGAGATTGAGAGAATGCTCAAATAAAATGTCTAACAAACATGTAAAAATCTCTTACCTGACATGCCCTGTTTGGAGACTTGTCTGTCATAAATCTTTTTCTCCAAGGTGTAATCACAGACCAGACGGTAAATGTAGCAGGGTTTCCTCTGACCATAGCGGTACACCCTACACACCGCTTGGGCATCGTGACATGGGTTCCAAGAGGCGTCAAACACAACGACGCGGTTGGCACCGATCAAGTTTACCCCCAGGCAGCCCGCTCTGAAAGAAAACACAGCAAATGAATGACAAAACGTTTCCCAGTGTGGAGAAGATACAATAAAACTAGAGAGCAGAGACACATACCTTGTAGAAAGTAGGAAGACCCATGTCGCGGTGTTCTCTGGGTCATTAAACTGATTGATAAGTCGCTCTCTTTCTGAGGCAGATGTACTCCCATCCAGTCCTGTAGGCAGACATACATCGTCTTTTAACACACGTGAACACACTTGAACTTGCAGCAACATGAAGTATCATGGTAACAGTTTTCTGTGAATACTTAAAGGGGTTCTGTGGAACTTCTGTGTTGTGCCAGAAACTGGTTGTTAATTTATGTAAGTGGCCTCCATTTCTAAGCTTATGTTAGCTACTGTTGCTCTCTGGTAGTGGAGTGGAGAGAGGCACTGAGATGAGGCCCTCGAGAATGTGCAAATATTCTCATCCTTTGGACTGTCATTGACAATCAGACCCAAGTCCCTCACAAATAATTCCAGTCAACCAACCAATCAACTGAGAGACAGAGAAGGTCTCAATAAAAAAGTGATTAATACATGTTCATTTGCTTCAAATTGTTACATAGAGTCTCATTAACATCAACCTGGGAGATTTTCAATCATGGACATTTCTATTGAATTTCTACAGGAGAAGTACTTTTTCATCCTGGCAGAGCAGTATAACATGCCTGTAGGAGTCTATAACTCTCTCAAGGGAAAACATGTACAACATACATAAAAAGAACAATGTCAAACATCTTTGTCAAATTGTAAGTATAGTGCTCCTAAACTTGTTTCCAGACCACAGGGTACACTTGCCAAATGTTCAAAAAGGGAGAACTGAAGAAATTTCAGCTGCTGGTAACAAATCAATAAAGACAATCAGAGCTTTGAAGCTTCTGTGCTGATGACGACACCCTCTGCAGAATTGCTGGTTTAGACGGAGAGCACAGTTTGAACTCACTGTAGTAATTGAGGTTGCGAACCCAGGTTTTGCTCGGGGTGTCAGGGGAGGAGACACCCGCCGGCATGGGTCTCTTTGACAAGAAGTCCTCAATGACGGTCAGGGTGGACAAACTTTGACTGGAGGGTACACAGCAGAAACACATAAGAATGGTGTAAGAGACAAGAACTTTGGTATAGAATCAATGTATGTTATAATGAAATAAAATAGACTCCATTTAACTACAGTGTTTTGTGGACTACTGCATATGTGAATAAAGTTGTATACAGCCTTTTGAGGCTCCAGAGGAAGCTGCATGTAATCTGATAAATTAAATGGTAAATGGACTTGCATTTCTATGGTGCTTTTCAAGTCTACTGACAGCTCAAAGCGCTTTACAACACTTGTCAGATTCACCCATTCACACACACATTCATACACTGATGGCGGAGGCTGCCATGCAAGGTGCCAACTGCTCATCAGGAGCAATTTGGGGTTCAGTATCTTGCTCAAGGACACTTCGACATGCGGCTAGGGGGCGCCAGGATTCGAACCAGCGACCTTCCGATTACTAGACCACACGCTCTACCTCCTGAGATACAGCCACCCGCAAAAAAAATTGCCTCCAGTGGTGTCACTCAGTGGCTGCGTTGCATTGTGGGTAATGTAGGTACCAGGTTTTGAAAAAGAAAGAATGCATGGAATAAAAAAGTTCTGCTTATCAATTTTGATAATTTGTTTGTCCAGTGAGTCAAACAGTGTTATAGGAGTGCAATGCTTGACTTGAGGTCTGCTTTTCAAAACCTGTAGCCTACATTACCCACAATGCAACATAGCCACTGAGGGACATTACTGGAGGCAATTTGTCAACTTACATGCAGCTTCCTCTGGAGCCACAAAAAGCCTTTATACCACTTTTGACACGTCTGCAGCAGTACTCCTCAAGACCTGTAAACATTCTTTGATGTGTAAAATTTGTGGAGTCACCAGAAATGCTGTATGTACATATATGGCTACAAACAACCATCAATTATATTTCAGTAAAAGTCATACTTTTGGTTAATTCTGAAATTCCTGCTTGCAAAAGTAACCTGGAAATGATGCAGAAAATCTTATAAGACGTAGGAGGATTAAAATATTAACGTCCAACAGTTTGCATAAACCTCCAAAAAAAGTCTCATTAATTAACTGAAATGCACAAAGAAACCTCTTCTCTAAGCTGCTTAATGGTGGATTTGTGTTTAATGCAGTGTATGTAGAGCAGAGGAGTTACCTAAAGACCAACATCTTGTCTCCTCTTCCGACACTCTCATCAATCAAATGGAAGAGCAAAACCATCTTGGCAGAGTTCTCCAGAACTCCTGTCTGGTAGTTTGACACGATGTCCTTTGCCTGAGACACAAATAGAAGAAAAGGCTGTTGTGTTAGAAGTAACTCAAAAGAAGGAGACGACAAACCAACAACAAACAGAGATTACATGCTGTGCAGAGTAATCAGTGCTGAACTGTTAGGTGCTTAAGGTTTGAAACAAGTAGACTCTTTTAGCTGTAAAACGAAGCTACAGAGAAAACAGCTTCTGTCATGACATACCCATTCATACGTGATGACTTGATTGGCTCTATCCTGGGAGGGATTGAGCGGTGGCAGGCTGTTGTTGACTTTGCTGTTGCTCGAGTCAGCTACTTTGGCTTTGAGGCCAGCGCCCGGTGCAGAGCAGCGGGTGTTACCAGCTGAAGTGATGTCATCGAGGTCCAGGTCCTGCTCGTTGGCCTGATTCTCCTTCTGCAGGGCTTCATAGAGGACGTCTGGGTGGTTCCAGATCTGGAAGACAAAAGGAGACTTTCATGATCAAAAAATGCCGAAGCAGTTAGGGATGCACGATATTGGGTTTTCACAGATATCCCATATGCTGATATTTTCTAATTGTTTTTGACTGATTGCAGATGTCGATGACACACAGTATGCACATATTTTTTCTACCTAATTGCAGAGAACATGAAGTGTTTCCTGTAGTGGAAATAACATATTATTATACCTTCTCTTATCCTGATGGCCCACTAGCAGGTGCAGACATACAGTGCATCTCAAAATGTACATATTCACTTGGCAAATTAAGAAAACTACTTAGCCTGTGCATAATTAAAGCGTCTTTTTAGCACGTCATATCAGCAGAAATGTTATTTTTTTGTGGCAGATGCCAATATTTAATTTTAAGGCCTTTGTTAGCCGTTAAAATGATGTGCTGATATTATCATCATCTCTAATGTTAGCATTTTAATTGTCGCAACAAAATGAAACTCAGGACTCATCGCTAAAAGTATAGACACGTTGTTGAGTTTTCTAACTAACAGCAAGGAAAACAGCTTCACCTTGCAGCACACACAGAAGGCTTTGAGTGGGTTTAGACCGAGCCAGCCGCTGTTCCCTGCTTCTCGAAAGCGTTTCATGAACTCGGTATACAGCGCCCTCTGAATGGGAGAGAGCCGGACCAAGATCACATGCTCCTCCTTGGACGGAAGCTGGTCTCGCAGCACATCATGACCACGTCTGTAACCCAGAAGAAACGCACAGAGAACATTGACAGGTTAGCGTTATTCAGAAAGGTGAGATTTATTTTCAAGATGTCCAATTACTAAATCAAGCGCTGACAGAAAGTTTACCTCTGTACAAAACCCTCCAGCAGGCTGTGAAGCACATGGCTGCGGTAGCGCATCAAGCGCACATCTTGAGGCGTGCTGTCCATGCACTGCCCGTTCAGAATGGGCCGCTCAAACATGTTGCTGAACTCCTGACGTGTTCCTAAAAAATCGGGCCTAACAAAGTCCACCATGCACCAGTATTCAATGAGGTTGTTCTGCAAAGGGTAGCCCGTCAGGACTACTCTGCGCCGGGAGCGGATGTTCTTCAGAGCCTGCGATGTGCTGGCATGGTAGTTCTTGATGCGATGACCCTCGTCACATATCACCACGTCTGGGCCAGGCCGTGTTATGGCCCTTTCAATACCTTAAAAGGGGGAAGGGAAGATTGAATTGATATAAATCACACTGTAAATTCATGTTTGGATTTATATCTCTTATGCTCTTTTAAAGTTCCCACATTATGTTGATTTTAGGATTCATACATTTTTTTAAAATCTGGTTATCCACTACAAAATGTTAATTTAATTTTTCTTATGCTGCTTAATGCTGCAGCACCTCTATTCACCCTCTGTCTGACCTTTCATGAGCTCCTGCTGTCTGTCTTCTTCATCCAGGTCGATGATGATTGGTCCTGCGGGCTTCTTCGATTTCCTTTTCTTGCCCATCACAAAGCTCTTCTTCATGGACAGAAGGCGGTACATCTCATAACCCATCAGTAACACCCCTCCATCTCTGGACCAGTCCTCCACAACCTTTGCTCTGGCCAGTGTTGTTCTGGAGGTCACACACTCAGCGTGATTAACAGCTCATATACAGTGGATACTTTACCTCACACACAACATGCTACTTACTTGTGCTCATCGTTGAGGACGTGAACTTTGAAATTGCGGCCTGTGACTACTGCAGGGTCAGTTTCAGGGGCGAGGGCCTCCTGGGGTGGGAGCCAGAGGTTAAACTCCGTCAGCCAGTTCTGAAGCGTGTTCACCTATTAATAAAGCAAACAAAGGAGGTTAGTTGAATCAAACTAAAATAGGGACTTCAGGGAACAAGAATGCCTGCTCTAGTGACTACATATTTCGTATACAGTTGGATTACTCACAGGAACAATGGCCAGCACAGTGTGAGCCTCAGTATTCCCCAGTAGGATCTCAATGAAGGAGATGACCTGCAGAGTCTTGCCCAACCCCATGCTGTGTGCGAGGATGCAGCCAAAGCCACTGCTGGTCTTATACCGCTCCAGAGACTCGATGAGGTTATCATAGAGAAACCGGATCCCCCCGATCTGAGAAATGATGAGACATTGGTTTGAGAGAAAACAAGCTGGACTGAGTTAAGTTGCCGAGTGCTCATGTTTTGAGGGTTCAAGAGAGAGTGTGAATACGCATACCTGGTGAGGTTTGACGGCCCTGGCCAACTGCGGAGCGAGGTAAAGGTCTTTCTCGTCTGCAGGGTGATTGATATTAACCAGCACCCGACCCTGGGCATCAGGCAGATTCAGACTGTCGTTGGTGTGCGCCCCGCTGCTCTCCTCTGAGGCGCTGGTGCCATCAGCGTCCTCATCAGCCGACTCGCTGCTTATCTGCAGGGCGTCCTCGTCTCCGGAACTAAGCTCAATTATATCTGCAGCATCATGGAGGTAAACACAATCTGTCAGCTAGCTCAATTCTTATATTTTCTGGAATCACTTGGAAAAAAATATCACATATCTTACCATCTCCAATTGCAAGTCCAGGCAGATTGGGGTCTACTCTTTCATCCTCATCACCACTGCTGTCCAGACAGATCACATCCTGCTTGCTCAGGAGACCAGGAACCAAGTGAGATACTTCTCCTAAAAGTGAAGCAGCGTCCACTATTGGAGAGATTGGAAAGTATCAGGAGATTTAGGATAGAAAGTGCAAAAAACGTAATATGAAAGGTCATATTCAGAGGGACAGTCACCTAGCTGAGATTCTGGGACAGTTGGGGCTGGGGTAGGGAAGTCCTTCCTCTGCTGCTCCAGCCGTTTCCGCCTCTCCATCTCCTCCTGTTGAGCAGCCTTGGTCCCAGCCTCCAGCTGATCCTCTTTCAGCAGCTTTCTGTAAACAGATGGAAAAACGTTCAGTTTACATACAAACATTAAAAGGCTTACAGCGACACTCTGACTGCTGCTGGATCTAAAACTACTTGACCTCAGTTTGCAGTTGTTTTGACTGAGTAATGTCCACTTTTAAAAATGTTTTACTCTGCATATTTCTTTGTATCTTGACATCATTGCAAATAAGGGAAACCCCAATATATTTCAGACTTAGAGGTTTGATTTAATTAATTATGTAATACACCTGATGGAAAATTTCAAAACGATCCATGTACCTGATATTCTTCCTCATGTGTGCAGGCTTGGATGGCTTGGAAGGTTTGGAGCCTTTTGAAGACTTTGAGGATTTGGTTAATTTGGAGGATTTTTGTTTCTTTGTTTTGCTGGAAGGTGGCTTGATCTTGCTCGAGTTTTCTGGGCTGGTTGGAGGCTTAGAGCGAGAGGCAGGCCTGGAGGGAGACCTGGATGATGGACGGGACGCAGGCCCAGATGGAGGCGGTGAGGATGGCTCTCCGGAGGTAGGTGAAGTGGAGTCCCTGCCATCCTGGGCACTCGCAGGTCGTTCTTGAGAGAGAATAGACAGTATTTTGGTTTTTGAAGACTAGTTAACAGGCACTAATGTCTGATATACACGTGCTATAACATGTTGAATCTCCTTGTCATGAGTCAGTAAGAATGAAATACACAAACACACACAGACACACACACTTACACCCAAAGTTTACACTAAAATGAAATTACAGTAATAAGCATTTTATTTGTCACTCACCAACACTATCGTCTTCATCGTCACCATCATTTTCATCCTCATCTTCCTCCATGTCCTCCAAGTCCTCCTCTTCCTCATCTTCCACGTACTCCTCTTCACTGTTAAGGCTGGGCTCCAGGTCACTTTCTGAAATCGCCTCTTCAGACATGGCGTCTTGCAAGGCTCTCAAAGTATTACCTACACACCTTCATCAGGAGTCCTGAGACGATAAAACACATCACATCTTTACACTATAATGGTGTACCTTGTCATCTGACAATGAGATTTTACAACCAGCTATGTCACACTGACGACAAGGGAAGAAAAAAACTTAAACAAGACTAATGTGTGACTTAACACATGTGTGATCTCTTGGCTTGTTATACCTTACACATGTCTGCTATATAATCTGGTGCCAGACCATTGACAGCTTTGTACACCAGGAACATTTTTGGAGTCAGTTCTCTAATGAATACAGACTCAGCACAGGTGTCAGACAGTTGGAGGGACATGATGGAATTATTTAGCACGTATTAAAGTAGGGGCAGCCAATTTGATGAACTGAAACTGAAAGCAAAACCAATAAAAACATTACAATTGTTAAAAAATCTGCGCCCTCATTGATTTGTGTGTCCGATTACGTCAACTTGTACTTAAAGCTACTACAAGGAACTCCGATATTTTGATGATTTCGGAGACCCCTTCAGACAAAAGTGATAGTGTTTCCACTGTCAAAACAACAACACATAAAAAATAAAATAAAAATCTCCTCCTGCTCCTTTATGACTGGCAAACATACTACTCGCTGTATCTTGGCCGAGGAAAATGTAAACACAGCCTCTTCCAGTCTGCACATGTACCCCGTGGCAGGCTTCAAGTAAAACTACATAGAGATAGTTACTCTTCTCGCTGATTGTCTTGCTTGCTTATGGAAGACATACAGAGGTATCAGTATTAAATTGAGACTGTTTCATAACCAGTTAAAACCTCCTTGTAGTAGCTTTAACATTGTCCCTAACCCCAAGCGGTTGTCTTTGCAATGGGTAACCATAACTTAACTTTATTCTTTATCAAGCCCTGACCCAATAACAGACTACAGGGTTTTTAACATTAATATATAAACCAGTAATGAAAAAGGTATGAACAAATGTTTAAAATATTCTTGAGATGATAGCACTACAAAAATCAGAACTAGATGGAAGACCCACATCTACATTTAAAGAATTTCTTCTTGTGTAACAGGAAAGTTTGGTGTAGCTGCATCACTATTGTACAGAGTTCAGTCTCCTTTGTTGTCTGTACAAATTATGCTATCATTATTAGGCTGCATGTATGTTTACATTAGTGCTCTACCGTCCACCACACAATGGATGTCTCATGTTTAGGTTTACACTCCACATGACCTGACCAATAGGAGGGCTTTCATCCAGCGGCTCTGGAGCCCTGGATGGAGGCAGCTAACGAGTAGCATGAAGCTACTTCTGCAGCCTATCTTCTTCTATCACTGTGCTGTTGGTGTTTGTTAACAATAACAGCAAGCATCTGTGAGTAAGCTTATTGGGCTACCTAACTGAAAGCACATAAATACTTTCGTTTCTCAGGCTGAGTCAGCAGACTAATATGCTAGCTAATTACACAACAATAAACGCAAATTCAAACGCTGAAGCAACGTAATTGTTGAATTATTCACTGTGCAGTAGTGGCGGCAAACCCGGGTGGATGGTCGTCACTTGGGTTGGGGGAAAAAGGCAGATTTCCTTGTCGGACCTACTGTTTTGTTGGTCGTCGTTGTGAGATAACAATCTTATATTGTGTAGGTGGGACGTTCACGTAGCTAATGCTAGCCTGCATTATAACAAGGCTAACACTCTCGGTTAGGTAAGACCCGTCAGTTAAAGTCAAACATCCGGCGGTTGTTGGAGCTTACCTTGTATGCGACTGTGCTGTACTTTTCAATAAACCTCGCTGTGCACGCAACGATCAATCAATTAATCCGTAGTGTAAGTGTGTAAATGAACGTTGCTAATTTCCAATTTTTCCAGTGTGACTATAAATACCGTCCCCGTAGTGTCTACTCTAACAAACGTTCCGGGAGCGAAAAAGTCCGGCAACAATGCACATGAAAAGTAAACGGATAAATAAACGTTTTACTCTGTTTGTTGGCGACACTTCAAGTCTGAATAACCTGTCTTTAAACCCTTAAAAGACAAAATAGACTTTAATTTCCTTTAATTTCAAGTGTAAAAAGATATCACCCTCGCTGTTGTTTACAAATGTTTGGGTATTGTTTCACATAGATGTTATATCCGGTAATGAAAGATGTACTTAATAAACAAAAAATACAAATTGTTTGCTCAACTGATGTATTTATTTATTCATTCATTGCTTGTTTTGCGCTTAGTTCCGACAACAGGAAGTTGAAGGTAGGACTATTTTTCGCGACAAACCGTCGATTGTTGATGACGTAATTTGTAGGCGGCTAATTCTGTCTATTGTGTTTATCTTGAGCTCTCCACAGTTTTTTTCGTGAATGGATACAGCGCTGTCGTTAAATATTCTTACCCCTCGTTTGGACATGGACTGGAAAACATCTTAGATATTAGTCAGCTGTGCACACATGCGAAAATGAACAAAGGGTGGCTGGAGCTCGAGAGTGATCCAGGTGAGAGATTTTAATAGACAACACAGCTAACTAACGTTAGCATTCACATAAAGCCAGATGGGCAGTTCAGCTCCCCTAAGCAGCTCGACTTACCAGACTTAGAGAGCTACTTTAATGCAAGAGTAAAACATAGTAAAATGTTTAAGTGTTTTGTGTCGTGAAGTTGATGGAGCGAGTAACCAAAGTGCGAAATATGAGGAGGAGTGACGTTATCAGAAAACCTAATGTACTGGTATTTGTATTCTAGTTAGTTATTGAACCCTTAATAAAATGTTTCTTAATTTCAGGACTGTTCACTTTGCTGGTGGAAGATTTTGGTGAGTAGCTTAAAAACAGTGGCTAAACATCTTACAGTGTCGTATTGTGAATTGCCAATACATACAACTCCAAGTATGAGTCTAATGGGGCTGATAAAGACAGCTAAAGTGTTTCCTTGTGTGTGTCTGCTCTGTAGGTGTCAAGGGTGTCCAAGTGGAGGAAATCTATGATCTTCAAAGCAAGTGTCAAAGGTATAATAACCATAGTAACCAGTCAGGTTGATCCAAGTCTGTTTGGTAAGCAATGGTTGCAAGTAAATCAAGAAAATAACTACCTGACAGGCATGCTGAGTAGTGACGTCCAAGCTCATGTCTGAAAAGAAACAACGCTCTTTTTCTTGCCACTTGTTAGACTGTACCAGCAACATGTGAAAATCATTTATCATTATTTTTCAGTCCCGTCTATGGCTTCATCTTCCTGTTCAAGTGGATCGAGGAACGTCGATCCAGGAGGAAAGTTAACACTTTGGTGGATGAGACGTCCGTCATTGATGAGGAAATTGTAAATGATATGTTCTTCGCTCATCAGGTAAGTGTTCATGTGATCATAGATGTTGGGCAGTTTTTGTAGTTATTGCTGTGACGTTAAACCTTCATTAGTGATCTTTTTTGATGTCATAAAATGTATAGCAGCTGTCTTATGAGCTGTTGTGTTACATATCCATGATGCTCCTGAGCAAATTTCATTCACTGATAAACTGTAAATCTTGGCTAAATTTGACAATTGTGTTAGAGAACAGTGGTTTTAGATTTCGTTTTCGTTTTAGTCATTGTTTAATCATTCAATTAGCTAAACTGATAATAAATGGCATTCATAACTCATTAGGCCTCAAAGTCATTCATGAGAATTGCTAGCTTTCAAAAAAAAATGTTGTGGATTGATTGATATATTTTTATTTCAAATATGGAAAAATAAAAATAGTCAAATTAAAACTTTCAAAAAACAAGTCAAGTACAACAAAATGAAAACTGAAAGAACAGTGAACCTATACAACAAATGTAATAAAGGATTCTCAAAAAACAACAAGGTTTACATGTTTGAAAGGTAGTAGGAAAAAGTATACACTTATTAATCCTACCCCTTCTCCACTACCTTGTTAATTAATAATCATAATCTTTATATTGTATGAAATGCCAGCAAATCAGGCAGTCTAACCAGCATTTTTCACATGATATAATCAACATTAAAAAATGTGTGCATGTATACATCCCTTCATTTAGGAGCCAATCGCAGCCGATTTGTATAAAATATTACCTAAAATAAAGTTAACTATAACCACTCAGATAATTTAGATCTATTTACTTTCATTGAACTACTATTTATCAACTAATGATTTCAGCACTCCTTTAAAACTTGAAGTGTCCCAATCTGAAGAGTCTGTCATGGCAAAATGAAGCTGTAAATAAAAACATATATAAAACCACATATCAAAATATTCAGAAATTAGGAAAGACATAAAGTCAACATAGCACAAATAAAAAAAATGCAGAGTTGGATCCAACAAGTGCCAAAAAACAAAGGAAGCATTTGCCACTTTTTCTCATCAAAGTAGAGACGTTTTGCTGCTCACAACCCTTCAAAATCCTTACCGTTTTATTCATCTTGCAATAATGCTCACAGAAAAATATTTATAGTTTTATTCTAACCTGGACTTGTGTTACACTGTCATTTTTTAAATCTAGCTGATACCAAACTCATGTGCAACCCACGCTTTGTTGAGTGTGCTTCTGAACTGCAGCGGTGTTGAGCTCGGCACCACCCTTAGTCGCATGAAGGCTTTCACAAAAGGCTTCAGTCCAGAGGTAAGACGTTTCTCACACTCACTCGTGTGTCTACAGCCGCCTTCTTGGTCTCAGGTAGTCACCTGTCCAATCTCCTCGCCTGCTGTCATGTTTAACTTTTGATTTTTATGCATTTTCAGAGTAAAGGTTACGCAATAGGAAATGCCCCAGAGCTTGCCAGAGCACATAACAGCCATGCCAGGTGGGTTACAGTCACAGTCAGTGGTTCCTTTTTAAAATGTTCAGGTGTCTCTGATTCTGTGAGACGGGAAAAATCCTCTGTGATTTGTCTGCTGTACTGTGGGAGATGTCAGGCTCTGTGCATTCATCAGTTTCTGAGGCTCTCTTTCTGTGTTTCTATGGAGACCGGAGCCCAGGCACCTGCCGGAGAAACAGAATGGGATCAGTGCAGTGCGGACCATGGAAGCCTTCCACTTTGTTAGCTATGTGCCCATCAAAGACCGCCTCTTTGAGCTTGACGGGCTCAAGGCGTACCCCATTGACCACGGTATGAACTGACACGGACATAGACATTCTCAGAGCTGTTCTTGTCACACTGATTAGTAGCATTTTGGCTGCCATGAAACCACTAAAACAAAGTCATTTTAAAGGGTATGCATATGTTAAAGATGGGTTTTCATTGACACCGATACATTTTTTAGAACCATTACTCTGATTTCTTCACCTTTTGAGAGAATTGAAAATTATTATATTCAGCCACTGTTAAATCAGTGTGTAGCCTGAGATCAGGTATGGCCTCATTCATCGTTGATTAAAACCAAAAGGGAACAGGCCTTTTGCTCCAAAAGCCCCAAAACAATGGAGTGCTCTTCCTGGCATGAACAACAAAATCTTTAAAATGTATGTAAGAGCATTTATTTAAATTAAAACCATATGATACATTTGCTATGAATGACATGAATGCATTTGAGGTTCTTTAGCTTAAAGGGTAACTCCACATGTTTGGGGGAGTACTACTGCAAATGTGAAAAAAGTAGTGTAAGTCTTTTGTGGCTCCAGAGGAAGCTGCATGCAATCTGATAAATGGCCTCCAGTGATGTCACTCAGTGGCTAAATTGCATTGTGGATAATGTAGGCGGCAGGTTTTGAAAAGGAGGAAGGATGCGTGGAATAAAAGAGGTGATATCTCTGGTTCTCCTGAATGGATTTTGAGTGTTTTAAACTATCCATCATGAGTGGAACAGTGTTAGAGAAGTGCAATGCTAGACTAGTGAGGTGCTTTTCAAAACCTGCATTTCCCACACTGCAACATTACCCACAATGCAACATAGCCACTGAGTGACATCACTGGAGGTAATTTATCGCATTACATGCAGCTTCTGGAGCCACTAAAGGCTTTATACTACTTTATTCACATATGCAGTAGTACTCCTCAAGACCTGCAAACACACTTTAATATGGCAAAGTGGTGGAGTTACCCTTTAGTAATGTCAGTTGTTGAACTCATATATATATATATATATATATATATAGGAAATTGCTACTTAATTAAAGTATAATATTTCACTCTATTTCAGGGCCCTGGGGAGAGGAAGAGGAATGGACTGATAAAGCTCGGCGTGTTATCATGGAGAGGATTGGATTGGCCACTGCCGGGTGAGTCCTGAGCCAGTCAGCTCGAGCTGTGATGGTTCACCTTCTACACACATACACACCCTCAAGGCTTCATTCTCATGCTGCTGCTCTGCTCTTTTTCAGTGAGCCATACCATGACATTCGCTTCAACCTGATGGCAGTGGTGCCTGACCGCAGGATGAAATATGAGTCTAAACTGGAAATTCTAAAGAGGAATCGACAGACTGTTCTGGAGGGTCTACAAAAGGTCAGGAACTCATTACAGGCACATTATAACACCACTGCTCCTTTAGTCGGATTTTTCTCTGGCTGTTTCTGTGTAAAGCTTCAAAATAGACATTCTTCATATACTTTGGGCTTGTCTCGTACTTTGTCTGAAAATCATTTGTTGACGTCTTGAAGGTCCACTGTGTAGGATATAGGAGCTATTGGTAGAAATGAAATCTAATGTTCATAATAATGTTTTACTTAGTGTATAATAAATGGTTGTGTTTTCATTGCCTTCGAATGATCCTCCACAGTGGGAGCGGCTTCTCTTTCACAAAGTCCGCCATGTTGCACAATTGTGTTTCTACAGTAGTCCAGAATAGTCAAACCAAACAAGAGGACCTTTTGTATGCTTAGCAGCCTCTGAAGCAACAGTGTGACGAGGAGCGTTCCGTTTTTTCAGTCTTGTGGAATATTCTTTGTATGTTGTCTTCAGATGATCCGCCTCACTCAGCCTGAAATTGTCCATGACAAGAAGGAGAAGGACTCTGCTTCTCCTGACGATAGCACCTCTGCAATCAAGAAAGAGGCAGATTCTGAGCCAGTTACATCCCACAGGACTGACCAGGCTGCTTCAGGTACTTCAGTTGTCCCTATTTGCCCAGTTTTTGATGGAACATATCTTGTAAATTGTGTATGGGCTTGTCAAAATCCTTCAACTGAAACACACCTGACTGTCATTTTCGATTCAGTGGATGAGTCAGGAGGTCAGTCTAAAGATGCCACGAGCCACTCTGGAAACTCTAAGGTCATGGGCAAACCACCTGCCCCCACAGGAGGAGGCCTGCAGCAAGTCACCAGTCCCAACCCCATCGTTCAACGCCTGCCAGCTTTCCTGGACAACCACAATTATGCCAAGTCTCCAATGCAGGTAGAGGAGAAGTCAAGTGTAAAGGTCATGGGTCAGAAACTGAGCGTGAGCATGAGCGTGCGCGTGTGTGTGCATGTTCAGAACTCTCTATACCAATTTCAGTTGTTTTGTATGTTGTGTTGTGTTTAAGGCTGCGAGTACTGATTATTTTCATTATCAGTTATTCTGCCAGTTATGTGCTCTATTAATCATTTGCTCCATATGACCAACAGGCCCAGTTTATTATTTACTATAATAGTTTTTTTTATCAAGTGCCAATTTGTTTTCTGCTGATTTTACTCATTGACTTCTGCTTTAGTTGTGCTTTTTAATTATGTGACATTGCCCTCTATAGCTTTTACAAAATACATTATTCAATTTTTTTTAATTTAATAAAATTTTGTTTTCAACAGTACAAATCAACATACCAACCACACACACCAGATCACTAAATGAATACCAGGCTTTACAAGCCTATATACTATATAGCTAAATACACTATATAGTGTTTAGTGTAGTTACGGTAGGGCTGCACAGTATGGTTTAAAAAAAGAAGTCATATTACGGTTATTACAATTCCGATATTCCCGATTAGTGGGAATGATCAGTTTTGCCTCACAATTTTCATTTTCACTGAAAAAACTTAAAATCATGATGATGTGACACTTGTAGGGGTCTGTACATAAAAAAATGTTTTCTTACATCTGGAGAACAAGATTTGTAGGCCAGGACATCTCTGCAGCACTACAGTACTTCATTATAATGCTGTTTTGTCACACATTTTATTGCAGATTCTGTGATTTTTAAAATTGCACTTGCCTATATTGTGATTTCTCTTATATTTTGATTAGTTGTGCAGCCCTATTACAGGGTAACAGTTAAGATTGATGGGTGTTTTGGTTTATATTTGGGTCAGTTTTCCAGCTTTTATATGTGATGACGCTGTTTTTGTTTCCATGGAAATAAATTTGATCTGTCCAGTCTTCTCAAGACAAGTCAGTTTTACTTATATAGCCCTTCATGACACCCTATATCCACCCTGACCCATTTGCTAGGACAGAGTCAGGTGTTACATTGAGTTATATGAAAACATTGCTGTCCTAGTCTTCTTGCTGCTTGGACAGATCACACATTGCTCTCAGCCTGTCTCAGATCTGACCGTGGGTGCCATTTCTCTTTGTTTATCATTGAAAATCATTCTTCCTCTCTGATTTTCTGAG
This sequence comes from Pagrus major, assembly GCF_040436345.1. Taxonomy (NCBI): domain Eukaryota; kingdom Metazoa; phylum Chordata; class Actinopteri; order Spariformes; family Sparidae; genus Pagrus; species Pagrus major. The sequence goes on from NC_133220.1 coordinate 18,578,267, forward strand.
TCTCCATTACTCTCTTTTGCACATTTAGTCAGGTGGCATTATTCAGAAAATATAAACGACTGTACTGTAACTTCCTGTTGTTAAGGCAGCCCTAATTGATCTTTCATGGCCCGTATGATCATGTTAACAATTCTCTGGAGGTTTATAATGGTTCTCTGATTAACAGGAGGAGGAGGATCTTGCTGCTGGTGTTGGTCGCTCTCGAATAGCAGCGCCTCCCCAACACCCATACTCGGATGATGAAGATGACTATGAGGATGATGAGGAGGAAGTAACTGGTACTACTGGCACACCTAACAGGTTAGCATTGTAATGTGCATGTAGGTATTATTTCTTTTTATGTTTCTGGTTATGACCTGACTGAAGGAGGCTAAAGCTTTTTCAATAAGAGTTTTTAGTTGGTCATGTTTTGAATTTGCCTTCATTTAGGTTTAGACGGAAGGCGAGTCTGCGATCACGAACAGGGCGGGCAACGACAGGAATGGAGAGCCAGATTGCCCTCTCTGTGTTGGCTGAGAAACTAAAGAAAGAGGCCCAAAGGAAAGATGCCCTGAACACACCCCTTTCTGTGCGCACAGAAGGGCGCACCGGGGGCATCTGCATCACATCTGCTTCACAGCCTTCCCCAACACCCAGCAACGAAAGCACCGACACAGCCTCTGAGATTGGCAGCGCCTTCAACTCGCCGCTGCGCTCACCCGCGCGCTCGCAGGCTGCCACACGCCCATCCAGCCCAGTTGCATCCCATCTGTCTCGTGTACTGTTCGGAGAAGATGAGATGCTGAGGCTAGACTCCAGACACAACCGTGCTGTAAGAGAACTGGGTCCCTCTGTCAGCATAGCCTTGTTACACCTGCAGGAGGACGGAGTCATCTTTGCTCTCCCTCCATCTGGTGAGCAGAAGAGATTGTTGCTGTCGTCCATGTTATTTACAGGGATGGTTTAAAAGACTCTGCTGAAGCAAGCACTTCAGTGTCACTTAATGTTTCAAACATAGTCAGAGCATATTAATCATTTTAGATGTTGGAAGTAAACAGTGTAGGGTGAGCTTAATGAGAATAACATACACTACTACAGGGTCCTGAAAGACTGGAAAATGCTTTATTTTAATGGTTGTTTTTTAAGGTAATCTGGAAGTCTATATATGTCCTTTTTCATAATACCGCTCCAAGGTCCTAGTCCGAACAGCTAGCTGCGAAGCAAGCTGAGCTAACTAGCTCATCTACAGTTAGCAGCAGTTAGCTGTAACTCTGATGATATGCTTCCCTGTATTTGTATTAATTTGACAGGATTCCAATTCTTACATATTATACCTTTTTTAATATGAACAGCTGGTAGAATAAACAAAGTGACAATATACACTGATAGCTTTGGGTATGAAGGAATTTTGTAGCTTTAGTTTTTGCAGTTGCATTCATATGTTGATAACGTTTTGGTTTAGACGCCTTAAAAAGTGCTTTAAAAGCTTCCAAACCCTGCTACTTTTGATAATGTATTGTCCTGCTACTTCCAATGGACTGTTATTTTATCTGTTGCCTGTGCAGTAGATGCGGCTGCTGATGGCACAAAGCAGCCTTGCACTCCAGAGAAGACAAAAGACAAAGAGAAGGCAGGAGAGAAGGAAGGAGTGAACAAGGCAGATGAGGGACCGTCTGTGGCGGTGAAAGAAGAGGAGAGCAAAGATGGAGCAGAGGTGAGAAAGGAAACGCCCAACGCTATGGAAACGGCTGCAGACAGCAAGCCCCCCGGGGATAAATACTCTCCCAAAGTAAGTCTGAGAATGTCCCTTATGTTATAATGCACTGTAGTATGAACCTTGCTTTTCAGCCTGCCAACATAACACAGTACTCTCACATTTTTTTTGCTTGTGCTGCCAATTAGTGAACTGTTTCTAAAGCTGTACACTAAAAATATATAATAAACAAACACACACAGAGCGTTTAATCTTCTTCTGTTTCTTGAAGGAGCTGCTGGCACTGCTCAAGTGTGTAGAGGCGGACATTGCCAACTATGAGGTGTATCTAAAGGAGGAAGTAGAGAAGAGAAAGAAATACAAAGTAGGTTTAGTTAACCTGGAACCAATCCAATATATCTGGTGAGGCTGTTTTTTAATTGTCTTTTAATCAAAATCTTTTGTTTTCATTTGATCAGATTGATGATCAGAGGAGGACCCATAATTATGATGAGTTCATCTGCACCTTCATATCAATGCTGGCCCAAGAAGGTAAATCTGCACTATTTTTTGCCCTCAACTGTTCCATCAAACCACATGTCGAGTGAAGTCCACTTAAATTCCTGGTTTATCTGTGGTGGATCATTGTTAGTTGTTAGTGTCCAAATGTTTCACGTTTTATACTTAATGAGTTAATGAGTTAACCTTAGAAATCTGTTAAGCCGTTAACTGCTGACAATCAAAGAGACCGATAACTGATATTTGGAACCGATATACTACATCTGCAGTTAAAACAAAATCTTTTTGTCAAAACTGAAGATAACCGATGATGGAATGTAACTAAATACAACTTACACATGTGCTGCACTTAAATACAATTTTGATATACTGCCACTGAATTTTGGAGGCAAATATTGTCCTTTTTTACTCCACTATATGTATTTGATAACTTTATTCTTACATAGCCTATCAAGAAGAAGAAAGACTAAAACATGAGAACGTTTTAACCGCCATACATGTTCAAAAAACTTGTTACATGCTAAAAAAACGAATCTGTCATTTTGTTGTTCTTTTCCTTCATTCGACTGGGTGTCTTCTGCAGGAATGCTGGCCAGCCTCGTGGAGCAAAACATTTCTGTGCGCCGTCGGCAGGGAGTGAGCATCGGCCGCTTGCACAAACAGAGAAAGCCCGACCGGAGGAAACGCTCCCGACCTTACAAAGCCAAGCGCCAGTAATTACAAACAATCACAACTCCTGTGAGCACCGAGCAATCACCACAGAGAAAAAGAAATGGATGCATTTCTGAAACTTTCTCCTAAAGGCAGTTTAGTGTTGTATTTTAGTCGGAGCCTCCTCTTCTTCATGAAATCAACCACGTGTTTGGTTAGTTCTTTTATCATTTATGTATATACTGTATGTACCACCATTTTAGTCTCAATGTAAATTTTCTTCTTTCTCGCGCCATTATTATTGACAAATTGTAAATATGAAAAAAGGCATGACCCCAGTGATGCAACTGAATGCTTCTCATCTCACACAATATCCTCTCTACAGTCTTGTGGTCAGTACAGTTTAGTGTGTCACTAAATATACAGTTTGGTAACAAATCAATATACCTTCACTCATGTTTTTATGGTGCCAATAAAGTATTGAATGTTTTGACAATAAAGGGCCATGTATTTTATTCATCCAGAGCATTTCAGTCTCACTTCATAACATAAAAAGAGTCTTTTAATCACATTCTTTTAAACTCAAGAAGAAGTCATGATGCATCAAGGTTTTTTTTTTGTCTTTTCATTGGAATGTCTTTTCAACTAAGGGCCTCTCGCTGTGTATGTACTGTATGTTTTCTTGAGGTCCTGCACATGAAAAACAAGCTTTTGTGTTATTTTTGTACCTGAAATGGATCTCAAAGTGAGTGAATATAAAGTGAGCTGTGTGTTTTGTACATATGTATCTGTTAAATGGCTGACCTGTACACTGAGTTCAGTTGTTCTTTGTGCTTGCCAATTCATACTACAATAAAGTTCCTGAAAATATCTAGCTAGCTGTAATCCAGATTTCTTTTTTTGTATCTTTTTCATGTGAAGAGACTATAGGATTACAGTGTTTTATAATGACAGTTGATGAATTGATTTAGGGTTCCACTTTATAGTTCAACATGTTTACAAATGTTGTTATGAGGTTGTTTTCTTTGGTGTCTCATATCAAGTGTTTTATTGTAGTGACAGTCGGTGTACACTAGGGAGGGCAGTCCTTCAGAGACGAGTGGGACTATCTATTTTACTACACTGTAAGGAGAACCATTCACAGTAAAAGTGGACGTCATGTGGCATGGCGGCTGGGCGGTGATATACATGTGTATTCAGATGAACATGTAGTATTCCTTGTATAGTTTCCAGTTTCCATCTGCAACAGCTCTTTGTTATATTTCAATTCTAATAAAATGCTGCACAGCTACAGTTTATTAATCCAACAAATATTTTTACATTCATTAAGTTTTAATTTAAAAAAATATATAATATATAACATAATTTATCACTAGATATCCTGAGCTTGTGATAAGTAAAATTCATCAATTTCAACATGACATTTTGATCCTATTTGCCCAGTGTCAGTCTTTACCCTTGGACATGTTTGAGCACTGGTATTATAATCTTATAATAATGACACTGTCTCTGGCAGAGCAGCAAAGAACACACAGTAGCCTATGTGGGAGAGGGAACTAAAAAAAAAAAAAAAAAACTCCTCCACCACATATCTTCAGTGGAGCAGATGTTGGAGTTGAATAAACCACGCTGTAGTGTTATGTCACCACTGTTCGCCTGTAATTTGGTTTAGAGATACAGACCAATAGCTGCAGCTGGCTTCATTATACAGCCTAATAGCATATTTGCAAAACATACCGTAGCCTTTGCATAATTCAGCTGCTGACATTGTCGCTTGTCCAAAACGTTTTATTTGCATTATTCATATCATATTTAGATGATATGCATTGTCAATCACACCTTTGAGAGAAATAGGAAGATTAGGTCTACTTTTCATGGCTTTTTTAGATAAGAAGAAAGGAAATGTGGGTGAGGGAGAGAGAGCGAGAAGGGGGGGATGACATGCAGCAAAGGGTGACAGGTTGGAATCAAACAAAGGGTTGCATCAGTAAGGACACAGCCTCTGTACATGGGGCGCCCAAACTAACAGCTATTTTCATTATGAATTAATCAATTTTTACTTTTCTGGATTTGTTGCTTAACTTGGTCTAAACTATGTTAGAAAATAATTTCCCAAAGCACCTAGATGACATATCCAAATTGCTTATTTTGTCAAAACCAAAATTAATTTTGTTAAGACTAGCCAATATTAACATTACAAAATCAGGAAGCAAAAAAGTATTTGGCCTTTTTGCTCATAAGACTTAAAGCATTAGCCCGATCAATTATCAAAAAATAGTTGCTGAATAATTGTCTGCTGGTTGACTCATTAGTTAATTGAATAATAGTTTCAGCTTCAGAGAATTTTTTAATTAAATGATCAACACAGCCAAAGCTGACACATCCAAAAGGCTTATTTTGTCTGATTAAATGAACAAGAAAATCTTTTAATTTATTTAATTGCATTTATTTAAGCTAAAACCTTATGACACATTTGCTATGAATTAGATAAATTCATTTAGTGTTGTTTCATTAAAGGGTAACTCCACCAATTTTACACATTAAAGTGTGTTTACAGGTCTTGGGAAGTACCACTGCATGTGTGAAAAAAGTAGAATAAAGCCTTTTCTGGCTCCAGAGGAAGCTTAATGTAATCTGATGAACTGCCTCCAGTGATGTCACTCAGTAGCAAAGTTGGATTGTGGGTAATTTAGCCAGCAGGTTTTGAAAAAGGTAGACAAAATTGATATTTGTTTATCATTTGTTTTTAAATGGTAATGAGTCCAACATCACTGGAGGTAATTTATCGGATTACATGCAGCTTCCTCTGGAGCCACAGAAGGCAGAAAAAAAGGGAAAGTTTTTTTTTATTTTCACACATGCATCAGTTCCCTCCAAGACATGTAAACACACTTTAATGTGTAAAATTGGCGGCGTTACCCTTTAAAGGTGCACTGTGTAGTTTGGGGGAAGAAATCTTAATCAGAAGAGAAAGATCTTTAATGACTGATTTTTTTATGCCCAAACAAACGAAAATAAACAAACTCTTTGTTTTCATGACTGAATAAACAAACTGACTTTAAAGGACAACATGATTTCATACTGTTTTACTTTGTTTATATTTGGCGGACCCTGCCACCTTTCGAGCTTCAGACAGTGTTCTGGGGACCTTATTTTCCTGAGAACAGCTTGTCTGAAAAAAAAAAAACAGCTTGTTTGTTGATAAAAAAAATGTATATTTCTGAGTTTGTATTATTACCTCATTAATATTGTAAATATAAAAATTCTGAGTTTGAATTTCTTCTCCACAACTACGTAGTGTCCTTTTAAGAGTCCAAAACCCAAATGTAATTAGTTTAAAATCACAAAAGCCTGAGATGACCCCAAATAGACACGTTTCAGAATCAGGAAGCAAAAATAAATAAATAAATAAATAAATAAATAAAATAATATCTTTGGCCATTTTGTTTAAATTATTTAAATGATGAGCCTAATTGTTTTTTTTTTTTTTAAATATATGCTGTCTGTTGGTTGACTGATCAATTAACTGAATAAAAGTTTCATCTTCAGATAATTTTATGATTAAATGATCAGTACACCCAAATAGTTTAATACCGTGGACCCCTAACAGGAATGAAAATCTAAAATACAGACACATATGATGAAGGCTTGTTCTTTTTAAACACGCAGCCAGTGAGTTTACATCATTTATGTTTCCAAAACAAATGTTTTATGAGGGAAAGACTGAATGAGGGAGGTCCCAGTGGTCTCCACACAGGGCTCAGAGATATTTACGTGGTGACTTGAGATAACCGAGCCTCGTGAACGCGCACGTACGAGACACACAGTTCCCACCCATTGCGTCAGCGCGCTCCCTCGCCCTCTCAGTCAGCGCGCGTGCTCCGTGCGGGATGCTGAATTGTAGGTGATGATGGCGGAAGGGGAGCAGCGCTGAGTTTCATCTGAGTTTTTACCACAGCTGTAGAACCATCTACAACATCGTTTCTCTCCGTCGAGACCTATCCCGAGGCGATGGGGAACGAGGCCAGCATGGAAGGGGAGGGACAGGCGGGACAGCCCGGCCCCGCCGTCCCTGCTGCAGGGGCTCCGGCTTCCATTTCAGCACCACCGGACTCTGGACAGCTCATCAAGCCCAGCAATGGAGCGCCAGCCGGAGGAAGTGGGGCTGCACCCGGGCCGGGGATTAACAGGTAGCCGCGATAGCTAGGACGCGTCTCCGCTAAACTGTGGGGGGAAATCGGGGAGGCTACACGGCGGTGGCGTGGCGTGTAGCGTACGGTACATCTGTACGATGTGGAGCGTAGATATAGGCTCAACCGACTGCGTGGAGATAGACTTGAATGGGCGCTTAATTATTTATTTCAATATCCTTGTCAACACAATTCACCACCCCTCTTCTGAGACCCGTTTCCGCTCGTTGGCAGCACCACCCGGTCGCTTAACGTCAATTTGGGTCGAAATTTAACATGCAACGCTGTCGATGCACAATCAATAATACGTAAATGTATCTTCAGTGGGCATTTCTACGCCCGCTTTTCACGGTGTCTGTCCCGAGGCGCCAGGAGCTAAGTATCATGAATGAATGAGCGACATTTTTTTATTCTCACAGAGGCAAGTAGATGTGAATATTTAGGAATGGATCTCACAAATATCAAAGCTTGTGATGTTTGTCAGTCAGTCAGTCAGTCGGGTCCATTACAGCCTGATTTCCTGAACATGCTCCGACATGAATGCCAGCAAACACAAAGTCATTCCGAGAAATCACCTTCCTCCTGATGATGAAGAGGCGTCTGTGTCATGTGTAGGATGACAGTGCTACCATGAGGTGTGTTCATCGTGAGCACACAGACCTGTATGTGTCTCACTTATCAGATCTCAATCCAAATCAATATGCAGCCAGGGTTAAAATTGTTTTTCCACTGCTGTCAAGTGCACAGAAAAAAAAAAAAAAAAAAAAAATCATTTTCTGCTGGAAGAGTGTGTTGAGACACTGAGCCCAGACACATTAACAGCCTCACATGATAATATTACCATTATTTTGGCAGCTGCATATGAGAACTACCACAACAAGGCACCATAGGCTGTTAAAATATCAGCCTTTTTCAAAATGATTAGTGTTTAATCACATGTAGCCTGTAGGTCTCTATTTACTGTGTGGGTGTGTGGGAGGGTTTACCCTTCCAACATGATCTGATATTGCCTTAATTACACCGTTCAACAGTTGTAGACCTGAATATGCACAGGAGTGGAGGCACAGCTGCATCTTGGATTCGCCTCAGCAGCTTACACTCTCTCTCTCCACTTGCATTTCAGCCCGCCATCTAAAAAAGATGTATGGATTTTTTCATGCTGCAAACCTTCGTTCAAGGCGCAGGCTTTTGTCATTGACTTACTGCTCGATTTGTGTCATAACACAAAGTGATCGTGAGGTATGATGGCAGACGTGTTCCGTGCTGTAACTAGAAAATCGTGCACCTTTAGTAACGTTTAGGCCCGTCTGTGTTTCTGCGCTCTCTGTTCATGCTGTATGTACACTGCAGGGCAGGTTTAAAGGCTCATAGCTCCCATGTAACCTCATGATTTTTTTATAGCTTGATTTCTCTCTGGTATCCACCCTGGTGTGTCTCATAAGGTGATGGCGAGTGCTCAGAGAGGGATGGAACGAGAGAGAGAGTGTATATCTTAAAATGTATTAAGATCATAGATGTACGTCTTTGCCTTCAAATACTCGTCCACAAAGAACCTGTGAGAGTGTAAGAAACAATGAGAAGGTGGATGGGCAGGAGCTGTAGATAAAAGACTTTCATCTTAATTAAAATGAGCAGCATTTCTTGAGTTTGCCTATTAATATGAATGGGGACATAATATGCTATATATAGCCATATTCAGAAGTCTATAGGCATTTTTGCTCAGGACATTTTATATTTTATTCATTGCAGTCAAAGAGCTAAATCTGAGCCCATATATGAATATGTGAATACATGGGAGTCACCCTACACAAAGCACCTCCATGCCTGCTTTTTCTCTCATCATAAGAGACTGGACCAAATGCACAGTCATCCTGACTTTACGACCAGATTTATGAGAAATACTGCTCCATCATGTCGTAGCATAATTTATAAAGTACTGAGAGCTAATTGATCCAGTCTGTCATACATATGCCATTGATGTTGGCTCTTTTCAGACAGTGTAAATCATTAAGCAGTGTCAATCAATATCAATCACAAATCCATTAGACAACCCAAACAATGTTGCAGTTCATAAAAAACCCTGAAAATTATAATGGACGCAGTCGTGTTCTATAAGCCACAGTGTACAAACAGTGTGCCCTCATAATTAATTTACCCTCAGCAATGAAAGCATTGCCCACGATGTAGCCAACACAAAGCAAATGGTTATCACAACTCCAACAAATAATGCAAAAGCAGTTCTTATTATTTATGACGCAACTGTAGGATACAGAAAATGGATTGAGAGACACTGGGAGTGTAGCGTTGTTCAGATGTCCAATAGAACGAATAACAAAGCTTGTGAAAGATTATTAAGCGAACACAAGAAAGGAAACAATATGTGTTTGTACATTATACGTAGGTGGTTGAGCCAACTGAACCGCTGCAACATGCTCGCTCAGTGTGTTGCACCCCCTCAGACTGGGACTCAATGACTGAGGCTCAACTTCCATGTGTATTTTGGCAGAACAAACACAGTGGTTGGTGTAGTGTGAAGCAGGCACACTGGTGCACCCAACCACAGTTTGTGCCCCTCAATTATATCGTTACATTCGAGTCACACTGAGCTGAGTTCAGATAATCAGAAATGTATACACCATACAATGTTTGAAAAACCCAGAAGGTTGTTTAAAAACGTTGATTGCTGATCTTAATGTATTTCCATCAATCCTCAGACTCTTTTAACCGTCTGGATGAAGGAAATATGTTACCCATTGTATGACGAAAAACATTCTTGACCTGTTTCTGAAGTTGTGACTCATAATTTAAGTGGCCAGAAATGATATACGTCCTGCTCTCTTTTGAAAACAGAAGCAAAATATTAATGCATTATTTTGTATTAAATATACAATTCTTCACTACGTGGTGTGACGTATATGTCTGCTTTACTAAGTGCACGTGCTTTTGCCTCCGGTGCCGTCTATACTTATCTCAGTGCTTTTTCATCCATGACTTCGTTAAAATACTGCACTTTTCAAAGTTCGCTTTGTATATATTGTTAATAGTTTACCGTTCGTTCTTGTACATAGTGTTTTTAACATTTTTGATCATTTCAATCATCATGTAGGTGTTTTTAACTACCGAATATAGAGAATAATGCCAAGAAACATCAAGACTGAAATATAACTGATTATAATTGAAAAACTTTGGTTCATATTGTACAAACAAAGCAAAGACGTATGTCATTCTGGCTACCATGTTTGTTTGATTGAAAAAGAGGCACAACTTGGGGAAACTGTCATGCAGTAAGGACAAAATGTTTTTTTAGATTCTGAAAATACCTTCAGATATATACCACATATATATATTTATAGGAAAGTCAAAGACTATAAGAGACGCAAGCTGAGCCTATGGTGCACACTGCCACTCACCTGTATGACGCTTGAACAATCAACATAAAACAAAAGGCAGCTGTAACGCACAGTATGTGTGCTGTCTTTGGGATCATTGTTCAAGGGCCCCTTGTTGTGATTGTGATGTAGTCTGCTTCACGTGACGCCAGGTGGGAGACTTAAAGTTTCAGCACTACAGCTCCAACATGATGGGAGTATATTATCTCTACAGTAAGCTCTCTCTCATCCATGTCTCAGCTGCTCATCTGTTATTTTTTGAGGGTTTGCCAACCTTGTCTGATTCAGAAGGATAAAATCTTTGTAAATAATGGAAATAAGAAGTGCTGTGGCCTATAACACAAATAACTAGTTAGGTGATTAATGTAACAGCCTCGACTTGATTCTATTTGTTGCAGCCTCAAAAACAGTTTTGGCTAATGGAAAAATAAATTGTTGCATTAATTTTGTGTCTGATCCCTTATCATTTTATGTGAATGCAGTGAAAGGTAGTTTGCTACTAGGGTTGCAACGGAAATAATATTTTCACAGTGAACTTTTTTTCCCCCCGGTATCATGTTATTACGATATTATTAGTGATTGAAGTTTAAGAGTTTAACAGAGGGTTTTTTTTGGGTGAACACACACTCTACTAGAATTTGCTAAAATATTATGTTCTGACAGATATGAAATATCTTAGATATGTTTTTAATAACACTAATATGGTAGATAAACAAATGCAAATGGTATGATAACCATCAGTTTTCATACCACAGTATACTTTGAAACCAGTATATATCGCTGCAACCCTTTTTTCTATTTTGACTTCTGATAACTTACGACAGCAACCAAAAGCTAATTCTTTAAAGAACATGCATTTGTCAGTATTTTTGACAAAGATCACTTGAATGTGTGTCAATTCCCCTTTGTTCCACTTTAATGTTGAGCTAAATAAGAGCTTATAAAAGCCCTTCAACACAGCAAAACCCTTTTATAACAGTCAAGTTGTCCACCTTACATAGCACGAACAAATCAAACAGCTCAACTCCGCTGAATAATTATTAGGTAGAAAATATTTCCCTCTGTGAAAAAAAAAAACATTTTACTCCCAGAAAGTCAGTGACATTCCTGACACCTTGTGAAAACAGCAGTGCTAGTCCAATGTCAGTGAGCAGACATTTCACTGTGGACGTTAACATGAATTTCTCTGTGACAAGCAAACAACACGTCAGTACACTCAAGTGTGATGCATCTGCTTCTTGTCTGTCTTGACCTTTAAATATTACTTAATGGACAGCACAAGATAGGTTTCACTCTGAAGCCCCAGCTTCCCAGTTTCATTTCCAGTGCACAGAGGCATAAATCAATGAGAAACATATAGAATCTCCATTATGGGGATACTGATACAGGCTAAAAAAAAAGGACTCGGCTATCCGATCATTTCCCCTGGTCCAGGGGACATATTTGACAAATCAGATGTCAATGTGAGGCAACTTGTTTTTTTTATGGATAATAGATTTGTACATTATTTATTTGTAAAATATAAATTGTTTACTTGCAATGATTTTTATTGTACAGTAAACCCTTTCAAAGTAATGTATTGGGTCAACACTTTGTGCCAGCCAATACTTTGATTTATGCTCTCAGGATTGGTATTGTCAGGTACAACATGGTGTTGATGCAACACTGCTGGGGGATAGTAGAGAAATGAGCACACTTGGGTGCGAAGATGTTACTGAACTGATCTCTGATTTGATGTTGATGCTGTGCTCAAAGGGAAAATGGATTAGAACATAACATTTTAATCAAAATTTTTGTGTCTGGAGCCGGCAAGACTCTGATGGTTGCACACATTAGTGGCCCATTAAATATTGGGCACTTTGCAAATGAAGAAATAATTTGTTCTTGTTGTTGTTTAATTAAAGCAGATTTTTTTTTTCAAATGACCAAATCTTTAGTATATCCATTTGTGTGATAGATTGTCTTTAAACATACAAACCTGCACATTTTTTCTGGTTGGAGACATTCTACCAACTATAAATGTGGTTTTGGCTTGGTGTGATTTGTTGGGTCCTACCCGTCTTGTCTGACGGTGTCGATAAAGTCTGTTCAAAACATGATGTCCACTGTGTGCTATGTACACTATCTTTTAGAGGAACAGGTTGACACACACTTTCTTGCTAACAGTTACTTTAGATGAGAAGCTGATACCAGACTCGTGGCTGGACCAGCAGCCACTTAGCTTAGCTTAGCTTAGTTTAGCTTAGCTTAGCTTAGCTTAGCTTAGCTTAGCTTAGCTTATCTTAGCTAAAATGATCATTCAGTTGTTATCTGCTCGACCCCATGCAGATGCAAAGTTGGATGAAGTGTCGTAGTCCCCAAAACATTTCTGGAGCTTCACAGTAAAACAGCGTTGCAGCATTCGCCTCAAATATTTAAGTAGATGGGGACTTCACACAACAGAAAAACAACAGAAAATAAACATAAAATGTCTCCATATACTGTCACTTGTCTTTAAATTGATTTGAAAAGAATGTACACCCTTAACATAATCTCTTATCTTAGCAAGTCCCCATCTAATTCAGTTGTTCAGGAGAAAGCTGCATCGCTGTTTTGGTGCAAAGCTCCAGAAATGTTTTGTGGACTATGAGACTTTACCCAACTTTTTATTGGCATGGGGTGAGTAGATAATGACTACATTTTCATTTTCAGGTGAACTGTTCCTTTAAATCCCAATTGTTTAATCCATACAAAAACTGAAGTATGAAAACATCAAGTTGCATCAGACTAGCTGTCAAACTAGCTCTCCCCGTCTTTTTCTAGTCTGTGAGTCTTCGTACCAAGCTAAACTAACCAGCTGCTGGCTGTACCTTCACATTTACTGGATAGAAATGACAGATCTTCTCATCTAACTCTCTGCAGGACAAGTTAAACATATTCCCCAGAATGTTGAGCTATTCCTTTAAGTGACACTGGGATATGGTCACAGGTATCATTGAGGCTGTGTAGAGAATCTAACTCTCTTTCTGCTTCCCCACACTAGGAAGTTTCACAGGGAGCTCCCGTTACAAAAGATTGGCAGCTTACAAACCCTTCACTATCCACTTTGTGATAAAGCAAGCAATTTGCAGTGCTTTAGATGCAAAGCCACAAGTTGTTCTCACTGGGCTCCCTTTTGCTGGTGGATGAGAATATCTTAAAAAATCTTTTGAAATGATGTCTTCCAGTTCAAACTCTTTCAGTATCATTGAGCCACGCCTGAGGCTTTGCATAGGTCATAAGAGACTCCACTGATTATTATTAACTGAAACTACCTTCTATCTTGTGAGGACACCGGGTAGATTTAAACTTCAGTTGTCCACTATCTGTAGCTTTAGAAATATAATTGAAAGTCGAGTTTCGCCTCAAACAGAGTGGGAGTGGTGGTCAAGCTCACTGTCAGAACAGTATAGTAATGGTTTGAAAGTGCAGATGTATCCTGATGGGCTCACTGCGGTGAACACAGGACTCCTGTGGAGAGTGGAACAAGGTTCGAGTTGTGCAGCAACTCACGCCATCAGCTGTGACTCATAATTGCTGACATGCTCTATTTTAATTCCTTTATTCGTCCCTTTATTTCCACCATTTTCACACTGTGGGTGCAGAGCAGCTGCTGAGGCTGTCTTTGAAGATGACGTGCATGACAAAACAAGGTCTAAGTTGTTATGACAGTGGAAATCCTCCCTTCCTATTTAACTATTGGCATGAATGCCCGAAGGGCCAGAATGAGCAAGAGAACCAAAAGTTTACAATGTTGTTGTCTGATACACTACCTTTGTTCCACCCCAAAACACATTACGGAGGCCAGAACAGAACAGCTTCAAAGAGTGAAAACAAGCCACAAGGAGCACTTCACAGAAACTGAGAGGCAATATAAAATATTCAACATATGCCTCTCTGTTGGCCAACGTTTTGAGTAGTCTGATATCATAGTATGAGCAACAATAAAACCTTTTACTGCCATGTGGACCCAGTGCATCTCACAGCTGAAGAGTTCCAAAATATAAAGTGCTGCTCCTTGAAATTGAAATTAAGTTGAGATTACAGATATAAAAACCTACTTAGAACATTAACTGCAGCTCATAGAAAAAATATATACTGGAATCAAATGTACAAGCTAGATATATTTACAGAGCAGTGCTAAAATGTTATGAGGTCTACAAACAAGGTTGCTATAATAACAAAAAGCAAATGTTCCTGTGCCTTTATCTCTCCATCTTTTCCTCACCATTCGTCTCTAATCACACCCAATTTCATTTAGACTGATCAATGCAATATATTATCTCCCACCCCGAGCATGTTGAGTTTTTGTTTTTATAAAAACATCTGAATTATAGATGTGATTGAATCAGTGAAGAAAGAATGGAAAGTTTGTGATGACATCAATGAAATGTGTGTGCGAGTCTGTGATTGAGTTAGACTGCCATGGGCTGCAGTGAGTTTCCACAAGGTGTAATTGAAAAGAAAGAATGAGTCAGAATCAAAGGTTGTTGCACATAAACAATATGAGCAGTGACTGACCACTGTGAAAAATAAGACTGGAAAAAAGAAATGAAACAAATTTATGTAAAGACAGTAAAATGTGCATGTATGTCACAATTTTAGACAAAATGTAAAATAAATATACTGTACATATCACAATGTATAATAAAATGTTCTAAACGCTTGAGTGCTAAGGAGGTAATTAAATACCGAACTGCAGGAGGAGGAGATTCTACTATTATTCAATATGTATTATTTTTATATTGAGCATGAAAGTTCATCCTGGACCTTGGAAATAGTATAATATCCACTTCTGTCTTCACTTTATCATCTCTACTAGACCACCTTTGTCAGACCCGGGACCTAAGGCAGGAGTCCAGAGTGGTCACGGGACGGGGGACAGGTTGGCCTCCCACGACACCCCTCAGCATGCCGCACCTCAAGGAGAACAGGGCCAGGGTCATGTGGCCAGAAAGAGTCTGCAGGTGGATGTGGGTAGCAGCAGGACTGGGAGGTCCCCCTCCGTGTCCCCGGACCGAGGCAGTGTCCCCACCTCCCCTTACTCTGTGCCACAAATTGCCCCCATGCCCAGCAGCAAACTGTGCCCCGTCTGCAAAACCACCGACCTGATGGGCACCGGGGATGACAAGCCGAGCTACAACACCTGCACACAGTGCCGCTGCATGGTGTGCAACCAGTGTGGATTCAACCCCAACCCTCATCTCACAGAGGTAGGCAGTGCTGCTTATCTGACAGGACCATACAAGTGTTTATTCATTATAGGGAAATGGTTATGTTTTCCCCTGGTTCTATGGTAGTTTACCTGATGACTGACCTGACACGTAAACATAGTGGAGATGGTGTGCATGTGAAGTCACCGCTGTCACTCTGTACTGAGTTTCAAACACAGTCAGCATCTGTCGCGGTTCATTCACATGGAAAACAAAAACATCTAAAACACTGCGAAAATGGGGAGAAAAAAAAAGGCTTTTGTGCAATCGACTGCACAAACAGATTCAGGATGAATTCAGGCATACAGTATTACAGACTGCCAGAAGGCTGAAGAGAAATGAAGGAATGAGGTGGCCGTGTGACGTCCAGGGTTTCTGAATGAAACATGCAATAAAATCTCAATATTTTATAAACATGTCCACAGACATTCTTGTAATTGTGATCAGGCTGACAAAAATCAGCTTTAAAACACGACCAGGGGTCTTCAGGCCTTGTTTAGTGTAACATCATTTCCCCAGTATGGAGACAGGGCGATAAATTAAAGGAAAAACCTGAATAAATGAGTGGAGAAACATAACAACCCAGGCTCTGTTATGATGTGGGGGGCATTTTGCTGACATGGTTAGGGTCTACTTATTCCCTTGAAGGGAAGCGTCATATAAAGTTGCTCTGAGTGATCACCTTCATCCTGTGATTAAACATTTCTATCTTGATGGGAGGGTCCTCTTCCAGGATGACAATGCCACCATCCGTAGGGTATGAGGGCTCACTGAATGTTTTGATGACTATGAAAATGATGTGAATCAAATGATATGGCCTTAGCTGTCATCAGATCTCAACTCAATTTAACACATATGGGAGATTTTGCACAGGCGTGTTTGACAGTGCTCTCCACCACAATCATCAAAACAGCAAATGAGGGCGTAGCTTTTGGAAGAATGGTTTTCAATCCTCCCAGGAGAGAGAGAGAGAGACTTGGAGAATCAATGCCAAGGAGGATTCAGGCTGTTCTGGGTGGCAGTGGCCCAATATCTTTTGAAGACGCTTCTCCTTTAATTTGTCAGCTGTCTGTGTGAGAGTCATATTATGTATATTGGCTGCTTGGTACAGTGGAAGAATTTAATTTCATCATTTTAGGGGTGAGGCCACTTGGCCTTTAGTGGCATTAATTCTTTTTGAGGGCGCTAAAGCCAATACGAAAAGCCCCGATCGGGGAACATAGGACCTGGGGAACATTGGACCCGGGGAACATAGGTACACTCCCAACACCAGCTAGCAAGCATTAGCTAACGTTACTTTTGACTGTTATTGCATGTAACTGATAATTTATCAGACTTTCTTACTTCAGCTGCTCAGTCGGCCATCTCTTCTCAAAAGTTACATCAGTCACAGCTTCTCTCCAGCTTTGCAGCCACAGGGTGAGTTTGATGAAGTCTCCTGATTGAGTGTTGCTAGATTTGTGTCAAACTATCGGCAAACATAGCTCGGTTTCCAGCCGTTCATACCCGGCTGAAAATCAAACCCAATGCTTGTTATGTGCGCAGCGTTTCACTTGATTTTGCACAATAAGAAATCAAAAATCTCAACACAAGACACTGGTGTCTAAATACCGTATTGACAGGAAAGAGGCAGAGGAGAAAATGGCGAAATAACATCGGAGCAGTGTGGGCAGGGCATCAAGGCCATTGTAGCTGCCGGGCCCGTAATTTTTGAGGGGCAAAAGGCCAAACTGAGGGGGCATGGCAGGCATGGCTGCAGGTCCTCCCCTGGTACAGATGGGCCATAATTCTTCAGGATTTGTATTTGCTTTCCTCCCAACTATACAACAGCTCTACCCATTCTTAGCATCCATAGCGGGTGATGGTGAGGGAGGTGGCATTGTGTGAAAAAGTGCCATCAGTGTATACGTCATATATGCTCGCTCTTGACAAATTGTTTTAACAGGAATACAAAGTCTCTTACAGCGAGTGTACGTTTTTGGTGATTCAGAAGCTACATTTTGGTTTAATTTGTCCTGTGGTAATTTATTCTCATTGACATTTGTGAGTAATGTCTGTGATGACTATTGTTATCGAGTTGGCTGTGACCGGCTCACAGGCTGAGTGAAGACCGAGTGAGAATGTGAATTAGCTGCATGCTGGTTGAGAGCTGTTAACGGCCTACTTCTAGCCACTGTTCGCCTTGATTGATGAAGTGTTTAATGATCTGGTAGGCTCATGACCTTTCATTACCAAAGACCTGGGTTATCACACAATTCTTAGCTGAAATGCTCAGTAACATATTGGTCACTTCCCGTTAGCTGTAATGGATCTCAGGCCTTTATCTTGAGCAAGTGCTGTGCTCTTCTATAGCTGATGTTACAAAGAACATAACACTTGAACACAGCTACATCCAGCCTTTTTGACAGGCTCTAGTGAGCATCCAACTCATGCCCAGAGCCTCTCCCAAACAAAGCTTTTTATAACACCACTGAACGCAGTACAACACATCACCCCATCATTCACATTCGTTCATATGCATCTAAACAGTCATTTCTGTTAACAGGTAGCTGAGAAAGCCTATTGCCTTCATCCTAAAATAAATCACTTGCCTAATTTGAATTAGGCTATGCTTCGCTGTTACTGTGAGTCAAGTGTGGCTGTGTCATCTGTCACAAAGTTTCACATCAACTTCACTGAGTCATGTTGCAAATTGCAGCCAAGATGCACTGTCAGTTAAGCCGGCCTACAGGCTATCAGAGCAACTATAGGCTGGATAAATGCTAGGATTTAGGCAGTAAAATGTTTGGTTTTTGAACTGTAGATATGTGCATGTAAATGTATTACTTGCATGAGTGCATATTTGTGTGTGTGAGAGAAGGGAGATTCTGCAAAAGTTGGAAGGAGGAAGTCGTGGGAGATGGAAGGACTAGAAAGAAATGCGTGGAGCAAAGCGGAGACAGACAGTAAAGAATAGATCGTGGCAGCGAGTGAAGGAGTGCATGGCAGTAAAGAGAACTGTGGAGGTGGATGTTATGGGTATTTTTCAGCTCAGCCTTGGTGAGCTTGTCAGATGCTGACAGGGAGAGGGAAAGCGCTCAGCCTCTGGAGACCTGAAGATTTACCCCCCTAACCTACTTAGCATGGATTGGGCCTTTGCCTGGCTGCAGAAGATCTAACACAGCCTTATCGCTCATCAGTGGAATTTGTGATGGCCGCGTTGTTGCCGATCAAGGTGATGATAACGTTGAGATGGCTGGAATTCTGATTACAGTGATGGTGAGGACAGACCCAGAGGAATGGATAGACATGCTAAGTAAGAGCCTTATAAAGGGACAGTTCACCCCCAAATCTAAATGACACACTTTTTTTCCTCTTACCTGTCGTGCCATTGATACATCTGGATTGTTTTTGGTGTGAGTTGAAGAGTTTTAGAGATATCAGCTGTCGAGTGTTCTGCCTTCTCTCCAATATAATGGAAGTAGATGGCACTTGGCTTGTGGTGCTCAAAGCGCCGCCCCATGTACGACATTCTCATGCTCATGACAGCATGGGAAGTAAACATTATTGGGTTCCTCCTCTGCTGAGCTGTGATGTTAGCTAACTTAGGGTTACACCCCGCCTTTCCGAAACCCCGCTGCTCCGAAAATAGACTTCCATTCTTCGTAATGGCGGGGTTTCCCATTTTTTTCTAAAGACCCCGCTATTCCGAAAAGGCTATTGGGGAAACCCTAACCCTAACCCTAACCTTAACCCTATTGGGAAGTAATTCGAACGTGAAAGTGGGAACAGTGGTGTTTTTGGCGGAGGGTCGGAACAGCGGTGTTTCAGAATGGAAGGCTGTCCCCCTAACTTAGTTAGCCTAGTTAGCTAGCCTCTTCAACATGAGAAGATGCATGCCCTCTTCTATGCTGTGATACAGTTGGCAGGTGTAAAAAGGAAATGTTTCAACAGTGAAACTTCTCACAACATGGTTTGTAAAGTATCTTGAGTAACTGGGTCATGATTTCTTGAAAGAGACATTGCTGTCGCATTATCAAATTTATTTTTTTTGGTGCTTTGAGCACCGCAAGCCAAGTCTCTAGCTAGTACCATTATTTTGATAGAAGGCAGACAACTCCACAGCCAATATCTCCTAAACTCAGCAACTCACGCCAAAAGAGTCTGAATCAGAGGTCGCCACCACAATGCATGTGGGTGCCTGGTCGCCAACAGTGAGCATATAAGTAGCCCGCAGGGTATCTTAAACCTAGATTGTTTCCTAATGTAGTAGTAGAGTATTTCCCACACATATACTTTACTTGGGCGGGCCTATTTGGTGACCCATTTTAGCATTTTATACCTTTTTTCATCCGTCCAAGAGAACAGCACCATCCACCTAAAAGATTTTATGAAACAAGATCCTTCTATATGACTCTCTCCTTGAGGTTGCTCCCAGTCTCAAAAATGTTGTAAACCCCTGGTCTAGATGGATAAATAGCACTATAGGTAAGAGGAAAATATGTATTTTTGATTTTGGCTGAACAGTCCCTTTAAGCAGGAGCAGATATCTTTATTATTGTGATTCTTGTTTTCATTTGTTTTGATAGAAAAATCACTTGTGGCACTTTATGTTAAAATCAGTAACTCATTTATTGCAGTTCTGGGATTCTCTCTTGATAACAGCACAAGTTCAGTTTGGGTTCACGTCCTGCTTTGTGAGAGATGAGTTTCTATTTACAAAGAGTTTACAGACACTGATTGAACTGTCCCAGATTACAGGGATAATATGAGCAAAATCTGTTATTGGAGAGGATTTCCCCTCAAATTACAGAGAGATGGCAGTGCTGATTAAAGTGTTGATTACCGAGGGCGATTCCATATTTGGATCTTTTAGATTATGCTTATTCACCACAAAGTCCCAAATGGTATCTCCAGCCTGGAATCAAAAGTATAAATTAGAGCAGTTTTCCTTTGCGAGAAGCTGCATTATCAGATGAATTTCTCATGAAGACAATCTCTGCTCATGGAAGATTGTTAGAGGAACCATAGCAATTGTTGAAATACAAGTCAGAGCTGTGTTAAACAACCTGGTGATGGGAACGCAATTTAGAGAGATGTAAACAGCGGGCAACAAATGGATGTTGTGTGCCACAGTCTGTTACAGGGCTGTCAGTCAAGCCGAGGCGGCACAGTTTATTTAGAAACGTTGGCTGAGAACGTGCAAGCAATCATACACATGAGCTTGTATGTAGGTGTGCGCATGTGATCATGTTATGACGTAGATAACAGGAGGGTAAAAAAAACATTGTTTGGTGTTTCAGAAAAAATAGTGATGATGAAGGTGTTGGTTAAAACGTTGTGATGAAACAGGGAAGGAGAACACCAGACAGAGAAAGAGAAATGAGACAGTCATAGACGAACTCGGAGACAGTGACTAAACAATAGAGAACAGGAGCTGGTGAGAGATAGTGAAAGTACCACAGACAACACCCCCCCCCCCCCGTGCTCTCCCACCATCATACAGGGGAACATCTGCTTTATAATTGGTCCAATTTCTATTTATAGATCCTACCCTCCTTCTGTCTGCAACGATGGCCCGGTCCTGAGAAGCCACAGCTGAAAAAAGAGAGAGAGAGAGAGAGAGCTGTGTGTTAGCAGGAGGAGACAGGAGGGGAGAGAAAAGCATCATCATAAATTAACCATAATAGTCAGAGTGTTCATATCATGCAACACTACAGCTCCAAGCGCCACAGTGCAAAATACAAAATACAGAAATGAATCCAAAAAATAATTCTGGGGCACTTTTGAATATGAACCCTTTTCTGTATGCAGTTTGGTGTGCGTCTCCATGATGAAGGCATTAGCGTTGCCAAAACACTCTGGAGATGGATTTCTTCTTTTTCTTTGTCTAAGTCATGAAACGATGACTTTTTAATGCATCTGTTTGAAGAGCGCCTTGGAAGTGTCTTTGTCTCTTTTAACCAACAATCCCACAAGCTGAGGAATATTTTTAACAAATGCGCCCACACAAGAGACTCTGCAGAGGCACTCTATTAATCTCCTCGACCCCCATCGAAATATTTCAGGTGGGTGGCCTCAGTTGACACTTGCACTAGAAAAGTTCAGCAAACTATCCAAAAAATGTGCCATCTATTTATATATAATCATTGGCCCACCACTCACAAGTACTCTCAGTAATGAGTACTGTACTTGTATCTGATATTTTACATTAGGTACTACCCCAAAATTTTCAGTGGGCCCTTCCGGCCCCCTTATAAGACATTTCTGGTGGCACTCCTGGCTCCACAGGCCATTTTAGCATCTTTTTACTCCTTGTTTTGGTTTGATTACCCAAAACTTAAAAGCAGACAGACTAGTTGGTGAACATTTCAATATACATTCCATTGCTAATTGGAACAAATATTTCATTCATGAGTTGATGGAGACCAAAACAGACTAAACAGAGTAAATATTCGGCTTACATTTGTCTGGTGCAGTTGGTGATTTGCCCGAATGCTAACCCAATAATAAAGACTACATCTGTAGTCATGTCATCTGTTTGATATTTTGTTGCAGAGGTGGCTTGGACTTGGGGTGTATTTTCAGCCACTACTAAATGACCATAGAAATATAGGACACAATATTCAGCAGTGTGTCTCTACGAGCCTCTCGTTCTTCCTCAACTACACGTTGCTACTTGACACTTTGATCATGAAAGTGACACTACTCTACAGAGTAAGTAGGCTACGATATAGTATAGCATTGTGTATTTATAGAATATTGTTTAGAATATTGTAGATCCAGGACAAAACTGACAGAAGGGTAGGGCCGAGAGAAAAATTACGCACTTGCAAATCTGTCTGCTTCTTCAGCACCACAGACAGCGGCATGGATTTGTCAGTAAACAGCACAGATAGAGTGCTGATGTTTCAGAGCCATGATCGGGACCATAAATTCTAACGTGCACAGAGCTCAGTCAGATAAAGGATCAATGAGTCAGACAGACTAGACTAATAGATTCAGCTTAACAACCCCTTTGCCCCTGCACGCTCTGTGCTACAAGGGAATTAAATGAAGCAAATTAATTTTGGTCATTTTGCAAACAAGTGAAAGGCATCCCCCCTCATCCCCCCTCAAAATGTCTACTGGTCGGGTTGCCAGAAAACACGACTCCAAACTAATGTTATTGTTGCTCTGTGTCTGCTGGACGTGTTAATTGGCAAGTTTGCTAACACTTTAGCTACAACAACTTTAGGTGATATAATATCAGTGTTCCGTTTACAGCTTGTTCTACTTCCCCCAAGTTTTTTTTTTTCACGTTTAGTCATCACTGCTTTAAGGTGTCCTTCCTGGGTAAATTTAGAACTTTGAGTGTAGTCCATAAATAGTTTTTCCACCAGCACTCTCTGTGTAAAAGAGGGTTTTTAGCTGTGACTAGCAGATAGTATGAGTCACTGCGTTGGTCAGTCGCTTGCACACGTACAGCGATAAGATACCTTGCAGAGTCTCAGTTAGAGACAGGGCTGCTTCGGCTGACTTGAACTTTGATGTTGCTCAGCTTCTAATCACAAGGCCCAAAATTGATTTTCTCAAGCTGCTGCAGTATCACCAACGTGAAAGAACAAGCTGTCCTTAGTGTCATAAGTAAACATTATGTTATTTATTTCAAAGTGTACTTGAAGGCAACTTTGTGGGAGGTGAGTGTCTCAGGTACAGTATTGATCTTAGTTTGAACTTTAACTTGTGATTACTTTGAGAATTTTCAAGTTTATTGCTCGCCTCAAACTGAGAGCTCCTTGAGTTGTCATATAACATGCATATTGTTTATGTAAGTGATCACATTTTGATAATTCAACATTATCCATAGTCTGACTCCTCTGAGAATGAGTATACAAATAATAACTCAGTGAAAAATAAAAATAAATTTGAACTAAGCGAAGTGGTCATATCATTGAAGGATAAGTCCATTATACCTCAAGGGAGCCAGAGCCTTTCCTAATCCCCTCAAATTAATTCAAATATTTAGCATCAGACATCTCTAATCCCCCTCAAACTTTGCAGCATGTGGCACAAGAGATTCAGTGGCATTCAGATCCGGCAAAATGTAAGACAATACGGTTGTTTTGTGGATCTCTCAGCTGTGTTGGCTTGAGCTTCCCATGAATTGAAGTTAAATGTTAGGATTGCATGGGTGGCCATGGGGATGTATGTGAAATCGATTGTTGAGAGAGAAGTCTGTCTTGGTGAAGAAATGAATGAGTGACTAAATATAGTCTGAATGGACATTTAATAATTTGGTTTGCTTGTCATCAAAGGTTTTGCAGGAAAATTAGCTGCTTAATAATTTGTGAGAACAAAGAGAAGCAGAGTTTCACCCTTGTTTTCCCTCCAACCAGAAAGTGGGTATTCAGCCTGTCTGTGTGTGTCATCTGCTGAGTTAGCAACTTAGGCTTCAGAATGAATTAAAGCTGTTTTCCTCCTATTCTCTGACACATATGATACAGTAGGTACAGTATATATCTGAGTCATTATTAGATCATTATTATCTAGATAAAACACAGGCATATTAGAGTTTAGATCAGGTGTCCTCATCTCATTGTTGAAAACATACACATTGTGTCAGCACCTGAACAGTCTCAGAAGACTAATAATGATTTAGAGATTAAAGGAGACATATTCTGCTCATTTTAAGTTTCATGCTTTATTTTGGGTTACTACTAGAGTAGGTTTACATGCTTTAATGCTCAAAAAACACTGTATTCCCCCTCTGTCTGAAATGTTTTTCTTTTAGCTCCTGTCTCTTAAGGCCGCTCCTCCTGAATACCCAGTCTGCTATGATTGGTCAGCTCACACATGCCTGAGCCAGCACCGCTAACAACAACAGAGCAGCTGTGCTAAATCAATGCTTACGGGCGAAACTTACAGCTAGGAATAAATTATGCAAATGTGTGACATGGCGTCGTAGTGTGATGTCACAAAGTCACAGAATTACAGGCGGGACTACTGGCGAGGCGTTTCAGGAGCAGTGTTTTCTGTGGGAGAGAGGAGCTTCTGTTGGTGTGGACTTTGACCTTTTTAACTTTCAAGATTTTTTACATTCACAAAAACCTGAAAAACACAAGGGAAGAGGGATTAAAACAAATTAAAGTATAATAGGTCTCCTTTAAACGTAAATGTTGTTTTGTCATTTTTTCAAACAAATTCAAGACAGGGAACTTCTCATTGAACATATACTGTATGTTATTAAACTACCATATAGAAAATATCAAAGTGTTTTCATGACAGAGTTTCAGACAGTGCACATGGCTGTTGTGACAGACTGGAGCTTTAACTGGACAAACAGTATCAACTGGGTCAAGAATCCAGCTGAGACACTACATGCTGAATTTTGCATATACCAAAATATTTTGCAATGAGAACTGCCAGACATTAAATCTGGGACACTGAGTTTAATTATTACACCATAACTCACTACATTTATAGTCCAAAATCACTTCAGTCAGCCAGGCTGTGCTCTCCAGCAAGGAATAATAGGAATCATCACATCTTATCAGTCTGTTTAAATTCAGGTGGGTATAGAGTTTCTTTGGTCCATTTTCCTATCTTCGCTTCTGTAATATAAAGACAAGATAAAGGCTTTTAAAGTTCAGTGTCTGCCACATGGTGACAGTACAGGGATTTATTTTGTATGCAACTCATAAGTTAACCAAACTGTATCTGGAGCGCATTATTTATGTATCAGCACAGCAGCATCACTAATATTATTATTGGTTATAGGTGCTAATATTTTCTATTGAAAGGATTATCAAAGGTTTACACCAGTAAGTATTTTAATTAGATGTAAATTCTCAGCTATTTTATCATGTTGAGTCTGACCCTTTACATTGAATTTATGGAATAGAATTAGATGGAAAATTTACATGTAATTAAAATACTTCCCTTGACCATCTCCAACTAGTACAGAACGCTGCTGCACAAATTTTTAACAGGCGTAAAAAAATATGAGCACATTACTCCTGTCCAAGCAAGCTTACATTGGCTACCTGTTTTATTTCGTATTGATTTTAGAATTTTACTCCTCACTTTAAAAGCATTAAATGGCCTCACCCCAAATTATATTAAAGATTTATTGATCCCATGTGTGCCTGGGTGTTCCCTAAGATCGGTACACGCAGCTCTGCTGCTTGTTATCAAGTCCTGGCTTGTGACTAAAGGTGACCGGGCCTTTGCAGTCAGAGACCCCAGACTGTGGAACCCCTGAAATCAGGCAGGCTACATCATTAACATCGTCTAAGTCTTCTCTTTAAACCTTCTTTTATACAAGGGCATTTATGAAATCTTTAAATGAGTTACTGGGTTTTATCATTTTACTTATCATTTTTTAGCTGTTGTTTGTTTTTCTTTTTTTTCCACTTTGTAACCTTGTTTAAAAAAAAAAAGTTTATTATTATTATTATTATTATAATTCTACTTGGGCTATTATTCTGATTATTAGTGGGATACTTGGGTCAATGTTAACTCACCTATTGAAGTGATTTTTTTGTGACTTTTACATTCTGCCACTGGTGTCTTTAAATCTGACTGGCTTTTTTCTTTTCACCCACTTTTTTAGGCTTCCTTCAATATTATTTATTATATTAGGAATGTACTATACAACTGTTTACTTAGTTTTAAAGGTTTTATCAAGTCAGTGCATATTTCATATACATCTATGTCTCATCAGACCTCAAAATGTATCTGAACAAACAGATTCCATGTTTGTTATTGCGACTGTTTCAGGCAGGCATGTTATGGTAATGTTTGTAATTTGGGGTGGTGTTTTAGTATTTATATTGTCTGTTATTCAACAATAGCTACACTAGAGTAGAGTATAGCAATGCCCTCTAGTACAAAACAGCACAATATACAGCCTTAAACATATTTGACACCACTCAACAAAAAAGGTAGCAGCATACTGTATCTTATTGTATTTCTCTTCATGTTACTGTTTGGGTGTTCATTACATTGTATCCATCTCCTGTATTATATATCAAGACATAATACTACCGACCACCCTGCACTAATTTGCAGTAACATTATGGCTCCCTGGTGTGCCTCACACTGCACCAGCACACCTGCTGAATAAACAGCATGAAAAGATTTTTAACAGTGATTTTACCACAACCACTAATAATCTCTACTTTTCCAGGAGTAAAACTGTTTTATTGGGATTTCACTTGTGTGGTTGTTTGTAATACTGAGTGTTAGTTGAGCAGGGGCAGAGAGAGACAAATTGACAGAGAGAGGTAGAGTGAGGGGGAGAGAAAGAAAGAGAGCGAGAGAGAAGCGTTGGGAGGAATTTCAATTACTTTTGGCACAATTTGCGAGGAATTGATAAACCGCTGCATTCCGGGCATCCTGATCCCCAACTGCAGTGCTCAGCTGCTGTACGTACTGCATGGTGATACCGCATTGTGATCTCTGAGACGGAGCTTCTCTCTTTGTCTGCAGTCTTGTTCGGTTGAAGTTTGATTCTGTCTCAGAGCATGTTCCTTACACAGCTTTCCTGGGAAATGATGGAGTGCATGATGTCTCATGCCTGTCAACAAATGCAAACTGGATAAGAAAAAGTGGGAAACTTTGTGAACTTGTGTTACATCTTCTAACATGTGAGTGTGTGTGTGAAGCAAAAATCCCTTCTGCCTTTCCCCTTAGCAGTCTTATTTTTTCTTCTACTTCTCACACTTGTGACTTGTAGGATTATTCTGTTCAGGCCTGTGCTGAAGAAAAATACCCAAATATGTTACTTAAAGCCACAATTTGTGATCCATGTCAAAACAAATGTTTTGTCCGAAAAATCAATGCACTGGATTGCTATCAGTGTAATTTGTTAATAGGTCGTTTATTGTAAAATATGGATGGGAATCACAAATTAACTCACGATGCGATTCATAATACATTGCCCATGGTAACGATGGCATCATGATACAGGGATTCTGTGGTAATCCATACATTACAAGACAGTCATCTAATGATACATCGCAATATCTGTCAAACTGAAGAAAGCAAAATCCCCCTAAAAAGGCAAAGTGCAGGAATTATGTATCCATTCGCTGCATTGTGGTGTCAGATTCACAAAATTTGACACTACCTGAGATGAAACAACGTAGAAAAAAGTGGATAGAGACTTAGCTTAGTGCCTCTTTATCACACACACTAACTGTAACTTCTCCATGTCCACGTGTGCCATTATTGCAGTGTAAAATACCCTTAACTGGCAAAACAATTTATAGGAAAGATACAACTATGCCTCACTTAATTCTTTTCAGTCTGTGTAAATTACGTTTACAGAGGTTTACACAACAGGTAGGTCAAATTGTCAGGGCAACCTGTTTAGATTGTTTTGATAAAACTATTGAGTATGTGTAATATTGTTAATTGTACAAGAAGAAGTGATATTCTCTTTTCTCTCACCTCTGTTGTAAAAGATAGAGTGATTCGTGACTATATCTGAGTAAATTATGTTATTTTGATGCTATCACATTAATTACAAAAAAACAACAAACGCAAAATGCTGATTTTCTATCAAGAAGTCAAATTCTGTAAATATCCATAAAATGTGTGTGGTGAACAACTGATTGGGACCTTCAAGTAGAAGTAGCAATGTGATAGTGAAACAAATATTTTGCTACAGCCATCAGATAAATATGATAAAATAAAATCATTTCACTGCGAAAGGCAGTGGAATAGAAGACCTGAAAAGTGGAAGTCTGAGTATTAGATATCACCATCAATTTTATAATGTTCAGTCGATCACAACGCCTATATGGATGGAAAAAATGGCAGCTCAAAGATGGGTCTCTGGGCAGAGTTATCACCTAGGTGTGAAAACCTGGAGGACTGTGGGGGACCGAGATCAATTCAGAGTTCAGTTAAGGTTCAGTTATCATTTCCCATTTCTTTACTGTTTAGAAAATTTAAATATTTTTATAATCAAGTAAAAATTTAGTCATTTACTGAGCAACAATGCCACACAGTAGCTTGTCCCAGCATCTGGAATGTAAGGAATTGCTGCTGATTTATGTGATAGCCATCTGAATATCTTCAGGTTTGGAAATGTTAGTTGAACAAAGAAGAAATCTGAAGGCGTCAGGTTAGGCTTTGGATGTTCAAAAACAATCAACCAATTATGAAAATATTCCATGTAACATAGTTAAAAATAACCATTAGTTAGAGCTCTAGATGATTAATAATATCTGATCTTACCAAAACTGAGCATAAAATTTAAAATATAAATATGTGTGTATGTGTTTTGCCAAGGATGCTTTGCTCTCATTATTTGATCCATATCCAAGTCTCTGTGGGCCTTCGCTGTTAAAAGGTTCTATTTCTGGCAGCACGCTGTTGTTCTTCATGAAACCACGGTGCTCGAGCATCCTGTTGGCAGACGCTGAGTTCTCGCAGAACCGTGGGCTCCGGTCCCGGCTTATGACCTTTGACGTGGATCACAGCATTGACACACACACACACACACACACACGTCACACACACACACACACAAAGCACACACACATACATCTTACAAGCAAAAGCAGGAATTGTTTCCATGTATGAAAGAAGGGCCGGATGAGAGCCATCAAAAATGTGTACTTTAGATGAAGATGGAGATGGAGGAAGAGAGTTAGAGGGAGTGATGTGCTGTGATAGATGCAGATAAGAAGGAGAAATAAAGACGGGTGAAGGAGAACAAGATGGAGGGTTGCACCAGAGAAGTGATAGAGATGGAGGGCAGGAGACAGAGTGTGCAGTGCGCTTGTTTTTTGCTGATACAGATCAGATTTCATAAAGATCCACATGATTGCCTCATAACAAGGGGGACACAGAGAGGAATGAGAAGGAGAGATGAGGCGGAGGCAAGCAGAGACACGATGAAATTGATAAATAGCTGCTCGCCCTCCCCGCAGCTGCTTTCTTTGTTTTTCCGGTTTGTTTTTTCCCAATGGGCTTAATATGATTATCCTAACTGTAATTTGAAGAGAAAAAAAAAACCAAGGACAATAATAATAATGACAGAAAGAGGGGTTCACGCTAATTGGATGAGGAGTGCTGTGCTGAATGGTGTTTAGTTGCGCCAGCGTTGCTTCGGTCCACATTACTCTGACTGTCCCCTGGGTTCACCTTTGCTCCCGGCGTCTCAGTTTCTCTGATTGACAAAGAAAACCACTGACACATCGCTGCCTATACTGAGAGCTGGCAGAGGACCAGGCACAGGGCTAAGATGCTGCTGAGCCTTTGACTTACTCTGTGAATAGTGACCTATTCAATGACTGACTGACTGACTGACAGACTTAGAGATCCTATAAGGAAGTAGGAGTGGAAGCCGTGAACAGATCGGAGATCGTGGTCAGTGCAAAAAAAAAATAATCATGATTTGAAAGAAAATTATATCTCAGTTGGTCACGTTTATGCAAAAATGGACCCAAACAGAAGACACACACAGAGGCAGGCAGGTAAAGGAACAAAAAGCAGGCTTTAATGGTGATAACTTAAGTCCAAAATCCAAAATCTAACTGAGAAAAGGGCAGGCAACAACACTGGCAACAAAAGGCAGACAAAGGAAAATACCAAAGTAATACAAAAACTAAGAACAAACCAGATAACCACAAGGAATAAATCAGGAACAAAGGGAACACACCAGGACCGGTGAACAGGCACAGGAGAAAAGGAGACACTTGGACGAAAACAGACGAACCAACAAAGAGTGAGGGAACAACACAGGCTTAAATACAAACTAAACTAATGAGGGGATGAGGTGCAGGTGGAGAGACACACCTGCACCTCATCTGACCTGAATTTCCCTGTCGCTAGATGACCATGACAATGCATTGTTCTATACATGAAGATATAAAATAAAAATCTTATCTCTGTGGTTGCGCGTATACTCATACAGAACTGGAATTACATCCAGGCAGTAACTTCTACAGATGTGAACAAACTTGACCCTATCACAAACTGGCCGGCCCGGTTCGACAGAAAAATGTCATCATTTCACAGCTGTTCTTTTTGTAATGATTGTGTATGGGGAAAAGTCTTTGCGGACCAGTGTGTGTTTTGTTTTCCTGCAATAACAAGTCAAAATCACCTCACAGCCCATCTCTGTTTACAGGGGCTTGCCCTTAACACGCCTTTATGGATCTTTTATGAATCCTTTTCTTGCCATGACCCTCCCTACTATTATTCATATACATTATAATCTTACCCTTACCCTGACCAATTTCACTCCTAATGCTTAAACCTAACCAGAGCCCTTGAGTAGAGACAGTCGCAACAGCGGATGTTCACAATGCTGATCGTCACGTGACTCACAGAGACTTCGGATAGTTCCAGGAAGGTCTAAGTGGGCAATTAAAATGCATGAATACAGAGAGACAGTAGTACAGTGTTTGGCAGTTGGTAGTAAATACATGATTTATTGATTGATTTACAGTACTGGGCTGCTAGTATTTGCAACTAACTTCTGGGAACTATTGAGAGGCTCCACGATCTTCCTTTGCTTAAAACAAATGGTCCATTGGAGTAAACAGAGATGATGCGACTCTCTCTACTCAAGGGCTCTGAACCTAACCCACCCAACCAATAAAGGCAACCAACCAGTAGTAGTATGGCAGGTCATGCCAAGCAAAAACAGTGGTATCTGTTAAAACATATCCAAGGCAAGCTACTGTAAACAGTGTTGGGCTGTGAGATGATTTCTGCTCTGTGGCTACACTTTTTATTGCAGAAACACTCAATGCTAATTGGTCTGAAAAAGACTTATTCCCAATACACAGTTGTTACAAAAAGAACAGCTGTGACATCATGAAGACATTTTTCTGAGTGTCACAAACACCCTGAATCCTCTCTTTGTATTATCAGAGCTTGATGCATTCATTAGAATTCAACTCGAAAAGTCTAGAAGAGCTGCATCAGAAAACTATTTTATGTCCCTATGTGAGCCTGTGGGAGATCTCTAAGTCTCCCCCTGATTGGTCGATTGTTTCTCCAACCGGGGGAAGCAGTTGACAGTGAGCACAACACCAGGGGTGCTATTCATTGTGCTAATGTGTCTCCTTGTTCCTTCACTCATAATGAAAATCACCTAATACCTGTTTGAAATGCTCTACAGATCTACAACAGAACTAGCTTGATTATACGAGTTTGGTCTGATGTGTGCTCTGTTGCACCTGTAGCCAAACTTAATGGAAATGTCAGGGCATACTGAAAATACAAAGTGCATTTCGATATCACTTCATCAAGGATTTCTACCGCTGGAGAGCAGAGAAATTAGCCTGGTTCCAGACCTCTGAATCATTGCCCACATCTCGATTTTCTCAGTTCGTCAAATGCAGAATAATAATAAATGAATAATGAAGTGAAACAAAATGGCAGTTCAGTCTATTTATCAGGCTATGGCAAAATTAGATGTTATCAGCTGGGGTTGAGTTAGTGCTTTAGGAGAGCTTCTTGTTAAAGTAAAAGTCAAAGCACAGCAGTGAGTCAGCGCTTTGAAATATGTGGAGGAATACTACACTTTAGGTTCAGTGACTCATACTACTGTAGCTAAAGTGTGAGGTGACAACTAGCCCGCTAGCTTGTAGAAAATTGTGTATTTAACAGGCGATATATGGAATAATGCTTGGCGATAAATAGAATGTTGAAATAAAACCTAATTAAGAAGTATTACAAGAATAAACACATTCTGAACATTATTTGGTAGTAACTCAGACATTGTGTGTGTGAGTGTGTGTGTGTGTGTGTGTGTGTGTGTGTGTGTGTGTGTGTGTTGTTTGTTTTTGATATCTGAATCAATCTTGCATGGCCACAGGCTTGCAGAGACATTTGACTGCACACAGCAGAAGTGAAGAGATCCTTCTGTATTTTCAGTCCGGTCTTTGGCAGCTCTCACAGTCCTAAAAATTATCAGCTGACAGCCAAACCACAGTCTTCCTGAATCCATCTTTTACAGGCTCAAAGGGACTTTTTACCCAGAGGTATAAAGGAAAAAGCTCTAGGCAAGGCCTCCCACCTCACTCTCTGTGCCCTGGACCTCCAACCCTCACACAACCTTTCCCTGACTGCATTTATAATGCATTAAGGCATTATGTAATGACCACGAATGCAAGACAGCTACAATAGTGTGGCAGCTGTCAAAGCACCAGGATGCCAATTACCACGTGTGGCCATGTGCCATTACTAGGGCCTCTTTCTGACTTTCACCTTCTTATGTGCCTGTATGGAGCAGGAAGAGAACAAGAAATAAGATGGGAGAAGCCAAGACATAAAGGAGATGACAACAGCAGGAGAAATGAGAGGAGAATGGCTGGAGGATTTTAATGAGAAATGGAACATGTTGTGTAATGAGAGGGAAAGAAGAAGGGAAGAGACCCAGAAAAGAAGCGAGGGAAGATACAAAATCCGGGGCAGCCATGATTTATTGAAGACGTCCAGAGTTCAGCCCGTCTGTCACATTTATTTCCCACACATTTGTTTATGGGTAAATTATGTTTTCCAATAAATGCTCATGCGGAGGCACAGTGATGCTTAAATCCTTCCTCAATGAGATACTTTACATCATTCACAGTTATTCTTTCATTCAGTCATTTTCCATACACAATTTTTTCCCTATTCAGAGAAGGCTGGAGGCTATCCCAGCATGCATTGGATCAGAAGGGAAGGGAAAGCAGCCAGTGCGTCACACAAGCATACCAACACGCTCGTGTTCACATTCACACCCATTGGCAATTTAGAGTTTTTTAGTTCTTGTTACTTGCATCTCTTTGGACAATGGAAAGAAAGAGGGGCATCCAGGGGGAATGAAGGGCGAAGACACAAACACCACCAACATCTCATCTCATCTCCACTTATCTTAACCAATCCATACACAATAGCCCTGTCAGTTAAAGCTTTTATCAAAGCCATAGTTTGACATTTTGTACAGTAAATTTGAAGCTATCATCATCAGCTGTTTAGCTAAGTTTAGCATACCATCTGAAAACATGAGGAGACGGCCAGCCTTGCTCTTTCCTAAGGTAACAAAATCTGATCAGTACCACTTAAGCTCACTAATTGACACGTTAATTTTTGTTTGTTTAATCCATAAATACCAAAGTATAAAAACAAGTTGTGGTTTCATGGGGAGATATGTGCTGGGCTATATCTTGGCTGGTTGCAGTCACTTCATCACCACGAGTGGAGATGTACAGACATGAGAATGTTATCAGTCTCAAGCATAAGCATATTTCCAAATATGTCAAACTATTTCTCTAATTTGCAGTAATTTCCACCCTGATAGTTGAAGAATCAATGCCTTAGATTGTTCTCATTGTTTTTTTTTGTTTTTTTATCTTTTCTGTCACAGGTTCAGGAGTGGCTATGTCTGAACTGTCAGATGCAGAGAGCGCTGGGGATGGACATGACCACACCACGCTCCAAGAGTCAGCAACAGATACACTCTCCTTCTCATACAGCCAATCCAGAACTTAAATTCGATCCTGCGACTCAGCCTACACCCCAGACACAGACCCCTCCCCAGATGCAGCCTCCAGGACAGGCCCATCCGGCGCAGGCCCATCCGGCACAGGCCCATCCTGCACAGGCCCATCCGGCACAGGCCCATCCGCCACAGGCCCATCCGCCACAGGCCCATCCGGCACAGGCCCATCCGGCACAGGCCCATCCGCCGCAGGCCCATCCAGCACCTGGCCCTACCAAACAGACTGGTCAAGCTGGCCCAGGTCAGCAACGTATAAAGCCCCCTCCAGGGGCAGTCCCTCTCCCTGGAATGGCCAAAGCGCCGTCCCAGCCTGATCTGTCCCGCAACTCTCCCGCCCACCAACCCCACCACCCCCGCCAGGACCAGACTCGCAGTGCTGGGAGCTCCCCTTCACGACAGCCTCCCCCTCCAGAGCAGACTTTTGGAAAGTTGTTTGGCTTTGGTGCTTCTCTTCTCAACCAAGCCAGTACTCTCATATCTGAGACTACCCAACCCCAACAACAGCCCCCCAAACCGGCCCCCAAACCAGGAGGACCTCCTGGTCCAGGGCCTGGGGCAGGTAAACCCTCAGGACCTCAGCCTGCGCAGCAAGGGCCTCGAGCCCCTGCTCCACAGCAACAACAACACGCTCCCCCGGACTCCTCTAAACCCAAAGCTTGTTGTCCTCTCTGCAAGACAAACCTCAACGTCGGCAACACAGCAGAACAACCCAACTACAACACCTGCACACAGTGCCACCAGCAGGTGTGCAACATGTGTGGATTCAATCCCACTCCACACCTAGTTGAGGTAAGATTCTGATTTGATCTGTTCGGCTGTAACAGTGTCATCTGCTCTGCTTCCAGACCATGTATTTGTTAAATGAAATGATTTATTGACGTGTTTCTGTGAAAAATGCTGTGTCATTGTGCAGTTGAATGGGTTCTGTTGTTATCCATTTGTGGCTGTCTGGTCTTGGAGTAAAAAGCTGCATTTTACAGGATACCGCTGGGCATGAATCAAGTATTTGGCTTAACACGTTGCTTCTGTTTGCTTCGTCTCTGAGGTTCTTCACGATCACCTTGGTGTCTCTGCTGGTTCTATTGTTTCTTAGTATTTCTAAGGGATGGTCCATTATTGTTTGCTCTGATTCTTTAACCACGAGGGATCACCAAATAACTTCAAAATATTTATTGCTGAGGAAATGTACGAAAAGAGCATTTCACAAGAATGGTGAATATTTAGATGTGTAGGCTTTGTGTAAGCCTCTATTCTTCTCTCCTCTCCCTGTCTGTGTTTCTTCGGCAGGACCTGCTCTGCTCTGCTCTGTCAGGGCCTTTCATGTAGTTAACACAGTGAAGTCCAGGGTGTGACTCACCTCATCAGTGTGCACTCTGCCCTGAAGCTGCACAGAAATATATGAACAATCTACAGGAAACGGAGCCTTATCAAATTCAATTTAATGGATAATCTTCTTATTGATTAGTCACATCCAGGGGTCAGCTGAGGCTATATTCCTCTCTTAAGTGCCCCCTTGTCCTCCGTCATATAGTCGGTGAGACTTGCAGTCTTCCAGAGCCAGGCAATAACAGAGTTTAATTATGCAAATCAAGTCCAATTGAATGATAGCAGTAATAACAGGCTTTCTGCAGAGCGCTGGCTTTTTATGGGCGAGCCTTGTCTTCCCAGGCATCTGGCTGTCACAGGCACTAGCACAGGCCATTCATAGATCGCTATGGAAACAGAGAGATAATTTGTTTGTCAGGCGTCCCTTTCATGCTTGGCTGCTAAGATGCTGAGAGTCTGCAAAAACTTTCAGACTGCTGTTGCTCTGTTTTCATGAGAGACTCGGTCATTTAGGTGAGTTTCTCCTCCGCTGGCTACAGTCAGCGACTCAATCCAGCTCAAGGTGCATTCTTTCCAAACCTGTGAACACGTTTTGTTGTCAATCCATGCGAGCTGGCAGGCTTGCTCACTCCAGAGCGGGTGAGAACCATTCGGACATGGTGTGAGGCTTTGTACTTGAATTTAGGTTTCTCAGCTTGATTTCCACAGCCTGTTTGGCAAGTTCTTCGTCTTCATCCTCACCTAATCTCTCCAAACTTTGCTGTTTCTCTGTTTCAGATTCTCTGTCTTTTCCTGTATGTTGCAGGCAGAATTGTAATCACTGCTCTATGTGCTCATGAGGGTGTGGTTACAAAGCCTGTGGCTGCATCGTTTTCTCATGTGGCCTGGTTCGACTGAATGTTTGATTTGATTGAGCATATCAAGATCTGTGCTGAGAGGCTGAACAACTGGGTAATGACAACTATTTACCACTTAGATTTAATATATTAAAGGACACGGCTTGCTAGATTTCTATATTTTTGTTATTATCAAGAAATCCCATTAAAGACCAAAACAAACAACATGTGAGTCCATCTCTAAGTAACTCTTGACTTTTCTGCCAGAAGCCCAGTTATTGTTATGAAAGATTTTATTCCATCTATATGACAATATTTGAACATTAGGTAAAGGTTACCTGACATCCATTATTAGTGAGAAAGAGAAATATGTCCAGCACTATTAGAAAACTAGCTGTTGACATATTCTCTTCTAGCTAGCTAACATTTGCTAGGTCAACAAAATAAAAATCACATGTTATGTGTGACAAAGAAAAAACATATTTAAAATATTAAATCTATTATTCTTTGCTCTGAATAATCCAAAGTCCCAGTTCAGACAAACTCTAGGGCCACTGGCTCCATGGGTAACTCAGCCATGAGCTAATTAGCTAACGGTAGCTAGCTAGCAAAGAGCAACAATTGTTGGTTACTCAATACGGGTAATATTCTGCCCCGTATTTTTTGGGGTTACCTTCACATTCTGGCCATAGTTTACAAATTCCGCCTTTAAATCACACTTGCGTACTTGGGCTATTTTTGGCCCCTTAAGTATAAACGTGATGCAGTGATACAGAAAGTAGGAAAGCTAAAATGAAAATAGTGATACGTGGTCATCAAAAATAAGATATTTAATGAATACTTGGACTAATAAATCATAACATAATTTGATTTCAGAAGATAAAGCAGAGAAACACTCATTTCTTTCAGTCATGTTTTAGCCATGTTGTGCACTAGAAGGAGTTTGCATCCCTTGTGCATCAAAGGGTTAAGACAGCTTGGCTTTGCAGTTTTTATCAAATGTTACTGAAACAGAAGTGAATTATGTTTTTGTTGGGGACTATTTCCAGTTGTTTCAGGACAGTGGTTCTGAAACATTCTCTGCACAGAGCCACTGCAGGGGGAAAATATAGAGTGAAACGAAGCTGAATGATGATTTGACAAGTTTGACGAGTTTGCTGATGCTATTGTGCTGACCTTTATTTCTCTGAAATTCAACTTGGATCTTTTTTATAAGTTGTGGGGAGGGGGTGTGAACTTTTTCAGCCTCTGAAAGGGGGCATGGTTGAAAGGTTTGAGAAGTATTGACAGCAACAGGAGGATGATGTGGGATCGACTGAAAATAAACTACACTGCCCAAGATCATGGTAAACAAGGGACATGTCGCATTGCGTAGCTCATTTATGTGTTTTTAATAGTTTTGGAAAGCAATACAGATCTGTGGCACAGAGGGATAAGCTATATCAGGCTTTGGCTACACAAACAAACTCCATTATCATAGTAGAATTGGTTTCGGTATTTTGTTGGTATTGTTGAAAGAAAACAAAAAAAGAGCCGCAACAGACGTCTCAGTCAGAGACAAAGGCACAGTTATGTTTTGTTTTTTTGTTGTTGTTTTAAAAAAAAAAATCAGCAAATTAGTCAAAATGGTTTTCACTTGTATGCCTTCATCTATACAAATTCTGTCTTTCCGGCTGCAACAAGAAACAATTTACAGTAAACAAAGTCGTCCTGCGCTGTTGACGGCTGAGGAAATGCTTCCACTAATAAAATGTGGCAACACAAATGGAGAGAAAATGCAACTGAGCTGCTGATTATGTGCCAAAGTAATTACAGCAGCGACAAAAAAAAAACAGCAATTGCTTAAAGTGGCTATAAACGGTATTCACCTTGGACAGGTTTGACTTTTTTACCACACTAATTCACAGACTCAAGGTTATTTAACAAAAGAAAACTGTGAAAAATATTGAGTATTGAGTCTTCGCTGCCTTAACTATGTCACACCCAAAGTATCACTTGTATCAGATGTCCTGTAATGAAATTATACCGTACTTAGAAAGGATTGTAAAAAATGATCCGTAGCTTGTGAAAATGAGGGAAAATGCTAGAAAATATTTATGAAAATACATTTTCTGTCACCCCATGAGTGAGACAATGCATAATTCATTCAGAACAAATTAGGCTGAGGCTTTATCCTATAAAAAAAATAGTTGCCCCCTTTTTAATGTGTGATGAGACGATGAGAGCCAGCGTCTGCGCGAGAACGAGTGGATGAACGGAGGAGGAGGAGGAGAGAAAGGAAGGAGGTGATAGATTGAGAATGAGGGGGAGAGAGAGAGAGAGAGGGGACGAGAGATAATGAGTGAGAGGAAGCCAACTGTTTGTTACATCGCACAATATTTCACATCAATTAGTGCTGAAAATCATGTGTGGCTCTGAGTAAATAAGATGTCCTTGTTTTGGGACTGTTTCCTCCCTCACCACGCTTCTCAAGGAGATTAAAACCAAACATGTGTCATTGCCGTCTCCCCAGAGTTTAGACGTAAATAGGACATAAAATGTTTTCACCGGAGTGTCGAGCTGCTCAATCTGATTAACGGTACACTGCATGTCAATCCTCATTCCTGAATCGCTCTGTCTTTCTGGATCTCCTTCCGCGACTCCAGCCTTCTGAAGCAGACGCAGCCACTCCTTAGCTTTTTCTCGACTGTAAATACAGACGGAGGTGTGTTTGACACAGTGAGTTATGTTTCAGCTCCCAGCAGTCTCACTATAATAGTATCCTTCCATCGCCAGTTTTCCCATATGCCTAACATTTTGTTCCCACGGTTGGGCAGGCGCGTTGATCTGACTCCGTGTGTCTATTATTATGATACAGAAGTGTGCCCTGTTTGTAACGAGACGAGAGGCCCTGAGTGGATCATTAGCAAAAGAGCTGAATATCTCACAGAACTGTAGAAAAAGTGTAGAGAAACAGAAAACATAGCTCATCAATAATTCAGCGAGGGAGAACATTATAAATAGTTCATGCAGTGTGCAGCAGTGAGAGAGCTGTGTTTGATTCCTCATGTCACATGAGGTCAGCGTGTGTTGATGCCTGTGTGTATACATGTGCATGCATGTGTGTGTGAGAGAGCGGAGAAATGCATACGTGCAGGTGAGGGTTAGTTTTACTGCAGGTGTTTGTATGAGTATCAGGAGCAGATTGTGTTTGAGATGCGAGCGTTTACTCTGTATGATTCATTTGGGAATCGAAAATCAGTGATGATATGTATGTCATTCCTCAAACCTGCACTGTCTTTGGTGAAAGTGCTTTTGAAGATTTTGCTCCTTCGTCTTGGTCTGAGCTACAGAGACACCTTAAACTTGAGTATTTAAGTATGGAAGATTATTAACAGGATTAAGGTATATTTGACTACTGAATGTACATTGGTAAATTCATTGTCTTGATGTAATCTGCTGCTTGTTTTAAGTCAGTTGCTTGTTTCTTTTATGTAAAATTTTATTTTGTTAGTTGTTTGTTCCTTTATGCAAAAGTTTGTATGTCCTCCCCTCCCAAGTAAAAGAGATTTTGAATCTCAGTGTGCATATTCCTGGCAAAATAAAGGGCTAAATAAATACATTTCGACCAAACATCGGTATCAGCCGATATTCACCTGGTTGATGTTTACCTATAGCAATGGCGGATGTTAATAAGTTAATGTGTCACATCAAATTTGTGCTGGCACGTTCATGAGCTGCTGACTTGTGACATTCCTACCATCAGTTTGTAAGGGTTTGAAGTACTGAAACAATTTTCTCATTGAGTAGGTAGTAGATATAGGAGACGTCACTTTCTGCTCCTGGAAATGTTATGAGCATTTTTCACAATTGAGATATTGTGTAGACTAAACAATTACTTTATAAATCAGGAAAGTAATGGTCACAATGAAAACAATCGGTAGCTGCAGCCCTACTGCTTGCGTGCCAGAGCAAGGTTCATCTGTGGTCTCTCCTGGCTCTGGTCCTTGGTCACAAAGATTGGGTCTGCCAGAAACAATACAGAGCTGAAAGAACCCAGCATTTAACTAACTTGTTTACATCAACATATTTACCTACAAATTGCTCATTATTTTACATTCTGTCTGCTATTTACCTACCTCATTAGTATGTCACCGTAGACACGCATACAGTAGGACACACACATATGCACGCACACACAAGGGTACTCTCGCAGCCTCATTCTGTAATATTCTCAGCTGTGACAAAGCAATTACAGATAGAGACTGTGCAAAGAGAGACCTTTAAACAGTCTGTAACGCTGTCTGCAGTAACTCTATACTGGCTCACTTTTATGTGCCTTGAAGACAGGTTGTGGAAAACTGTGCAGTTAGCACGTGATGAAATGTTGATAATGAGAAGTCACATATAAGGTATAGTTTAGCATAAAATTTACCCTTTCAACATGAGGTTTAAATTTGCAACATGATGTTGACTCAGCTGAAGAGTCGCTTCCTGTAAATCCAACAGCTGCTGAGAGCTACATATCCATAGCTTGAATTATCTATTTTTCCATTTAGGACTACAAATACGTTCAAGACTGCAGTGCCCTCAAGGACGCACACGGCATACAGGAAACATATGTAGAACATGTAGTATTTGTGAATGTGTCACAGCCCTTCACCAACACACTTGCCGCCCTCACACAGAGCCACAGTATAGATGAACATGTCATTCTCATTCTCAAACATGCTGGAAGTGTTTTCTGAAGGTTGGCACCAGCCTGTGTCTCCCTCAGGAGTCCCATCCAAAGCCAGATGGCTGCCGGCATCG
Source organism: Pagrus major (assembly GCF_040436345.1). Lineage (NCBI taxonomy): Eukaryota > Metazoa > Chordata > Actinopteri > Spariformes > Sparidae > Pagrus > Pagrus major. Next base: position 18,619,344 of record NC_133220.1, read on the forward strand.
TGCATCCAAGCCTGCCGCGCTCAGCCTGGCTGCTCTCAAAGTGACGATGGTACACCATCACGGATTCAAACACCCACCCAGCCTCAATCAGCTGCTTGTCGCCTTTTACTTCCATATTCCTTTGCGCTGCACATACTAAGTGCTTATTGAAGCCAGTGCACATAAAATACTGCTGCAAGAAATCAGATTCACACACCCACATGATTCTTACACTTGCTGAACATGCCAGGATGCATGCATTCACACCAACTGAAACACAACACTGGAAGCGAACAGATTCCACACAGTCTGGCTTGAGTAATATTATAACAAGGATTTTAATATTTGTCAGTTCATTGTTCAGAAATGATGTGTTATTCTGTGGATACAGGCACATACATGATTTTATTTGTATTTAATAAACACAACTAACAATCAATGTAAATCAACGTCAATTAAATCAGAATGCAATCTTTTGCAAACAAACTGTTTTACTGACATATGTCAAAAAAGATTTGATGATCAAATGCTGTTTTATCAATGCTCTACACAGCATCAACACTTATTTGAGTCAGGGTTGTCTGCACTGATGTCATTTTGGACAATAGCAAATAATAGATTTATTGTTGAACTGTAAAATATTCTGTTTCCATTATGTATTTGTCAGAAGACGTGTCACGATTCTCCAAATCCATGATTTGCTTTGACTTTCGCATCTAAGCTCACGATTCAAATCCATTTTTGGTTGCCATTTCTTTTTCAGTGCTGACAACTGTGCTGTTGTTTGACTCACGTCTAGATTTGTAATGATCAGCAGATCATCGTTATTTAACAACAGCAGTTTGACTTTATCTTGCTTTTTGCAGGTTAGTGTCAGGCAAAAGACTCCAGAGTTCAACAAAAAGTACTACCCTTCACTGATTCAACAATAAACAACAAAAGAGAGAAATTAAGTTTGTTATGAAGTTCAGTCTTTAAATCTGTCTCAAGTTAACCGTCTTCCCACACAATTTTTTTCCCCTAAGTAAATAAATAAAGAATCTTCATGATAACTATCTCTGACACTGTCAGAGTTTTCTTCATTACCTTTCAGTGCTTTGTTATTGCCAATACCGCCTTTGAATTTGGTGAATTGAAATTGAAATATTACGGATCATTGCAAAGAAAGTGTTTTTATGTACATTATGTAAAATTCTTATGATTTTAATCTTTTAAAAAATCCATATTGAGTTCTGCTACTGATTACCATTTTAAAATGCTAATGGTAGCATCTGACGTTTGCGTGCTTTTCACACACCCACATACTCATACACATACAGTATGGACACCTACACACATCATTGTACTTCAACCTCCTGTTTCAAATATATTGAATGGTTGTACTCACCTCGCTGTAAAACTGCCAGCATGCCAAAGGCAGAAATAAATTCTTATGAAATATTTAATTGTTGCCTTGTACCTTAGTTTATTTCAGCTTCAATATTTTGCAGCTCTCTTACATTATACAGATTTATGTGATGTGCCAGATACATAAAATGTTCCCTGTGACATTCTGTAATGTGACACCGTGGTTATTTTGTTCTCTTGTTTCAGTCGTAGTCAGCCTCCTTCACTTTGCACATCTCGGTGCTCCTCTCCCTCCGTTTGCATTCCTCTTCCTCCTGTCTACACGCCTTAGTTGGAGACTGCTTGCTGTTGACACATTGATTGAATTGACAATTACTTCTGGTTGAATCGCTCGCAGTTGACATTGCAACACGGGTACTCAGCCCTCTTGATTCAGTCTGCGCTCTGTTGATTTAGCACCCGGCAGCAGGGCGAGCATTTTAAAACCCCCCACACATAATAAGATAGAGTATTTATAAGAGGTGATACGGACACAAACAAAAAGAGACAGACACAGAAAGACAAGTGTGTTTGTGTGTGTCTGTGTCTGTGTGTGTGTGTGTTTTTGGGGTCTTGTTGAAGGAGCTAATAGTTGAGTGTTTCTAATCCGTGTTGAGGGAGTGTAGTGATCCCCTCGAGTACGGTGCTTAACCCCAACACACCATTGTAAAGATCCACCCACACAAATAAGTGCCATCTGAGAATAGTAAGCCTTGTTGGATGATTAAACTGAGACAATGCCATTTTGACTTTGCCTGATAAACAAATTAGCACTGAAGAGATTGTAATGGTGAAACAAAGGTTTTCTACCGAAATCCTGTGTTTGTAATGAGGCGGTACATGTCCACAATCCACAGTATACTCCCTGATGAAATTCAGCGTGTGCTCGTGCTGCACTGGACAGGAAGATGATGTGTGATGTAAAGCAATGACTGCTTCCTGTCGAGATTATCTGGCACCCAGCACAGATGGCTCGCTGGTCTGGAGGCTTAAATGCCACTCACTCTCATCTCTGGGACCTTTGTGTTTGGCAGCAGGCTCTGGGCTCAGACTGAGCTGGACTCGCATACCCTTTGTTGAAACTCCTCTATAGCCTGGCTGAAAGATCCAGGGCTATAGAGGATCCCAAAGATCCCAAAACTGCTCTGAACTTCCAGTCTACTTATGCTTTTTAAGATTTCTGTAATAGAGAGGCCAAGTCACACCACTTCCAGTAGACCACTGTGGGACTTTATTTCAGAAAATATGTAAACAAATATGTTCAGTCATGAATTGCTAGAAACCAATAATTTCTCCATCCTGTTTGAATTGTGCCATGAATTACACATATGATGTTTGTCAATTTAAAAGATAATTTTTCAACTTAAGAAAGTCACAGTTTGTTATAAAACTAATGAACTATAACACTGAAAATATGGAATTAGAAAGACTACACACCCAGCAGTTGTGTAAGTGACGTGGTCTCTTTTAACGGTCACTAAAACCCCAAACAGAAACCTTGAAGAGCCGGTCCTGTATATTAGCTTGCTCGCAGAACTGACTAACTCTTCTCTCAAATAGCTGCAGCTGTCAATATGGCCAGATTAATTATGATTTTTTACCCTCTATGCTGAGGTGACAGCCATATTGGTGTTGGTGATATATATTGAACGAGACGATGTAGTTCACTGAGCAGTTTTACCCAAAGCTAAATGGTATTTTTGCCTTTTTTGACATAATGATGTTTGTATTGCGTTGCAAAAATAACTACTGACGTTAGCATGCTAATCAGCAAGCCCTGGCCTATCCCAGTCCAAAGCTCCTTTGTTACAGGCTGGCGGCTGGGAGCACCGGGGTAGTGTTGGTAAACACCCAAGCACATAAATACCAGCGAGGACCCCCCCCTTCAAATACTTGTTGGTAATTGTCACTGAAGCTACAAAGCTCCAAAAATGGTATTCAGGAGAGACCTAGGACTCTTCTTGCCAGCACTGTTTTTCCTTTTTCTAAGCTGAGGAGTGACTGGAAATAGAAAAGGGTGGCAGGAAAATCTACAATGACTAGCACCTTTTGACACTGGGATTGCATCATATGTGCCTTATTCTGCTAAACTTGTGTGCACCACCAGTTCATTTTTCATGAGATGTCTTTGAGGTCAACCTCGACCTGTTCCCAGCTCTGCACCAGCAGCAATATCAGCTCTTTTGATGAATGACCGTCTCGGAGCACAGTGACCATATTGAACTTGAATTACTCCTCCGGTCCTTTTCTGTGGGTCTGTCTTCCAATGCCCTTCCTTCGTACCTTGTGAGGGGATGTGCTTTGAAGCCTAGAAGGGACCTCAGCATTGGCTTAATCACCTCTTCAGAACTCATCATCTTCAAGGCCTGGTGGCTATGCTAACGAGCTTTAGCGATGCTCCGGGGGCCCCTGGCAGTGCTGTGTCTATCCTCGCTGTCAGACCCACAAAGGTGGGGCGGAGCAGTCCTCCCACCCCTGCTACTGGGTCCTCCTGTCTCAACGCATCACTTCACCAGCCTCATCGGTGCACCCGCTCTCTCTTCCCCGCACCACCTCAGGCATGCGCCTACTCCCTAATGCTGGCATTAGGAAAGAAGGAGGGGGTTAGTTGAGTGTGCACTATGCTTAGAGGCTGCAAATACTAAAAGGCAGGCAACACAAATGTGAGATTATGGAACGGAGTTGTATGTCAGGGGAACAAAAATAACAACAGGCAGACAGAGGGAGAGCTATATTGAAAGGGAGCAGGAGATTGAGAGACAAAATGAAAGAGATAAAGCTCAATGATCGCTCAGATATTACATTTAACCCCTTGCTAATCTTCTCAGTGCTGCAGCTGTCGGGTAGCAGTGGAGATGACCAGATCAGTGAGTGAGGGTCTGGGCTGCTGCTCTGAGCAGCCACCCGACAACCTATAACAACAGTAGCAAAAGCATTGGCAGGACCATTACACTCAGCAAAGAGATGGTGCGCCCACTGCCTCCATTAGTGAAGACAGCGGGGCTCTACTGACGTTGCAGTTTGCTGCTGGGGGCGTGACACAACAACTAAAGGAAGGGTCATAGTTCCTAATGGGTTCATTTACCTGCATTAGTATAAACACATTACCTCACAAATGCACATATAAAGGGTTTATTTTTGGTATTTAATTATTTAGTTGGTTCCTTTAACAAAAACAAAAACAAAAACTAGATAATGATCCCTGTTGCTTTTATGTACAAACAGATGCAGCAGAGATGTCGGATCAATAAACTGTACTTAGTGCATTTTGAACTTTTGAGACTCATTCACACCTTACCACGGGGTCTTCCACCATTTACATCCTTCCATTAACAACTTTACCACAATATGAAGAAGTGAAATGAAATATATTTCCTATGAAGATGTCAGCCTCTGAAATTGGTTAAATAGCCTACATAAATAAACCAAATCACAAAATGCAGTAAGAAATGAAGTAAAATACTGTTTTGTAGTCTACAAACTGTTACTTCCATTAAAGTACAATTACAGTAGTTTACTGTAAATGAAAATACAACTGTGCAACAATTGTGCTGCCAGTAACTCACTGTGAATACAAAGGAAACTGTTTACAGTGTATGAGGTAATGTATTGTGGTAATATTAGAAGTACATGCACCATTTTTTTATGCATAAACAAGTAGCTAGCATCAACAAATGATTTTTACACAAACTATGATACAAGCCCGAAGTTTGGGGGTGTAAATCATCAATTATCAATTCTTTGGACCACAATATGTTATTTGCCAACTATCAGAAAGTCATTTTGATTTGATTTAATTCAGGGGCCTGCGATTGAAATGAGACCATATTATATCCCAATTTAACACAATAAATTTCAGAAGAAGCTGCCACCACTTTCTATTCTGATTTGGACTGTAGAGAAATTAAGAACACATAAATAATTGTAAACAATTGTGCAGTACAGTGACTCCACTAACACACATAAAAACATGGCATGAGAACAAGAACTTTTAACAGAAGTATAAAATCCGGCTCAATAATATCAGTCAAGGAGAAAAATGTTTTTCGTTAGTCACCATTAGCCTAAACCTATGGTATTTTACATTATATAAATTAGCCAAGTGGCTAGCAGACCTTTTCTTATCATGGCTTAACAAGTTCCGTGTATTATCTATTAGTACTTATTCAGTGTGAATTTTTTTTTTCAGCCTAACAATGTGGAAACAGATCAGCTGAGGTTGCCGTAGTGAGAAGTTAGCGCACGTCTGAGTGAGATGCTCCATTTGTTGACTCATCTTTTCTCCAAAATCCATAATATTTCCACACTGTTGCTCTATTCCTGAGAGCGTGGGAAATATCCTCGTTCTCTTTTGTTGTCTGCCGCTGGCCCTGTTTAAATGTTTGCTAAGGACGTGGGCTTAGGTGACGCAACGTGCAAGGGGAATTTTAAAATAAAGGCGTAACCTTAAGATGATGATGTGGATCGATATATCCAACAGTTGCAGCCCTGCTTTAAAGAATATTAATCATCTGTATATGTTTTACTTTATCTAAAGTGAAGACTTGCCGTAGCTTCTGTGTGACCACAGTCCTGTAACCGCTGTCGTCTGTGATTTTTACCTTCTGTATAGTAGGTTGTCTCTACACACCTCTCTCATACTGAATGTACAAGTCCCACGCTCACTCAAAGGATGTATGTTTGTCTGCAGTGAACAATGTGTCTGAAGACCGGCGTAGCATCAGACGACATCAAGTTTTGCTGAAGGTGTTCCAGTGAAGAAGTCACCTGAGTAGACACTGCTGATAGGTTACAGATTTAATAACTTGTCTAAAAGATAAATGCAAGATACATGAATTGTATTTGCTTGGTTGATAGTTGTAGAATTGCCTGGCAGCAGTATTAGAATCTCATCTAAAATAAAACAGGGCTGAGGAGACAGCCTGATTAACTTGTCCTGGGGACAGACATATGCGACGGGACACATGACTTGTTTTGGCTCGGCTGCCAACCACAGTGTAAAATAGGTTTGTTTGGCTGCAGCTTGATAAATGTTTCGGAAAACAGATGTATGTTCAGAGGTTTGACTTTTGTTTCTGCCACTGCTTTTATTCTGTGTTTGCCTCTGAGGACTTTTGCACATTGGACTGTTTAATCTTGCTGTGAGTCCATGGGAGTGAGCAAATTACCCATGGCATCCCCCATCCTCTGCATGATGCTGCAGAGAAACTATACAGTTGTTGACGAGTGCATACATCTGACTTAATCTCAGTCAGCCACGTTGGGGCTGTGTGTCTTATTATCTTGCTGACATTAAGCCTGTGTGCTGATTAAAGCCTGAAAAGGTGGAGAACAGGGAATGAGTCAGGAAATATGACTGCACAATCAAAGGGGGAGGTAGTGTAGGAAGTGAAAATAAGACACATCAAAGATGCCTTATTATACTGACTGCATAAGACAGTTTGACCACAGTGAGCGGTGCATTCACTAAACTGGGCTGAGCTGCGAGCTGCTACTCTGGGTGCTTTTTAAGCAAGATTGCAGAGGGATAAACACTGCAATTCATTTGGAATATTCTCAGGGCAAATTAGCAGAGCTAAAAGGGCTAAAAGGCTTATCAACAAAAAAAAAAGAACAACTTAGGAAACGGTTGAATAGCATCCTTCACCTTTAGAACAGCTTCAGTTGTCTTTTGAATGCTGTCCTACAAGTCCTGAATTGTGTTAAGAGGGATATTGGGTTGTTCTTGTCCTCCAGGAAAGATTTGACTTCATTGAGGGAAGAAGGAGGTGGATCCACAGAATCTCCCTCAAAGATTCAGTTATATTTAGACATGGTGGAGGCGATGGATTAGGCTTATTATATGCCTTTTTTATTTCCTTATATGATGGTGCGTCCGTAATGGTCATTTTTATAGATTTAAACAACTGTTATTTTTTTGTCTGTAAGCTATTGTCATTGCTGCCTGCTCTCTTGAGATAGATAGATAGATAGATAGATAGATAGATAGATAGATAGATAGATAGATAGATAGATAGATAGATAGATAGATAGATAGATAGATAGATAGATGTGTACATTTACCACATATTCTGTATAATTCTTGCAGATTGTTTTCCTATGGATAGGGCTGCAGATACAGATCTGTAACAAACTATGTACTCTAAGGGCAAGAGGAACCTGCTGTAAACCAGTTTTAGCTGAGTCAGACCAGTTTATATCTAACACATTTGAACATCTGAAATGCTGCTTTTAATCTTTCCTGTATAATAAAAGTAAATGAAATGGAATAAAAAATCTTATGACTTCCTCTAAATGCAAACTTGCAGCTGAAATTGTAGAAACCCCCAGACTCACTTCAAAAAGAAGATGTGTGGATACATATAACAAGCTGTCAGAGAAAATGATCTTGTGGAATCACTTGGATGTCTTGGTGCTTCTCACTCTTATTTATGTATCGAGGGCCCCCAAACTGAGGCAGGACAGTCCCGCCAATATGAACTGCTGGGCCAAAAGGAAGCACCTGTTGCCCCCGCTGAAACAAATAGAAACCGACAGTGTAAGTAAATAAAGAGCAGAAACATGACCTGACCCTGTTCTGTCCAGCCCCTGGAGAGGCATCAGAGCCACACACACTTAATGGCAGATGTCACACTGTTGTCCTGCAGCAACACACTCTGCTGGAGAAAAAGTTGTTCACATGTAGGCTGTGAAAAAATAATATTCTTCTACTGTGAACACTTTTGTGATGTGCTTGTTTTTGTTCAGTAGTCATGTAATAATTGAGTAAAGGATATGGCTAGCTTTTAATGTCTGTTTATACTGTAATTTTTCTGTGCAAAAAACCCTAAATAGTCATGTTCTTACATTAAATATACATTTCCCTTTTAGCCATGGTAGCACCATCTGTCTATGGGTGAGAATATCGTTCATTTTAAATGTGTCTATGTGTGCTAACATGCTACATGTTATGAAAGCATGCTGACCTTTGACCGTAAAAAGTGTTTGTACAATTTTAACGAGACAGTCATAGAAGAATTCACCACCTGTAAATTTGCTATAGAGATCAAAACCCTGATTTGTGCCAGGCTGTAAACATGGTTATTCCGGCTGTAAAGTTGGGAATTTTAACACGGGTCTTTGGGGATTGACTCACTTTTGGAGTCACCTCAAGTGGCCATTCGAGGAACAGCAGTTTTCACGTTGGCTTCATTTTTCAGCCCCTGGGGGTTGCCACTTGATGCCAACCTTAGCATTTAGCTCAGAGCACCGCTTTACCAAAGTACAGTGTTACATAACTACTAGTGTGGCTGTAAACTCTTAGTCCTGATGAAAACATATAGCCACTTAGCTGTATTTGAATGGTATAACAGTGTGCAAGGGTGAATTTGATCTTGTTCAGATTTGTTTATTACATAAAATGTGCATTGCGGTAGATCAGAGCTGGACACAGGCAGAGGCAGTGGTGCAGAGCCTTCTCTGCTGAGTTCTGTTCAAAAGTGTGTACATGAAGCATATTTTTAAATTTCACAGGTCTACATATAGAATCTGTTGGGGAGGATCTTGCAACGCCTCCCACAATAATATCAGGGTCTCTTTCTTGTTTTCCACTTTAGAGACTACTGTAGTTTTTAACAGAGTTTTATTATTTTCAAATCTGAGTAGCTTTTCATTGGGAAAAGATTCCTCTCTTTCTTAAAATGTGACCTTGTTCAGACTGATTTGACATTACTGTTACTCAGTGACTACTCACAAAATTGGATTGTCTACCTGCAGGGTGACCCGTTAAACATGCCTGTGTTGTGTAAGCCTGAGTTAGAAGAAGGAGTAATATTTATCTAAAACAAACAAAATCTTATTGTGATCATCTTCTATATTTTGTATATTGATTTTGAACACCCTGTATGGAACTCTACTGTGACTGCAGTTGAGTCCTGCTTGCTCAGTGGATGATCCTTCATTTCCTCTCTAATCCACAGGCCTGACCACGTGTCCCCATTGAAGGAGTCCCAGGGGATTGACCTATATACCTGCTGACTCTTACTGACCTGTCATAGCCGTGGTGTGGCGTGGCACAGCCTGGCACACTGCCGCGACATGTGCTCGCTCACACTTCGTGCTGCGCACTTGGTAGTCTTGAAGCACTGTTCATTCAGACTGTGCATTATAATTTGATAGAGTAACCTGCTCTGCTGATCTTTGTTTCCTATCATGAATATTTCTGCATTGAAACAGGATTGAATACAGTGAGTACGGGTATTTGTAGTGAAGATTCTTGCAACTTTTGACTGCTGCTGCTGCACTTTTGTTTACATTTGTTTGAGTCAGTACTTTACATGCTGTGTGTTCAGGTGTTTGTGGGGGTTGAAGCTCCCACATAGTTCCTTTAACTCATTAACTGGTATTAAATGTGTCTGTGTGTCTATGTGTGTTGACACCAAACTGTGCATGACATATTTCCCCACTCACCTTAAATTCACCCCGTTTCACACCTGCTTGGCAGCGTGCCCCTGTGAACATGGTAGTTAATAATTCACAATGACCCTCTGCTCCCCTGACCTTCAGTCGTTACAAATTAATTATGACCTCCACTGTCGTGCGGCTCATTAATCTCTGTGAGACGCAGAACTTGAAGGATTATTATGATGATTTCTGCCTTTGTTGTTACGTGATTCTCCTCTTTATTTCAGCTCTTTGTTCTTCCTTTGAGGGTTGACGTGGCCACCGCTTTTGTTGTGCATTGTCAAAAATAATGACCAAGACTGCTGATGGGAGAAATGGGAAAGCTATTGTTGAATTATTTTTGGGAGAATTCATGTAAGAAGGAGGGTGGACAAAGTTTGACATTCAGTAGTAAAACTTTGTGGGAGAGGATTACACATGATGCGTGACAGTGTTTAATGTCGCCATGCACTGCTGTCACGTTTCCAATTGCTTGCTTTTCCTTGTAGCTGTCTTTCCAACATTGCCTCAGCTTTCTTTTACATTTGTAATTTCCTTTACACTCGTGAAAACTGCCACTTAGTGGGGAGTGATCCTCCTTTCCTTCCTGTTAACAAACACCTCAAATATTATATCTCGGTGAGGTTTGTGACAGCATTTAATGACAGCTGACATTTCTTGCTCACAGCTTGTGGTCTGGTTCCTGGCAGAGAAACCGTGCGGGGGACAGACACTCACTGTGAGTTGACTGACAGTGAGAGGAGAATACTGAGGTTCTGTAGGTTACCCACAGTATGTCAGCTTGTGTGTGTTCGTAAAGTTTCTGATCAGCATATTAAATTATATCGTGTGTATTTGTGCATCAGAAATAAAAAGGGACAGATGGGTGTGACTGACACCAGCAATTGTGCAGAGAATAAGAGCTCAGATATGAAAATGGTTGGTGCTGAATGTGCAGCCTACTCCAAGTGCAATATTTAGCAGGATGCTTGAATCTGACTCTGAGTGTTTGTGTTTCTGCTCTGTGTGTTCGTGTTGTTGTGTGGGTGTGTGTGCTCCCACGGGGCTCCATATCACATGAAATTGTGCGCTCTCTGGCTCCCTCCATGGGTAGGAAGTGTTAAAGCTTTCTTTAATATTCTTACCTAACCAGCAGTTGGGCTCTGTAGGTCTGTATACATTTCTTGTCAACATTACTTTTGGCTCCATAGTCTCCAAGTCTGTATTTTGTGATTGCAACTGGTTGCAAGAAGAAAGTCTGTGATGTATGACCTAGATTCTGAGTTGAGCTGTTGAGCAATGTGACCTTTTATTTAAGCCCTGTAGAGAAAAAGATGTGATGTGCAGCAGAGTTTTTTGAGGCAGATCACAGACACACACTGTAGTGATCTCTCCCTGAAGAAAATGTTTCACCTCTACTCATGAAGAGAGACTGAGTAGTTACAGTTCAGCTAGAAGCTGCAGTCACTGACCCATAAATAAGAACCACTTCAGTGTTATTTAAGAGAGAAATGAAGACAAATGAGGTGCACAAGAAGAAACAGTAACATTTTATAACAACCATCATTCATAAATGGTAAGTTTATAGTTAATTAAATTTAAGTTAATAGTTATTTCACTGTTTACAAACAATGAAGTAATTATAGATCATTTATTAAGCAATTGTAAGGGTTTAAAAGATCGGTTGCAACTTTATTATAATGGCCATCCAGATGCTTTTAAAATAAATGGTTTATAAAGCATTTTAAATCGTTTGTTTACAGTGAAATAACTATTAACTTGTGTTTAATTAACTCTCAATTAACTATACATTTATGATAGTTATTGTAAAGTCTTAGTGAACAAATATATAATTATCCCTCCCGATTACCCAGTCTGCTCTGATTGGTCAGTTCACAGACGTCTGACCCAGCACCACTAACAACAACAGAGCAGCTGTGCTGAATGAATTCTAACACGCCAAACTAGTCACTAGGCATAAATTGTGCAAATGTGTGACATGGTGATGTAGTGTGATGTCACAAATTCACAGAATTAAAGATGGGACTATTGACGAGGTGTTTCAGGAGCAGTGATTTCGGTGGGGGAGAGGAGCTTCTGTTGGTGCGGACTCTGACCTTTTTAACTTTCAAGATATTTTACATCCACAAGAACCTACAAAACACTGAAGGGGGAAAAAAAACAAAAAGCATAATATAGTCTCCTGTAAATGAATCTACAGTATCTGACAGTTAGTGACAAACTGGTGAACATAGTGAAACATTTAGCAGCTAAAGAGTCAGACATTCCCCTCAAGACTTTATGGAGATCATACCAGAGCCAAAAGGAGAGCGACTTACATTCACCAGGTGGCCAGAAGCACAACTCGAAATGAATGAAAATTTGCTGTATCTTTATTATTTTTGCTGGCGCTTTGTTCATAAAACAATCAGACTTATTGTAGATTTCATTTTGATGCTTAATGGTATATGTCCACAAGAGTCTTTTTGCGTCGCTCCCCAGTAGTGGATGCTTGACTAACAAAGAAAACATTTTTATCCGGACCAACATGGCGGCTCATTTTGAAACTCTCTCTTATATCACTATAATAGTTCACAAGTTCTGTGTTATAGAAAACACCTTTTGGGCTCCTCATTTTAACTCGATGGTTACTTTTTGAGTTTTTTTATGAGGTTCCAGGGGCGTGCACATGACTCTATAGTCTCTTACTTCTGGAAGCGTGTTTTGATTGATGAGCATGGAATCAGCAGAAAATAAACAATTGAGCCACACTCTGGAAGATCATTCTGCATGGGTTTGCAATTTATTTACTTTTACTCTGTTTACGTTTTTTACAACCTGAAGAACACCTTTTATAGCCTGGAGTTCATCATTTCTGCCTTTATTGGATCGTTACAAGTTGAAGTGGTAAAAATGGTTGTACATTGCTTTCTGCCCTATCCAAGCGCTTTTAATGTATCTTTCACATACCTTCTTTTAGTCTCAATCGACATGAAGGGTTCACAGTGTGGATAATTAGTATGCTTTACTTGCTGCATTACATAATATGATGATTTATACACAACCACACTTGCATAGACATGGACAGACCAGATGTAGTCATGCACATACTGGCATGTACACACGCAGGTTGCATACACACACACACACACACACACACACACACACACACACACACACACACACACACACACACACACACACACACACACACACATTCAAATTGTGTGAGTGATCAGGGCTGTAATGTCTCAGCAAGCCCCTCTGAGAGTGGGATCAATCTATAAGAATGGGATCAATCTCTCTGACCTTTTCCTTGTGGTAACCTGCAGTGTTCAATCTCTCATTATTTTGACAGTGAAAGGGCAGCTTTTCCGGCTCTCAGCTGACTGGATGGAGCATCACTGTACTGTCTGTGTTCACACTATCCACTCTTGCCTCTCACTGCAGATTCAGGTTCACTCACTAACTGCTCCCTCAGCTTCACTCTTGGTACTTTGGCAACTGAACGGTGAAAACCTCCAAAGCAGAATTCACATTTGCTATTGTGCCAAACACAATAAACACTTACTGTATACTCCAGCTGCACTACGTTATGAATCAAACTCCATATGCATAAGATCATCTTCTTGGTATGTGTTGTAATATTTACTGCAGAGATGTACAACGGTGAAAAAAAACAGTTGTTGGAAGAGCTTCAAAATTCACCCACCTCCTCTTAAGATGAAGATAAATATTTTATATACATTTCTATTTAATGCCCCCATAAATATCTGCACTAATTTGACAACACATATGCAACATAAGAGATGTAGAAAACAAACAAAAATAGAAACAAGCTACAAACTCAATGACAATGACACAACGATATACAGGAAACATATACAGCAAATGGAGAAAACATTAACAACAGAAACAAAACTAAGTTTCCAGGACACACTACAAACCGATGAACACGCCCCGTCACACAGATACTGCAATAACATCTCAATCATACAGTCAGAATGTTTAAACTGGCATTATACGTGTTTTTCGCTCCAATGTATCATTATGAGGTCAATGTTGATTGCACAGTATAATGGCTGTAGAATAATGACACCATCAGTGTTTAGGCTGGTCCCATAAACATCACTTTCATGATGCAATTTTGTCTGCCACTGGGCGAAAAATCTCCCGGGAAAATCTGCATTCACGACTCCATTATAGACTAGATGTAAAAACGTTTTTTTTTTCCTGTGTTGTTGTCACTGTGAGAAAAACGGAAAGCGTTTTGTTATGCCACATCTGTCAAGCAGCACTGAGCTCTTAGGGACATTGCAGAGATCATTCATTTTCATTTTCATAGACATACAATATTTAAAGGAACAGTTCACCCAAAAATGAAAATCAGTCATTATGTACTCACCCTCATGCTGATGGAAAGTCAGGTGAATTTTTTTATTCGAAAAACTAAACCATGAAATTGTTCTATACAGCTCGTCCGGCGTAATCCAAGTCTCTAGAAGCCCAGAGATCCAAAATTGATTTTAAAAGACATTATTTATACCCTCAATGCGTGGTCCAGCTCATGCACCCACTATAGACGAGGCGCTTGCTAACGCTTTTAGCTTAGAAGCTTATTCAAGATTTCTGCTTAAAAAATGGTGTAAATAACATCTTTTCAACTCAGTGTGGGATGTCAGGGCTTCTGGAGATCTGGATTATGCTGGACGAGCTGTATGGAGCCATTTAATGTATTTTTTTTTGTAAGAAAACAAGTCTCCCTCTACTTCAGTTGTTTAGAAGAATGCTGCAACACTGTATCACTTGCTGTGAAGCTCCAGAAATGTTTTGTGGACTAAGAAGCTTCACCCAACTTTCCATCAGCATAATTTAGAGCAGACAATTACTTAATATTTGGGTAAACTTATCCGTTAAAGATTAGCTATAACTTGGTGATATAAGGACATGACATTAGACAGGATTGCAGCTCTGGCTTTATTGTAGAAATTCATTTAGCTTGTCTTCTAACCACTAAGTTCTCACTGTGACTGTCTTGTGTAACAGTCACTACAAGGTTCAAGTCGAATTTGAAATGTTAAATATGACATATTGAGATTTTCATTCAAGATGCAATAAACACAATGGTGCCAAAGCTGCACTGGTGACAGTAGGGACTGTTAGAAGGATGCAGGTTCACTCCATTGTTTAAAAAATCAAGTTTCCTCTCACAGTGTCTTCAAACTGAATGCTGTAAAAAAGCTCTGTTGTTGACTCATTGCATGTCAAGAGGATAAGAACAGACACCAATAGCTTCAAATGTAATTGATAGATTACAGTCAGTGTGCCATCTTGTCAGCCAAGTTACAGTTCAGAGCCAAGGATAAGTACACTCTCTACTGAGCAGACAAGTTAACCTCCTGCCATTTAATGAGGTTAGCCGTTTACTAACAAGATGATCCCACGAACAAACTGAGCCTGCTGCCGCCACACAACTGTGCCACACACACAGAGAATAGATCTAAACGCACACACACACACACACACACACCCTCAAGAAGAATCCCCCCCAAAACACAAAAAGTGAGCTGTCGAGCTAAGTCAGTTTCTTGGTGCTAACAATAAAAAAAAACGAATTATTTTCTGCTTGAAGAAAACATTTCATTATCTGTGTCTTTTGTAGTTTGAGCCGGAGTGTAATTTCTGTGTATTGAGCTGTTGAAGTGCTGTTTGTCAGCGGGCAGTTAAGAAGTGGAAGGGATTGCCACAGTGAATTGGTTGCTCTGTTTTCAAGGTGCATTAAAGGCCTGTCTCCGAAGCACAGAGGCTCGGTCTTTTATACGGACCTGATTTTCTCCACACTGTGGGGAGAGGTAGGAAGCACAGCCCACATTGCTCACTGCTATACAAGCTAAAACACTCTACATGAATAATTTGCTACTCCCAGCTCCAGTTTGGCCTTGCTCCTCTCTCCATTTCACCCACGCAGCGATGTTATGCTGATTCAGGAGCAAAGAGGGGAGGTTTGGCAGTGCCAAAATGGCAGGAAGAAAGCTCCTTCATGGAAGACAAATGTTTATTAGTGTCTAATTTAGGTATCTTGTTAAATTCTACTGTTATGAACATACCCCAGAAAGCAGGTTTGATATAGTTTGAGGAAGTTGGAAGTGAGGAGAGATTTCAGGGGATCGGGTGTGATCAGATGCATACATGTGTGCGTGCAGTCAACACACGTAGCATAGTCTTCACCGTCTATATTTTAGCATAGCTTCAGTAGCACAAAAACATTTATTTATTTATTTATTACATTTTTTTACATGAGCAAGAGCCGGCACAGATGGCTAGTTCTGAGAGTACTGCACCTGTTTATATATAGCTTCTCAGTAGAGCACTTGAGAGAGATGAAAACAAAGCAAGTCTGTCTGTTTGGCATGCCAATGGCTCCATCCACGCTCCGTGGTCTCAGTTGAGACAACAGATTCCTGCAGGATTTGGGCACGCTAAGAAAGGTTTCATCTCAATGGAAAAAGAGCGCCATTAAAAATAGCTTTTTAAACATAGATTTCAGATGTCGCCACAATATCTGTTTATGTTATATTGCATTTACATTTATTGTGTGTGGGTGTAAGTTAAAAGCAGTTGCCAACAGTTCTTCTAGATACTGTGGTTTGACTGTCCTTGAAAGGTTTTTCAACTAGCCAAGTGTTATCACACTCTTATTTTGTGCTGAAAAACGTTGTAGCTGCCCACACTATTCCAGCATGAACTGCATATTTTCACAGTAGTCATGATTCAAATATTACCGTTTCTAAACTAGGGAGTTGCATAATTTAACACTCGTGTTGCATAAGGGCTCTAATTGAGTTGTTGTTAACAGAGGAACAGTTGAAGTGTACAGTTACCAAAACTGAATTCATCAAAATTTTCATATCAGAGAAGTTTAGTCTCAGCACTCTCTTCACATTAGGCAGCTGTACGCCGACTAAAGACCCAAGACCAGCAGCACTGAATTCATTAGCTGTTTTGATATTCAGTTAATTATTTTTATTTGTCTTTTATTGTGATTAACTGAATATGTTTTAGGTTTTGGATATTTGAACACATCACCCTGGACTCTACTCTGATGTTACATAGACTAAATGATAATCAATTGTTTGAGAAAAAACTGGCTGATTAATAGTTGTGGCCCAAATATTTATTTCAGATGTTGCTGGAGACCAAACCAGTGCTAAAAGTGACTTACATTTGGGATGGGATGATAATATTGCTCTGTGTCTGCTGAATGTGTAATTTGGCAATTGTTCGCTGCCATGACGACTGAAATAACTAAAAAAGGCCACCATAGTAATATATCAATTAGGGCTGCGTGTCTCTCAGCTTGTTTTTATAACTGATGAATGTAGCTTTAAATTAGACCTGCAACAATTACTTGATTGAATGATTTGTTAGGAAAGCATGATAAATATTAGACTGATAAATTATCCTGATATGGGGAAATTTATATTGGTGGCTATGTATTGGTATCAGTGTAATTATAGCCATCAACGATCGATTAATTGTTTAAACATTTTCAGGCAAAAATGGAGAAAAAAAATCTCAGGTTTAAGCTCATCAAATGAGAATAATCCTCATATTCTTAGACTTGTATGGCTGTTAACTGGACATGATTCTCAGCACATCAGGCAGCTGCTTTTTTTTATTGTCTTTTATTTTGCTAAACTGAATATCTCTGGGTTTTGAACTGTTCGTCACACAAAACAAGATATTTGAAGCCGTCACCTTGGACATTTATAGACTGAACAATTGATGATTAATCGACAAAATTATCAGGGAAATTGCCTCTTGTGATTTTCCTATGACAGAGAAATATTCATTTGTGATTCTCCAGGCAGACACGCTATCTGCTGTGACCTCATAAATAGCTATTTATTTTAGATTGATTGGAATCAATAAACAGTAACAGCATCACACATAGTAAATATGGCATCTTTTGTGGCTGTCGTCATCCCCACCTTCTCTCTACTTCCTATCAACATCGTTATTCTACCACCTCTTCTTCTTTCTGTTTTTCCATCCTCCTCCTCCTTTTTCATGCCCTTCTGTTACATTTTGGCTGTAGCTTTTTCTCCGACCACCCACATCAGCAAGCGCTTAAGCATTGTTAGTAGAAATCTGTTTTACTGGACAAATAGTAGAAGTGGCCTGTGATGGTCTGTATCCCCCCTTCACTGTGGCAGTTAGAGGAATCCAGAGCACCCACGAGGAGGAGAAGAATTAATCAGTCTCTCACTCACACAGAGTCTGATCAATTTCTCCACACGGGTTTAGTATGAGGTGAAAAAGAAAACAGACTGTGTCCTTCGCCCACACCTTATCACTGGAGACAAACACTGCTTTCTAGATTAAGATCCACGGGAAGACACTGCAGGTGAATGGGGTAAAAATAACTAAGAGATTTAACCACAAAACTTTCCCAGTTGATTACTTATATTGAGACAATAATTTTTTGTATTACAAATTTTCTGAAATGTTTTGTTTTAATATGCAAATTAGGCATTAGCTAATGAAGTATGCACTGAGTCAGAGAGAATTTTGGATATCTCTTTTTATCACTCCATAAATCAGAAAATACTGTCAACAAGTATTTTAAAAAAAATGTTTTTAAAAGTGTATATAAATCAGGTTATGAATGATATATGAACAAGCCCCTCTGTAAAAACCTTCAGAATGTACATAGGAGTACAACTGGAAGGTTTGGTTTATGTAAGAAGAGATTTCAGGCTTACTTTTTCAAGAAAACAGTCAGAAATTCCATACATTTATAGACAAAAATGGTGAATAGAGTTAATGTTTTTTAAGATATCACCATGACACTTCCCCCAGTTGACTACTTTAAGTTGACATTACCATAGTTATCTATAGTTATCTAGAAATCTGAATTTAAATAAACACCTTATTGTGTATCAACGCTGTTTTACCTCTTTCTCTGTTTTACCTCTAGTGTCTCCCCTTAAAGTTGCATTAAGGCAGAATTGGCCACTGTTTAATTCACACTCAATGCAATAGGGGGCAGCTTATGACCAGAGTAACCGCTAACTGCTGCTAACTAGCTCATTAGCCTAGTCAGCCATGCAGCTAGCAGTCCTGACTGGGAGCTAGGGAACCAGGGTTAGTGTTTACACCACTAGCACAGAAGCTTTGGGCCAGGACAGCCGGGGATAGCTGGCTAGCATGCTAACTTCAGTGGATATCCAGCCACTCACTATAAAGACTTAATGTCAAAAATGTTTATTCTTCACATTTTGACTATAAATTTTGGTTCATTTTTTAACCACATATTGCATCTTTAAGATCTTTATCGTGCTGTTAAGATATTCCTGACTAGATGATTGTCACTTTCCATCTCTCTTGGTCTTGCTCGTTGCTTTTTTTCCATTATTTATATGATTATAGCACATAACTCTTCTTTAGGGTACCCACCATGTCAGACATGTGGCTGACGTGACTGAATCCCTCCAGCTTCCACCATGAGTACTGATTGTATTTGAGAGTTGCATCATGAAAAAATGTAAGGGCATTTGAAAATAAATAAATCATATATTTGCAACCCTCTCTGTCATCTTGACCGTTTGGACCACAGTAAAGATGTCCTCTGATACAGTATTCAACACCTGCATTGTTTTTATTTATCAACTGTTTTCTGGGCATGTTGTTGAAGTGCGTCCTCTGTGTTTATGCTTTTTAAGTGTGATACCAATAAAAGATATTATTTATTGGGCAGATGGTAATCGGCAATGGAGGTGTTTATGAGGTTATTTCTTTTGTTGTATGAGACTGCGACACAAGAACGCTCCCTCTTCAGGCTTCAGGCACAGATGATTATCATAGAAATGGAGGGCTGTGTTACAAACATGGTGCCCCCAACTCCCTTTTCAGCTTTCATAACCTGTAATATAACCATTTCTCTCCATTGAGCAGTTCCATCGATCTGCTGCATTGACCTGAAATTGAATCTGTTTATGTTAATATCCTGTCTTTGATGGGTTTTGTTCAAGATTTTTAGCAGTGTCAGACTCTATAAGTACCTCTAAACACAAGGTTCAATGAGGATGGCTGTGAAGGACAAATCCTCCTCTTGCAGAAAGAAGATTTGCTGTGGGCTCCATAAAAAGTCTAATGACAGTTACACTCCTCCAATCTATTAACAGATGTGTTAATTTGTATTCACATAGCACTCTGCCTCTGTGTACCCTGTTTGAGAGTGCTTAATGTTGTCAAATGATTAAGTCTTCAGGAAAAGATGAAAGGCCCTGTTTGGACAGGCTTTCAAATATTCACTTGTTCAGACTCGCTAAACTGAGTCTTTGGCACTCCATGACCATTTACAGTGCAACAACTTTCTAAGTTGATTTATTTAACTAAACATTCATACTTCTGAACCCATCAATCATCATAAATAGTAATCAAATAATGCGTTGACACTGTCAATATCAAAGGTAACACCAATGTTGAGCATTAATGTTAATTTAGTCAGATTGCTGCCCATTTAAACTATTTGGCTTTATGTTTTAGTAATGTCGAACCCAGTTGGCATCCAGCTGACACCAAGAAAACTGAGTTATGGTACTTTGCATTGTTGAATAATGTAAATGACTAACAGTGTTACAAGAAACCATGTGCTTTTGCCTGATTATATGTTCTCTTTGTGATTGTTTTCCAGAAGAAAGAATGGCTCTGCTTGAACTGCCAGACACAGAGGGCTCTGTCAGGAAGCTTGGGAGATATTCCAGCTCCCGGTCCACAGCCCGTGGGATCCCCCCGGCCACCTGCTACAGCCAATCAACAGCCACCTCAGCAGAAAGGGCCCAATCAACTCTCAGGGCCTAGGCCCACTGGTCCCCAACAACAACTGAAACCAACGGGTCCCCAAGTAAGTGGCCCTGTTTCTCCTGTGAAACAGGCTGGGCCTGCCCCTCAGGCCAAGGGCCCCAGCCAAGCTTCCCCTCAAACTAAGGGCTCTGCCCAACCTAAGGGTTCAACTCAGCCACCTTCTCAATCAAAGGGTCCAACACAACCCTCAGCTCAGAGTAAGGGACCTCAAATTAAAGGTCCTAATCAATCACAAGCTCCAAGTAAGGGCCCTGTTCAGTCTGCTAACCAAACAAAAGGCCCGAGCCAGGCCAAAGGGCCGACTCAGACAAAGGGATCTGCTCAGCCTTCTGCTCAGACTAAGGGTCCTTCTGGTGCCAAAGCGTCATCTACCCCTGGTAAAGCCGCACCCACCCATGCCAAAGCCTCTCCCAACCAATCAAAAACAGCACCCACTCAGTCTAAACCCACAGGTAACAACCAGGCCCGCAAACAGCCGCAGAGCCAGGAGAAGACTAAAGTCATGTCTAAATCTCTAAAAGAAGACGTCAAGGCCTCACCAAAGAAGGCTTTGTCAGAGACTATCACTTCACCAAAAGACACGAAGATAACTGAAGATGCACAGAAGTCAAGACACCATGAAGTGAGCTACCTGCAACTTCTTCGCCTTCACCTGTTACTCTTGATTCACCATTATGATTTTTATTTTATTTTTTAATTGTAACCATTTTTCGTCATCATCATCATCATCATCATCATCATTTTTCATCATTCATTCCACATCACTTTTTTCATCATCATCATATCATTATCTCTATCTTGTTTTTCAATCTTCTTCTTGTAATTATAATTTTTTTTATTGCTGTTATCCAAACTTTTGTTCTTTTCTTTTATTCGTTGTTCATAATAATTCGTTTAATCATTCTATCATCATCATTTTTATCATCATGTTCATTCTCAGCACTATTAAAATTAGTAATAGTCATAACTTCTGCTACTACTAATAATGTAAGTAATGATAGTTATTAAATAGATAAAATATGTTTTGATCACACCTTTGTTTAAATAATTTCAATGTAACTTTCTTTGTCATCATGATATCCTTATCACCTCCATCTTCATCATCATCATCATCACCATCGTCATCCATATCATCCTTGTCATCATTATCATTGTCTCAGTCGCCATTACTCATTTTCAGCCTGTTCCCCCATTTCTACACCTGGTTTTGTATCTTTTATTTTATTTGTATCAAACACAAGTTTTTTGTTTAATGTGACACTTCGTGATGAAATTCTAAGCATTCTGAGCATGTTTCGTTATTCTTCAACGGTTCGAAGAATGCAATGGAGAATGCGTCAAAAATGACAATCAAGCATGTAACCAAATGACATTTGTCTGTAGATGTTTGTATGTTCAATTGTCTGTTACATTCACTCTGTGTGTCAGTGTATTTATCCATCTGTGTGTACAAAACCTTGACAGGCAAACTCAACCCAAATCAATAGAATATGATCGATAGCTTAAATAACATACCAAATAAGATTATATTCACAAACAAGTCAAAATAAAACCTATGATCAAGATTCAGACAGATTATACTGTTGTACTTTTTATATATTTAGTGAAATATTTTGACATTAAATTAGTGTTTTTTCAGGGTAACAGATGTGTAAACTGTATGCAGTCCAATTTGTTTAATTTCTAACACCGAAATGTAATGGACGGTAAATATTTGGGTTGATTTTAGCCTCAAGTGTTACTATATCTGGTTGTTTGATAAAGAGTTTGTTCTATCCAATGTAATTATGCTCTTCTTTCTTAGTATGAGACTCTTTCAACTGCATTAGATCCAGTGCATTAATTTTACTCCCTATTATCTAGAAAAATGCTCATGAACATGTTACTGCTGATGAGTTTGATGAAGTAATGGGATGCAAGGTGTGCACTGAGGCTTGTAATAGGACTTGCCATGACTTAATTTAGGGAAAACAAATATGCCATTTTTTTTATTCTGACCTATCTCTTTATCTTTCTCTCTTTTTTCAGGATTACAACAAATCAAGTACACAGAGTTTAAGTGACACTGGATATTCCTCAGATGGGATCTCCAGCTCTCATGGGGAGATTACAGGCCAGATCCGGGAAGAAGGAATCAAGCTCAGTGAAAGAGGCGCTTCCATCCCCTCAGAAATCACCAAGCTAGAGAGCTCTATGAAGCCTCTGCTAGAGTCAAAGACTGCTGCAGATGGAAAGCACAGGCCACATTCATTGTCTGTAGGACAGGACAGGGACTACAGTCCTGAGGATGATGCAGCACGGGAAGAATCAGAGGACGAACTCAGTTGTAAGCTTCGCCATGATTATGTGGAAGACAGCAGTGAAAGTGGTCTCTCACCATTGCCAGTAAGACAGAAGAAGTCACATAAAGAATTAACAGATGAGGAATTTATGAGGAGGCAAATTATGGAGATGAGTGCCGATGAAGAGGAGTTAGAAGAACAAGGAACCCAGAAGACTAAAAGGGGACATAAAACCAGTGGGGATTTGAGCAAAGAGAGACGGCGACTCTCTCACCATTCAAATAGTTTTGAGGATGACACCAAAGCAACAGATAAGGCAAATGAAGAGGAAGATCTTGTAATGGCTGGAGGCCTTCGGCGTTTTAAAACTATTGAGCTGAATAACACCAACAGCTACAACCGAGACATGGAGCTCAGTACTGAGCATGACCTACGAGAGCCTGAGCTAGAGATGGAGAGTCTGACTGGTTCCCCTGAGGAGCGGTCCAAGGGAGAGTATTCATCCACCCTACCTGCGACCACTCCGAGCTACACCTCTGGAACATCCCCCACATCTGTGTCATCCATGGAGGATGACAGTGACAGCAGCCCTAGTCGTAGGGCAAGACTAGAGGAGGCAAAGCAGCAAAGGAAAGCTCGACATCGATCCCATGGGCCTCTGCTTCCAACCATTGAGGATTCATCTGAAGAGGATGAGCTCAGAGAAGAGGAAGAACTACTTAGAGAACAGGAGCAGATGAGAGATCTTGAGCAACAGAGAATCCGAAGTACTGCTCGAAAAACAAAGCGGGATAAAGAGGAGCTACGGGCACAGAGACGCAGGGAAAGATCCAAAACTCCCCCCAGTAATCTCTCTCCTATTGAGGATGCATCACCAACAGAAGAGCTGAGACAAGCCGCAGAGATGGAGGAGCTTCACAGATCATCATGCTCTGAATACTCACCATCTATGGACTCGGAGGCAGAGGGCTTTGAGATGATTGGTGGGAAGCTTTACAAATCAGGAAATGAATATAACCTTCCGACCTTCACATCACTCTACTCCCCCACAGAAAAGACATCAGCAATGTCACCATCTGATAAAACACTAAAAAGTGCAGAAGAGGTCTATGAGGAGATGATGAAGAAAGCACAGCTCATGCAAAGGCAAGGACAGCAGAAAGGTCAGCCTGACAGTAAACATCATCTTGAAGCAGGAACTTCCCTGACCCCTGGCTCAAGCCCAACACAGGTTACTGCACCTATGTCCTTCTCCACAACAGGGAGTGATCCAAGAATTCCAGGAATTCATGCAGCACAGCATCTATCTAAAGAAACACAAAACAGGATGATGACGCAGAGTGCCAAAATTGAAGGTGTTGTTGGAGTTGCCACAACCAAAGCCCAAGTCAGTCAAACTGCCACACCTCGACAGGCAGGTAGCACAGTGCCTGCCGGCAGCAGACCAGGCTCCCAGAGGCCAACACAGGCATCACCTGACCCTGGAGCATCCTCCCTTAGCTCCAAAGTCTTCTCCCTTTTCAAAGGTCCAAGCCCCCCAGTCTCCCCAATAACTTCTCCAACACAAAGCCCAACTCATGCGCCATCTGTAAGACCAACTGGTGGTAGTGGCAGGCAGCTGCCATCTTTGCCTGGTGGTCCTACATCGGCTGCAGCATCCCATGGAGCTCAGACACCTCAAAGGGCAGTTTCACCACGTCTTGCCCGACAACAGTCTTCTCAAGATTCACCAGTGATGGTGATAACACTAGGCTCTGATACAACAAGTCCTGCCAAGCCACTTACTGTAAATTCCTCCACTTCCCCTTTGTCATCACCAACACAGGTAACTTGTAAAACCTTGTACAGCTCCCAGCCCCATTCCACAAGTTCCCCAACATCACCACAAATGCATCCATCACAGTCTCCCAAACATTCTCCACAAATGGCTCAAAATGTTGAAAAAGTTAATGTTGGTATTAGCACGGTAACCACAACTGCGTATAGTCGTGGATCTATGGAAAATATATCCCTCTGTAAAATCTCAAATATTCCAAGCACCAATGTGGTGGATCTGAGAGCCCCAGTGAGGCCAGCTCCAATTATAATAACAGACCAGGGGATGGACCTGACATCCCTTGCTTCTGACACAAGAAGATACTCTTTAGGATCAGAGCAGTCATCTGGTCGACACACAGCGGTGCAACCTCTTATTATGAACCTGAATGCACAAGAGCAACCACATGTATCTTTGTCAACACCAACCACAGTTAGCATCACAGTCGCAGGTACTATGTTCATGTCCCAACCCAAGACACCAGTTGTGTATGGAGATCCTTTGCAAAACCGTGTGGATTTGGGGCAGGGTGTTGGAGCAGCTGTGTGTTTAACCCAGAATAAGCCAATGGTTACTGACCCATCTATTCCCAAAATTGATGCCTGTCTGGAGAACCTGGGTTTACAACAGCAACAACTGCAGTTACAGCAGCAGAAGCTCCTCCAGCAGCAACAGCTTCTTGAGCAGCAGCTCCAACAGCACCAACAGCAATCCTCTTTTGCTCGTTACAATTTAGCTAATCAGGTCCAGCCACTACTGATGAAAAAAGACCTCGTAGTGAGCCAGACAACCAGTGCCCAGGCTGTAGTGACTGCTAGTGCCATTCCAAAAGTGTCCCCTCTGGCTCCACCATCAGTGTCTGGGGCTCCTGCTTCTAATGCTCCCCATGAAATCTATGGTGGAGTTGCCTTAGAGCTAAAAAACAAGCCAACAGTAATGAACTTGTCCACGGGTAAGCCCCACGTTATGATGGTGCAACTTGATGAGAGCAACACATCACAGGGTGCCACAGTGACCCAACTGGTAAAGCGAGAGGAACCTCCTCCACCTCCTCAGGTCTTGGATCTCACTGGACAGATCAAACCAGAAAATCAGGTGGCTTGTTGTGATGTTGTTTACAAATTGCCCTTTGCTGGTTCCTGTTCAGGGTCATTCACTCAAAAGCCTACAACTGTATCCTCAGATAATAATCCCACCACTGAAACCTCTCAAACAGCCCACCCTCCCCATCCACCACACTACAATGTCAGCCAACAACAACAACAACAACAACAACAACAACAACAACAACAACAACAACATCAACAACAACAACAACAACAACAACAGCCTCAAGCCTCACAAGGGGTGACAGAGGAACATAAACCATATCAACCACCCGCAGTCCCCTTAGGAAGAATACAGCCCTCCATGTCTGATACTAATCTGCCTTCTGCGACTGATGCTGGTCACTTTCAGAGTAATGTCCAGGGGGGTCTGGCAGTAGATCTTAGTGGCATGAGTCAAGCTTATGATGGTGGATACCTTGGCATGGGAGCACAGTACGGATCTTACACAGACTTGCGTCAACAAGGAGACTTTGCAGCCCCTTCATTACCCCTTCGCCGATATGGCTCCATGTCAAATATCAATTCAGAATATGCCTACGGTTCACGTGACCTAGCAGCATCACAGGACTCCAATCTGGCTCAGTACAGTGCAACCACTGCCAGGGAGATCAGTCGCATGTGTGCGGCTCTTAACTCAGTGGACCAGTTTGGGAGCCGGTATGGAAATAACCCTGAGCTGGGGCCATATGGGGCTGGAAGAGGTGGACCTTTAGCTCGGCTAAATCTCCAGCAAAGTTTAGCATCAATAAGAGCTAACCTGCTGTATGGCCCAGATGGAAGACCAACAGCAAACGGCCAAACCCTAACGAACCTAATAAATGCTAGACAAGCAAGTTTACGCGCCTTGTACCCTGCTGCTATGAGAGGAGGTGATGGCATGATATATTCCACCATAAACACTCCCATAGCTTCTACCTTGCCAATTACCACCCAGCCTGCCTCTGTCCTGCGTCCCATGCCTAGAGGAATTTACAGACCATACCCAACAGGTGTAACTGCTGTACCATTGGCAAGCCTTACCAGGTTGCCTCAAATGACTCCAAGAATGCCTCTGTCTACACAGGGACCATATTCCTACCCTCCTCCAAACCAGTACCCTACTTCAGCCACACCATCAGGAAGTGTGCCTGATGTAAGCAGCTTACACCAGGAAACTCCCATGTACCTTGGAAAGCCTTTAACTACAGTTGCTGCGCAGTCAGCTGCAACCATTTCACCAACCCGACCTGCAACACACTTAGGAGCACAAAATGTACCAGCAACTGGAATGCAAACCACAGCAGATCAACAGACACCCCGCACTCAACTTCCTTCACAGATTGGTACATCTCTCTCTCAAGTTCAAGGCCAACCTCCAACTGTCCAGCCAGTGCAGGCTCAAATGCAGCCACAGCAATTACCTGCTCAAACTGAACCTTTATCTCTGACTCAAACCCAACCTCAAGTGCAACCCATTAGTCAACCTCAACCATTAGCCCTGCCACAGGTCCAGCCACAAGTGACACCCCAAGGTACTGCCCTAGCACCAACGACCAAACTTTCTCCTCCTACAGATGCCCAGAAAGGTCAGGAAGACGAGAGACTGAGTCAGCAACAAGAGCACATGCTGCAGCTAGAGCGAGAGCGTGTTGAACTAGAGAAATTACGGCAGCTGCGTCTACACGAGGAGCTTGAGAGAGATCGTATGGAGCTGCAGCGACACCGAGAAAAAGAGCAACTACTTGTTCAGCGTGAGATTCAAGAACTGCATACAATCAAACAGCAAGTCCTACACCAACAGCAAGCAGAGAGGGAGACACAGCTCATAATGCAAAGAGAACAACTGGCCCAGCAGAGAATGCAGCTTGAACAAATTCAGTCACTGCAGCAGCAGCTCCAGCAACAGTTGGAGGAACAGAAAAGACAAAAGACAGCAGCAGTGGAAGCAGCAGCAGCTGTTGCAGCAGCAGAGGCAGCCGCTGCATCAGCAGCTGCGGCAGCAGCAGCAACATCTGCCCAGGGTACTTTACAAGGAGTAGTTGTTGGAGGAGGGCCCACTCAAGGGTTCATTATTTGTGACCAGAGTGGAAGAGTTATTCAACAAGATGGACAGAGTGTTCAATTTTGGCAGGATGGGCAAGTGGTCCAAGCCGTGGTGTCTGCTCGACCTATTCATAGTTCCGCCTCTGAAATGTCTTTGAGAAGCAGTGACAAAGAATCCAAGATTATGAAAAAGCAGAATTCCATGCCTCGGCTGAGGGATGGCTCAGAAGAGGACTCTGTGAAAAGGATTACAGACAGCTGTGTGCAAACAGACGATGAAGATGGAGAGGACAGATTCATGAACAGGCGTAGGAGAACAAGACGTATTGCAGACTGCAGTGTGCAGACTGATGAAGAGGACCAGGGAGAATGGGACCAGCAGCCAGTAAGGCGCAGGCGATCACGTGCATCCAAGCACTCTGAATCCAGTGGTGAAGCTAAATCAGATGGGTCATCTAAAGTGGCCTCCTCAAGTATAGCTATTCAGACCACAAATGATTCGTCATGCCAAACGGAGCCTGATCAACTTGGCAGGATTTCTCCTGCAATCCACATTACCATGGCGGAGACCTCAAAGGTTGACCTATTACATTACATAGCAGCCCCTGAAAGGACCCACAAAGGAGAGAGTCTGGCCTGCCAGACAGAACCAGAGTCTCAGTCACAGGGTGTGGTCGTCCCTCAGCTGAGTGTCCCTACAACAATTAGTCCGTACTCCACAAGTCTTCATATAGTAGGTGCGAACACATCTGACCCAACCTCTCCTAGACTCCAAGGAGTTGCTAAGTTTGAGAGGAGGAAGCCAGATCCCCTTGAAATTGGCTACCAGCAACAAAATGAGTCTCCATCCCGCCAGCCCCCCAAATCTCCCCAGGTGTTATACTCCCCTGTCTCTCCATTGTCTCCTCATCGCATGCTGGAGACAACATTTGCCTCCCAGGAAAAACTCAACAAGGCCCATGTTACACCCCAGCAGAAGGCCTTTACTGCTGAATCACCCCAACGCCACCAGACCCTACCAAGACCCATAAAAAGTGTGCAGCGCTCCATGTCGGATCCAAAGCCTCTCAGCCCCACATCAGAGGACCCTGCCAAGAACAGGTTCTCCCCATATCATCAGCAAGCCTTGTCCAACAGTCAGGTACGAAACCATTGCTTTTTCTTTAAACTCAACTTATTAGTTATTGGATTTCATGAAGGCTTACCAAAAATATCAATTAGTAGAATATTAAAAAAATATATTTTAGGGGAAGTATTCAGAAGAAATATCTATTTTTAGAAATGCAAGATCCCTGCAAAATCTGGAGCAGTTTCTTCAAAGAAAGCTACAGTGCATAAATCAGTATAATGCCTTAGGTCCCCCACAGAGATGTGAATCTTTTTATCAAATACAACATGCAGTATGTTTTTGCTGCCGATATACAGTATATAATCATATCAAGTTTGCCATACATATTTATTTGCATAGGATAATATGCTATATGTTTTTGTTGGAGTATTAATTAATGCATCATTTATTTGTAGTATATTTGGAGTATTAAAAGTCTGACATTATACAAGATACATAAAAATTGTCACATCTTTTACACAAACTAATGTTTTATATTTCATATTTCATTTAATGTTTCAAGTGCTACCGGTGCCAACACCCATACAATTATTTAATTCATTTCACATTTTAAAAAGCCAATCAGCTAATAGAGAAACAAAAAAAGCTTCATTTTAATTAAGGCAATTGTTTGTCAATTCATTGTCTGAGAATCAAAAACATAATTTAAAATAGATGTATGTGTATGCAGAATATGCTTTGTGTGGACATAGTTGATCACACAGGATCTGGCATCGAGTAGGTGACAGAATGTTCTCATGAGAGCAGCTGGCCATGCCAGAAAAGCTTTTTCCCATCATCCTTTTCTGCGATATCTCCTCCCTTATCTTTCCCCTTTCTACTCTTTTAGTCTGATTTCCTCTCTCTCTCTCTCTCTCTCTCTCTCTCTCTCTCTCTCTCTCTCTCTCTCTCTCTCTCTCTCTCTCCTGTCATGTCTTCTATATCTGGCAAACCCTTAAGACTTGCCAGGGGGACATACAATGTGGTGGTGCTTTGCTGTCTTCCTGATTGTTAGCAGCTGGTCAAAGTAAATTAACATTGCTCTGCACTTAGACCAAAATTAGTCTGAGAAGCAAACATAGAAATCAGATTCCAGGCGTTTTACACATTTCTACCTCTAATCTAAAGTGTTAGTGTTTCATACACGGTTCTCTTGTGGATACTTAAAAAAAATCACCATGGATCTACCCAGCACAACTATTTTGTAAGTACTAGACCAGCATAGATGTCTTTTTTGATAGTAGTGTTTGACTGTTCTTACTTGCATGTCATATGTAAATATTTTGAGCAATGTGGAAAAAGGCCAGAAACTGTGGATATTTGATCAAAGGAGTAAAGGGAAAATTTACATATTTCTGAAAAATACATGAAATCAAAAGACACTGCTTCATTATAGTTGTCTTCTGGTGATTTGTAAAGAATGTTTTAGCATTTCATGCTTATGCTTACATTTACCAAGCTATTCAAACACACATTATTTGTCCAGTATTTTATTTAATTAAAAAGAAAATTCTGACAATGGATCCCATATTTAGCAAATTAGACATACACTTAAAAAACACAAATGTTGCTTATTGGTACAGGTATAGACATATTTAATACTTGATTAATTGCAAGTACCAATCTTATGTTACTTGTTTAGTATACCAAGTAACATTGTAGACCTAAGTTGAGCCGCTTTGCAATATTACCATGTAATTAAGGGACTCTGTGTTAGACTGACTGCCACCTCTCAACATTTTACTTAACACTGTTAATAAGGCATAAAAGGAAAAATGTCACTTAGTGTCTGGCTTCAGTGAAACAACATTTTAATCAATATGATGAAATCAAACTGTGTTAATTAAACTCCTGATGAAGTCATCGCTCTCGTACTACATAAGTTAATTAACTTCAAGTAGCCTGACAACATATCAGGCTGCATCACTCCTGACTTAGGTCTAGGGATGAAGAAATGTACAGACCCTCTGTGAGTACCCACTGTACAGTAATGAGTCTAATTTACATAAACACATTCTGTTTATAGCTCAGTGTTTGCTGATGTGTCTCTGCCTCTCCTAGCAGATGGCCTCCCTGCAGCAGCAGCAGAACTCTCTGATGAGGAAAGTAAAGAGGACTCTTCCCAGCCCTCCTCCAGAGGAGTCTCCACTCCCCATTGTTACTCCAGCACAAATGTAC
Source organism: Pagrus major (assembly GCF_040436345.1). Classification (NCBI taxonomy): domain Eukaryota; kingdom Metazoa; phylum Chordata; class Actinopteri; order Spariformes; family Sparidae; genus Pagrus; species Pagrus major. The sequence goes on from NC_133220.1 coordinate 18,650,514, forward strand.
AGCTCTCCTGGCATGCCCCAGAGGGTCCTACCCAGACCTGCTCAGGGCGTCACCAAGGCCGGCCTGCTGAGCGAACTAAAGGCTGTGGAACAAGAGTCTTCGAAACTCCGTAAGCAGCAGGCTGAATTGGAGGAAGAGGAGAAAGAGATTGACGCCAAGCTACGTTACTTGGAGCTCGGGATCACCCAACGTAAGGAGACCATGGTGAAGGAGAGAGAGAGGAGAGAGCTGGCTTACCTGAGATGTATGGGTGACGCTCGGGACTACATGTCAGACAGTGAGCTCAATAACCTCAGGCTGGCAGCCGCAACAGGAACCTTTGATGCTAACGGTCTGCTGACAAGGCCCAGCACTGCGCCATTGAGTCAGTTTACTAATGACCTCAACGCAACCTCACAGTATCCTTCAACTTCATCTTATATGTCTTATCCATACCCTCAAAGTCAACCATCAACACAGCAGCAGGGCTCTGCTTACCAGCAGATAGGTTTCCAACCTCCTCAGTACCCTTCATCCTCTGCACCCCAGCCAGGAACATTCCAGCCCCATCCTCCACCAGGCCCAGGCTACCAAAACCAGGGAACCTATTCCTCCCGCATGTATGGCCAGTCCTCTTACCAGACAGATCTTGGCATGCAGCAGCATGGTCACCAGGGTTTCCATCCACCTGGTCAGCCTATGCCAGGCCAGAGTCTTCCTTACCCCAGCCACAGCTCCTACCAGCCTGGTCTCTCTTACCAGCCCCAGGCAGAGATCCTTACAGTCCATCAAAGACCTCGGCAAACATCCTTAGCTGACCTTGAGCAAAAACTCCCCACCAACTATGAGGTCATCAGCAACCCAGCAGTGTCAGTGGCCACATCAGCTCCAGATACCAACTTTGGCTCAGTCTACAGCAATGCGTATGGACAATACCGTCCCCCTGAGCCTGGCCTGACGCATGGTGTGGAGAGCCCCACCTCTGCTTATGCTTCAGATGGACTCTACACCTCTAACCTTGAGCAGAATATTCCTCGGAATTACGTCATGATTGATGACATCAGTGAATTGACTAAAGAAAACGCTGGCCAAGCCACTGATGCTCTTGGCCATCCTGTAGGAGGGCGGTATCGCACTGAGAATGGCCCTGCACGTGGCAGTGCTTATGGTAGGCCTGAAGATGAGCCTGTGGATGCTTATGGCAGACCTACAGGCACAACGGGTTACAGTACAGTGGACAGTCGTACCAGCACCACAGTGAGTGGTGGCTCTTCGTATTATTATGATGATTATAAACACTCATCACGGAGCAACTCGAGTAGCCACAAACTCACGCCCAAGAATCTCGCCCCTGCAGTCGTCTCCTCTAAACGTAGTAAGCACAGGAAGCAGGGGATGGAGCAGAAGATTTCTAAATTCTCCCCTATTGAGGAGGCACGGGATGTGGAGTCTGACCTTGCCTCTTATACGATGACGACATCAACAGGAGGCAGCTGTACAGTTGTGTCCAGATCCAAGAAACATCAGGATGATGTCACCTACGGGATGAAGAAAAATGCATATGATCAGCAGAAATATTACGGCACCAGTCGTGAGGGTCTTGAGGAGGAGGACCGCATGTACAGCTCTGGGAGGTCAAGGTCAACTGGATATGGTATGGACAAGATTTCTTCTAGAGACGCCACAGGCCACAGAAGTAAATCCTATGAGAGGGATGCCATGGAGCGGTCTCAGAGAAGCAGCCGCAGTGGAAGGCCTCCCATGCGCAACCAGAATTCAGAAGAGGAGAGCCCGCTCAGTCCTGTCGGGAAGCCTGTAGGCATGGGAAGAGGCACTGGAATAGCAGACGCCCATGATGTGAGGAACCAGTACGGCTCCAGCCATTCGTTGCCAGATGTGCAGGATCATCACAAGAAGGACCTGCCCAGGAGTCATGTCTATAAACCAGATGACCCTTACCTCGTAGATGACATGCACTGTGCTGTTTCTGACAGTGAAGGTAACTGGTGCTGAATAATTTGTGCTGCCTGACATTCGTTCCTGTGTGGTGGAAAGGGACTGCATGCGAAGTGTGGAATTTTGAGAAGAACGCTATTACTTCGCTTGTCTTGTCTTTTTTTTTTTAATGGATTGTTCCATGTGATAAGCCAAAAATGCCTGTTTTATATATTTGTTTTGCACGCATCATTTTTTAGTGTGTGGTGATGTCTGTTTTTTAAGTTGTTTTGTTCTGTTGGATTCCTCAAAAAATTTGCATGGCTCTGGGATGTGGAGCATTTTTCCCCAGTTATTTTGCATGGCTTCAATCTGCATGCTACTCCTCTCGTCACATAAAACAATTGACTGATAATTTTTGTTTTGGTTTCAAAAAGCCTATCATTTGGGCCAAGAGGAGACTGATTGGTTTGAGAAGCCACGGGAGGCCCGTTCTGATCGCTCAAGACATCATGGTGGTCACTCATCCACAGGTAGGCGTAGTAAACACACCTACCAAGATTATGACGAACCTCCAGAGGAATACTGTCCCCAGGATGAATACAACCAACAACGCCACCCCTCCTCCACAACATCACGAGACCACCGTCACCACAGTGTCAGCAGCTCTGGCAGACACAGCTCTTCTCGACACTCCTCAGAGGATCCCAGGTCCTCCCGCTCTTCGAGGACACACCCCAAAGACCCAAATGCCCGCACTGATGGCAGAAACTCCACACCTGCACAAAGACGGAGTGGTCCAGATTCCCGTTCCGCCCAGGCAAGCCCCCGGAACTCAGGCGAATTCTCTCGAGACCCAGCCTCTGGTCATCACCACGGCACTGGAGGACGGAGCCAGAGACCCCAAGGAGAACGCACAACCTCCAGAAGGCAGGACCCCTCTGCAGCAGGGCCTAAACCACAGCAGCAGCAGTCCCCTCAGAGCCATGCTGGGCAGCAGCGGTCAGGTGGTCAGGGCCAGTCTGGGAGACATCCAGCTGAACCACTTGATGGCACCCAGCAGGCCCAGCAGCAACATCAACAGGGTCCACAACAACAGCAGCAGCAGCAGCAGCATCAGCAGCCGCAGCAGCAGCAGCAGCAGCAACAACCACTGCAGCACAGCCAGACCCCTCAGAGCAGCCAGCCTACAACAACCACCGCAGGAGCAGGACCAGCACAGCAGCAGCCCAAATCTGGCCAAGCCCCAGCACAGGGACGCCAGCCAGGAGGAGGGTCTGCAGCAGGGCAGCCAGCCACCACAGCTGTGAGTAGACCTGGTTTTACTTTCCCTACATTAATTGATCCTACTTTATATAGGACGTGCTATTTGAAAATCCTAAATTTGCCACTTTTCTCATTGAAAATTGCTGAGAGGTTTATTATGATGACAGATAATAGTTCTCGACATAAAATACCATAATTTTGATGTCTTGGTAAACATTACAGGAAAACGTTCACCCAAAACAGAAAATGCAGTCCTACTCACCCCAATGCTGATGCAAAATTGAGTTAGATTATATTTTAAGTGATATTACATTTAGAATTGTCTAAAATATAGTGCCCTAACTCAGTATTTGTCTCTGTTTGATTAACAATAGGCAAAAATGGATGCTCCACCTGCAGCAGCAGCCCCAGGAATGAAAACTACAACAGCAGTCCCAGCAGCACCGCAGCCTACTAAAATAGCTACACCGCCTCTAACAGGCATCGGTGAGTCTCAGTACCACCATTACCATAACCCACACAATGACCACAGGTAAATGACAGTATATGGGATAGTGATGTTGTTTGTCGTTTGAAGGCTCCAAGGCCGCCCCTGTTGGGATCGGTAGCAAACCTGGAGGTATAGGCAGTGCTGCAGCAGGACAGCCACCTGCTGAAGGGGACAATGTTCTCACCAAAATCCTGCAAGGAGGGGCAGCAGAGCAGGCGGGGAAACTGGGAGATGGTACGGTCATGAATAAATAAATGTTTAATAAACTGAAATACAGCTTCTCTTCAGTGTATTTTAAAGTAGAGTCTATTTTTACAGCATAAATTAAGACACTGGGATTCCTTAGAAGGGTATTTCACAGTTCTTCTATTTGTCTCCTCTTTGTCATTCCTGCAGCTTTGTCCGGCCTTGGGAAGAAGTTCACTTCATTTTGGTGAACTAAAGAGAGGAGGGTAAGTAAGTATTTATTATTAGGCATTATTAGGAAGTCAAAATGTTTTAGTGAAACTTTTAATTTAGAAGAATGAATTGACTTTCAGAAAGGGAGACAACAGATGGCAGCCTGCTTATCAACAAAAATTATGAATTTGTCTCCTCTTTGTTTGAGAATTGATAGTGTACATGGTTATCGCTTCACTTGTTTATTTTGACTCAACTGTTCTCTTTTTTCCAGGGTATGCAGAGCTGAAATGAGATGGATTGGTAGCTCTGTACTTGAAAAACCTATGAAACTGCATTAAATACATTTCACATGACAGAGGAAGAAGAGGAATTGAGATCCTGAGTGCATCAGTGAGTATCTCTTAAACTCTTCTTTATCCCGTGAGAAATGGATACTTTCTTTGGACATGTTTAATTTTGGTGGGGGGATCATTGTCTTTATGATGAACACTGTGTCACCTGCTCCACTAGGCGAGTGAAAACCATGTCATTTTAGAAAACTATTTCAAAGTGTAATAATGTGTTTATTCACTTTTGTGACACTTGCATCATGTAAAGCAAAAACAATAATGTGGTAACTTGTTAAACTGCTGATTGTTGATGAAACCCTGTTAGTTTTTGTTTTATTTAGTACTACAAGACCCCAGGCTGTGAAAACATAGAATGCTGTCACACTTTTGATTAACGGATTAAGTGATTTATCAGCTGGATATTTACATGAATTAGCATAGTCCGTGGCTGCATAATGAGAAGACTCAAGTGAAAGTGATGACTGATTAAATCCTGTGATTGTATATTCGGACTGATCCGCTGCACCTTTCCCTTACCCCAAATTACTGAACAGAGCTGGAATCAAAGGATGCCTTGTCAGCACTGAATTCCCCAGACATGGGCACACGATTGAAGTAAATTAAAAAAGGCTGATGCTTCGTCAGCATGGTGTTACAAGACACGAGCAGAGGACTGAAGAGGCCTGTAAGTAAGTGGATGCCTTCAGAGAACTACAGTCCCAGAATGCTGATTGTGGAAACGTCTGATGCCTCATCAGACCAATGGTAGGTGACTAAAGTAACTCCACACACGCATTTATGTATGTATGGGTGTATGTGTGCACTTATGTATGTACACTGATCTTGAGTCATCCACACAAACACCATTGTGTCCCTCTGGCAGGACAATGCACCCTGCCACACCAAAAACAACTGCTCCGGAATAGACCATATTTACACGGTGGCCATTTTCCTCTGACATCATGCTTAAGGTGTGAAGCTCAAATCCTGGGATGATGTTTTGCTCTTCTGTTCCAGATTGCAAGTCATATAAACGTAGGGAATCTGATGAATCTGGTTATCATTTCACAGCTTCAGAATAGATCAGCAACTGAAAAGATTAGCTAACATTAGCATTCAACCATATCTGGTACGTTTCACTTCGAGGCTTAAATAAATCTTTCCAAGATGTGTGTTAATATTTACCTTTGGCAAGGAGGTTATATTTTCACACGTGTTCATTTGTTGGTTGGTTTGTCAGCAGGATTACACAACAACTACTGAACGGATTTCCACGAAACTTGGATGGAGGATGAGTTTTTCAGCCCAGAATAGACCCCATTCACTTTTGGTGTGGATTGGGAGAAAGAGATGGATCCAGGAATTTTTTCTCACCTCCTTAAACATTGCGAGACATTTTCGTTATTTTCTTAGGGAATAATGCAGGGATCTTGATGAAAAAAATCTGGCATATTTAGGTGGCTGTTACATGCAAGTGAGCACAAAGGGGGCCATGGCGGATGTATCCGTTCTAGTGTAGAATTAGTTCGCACCTTTCCAATCAGAATACAGATTTTCACTACCCATCGTCTTTTCAGTTGCTGATCTATCAGGAAGCTGTGAAACGATAACCATTTGTCAGATTCCCTACATTTATAGACCTGGAACACAGCAATAAAACATTTGAGCTTCCCACTCTGGCCATGATATCAGAGGAAAGTGGCTACAGTGAGTACAAGTTGTTGACCTGGCCTCCAAATTCCACATATCCCAGTCTCATGCATCCGTGTGACATGCTGGAACCAGTCTGATCCACAGAGGCCTAGCTGTGGATCAGGCTTGGCTCTGACCCATTGAGGCATGGACACAGGACCTCTGGGGGCGTCCTGTAGTGTCTGGTAATAGGACTTAGACGGCTCCTTTAATTGTGTCCCAACGGATGCTCAATCATATTGGGATCTGGGGAATTTGGAGGCCAGGTTGAAACCTCGAGCCCTTTTTTGAGTTCCTTGGGCAGTTGCTGTGAGGGAGGGAGGGGTGGTTACACTTGGTCTGCAATGGTGTTTGGGTTGGGGGTGTGTGTAAAGTGGCATCCACATAAATGAAGACAAAAGGTATCCTAGCAGAACATTGCATTATAACAAGAGGATCATTGCTATTCATTCCACTTTTTCTAGAAATGTCCTTATAATGTTGAGGCTGATCAGTGTTTGTTTGCTGAATTTGGTTTTGTTGTCGGTTTTCCTTTTGTTTTTTTTTTGTGTTTATTTTTTGCTTTAGTGTTTAATTTAACTGGTTCGCTGCAGTGTTAGGTCGGGTAATTAAAGTCACACCCTGCTTGAACTTTCTGCTGCAGAGGTGAGAGGCCAAAGCCAAGAACAAGGGAGGTCAGCACTAGTACAGTTTACCTTCTGACTCCACAATCGTCAAATAATCTGGGCCAAGCACACAGGGCTATAATTAGCCTGAGAAGGCTAACTGTGGCTTTGCTTTAATGTCACACACGCAACGACACACAGGGACAAGAACTCATGCAGGCACACAGATTCATGACTCATGGTAAGCATCACTCATTACATGGTAGAATGAGCTAACGAAAACTAATTCTGCTCAATGGAGCAGAACTGCAGAAGTGCAAATAAAGTAGATTTCAATGCACTTTATTTAGTGGCTGTCAAAACACATGCTGTGACTTGCGCAGCATAAAGTTGTGGCTCATTTGAATGACTGTCCTTCATTCAGCTGTTACGCTGTTTGTGTTGACACTCAGATTAATATCAGGAGTCATCTGTGTGTCTGTGGGTAGTGGGGGAATGTGGAGATAAACCCGACTCAGGGCTTCTTTGAGCAGCAGGCCAGTCAGCTCAGCCCATTGGATTACTGCTGGTGTTGGCAGCAGGGCTTTGATTGGCTGGAGAATCACAAGAAGTAAGAGAGGGAGAGTGGGCTAGCAGAGCTGCAACATAAACATTGCAGAAGGTATCAGCTGTATAATGGCCTTTGCAAAACATTCAGAATTTTTCGAGGGCTGGATTAATACATATTTTTATACCTTATTTTTATTTACTTTATTTATATTGATTTAGTCTTTAATGCAGTATTCATGTTGTATATGCAACTGTGATATTGTGCATTTACAATTAATTATTTCCTGATAACATTCACATTTTCACTGTCTTTATTTCAGGATGACAACAATGTTCAATAATGAGGATGTGGTGAAGCAGAGGAGAGGGGGGGAGGGGGGACGCGAGTCCTGCTTCTCCTCCTCTCCTATAAAAGCCTCCTGGGATCTGTGTGACAGTAAAAGGCCCACTAACTGAGGCACCTGGATATCATGGGAGAAATTCAGCGTGTTTGCATGCCTCAACCACTCAATAAAGGAAGCCCCACAGCGCCCTCTATGGGAGTTTCAGTGATGTTTCACACCACTCATGTCTGAGGACTACACATCTGGCAAGGATATTTGATTCTACATTGATGTCTTCAGAGTCTTTTCATGCAAAATACACAAAAACAGAAGAAAGAAGAAATCAGATTTTCATAGGTTTTTCTGGTACCAAAGATACCGGTCTTAGCCCACAATGACACCACATATCTGGAGTAGACAAGGTGTATCACGGCAATGACAACCAACCTGACAACTCCACCACAATCCTCGAATGCTTGGTTTCTCTGATCTCTACAGTACATTCCAGTATAGGGAATTTGACCCTTTCTTTGAATGTGTTTTTATTTCTCCTCTTTTTGTTTTGATGTCTACAGAATGCATTGTGTAAACGTGGACATGAGAATGCACGCACAACTATGTCAAAAAACTGAAAAAAAAAGAAGCCCATATCAAATACTTTTTCACCACCTATGAGATGCCACTAGTCATTAGCTGTAGGTTTTTAGGGAAGGGAATAACTACCGGTGTGCCCACAAAGTGTGAGATTCACACAGATGAGAGGACCAAATGAAAGAGTGGCCACGGCTCTTTATCAGCCATCGCAAAGCCATCGTTATAGTCAGCCCCAGAGCTGACTGTAACGCTCTGGGGCTGACTATAAAAAGGATAAAGTCCCTTGTGGGGTTTTATCCTTTTTATTGATTTGTCTCATCTTTTAGTTTCTTTTCATTTTTGCCTGATATTCACTGAATGGAAGAGCCTTATTCAGTACATGTTTTTACTTGTATACCTCACATGTTTTAAAATGTCCATGTCATCATGCATTTCTTTTTACACAACTGTATACTATTGTATGTACATAAAACAAATCAGAGATCTAATTATGTAAATTTGTCATCTGTGTATTTATGGAATCACTCTCCGGTGACTTTCTTTTTTTGTTGTTCTGTGTTTTTCTTTGGTAAAACTTTATATTTTTCACTTTTTATTTGTTTGAATCTGTTTTCTTGCATCAAATAATTTGCTTGTTGATTTTTAAAAGCAATAGCATGCAGAAAATGGTATATAGCACAATCGTATAAATGTTGTTTAAATTAGTGATGGGAAAAATCAAACACATCTGTCGATAAATAGCCGTAATACAATTTGTCAGAGGGTTTACAACCACAGTACCGCGTCCAGACGTGCATGTGAAGTGCAGATGCACATTAGCATGCAGACAGGTACAAACACATTCACACAGACACACACTCTCTCTCTCTATCTCTTGCAAACACAGACACACACACACACACACACACACACACACACACACACACACACTTCACACATTATACACTTTGCATCCTAGTTACACGTCAGAGCCAAGGTTAATTGTGTTCTCCACTGAATAGACCTGTTAACCTCCTGCTGATTAATGAGGTTACTAATTCACCTACAAGATGATCTCACTAACAAGCTGGGCCCACTGCCTCTATTTGTGCAAAGACACACACACACACTCTCTCTCTCTCTCTCACACACACACACACACACACACACACACACACACACACATACAGATATAGGAGAGGATGAAAGCAATTATCAATTCAAACGTTCTATGCAATGACTGATTTTGAACCTGGAAGTGATTCAGCCTAAAACAGTTTATTATCATCACTGTATTCACAAGAAAACAACAAAATTATGAACTAAAAGAGTAAAAAAAAAAAAAAAAAGGTCATGAAAATGTTTTTACTTAGCAACTTGTCTGTATGAATTTGAATATTGAATATTGATCTAGAATTGTTTTTATTTTCGTGGCATGTTTTGACCCCTCACTACCCCCTGTGTCGGGGGACTTGTTGCCAAAGGGTAAACTGTGTAGACTGTCAGTTTTGAATGTCCACCATCATGTTGCTTTGAAGCATGGGTTTGCTTGGCTTTGTCTGGCTGTTTGTAAGCCCTCATTCAGTTTTTCGTGCGTTTTTTGGCTGACCTGGGCTCCTCAGTGTTTGGCTTGCAGTGACTGTCCGTGCTGCTATAAACCTGTGATACAGATGGTCAGCACTTCTCATTAATACTTGTCAGTGTACATATTGGGTGTCAGTATAACCTGTGGGGTGAATGGAATGCTTCTATCGGATATTTCATTGTTGATTAAACCACTCAGCAGCCAAGCCATTGGACAGGTGCATGATTAGATCTTATATTCTTGGAATTAAAAAAGGTAAGGCATGATTTCACCAAGGTTTGCCTAACGAACCTTGACTTTCACAGGCCAACGTAGAGAATATTGATGAGTAAAAATGTTCAGCCAGTCTTTCACAAATCAGGGCATGTCATTTTGAAAGCACAAGCCTGACTGGTAGCACTCTCTGATCGATGAAGTGCAGAAATGTGGAGGTTGCGTAAGTGCCTCCAACAGAACAGTGTAAGATCTGTATCAAAATAAGAGGCGGAGACGCTATCTGGTCGATATGAGGTGCATGAGACAAAACAGCCTTCGGTGCAGCCGTCCGATTGACAGAAAAGCAGACAGACACACATTCTTATTGTAAATACAAAGTCATTCTTCTGTACAGCTTTTGAGTTTTGAGTACGGCTGTCATGTGCATCCCCATGCCGTATTTGCTGCCAACTTTTGTGTATAAAAAGAATATTTATTACCACAATAATGAGGATGATGATGAAACTAATGATGATGATTATTCTAATTATTGCATAAGCATAGTGTATGTGGCTGACTTGTATTGACTGTTTACAACAGTGGAACAAAACTCGTATTCAGAAACATATCCAGTCTGTGTATAGTTTCTATACATATCGTGCTTGTAAAACAAGAAGAAAAAACCTCCAACAAACAACTGCAGAGTAGAATGTCTTGTCAGACTATCAGGAGGTCTTCAATTTGATGGATGTGATCTGTGAGGTGATGAGGGTAAAGGGAAGGGAAGGGAAAAAAATGAATCAAAAAATCTGGAAAATGTCATTCACTGTTGTAAGTGCAATGGGCAAAACGTCAGTCGTGTATCCATTGTGAAACCTTGTGTTCTATTCAGTGTATTCCTGTAAACAGATAGAGTAAATTTTGGTGCATCATGTCAAGTAATGTGATTAATGAAAATATTGACCCTGCAATTTCCAAACAGAGAGAAGAATAAAAAGAAAAGGAATATATTGTGTTTACTGTCTTCAGTCTGTGTGTTTGTATGTATGTATGTATGTGTCACCTGTTTTCTTGCAGTGCTGACGGAGACACTTGGTAAGCTGTGTAGTAGCTCTGCTGCAGACAGAGGGGAGATCAACAATAAGACCTAGAAGGCAACGCCACTGTTCAGATAAGACCAGGCTTTACGCGCTGAAGCAGCAATGACTTATCCCAGTGTGGGTGGTAGAGGCAGGAGCAGCGAGAGAAGAAGTGTTTGCCAAAGGGAGAGAAGGAGGTGTGAGTGTGTTTGAATCTGCATGTGTGTATCAGGAAAAGAGCGAGATTTTGAACAGTTGTATTTTTGCTAAATTCTCCAGGCATTTTTAGAATTATTATCCTGGTGGGTACAGTGTGGTGTGATCTTAAAACATATATTAATGTTATTAACTTTGTTTGTTTCAATTTTCTCACGCTTTTATGCCATTATAATTCTCCAGAGCCCAATGTGGCATCTTCAAATTCTTTATTTTATAGTTTAGTATCATTTACAACAAAGAGAAGGAGCCAACTGTCACATTACAAAGGCTAGCGTCAGAGAATGTAAACGATTAATCGATTATCAAAATAGTTTCTAATCGCTATATAGCTCTAATGGCACTTAGTATTTATCTGCTGCTACATTATCATAAATACCAAATACAGCTCAAAGCGGGATAGCTGAAGAGCACAGTTTGTAAGAGGTGTTAGTCATTCAAGACATGCTCTAAGTTATTTCGAAGTGGTAAGTGGCCAACTGGCCAAAGTGCTTGTTGGTTATCCTACAAGCATCTGAAACCTTCTTTCCAGCAGTCAACACAGGGCATGGGTCGCATCTCACTACTTTTTGTACTTTTCGAAACAATCACAGCCAATTTACAGAGCCATCGGCCAGCTGTGTGGAGTTGTAAAGTATGTAGGTTTGAACTCTCAAGCTTTTTCGTACTTCACACAACTTCTCTAATGTTTCATAAGAGTAGAGTACAAGCAAGAGCAACACCATAAATTTAAAGAGGGCTTCACATACTCCTCTGTTACAAAACAAAGTGTCAAAATCGATGCAGGTCAACAGAGATATTGTGTGTCGGGGCCCTTTATGCTAGTAGCTCCTGGGAGTGACTCCTCACTCCCAGATTTTTACTTTTTTTTTTTTTTTTTTTCATTTTTGCCCCGCCCAGTGCTGACTCAAGTGGCATCACTTGAGGTCATTTATCAGATTTAATGCAGCTTCCTGTGCTCCCCTGCCTGGAAGTGTGACTCATGGTCCCTCTTAATGGCAGCAGGGTTTTCACCCCACATTCAAGTGTCGCCATTTGAGAACACGCATAAAACATCTTCCTGTTAGATGTCAGATGACACATTTCTATGTCCCAGTTCATTTGAAGCATGCTGAGACCTTTACTTTGAGGGGCGTTAACACGCTGCTATCACATGAGGATTGTTGATGTCACATGAGAGCTGCTCATGTTTAACATAAATTGGGGTGTGAAATATTTAGGACAATTCAATTCTAACTTCATATTGCTGTATTCATGTGTTGTTTGACATTCATGGCTTCAATCACTTCTTTTATGACAGATCTAACATGGATGCTGTTAATTTTTTTAGAAACTGGCTCATCTCCTGTGTGCCATGTCATTTTTCAGGGGTTATTTTTGTGTGACCAATGTTTTTTTATCGATTTTCTACATGATTTGCAGGTACACATCAACAAGTATCATAAAGCACACACCTGCGCCTTTGATCCCTTCTTAACCCAGACCAAACCTTTCCCCACGGATCTTTTGCTGAATCACTCTACACATACAGGAAATTTACTCAAAAGTGATGTTTCTAACATAGTTGAGTGCCTCCTTCCTGGTCTCGAGCATGACATGGCCTGCCCCATTCAACCAAGCAACAGAGAGCTCATCAGATAAAACCTCTATTAAAGATTGATTCCACTGTTGAATAGAAAGAGTGTGATTATTTTTTAATCATGTGTAAATATGTGTATTCCTCACGGCAGCGTGGTGAATATGTTTATTTGCTTTGACTTAACACTTAAGAGAACAGTACATTGACGCTGACACTGCAGTACAGCTCTGGTATTAACTTAAAGGCAAACTGAGGCCACAGGTTGTCATGTTCCTGTATTGTGCTTGAATGTGTGGCCCAGGGCTACTCTACTGTAACAAAACTGAATGGGCCATCAGGTTACTGTGAAACTGCAATCCATCCTGCAGCTCCCCTTTCCCAAAGAGTCAGGCATCATTAGTCACATCTGCAGATCTTGGCTGCCCTCATCTGGTAAGGCACAGAAATGGAAGGATTGCAGGCCAGATTTCCAAATTATAAATTTATCTTTACACAAAATTGCTTTCCAAAAATTCAACATCTACCATTTAATCTTGGATGTTTACTGTCACATGTAATACTGTTATTGTTTTCTTCAAGTAAAGACAAATTCTTGCCAAGTTTTTTGCAGCTGGAGTCCCGTTGGTAGCCTTTGGCAAATACTATTTACGCATTCTGCCTGTTTAGAGTCAATAATATGTGCAGTATGTTGTCAGATTAGCAAAGCAAGAAGATAACTCAACACTATCACCAAGTGGAGCAGGATGAGGACTAACACTGACTTTAAGTGCTCGGTTCTTGTTGCTAATCCAGAATTTGAAGTGGTCAGTTATAATTGCATGGTGTACATAATCAAAGCCCACACTAAGATGTGAAAGGATTAAACTGAACTTTCACCCAATTCTGCTGCCAAAAGAAGGTCACTGGTTTCTTTAATGAGGTCAGTCTCTGAGCAGCAACTCAAACTAGAAATGATCTTTTGATTCCTGAAAGCGTGAAACATCTTTATCCACAGTCTGAGATGTGAGCCGAATCTTGGAGAAGGGAAAGTGTTTGTTGGGATTTAAAAGGTGAAAGTGTTTTTGAGAGAGCAATTGACCCCCTGCTGTACCAAACCATAACCAATTGTGCCAAAGATGTTTACCAGCAATTTTCAAGGAAGCAAGTATTATACTTCATAGAAGATATATTTTTTGATATAGATATTATTATATTGCGACGTGGGTCCACAAAGGTTAAAACACCATTAAAATTTCTCTACGACCCATCAATGAGAGGGTTACGAAGCCTTAAGTACTCAATTTTGGCTCTAACAAGGACTTATTTCCCAGCCCTGCAGCAACTTACCGTACTGATGTCCAACCTTTTATCCATCAGGTTAAAATCATCATGATATATAAAACTGCTGTACTTTCACTTTATTACTTAATAGACATTCTTTAAATTTTTCCTTTGCAGTGGTGGTCTTCACTGAGGCAGCTCTGTCCCATCCCCCGCTGCAGAGCAGGTGAATGCTTGTTTACAGCAGGATGATTAATGGTTTGTCACTATTGTCCTCAGTTATAGGTCACATGACCTACAAGTTGTCTTATTGAGGGCATAAATGTAAGTCATTAAACTATAATTGGGATGCTTGCTTTCATCCATTTCCTGAAAGCCATGATGGGAGCCTCAGCCTCTGAGGATTAACCAGTGGTTTCCATCGGCAATGACCTCAGAGGAGGATTGTGACTCATCCTCAACTGGTGGGAAGCATGACGTGTAGAGGTAGAGGAAGGAACTACCGGAAGCAAGGACCACTCATCCAACAAATTGTCATTGCTACAAGTGCCATCACAGCCACTTACCATATTTGAGCCCATTTCTAAGAATTAAGCTGATTCACTGTGATGTAAGCGCATGCTGCGATTGATTTATGATGCCACTACGACATTTCTTTTGAGTACCCATCCATATCTACTTCTTCTAAGCGTAAAACAGACCAGAAACCAGAGATGTGGACTCGCTTTTTTGATGATTTGCAACTTGACTTGACAGATCACTTTCACTTAAGTTAATTATTTTTTCTCTTAGTCTGGCTTTCAGTATTTCGTTGTTTAAAAGTGATGGTAAGGGAATATTCTTTTTGCACTGAGAAGAAATTGAGGATAAAAGCTTTAATGAAGTTATTAGTTTTTCCTAGTTTAAACCAAGATAAGTTCATCGATTGCAGCCCAGTCACCAGGATATAATGTTAGAAGTTAGTTTCTGCAAACTAAAGATGTGTCCAAGGTTGACATTTGTACCAAACGTGGCATATCGCACTCATATTGTGTGCTTATTAACTGACTTTCACAACAGGATGTTGAGGGGAGGGCATCCAAGCGGGCGACTGCAGTTCAACTCTGTGGGGATATTTCCAGACATTTTTGTGCCGGCGGAAACTAGTTAAAGCCAAACCGTGATATTTTCCTCACCCTAACGAAGGGCTTTTTGTCTAAACCTTACCAGACCATAAGCACAGCCTTGTGACAAGAGAAATAGAAGATTTAACCTAAACAAACGTGAGGTTGCCACATAAACGTTAAGCTTTAACTTATTTATGGTTTTGCAGAAACGTACTTAGCTAACATTTATTCTGGTGATCGGGTTGATAAATTGGCCAATAACATCATCATTGGACAGGTGCTAATACCTTGTCTTTACTCTTTATAGACACAATACTGTAGGTAAGACTGTGGACTTGACATGCCTTAAGAAAGGACCAAGAAAAACGACTTAGACCAAATGACTTGAGCCACATATCTGCCAGAGACCTCTCTGATGTAGAGACCTCTCAATTTCCCAGCTTGGGATCAATAAAGTATATCTATTCTATTCTAAAAGTAATCTAAAAGGAAGTGATTGAGGAGCCTCTTACAATGACTTTGATGTGTTGTAACCAGGCCACAAGAGGTCAGCAGAGAGAGGACCCACAACTCTATCAGCCATGAATATGTCCACATCCATCAGGCTGCCAAGCAGAATGGCAAACGAAGGGAGCCGAGGGAGAACTGGCTGCTCAGGTTTTCCTCGCTCACCTGTCACTCACAGTCTTAATCTGCCTGCCTCAGAATCCTACAGACAGCCTGTTTAATCAATACACAACCCTTTGATAATGAAACAATCCTCTTCCAGGCCTTCTACAGGGTTTGTTTGTGGACTACTGCTGTCTCACCTCAAAAAGGCATT
This sequence comes from Pagrus major, assembly GCF_040436345.1. Lineage (NCBI taxonomy): Eukaryota > Metazoa > Chordata > Actinopteri > Spariformes > Sparidae > Pagrus > Pagrus major. The sequence goes on from NC_133220.1 coordinate 18,666,500, forward strand.
TATAACCTTAAATCACTTTCACAAACTAGCTGATTCACTGGGTTTAAGAGGAGAATCTGTGCTTTTGTGATTACTTTGATCCACTGGGAAGGTTATATTCACTTTTTTGTCATATGAATTAATACTTGTCATCCTTATGTGCTCAAGTGAGAACTGCTATGCTTCTTTACCCATCAATGTAAGCCGATATAAAAGGAATACGTACATTATTGGATTTATGTGCTTTTAAAGTCTTGGTATTGAAGATAAGATATGTTTTGCATTGTATTGCCCCGTGTAAATTAAATTAAAATCAGACTTCTACTAATTTGTTTTTTCATTCTCTACATATTATATGCTCAGTTAGCTTTTCAGTGTTTTATTTGTTTATGCAAAATTAAAGATGGGAAAAGAAGACATAATGATGAAATAATCAGCATGTTCCTAATAAAAAAACCAGCAGACAAAGTTAATGACTAGCTGGAGAAACAGTGTGAAGGATATAACAGCCAAAGAGACAGATATTTCCCTCAGGAGTTGGTGGAGAACAAAGCCAGAGCTAAAAGAGAGTGAATATCGGACATTCGCCAGGGCGTCAGAAATCTGACTGATAAAAGGTTTGCTAACACATTTGCATATTATTAATTTTTAAAAGCTGATAATGCACTCAACAAAAATAAAAATGCAAACTTTTGAAACAAGTTGAAGTAAAAGAATGAAGACATTTTTCATGTACACAAAATAATTATTTATCTCAGATTTTGAGCACAAATGTGTCGTTTGTGAGCACTTCTCCTTTGACAGGTGTCGCATAGCAACATGCTGTTTTAAGCATGACTACTGCACAGGTGTGTGGCCACTAATAAAAGGCCACTCTAAAATGTGCAGTTTAAACTTGAAAAAATACATTACAAAGGCTCTTATAAATAGTAGTGAAATTAAAATTCACTTAATGGGCAACAGTTGGACATTCCTGCAGTCAGCATGCCGAGAACAGACTCCTTCTAAACTTGTGACATCTGTGGCATTGTGTTGTGTGACAAAACAAACAAAAACTTTAAAGTGACCTTTTATTGTGACCAGTCCAAGGAACACCTGTGCCTGAATGCTGTTCAATCAGCATCTTGATTTGCCACACCTGTCAGGTGGATGGCTTATCTTATTGGATTTTAACACATTTGTGCTCAAAATCTGCAAGAAGTAATTATTTTGTGTGCATGAAAAAAACTCAACTTCAACTTGTGAGAGAAATGGGAGCAAAAACAAAGTATTGTGTTTATATTTTTGTATATTAGTGCAGTATTTACAGTTTGTTTCAGGTACCCTCAAGTGGCCCCAAAATCTTGCAGGTTTAAAGCTTGTATTCAATAAACTTGATGTACTGTGACAACCTCACTGAGTCCTGTACTGGGCTTTCACAGCCATCTTTCCTCATACTTTGCATCAAAGGAGCGCACCTGAATTTTGTATTATGAAAGTTTAATAAGAAAAACTGCAGAACAGGAAGTATAACGATGACTAAAGCGCAAAACAGATTTGGAGCACTACTCAGTTCGCACGTCAACATTTGAGAGCACACAGACTCGGATTCATTAAATCAGAATCAGATTTCAGTGTGCAACCCTGATCATGCGCAGGCTTGTTTACAAGTCTGCTTTCTCTCAGTTTTCTCCAGCTGTTTCGGCTGCTTCTGATCACAAGAGATCACAGTTTTGACAAGCAAGCTGCAACAGGACACATCCACATCCTGAAGTCAGGTGCTTCAGCTTGTCAGCTTTTGAATATATTGCTTCTTTGCTAGGAGCTATTGGCAACCATAAGATTATTTTGGACATCTGAGTTACATATTATATGCCCGTGTGCCTTATTGTTGTGAATCTGCAAAGTGGACTGAAGTTCAGCTGAATTGTAGTGATCGAGCTGATCCTCATACACAGCCAGCTTATTCATACCGGCATGCCAGATTTGAGCCAAGCCTATCCTGACAATACTGTCATTCTGAATAATAATATTATATAATAATTTATTTAAATTCTTTGTTTTTCAATCCCACATGGACTTGGATCAGATCACAGTAAACACAACCGTCCCGTATCAGGCTCATTAGCTTTCTGGGGTATCATTCTGCTCAGAAGTGATAATGAGCCTCATGCATAAATATTCTCTGTAAAACTTTTCTTTATAAAACTGCTAAAGAATAAAAAACATTTGGTTCAGAAAACTAGACACGCTAGAAATAGACGTTAACACGAAGCTAACATGACGATGACATAAATCTACTAATCACTTTTAAATTCATTTGAATCTCAAACTGACTCTGCCGAATTGGCTTCGTAGCTAGATCACTTGCCATCAAATTTAAGTGTTTGGAGTTAATAATACAGACATCATATACTCTTTGTCTCCACCTGGTGGTTATATAACGCCGCTGATGAAGATTTTTTTTGTGACCACTTTAAGGTCAAACGGAACAGGTGACGCTCAGTTTTAGCTGGTGTGTTGCTCGCTTTCACAGTTCATGTATACAGTACTCTCAAATGTATGTGTTCCATACGTGTGACTGGCCGAAGGCGAGGTGGAAGTGACTTTTTTTCCACTGTTCTGGAAAGTGACATTGTATGGACTAACATTTCATAATAACGAATAATGAAAATTCTTCAAGATAATAGGTTTTGAGAATTTCTCAATTGCAATTTATTTCATAATAGCTTATTTATGTTTCTGTGTTAAAATAAGTATTGTTGCATTTTATTTGGTGGCCTGTTGATAGAACTTAAGAGGAAAACCAGGTGATACGTCAGAGAGTGTGAAAGGAAATGACTAAACATAACATGAAAATAATGTTAAACATTATCTAATCAATTAATATGATTTCGGCACGAGTCACACCAGGTCGATTTTTATTGCCAATGGTTGTTGTTTAACAACATCTCCCATGATCCCACACTACTTCACAACGTCATCAAACTATCTTTTTTCATTATTTAGATTGAGAGACCCCTCGCAGGAGAAATGACATACTGTGTGTTTAATAGCGAACACTATCTGTTTCCATAAAAAGCATGGGGGAAGGGAGTATCTTGTAGCCTTCACAATAGGACAGTTGTGGAAATTAGATCTTTTTGGATGTTTTTCTTTTAATTCATTTTGATTTGTTATGCAATGATATTAGATTGTTGTTGTGTTGTAAACCCATGCTGGTTTGGCACAGGGTAATGCAGGTGTGTTTGAATTTAAGTTCTTACTACCTCCACCAAGGAGGTTATGTTTTCAACTGTGTCCATTTGTGGTTTGTTGGTTGGATTGTAAACAGGAATACACAAAAACTATTGGACGGATTTCCTCTAAACCTGAATGGAGGATGGGTCTCAGCCCAGAATTGACCCCATTAACGTTTGGGGCAAATCTGGATAAAGGGACGGATCCAGGAATTGTTTCTCAATTTCTTTGACACTGCGAGATTGTTTTTGTGACATGTTTATTAATTTGTCAAGGAGTAAAGCATTATTTAAAAAATCAAGTGAATTTAGGTGTCTTTAGATTTAAATATGTTCTATTTGATATTGGATTCAGCTTGATTGAATTAAAGGGGACTGGTGGGCCTTGGCGGAGGTATGCGCTCTGCTGAGTGCCATTCTAGTTACTGCTGACAGTGCAAGCGTCTAATTTTCTACCTTTAAGTAACTTAATAGACAATTTACTCTTTCTTCTCGAGCGTGGGTCTTCACCCAAATTGTAATTTGTGTTTTTTCAGATGTTGATGATGGCGAAAAATTGAGGCAAATCGAGGAGACGGAAAGGGGACATTTCTGGCAGCACTTCAGCACTGACACACAGGAACACATTGTAGGTCAAATCGTGAGAATAATGCCTCTACATGGCCTCACATCCACCTGCTGCTTGGACCTCATGATGGAAATGTAAGTGCAATAGAGGAAGAGGCACTCAATCAACTGGAGCACAAAGGGCTTCTCGCTGAACCCATTTCCCCTCTTTCCTGTGTGTTAACCTTGCATGTCTGCACGAGAGCGAAAGAAAGAGGGAGACAGAGAGTCTGTGTGTTTGTGTGGAGGCCACAGAAATGCTGATGCCTCTCCTTTGGGCTCTGTCAAGCACACTTATCGTCAGTGTTTACAATGAACAACACTGGGAGAAACTTCCTGTAATTGCAGGAGGCCTGAAGGCAGCCGGGGCTTGAGGGAGTCAGGAGCCCGGGGGACATTGTTCTGTTTTGGAAAAGCCTGCGGGGCTGTCTGTTTGACAGTTCTGAAGGACGTACTCAACTCACGGTGAAGTCACAGTTTGTGATGTCATGAGTTCAGGTTGATTTATGCAGCAACAGAAGTTCTTCCGTCAGAGCTGCTCACCGGTTCTGTGGTTGCCCTCAGGCAAATCTGATTTATGTTGGCTGAATACTGGAGAGGAGCCGGCTCATTGTTTTACAAAAGACACTACATCACTGCTTTACTGGTTGTATGTTTCCACCAACTGTTGGATTTAAAGCCACCGTCGGTCCCACTTCTGTATCGCTTACAGTTCAAACATGATGGCATAGTTTGACACTTCGGGAAATACACTTATTTGCTTTCTTGTTTCTTGAGACCTGGCAACCAACCAGTTGAGACTCCAAGAAGTTGGGCCTACTGCCTGGGCCAAGAACTAATCTGGCACACAACACCTGTAAAACCACAATGTGTCATTTTTACACTTGTTGGTGTGTTTTCATGAATTCAACAAATGAACCAAAACATGTTAATGTGGTTTAGAGGTGCTGATAGATTCAGGTCAGGCTAGCTTTCACCCCCTGCATCGTGTCTTTATGCTAAGCTACGCAAAGCGTCTGGCTATGACTTCATACTTAACAGACGTGAGAGTTGTATCGATCAACTCATCTGACTCTAGACAGGAAAGCGAGTCTCTCCATGTGCTACAAGCCTCTATTTCATCTCCTCCTGCACACTCACTCCACTTCAGTGTGAGCAGTGTTGGGGTAATGCTGCTTTGTTTTCCTCAGCCAATAAGAATTAACCAGATCAGATGTGCAAGAGTAATGAAGGAGCAAGAAATTACACTACAGTGCCAGATGAAGAGTGGGGACCGTGTTACCCTGAGTTCAGACTGTCAGGTGTGCAAATTCCTCCTCCTTCACTAGGATTAGCAGACTAAAGTCCTGTCGCTGGGTAATACAACAACATATTTAATGTGAAGCATTAAAGGTGTAATTTATAAGAAATGGCCAGAATTCAAATGTAGTTTCAAAACTGAAGGGGCAGCAGAACAGCCAACTGCTTCTCACTATACTAATTGCTTAGGTCATCTTTGGCTGTATCGACTAGCTGCCATTAGCAAGTAGCTCAGTGTCCATTAGCTGACTGAAGTCTGATTGGAGGGAGTCACCATGGTCAATGGAGCTGGACACCAGGCGGGACCAAATACAGCCTCTGACAGATGCCACGTGGAGGTGACTGATCACGACTATGACTCTGGGTATGAGAAGGCATGGCCACGTCTTACTCAGTGAATCAACAACTTTCTTTAACCTTTCTTTAATCAAGATTAAGATTAAGATAAAGATTAAGATGAAGATTAAGATTGGCTTTATTTATCCCCATTTATAAATTCACTTGTTACAACAGCTCAAGATGCAACAGTACAGTAAAAAAGAATCAGAAAATATGCACAAAGTCAAATAGAAAATAAATAGAAAAACAATAAGATATTTACAAAAATCAAACAAGTGGGTGGAAAGAAATAAGATCCCATGAAGCTCCACCGGGCGGGGCGTGGCTTCAGCTCTCTATTACTAGACGAGGGTGGTGCAGGCGTGGGAGGAGAGACGCTGCCTGACAGCCTAATTTCCGGGCAAAAATATACAAATAAATACACAGAAAACTGTGCGGCTGGCTCTGCCCACAGGTCTGACTGCTGATCCAAGTTACACATTTAATTTTTGAATCAGACCCACCTAAGCTGACATGAACTGTGAACCACACCAGACTGTAATGTTGGCAACAAAAAGGGACTCGAATTAAAAAAAAAAAAAAACTAACCCACACATCTACAACTAAAGGAGAGTGGGCACGGTCAATTACTCTCCATTCAGCACCGAGATGATGTGAGATTTCAGTGCGGGCCGCTCCTCCACCGCATCCCCTCCGCCCAGCCCCTCCTGCCAGCTGCCACTTGCAGTAGTGGTGATGCTGCTCCCTGCTGTGTGGAGGAGGAGAGAGAGCGTGTCCGCTGCCCAATGACAGCGCAGGATGCTGAGAGAGGCTGCTGGGGTGAATGGAGGCGACAAGATGCCGTCTAGAGCGGCGAAGGAGAGGAATTAACATCGATCAAGGTACATTTGCTCCTTTTATTCCGCTCCCACTCAATGCGCGTTGCGTTACAGAGGTAAAGACAGTGGAAACCCGTGAGGTGTCTGCTGGCGGATATATATGCATAAAAAAACCTCCGGCTGTGTCCGTTTAAAAAAACCCTTCTCGTGTCGTGCTCGTTGATTGCATGCACACAGCCAGTCAGTGCTCACTTGATACCGGTGCATTTGCATTTTAAACGCCGTGTTGATGCGATAGAGCAGCGTCCGTATTTCAAAATAAAGGTTTTCAGCCGGCGGGTTAGACTAATATTTCATTGGTGTAGTCAGGTGCTCGACGCGCACCACGCTGGAGCCATCGAAAATGTAGGCCCGGTCATCTGTCAGTGGCTCGGTCGTGCTTCCTATGCTGCATCAGATGTAATTCAGCCTACACACGCGTCAGGAGACATTAAAATAAACAGGGTGTTTTATTTTTAAAAAACCTAAAACATCTGCCTGTGCGTGATTAGGGTGCAACATCTGTCGGGGAGGCTTCACACATTCTCGAGCCATTTCTTATTCATAGGCAGGACTTAGGTTGGTGACTACAAAGGCCATCTGTAATGGCACATTTACATCTTCTCATCCATCCAACCAACCATTGAAGTCAATGGGAATCACGGGGGCGTCAGACTCTGTAGTAGAATACGTGATGTGGAGGCTGCATGTGTTGCACCGCACTGATGGTAGGCTACCTCTTTTCACAATTTCTCCATCATCATCCCCATTGTAAAGGCTGTCTATTTATAGAGAAATGCCTGCCCTAGACATGCGCCCTGACCTCAAATCTCACAGCCAAAGAACTGTGGCTTCAACCAGGAGTCTTATTCTACACAGCTCTGTCAGAGAGGGGACAAAATGCCTGCTTGCTGGGCTCTCAAAATGTCATGATAGCCTTGTAGGAAACAGTCCTCCCTGACTCCACAGATACACTCAGCAGCAGCAGCAGCAGCAGCATCGCCTGTGGTGAAATCTTTGTCTCAGAACATCTGTATCCTCCCCGCTGTTAACGCACCACTGCTCTGTGAATTGCCTCTGATCATTTCTTCATACTGGCATTTGCAGACAGGTTTTGAGGGTCCTGGTTAGCTGTAGTTGCTCTGTAATACCTGAGCAGTGTGAGCATGACGTCTGGCGAGAAATCAATGTCAGGGACAGTGTGGCCATGAGGTGCAAAACGCTGCAACAGCCTTGAGCAGACATTCATAATTGATTGGAAAATAAGCATCAGTAATTTTGGTCATACTTCATGCATCTTCTGTGTGTTGCCATCCTTTGTAAAGTTACTGTAGAGTGGGGGTGGTGTCCAGGATTACAGTTGGCATTCTCAGCTGGCATCCCCTGTGGTTCTCCTGTGTTCTCACTGTTTCTGCAATAAAACCATACTCTCTTATTGGTCGTTTCCCTCTGCTCAGCCTCCTGAGATATGTGCTTCTGTGCTGTGTGGATGTGTGTGGGTGAAATCTGTTAACGTCAGGGCTGGGTAACATCCGTATCATCGTGATATGAGACTATATATCGTCTTAGATTTAGGATATTGTTATATCGTCATATGGCAACATAAAGTGTTGTCTCCTCCTGGTTTTAAAAGCTGCATCACAGTAAAATGATGTCATTTTCTGAACTTATCAGACTGTTCTCCTTGTGCTAATACTTGCCTTTACACACTAAGTCATTATATCCACAATCCTGATGATTATTTAGCAAAAATCTCTTCATGTTAATATTTTGCTTTTCTCCCCCCCCCCTTTTTTTTTTTTTTACCGTAGAACAACATCTTAAAAGAAGAATTAAAGGATCAGAGTAATACTTTTCATTGATGTAGACAATGATTGTCAAGGATTTGTAGACAGCTTATTCAATATTTCACTTATATGTCCACTGTACAAGTGCTGATACGATATGATATTGCAGTGCTTTTAGGCTATATTGAGATACACAATATATATATCGATATTTTAAAATCTCTGGCAAAATCAAATATCGCATCATTTTTGACCAAATACTTGATATTGATGTTGCAACAATATTGTAGGGGTGACTATTGTTATTTTCACAAACTATTAACATAATGACTTTTCTGACACATAATCATCATTAATGTATATATAATGACTAACTGGGTAAAGGCAAGTATTAGAATGAGTAAAACAGTCTGATCAGTTCAGAAAATGAACTCAATTTACCGTAAAGCAGCCTTTAAAACCAGGAAAAGACAACACGACATCCAAAATCTAAGATGATGTATATTCTAATATCGAGATAACAATATGATATTGATTAATTGCCTGGCCCGATCAACAGATAATGAAAATGTTCACTTAGTAGCAGCCCTACACCTTCTTTGATCATCCCTCATGGATTTTCCCATTCCAATGCTTCGAAGCTCCAGGCGATCAATCAGTACAGTCTGTGACTGTGGCACACCCATGTGATTAGAGTGTACATGAGCTGGTGGACAGAAAAGCAGAAACATTGTACTGTACAATACAAACGCAACCAAGCAGCAGTTAAGTGAAGATGTTTGATTTGAGACTTATTTCTTTCAAGCAACATTTGTGTGACTCCTCACCCCAGTGCAGTTTCCCTCTGTTTGGCATATGTCATCATGATTTTTCTAAAGGAAATATTTCTGGCATTTGAGCCTTTTCTGAATAGCTGACAGTGAAGATTGGCAGGAAGCAGTAGGAGCGAGGGGGAGGACACGTGCGACAAAGATCCCCAGCTGGAATCAAAGCGTGGAAGTCGCGGTCAAATGGCACACATCCCAGATCACTGGCCCACCAGCACAGGCACAGTTGGCGTCATTTTTAAAACTTTTCCCCTCATCACATTACACAGTTTTCCTGCATTTCACAATTACAAAGGCAGCTACGTGAGTGAATCACAGCTCAAGTTGAATATCACTAAAAAAGCGTTAGTAAGGGAGCTGACAAACATGGAAACACAGAAGTTTCGAGGCAAAAACAAGCAAGAAAGTCAGTGGCTGAATCAGTGGTAGAGAAATGACGACAACATTACCACACACAGAAAAACCTCATTAAAGACGAACAGTCATGAAAAGTTGATCCTAACAAACATTGACCGAATGATCCTTCATAGGATATTTTACCACAATATGGCCCCCAAAAAATGTCCACTGACTTGAATCATCGTCACCAACAGTTTCACCACAAAGAACAGAAATCATGAGGCTCACCAGGCTGGATATACAGCAGCAGGTTCGCCTGAACTGCCCATTGGCTTCTGAAACATCCACCAACTGGACTTCACAGACCTGACGTGGCAAGCTTGACCACTGTAGATAAGAGCTGCAGTGTTTGCTGTTGCACATGTCCGCATATTTAGATTTTAATTTGTGTCTCTCAAAGGGACTGAAGAAGAAAAGGAGATATTATTTCACACTGTTCATAGGCTCCGAATGCCTGAATCTGAACACATGCTCTGTCCAAGCCTTTCAGCGAATTTTTACTTGATGTGTTCTGCCGTTTTAAATGTGTCCCATCCCATCTCTAGACACCTTTAATTTAATACAGCTAACAGAGATGATAGCGTCCTGTCTGATCTCCTCTGCCGGGACACAGCGATTGCCCCCTGGCCGAGTGTTTCCACACAGACGATGCTTCAGCGAATGCAGCTGAGTGTTCCTGTCATCCAAAATCTTAGGGGAGACCTGTTGACACGTGGTTGTCGGTGCCCTGAATTTTTATTTCATCTGTCCCTCAAAGAGAAAAATAAGAGAATATGCATGAAGACAAAGAGAAAGCTCACATGGAGCCTGCAGGCTGTCATGTCACCTACTTTTTTTTTTCTCACCTTTTGGAAACTTGTGCTACCCTAACAAGGTGCTTCATCTCTGTTAGCCCAGGCATAGTCACCATGGCAACTGGGTCTGAGCAGCAAGTGTCACCAGAGGAGAGAAAGTATTGTAGTTCACTTTGATGGAAGAGGCTAATTCTTTTTTTTGTTCACAGACAGTCCAATATTATTCATCACCAGACAGCCGGTGACATTAACAAACTCCGTCTCTGTCTCCAGCATTTGTTGTTTAACAGCTTTGTTTATTTTACCTGCAAAGATATCCACCATCTGACACTGCCATCATGTGATTGTGTGTCGCCTCGAGCTTTAAATGTATTATAAACTGTGATATATCTGTGGTGTGAAATGGCAGAATCCATTATTACCACATTAAAAATTAAGGCTTCCACATCCTTTTCTTCTAGTTAGCCAGCAGGATCTGCAGTATTTGAAATTTTTTTCATTTTTTGCCATTTTAATTACTTTTGCCAAGGAGGTTATGTGTTCATCCGTGTCCATTTGTTGGTCAGTTGGTTTGTCAGCAGGATTACACAAAAACTACTAAAGGGATTTCCATTAAAACGGGACGGGTCTTAGCTCAGAATAGACCTCATTACTTTAAAGTGTAGATTCACATAAAGGGATACATCCATGAATTGTTACCTACTTTCTTTAACATTGCGAGATAGGGCATTATTCAACATTTTTGTAAAATTCTCTGGTATTAATGCATGGAAAATCAGGTCAGTATTTAGGTGGCTAGTATCTATGAGGGGAAAAAAAGGAGTGTATGCCTTGGCAGAGGTATGCACTCTAATTCTAGTTAAATTTGTGGCTAGAAAAGCTGTATAGAATATTGTGACTGGTGTGGCATCCCTTGTTTGTTTTAATTTATAAATCCTTTGTGTTCATGAGACAATACAGTGCAGCAGAGGATTATGATTATGTCTTTTATAATTGACTTCTATTGGATTGAGTTGAGGGTATTGTATTGGTAGTAGTGTTTGGTGCAACACAGTGGTGTATGTTGATTTATTCTCTAACAGCACAAACAGCTCTGTTTCTGTGTACTTATGATGGTTATAATCTTTTACTTTATTTCAGTTTCTAACACTCATTACAGTAATAAACCCTAAATCTAAAATCACTGTGTTCTCTTCAGAAAATATGAGACTTGATCATGTGGGAGTCAGAGAGTCCACTCACTGTTAAAGGAGACATATGCTCCTTTGAAGGTTCATAATTGTATTTTGGTTTACTACTAGAAGAGGTTTACATGCTTTAATGATCAAAAAACATCAGTTTCCTCCTACTGTCCAGTGCTGCAGCACTGTATTCGCCCACGCTCTGTTTTAGCTCCTGTCTCTTTAAAGACCTCCTTCCGAATATCAAATATGCTCTGATTGGTCAGCTCACACACGCCTGACCCAGCACAGCTAACAGCAACAGAGCAACTGTGCTAAATTAATTCTTACCTGCCAATCTATCAGCTAGACATAAATTATGCAAAAGTGTGCCACGGTGACGTAGGCTGATGTCACAAAGATACAGGATTAAAGGCGGGATTATTGACGAGGTGTTTCAGGAACAAAGTTTTCTGTGGGAGAGAGGAGCTTCTGTTGGTGCGGACCTTTTGAACTTTCAAGATCTTTTACATGCAAAATGTCCAATATAAAACACTGAAGTAAAGGAAAGAAATGACAAAGCAGAATAGGTCTCCTTTAACTCTGATACTAACACTAATCTAAAAAACTTGATCAACTTGATGTGATATAAGATCAGTTCTGCAGTATAAAGGGACTAAAACTTGCATTTTATTGTGCAATTCTATCTTGTAAACTGACAACTAAATAAACCTTGATCCATGACATTGTATCCCATGTCCTAATTAGTCTATTAATTAGCTGATACACTGAGTGGCTGTAAAGCTGCACTGTCTGTACTGACTGTATTAGCAGCATTAATGGGATGGAGATAAATGTTAGCCAGTGGGAGTTCCAGGATGATGCTGGGAAATCCCTGAATGCCATTTGAAATAGTAGCCACATAAAATGTGACAGATTGCTGCTGATGTTGACTAATCCAGTCTTAAAGCCAACATCAGCAGCGTCTCGCCGGCCAAATCTGTTCGTTTAAACGTGCTCAGTATCTGAGGGGTGTACCGTGTATTTTTACAAGTGAATGAATTTCTTTGATCTGACTTGTACAAACAGTTGTTGTTCATCTAACAACAACTTCTCTCTTCTTTCCTCAGATCCGACTTTGATGTGCTCCACCTATCAAGGCATGAAATAACTCACCCATGTGCGGTTCAGAGAGTCAGAGCAGCCTCATTTTAGTGCGCCCCTGTTAAAGGACCCTCTGGTGGCTATCCCGCCGATTCACAGGACATGTACGGCAGTGCCAGAGCTGTAGGCCATATAGAGAGCAGCCCCGCACGGTCCCCGCGCCTGCCAAGGTCCCCCAGACTGGGCCATCGGAGGGCCAACAGCGGGGGCGGGGGTGGTGCGGGGGGCAAGACGCTCTCCATGGAGAACATCCAGTCCCTCAACGCTGCCTATGCCACTTCGGGGCCCATGTACCTGAGCGACCACGAGGGCGTGGGCTCCACTGCCACTTACCCAAAAGGCACTATGACTCTCGGTCGCGCCACCAGTCGGGCCATGTACGGGGGCCGCGTCACAGCCATGGGCAGCAGTCCCAACATCGCTTCAGTGGGGCTGCCCCATCACGCTGACCTTCTGTCTTACAGTGACCTGGGTTCCATCTCCATGCTGCACCACCACCACCACCAGGGGGTGCCCTCTGCCCTGCTGAGGCAGGCAGTGCGGGGCAGTGGGGGGGAGCTGCTGGAGATGCAGGCCCAGCTCAGGGATATGCAGAGGGAGAATGAGCTGCTGCGCAGAGAGCTTGACCTGAAGGACAGTAAGTTGGGATCTTCCACCAACAGCATCAAGAGCTTCTGGAGTCCTGAGCTGAAGAAGGAGAGGATAATGAGGAAAGAGGAGGCGGCTCGCACATCCATCCTCAAAGAGCAGATGAGAGTCACTCATGAGGAGAACCAGGTGAGAACAGCCCTCTCAGCTGTCATAATCCACTCTTATTTCAGCTGCTGCCAGTCTGTTGTCTTTCTGTTTTCTTTTTCTGTGTGTTTCTGCTTTCGCCATTCTCTTCTCTGCAATAGACCGCTGTCATCCTCAATCCAAGAATTCACAGAAATATTGCAGTCAGTCATGTTGTTTCGATACTTGTGGAAACCTTTCTGGAAAGAGTTCTTGTGTGCATAAATATTTAACACACACTCTCCGCGCATAGTACAGAATCAATGTCAGAGAGACCACTTGAGCCACAGGAAATACAAAACCCTTTAATCTAGTCGTCTATAATCTAGTTTTTGAAATCTGAGCCTTTAATAATCCACATATTTGACAGTGAAAACCTGCTCTCAATTAGCGAAAAAAAAATGAAACAAAAAGCACGTTGACGCTGCCAGCAGGTGAATCGTAACTTCTGCACACAATCTGGCCACAGCATGAGTTTGTTTTAGTTTATTCTCAGAGGTTATCATCAGATTGACCCCAGTGTGTGCGATGTCAAAAGATTTTTTTTGCATCCTTTCAATGTGGGTGTGTAGTCATGGCCCAGTTAAATCAGTTACTGACAAGAGCAGGCACGAGGCCCAGAGACGGATGTCAAAGATGCTTAAACACTCTCTGTCTTACTGTTTTTCTCTCCTCCCTTTTCCTCTGTGTTTTCTTTACGTATTCTGACTTTGATCATCCCTCACTGTCTGTTCAGCTGGCCTCCACTATCTTCAAGTAGATATAAACAGTCTGAGTAAATGTAGAAAAATGTAGATTTGCAGTTAAATTCTTCTTCTAAATTCAACAAATTCTCCCCACGCTCATTTTTCTGACAGTCGAGTGAAAATTAGGTTGAAAGGAAATGGAAATAAAGGTTGATTTTGGTGTTTAATCTCAGATGCACGATTACATTATCTTATAAACTTGTCTTTGGGATATATATAACGGTGAATAATTTGCTTCCTTACAGTACAGACAGAATGTTTAGATATAAAGCTCTCTGTCGTTTGATATTTCAGCTGCAAGGATAAAAGTGCACGACACACAGAGGTAGATTGTGCAATAGGTCAGCGTATTGCTTGACCAGCTAGATTGAGCTCTACAGCGTTTCTTTCTTTTTCCTTTTGGAGGTGGGCTGTGGCATGATGCAGCTAATTGCACGCCGCCCCAAGCAACGTAAAGATTGAATTTTGCCAGCTGGTTGTGGTCTTTGTGCCAGTCTGTCAGCGTTTCTGTCCATCTGGTTGAGTGATGCCGTCAGACTGGGCAGCCAGTAGGCCACTCATTACTCAAAGCGGCAGACACTGTCACTCCGCCCTTCAAGGTCACCGCAGGATACCATTAGCGTGACCCTTAAATGTCTGTATTTGTGCCTGTCTGCTTGCATTTCTGTATATGATAAAACAAATGGCTTACCTGAGCTGAGTGGAATTGCCTGCTCATCCCTGAAGCAAGTGCCATACTGCTAAAGGGAAGGATGTCGAGCCTAAAAATTGGATGGGTTTTTACCTGCTGGTGATCCCTCGAGGGGAGCCGGAGGAACCTTGAGTCCTTTATATCTTTATGATTCATGGAAATGTGTAAGGGACAGTGTTTGGGAGGAGGATGTGCCTACGACAGGGCCCAAGCCATTCATCATTTCACTTATTCCTTATGCTCAGTGCGATTAAATACTCAGCGTGAATCCTTGAATATATTTTTAGCTCGGCTTCATGTGGGAGCTGAATGTGTCCAGGAGAATATGAGAGCTGTACAGTGTGGGCTTTCATGCCTTTGTGCTCGATACAAAGAGAATACTTTTTTTTTATCCTCAGCCTTGTCCATCAGTGTTCGCTCTGACTGCACTGAATTATATTTATATCCTTCCTGGTAGGGTCATTAATGAAGTATGTCGGCTAATAAAAGGCAGATGTGCCGTGTTACTATAATTGGTCGTTTCTATCTTGATTTCTGGGCTGTGAGGCGTCCTTACGTAAGTGTATACTTACGGTGGGATGGTTTTAGAGGCTGACTGAGGAGCAAATTGCCTCATTAATAATGGAGTAATTTCAGGCCAATCATTACATCTGTCTTGTAGTGCCCTTTGCGATTGCATCAGGTGCCTCAGGCTTCTATTAGCTTGAGCAAATGGCATGCATTATTTACTTTGTGAAAAATAAGATCTGCTTATATTTGCTTCTTTTTAGGAAAAGAGGAAATCCAATCAGGCATCAGAGTTTGTCTTTCATCTGTTTTATAAAGCACATTCTCCACTGTGAGTGAAATACCAACCACATCCTGCAGAGCTTTAATCAAGACAGTCGATGGTCATGATGGCTGGAGGTAATGATTAGCCCAGGACTGATTTGTGAGGTGCATTTTTAATGTACTAAAGCTCGTGCTGTTACAATGCTGAACTATTTTGACTTGAATTCAGCAGATTTTTTTGTCGTGCTGAAGCTGGACGAGAGCTGCTGGAGGGAAGTGTGTGAGCTAGAGCGTACCATATCTGACTGAGTCATGACCACTGCTGCTCAGCCACCCAGTCAGCCCTCATCAATGCAATCCCCAAAATGGAGGCTGAGCCTCCCATATCGCACTGCTCTGTCTGTGCATGGATACCATGTCTGAGACATGAAATATTTTTATAATCCTTTACTGTGAGCTGCACATTGTTACATGTCACTGAGCAGTGAAAGTGTGAACATGTGAACAGGTTTGTGTCTCAGCACAGTGTGTTACTTCTGTATGTGTGTAGGACACAGTCTGCTGTGTGCACTGTGTCTGTTTTTGTTCAGAGTTTTCTTCCCTTTGTGTTTGTGCCAGCTGCTAATGTGTGTGCAGAGGGTTAGTCATAAGCAGCAGTCTGTATTTTGTGTGTGAGAGTCACAATAATTTGTTTGCACATGTGATTCAGCAGGTGTGCACACTACACAGCGTACATTAATGCAGTATGTTGAGGTAACATCCAGCTCTGTGGCAAACACACATGCAGCTGTCATATACACATGATGAGCAGAGGTATTGATGTTTTTGGTGATGTCGTGACACTGTGAGCTCATGAGGACACAGGATGTATCATGTGAACAGCCCAAAGAGCCCGTTGATACTTCCCGTAGCAACCCAGCCCCTCGTCTGAGCGCGTAAGATGGCTGCTGCTTCATCCAGAGGACAGGAAGGTGATGAAATGAGGAGTCTCTCTTCCTCACTTCATCTCAACAAGATGAGATGAAATGCAGAGAAGCAGGGAACATTCACCGAGGGTAAAGCTGGTGAGATTAAGGTGGGAGTGGAGGATGGAGGAACAAAGCAAAGCGGATAAGATGTGTTACAGTTAGCTGGTGTCTTTTTCTCCAGAACAGCACAGTTTTAGATTAGAGCAGAGCCAACAGGGCAAAAATGTCCATCTTGACAAGTAAAGTGAGAATCCAGTAATAAAGAGATATCCTCTCTGAACTGGGAAAAAACGGGAATTAGACAGCAGAACAAAACCCACACTTTTCTGGTCTGTTTTTTAAAAAGTAGGAACAATATGCAGGATATACTTGATATTGATCACTAAGTGTAAATGTAAGTAACAACTCATTCCTTGTTTTTTAACTATCTTAACTGTACACTTTCCCAGCGATGGTATACCCACTGTGACACTCAAGAAAAAAACAATCATATTGATCCTTTTGCACATTATTTATAAATGACACATATAAATGACTCTCGATTTTGTGAAGGCATTCATTTGGTGACATTTCTGTAGACGAAGCCCAGCCTTCGTATTTCCTTGAATAGTTTATTGATTGTGTGATTGCCTGTGCTGGTAGACTGGCTGTCTGGTTTTCATGCAGAATCACTGTTAAATTATAGCTTCACGTCACTATTACACAGAAGCTTCATAAATGGGAAGCCAATGATTTAAGATGTAGCATTAAATCATATTACTGTCATACATAGTACATACGCCTAATGGTGTACTGGTGCATGTGCAGCCTGTATTGACATTGTACAGCTATTATAAACTGTAAACTTGCTCTTCTCTAACTCAACACCCCCAGACCCCCCCAAGACCTGTGAGCAGACCTTGATGTGTAAAATCAGTTGAAAAGGGAAGAAGAATATTCCTTCACAAGATATTTACATGCAAAGTGCATTGCAGCCTTTTTTAATAATATTTCTATAACATTATTACTTTTGTAGGAGTCATCATCATCGTTATCGTCATTGTCATGAGTGTAATTTGTCGGACTGACAGGGCCATCTTTAAAAAACACTTTGTGTGTGCATGTGTGCACACTTAATATTATCATTAACAGAAGCCTAAAGAGTGATCAGTCTTTGGCTTTGTCAGACTAGATATTGATCAAGTTCTCCAGTTTGCTGATCTGTTCTATGAGGAGAACTCCTGATATTTGGACATGGATATCCTATACTCTTCAGATAATAAAAAGTAATATAGACTGTAAAGAAAATATCATTCGGTATTCAGAATTCGGTGTTACTCACCTCCTCTGCTCTCTACCTTTCTTTTAGCTGAGCACCGATGAATAAATGCCGCGTTTGCTGCCGTCGCCGTGGGTGTAATTGTATATTGTCAGCCATCACGGCATACGACACTGAGATTACGAATGTAGTAAGCAGTAGGCTGCTCTGACTCAGCGCTTCAGAGCTGTCCATCTGTCAGATTCAACACACCCACTCTCTCTTAAATCACACACACATACAGAATACCACACATATAGCAGCTCTATAGGCCCCTGTGCCACCTGGTTAAAGAACTGAATGTCACCAGCTGCGAGTATCAATCTGTGTAGCAGATCAGAGCAGCTGTAAGTCAATGTGTTCACAGTTTACATGTCTGCCTGAACAACACATTTTTAGTGAAGTCACGGATGTCGGTCAGCTGGTTTGTCCATCACTTCAGTCCAGACTGAAATTAATATTTTTAACTAAAGACCATCTCACAATGGGGTCACACCAGCTGGCACACCCATGAACCACCCCCATTTTTTTACTGTATCTTGAACGTTTGTGACGCTATCTCGCAGATAAAAATCTGTCTACAGGCAGACAGACGGACAGATGGACAGATGGTTGATGCACGAATGGACAGACAGACACAGACAGATATATAAACACCTAGCAAAATACTACAAATTACTTCTGTGTTAGTTCCCTCTACAAAAGGTGTCCCCAGGACAACATTTTACAATGATGACACACACAGACACAGAAACTAAAAACATTACCAGCCGGTGCTGTCATGGCTAGTAATAATGCACCAGGTCAGAGGGTTCTTGTACAATTTACAGCGTTAGTTGTGTCAGAATCTCTCATATCCAACCAAACTTGGTATTATACCTGAAACAACCCTAACCAAATCAATAATGAATCAAATCAAATCTGATGGGATCTAATTTGGACCTTGTGAATGAGAATCAAATTGATTCGGTAAATCAGTGGCAACACCCAGCTCTAGCTGCTAGCCTGCCTGTAGACTCCTACCTCGAGTTTGCGTCTGTGTGCGTGTAATCAAGCTGCATGTAAGCAGATATAGCCTCTGGCATTTTGAGATGAGTTTTTTGGGGGTGAAATGACAGAATAGGACTTGTTGTCTGTTGCAGCTCTCAGAAGGATTTTGTGTTTCTGCACAAAAGGATTTCTGACAGGCAGTTACCCCTGGCTGCCCCAGGTGTCAGTTAAAGGCGGGAGCACTGTAGCTCAACATCTTTCTTGGACTCTGTGAAACCTCTGGAAGCTCAATTTTAGGATATGCAGCGAAACAGAAGCCTTCTCTTGAGGCAGGATGACCACAATGTCAATATCCGCTGAGTCATGACTGACTCACAGGAACTGGTACAGTTCTGCCGGAGGATACTGGTGGAAAGGCCTTATAGTCATTTTCACCTACAGTGCAATCATGCAAATGGAGTCACTGGACTGTCTTGTGCAGTTTAGTTCCAAGACGGCAGGTTATTGATCAGGGCAGAGAGGGGGAGGACTGATGAGAGGGGGAGAGGGAGCAATGTCATGGGAGATTAGAGACAGAAGATATGAGGAGAGAGAAAAAGGTTTCAGTTTAACAGTTTGGACACTGCTCTGGGCCACAATAAAATGGATTTAGTACAAGAAGGGCAGCAGCAGGTCAATATGTGCAGGGACTTAATGTTTTATGGTTAAGATGAGGTAGTTTAAGTATTTTCTATGCACATTGTGATTCTACATGTGAGGAAGATAACTCTGAAGGTTGTGACAGCGGCCTACAGATCGTTTCTTTAGTATAGATTAGATTTTACAAGTGGAATATCAGCATGTGGTTGCATGCACATGTAATTGAGAATTTGAGATTCATGTTCATTTCTGTTGCCGGACCAAATAGCACCGACTCACACAAGGAAGTGTGACCAAAACTGAAGATGGCAGCAGTCAGCAGAAAATTCACAAACATCACAAACACTGCTCTCTGGTGGTTGGAAGAGCTTCACACGCTTACACACCCTGTCTGTCCCGTGCTGACAAAATGAACCAAGAAGGAATGTTAGAGAGACGGAAAATACAATTAGTTTGTTACTTTAGTATTTGTTCTTCGAATATGTTTCTAGATTGATACACTGCTTCTTTTAATCGTCCTGTGTTAATTGATTCAATAAATCAGAGCTGCAAATGGTGACTACTTTAATTATAGATTGATCTGGTAATTATTTTCTAAAATAATTGTTTGATCTGTTAATGTCAGAAAATAGTGAAAAATGTCCATCACAACTTTCCAAAGAGTGAGGAGACATCTTTACATGTCTTGTTTTGTAAAAACACACACATCCAATAGTCCATATCCAATCCAGTAAAATGAGCAAAACAAAACAAAACAATTTTGGTGCTTTAAATACGTGAATATTGGAGCCCTGGTGTGTGTGAGCCATCTTTTTGTTACTCATTTTGTAAAAACAGCAAAAAGATGTTCAATTTAATATCACATACACAAAAAAACACCTCAAATATATATGTTTGAGAAGCTGGAACCAGAGAATGATATTTTTTTCAGCATTGTTTATTAATTTTGTTTGAAAAAAATACTTAAATTGTTAATCAATAAATTAAAGTTGTTTTTTTTTTTTTTTTAACAAAACCCTAATACCTTATCTCATCATTATCTGATCAGTACTACACTACTACTAATGTCATTAAAGGGTCACTCCACCAATTTTAAAACATTAAAAGTGTGTTTACAGGTCTTGGGGAGTACTACTGCATATGTTAAAAAGTAGTAAAAAGCCTTTTATACCTGGTGCCTACATCACCCACAATGCCTCTTAACCACTGAGTGACATCGCTGGAGGCAATTCATCAGATTACATGCAGCTTCCTCTGGAACCACAAAAGGCTTTATGCTACTTTTTTCACATAAGCAGTCACCCTTTAATGCTACTACTGTACTAGCACTGTGGATATTTAAACAAGTGTAATGTGGAGGTTGTTCATGACTATGAATATTAATGTTAATACTAATAACAATGTTGGATCTCTAATACCAGATAAGTATGTGTGATCATAGTTGATTTCATTGGAACCATTTTTACAGCCATTTAAAAACGCATCTTCATCTCTTTCCAGAAAGGTAACCTCGGTGATAAGTCACATTTTGTCTGTAGGTGTAATGTGAATATGATCAGACAGCTGGACAGACTGAAGGCTGGCTCTCATTTGAAATCTCTGGCTGCTTCGTGTTGATCATCCGTCTCTGTTGCATCATGCTCTGACGCTCTGTTTTTACCATACATTTGTTCTGTTTCTGTTCATTCTGCCCATGCTCTGCAGCTGCTGGATGCCAGGAGAACCAAGGTTTGTCCCTATGTTTGCAACACGTGTTGTGTGCACAACATAGAGTCACCTGCAGTGTGCTGTGTATTTTCAGACACCTGGCAATCCCTTTGCACTGTTACAACCTCCTCTCCTATGAAAGTGGATTATTTCCAGCAGTTCAGCCTGCCTCCTTCTCCTGTCAACCCTCATATGTTCCCCTGTAAACACTGTAAAACTACAAAGAGTGATTTGTTTGTTTAATCGTGTCGATATGAACGTGTGTAGTGCTCCATCCCTCTGTAAAAACCACAAACCCTACAACCCCAGACCTCCTGTAAGTGGGTTTTATTTAACTGTAAGAATCTGTTTCTTTTCCTCTGAGTCTTGTTTGGGCCTTTTTCTGGACATGGATCGACTTCTCTCTGGAGATACATGCTGGAAGAACGTTTCATAAAGTCAGTCTGTGACAGAAACTCAGCCCTAACATTGTTCTCCTAAACTTTGAACCAATAAGATATATTAGGCTTAATAGTGTGTGTTTTTATTGTATTTTATTCTGGACACACACAAAAAAATTCTCAGACAAGCAGCACGCCTTCATCAGGACGCCATCCATGTCCACCACTTGCAACTGCCCATCTAATTAATCATAAGCGTACCATGTTTTATTACATGATGCTTGATCATCTTGCAGAGCCCTTTCATCTTAACTAGATGCCTCCTCTGAGGTTTGAAACACAGTATTTGTATCCAGGCCTGAGTGTCAGAGAGCAAAGACCTCTGCTGCACTGCCGGGAATCATCAGGGTGGTCTTCTGCTTTGATTAGCAAGTTAACAACCTCATTAATTCTGCCCACATGACTAAAAACAGAGCAACATTTCACAGCACACTAATCAAGTAATAGGTGTGACAGCTTTGATTTATTTCAATATATTTAAAAGAATCTCTGGCTGTGATTCCAAAGGATCTAAATTTGATTCTTCTTCCAGAATAAAGAAAAAAAAAAATCCTCAAAAAATCCATACTATCTTTTAACAATACCAGTTTCAGTCTATTTGCCTTTAAGAATAGGTAAGTGATATGTTCCCTGTGTTTGACCTGCATTTTTCCACAGAACTGTGTGCAACAGCACCTCAGAAGTGTGTTTATATGTGTAGTGTTATCATGAAACCCTTTTTCCTAAACTTTATTACAATAATTATGTGTTTGTATGCATGTGTCTGAATTCCGTCAGCATCTCCAGATGACCATCCAGGCTCTGCAGGATGAGCTGCGCACACAGCGAGACCTGAACCACCTGCTGCAACAGGAGAGCGGTAACCGCTCCGCCTCCGACCACTTCACCACCATCGAGCTGACGGAGGAGAACTTCCGTCGGCTGCAGGCCGAACATGACAGGCAGGCCAAGGAGCTCTTCCTGCTGAGAAAGACCCTGGAGGAGATGGAGCTGAGGATCGAGACCCAGAAACAGACACTGGGCGCCAGAGACGAGTCCATTAAGAAGCTGCTGGAGATGCTGCAGAGTAAAGGGCTGCCCCCGGGGCCGGGCAGGGTGTCTGAGGAGGAGGAGCAGGAGAGAGCCAGGCGCATCGCTGAGGCAGAGGCGCAGCTCGGACACCTGGAGGTCATTCTGGATCAAAAGGAGAAGGAGAACATCCATCTGCGAGAGGTACTCTATGGACAGATATGAATGTATTAAATTTACTGTATAACACTTAAAATTAGCTGTTTTGTTACTTTGCCACCACTAGAGGGCAGTGCAGAGTGTCATGTAATCAATATGCTCTATGCTGCTGCTCATACTGTAGCATATTGATTATGAAATGTAAAGTGAAAACTGCAGATCAGTTGCATGGAATATTTTAAATGTTTAAAGACAAACGTTATGTGCATTTATGGTGGGTTCAATGATCCTCCTTTCAGTAGAGGTGATAACACAATGTTGTGTGTTTTCTTCAAGGAACTGCACAGAAGAAATCAGCTGCATCAAGATCCAAGCAAAACCAAGGCCCTGCAGACCATCATAGAGATGAAAGTAAGAGCCTGACTCACAATATACAGCCTGATTATAGTCACATGCCGCAGATACTATTAGAACTTTATTCTTGATAATTATTCTTTTAAATTACGCTTCATGGAGTAATTCATATGAAGTCATTGTAATGCCTCTGCATTGGCTGGAGGCAATAATTATTTGTCCATCCGTCCGTGTCTCACTCTCATGACTGCGGATATCTCCGGAACGCCTTGAGGGAATTTCAAATCTGGCATAAACATCCACCTTCACAAAAGGATGAACATGACTGAATTCAAAGGTAACTGGGACCTCACGTCCGTCCCATTCTCGTAAACATGACACATCGGGAACACCTTGAGATGGTGTCACTACACTTGGCACAAACAGTGTACTCGAGGATGTCATTGTTTTTCCCTGCTGCTGTACTGTCTGATGGCAGTGGGTGCTAATGAGTGCCTGAGGCTCCTATTATACACCTGAGCGAGATGATCCGGTGAGCTGCCACACCTCGTCGTATTGAAGACGATTGAAGGGTTTTCCTAGATGGGTTTGATTATGCCCCTCGTCCTCCTCTCTGCAACTGCTTCCATACTGTCCTGTTCCAGCCTGACCACTGCCCTCCAGCCTCGATGCCACCACTACGAGGAGGAGAGTGCTGGCCACTACAGATTGATAGAAGATCTGCACACACTGAAGGATTTAAATCTCCTCATGAAGAGCAGTCTGCTCTGTTCCTTCCTGAAGAGGGCTGCAGTGTTGTCCAGTCCAGTTTGTTTTATTTGGACCCCGAGGTCTTCCTCCCGCCGGATCACAACAGAGAGTCTGCTGTTCATCTGGAAGTCCAACACAAGCTCATTGGTTTTTGTTGATATTGAGCACCAGGTGATTGTCGTTGCACAATGTCTCTGTCAGTCCTCTGTACTCCTCCTATTATAGTCTCTCTGGAAATTATTCACTGGAATCATGTCAATATACAAAATACACATGGACTGCCTGTATAAAATAAGGGATGTTAAAAGACAGATGTTGTATTCATGTGTTTGAGTCACTGACATTTTCAGGCCTTTTATTATGTTAACCGCCGCATGTCTCAACAGAGGCCCACGCCGGCGTGTGTTCTGCTGAATCTATTGTTGTCATTGCGATCATCAGCAGCTGAGTCAATAGTCAACACACTGACACATCTCTCCATCTCTCCTCCTCGCACACAGACATGCAGACACACTGTTTATCTGCTCACAAGGCGGTTGTGTAAACATCAACAAGAATCAATATTACTGTTCAACATTACAGCTGTCGTGGTTCGCTGAGGAGGCGCAAGCAGCTCCAGTCGTGCCAAGCTGCATCACACTTGTTTCATGACAAGAGATGGTGTATTAACTGTTGACGAGACACTCTTCAATATTACAGACCGTCTGAAAACATCACAGAATGTAGGTCCATCATTTCAGCTTAGTTTTGTGCAGAGGGGCTTTGCTTGTCTCTTTCTAGAAATCATGACCCGTTTACTCATAATAATCCACAGACATTCTTGTGAGCATGTAGGAACTATTTTCTTTCTGTATCTCCACCCAAAAGGAAGCACGCATCTACTCATGGACCACAGGCAAGCTTACTAAGCTAGCTAAGATAGCTAACCTTGCAGCTAACCCGAGGTTGACGGCATTCATTTTTACATCCTGTGCTTTCACGCACAAGCACAAGCACAAGCACAAGCACAAGCACAAGCCTCTTCTCCATGAGTAGATGCATGCTTCCTCTTGTGGGGTGATCTGGTTGGCAGGTGTAGAAAGTATATTTACTCAAGTACTGTGCTTAATTACAATTTTGAGGTACTGCTACTTCATACTTCCACTACACACTACATTTTGAGGGTAAATATTGTCCTTCTACTCCACTGCATTTATTTGATAACTTTAGTTACTAGTTACTTTGCAGATGCCATGCTGCATCAGAGCCATTTTAAGATTAATATATTTTATCTGCAATTTAAAAAAAACAGTGCTGATTCTGATCATCAGAAAAATGTATACAGTCTGTACATACATGTAATTAAATATATAATTTAAATATATTTTTTTTTTCTTTCTTAACTTCAGTACATATATTTCCAGAATATTACTTTTGATTCTTAAAAGCATTTAATATCAGATACTTAAAAAGTTTTACTCAAGTACTACTTGTATCAGCAACTTTCACTTTGACACAAAGTAATATTTTAATACAATATCATGATTTTTACTGGGTCATAAGTATGACTTTTGGGTACTTTTTACCATACTGGTTCCTACATGAAACGTTTCTTAAAGAGCTCTGTGGATTATCTTCAGTAACTGGGTCATGATTTCTGGAAAGAGACGTTGCTGTTGAGATTTAAAATATATTTTTTTAGCACTTTGAGCTGCACAAGCCGAGTGCCATCTAGTTCCATTATACATATACATACGTTTTTTTCCCCCCATAAGTTTTCTTTTAGATTTAAAAACTGCTTGAAGACACCAACTATTCCAAGCTGATTTCTAGCAAAATGTGTATCAAGTGATGCACAAGATATTTAGAATTTTCCTATTTGATGTAAGCAGATCGTGCAGGTCTTAACATGGACTCTTAGATTTGAATCATACACTTAAAATATAATAGTGAAATATATTCA
Organism: Pagrus major; assembly: GCF_040436345.1. Classification (NCBI taxonomy): domain Eukaryota; kingdom Metazoa; phylum Chordata; class Actinopteri; order Spariformes; family Sparidae; genus Pagrus; species Pagrus major. The sequence continues at coordinate 18,692,165 of NC_133220.1, forward strand.
GGAACATGGAGGAAATGTATGTGATGTTTTATGCAACTTTATAGCTTCAGGGGAAATTTAAGGGACATTTACACTAAATAATGAGACAAACATTCACTTTACATTAGAAAATATTAAGAAGATAGACTGGGATTGCAGTTTTTAAGACCCCACCCACCACCATCAAGTGTGGTTTTAGCTTCCAGTTCAGCTCATTACAAGATACATACATCTGTTTTGCATTTTCTTAACATGCAAACATGTTTAAATTCTGTTCTTAAGGTGAACATGTTGATTCAGATCGACACTTGTTGTACGGCTGATGTGTACAACAAGTGTGGATCCACCGCTGTAGACACCACCAGCCTCACTGCAGAGGCCTGACATCACTTCCTCAAAATAAATCATGACATCATCGCTGAGCTGACACAGCCCCTCGCACTCGGCTGCATCGGCGCTGTGCAGGCCCCAGCTTCTCCTCCGGCGCGGTCACGTGACATCTGTGCTCTGGGATCCTGCTGATTTGCATACAGAGCGAGGGAAGACCCGCCTCCTCCTCCTCCTCCTCCCCCCCTCTTCCTCCTGTGCCGTGCCGGAAGACCCAGCATCTCTCCTCTCTCCCACTGCTGTGTTGATGCTGATGGAAGCACGAATAATCCTTCCTCCCTCCCTCTCTCCCTTACATCTCTCCCGCCCTCTCCTCCTCACTCACCAGAGACAGTGCACAGCATATAGCCTGCCTGCTGCTACCATGGAAACAGGTGTGGTTGTTTATGACAGTGAGAGGCCAGTATGCAGGGAGATAGATAGAAAGAGAGACACACAGAGGCGGGGGAAGAGAGATAAAGAGCCAGATTTACTGACCAGGTCGATGTACCAGTGATTACATGTGGATGGAATAAAAATCTCCCTCCTTTGAAGGTACGGTGTCTTGTCTCTAACGCAGCGATATTACTTTATTGATGTTCGTCTTGTAACATGGAGACTGAGGTGAGATGCAGCGGCAGGGCGAAGTGCATGTGCATGTGCAGTGCTCATGCATTGAAGCCAACACCTCTGAGCCCTCTCGGATAGTCTATCACTCCTCATTACGATACATTACCCATGTTCCTCTGCAGTGGGCTACGACTGACCCTGCCAATGGCCAGAAGTTCATAAGTTCAGAGCCACTAGGAGGAGAGAAGGAGAGACACAAAAAGAGAGAAAGGCAGGAAGGAACAAGGTTGCTCTGTGCTCTGCTGGAGGGGGAGATGAACCATGGCTAATCTTAAAGACGTTGTATTATTTATTTAAAAAGCTGTGAAGCTAAAGCTGCACTCACAGGCGCAGTCCAGAGACTGGATTCTGCATTGATCTGCAAGCAACTACGGCAAAAAGCTACGGCTTGTTACTTTTCTTCCTCTCCGTCTGCACGTTTTTCTCCTGTCCTGGCTGATCTCTCCGTGCTGGATGTGCGCTCAATATTTCCCAATGGTGATTAATCCTCTGAGCTGCTGCAAAGAGCTGGGTAGAGGGCTTCTGATTTCACCGACAGATACTGCAGTTGCTCTCACCCGCACCAGAGAGCTTCCTCCAGTCTCTCTTTATCTCGCTGTCTCTCTGTCTTTTCGCCTCCCTTTATCTCGTCTGTTGTTGTCAGTCTCTCTGTCTGTCCCGGACTCTTGTCGCTAGTTCAGCTTTATTTGCAGCATTGCAACTTGTGGACATGCCAGGCAGGGTTTTGAGGTGTGTCTCCTCTGCATGTTTGTGTGTAGGACACCAAAATTGCCTCTCTGGAGCGCAACATTCGAGATCTGGAGGATGAGATCCAGATGCTGAAGGCGAACGGCTTACTGAACACAGAGGACAGAGAGGAGGAGATCAAACAGATGGAGGTCTACAAGAACCACTCCAAGTTTATGAAGACTAAGGTAGATACCGTCTGCGCTAATGCATGCGTGTAGAAAAACAGTGAAAATATGGCTGAAAAACAAAGACGATTGTGTTGTTCGGGGTACAGGCAGGCATGCGCACAGAGAATACTAAATGAAGTGTCACCTAAATTAGCTGCTTTAGTGTTTAGTGTCATCAGCAAAGTGTCCTGTTGGCAGCTATCTGCTGCTTTTTGAGCTCAGTGTCAAGGATTCGAAAAACGGCTAAATCAGCAAGCGCATGCTGTTTTATGATAAAATCCTGAACTTTTCTTTCTTAACTATGTGTTAAAGCTAATTACTTTATTATTCTGCTACAGACAATTGTAATGCACATTGTTTCGAGAAAAGCGTGCCAGTTTTATTTGTCTTTAGTTTTGACACCAGTCAGTGTTTACATTCACACTCCATGACGACAGGTTGTATTTGCAGCTGGTGTGTGTCAGTAGTTGCAGCTACACTGTAAAGACACTTGCAAACCTACAGTGCCTGAAATCTGTAATGGTGTCAAGGTGTGTGTGTGTGTGTGTGTGTGTGTGTGTGTGTGTGTGCGGGTGTGTGTGTGTGTCTTCGGCTCTCTCGGGCTCATATGTCTCTCCGGAGCTTTGACTCTGTGTTTACATACGGCTCCTCGTATTAGTCGCCCAGGCGCAGACCAGCCACAGTTTTGTTATTCTATTTTTAGACCTCTTTTCATCAATCATGAATAGAGATGATGTATAATATATGATGAATGCAGGGGAGTCAGTCCCAAATGCATTTTTAATGAGAGAAAAGCGCGTTGATGAAAATAGTGCAAAAGCTGCACTGACTAGCTCAGTGTTTGGGAAAAAGAGGTTCCTCACTCTTTTTCACTGTGATGCTAAAACATTACTTTGCTCATATTGTTGTCTGTTTCACACATCGGCAGATTGACCAGCTGAAGCAGGAGTTGTCGAAGAAGGACTCGGAGCTGCTGGCCCTGCAGACAAAGCTAGAGACCCTCAACAACCAGAATTCAGACTGCAAACAGCATATCGAGGTGCTCAAAGAGTCTCTCACTGCCAAGGAGCAACGTGCTGCCATCCTGCAAACAGAGGTACTAAAAAAATCCTCCATTTGTTTGTACACATACAGTAAAACACCCTAACAGTACACTGCCTCTGAGCAAACTGAGCAAATAATAGGCTTTCCCTGGGTCCGAGGCTTATTACTGCACATCAGATCAGCACTTCATTTACTTTGGGACTTGAAGCCAACTGCGCCGTGACTCAGGGCGCCACCAAAAGAAACGGTAATGCGCAGTGTACTGTCACAGCACATCCAGTGAAGATAAAAAACATCAAAAAGCTCCAGGAATAAATAAATAACTGTGGAAGCTTTACAGTTACCGTGATGACTGAAGATCACCACATTGATAAATACGCGCTCAGCACCTGTGTTTTTCTGCAGCTGCACAGAAATTAAGTTAAGATGAATAAATACTTGAAAGCCAAAGTCTTATAACTCCTATAAAGCTTTTTATTCAGTTACGCGTCACATTAAACAAATTAGTATTATTAGTGTATATATATAATATTATATTATATATAATATTAGTATGTGGTCTTCATTCTGTGTCGTGCTTCAGGTGGATGCTCTGCGTCTGCGTCTGGAGGAGAAAGAGTCCTTCCTGAACAAGAAAACCAAGCAGCTGCAGGACCTGACGGAGGAGAAGGGCACTCTCGCCGGAGAGATCAGGGACATAAAGGACATGCTGGAGGTCAAAGAGCGGAAGATCAACGTCCTGCAGAAGAAGGTGAGAGTCAGAGTTGAGAGAAAACACTCACTGTTGAAAGGTGGAGCTGCAATGATTTGTCCATCAATTGATTAGTCAATCGAAAGAAGATTAATTGCTAAATTATTTTTATAATTGACTAATTGTTTGGGTAATCTTTGTGATGAGCATTTTTCACAAGTTATAACGGAAACAATCGTTAGGTGCAGCCTTATTGAAAGTACTTGAAGGGATGGAAAGTTTGAACGTGGCAATATGAACTGAGGAAAATGTTGCTGACGTTATTTATTGGTTACATCAAACTATTTAGGCGAAGATCTTTGTAGGTTTACTACCACTTCTTCATTCTTGTGTCCTGGACTAAACCAGTCCCTCTGTAAAAATACAAAGCAGAGTGGTTACTCACTCCATTAAGAGTGAGAGAGTCTCTGTTGCGCTCAGGGTGAAAGTGTCCATAGAAAGAAAGACAAGCAAGAAGATATTTCTGCCTCACTGGCTCTAGTGTGTGTGTGTGTGTGGTTGTGTGTCTGTGTGCTATAAATACTCACAGTGTTACTCTCCCTCTCACCCTGACCTGCTCACCCATTCCCTTTGCTTTTTTCCCTCCTCTCTTGTTCTATAACACCGTCTCTCTCTCATCTGTCCACTTTTATCTCTCGTTGTCATCTCTTGTGATTTCTAGATATTTGTTTTCCGTCTGATGTGTTTATTTTGTTTCTCTTAATAGTTTTTACATTTGCCTTAATGCACAATTTTGTATTTGCTCACCGGTGGCAGCTTGATTTATAATCCATTCTACTCTTAATCTACTTCTCAAACTCCTCTTAAAAGTCTGACGGTTTCTTTTTGAAGCGGAGACTGCTTTGTTGTAAAGCCTCAGCATATTTCAAGCTATGAACATGACGTTGTCTGTAGACAGTATTAATCTTCAAAGACTTTTGTAAAGTCCAGCTATTACAACATGTCATGCTATTTACCTCTATTTCTCTGCCTTTTTCCCCCTCTCCTCTGTGCCACCACCATCCTCACGGCCTCCTCCTCCCGGCATCAGATTGAGAACCTGCAGGAGCAGCTGCGGGACAAAGACAAGCAGCTGGGGAACCTGAAGGACAGGGTCAAGTCTCTGCAGACCGACTCCAGTAACACAGACACTGCCCTGGCCACCTTGGAGGAGGCGCTGTCAGAGAAGGTGTGCTGCATCACCGTGACATTAGAGTGGACGCAATGAGTGTGAACATCTGCTGCATGACTAAAACATTATCATAAAGGTTATTTTAATGAAAGTGTACAGTCGGTGTCTGTCCCACTGACATGAATTAAGTGTATAATCACGGCCTGTTTATGGATCAAACTGCTAAAAATGAAATTTTGGACTTAAAGCAACATTATGTAACTTTTTGACCTTAAAATAACAGCTTCAAAATCATTTTGATGGTACAGTGTCTTGTTATAGGGTGAATGCACTATGTAACTTAAGTGAGATGGTAGGATCACAGCGTTGCAAGTTTTCAACACATAACATTGTTATGACATAATGAGTTTTGTTTGTAGTCAGCACCTACATTACGTCTGACAAATTGTTACAGACCTGGGATTTGTATTTACGACAGTGCTGTTTCACTTAGAAAATGTGGGGGGCGCCAAATCGCACAAAATGCCAATTTCTACATAATGTTGCTTTAAGGGAATAGTTCAACATTTTGGAAAATAAACATAATGCTTTCTTGTAGTCACGTGAAGCATATAAAGCTTAGCCAGATCTCAACCACGTCATTGTCACATTATAAAACATAATTACAACTTGCACAATAAAGATACGATGTGTACAAATCTCGAGAGAGCTTCCCAAACCTACAGTTACCATCTAGCTTTGAACAAAGCAACCAGCAGAAACTCCGGGATGTTACTGAAGAAACAGTCACATAATCCCCCATAAAACTGCTAATGGTCATTTTTACATTACTTCAGTTTTTGTAAAAGATAATGTGTTGATTATTGAGCCTTACAGAGTCAGGCTAGGTGCATGCTAAGCTAAGCTAAGTTAGCCAGCTGATGGTGGTTGCTGAATCCTTGCGTGTGTGCAGTGTACAGACATGTTTGGTATCAATCCGCACGTCTAAATCTCAGCAAGAAAGCTAAGAAGCGTATTTCTTCTCCCTGAGGCAGATAAAAGTTATAATCCTTTACTTTTACTCCTGGTTGCAAACAAAATTTCCTAAAACTCAAAGATGCCACCTAAAGTGCTGCTCTTAAAGCTTAATCTTACGCTTCGCTGTCAGTACGAGTTAATCACTTGATAAATGTGTCTCATTGCTCCCACTCAGCAAAACTCAAACTTAAAGGTAATTCTTCAGTGTAATACTTTTAATTCTGTTTTTTGTGGTTGTGTGTGTGTGTGTGCGCGTGTGTTAGGAGAGGATTATAGAGCGTTTAAAGGACCAAAGGGAGAGGGAAGACAGAGAACGTCTGGAGGAAGTGGATTCCTACAAGAAGGAGAACAAGGATCTGAAGGAGAAAGTCAACAACCTGCAGATAGAGTTAACAGAGAAAGAGGTCAGTGAGTATGCATGGAGAGCTAAGAGACTTTCTTTTTATGTGAGGGTGTAGGGACGTGTCCACATGACTGCGTATTATCACACATGCAGCGCCTTTATGTTTCTCTACCCTAGTGTACTGCACAGTGTGCCGTATATTGTAACTTTTTCTGTCACTAGGCTTTTAAATGACATTTATGCCGCTGCCTCTGGCACTCTGGCCTAGTTAGACCTCCTGGTTTGAACCTGCTGTCTGTCCACCTGCAGTCAAGTCTCATCGATTTAAAGGAGCACGCTTCATCGCTGGCATCCTCTGGCCTCAAAAAGGATTCAAAGCTCAAGTCCCTGGAGATCGCCATCGAGCAGAAAAAAGAGGAGTGTAGTAAGTTGGAGACGCAGTTGCAGAAGGTAAGTGTGCTCATCACAGTGCAGAATCACTCACATGAGCACAGGATAATGTGTAGATTTGACATATAATGTATATTTGTATGTAGATGTACAGTTTATGTTAGTGTCATCACAGTTCGAAAATCAGCAAATAATTCAAAGGTTACACATAACAGAAGTACCTACAACCTTCAAACACAACGATTATACAGCGGTTCTACAGTACAATTTCACAGTCATCCCTCCTTTTTGTTATTTTGGACTCAAAGCTCCATCATTTTGTCAATAGCTTTGTGGCAGTGAAAGGTGCAAAGAGCGATTCTGGAGAAAGTTGATTTTTGTGTCTCATTCCCAGATCCTCTAACGCGGATGCTTTGGGTTACACTTTGGGCTGTTATGGGCCACCCACCAACACAAAGCATCTGTATCTACTGGGGATTGATACTCAACAATCAGTTGTCTTATAAATTGCACCTTTAAAGATGGAAATGTTCTCAGTCCTATTCAGAGCAAAAAAAGCCTCCACAGTTCAGTGAAGTTCAGTAAAGCTAGCGGCCCTCACACATGACCTAGTTGTTGCAGTGTGTCCTGCACCGTTGGCATCAGTCAACCCTTGTAGATGGCTTTTGGCCGATTGAGCGTGTAGAGCAGCTCGATGAGAGAAATCAGTCTGATTGGCTGTTCACCCACTTGAGTCTGTCACTGTAGTATCCATGAGTTCACCCATTTAGCGCTGATTCATCTTCTGCCTTCTTGCCAGTGCCATGTACAACTTTTTTATCAGACATATCCTTGATTAGATCCGCAGCTCAGAGTTTCTGTTTTCCCTTTTTGAGCGACAAATACAGACTCCTGTCACTTGGATGTACGGAGAGGTATCTCCTCTCATGCATTTAGCCGTGGGCTAACCGCCGTCTTTGGCTGAGACACAGGCAGTGTGAGGTGACGCAACTGTCAGCCTTCATGGCCACTAGTTCTTTGATGTCGTTTGGTGTGTCTGAGTCCTGACATGATACCAGGGCAGTCTACCATAGTGAATACATGTTCATACAAATGTACAGTTGTTGGCATTACAATCTTACTACAAGGTCCATGTAGTAGCAGTTCTGGACCTGATTGTATGACATGATCTGCATTTGAAATCTACACCTAAACTCAAACAATACCATAACAACATCAGGATATGTATCAAAATGATCCGTGATTCCCTATAACTACTAGGCCGCAGAAAAAAATGTATAAACAAATAAAATTGGTAAGAAACAAAATAAAATGAAAGAATATAAAACTATTATCATGTGTTTCAAACAGGGAGATTTTTTTTTATTGTTGTTGTTATACGGATCAGGAATGTCCTCAGATGATTTCAAGAGGTCCAGAAGGAAAATTGCCTATTTTAGTTGTGATGAATGCTTTGACTTTGATTGGACTGTGGAGGGCTGCCCTGAATGAAGACTGTAGAGATGTCCTTGTGTTAATTGAACAGAACTGTAGATAAAACACCGGAGCTGTGTGTCTACTGTGAATAAATGAATTAGCTCACTGTGAGCCCAGGGAACACTTTTAACTTTTTAACAGTTAGAGACTTCACAAATACTCAATTATACTTTTATTCTCAGTATTAAAAGAGTTTGGTTGAATGCTCATTTAGTTCTCCTGCTTTATGTGAAAACTGTGAAAACCCACAATCCTTCGTCAAACTAATTCCTTGTTTGAAAAAAGCAAACTCCTGTAAGTATCACTGAACCTGCCTCATATAAAACACAGTTAATGAGGGTGAGGCTACCGTCATGCTCTCTCCTGTAACAGGCTGCAGTGCTTTGTTCAGGCCGCTGTAGGGAGCAGTCAGTCCATTAAATACCTCCCCCCCCTCCATAATCCTCCGACTGTCCCCGTGTCTGTTCCTCTGCATTTGTCTGTGATGTGTTGCCTTTAACGTGTAACAACATCTGCTTTACTGAGGCTATGTTACTGCTCTGTAAAACATGTACTGTAACATGTCTCATCCTGCTCTTCTCTCCTCTGGCTCCAACGAAATCCTAACACTTTACTCTCCCGGGTTTCCCCACTCCCTTCCTCGACCCCTCCCTCCGTTTGCAATGTAGCAAGCTGAGCAGCTATTCAGTCACATGAACAATCCTGTAAGTCCCTCTCTTGAGCTCTCCTGGGCACATATTGAAAGCATGAGGACACTAATAACTTCTTTGAAACATGCTAGATGGTGATCATGCCGGCCCCCAGCACAGGTTCTGCTTTCACCCACCGACCCACCCAGATGCATGTTGGTCATCGCACTGTACTGGTATAATGGGCTTTATGCTGCACTCAGAGTCTCATTATGCTACTGTTTGTGTTTGTGACACATGTGGTGAAACTGGTGCTGCATATACAGTATTTTAAGTTCACTTTATTTGGTCAGTTGGAGTTGAACGCTATGCAGTGAATCTGTTTATTTGTAACTTTTTGAATTGTGGCTCTGTAGTTGGTTTATCTGTGATTTGTTTGTTTAACTGCAGTGAGATTTTCCTATGCTTGCGCACAAAGATCTGCACACTCAATGCAAGAACTGACTACGTTTTCCATCACTTAACATCAGTCGACTGGGAACCAGACGGATCTGCAAGCACATGTTTCATTTGCTCTGGCAGATACGTCTGGTCTCTCTCCAATTCAGAAGGATTACCCTGAGACCTGGCCTGTGTCGGGCCACTCACAACGGTTTATCTAATATGGGTTTTTATACTATTATGCGACAGTGGAGCGCCACTCGTCCTGATTTGAAAAATGACATTTCACTGCGCTCATTGGTTGTAGGTCTATCCAACTTGGATCAAACTGTCAAAAATCTTGAATCTTTTCAGAAACATATTTTCGTTAACTGTTTAGCTATAATTTGAGAACGTTTGTGACCAGATCGCCATTTTTTTCCTGCTTGAAAATGGACCAAGCACTGTCCTAACTTGCATGTGTCGCTCAGCGCTATGTTACACGTTTTGTTGCAGGCATTTTGTTCTGCGCCCGTTGTTGACGCCCCTTGGAAATCGGAAATGAACTGAGAGCTTCCTGACTAATATGCATTTGCGAATTAGTCTGGCGATGTCAGGTGACTCCATCAGTGCAAATGTTGAGTACAGGATATCCCAGAGCTTTCAACTGTGTTTTGTCATGCAGTGACACATGGTAAGGGCAGCTCAGAATGACTATCATGGCCAGAGGTTAACTTTGAGTTTCAGATGAGTCGAAGGCAACATGCACACCATTTGCTTTTTTATGGTGCAGAGAATCAATTCCCCCTCAAAATCAATTCCAATAAAAAATAGTAATTTTAACATTTTTTTCCTTTTGCATTGATTTATTTAAAAAAAATGAAAAGATGTCTTGAGAAACATCAACCTCTTTTTTTTTAATAACTGAGTGCAGAGGTAAAAAAAACAAAAAAACAAAACAAATGTGTGCAGAAGTGACTCATTTTCAATAACTCATCTCTTTTCACACCAGGAATGAACTGTGAAACCAAATTTCTTCCATCAGTCGTTACTAAATTATATTTGACAATGATATTATGTATGATTTTCTATGTTTTTGGTGTATGACTTTATTCGGTATATTTTAGGATCCCAGTAAATGTCCAAGTCAAGACTGTATGTTGTTTCAAGGGATGCACTGATAATGACTTTTATAGCTGATACCAAAATACAAAAAGACTTGGCACATCTAAATCATGGTTGAGTAGGAGAGGGACGAGTAGACCAAACACTTGCAAACAAACTCCCGCACACTGACAAATCCATTTGCCTGATGATGGCCTAGTACCGAAACACTGCAAATAAATATTGTGTGGGAGTTTGCCTGCAATTTTGTGAAGCTTTCTGTAAAATTGCAGGTGCAGAATAGTTTTAATTATACTGAGGTCATGGATTTTTCATGATGCTTTCATTAAAAAATGTAATACATCACAAAAGGAGGATAAATCAATACAGAAAGGAATCAGGAGAATAACCTAAAGTAAAGTTCCTACAATCTTCAATTGCATAAAAAAACATAAAGAGCTTAAAACTCATCAAAATCCACATATAGACACACAGGCTGTATGGAACTTATTTTTAATTTAATGTATATTTCACAACAATATTTCACAATCTGAGACAACTCGCTCCTCATGCTTGAAATATGAAACCTCTCGATTGCCGACAGATCGACTCGGTCCCTGTTGCTTCTGTTTCCACATTCTTTTGACTGACAATCACAAAGACTGTGCAGCTTCGTTGGGTTTGCATGACATGGTCGACCTTGTTGCATGTTGTCTCTGTCAGTGTTGCCACGCTTCCCTCTCGTCTCAGTGTGGTGGTGCGGTTTAGCTGAGGTACCGGCCGTGGTTGGAGATCACTGCAGTGTTTTGGTGGATGCTCTCTGGCTCTGTATAACTCCTGCACCTCTGCGACCTGTGTTGACATGTGTGGCTGCATATTGTCTCGAGGGTGATGTGTTCCACTGTAATGTGCTTCATGGAGAGTTACAAACTGTTGCAACAATGGCGAGATGAGTCCACACTGAGCTCTTATCAGCTTGTGACGGACAGTATCATGATCTAGCTTTTTACTGCCACTGATTTGTTACTGTTTTTTCCTTTTTAAAGTGCAGACACACAAACACAAACACACACAGTCCTGTATTCTGCATACTCACCAAGTGTCTGGGAGTCTCAGAGGGCTGTTAAATGGAGCTAAATAATAGCTCTGTTAAAGCTAATGAGGCGGCACCAGTAATGACGCCCTCGTCCACAACATTTCACTCTGCTTTCTTCCTTCAGAAAGAGAGAGAAAGAGAGGGGAATAGTTAATATAAGACACTGATGGACTGCAATGTACTGTGTGTATCTCTCTTCCATCAGCAGTAAAACATCCTGTGCTGTTAACTGAATGGCTGTCATGACATTATGATGTTAACTGAGTGTATCTTTGGTTGTGTGCATGTGTGCATGTTTGTCTGTTGGTGTCTTCTCCTGGCGTGTGGATGCAGAAGGCCCACGAAGTGGAGCAGCAGTCCGGTCCCAGAGGGAACCCAGAGTATGTGGACCGAGTGAAGCTGTTGGAGAAGGAGGTGAGCTACTACAAGGACGAGTCCAACAAGGCTCAGACGGAGGTGGAGAGACTCCTGGACATCCTGCGAGAGGTGGAGACCGAAAAGAATGATAAGGACAAGAAGATCGCTGAGCTGGAAAGGTAATTAAATCAGTAATTCAGTAATTACTCCCTTTTGTTGTTTGCTGTTGTTAGAATGACATAGAAATAATGGGTATACTTGTATGCTATTTCAGCAAAATTGCTACATTATTACATAACATTAATTTGGCTTTTTGTCCAAAGAGACTTACCTTAAGTGCATTCAAACTTGTTATGAAGAAGAGCGGTTTTTATCATTCTGTGTATTAGTTTTTCTACGTACTGTACATAATCTCCCTAAATCTCTGTTCCAAGAGATACAATAAAACTAATATATATATGTATATATACAACAAGCAAGCAACAATTAAGATTCTGTCATAGGCAGCATTTCTCAAAGTTTATAATGTTTCTCTTAACTCAAAAACTCACGGAATTGAGCGATTTTATAATGGAGTCTGGGGAATCTCGCTCCTTCTTCATCCCTCTGCTGTAGTATGTTGGTATTCAAGATTGTTATCTGCTGCTGTGCAAAATGTTTTCAAATTGTTGTTAATAATTTATAGATATAAGTTATTCCTCATGGCTTTACAAGACACCACAAGTACAGTTCCTGCGATCAAACATTTTAACTCATTACAAAATCACAGATTAGCTTGCAGCTTGGTCTCAAACCGTCTTTCCCAAGCTTGACAGACAAAGTCTGCTACATGAAATGTTCTCATCCTGAAGCACAACTCACACACAACTCTTTATAATCATCCAGCCAAAAGAAATCAGCATAAATGGAGGACATTTTATTAAAAAGTATGTCCCTTACATCTTTGTCGACAGGCCAGCAGAACAAAAAATTAACCTCATTTTCAATCTGTCCTCGTTCACACAACAAAGTTTGTCCTCCTCTGTAGTGGCATTAAACCTGCCAGTCTGCACGGCTAATGATAATGTTCCTGAACATAACTGTGCACATGGGGATCTTTGTCTTTTGTCTTTATTATATTTACACCGTAGCTGTTCTTTATGAAACAATACGTTTGTAATTTTTGCTTATAGCATTTACAAACAGACCATATACTGTACGTATAACAAAACAGGATACAGCAAAAAGTGCACATAGACATAAGTGTATAGTTTATACAATTCTTCCTTTCCTTTTCTTCCTATTGTTACACATGCATATGTGATAGACATATGAAGAGATGGATCAAAAAATGTATGTTTATAAAAGGCCGGTTCATCAAAATGACTTACTTAGATCTTTTTAAAAAAATTTTTTATCACCCCTACTGCTGTGTTGTGTGCTGTGGAGATACCTACTGTTCTGGTTTTATCTGCTGAAGTTTTGAAATGTGGTCTCTGAGATTTCTACCTTTCTGTGAGCATCGTAAAAAACACAGGGCTGTATTAAGTGACATTTTTTTTCTATGTGAGGCTTCTATTTAATTTAATTTATACTGTTTTAATCCCACAAGGGGAAATTCTTTTTATCACTCACGTTATACATGCATGCACACCCACACACACACACAGTGTATAGAGGAGAACGAGTGAATGGGCAGCCATCTGCAACGGCGCCCAACGAGCAGTGTTAGGGGTCGGTGCCTTGCTCAAGGGCACCTCGGCAATGCCCAGGATGTGAACTAGTATTCTCCATTACAAGTCCACATCATACTCTTTTTTGGTCCGAGTGGGACTTGAACCGGCCACCTTTGAGTCCCCAAGCCAAGTCCCTACGGACTGAGCTATTGCCGCCCCAAAGGGGTGGGTTTTTAGGTTTTTAGGTTTTTGAATGAACCTTGTTCTGGAAGGCTAAACACCAACAAATATGGATTGAAGCAGAGTATTTTGTTGATATTGTGGATTTTGGAAAGTATTGGAAATGTCTGGATCTCATAAGTCAGAGACTTTTTATTATACGCAGTTATGGCTAAAGTGTGATACTGGTAATGTTAGCCTAATCTTTATCTGCAACTGTGCAGAAATACTGGGTTTTAAACAGAATGAATAGACATGCAAAGAACAAAAAGAAGAAAAAAGCCGTACATCGTTCAAATCTTATGAATGAAGCTTCGAAGCTTCAAACTAGTCCATATTGCCCGAAGAAAATCTCATTCACCTCAACACAAAATACGTTTTTTTGTAACTTGGTGAACCCACCCTTTAATGTTATAATCCTAAACAACACAGTCAAATCAAAGTTCAGATAGCGCCTTGTCGACTTAAACGTGCCCCGTACTATTTTCTCTCTGTTCTGACTGAACTTCCATGTGCCTTTGTATGTATGTATATAGTATGTGCTGCCATTTTCTTGTTGTTTTGTAAGTGTGGCGTCATGAGGTTGTGTCAGCTCAGTGTTCTGAACTGGATCCAGTCATGTTCATGTATAATACTATCAGAAATACGCCTGTCGATGGACAACAGTTGCATTCTGAGATACACCGGAAGGCTCTCTGTAAAGTTGTGACACTACGTACAAAGTGCCGCTCAGTCACCAAGTAATGGAAGAGGTCAAACTGATTTCAGTTAATGGAGCAAAAAAATAAAGCTGGTGGCCTCGTCAGCTCTTGGCTCACCTCTTAGTGCGGTACGAGTCTCCACACTGGAAGCTTTTGGCTTTGGCTCGTCTGAAGGAGGAGACCATTGTCTTTCACCCGGACAGGAATGTAAACTGATGAGACTGAGACAAAGATTGCTTGGACTGCATGAGAACCACTCACTGTCTCTTCTCCCCTGCCACTTATAGAGTCCAACTTCCACCATTTAGTGTTAAAACCAGTTCCTTCCCAGCTAGTGATAGGGGGCATTTTGTTTCAGTGTCATGCAAATTTTTTAGTGGTGTAATTAATTGAGTGTTCTTGTGCTTTTTTCGCCATCTTTACCCACTTTTTTCTGTCCCGCTCCTCTGTCTATCCTCCGTTTCATGCCCACCTCTCCCTCTCCTCACCCTCTTCCATTGATCACTTTCAAACTTGGTCTTGCACCTCCTCCTATTTTCCCTTTCTCAAATTTTTAATTCTCCTTTCAATCTCCTACACAAATCTTTCTCTGTTGTGCCCCCCCCCCCCCCATCCCCGACACCAGCCCCCCTCCCTCTGCCCCTCGCCCCGCCCCTCGTCCCGGTGGCAGAGCTCCCCTTGACCCGCTCCCTTCTGTGTCCGCTGCTCCCCAGCAGATAGGGGGCATGGTGTGGGATTTCCTGGGAAAGTGAGTGCTCTGCCCTGGCACTTCAGCTCGGCTGCGTGGTTATAGTCTCCGACTGCGACTGCTGCAACTGCATCTGGTTTCACCCGTGTGCCTGGGTCTGCCTGCTGTCTGAAGGATTCACAGATCTTTGTATCACAGTTACGGGTCCTGTTTGTAGTCTGTGGTGTTGTTGCTGTTGCCGCACACATGATACAAAGATCCCTGGATCAATGTTTGCTTTGATTTCTTTAGCATGTGTTTATGTGGCTTTCGATCAGTGAGTGTGTGTATGAGTAAGTTTATGCTGCATGTTTATTTTTTCAAACTGCATGTGGCAACCAGCATTGACAGCTATTTATCTCTGCACTGACAGAATGGGGAATTAAATCGGCAAAGATTTTGTTGTCTGACAAATCACATTACAATTATGAATCTGCAAATTAAAGCACTTCACCATGATTAATTGTACATGTGGTCCAAATACTATATGTCTTTATAAAGAAGTGTGAAGTTCAAACCTTACAGTTAAAGGCTAGAACTTCAGGTCATGACTTTGCAATATATGTCCATGCGGCCATATATTCTTTGCTATTCCTTTGATTCCCCGAACAGTAGATGTAGTTTTGGGATTTCTATTGTGGCCTGTTTCTAGAAAGAAGCATGGGAAAGTCACGCGCTTCAACCAATCACACCGAGGATTCAGCAAACTAGCAGCCAAATTTCACAATTTACACAGTTGTAAGTAGGGGTGGGACAAAATTTCGATATAGCTGTACATCGTGTTAGTTCCTCTTGAGATGTGATTATCGATACGCTGGTGCCAAATATCAATATTTTTTTTAAAAACATGCAGCTGCTCTAAGAAGAGTCACCAGCCACGGTCAGTGTGCTTGTTGAAGGGACACTGAGTTAACCCAGTGAGCATTTGCCTGTTGAAAACACATTTTAAAAACATCCATGGAAAAGATGTTCAAAACAGGCTCAAAAGTGATATTTAAATACGTTGATTAAACAATTAGACCATATTTCACCAGGATTTGCAATACTGGCTTTCAACTGAGAAATTTGGATGCGGCTCCTAAATGTTGATGTGCTCTCTTTTGCCCGGTATAGATGATAAAAGGTGTTTTAAAGCAATAACAAATATGATTGCAAAGTTGGAAATCAAATTGGCAATCTTCTGATTGGCCGCTTTACCTGTTTATCCACTGCGGCCGCTACATTTTGAGTGGGTGAAGCCTTGTTTTTATACTTCAGTTTGTGAAGATTGCTCCTAAAGTCTTGGTTCAAAGCTTACTTGCGGTAAGCGCAATATCTTATTTTACATAAATCTATAAAACTGTTCCCATTACGATCACCTCAAAGCTTCATTGTCGGCAACTCACAGTCAATATAGTTCCTTTTCGAGAGATATATTCACATTAATCAGTATCATCTCTTTTTCAACCTATAAATGAACAAATTATCAAAATGATCACAACATTTGTGTTTTTTTTCGTTAATGTGTAACTGCATTTAGCTGGTTGTGATGTATTGTAGATTATTGTCTCGCAGAATCGTGACAGCTTTGTTATCTTTGGTAACACATTGTGATATTATCATATCATGAGTTACTCCGTGACTCCCACCCCTAGTTGTAATTGCCTCTCTCAAAATTTGCATTAATTTTGCACTTTATAAAGATAATTAATGCTAAGTAATACTGTAAATACTACACTATACATGTATAATTGTATTATTAGCATGCTCTTAAGAATATGTAGAACTTGGTGTGATCCTGTGCTTCTTTCATCCATTTTAGTTGACTATACTGTATTTTTTGTCTCTCTGTGTCCTTTGTTGAAATATCTATATTTGCAGACACGCACACACACACACACACACACACCACACACACACGTTTTTGTGTCTTTTTGTGGTGTTGGCTGTTTGTTGTAGCTTATGTAGGAAGTTTCTTTTCTTAGAGCTGAGGCCTCCTCCTGCCATGAGCACGCTTCCCCTGCTCATTCCATCCACCCATCTGCCCACTCCACCCTCCACCCCCAACCTCTGTAACTCTCAGTCACCCTTGCATCCTCACATCATCCCATTAACATCACCCGACAGCCTCTCTCTTCTCTAGTGATCTTTCCCGGTGCCCACCCTCCTGCTCTCCCTCCCAAACTGCCCCCACCCTGCCCTGCCCTGCCTAGCTTGATCTGCCAGACACTAAGGGAAATGATCAGCCTAGTGGCCTGCATGAATAGAACAGCTGTGGTCCAGGTCTACACGCACTCAGTAAGTGAGGTGATGTAGTAGGTAGGGTCTGGACTGAACCCTCGGTCCTGAAGTGTGTCAATTCAGTCGGGTCTCTTCTGTCTGAATAACCCTGCATCCATAACTGATTCTCTCACCAGCTCACTCCTTCTCTTGGTCAAACCACCGTTGGCTTTCCCTCCTTTTGCTCGGCACTAAGACCTGTCCTCTTCCCTCTCTTCCTTTTGCCCGGCTGATTTTTGCCTGTCTGACTGCATGTCTGCCACTCCCAGGCTTGGCAGCAGATGCACATGGTTCCATGTTTTCAGAGAAGGTGCATCCTGCATTCGCTGTGTCAGGCTGCAGAGCAGCGGCTGTCACAGGCTCCTTTGTAATCTTCCATGTTGTTTGAAAATGAACACACTGTGATCTCCTCTTGGTCATCTGTATTGTTTTCTTGTGGTTGTTTCTTTATGTTCTGGTTCTAATGTCTTTGTTTTTTGTTTTTTTTTTATTTTTTCTTTGTGTGTTCTCGTCTCCTGCTTCCAATGTCTCCTCCACTTGTCGTGTCATCCCCTTCTCTTCTACCTTTTTCTTTACCAATCTTCAGTTTAGCTCCCAGGTAAGAAATGTCCCCCCCCCCCCCTCCATTGTGCACCCATCTCTGCCTTTTTCCATCCTAACTCTGGTGCTTAAACCTGTGAGTCATCTCAGCAGCGTCATGTTAATATGAAGCTATCAACCCATCTGTGATGCTCATGTCATGTTGCAGTTCTGTGATCTAATGATTGGTACCATTTTGAAACAAGACTAACTCAAAATGCATCTGACATTATTGTCCATTACGATGCACTTGTTGTGCTTGTTTTATGTTGTGACATATGGGTAGCTACATATGGTACCCTACTCACACATGTACCTGCTTTTTATATAACACTATTGTCTGGAGAATGTTTTTGCATTTCTTAATAGCGAAACGCTTCACTAACTACAGAATGGGAAATAATTGGAACAGAATAAGTCTTACATTTCTCTCGTTTTACAGACAAGGAGGCAAAGACCAGACTAAGAAGGGCTCAAACATCAAACTGGGACCACAAGGGGACAAGAAAGGCTTAGGACAAGACCCTCGTAAGGACAGCTCCATGGACGGTGGCCACCACGTAAAGGTGCAGATTTACTCTTAAGACATACAGTCAGTTGAGAGTTTATTATGTCAGTGTGGTAGATAACAGAAACGCCTCTCTGTATAATGTGATACAATTCAACAGCACCACAAACTGCATCTTTTCAACATGAAAAATAAAGTTGAATCACCACCTCTCTAAAACAGTCACTCATAGATCCATTATTATATTATTCCCAGAGAAATTAACGAAAGTGTCAGAAAACGCTCTCTCAATGATAATGGAAGTCAGAAAAAAATCCTGGATCCCTCCCTTCATCTGGATCCTCAACAAAAGTATATATAAAATAGATATCTTTGACATATTGTCAAAACTGTATTTCTTCACATTCTGTTGATAGTTTCTGTAATTTTTCGATATTTCAAGCTAAAACTCTTACAATTGCACCTTTAAGAATTCATCTTAATATTCAGTATGGAACAGTCCACATATATTTGACAGTACATGTCAATATATTGTCATTTTGTCTAAGAATATATGACAAAATTTAATTCATGCACATTTTGTTAATTCATTGGTAATATATACTGATATGTATTACTTGAGATATATTTTACATATATTACTAGATAGTGTATTTCTGGGTAAAAAAAAAAAATATAGTAATAGTTACAACATTAAAAACATGCAATAAGTATATTAAATCTTCCTAAATAGAAAACATTTACGTTGCATGAGGGACAGCTAGGTATATTGTTGTGTGTTCCCATCTAATGCTCATTGTCTCTCAGCTGGAGGAGCTGATGAACACGCTGGAAAGGACGAGGCAGGAGCTGGATTCCACCAAGCAGCGTCTCTCCTCCACACAGCAGTCACTGCAGGAGAGGGACACCCACCTCACCAACATGAGACAAGAGCGCAGGAAACAGCTGGAGGAGATCCTGGAGATGAAGTTAGTGCCATCATGACATTTTTATACTAGCCTCACAAAGACAGCAGCAGACAGTTTCACTTCACACACTGGCTAAGTCGTGGATTATTACCCTGTCGGGAAATGCAGTCCCTGAACTTTCCACCAAAATAACTTCTAAATACAGTTTATACAGATTAAACAAGTGAGCTGTTTCCTGCTGAATGGAGCTACAGTATGCAAAGATAACTGACTGCTGGCCTCAGCTTCACTTGTAACTGACAGACATAGATTGGTGTCAATCTTCTCCTCTTACTCCCGCAAAAGTGTTTAAGTGTGTTTTCCCAAAAATGTGAAACTATTCCTTTAAATCTCAGATTAAGAAGCGAGGATGACAAATGTTATCAGAGTTGTGATGCTAATATTACAGTGTCCTTTAGAGGATAATAAAGCAATCAGTTTTTGGGTGGCTTGTGTCATGATCCGGCTCCTGAAGGTGGATCCCGGCCATAAGAAGTTTAACTTTAACTGCATTTGACATTTATGCATTTACATTAAACTGATGCAGTTTGATTTATATTCTTTTCGTTAAAAGTGCTTCATGGAATGGCTTCCCTATATACCATTTATTTAATGTTCTTTCTATTTTATAGAATATAAGTGCTGATGCCATAATGTTTTTTTTTTCTTCAGACAACAAGCTCTGGTGGCAGCCATCAGCGAGAAAGATGCTAATATTGCACTGCTGGAACTGTCTGCCTCCAATAAAAAGAAGACCCAGGAGGAGGTGATGTCATTCAAGAGGGACCGGGACAAACTGATGCACCAGCTCAAACAACATGTGAGTACTGCAGCACGTCATGATAAAATGTTGTCTGCACTGTAGCTGGTTGCAAAGTTACTGTTGATAAAAGATTAAACATATAGCTGCACAAGGCAACCAGCCACTTTTTTCATTTCATCCACAGTCAGTCGCACACACGCGTGGCCACTGATCCTTTTTGCTAAGTTCAGTTTTGGCACTTTTCCCAAATGCAGCATCTCAGTTTACAGAATGAGTCAGAGGTTTTTTTGTGTGCAAGTCAAGTCTTGAGTCATTCCACACAGGTTCAAGTCTAGTTACAAGTTTTCATGAGCAAGTTGCAACTCTTTTCTTGCCATGAACATGACATTTCACATCAGCTTTGATATGTTCCTATCAAAGCTCTGTTCATTTGCATAGCTCAGGTCAGATCCATTCAGTGCATAGGCCTAACAATGCAGTGTTCAAGGTGTGTTTACCAGCTCAAAACTTGAGTCTTAAATGTTTTTGCTTTTAAGCCTCAAGTCATGTCAGGTCTTCAAGGAGTCAAGTCTCAAGTAAGTAAATCAAGTGAAGTCTCAAGTTATTTTTTTTTTTACTTGAGTCTCTCTTGAATCAAAGTCTCAGGTTCATAGCTATGGAGCCAGGAATTTTGGCAGCAATAGTATGGCATAAATATGAAGTTCATAATATAAGATTTATAATGTAAATATAAAGATACAGTATGTTTAATTTCTGCATTAAATGAATGTCTAAAAACGCTAGGTGTTCAAACCCAGAGAAATCCGTAATGGTGCGTTTCATTTGGGAAGGAAGTTGTCTAATGTGACTAAGCTTAACGTGAATAAAACTTAAGTAAATGATCAGGCCCGTGAACACTTCTGCCTGAGTCATGTAGATAGATTTTCATCAGCAGTGGTGGTCTTGATGACGAAGACAACAATTCCCATGATCTCCTGCTACTTCCTGTATACTGTATCTTTTGTCTTGTTTTGGCAAGACAGTGAATGGCCCAACTTCATAATATTTTGAAGTTTTCCTCTAATGACAACCTTAAAAAATGACTAGAGACCAACTTGTGATGGGATCACACCAGCCGTGGCACCAAACCGGTGTGTATGGTGCAATGGCACGCATGACATGTGAGAAGTGAATCTGGGGAAATGGTGAACTGTGTCAGATTTATTCAGTAATAATACTGGTAATACTATATACCGAAACAAAATATCAGTGTATATGTGTTTTACTGAAATATATCATCGTCAGAGGCACACCCTCAGGAGAGGCAAACCAGGCAAATGTTTGGGGCCCCCCAAGGAAATTTTGGAAAGCGGGCCCCCCACCCCAATATTTTCAATTGACAACTATAAACACCCTTAAAAACCTCCCATAAAGGCACAATACCATACACTGCTGCTGCCTCTAAATCAATACTTATGTTTTGACGACCACTGGTGGGTTGTTTTGTGTCAGTTAATTACAATGTGAAAACGCTGAAGTTGTTTCATTATTGATTTAGGTTTTAAATGTTCTGGTTTCTAATGTTATGTATATTCGAAAATTCTACTAATGGGAACTTGGATTTTCGTACAATTTTCACACAATGGTGATGGACGCTGGCTGGAAGGGTCCCCTGGGGATTATTGCCATGGGCCCCAACAGACTTTAGACTCACCATTGAAATGTAAGACACAAAAACATGCTACAGTTCCCCCTTTTCACCAGAATCCCTTCTCTTATGTAATGTGTGTCATTGCACCATACGAGTGTATGATTTGACGTTGCGGCTGGTGTCTAGTTTTACTCTAATGATCTTAACAACCCACCTGGAAAGTTTCATGACTGCATCTTGCAGGGTTGTGTCATGGTTTTAAAATCTGTCCAAACAGACATATAAACACCTGGCAAAGTATGCAGAACTGCTTCTGTGGTAGTTCATTCTGCAGAGGGTGTCTGAAGGACCACATTTTGCCCGAATGACACACACACACACACACACACACACACACAGACACACACACGCACACACACACACACACACACACACACACACACAGAGAGAGATCCACAAGGTGAAAACATTACCAGCCTCGATGTCTCGCTGTTCTGACACATTCTGAAAGAAGACAGAAGTCTGAGAGAAAAAACAACTTTATGAGCGTCAGTGTTGGTTGCATGGTTATTGCTCTAGATTGTGTTAAGCTGTGGAGTGTTTCTGTGTTTTATGTCCACCAACATACGCTGAAAATATGTCCACTCATACTCATTTGATGCTCATTCTGAGGGAATAATGTTCATTTTAACAGCTGCAGAGCTCCATACACTGACCACTTCCCTCTTCCTACAGACACAAAGCAGAATGAAGCTGACAGCCGAGAGCTATGAAGACGAGCAATATCATCCACACGGTCCTCACCACCCCCAGCCTCAGCCCCCCCACGCCCAGCCCCAGGCCCAACCCCAGTACCCTCACGCTCCCCACGCCCAGCAGACTCCATATCCACACGCCATGCATCCGCAACACCCCCAGCACCCGCAGCACCCACAGGCCCCACCACAGCACCCGCACCCACAACAGCCACAACCCCAGTACCCCCACCCTCCTCACCCACAGCACCCCCAGCAGCACCCCCAGCACCCCCAGCCACCTCCCCAGCACCAACAGCACCAACAGCACCCACGCCCCCCACAGCCCCAACACCCTCACCAACAGCACCCGCAGCATCCTCCACAGCAACAGCACCCACACGGATATCCCCCTCCGCAGCACCCTCACCCTCAGCACCCACACGGGCCTCCACAACAAGGACCCCACCCCCAACATCCACACCCCCAGCATCCTCAACACCCTCAGCACCCTCAGCACCCTCAGCACCCACAGCACCCACAGCACCCACAGCACCCGCACCACGGCCAACATCCACGTCACCCGTCGCCCCATCATCGTGGAGGGCCGGCCCGAGGACCCCCACATGCTGGTCACCGCCCTGCCCCAGACCAGGTGAGATGTCTGCCATGTCATTCTTGTTGTTATTTTCACTCAACTTTAACACCGTTAACATCCGACTTATTGGATGTTTTATGCCCAGTGGCTTTTTTGCACATAAGAATCGATTTAGCACAGCTGCTCTGTTGTTGTTAGCGGTGCTGGATCAGGCATGTGTGAGCTGACCAATCAGAGCAGACTAGGTATTCGGGAGGGAGGGGGGCTTAAAGAGACAGGAGCTAAAACAGAGCATCTCAGACAGAGGGGGAATACAGTACTGCTGCACTGAACAGTATGAGAAGACTACTGTGTTTTTTTAGGATTGAAGCATGAACCTGAAAATGAGCAGAATATGTCTCCTTTAAATGTTCTCCTGCTTATTTCTGCAGTTGTTGCAGTCTTATTTCTATGTTGATTATTTATGCTGTGTTTATCTATATTGCTAGCACTTGACTCTATGTATGTTGTGCAGCACTTTGGGCAACTAAGGTTGTTTTTAAATGTGCTATATAAATAAATTTTGAGTTTGAGTTGAGTTGAGTTTTGTTTTAAAACCACTTAAAAAAGGTAGCTGATCTAAATGAAACAGTTTTCTGTATGTAGTAATTATTATCAACCCATTAATGACTAATGATGACTAAAGACTATATCTAGTGAGGAAAACCTGACAGATTTTATTCTGTTGGAGTGGAAGCACACAATTTGCTAAGAAAACTGTCAAGGAATGTGATTTGTTCACATATTTGTCATGTACTGCATTAATTGATAGATAAAGCTGATTTTCTTTCACAAAAAGGTGGTTTTCAATTCATTTGAATGTTAAGTAAAACTTGCACTGTGCTTTGACCGATCTGAAACACTTTAAGTGCTTTTAAAGTAATGATCAAATTCCACTGTGGACATTAATGGGTTAAAAATGTACAGTATTTAAAAAGAGAAGAAATACAACGGCACCGGCGGGTCCTTAAGGTTCCAACTCAGGGAAAAACAGCTGTAGAAAACAAGACTCCTGCTTAATGCAAATCCACACAATTCAAATTACAGCCTTGTAAAATCTTTGCATAAGCAGTACTGTAACGACTTCACACATTAATACATTCTCTGATGCTTACTTGTACTTTTATGCATGCTCATTTGTCTATCAAACAGCCTGCTGGTGTCTTTTGATCACAACATTTACTCCACTTTCTGTCTACTCTCTCCTTTTTATGTATCTTGCTGCTGCTGGCACCGAAACACTGTCAACAACAGGATGATGACGAGGGCATTTGGGCATAATCCTTGCTGTGACAACCAAAGCTCTAATGTTGTTTTGAGGGGTGAGATATATTTGAGACTTTCCCACTTTCTCAGTTTCCTCATTGCCTGTGGCTTCTGCTGTATTTTCGAACAAAGGGAAAAGCTGTGTGACGTCTGGGTTTCTGTATTTTGTTATCTGTCACATTCAGATGATTCAGTCACTACTGGAGGAGCACAGCCATGCCATGATGTTGAAACACTACCCGACCAAACATTTATTACCTCCACTCAATCAACACTCAGCAATGGGACCTTTTGTTTCTTTTCCGGGGAAGAGGAGGGGGCACTCAGGTGTGCAGGTCATGTGGGGAGACTGACAGTTGAGCAGGTAAGTTCACAAATTTCATCAAATCACAAAAAATAAATTTATTGAGTCATTTCAAATAGATTTCCAAACTGCACCTCACACAGTTTTCTTTGTCGTTTTCTGTTGAAGGTGACCTGGGACCTCTTCCTTGTGTGAAGAGGAGCAGATGTCATCTACTTCCTCCATGGGATCACAGACTGAATTGGAAGGAAAGAGACAGATGTTTGTTGCTGATGTGGACAGGACATGCGATCAGGACATGCACACCGGAGGTCACACAGAGGTCACTTCACCTGTCTGTCACCCGCTGCACCTCTTCAGGCCAACAACGCCCTCTTGATCCTCCCAGCAGAGATCTTATGACTGTCTGCCAGCCCAGTATTTGCTCCTCATCCTGCTTCCTTTGACTGATTCAAGATCATGGTTGTCTTGCTGTCCGTTTCACCTGCCTGACTGACTCCTCTGGCTCTGGTTGGCTCCCCCACCGGAACTCTGTCGTGGTTTCTTGATCCTCACTGCCCTGCTGACCCACCTGGTGACATCTGACCCCTCTACCTGGCTATCATGATCCTCAGTGTGCAAAGTCTCTTCTGTTGTTTCATGTCGATGAGCTATTTTACCCTTTGTAGCACACAGTGACCTCTTCTTTTGTCTTTAAACTTGCTCCACACATCAAACATTTCGAGAGAAGCGTTTCTAAAAGTCACTTTCACTATCTCTATAGATTTGAGTGATTTTATTTTTTTGTTGTCATTTCTTGTTTGCAAAAGGAAGAGCTTAGAGTTTACTGATAGTGCGCCTTCAGCCTCGCCTGCAGCATCGAGGGGTTTCCTTGGCTGCATGAGCAGGGCCCTCCACTTCTCGGGCGTGTTTTAGCCTTAAGGCTGTGGCTGCCATTGACGTTTCTCTTCATGTTACCTCATTTTAAGTAGACAAAAAAAAATAATCAATCTATGCAGGTGTCAACGTAGAGTGAATGACTTTTTTGTTTCCCCCCCAATCAAAGTGTAATTAACCATCCAAACATCTAATCAGAGCGGCCAAGAGGGTGGTCAGAAAAAAGTCATCGGTCAGATTATTTTGAGGTTCTGAGACTATGCACCTATGCACCTCCTCCTCCGTGTTGCAGGAATTTTTACTAATGGTGCTTCTGCTGGTGCTCAATCTAAATGGTGTCAGAAGACCTGGTCAAGAGCATCTTTTAGTCCTTTTACAGTAGAGGGACTAGATCCCACAATGGGCTTCATAAACAACTGTAAAAGACTGCTTTGTACATAAGATTTGACCTTGCGGGGCTTTGTGAGCCACAATCACTTTAAGACCCACACAGAGGTGATTCCCCTATATGAATACTGCTACTATAAATACCATTATAGACTATGAAGTGGAGGCGATGTTCAGTAGATGTTTTCCCTGCAGGTCTATTTGTACCATTGACGGCCCAGTCTCTGACCTACAGTATGCTCCTGCTCCCCTCTCCCTTGTTATTCCTCCTCTTCCAGCAGTAGTCTGTGTGACCTCCCCCAAACATAGTGACTTGTTTTCTCCTTCTCAACAAGGTGGCCTGTGCCTCGTAAAAAAATAAAATAAAACTGTACACATATATAATAGATATGCATATATTATACATATAGAGAGAAATCTATAGAGTGTGTCTATACGTGGTCAGAAAATTGTTTCAAACTGACGAGATAATATATGTTTTTTCTTCATGGTTATTTTTCTAACTTCCTGGAGGTCAGAGAGATGTCTTATTTAGAGTGTTGAGTGGTGTGATTTTCCTCTGATTTGAGAAGACAAACCCCTCAGCAGCGAGAAACATTCCCTGTCTGGAAACACAGGACAGCCCAGAAGAAAAATAAAGAGCTTTAGAGCAGTTATGGGAAATATAGTAAAAGTGTATCCAAATCTATCTATGACATTGTTACATTCCTTTCGTAATGTGAAAACATTCAGTCGAAGGCCACTTTGCTCGTGGCGACAACTTCGAAAAACAAAAAAAAACTTGTCTTGAATTTTGCAGCTCACAAAAGTAGCAACGAGATTTTGTCTGCTGCTCTCAGCGGTCAGAAAACTTGCACTTGTGAGTGAGGACTATCACTATCAACATCCAAGTGGAGGTTTGAGTGACTCTGTCGGGGTGCATTTCTTTCGCGTGTTTATCGTCGTCGTCGTCTTGTAAACAGAAGTGGTGACATATGTGACCGTGACAGCTGATTACGTAGAAAAACCAACACACGTCGTTACAGTATAGTGGAAAATTGAATTAGACTGTTACTATCCCCACTTCCTCTCCCTCCCCTCATGGTACCTGTGTGTCTCCCTTATATGGCCAAGTGTTGATTGTTGTATATAAATGTCTCCTCCATCTCCCCCATCTGCCTCACACCGAGGTGATCCGCGCACCATCTTGTCTGCTTCATACGTGAACCTCTACAGCTCCTGTCACTGACCAAGAATCAACAGATTGTGTGAAACGTTGGTGTTTGTGTTTACAAAGAGAAAGGTCTTGATTTGGATTTTTTTTTTTTTTCAAAAAAAAAAAAAAAAGGGAAGACAATGCAAACGGACAGAGGAGCAAAAAATCCTCTCACTTCACCATCAGGGGGGCGGAGTACGAATCCTCCATTTTCAGGTCCTTATCTACTGAATACTTGAAGTAGGGGGTTCTCCTACCATGAAATACCATATATATGATTTACATGGTAGAAAACATGAAACATTTCAATGTGCCCATGCATGCTGATTTTTACATAATGTGCCAACTGAAAGTGATGATGTAAGGATAATCTCCTGTTCTCTATGCAGAGCGACTTCTCAACCGTTGTGTCAAAAAGGTTTAGGAGACACAGAGGCTTAAAGAGGCTGGGGCTGGTTTCCTGGGCTTAGACTAAAGACTAATCCTGGTTGTGAATGAGTGACATGGCACTCAGTGTGAGTCGAGAAGTCTGCATCTGTGCCTAGAAGCAGCCGTGTAGGAAGAGCTGAAAGGCCTGTAGATTCACCAGTCATTTTTTAAAGGCCTTCAAGAAACAATATGAAAAGCCTGACATACATTATCACTTTATTGTTGTCTACAGGTTGTTTTTTCTTTTGTCGTACGTTGCTGAAAACTTTAAAACAAATCACTGTGACCAATGCCAGAAACATTTTTGTTTGACAGAACAAATATTGTGTTTACTTTTTTATTATTCTTTATATTTATTTATTTATTTAAGTTGAAGCTTTATTTTTTCTATTGTTTGAGCTTATTGAAAATGCCAGTTTGAGACTGTACTATTTGTATAAGTAAATGTTTTGAGCTGTACAGTAAAAACCTAGGAGCAAGTTAAATGTGAGTGTCCAGCATGCTGAATGATTACTTGTGTGAACGTGAGCTAATCTCCCATGATGCATCATTCCTCACTCATTAATTGCATCTGCATCGTGCATCGTGACGGTGTGATGTTGTGTTTGAGAGTGATGTGTGTCTCACTTACTGTGTCCCATTAGTAGACAGCCTGTGCAGTTTTGTGAGAGTGCAGCATGTTTTTGGGGTTGCCTGTGTAAACGTATTCAGAAAAGAGAGATGAGTGTGTGAGTGTGTGTGTATGTATGTGTGTGTGTGTGTGCGCGTGTGCATAGCTGCTTTTATGGGTGTGTTTGTGTGTCAGTATGTCTGTGTGTGTTATGAATGCATAAGAGAAAAATCTATTTAAAAAAACTTTATCAGAGGAAGTCCCTAGAGAAAAAAAAAGCGAGACTGAGTCAAAGTTTTGAATGAAGCATGGATACTCTGTACTGTTTTTTGTTTTTTAATCCTAGGAGGCTGTCCTCAGTGCCCCAGTTTGCTATTGTATGTGCTGTATCAGAATATTACTATTGAGTGTTGGCCAGCTTGTTTATATCCATCAAATAAAGGTGACTTTCTTTCTGTCTCTTTTTGTGATTTTATACTCCCAATTTCAAATCCACTGTTTTCTATTACTAAAACAATTCAATAAACTTTATTGGACGCCTTTCATACATGCAGCCTAGTGTGCTTCACAGAGCAAAACAAAAAGGGAAAAGACGACGGCAATAAATACAATTTTGCAAGACTCACAAATGTAAAAGAGTAAAATATTCAAATACGTAGAAGTCAACAAAATATATAAAATAAATGAAGACAATGTGTCATGTTTTGGGATTTAGTTTAGTTTCTTGTTTTATTTTGTAGATTTTATCCTCTCCATGTGTCATGAATTCTGTTTTACACTTCCTGTCTTTGTGTTTTTTACCACCTTTTTTGATTGCTCTATTAGTTTCACCTGTTAGTCTTCTCTCTCTTGTGTATTTAAGTCTGTTTTCCCCTCTCACTTTGTCAGTTCGTCTGTGTCTCCATGTCTCTTCACCGATCCTGTATTCCTCTCTTGTTTTACCTGCTTTGCTGCCAGTGTTCTCCGTGTCATCCTTGTTTGTACTTTGTTTAGATTTGCTCTTATTTATTAAGGCTTTAGTTCATTACATCTTGCTTTTTGCTATGTCTAGCTGTCTGCCTTTGTGTCTTGCGTTTGGGTCCTTTTTGCCTAACTGTGGCACAATGGATTTAAAAAGTATTAAAAACCAATGACAAAACAGGACAAGGTACCTTTTCTACCTTAAAATAACAGCTTCAGAATCATGTTGATGGTTCAGTGTCTTGTAATAGGGTGAATGGTGTCTCTGTCTCAGCCACTCTGCCCCCCTATCACTTGTTTCTACACTATGTAACTTCAGTGAGAGGGTAGATCACAGCATTACACTACTTAATGTCGCTTTAAATAAAAACCAGGCTAAAAAGATAGGTCTTAATGTTTCTTATAAAGAATCAGAAACAGCCACAACATGCAACTTGAAAACACATTATGATACTGTGGCATAGTGCAAAAAGGACACTAGTAACTACGGTACATAATATATACAGTAATCTAGATCTGTACTTGGTACGGCAATTAATAGTAGGAATAATACTATGTGGTTATTTAAGTTAACTTTGTACTTATTCAAAAAACTATTTCTAACTACATCATTTAAATTCAACTTTTTGTGTGTTTAATATTCTTCTATTATTCTTCTCTACACTAGTAAAACCTTTTTAAAAAGCATCAAAAGTGCTACATTTTTTCATTCAGTGATGTTTTATTACCTAACTGATGTCAAAAACTGTACCATTAACCGCAGCATTACTAGGGTTGCAGAAATCTACTGGCTTCAGGGTATCTCATGGTATGAAAATTGAGGATTATCATACCGCGTACATTTCAATATCTGCAGTTTTAAATTCTACCGTATATATAACATAGTGTTATTAAAAACATGTATATTCCAAGTTTTATGTCTAGGACATATTTTGTGAAATTATAGTGAGGTCTTTGTTCAACCTAAATAAACCTTCTGTTTTCGTTCCTTTCAGGTTTATCGCAACTGATATTTTCCAGTCAAAATAATGTCAGAGGAATCCTGTGTATGTATGTTAACAGTTGACATATTTATTTGTATTTTATACTCACAAAACACACATATAAATGTGCAAATGGAGAAAAGGGGCATTAAAAATGTTTCTACAGTATATGCTACAGTGTACATGCTACAACAGAGTGCAAACAGTGTTACTGATACAGTATAAGAAGCAAATCCAATACATGGTTTATACACATATCTAGATTTGAGCAAGTCGTAAATCATCAAACTACAATTGGCAACATTGTATGTTAGTGGCTCCAAATGCCATAACAAAGTAGCTCCTTGGAAAAAAAATTATAAAGCAAATGATTCACGATGAAGATGATTCATTTTCAGCTCACTTCAGGACATTCATCGACATATTTCACAGTATTCTCATATCAATCATTTTTATCGTAAATAATACAGGTGAATGCTCAAGATGTACCTGCTTTGTCTGAACAGTAATTGTATGAGGCCTTGCTGAGCAGTGGATCTGCCATATGAAAAGTTCAAATCTTTTTTGTAGCAGAGTTTTAACGTCCCTTCATGAAGCTGTCTAACAAGCGGTCCCCCCTGTCAGAGAGCCAGTACCCTGCCATGGCTGCCACCGCCCCCATGAAAACTGACGTGTAAACCATATCTCCCTTAGCAGCCAGCGTGGCCAGAGCGCAAAGCACCACACCGAAGAACATCTGCTGCAGCACCTCCACCTCATCATCCTGGATATCCTCAAACAGACCTTTCTCCTGAACACCTGCACAGAGAGACAGACATGAGAGTCTGCAGTGAGGTAGCTGTCCACGTGATTGTGAGTGCAAACATCCTTCTGTGTGTGTGTGATGAGACTCACTGGGCGGCTTCTTCTTCGTACACACACCGTTGCTTCGTATGAATCCTTTGGCACAGTCGCAGCGGAACGAGCCCTCTGTGTTGGTACAAATCTCATCCAGACCATGACAGGCAAGTACTCTGTCACTACATTCATCTATATCTGAGTGAAGGAAAGACAAGCGCATGATATCATCTCATCACAGGCGTATAGATTACTGCTGCTCGTCAGACACACGTGATGAATGCATGTGAATTAAAAAAACAAATAATCTCTTTTGTGCGGTTACCCAAACACTTGTGCCCTGTCAGTGTGTACCCAGAGGCACATTTCCTGCAGCGTGCTGGTCCACTACCCATACAGCCCACACAGGCCGGGTCGCAGTCTGAGGAAAGAGTGACCATTTAGTTTCTTAATTTAGAGACTGAACTGCATTCTCAGGTGCTGTAAATGCTGCACATGAGAGAGAAAATCCATAAAAGCAATCAGATTAGATCAGACAGGAAGTCCAAAGAGTTTGGATGTAAGCAGCCCCATTGAGTAAGACTTGCTATCTTTTTTGTTTTGGGCTGAATTTCAAAATCCCTCTGGACTGAGGATTCAGATCACCTGTATGCAGGGTTGGGAGACTGACTCCTAATTAATGAGTGGAAGCAGTTTGGGGCATCCCCCTCCCAGCCAATCAGGGTGTGACGACGCCCTTTTGTGAAGGTTTATGAGAGGTGGGGGAATGGCACCCATGTTGGACTCATTCTGAATATGTCCCTGACACACTGCAGACCTCATCCCGATAGATTACCAGCCAGAAATTCTGGTATGTTTAGGCCCCTATTGAGATTTCTTTGCTGCCCCATTTTGTTCTAGTTGGGGGAAATTGTGTTTATTCTTCGGCCAAGTTGAGTGACCACAAAAGTCACCAGTCAACTAGACTGCCTGCATCAGGGCCGTCCTTATTTGTGAAAGTGTTACTTGACTTACAAATAGCCGGACGCCTGGGGATTTTATTTTGTTTGTTTATATTTGGTTTATCTTAACTGAACCCCTTGAACCCAAAGCCCTTGTCTCTACTTCTGGTAGAAATGTCACTTATGTACAGATTTATACAACAAAATGACACTGTCAATTGTGAACTGCATAATCAATGTAACCTAATTTTATCAACTGATTAATTCATTGTTCAAGCTATAAAAATGTAAATTATTTTGCTGTTTGCAGCTCCCCAGATGAGGATATGCTGCTTCCCTCTCTTTGATATCAGTGTTAATTATAAAATCTTTAGGTTTTGGACTGCTGGTTGGGCTAAACAAGCAATCTGAAGTCACCCTAACCCTCTAAGAAAATAAGAGTAGTCTGTTTTACTATTTTCACTTTCAGGTTATTTAGTCATTCCTTTCACTTTTAGTGAAGTAGCCTACATATTGTGTTTTTCACATCATTCTAAACCACTTACCTCTGCACTCAAACGACCCTTTTGTATTGAAGCAGTATCTGTTTGCAGGACAGATACCCAGCTCAGTACCACACTCATCGATGTCTAAAACAAACACAGACTTACATCATTAATCTGCTTGTCTTATGCTACATATGATGATTTCCAGACTCACACACAAATCTCTGTATACAGTACCTACACAGGTGTTATTGTGGAGTGCCCATCCCGTTCTGCACTCCTCACACTGGTCATTTGCTGGGCCTGAACACTTTCTGCAAACATCTGGACAGCTGTGCACCAGAACAGCCGAAAGACAGCACAGCCAACACAGGTTCCTGTGAAGCATCCTTACTCCCATCTGTTCTTTCAAGTCCAGAGGATAAAGTTGTTTATCTCGTCCAAAATATCACATCAGGTTTGTTAAATGAAGCTTCAAGATCGTAAGAGTTAGGAACAGACAGCTGGCTGAATAAAGCAGGCTTTATGAGGAAAGCGTTTTAAAAAAGGCTATACCTTTAAGAAAATCTCAAAAATATAGCTTAGTTTATATCCCATCATCCCTATAGATCATTTATGAATAAACAGTCGTGGATTGTTTTGATAATCAAGGCTCAAAGAAGACTCAGAAAGCCCAAAAGTCCCAAACTGATTTGAAAAGATATTATTTACAAGCTCGGTTGTGCTCCATTTTATATTTTTTTCGTTTTTTTTTGTTTTTTTTTTAACAATTTAAACAGGTCCCCATCTACTTCAGTTGTTAAGGAGAATGCTGCAACACTGTTTTGCTGTGAAGCTCCAGAAATGTTTTGTGGACTATGAAACTTCACCTGACTTTCCATCAACATGAGGGTGAGATGATGACTGAATTGTCTTTTTTGTGTGATTTAATCTTTTATTCAGTTGGGCTATTTGCATTTGATGCAACTTCATACATCCACTTCACTACTCATGAGGGGTAACTCAAATATTGTACTTTTTACTCACAGCTATAGTTACTTGTCCAAATTAAACTCTACATAAAAAACATATGATTTGATTATAACATGTGGTGCAGTGCTGTAGCTAACAAGTGAGCTCCACCTCAACCAGCTACAACATTAAAATGCTGCTATGTGCTTAATATTGCCCTGAAATTATTAACCTCATTTTAAGCACTTTTTCTTCAGAGGCAATTTTTGCAAATAACACCTCTGTGTATTTAGATAAGTGAAGTCTGAATGCAGGATTTGCAACAGAGTATATTTACACTACGGTCTTGATACTTTTACTCAATTTAAGTAATGAGTCATTCATTCATTAGAAACTGTTTGATAATTTGAAAGTTCCTGAACCTTCCTTAATAACAAACCAATGTCATTAATTGTTATTAAAGTAAAGCCTGCTTGTGGACTTCATAATGAACATTGTGATATTATTTTGCTTAAACTTTAATAGCAAATCAGGATATTTGCTGCTGTTTCTGTTGTCTGTTTTAAAGAAAATATTAGGCTATCATTTTATTTGATTAATAAAAATTAATCTCACATTCTCAGCCTTGATATAAGACATCAACGTCACATTATGGCAATGGTAAAACTGCTGCTTCAGCCTGCTGGGACAGTCAACACAAACCAAACATTTCAATTGGTCTCAAAACAAAAATCTAGTCATGATTTAAGGTCGTTTTTTTCTTTACCTCTCTAAGTGCGTCGACTGAGTCAGATCTGTATCGTCTTTGGTAAAGTTTAAACGCAACAACACAGCTGAGACTCGCCTGTCACACTTCCAGACTCCTTTGTGTTTGATTACTACAAAAGCGCACTCCGAGCGGGCGGCACACACTCCAGCCTCAGAGCACCGCCCCACCGGGATGTGATGAAAAACATATCAAGCGCTCACTTGTGTCCTGGAATTGACGCTAGATTGCACCAATAACATTCCACGCCCTTCTGTTAGAGCTGGCCAATCACAACCCGAGATCCGCCATGCACAAAAATAAGTATATTTATTTATAGACAAGTGTTGACAGACTTACGACACATGGATAGAATCAGCCTGCAGGATTGTATGTAAAGCATTCTGCAGCTTGATTGATAATACTGATTATATTGTGTAATTTCCTTACCAAAAGAGATAAGATATAACTTATACTGTGCCATGACCACCATTGTTGTCAACATTAAAAACACAATGACATTGTACTTCTTCTGTGACATTTTCCTTCATAATGAAGTTCTGTCTTACTGAGATATTTACCAGCAATAAATACTCCTATTTGAGTTATGTTAGTAGAGCCCAGCAGTTTTAGGAAATTATTTTACATCTCCTGTAAAGAAAAAAAAAATGGTTTGTCACTGCAAAGTAGGAAATTGTTGAGAGACTAATGCATTTTTCGCAGTTTCTGGGCATTTCTTGACAATAACAATAGATGTTACTGATTGCCCACTTTTGACACTCACTTTGGATGAACATGTCCTTCATATGCAGAGAATAACAATAACAGTGGACTGTTAGGATGTTTGAGTTGCCGGAGCCCCATGCGGTTGGGCACCAGCACGCAGAAAGTCGTGGTATATTTAGAGTGGAGAGAGGGCACTCTATCACGTTTTGTCCACTAGTAGGGCACCCTAGAGGGCACTTTATCATGTTCTTTCTACCATAATGGCATCGAAGAGGGCACTTTTGCAGCGTTTTCACAGTGCTCGCAACCTCCAAGTCCACCAGTGAAATATAACGTTCAGCATGATATTAATAGGTGCCTCAAATGCTTGTGTCTCCAGTTTTTCTCAACAGTGTGATGACCTCTGCTGGTTTGCCTTCTCTATAGTCTGTGCTGTCCATCCATCTGAGGCACCACCTTGTCCATGACCCTTTCCCTGTCCCTCCCACAGTGAGCTCAGTCAGCAGAGCTCCTGTCTGAGAGGGAAGCTGGAACAGCCGCAGCCCCTGAAGGAGCTCTGGAAGATTCCTGTCACTGCGTGGATGGGAGTCAAATGTCGCCAGTAGAAAACGCTCTCCAGCTCGACCCTGCAGCTTGTCTGCTTCTATAAGGCACAGGGAGGCCATGAACACATCAGAGTAAGGCGACCCTGTCAGAGGGAGACCCCAGTCCTCTTTCCCCTTTGTCCTGATTTCCTTTTTGTGCCAGTGAGTCCATTCCTCTGCTCTCTCCAACGCTTTGCGGGTCACGACAAGCACGACTCTGCCGCCCTGGCTTTTCAGCTCCAGCAGCTGGGAGTGCAGCCATGGCAGAGGCCCCAGAGTGCACTGCTCCTTCCTGCTCCACTGGTCCACAGACACACGGAAGCCCTGGGTACAGAGCAGGGAGCCAAGCTGGCACACTGACTCTGAAACACCACCATCCACATCTGGAGGGCTCAGCAACACCACAAGACGATTTCCACCAACTTTAGAGAGGAGAAACAAGGGGACCAATGTCAGACGGTTGGCTTGTTCCATCAGGAATTCATGAATTTTTTATGACAAGCAGAAAACACTTACCCTCGACAAATCCGCCGTGATGGAAGCTCCACACCCATTCTATAAAAGACAAAAAGACTGAATATACCAGAGGGCTGAGGAGAAATACAATACGAGTATATGTATCATGTCAGTGTCACAAATAAATGATTCCTTAAACTGCATGTGAGTAAAATATATGCATTATTTGAATGAATAATTCCCAGATTTGGCAAACAAGATAAGGTCTTTGGGGCAAATGAAAGGAGGCTTTGAGGGAAGTGCCTGAGGAAATTCAAGTTGGAAAATGCATATTTTATCATGGGATGGTAACAGTACAAATTCCAGAGCAGAGACATTAGTCACTTCTCTGTCTTCTTTATTCATGATAGGTTTCTCCTGGTATTTTCACATATTTAACACACTTATCCACAAAGGAAAATCCAGTCATTATCAAAGCAAAACAGTGTGGCAGCATTCTCCTGAACAACCGAAGTAGATGTGCTGCAGTGGTTGTTGAGTGGACAATGAATGAATGAAATTGATATTTTGGGGCAAACTTTTCCTTTAATGCAAAAAGAAATAAAGAAATAAGACTCACTCTTTACATGGTCGTGAAGGCCATATTTTATGAGCACAGTCAGGCAGACCAGCAGCATAACACCAACAACCAGGAGACTCCAGCGCCACCTGTCAGCTGCAAGTAGGACAAAACAAAACTTCATTCATAAAAAGCTCAAGAAACAGCTGCAAAAATATATCATGCATCAGTTTCTTTAGTTATAAACTTTGGCAGACTCACTGTTTTGAACACAAAATGGACCAAGTTCATGTTCCATCCCGTTTAGTTTCACCTGCACAAATGGATAAACATAAATGAGTTATTCAGCTTCACTAACTAAATATATATACACTGTATATACGATGCACAAGAGGTAAAATACTTTACCATCACACATGGTAAGAGCTGAAGGTTGATGTCTTCAAACACTCCTACTCTCTTCTGAAGAGGACAAGATTATAAATCATTACTCACACACCCATACTGTGCAGCCAGGCTTCATTCAAACCCACAGTACTTTATTTTAAACTCTCGAGGAGATCCTAAAGTTTCTGATGTTACCAAATGTGTATGTTTGAAATTTAGGGAGATGTGTATAAAACTTTGCAAAATACATCTGTAACATTTTGATTTGATTTACAAACCTGATTCCCAAAAAGTTGCAACACTGTAACACGTAAATAAAAACAGGATGCAATCATTTGTGTTTACTGACAACGGTTTAACAAATGTTCCTGAGTCCATGTAACCAACCATGATACTATCACCTGTTACTAATTAACCTGTCTACCCGTGGGATGTTCCAAACAGGTGTTTTCGGGCATTTCACAACTTTCCCAGTCAATTCAGTTGACGAAGTATATATATATAAGTAGATATAATGTCTTTGTACTGTTTTGATTGAGTATATGTCAAGAATGATGGGCAAATGATCACATCCAGTTTTATTTGTGTTTACTGTCAGACAGTGTTGGTATAAGATGATTTTTCAAAAGTTAAAGCACTAAACTGTAAATAAAAGCGTAAATTCAATGTAAACAAAATTAAACAAGCTTAAAAAACGGGGCTATGAGGCTCAGTATTAGAGTTTTCTTACCCACTGCCCTCTGCTGTTTTGTCTCCATACACCCTTCAGCTGTTGTCTGAAGCCCTCCATCTCCCTGCAGCTGCCCTCTCTGTGACAAGGCCACACTTCACCGTCCAGCCTGCAGGGGGCAGACAGGTTCCACCACAGCACTGAGCCATGGTTGTTCATTAGGCCGTGGCGCACAAACACTGACACATTCTGCCACACATTTCTTTGGAATAAATCTGTAATGGAAAAACAGATAACATCAGCATACCAGTGCTAAACATCCTTTTAGACTGAGACCAGTAGAAAAAGCTCTTACCTGTTTTATTGAAGGGGCAGCTTTTAGAGCGCCTCCCCACTTCATTATCCTCCCATACCTACAAACACACACACACACACATTTGTCAGTCATATAGGTCTGTATAGGCACATTGCTGTTGATATGTGAGTCATAAGTAGTCATGATGTTTGAGTGAAGGTACCTGGAAACACATGCAGGGGGTCACAGAGTACAGCGGAATGGGCGTCGTTACATTCACCTCCTTCAACATAAATATATATATTACATACTGTAGACTAAAACATAGGAAATAGTAATGCAGAAAGTATAATGTAAGATATAAACATGTAAACAGAGCATTCTGCATTGTGATAATACCCTCTGTACTTCCACTTAAAGGTGCACTATGTAAACAAAACTCACGACTGAATTAACTCGCCTTAAAGGACAACACAATCTCATACTGTTTTACTTTGCTTATATGTGGCGGACCCTACCACCTTTCTAGCTTCACACAGTGTTCTGGGACCTTATCTTTACTTGAGAACAGCTTGTTTATTCAGTTATGGAAGAAATACATATTTCTGAGTTTAAATTATTACCTTATTAATATTGTAAATATTAAAATTCTGAGTTTGAATTTCTTCTCCAAAACTACATAATGCCCCTTTAAGTGAAATGTTGAATGCATGACATTGTTGTATTGCTACTTTTACTTCAGCAAAGGATGTGAATGTCTTATTTGAAGGCAAACCAACAAA
Source organism: Pagrus major (assembly GCF_040436345.1). NCBI lineage: Eukaryota > Metazoa > Chordata > Actinopteri > Spariformes > Sparidae > Pagrus > Pagrus major. The sequence goes on from NC_133220.1 coordinate 18,730,561, forward strand.
AACAGCAACGGCAACAGCAAAAAACAGTGTTTGTCCCCAAAATTAGGCCCTGACATACAACACTGACCTGACATTTTCCATTGTCCTCATACTGGATGCACACAGACGGCAGGCTCATATTGCTGTTGGCAGACTGCAGCTCCACCCGATTCATCTCTTGGTTAATTACACTTATAAGTTTGGGCACTGAAAGACCAGACAGAAAGAATGCTGTTAATTTACCTATGGAAATACAAAACAGCATAAGGAAAACAAACATGTCTGTCATGTGGTGATAATTTACCATGACACTCTTTCACACGTTCCTGCAGCTCCTGCTTGCACACTGAGGACAGATAATACAGTGTGTGTCAAGCACTGTCACAATGCTGTGTAGGGGCACTTATGAGTTCAGCAGGTGCTCAAACATTACCTTTATCTAGAGAAGAAACTCTAACTTCTTGACGAAGATGTGATTGTTTGGAAGGATAAATAATCACACGACTGCCAAAGGTAACCCCAGCTGGCTCAGTAATCACCATGAGTAGCTAAAGAACACACACAGAAAGAGAGAGAGTTTATAAGACATTGTGACTGTAAGCTGGCAGACTGTATAATACCGCCTGACGGTACAGATTTTATATTGCAGTACATGGAATCTACAGTACCTTGGACTGGTTTTGTTGAGCAAGAGCTGTGTGATTCACAGTAAACTCCACCTTCTTGCACGTGGGCAGGGTGAGTGGTGTATAGTGACACACTTTCAAAGACGCTGTTGCAACAGAGACAGTAGAAGCAGGGTGGGGCTCAGAATTCATTGAAACACTATGACCTGAGTACACTTAACAAACTGTATGTTCATTTTATCCAATTTATAAAGCTAAATGTCTTATTTCCATTGTGGTCTGTAAGTTACACTGTTGTTGTTCCTTTCAAGGAAATAAGTAGATGAGTACAGCAGCCACTTATACAAATACAGCAAACCACTGTTTACTTTTTTCATTATCCTCTAGGCAACTTCCATGTTTGCTCATTCATTCTTCCCGTAATGATGTCCCAACATCCCACAACACGCTCCTCCACAGCTGACTGTCAGATCTTGGATACAGTTCGCAATAGTTTCCAGTTTGCAGTTGGCATATGATGTTACTGTAGCCTTGGCAGACAATTAAAAGAAAGTAATTGTACGCTGTGGTGGATTGCCAGTTAGGAGAGAGTTGAAGTTGATTTTCATGCATTCCTGGATTTAAATGAAACTAGTAGCTGCCTGGATATAGGAAATTATTTAAAAAACAGTTGGTAGTGATGTTAAAGCTCATAAATAGAATGGATTTAAAGCAACATTATGTAGCTCTTTCACCTTAAAATATCACCTTGGAAGTTATTTTAATGTGTCTTGTAACAGGGTGGATGGGATGTCTGTCTCAGCCCCGCACTTGTCTCTGCACTATGTCACTTACGTCTGACAAGTTGTTACAGAAACCTGAAACCTGTATTTACAACAGTTGTATTGCACTCAGAAACGATGGCACACAAAATATGAATTCCTACATAATGTTGATCTAATTATACATACCTTTTAGATTCCTCGTCTCCTCGTTGTAATCCTCCTCAGCAAGCCCAGAGTGGCCTTCATACTCCACGTCTTTCTCCACATCCAGATGGATGTTGATCTCCACGTCTAATACCAGACATATTATACATAGCGCTCCATCCTTACAGCAGAGCTGGGGAAATGCTGTCAGCTTGTGAACGTCCACGGCGTCTTCATCTGCCTCAGTAAGATCCGTCTCATGGCCCATCTTCATGGTGCATTCAGAAAGACCCTGAAAGAAGGGGAAATTGGAAATTGGAAACGGAAAACAAGAAAGACAGATTTTTAATGTATGGCATCTGGGTGATGCTGTTCAGAGGCCCATATTGTGATGAATGTGCATACAACAGCCCTTTTCTGACAAGCTGGCATGGTTATAACCCTTTGTCTGTTTGAGAATAAAACACTTTATCAGTGAAAGGGGAAATTAGAGTATCAGAGCGGGCCTCACCAGTACAGAAAGGAAATTAAAAGTGATATCTGTCAACAAAACATTGTATGTTCTGTTCTGCAGCACAGGAAATGTCTGCATTAGTGTATCCAAGCAGTGTCCGACAGTACCTGTGAGCAAATAACTTCATCGCCGCTGTATCCAGAAATCTCCATACCACAGGCTGACACAGGCAGAGTCAGTAAAACGCACCAAACGGACCATCCAGGAAGAAACATTTTCAATCTGATGTGAAGATTTGAGTCCTACAGCATTTTTCTCTAGTTATCTTTTCCCAAGAGCAACGTGAAAACCTTGTTCAACAAGTCCAGCGTCTTCCTCCCCATCATGACTTCAGGTTGGAGATCAAGTTGATGTCCTGGGTGAAATTGCACGCTGGCCTGGAAGGCAGTGAGTCAAACCAAACTGTCAGAGCATATTTGTAAGTGATCCTGGGAGAGCTTCACCTTTGGTTATGTCCTGAGAGAGAAGAGACATGAATCAGTGCAGGTATATAGATGTTTTCTAGTGGTGTCAGGTTACTAGATACATTTACTCAATACTGTACTTGAGTACAAATTTGAGGAACTTACATTTTTCATGCTACTTTCTACTTCTACTTGCTGAATTTCAGAGGGAAGAATTTACTTCTTAACACCTGTCAAAGTACTAAAGTACTTCTGTGGTAGTTCACACTACAAAAGGTGTCTCCTGCCACAATGAAACACACACACACAGACTCACAAGGTGAAAACATGGTAAACTCCTGTAAACATTTTAAAGTTGTACAATGCAGGATTTGCCTTTGTCTAATGGCCCCGCTTACTGCACCTGGTGTGTTTACAAACAGCCACCAACAAATCCTACGCAGTATACCTTTACTATATATATATATATATATATATATATATATATATATATATATATATATATATATATATATATAATTATTTTTAGGTTTACTGTTGGTTGAGGAGAACAACAAACATTGTCCATTTTGTGTAACTGTGATGTCATTTCTCACATCTTTTTTTTTTTTAGAATTTTTACAAACCAAATCCTTAATTAATCCTTTAATACATAAAATCGGCTCCACCTCGATCAAGTACAACAGTACAATTCAGTTTTTACATTAACGCATTGATTACATAATGACATAATATATATAATAGTATAACAGTCACAGGGGACATTTTCTGTATTGAGTACTTTTACTTTTAATACTTTAAGTACATTTTCCTAATTATACTTTTACAGTAAATAGAGGACTGTTGAAACTTGTAACAGAGTATTTTACAGTGTATTGTTTGTACTTTTACCTACAGGGGACATGGTTCAGTGAGTCATCCAGATTTTTTCAGATTTTTAGCTGAACACCACGTCCACTTCTTGTTATAGTTTCTTAATGAGTTTTCTTTGAATGAACCACATTTTTCATACAAACTCTAACAGTTTTCTTGTGTTTACATACATAACAACTGCCGACTGTGAAGTCCTCCAAGCATTAAACAAGTGAACAGCTACAGTATAAGAATATATTAACGTAACATTAAAAATGACATGAACTAACACTAACAGTGTCATAGAGATATCATCAAGGTCACTTACCATGATTTAGTAATCCAGTCTGAGGTGTTTCTTCTCCTCGCGGATTACTCAGCTGCACATCTTGTCAGAGTTACCACGAAGTGTTTGACTCATGTGAAAATTGAACCATACAGGCGTCACTGTCCTGAGTCAGGAGACGTCCCTCCCTCTCTCTCCCCGTCTCTCTCGCTCTCTCTCTCTGTCTCTCTCTGTCTGTCTGTCTGACTCTCTCTCTCTCTCTGTCTCTCTCTCTCTCTGTCTCTCTCTGTCTGTCTGTCTGTCTGTCTGTCTGTCTGTCTCTCTGTCTGTCTCTCTCTCTCTGTCTCTCTCTGTCTGTCTGTCTCTGTCTGTCTGTCTGACTCTCTCTCTCTCTCTGTCTCTCTCTCTCTCTCTGTCTCTCTCTGTCTGTCTGTCTGACTCTCTCTCTCTCTCTGTCTCTCTCTCTCTCTCTGTCTCTCTCTGTCTGTCTGTCTGTCTCTCTGTCTGTCTCTCTCTCTCTGTCTGTCTGTCTCTCTGTCTGTCTGTCTGTCTGTCTGTCTCTCTCTCTCTCTCTGTCTGTCTCTCTCTCTCTGTGTCTCTCTGTCTGTCTGTCTGTCTGTCTGTCTGTCTGTTTGCCTGTGATTTAGTCTCACCTCTGTCCCTTGTGTGTCAAAAGCACATAATCCTGAAACTTCCTGCTCTGAATTCCTGATTAGAGTGTAATCAGCATGACCTACAGTAGACGGGTCAAAGTCCACATTTATCTTTTTTAAAATCAAAACTCCAGTTTGAACACTGGATTACTGTGGCTTTATACACAGAGCTGTATATTTAAACACAGCTAATACTTCACAGCTGGTTCGTTTGCTCTTGACTATTTGCATAGATTTGGCAAAGATCCTTCTGCAGTTCTAAGTAAGCAGTTTCTTGACAAGCGAGTTTATTGCCTCTGCTTGGAACAATGTGCATACCTTTGACCAGCACTGTTGATGTAGCTCACTGAAGGAGAACAGACCCAGACAACAGAATGAAACAGCACTTGCTGAGCAGCCTAACTGGTTTGACCACATAATGTTAACTAAACACTAAACACCCTTCTACCTATCAAGAACTATCTGGAAATGTGTCCAACCGTAGTGAAAAACTACAACTACCTATTGTGTTCTCTGTAAATCGATATGGTTGAGTCACTGTTACAGCACAGGTGGACAGTATGTTAACTAAAGCTCTGTATTAACTGTGCTGATCTTCTCATACAGATTAAACATTTACTCTGCATTTTTGCAGAATGAAATCTTCACTCCACAATATTTAACTGATTGCTGTAGTGTCCAGGTAAAGATAAGGCTGCCTTTGTTTAAAATCCACTGTTAACAGTGTTGTAAAGAGTACCCAAAAGTCATACTTGAGTAAAAGTAAAGATATCGTGTAAATATACTTTGGTTAAAGTCAGTCAAAAAAGTAAATGTGAATTATATATATATATACATGTATGCATATACTGTATACTGTGGGTCGATTGATTATCGGCCCAGCTGATTATCAGATCCGATATTCAGCATTTTCCTGATTATTGGAATCAGTGTTTTTTTTTTTTGTTTGTTTTTTGTTTTTTTTATATATCTGATTGTCCATAAAACAAGTTAATTTAAACATGCACTGATTTGGCTCTGATGCAGCATGTAATCTGAAAAGTATCTTGTAACTAAAGTTATTAAAATAATGTAGTGGGCAAAAAGTACAATATTTGTCTTTGTAATGTAGTGGAGCAGAAGTATAAAGTACCAGAAAATGGAAATACTCAAGTAAAGTACAAGTAATTAGTAAGGGGGAAAAAAATCTGAAGCCTGGCTCGTACTTCCTTACAAATATTGTGTTACATCAACAGCAGAGAGCTTTTACTTTCCTTTTTATTTTTAGAGATGAATGCAGGGTTGGGGGTTAAGCATGATGCATTCTTTATCCATGAAGTACTAAGATGCTTGGCAGGGTGTCACTTTGTGCTGAAAAATAGTGCGGACATACAGTAAGGGCTCTGATGAATTACATTTTTTTAACGATCTCCAACATATGTGATATCAGGCATTGTAATGGGGAATATCATATGAGGCCAGAGTAGATAATTATGAAAGAAATGGTATCGCATCTTTGTAAGTTAAACATAAAATATGTAACTTCTGCCGCTAGGGGACAAGATGTTTGCGGAGTGTTGAGTGGAAACTTTTCGGATTATAAAGCGGAGTTATCTTCTCTCCTGTTTATCAACATGACTGCAGCAGTGATCTGCAGAGCTGACCTCAATTTTGTGGTGTTTCTGTAACGTTGACGGCGGACTGGAGCTGGAGGGGAAATGTACTTAACCTCATGAACAACATTATAGAGAGGAGAGGGGAAAAGAAGTGAGAGAAGCTGAGTCTCGGTTGTCCTTGTTGTTTTGATGCTGCATACTTCAGAGAAAGTTCACAAGAGTTCATGGGTCAAGTTAAACCAGTCATGACTAATTCTAAACATATGGTGTAAGTATCTACATGTGAGAACATGAGTTAAACTGAAGCTGGGGTAAACCTATTTCTATTTTTTTTTTAATCCATAATAATTCCTATAACAAACAAATGTCATTGATTTGATTTTGTCCAAAAATAAAAATGGGGGAGAAATTAGAAACTACTTTAGCACGCAGCACTGTACTGTAAGTCTTTATCTTTTAATGTAAGCCTTATGTAAAAATCCTGCATAAAAGATACACTATGGCTATTCTTGCAAAGCTAGCTTGCATTCTCTTTTATAGATATATGACCGACAGTGTGTTGGCGTAATCACAGATAACAATATCATTTTAAACTGAAGATTTTCTTTTTACTTACGTAATTCTTACTTTTTAAATAATAAAGGTGTGGAATGGATGCCTATCATTATCAGCTCTGTGTATTCAGGACATTTTGAAAGGTAAGTTGATGTCAAGCACGGGTGTAGAACAAACACCACTCTAACTTCTTGATTTACAGAAGGATTGATGAATTATTACAAACTAATGAACCATCTAAAAAAGTATCAATCAATTTAGTTCATACAAGACAACCAAAGATCTGGGATGCTATTTATTTGTTTATGTTAGTAACAGGTGGAAAGTCTTTTTCCATGATGAATCAGTGTTACAAATTATGAATTGTTTAAAGTGATTCAGCATGTTTCCCAGTTAAAGCTTTGTGACGGTGAAATCGTCCAGGCTTCCCTGCAGGGCAGACTCAGCAGACATGAGCCAGCAGTTCAGAGTCGGGGGAGACACAACACTGTAGTCATCAGCGGTGGATCTACAAGGAAAAGACATAAGTGGTCATTTATCTTTGTGTGTCAGAGTCATAATGATTATAGCACTCATACACTAATAATACAGAACAAAATGTACCTGGTGACATCAATCTCCTGGTTGTTGATTTGCAGCTTTGTTGAGGGAGTTTGCTGCACCTCCTCATACACTGCTGGCTTAAGAGCTGGACACACAGAGGACAAACAATGAGGCAAAGAAAATGAAAAACTGGCACTTAAAGAGACTTTGCACAAAATATTTGTGTCTTTTAGTGAATTATTTCTCCATCAACCAGCACAGCTTGGTGCAAAAACTGATTCAGCATATTGTTAAATCATACAAGAAAATCCAGCCCACCTAAAATTCCTGTGACGCTGGGGTCCGATGGCTGCTGCCTTAAAACCGGCCAGAGGAATTCTTTGTTAGCTATCTTATGAATTAAGATGAGCAGGCGTGTGTCACCAGCTGTAACATCTATCTCCTTGTCCCGTTTTATCACTGTCACACTAGGAAGAAAAAAAAGAAGCAAATTAACACACAGTTAACAAAGATAAAGATAGATTGGATTGCTAGCATTTTTCTTTCAATTATTGGTAGACATTGTAATAATGTCATTATCGTGAATTTGTGAGGCCACGATGATCGTGTAGTTAAAACCTGATATTGTGACAGCCCTAGTCTGTACGCACCAAAAATGCAAACTCACCTTCCAACAGTGATGAGATCCTGTCCGGTGTGGCTTGTTTCTGTCTGTCCCTCTCGTACAGTGATTCCAGTGGTTTCAAGCTCAATATGCTGATCAGTCTTGAGGTGGATGACGATCTTTTTGAAGCCTCCACGCACATTTGAATCCAGCCTACCATTCACAGACAGCTCTGGTACAAAAAGAAAACAAATACAACCACACTTATACAATACCAGTACACGGATCCTTTACTCCAGTAAAAATGACAGAACAACAATGTAAAAATATTCAAATATTCAATATTGTACTTGAAGTAGCAAAAGTAAAAGTACTGTAGCTCAGCATTACTTAATAGGGGTCAGGCTGACAAGATGTAGATGGGTTGAAAAGAGGGAGAAACAGAGTCTGTATATTTTTTTCTTCTATGAAATATTGGATAGTTTCGCCTCTTCGGGCCTCAAACAATTAATTCAGTGGAACTGCTAACCATCAGAAAAGTGACAAGTACACGCTGCTTCTTTGTATGTGGTCACAAGCCATAAATGTTGCAGCCGCTGTTTTAATCTTTAACAAGGCATTGTGTTTAATATGCTTATCAAATCTGTTAATGTAGTAACTGTAACTTTAAAATCAATGTAGTGGAGTAAAAAGTAGCATAAAATATAAATACTCAAGTAAAGTACTTCAAAAATTGTACACATTCCTTGAGTCTATGTACTAAGTTTCCTTCCACTACTGTAATCTATAGGGGTGATTGTGGGTTGGTGCACATTTTATAATTGACACAAAGATCCTGAGGAGAAAAGAAGACAAACAACCATTTGCCATTACACATGAAGAGCTAAAGGGAAACTAAAAGGGGTTTATTGATTAGGCTGTTCAAGGAATTGAGGGGAAATAGTGATGGCACAAAGAGGAACATTACTGACCCCTGTTGGGATGGTGAAGAAGCTTCAGCCGGACATTTCCAGTGACATCAAAACACAGTGGAAGAGACTGATTCTCAGGTTTTATCAAAAACCTGTGGGTAAGAGAAGCTGCAGAGGAACACAGAGATACAGAGTCACACAGCAGAAGGAAACACTTGAAAATGAACTGCTTATGTTCTCAACACAAATTTAACTGACAAAGATGCACTGAAGCGTGTTTGATAATGACTATTCAAATGGTGACTTTCATGTGCAGGTGATCGGTGAGCATATGAGTCTTTTTTTAAGCCTCTGAATATTACACATTTCAAGTTGCAGTCTTTGCAGGTGTGAGTGAAGTTTTTTTTTGCATTCATCAATAAACAATACAGCTGGAGAATATCTTTCAATTATGTTTTCAATTACAAGACCTTTATTTTGTAATTGCTTATAGTTTAAGACAGGTTTTTTTAAGTGTTATAAAATGTAAACAGAGAAGTGTAAGAAGTTTCTTTTTGCTCAGTTTTATTTTCTGTAGCTTTTTTTTAGATTAACTTAAAACCACGAAACAATCCCAGATATTGATAATGACATTTTCGGTGTAAATTTCCAGTGTATGTGTTTTTTTGTGTGTATGCATATATGAGGCAATAATCATTACACTTTTTACACTGTGAGCTATGCCATTCTTTAAAGCTGCAGAATCTCCAGATAATTAAAGTTATTATTGACAACATTTAGCCTCTAACTGTGCCACATCATCTCCCCTCCATTGCATTCACATTACAACACCACTTCTGTTTGAATCATCTGCCCCCTCAAGTAGTTGCCAGTTAGTTGCAATAGCTTGCTAACCCTAGCTAGCAAACATGAACGTCATTAATGGTAGCCAACTCTAACCTCGCTAAGGCTAACCAGCTAGTGTTAGGGCATAACAGTTGCTGGCCGCATACTGCAGAACTCAGCCATTCTTCCATTTTTTTCCACAAACTGGCAACTACTAAGACTCTTGATCGCTGATGAAACAGATACCACGTGATACCAATGGCATTATACTATTGGCTCACAAACCTTGTCAGAAGCTGGAAGCAATTCTTACACAATGACAACAAACATTTTGGACCCAACTAATATTATAAAATTATTCATTCACAATCATTGAAATGTTTTTAAGGGAAAGATATACTTTTAGTCTGCACCTTTCTACAAGCTCTGTAGATGTATTATTTTCAAAAAATGATTTGTCTACATAAAAATGTTATCAATATGACCTTTAAATACAAACTGCATGTATCAGAATGGTGCACATGTCATACCTCTAACTGAGTCAGGCCAAGTCAATTTATTACATTTATATAGCCCAAAATCACAAATCACATTGCCTCAGCGGGCTTTACAATCTGCACAGTGAAGGATCTGTACCTAGAGAACATGCTGTTAAAAAGAAAATCATAATTACAAGAAATTAAAGCGACATTATGTAGAAATTGGAATTTTGTGCGATTTAGGTCCTAACTACAAAAAACTTGTTACGTCATAACAAGGTAGTCGGTGTGATCCCATCACAAAATGTTTTAAGGAACACTTCAGTGTGTTTTATACACTTGTATGTGATGCTTTTAATTGTACTTTTTTGTTACGTTTTTCTCACGCAACAGAAATAGACAGATTTTATATAAATTATACAATGAATTACATCTTCAATATACTCTACCTTGGTTTGTGTGGTCTGGCACAATGGTGGCAGGAAAGGGGGCTGGAAGTGTAGGGTTTTGTATTAATGCATTAATTGACATGTGACGCCTAACCTCAGCTTCAAAACAAACCAACTAAATACACATCTTATCCTAAACCTCACCAGTTAAAGGGCTTCATATACACAGGCTCAATAAAACACTGATTTAAATGCTACTAAAAAATATGACAATTGTAAATAAAAATGAAACATGTCACACACTGCTTTATTGTGCTATTTTGTAAAATTTACTTATGCAACAGAAATAGACAGATTTTATATAAATTATACTATGAATTACATCTTCGATATACTCTACCTTGATTTGTGTGGTCTGGCACAATGGGGCCAACAGGAATTGGAAGACTACCTATACATCAAAATCAGGAAGAGCAACTGTAAAAATACATTTACACACAGCCACTTATATCAGTTTATTTGACAAAGCTTCAGAGGGTTTTGTATTAATGCATTAATTGGCATGTGACACCTAACCTCAGCTTCAAAACAAACCAACTAAATACACATCTTATTCTAATCCTCACCAGTTAAAGGGCTTCATATACACAGGCTTAATAAAACACTGATTAAAAATGCTACTAAAAATATGACAACAATTGTAAATAAAAATGAAACATGTCACACTGTTTTATTGTTAACATTTACTTATGCAACAGAAATAGACAGATTTTACAGAAACTATGAATGACATCTGGGAGATACTCTCATACTCACCTATGTCATACATAGCGTAATCTTCATACACATCTACACAAAGCCAGACATACATTTGTATTACAAAGCTTTAGAGGACATTGTATTAATTGAATATTTATACACTATCAACCTTATTCTGACACCAAACTCCAAAACGAAGCACTAAACAGACACATTATTTTAATCCCCACCAGTTAAAGTTAACCACAGGCTTCATATAGATTTGACCTACAAAACCTAACCTACATATACAAATTGAAATTATGTGTATGTATGCTGCTAAATTTGGATAAAACAAATCAGGTCAGGTCTACTGATCATTACAAGGACAGATTTAGGATTGTGGCGGTGGAGGTATGTCATTCCAGAGTTATTTTAGTTGAACCTGGGTGATTGGCACCAGAATGATAAAATTAGGAGGATAATTTGAACAGAATTAAACAAATGCTATCATCTTGCATGTACATTATCTGGAAAAAATCATCTGTTACAACTATAGCTAGTAATAATTAGAAATTCACAGGATAAGCCTCTAAAGCATTTATCAATAAGAAAAAAAGTTAATGAGAAAACTATTTCAAAATTCAAAGAATACCTTTAACCTTTGGAGCGCTGCCACGGCCTGCATTAAGAAGAAGACTGTGAAGAGTACCCCCTTTTGAAAGACAATGATAACATGAAATTAAATAAAAGTTGTATGTTTACTTTGAAATACTCATAAATTCTAAATTAGCTCGCTGCCACTGCTTAAGAAAAAAAGAAAAAAGATGACAACATGAAACTAAGATACAACTGTTAATGTGCAACTGATATTTTGGCGGGGCGTCACTTAGTTGTATTCAATTTTTTGCAATGATGCAACATCTGTTTTCATGTAATTTGTTTGTGTTGTTATTTATATTTTCATGCTGAGATTTTGGTGCAAAAAATGTACATGGAAGAATGAGAAGATTGTCGTGGTTTGGATTTTTGGTTTAGTTATTTCCTGTTTTATTTTGTAAGGTTCATCCTCATGTGTCATGTTGCGTTGCTTTCTGCCCTTAGTCTTGTTTCCCCTCCTTTATAATTGTCCTGATTAGTTTCACTTGCCCCTGATTAGCCTCCTGTGTATTTAGACCAGAGTTTTCCACCTCTTGTTGTCCCTGTCCTCATGTTTTTGGATTCCTGCCTTTGTTCCTTCAGCTTCTGGTTCTTTTTTGGATTTTCTTCAGCCTATTTTTGTCAGTTTTTGTTGCATGTATTTTGCATTCTGGATATTGGACTTTGGACTTTCGGCTTGTCATTAAAGCTTGCTTTTCGTTCCTTAACCTGCCTGCCATGTTGTTTTGCGTCCCTTCTGTGTAAAACCCTCAACCTGACAAAGGTTTACGCATGAGAGTATATGCTGTAGGCTATAGCCTTCACAGACATATAAAACATACTTAAATAAATAAATTGAAAAACTATGTATATATAATACATTATATTATGTCTGTCATCTGTCGTGTCATAACAGTGCATATGTGTACATACCATATCCAACATCAGAAAAAAAATGTCCTCTTCCTGTCCAAAAAATACTATTCAGTTATTCATTTACATTAAAATACTTTTGATGTTGACACATTAGCTTGTATTGGAGAAAAATGTATTGGCATTTCAGTGTTGCATGACACAGGTATTAGCAATTAATGTCAATTGAATGATTAATATTTGTTCTTAATTCGTCAGTTGAAAAGTTGAAGGGAATTTATAGTTTTTATGAAATGCAATAAGTGTATTGCAATCATTGCAATTGCCCCCACCTGATTTCATAGGCCGACGTTTCTTACCTGGAACTCCAGCTGGCCCTGCTAAAAGAGAAAATGTTGAGAAGAGATGCTGTACACAACTGATTTGGCATTGTGTCTGTTTTGTTCACATTTGTGTTGCTTACGTTGGCCTGCCCTGCCTCTATTGGCTGGGTAATGCATGGGTGGACTGTATTGTCTAGGTGGAAGATTCAGTGCCAGACCAGACTCTACTGGTGGTGTTTCACCTTCTTTGGGTTTATGGAGCACTTCTGTGGTCTCCCCCAGAGGCTTGGTGACCACCATGGATGTGAGTGGTGTCACAAAGTTGTATTTGAGCGACAGCCTCAAAGCCTCTTCCGTCACACTCTTCTTCTCGGGTCCAGATACAAGCAGCCTGTGTCACAAATTGTGTACATGTGTTTTAAACATGGCAGTAAAGTATGGCTATGGTGTGTATGCTGGTGTTGTCTTTTGATAATATTTTTGTAGTATCCTCAAAGGCTGTTTGGCTTCTCCTTCAATTCATGCAGCGTCAGCTATTCTGATTGTAATTCTTCCAATACTACTTTTTGTCAAATTCAGCAAATATCTTCTCACAGTGTGCGAGCTGTATAGCTAGCCTTCTGTGTCTGGCTGACAAAAACCTACTGTTCATACACAGCCCTGGCTCTCTAAATTGGGAACAACGAGTGGAATTGATCCAAGCGACACAACACTATTCTAGCCAATCAGCAAGTAGTGATGTTCATGCCTGTGCACAGGACAAGGGTAAGGGCAGGGAAGAAGAGTGAGAGGGACGGTAAGTGAGGTACATGCTAATGTGGAAATTGCATTTTTAAGAATGAGACATTGCTGAAAAACAGCCAAAGAAAAGTCCGAAAAGGCAACCCAGCATGACTTTATGCTACTTGGTTAGCCGCTGAACGAGTCTGTTGCTGCCGCTCTGATCTTCGGCTCAGGGGCTGTGAGCTTTGTCCTACTGAGTTAGCTGCTGAACAAAAGCTCAGCTGTGTACTCGGAGCATGCCACATTGCTAACCACATCCAGCGTTAGTACTCACCGCTGTCAAGCTAGCATGTTAAGGTGGGAAATTTTGACTGCACTTTCTCTTCCCTTGTTATGTGACTAGCTCGCTTATAGTTTTAGCAATAGAGCCTCCTAGTCATGTGGAAGACTCCAGTCAAACGCTATGAGTACACGGGCAGAGAGCATGCAGGCATGGGGTTTTTATCAGAGGCCTGCAATGCTCATAGATACTGTTTTTATTTGTCAGAGCATTTGATTTTCGTAATTGCTGTCGGATGTTAGGAGATTTTCTGTCAAGTGACACTCAAAAGTGTTGAGTGCCCACCATAAAGCGGGCTTTACTCTCAACTTTTCTCTTCTGTCAATGAATTTGTGCCGAAATTATTAGTTTTAACCGAAGCATCAACGTCAGCTTAAGCTAGCTATAATATCTGATAGGGACAGTCCACGGTCGAATTGGGAAGTCTGCTTTTGTTTACTTCCGTGTGAAATCTATAACCCGTTGTATCAGAAATTAAACTTCAAATCCGTAAATTGGCAGTAAATCTGCCATTGCTACCAAAACTACTTGTGCCCTATGGAAACTGAAACCTTGAAAGGTGTAGCAGCTAGGGTGGCTTAGAGAATAGTCAACTGATTGACAAAAAAAACTATTTAACAACCATTTTGATAATTGAATAAGGGGGCTCGCAACATGACATGAAAGATTTGCAACTCTCAGTTGCCTACAACAGAAGAACAAACCACACAGAAGTTCCACAGAGCCCTTTTACATCGAAATTGCTTTCTGAGGTTCAAATTTTTTCAAATGTGAGGATTTACTTGGTTTCACTGGATTGTGAATGAAAATCTTTTGGGTTTTAGACTGTTGGTAAGACAAAACAAGCAATTTAAAGACATCAACTTGGGATCAGGGAAATTCCAATGGACCTTTTGCTGTAGCTATTTGTCCTTTTCATCTCCATTACATTCTTTAGGCCAACAATTCATTGATTCAATGGAAATATGAGGTTTGCATTTCTCTGATAAATAATTTACAACAAATAAATTTCCTTCCTTCCTTCCTAAGAACAAAGAGAAAAGATGATCGACTCACTCTTTTTCCAGAAGTTGTTTGACTGTGAGGTAGGCCCAAACACGTTGCATGTGGTGGTCAGTCATCGTTCCAGTGGACACGCCGGTGGTGTTTGTTTCAGAGAACACCATCCTGTTATTGCTCTGTCATGATCCAAATGAATTGTTATTTGACCGCACACACAGACATTACAGCCGATGTGTAGTGTGGATCTTTACCGAAATGGCCACAACTTGTGGAGTGAAGGTTTCAATGTTGTTATCAGTGATCTGACCGGCCACCACAATCTCCGAGCCATTATAATACTGGCTGAAGTTTGTCTGGGTTAGATTGGTCCCACCGATATAGATCATTGTCACATCTGTCAACAGAGGAGTGGCCACCTCTTCATAGAAACCCTGTTGACATTCAGTATGGACACTGTATGAATGTTGAATCCTTCCACAGCCGACCATGATCAATTTTATTAATGAAGACATGTCAAATATCAGAAGTGTTTATAATGTGACTTGAAATACCTTCAGTTGTAAATTTGCATCAGAGTCTTCAT
The DNA here is from genome assembly GCF_040436345.1 of Pagrus major. NCBI lineage: Eukaryota > Metazoa > Chordata > Actinopteri > Spariformes > Sparidae > Pagrus > Pagrus major. Next base: position 18,745,905 of record NC_133220.1, read on the forward strand.
AAATCCGTCGTGCCACACCATCGTTCTGCAGCGACATCTTCTCAAGAAACTCAAAATTGACATCAAAACCAAATCCGAGACAGTAGAGTGGGAATTTGCCCTTAATAGCCCCTCTCACGTTTGATTGTATTTGTTCAAGATTTGTCACCCCTGCAAAAACACAAGACGCCTTGTTCACAATCAAACAACTATCCTGTGATTATTAGAAGTTACAGTGTGTACATGAACAGATTTTGTACACTTAATTTTAAATAATGTTAATATTTAGTGAGCTAAAACCCACCCTTGTCCCACAAGGGTGGGTTTTAGCTCACTGACAGGAGAGGGTATTGGGAAAACGACTCCAGTCAACCCAGTCAGGGCTCCAGGGTGCGACTGTTTGGGTCGCACAAGCTCCCAAAAACCTGTCAAGAGCGACTAAATAGTTTCATTGGTCGCACCGGTGCACCTGAAATTTAGCAGGTGTGATTTTTGAAAAAAATGATATCGGCAATATGAAATGTGCTACACAAATAAACTGGGTGTGCAGACAGTTGCCTTTGAACAAATATTAGCGTATAAACATATTTTCTATGGATTATTTTGTCAGTGTATAGTCGTTTGAGGTTGATTGCTGTATTTGGGTTTGTCAAGCTTTATAAACATCGGCACTTTGTAACCACATTTTTTTTTTAAGTTGTTGTTATCACAAATTCTTGTGTGCAGTGATTTAAATGATGCCCATCAATGGGCACTTTTATTTCTGTTTACAATCATTAACATAATGTGTAAAGAAATTAAATTAAGGTGCACCTTAATTATGCACTGGTGCACCAGTACAACCAATGTGAAAAGTAAGTCGAGAAGTAAGTAAGTCTTATATCTGTACACATTTGTGTGTATGTATGTTGTATTGTAACCTGCGGTCGGGTCTCCATCGGTGAGAAGTATAAGGATAGAGGCTGAACCTTCTCTGGGATGTGCATTTAGCATACGTGCTCCTTCCAACACTGCTCCGTTAATGTCAGTGGCTGAAATGAATTAATAATAAAATGTTTCATTACTGCCTTTCTGCTGTCAAATGCTCCCTCCGTTAATACAATTGTTATTAAAAATCTCACCTCCTCTATCTCTAATATTCCGTGCAAATGTCCTGGCGCTTTCCAGGTTTGCTCCAGTGGCCTGAACAAGTTCTCGTTTCCAGTGAAAAAGTTGGCTATCAAAAGTGATGAGACCAAAGAAGTCATCTTCTGCCAGGTCACTCAAGATATGGATTAATGCCATGCGGGTCTGAGCAAAAACAAATTGACACGTTAAAACTTTTATTGATGCAAGAAACTGTAATAATATTTGTTTCATGTGTGTTCTTAAATCGTGTAGTTAATAAAGTTGTCTGTTAAGTACATCAGCAAAATAATACACCAATAAACTTAAAATGCCTCTTATGCTACAGTGTCAATCAGTCACAAAACAAACAAAAAAAATTATCATACCTGTACTATTTTCCTGCCGCTCATTGAGCCACTTTGATCAATCACGAAGACAACATTTTTTGGTATGCGGGGAAGATTAGATGGAGCAAAGTGATGAACAAAGTACCCAGCAGATTTCTTCCAGGGAGTAAGTAGAACATTTGCTTGGTTAGAAAAGATTGATGAAAAGACAGCAGAAGATAAGATCTATTCTAAGTGCTATATCGTAGGCAACTGGATATGTTTCAGTTTCTTGGATGACGTTTCACCTCTCATCTATCTCCATAAATGAATGGCACAACACAGGAGGGCCAACTCCTCAGGTCAAGACTCTGCTGTCCACTTACATCTGAAGGAGAAAAATCATTCCTTTGAGGACACCATGTAAACATCTTGGCCAGAGAAGACAGATGGTTTGAAAGAGGAGTAAAAGAATCCATCTATGTCAAACTGGAATGACCGTCTTTGAGGAGGAGGTGGCCTAAGACATTACTTATCACCCACCTACAATGCTGTACTGAGTTCTCTCCCCAGACAGCTTAACAACTATTCACACCTGGGCTCACCTAGCCCTAGCAACCCACATGAACGCCGGTTTGACCAACCCAACCCACAAGTGGCCCTAACAACTCTGAAACTCAGAGCTCACGCGTGTCCTTAACGACTCTGTAAGGACACTCCCACACAGAGGTTAAAAGCCTGCAGCCCCCCTCCAGTTGATGAGGAAGCCTCTTGGATGAGAGGTGAAACGTCTTCAAGAAACTAAAAACAAGTCCAGTTGCCTACGATACAGCACTTAGAATGACCATGACCTGGATGACTGAGAACGTTCATCAACAAGATAAGATCTACATTTCCAATACGTTTTTTTCTTAACTCTTACAGATTATTTAGGCACAATGCTAAGTAACCATTCAAAGTCAACAACCTTCCAGAAAATTAACTCTTGCTGTACCTTGATGTCTCCCAGAGAGGTGTCCCTGTTGACATCATAAACAATAACCAAGTCTCCATTCATTCCCTGATCGCTACAGCTGTCACATGCTTTCTGTTGGTCCTCTGTCGGGTAGAAATACACCCACGCCTGGAAACAGGATGAATCAGGTTATATAAAATTTTGTTTTTGTAAATTGCAAGACAAAACGACAAAACACTGACAGAACAAGAATAGGATTGAATAAAAACATGAAAATACAGGTTAGTTAATGTCAAAATCAGTTGAATACTCAGCCATGACCATTTGAATGATTTTGGAAATAAGTTCTTGCTGGCAGTAAATTAAGATGAACTCCGAACTCTACAACTCTCCAACTGTGACACAAGTTTCCACCGTCGTCTTCCTACCACAACTTTGAGATTTCAGAGCGAGACTTCTCCCTGAACGAGGTCCAGGTCAGGTCAGATTAGTCATGATATTAAAACTGATACAGTGCTGAGGATGAACTGAGGGGTCTCATAGCCTGAGGAAAGAAGCTGCTCGGTAGTCTGGCGGTACTGCATGACGCTAAAAGTTTGCTCGTTTCACCATCATCATATTACCGTTATTGATCTCACATAGCCAGAAACAGGCCTAGATACATTACTTCATCGCTATGCATCCTGCAAACAGCTCTTTCCTTAACTAAGTTTCAAATCAAATGCACCCACTAACCAGATCAAGACTTTTACCACAAGAGGTGGAGGTGCTCATACTGCTTTTGTCCACAGGGGCCGCCAGAATCAACACAAAATGAAAGTCCTTACAGCAGCTTTAAATGTGATTACATTATTGTCTCTACAGTGTTGTGTACATTAATACATTACTTTTAAGTGGTAACAGAATTATATTTTTTATATATATATATATATATATATATATATATATATATATATATATATATATGCAACACTTTTCTAATAGCATCTCAGTAATATTCTTACAGTCACTATCTCCATTCACACATTACCACCTGAAATTTAGTTTTTACTAATGTATTGATTAAGAATTCATCAACATTACAGCACCAGTGTGCAATCAGAAAAATAATCTCCTGAAGAAGAATCGCATTTGCAAAATGCCAAAATGGCTGCTGACTCAAATTGGTTTTCTCCCTTTACTTTGAGTTTATCAGAGAAAAGGATGTTAATGTAATAGTCAAGTTCACTCTATGTATGAGGCGAGAGAACTCATAACTTTGCACCAGTGCATGCTGTACCTGTTTGTCTGCATGTGTTTTGGTGATGGCATTGGCCAGGGCTTTGGTGCTTAATCCTCCTTTAACCTCAATGAAATTGATGCCGGCTTCCTCATTAATGTACACATCAACCTGGCATTGAGAATGACAAAAAAAAAAAATAAATAAAAGAGTAAGAAGTTCTGACCATAGAGGATGCCTTTGTGGATGTTCATTGAATAGAGTATAGAGAACAGAGTCAGGAAAGACTCACCTTGAAGTCTTTGACAGGCTGCATGGGTCGAGCGTGGATTTGGAGCTCGTACTTGCCATGCCTACGTTTCAGCAGTTCCTCATACGTGAGCTCAAAGGTGACTTTTTTGTGAGCAGCCACAGTCACAGAGGTCTTAAACTCCTCGAGGGTTCTCCCTACAGAACTACAACAGAGACGGTAATCATTGCATTAGTGCCCACCCCCTTCTGTCTGGTAACATATTAAAATGAAAACAATGCCTACTTAGGACTTCTTATCAAAAGTAATGGCCAGTGTGGATATGCGTTGTGAGAACCTAAACTAAAGAGTGAATTTTCCCTCTAAGATTGTTTCATTTGAAGGATTTTACAGACCCTAGGATGTGTAAGTTATGGAAGCCAATTTCCGCCGATGTGATTTAAAAAAAAGATCCGGCAAGTCATGATAATGAGAATTTCTTCCCAAATAATGACTTTGTTTTTTTTTGGGCCTTTGTATGGCTTTATTGATAGGACAGCTTCAGAAAGATGACAGGAAACAGGGTGAGAGAGGGGGGGTGACATGCAGCAAAGGGCCCAGGCCAGACTCAAGCCCCAGACCGCTGCAGCAAGGGCAGAGCCTCTACACATGGGACGCCCACGCTACCAACTGAGCTAATGGGTGCCCCATCAAATCACAAGGACTTTGTATCTCAAAAATAATGACTTAGAATTTCAAAATAATGAATTGGTATCTTAATTCATAACTCTCAAAATAACCATAATGACCTTCTCAAAATAATGACGTTATCCCAAAATAATGAGAAACTTTCAGAAACTAAAGACTTAGTATCTCAAAATAATGAGTAACGTTTTCAATATTTCACTTAGGCCTACCATGATGGCGCCTATTGAACTAGTTAGCTTTCTGTCATTGCTATAGGAAAAGAGGTAGGCAAACATGGTTTTGGAGCACTAACGTGGAGCAACCTACTTTTTAGATATTGCTGTGAAAAAAGCAAACATTTGAGAAAGCACACACAAGGCTCTTCTCCAAAATACAACATAAAAAAGCTTGTATATAACCTGGCAAGAAGCTGATTCATTGATCGATGTACCTGACAATCCCAGCACTTTGGCCACGGGACACCGCCTCAGTGTACTGCTGCTGAGCTTGCTCTTTAGGTTTCACAACACCATCATACTCCTGGCCGTCTATAAGCCTGGATGAACATGGAGGAAAAATCTTGATTTATATTTATCAATTACACTTTAATGTATAATTATGTGCAAATTTCTATAAATAATCACAGATCTTTTTTTTCACACACATCTTAAATTTACTGATAAAGGCGTTTTTGGGAATCCGGACTTGGAATTCAATTTCCTTTGACTCGTCCATACGATTGGCCACACGGCTAGTGATGACAGTGGTGGCATAACGGCTGGTCACTGTGGAGTTGATGTGAAAGCTGTAGATGTCCCAGTCGTCCTGAGCAAATACAGGATGCACATTTCACAATAAAAGTAATGGCTCGTTTTGATCTCGCTGGCTGACATCCAGCTGACCAAAGATCAGATGTTGATGAAAAACAAGGTGTTGGTGGTGGGCGGCATCAGTGAAATCTCATTGGTCTAACTAGAGAAACACCCCATGCTGGTTATTTTTCTAAGTTTTCTAAGCTGGTTATTTTTTTTATAAGTCCCCCTTCCCCCAATGTGTAGTTTTATTCCAATGACTAAATGAGAAATACACATTCATACATACAATTACATGTTTTGTGATTTGAGAGGACATTGCATTGATTTTCATTAAACAGTAGTCTTAACCCTAAAATCATTGGATCAGCTTAATGTGACCTTTTCCCTACAACAAGAATATACCAAGCACACACAAGCACACATATGAACAACATGAAACAACACTGAGGGTGAAGAACCAGTCGGTCATTCAACCTGCGCTTTTTGATGTTTTTTCAGAGACAAAGTTCAGTGTGCTGCAGCTGATTGAAGATGCTGAGATACCAAAAAAATCAAGCACAATCCTCAGATATCGGTCAATTATTTTGCAATAAGACATAAAAAGATTCAGTTTCTTTGCAATGTGTTGCTCTGTCCTTTAAGTTTTGTGACCTCACCTTGTTTGGTAGTGTGGTAACCAACGCCAGCAGCAGCCCAAAGAGGGCGATTCTCCCCACAGCTCTCTCCATGATGGCTCCCACCAGAGTGCAACTCAGGCAGCTGAACCTGTCTTTTAAACTCACACAGACAAGGACAGCATTGATGTGTACATAAGGTTTTTGGGTTTGTTTTTTTTAAAAGGGCAAACTCTTCTTTTTCTCTCCCTCACACGTGACAAAAACACATATATACACCCTCACACTCACAAACACACTGCCACCCACCACACACGTACACACTCGTTTTTCTCTACTGCCGGGAATGAAAAAAATTTATATCAGAAATTTAGTAGAACTGCAACAATTAACAAGTAGTTTTTAATATTTAAAGAAAAAAAGTCAAAATTCTCAGATTCCAGCTGCATAAATGTGGATACTTTCTGGTTTCTAACAGCAAACTGAATATCTTTGGGTTGTGGACAAAACATGACATTTAAGGACGTCAACTTGGGCATTGTGAAAACTGATGGACATTGTGTCACCATTTTCTGACATTTTATAGAACAAAAAACTAATTGATTAAAAATTATTTATAGATTAAAGCAACATTTTTATGGTATACTGTCTTGTAGTAGGGAGAATGCTGTCTCTGTCAGCCCCTGATCGCGTGTCTTTGCCCTATATAACTTGGGTGGGCGTGTAGCATCTCCTAGGTGAAATGCATAATGTTTTATGGCACTATGTCACAATACAAACTATGTCTGCGAATCTAGATAATATTTTATGGAAAACATTTTTCTAGTTTTTCCTCTGATGTTTTTTGGCTGCTCTCAGTGATTTACGGAGTTTTGTGATGGACAGATAGCTTTACTTTTTGCTAAAGTAACCGCTAACTGCTAGTAACTGTAGCTACCGTTAGCTACTTAGCTAATCTGACATTAATCTGATAATATTGTTACAGAAATCTGTGATTTATATACTGTATATGACAGTACTGTTGCACTCATGAACTACGGTGGCGCCAAATCACAAAATACCAATTCCTACATAATGTTGCTTTGATCGACAATGAAAATAATCATTAGGTGCAGACCTTAAATTCACTTGCTTATGTGTGTTCCAGCCCATTTCGCCAGGACTTCATCACTAGAGTGAAAGCTATCTATACAACACAGACAATACTGTTTTAAAAACTTAAAGAGATAAACAGAGACAATTTGGCTTCAGCCATTCAGAGTGCACTGTTAATGAAACACATACATGACTAATAGTGTATGGTGTCAAGCAAAAATGAATTTATTATTTCCGTCTTCAAGTATGTACAGCTTTTGTGAAAGAGTACCCATCAGAAGAGGCCAGGAAATGGCAGGGGGAACAGGTGATACAGCAGGCAAAAGCAATCATACACCTAGCTTTCATTGCAAGCATTAAAGAGGTCAAAGACAGGAGTTACTGCGTAAAGCACAAAGAAAACAGCTGCATAGGAGATGATCTCAAGAAAAAAAACTATATGTCATCATGGAAGAAGCCTTTAAGACAGTTGACCCACTGTGCAAACATGGGAGAATTTAAAGGGGCACTCCACCGATTTTACACAGAAAGTTCAGTTGCCTATGAAAAGGGTTGTATAATGTATTGTGTGGCTCTGAAGAGAGCTTTCTCAAATTTGAATAGACTGAGTTGCATCATGGGAAATGTAGTTTCAGATGATTGACCCAGATTTGAGACTAAAACAGGATAGATCCGCCTCTGCTGCATTATTTTGACCATTCTTTTTAAAAATCTAAATAGTTTAGAGCTGGATTACCCTTTTAAAAGTCATGTTAGAATTGATTGAGCTTTGAATTGGGAAACAGACCACAGAGAGTTCAAAATGTTTTGTCAAGCACAGTCTGTAGTCAGTAATTAAGCAATTTTTCTATAATTGCTCTCTTGGTTTTGAAGTACTGTCTGATTCATACTTCTTTTTGCCACAGCTTTGTTTGTGCAGAATACATAAAAATATTAATTGCATTCAACAAACTACTCTTCCGACATACTTAAAGAAGTAATAAAAGAGAAGACATTGAAAGTGAAGGTGTTGATTTTGAAGTCGTACTACTGAAATAACAGAAACCGTGATAGTGTAATATTTGTTGGAGATCTCTGAATTAAGTCAGCCATGACACATAGAATTAGCGGTATGAGCTGGATGAGGCGTGAGGCCAGCATCTAATAAACATAATTTAGAAAACCTACGCATTGTACAAATAACATGTCAAACAGTTGTGGCTTCTCAATAATTCACATTCTTCATGTGCCTCTAGCATCATCACATCATCAACACTTGTCAAACAACAACCAACCACACGGTAATCTCTTAAAAACCACAAAGGCAACAATATGTAAAGCTACAGATTGCATTAGTAGAGGTATGGTATGATTATGACTTCGACTCGTACGTTCGAGTCCTTCAGCCCTCCTTGTCGTATGGTTTTCTCTCCCAACAATATCCTCCTGTAACTCACCACATCAACCTGTGCACATTCAGAATATCAGTGTATTCATGCAGGCGGTGGTGCAGGTGGCAGAGCAATCCCACAAGAAAAACATCAGTGAACAAGATTTCTTCTTACAATCTGTGATATTCTATGAACTGCAACATGACCAGATTATTATTACTGTTTAGTTGTGTTGTTTTGTTGCTAAATTAAATATGTTTCAATCCACATTCATTATTCAAATCACATAATTTACCTCAGAAGGTGAAAGGATATATATATAGAATATCTAGTGTCTGCTTTGAATCTAAATGCTTTTCTCCATAAAATTGAAACTGCAATTCAAGGCACTCTCGCAGGTGTTTTTTCCACCTGAAGATAAAGTTCAAGTTCATTCAAATCTCTTTAAGGATATTTCAAGCGCTTGTGCTGGAAGCATTTCATCGATGATGAATGAAACCTATCCTTGGACTGAGAGAGCAGAGTAAAGCAACCGGTCCTAGCGACCAGGATGTCAAGTCTTCACAGTGACGGCATGATGGTGGCTAATAAGGTGTTGCATTAAGACACATATCTGCAGCACCAACCTATGGATTATCTAATGTTAACTGTACAAACACAGGAGCTATGTACAGACTAACAAGAATCATATATACACACGGCAGCTTATATATAAGGGTGATATGAGCAACACAAACATGAACCAGTTATATAAACACAGTATGAATGAACAGTACGTTATGTACATTCAATGGATGGTAAGGTACATACATAAGCAATGACAAAAATCTGCACTTTTAAGACTGATTGGGCTAATTATACATATTTAATGTACTACTAACGTTACACTGCACTCGAGGATTAAGTACTGCAATATGGACATGAGGTATGTTGACGAAAATGAAACGAATGACAAAAAACTCAAAAATGGAGATGAGTATGTACATATGGTTAAATTCATGCTGGTTAAATATATACAGTATATGCACATAGGATTGACTAGACCTATCATGAGATTTCTTTTTGGTAACAGAGTTGGAAGACACAATGCTACTCAGATTAGAGAGTCCTGGCTTTGGGGTCCGGCGGCTGATATGATGGAGCTGGAATGGGGCTGGGGGTGTCCTGGGCTGAGGACAAAGCAGGAAAGGCAAAGACTCCTGAAGGAAGGGGGAAGAGAAACCCAGGCCACTGGCTAACAGAGAGAGGGAAGGACCTGGCCCTGAACGGAGCGGGAGAGTGTAGCTGATGGCTGGGATGGGGCCCTGTGGAGTGGCCAGGGCTGTCAGGCCATGACAGGGGAAAACTGCAGGCCTCTGGACCTGCGGCTGTCCATGATGATACCTAAAAGATTACATGATGGCCAGATATTAACCTCCACGACAATAATTAACTGCCTTTATACAATACAAACAGATATTTACATTACACTACATTAGTAGTGTGAAACTAAGCTGTAAACTTAACTTTTCGGTTTTTAGGTTAGTTACTGTGTCTGTATGTGTGTGTGTGTGTGTGTGTGTGTGTCTTTGTGTGGACTAATTTTTGCTTTAAACCAGTTTCATATATCAAATTCTTCTCTGAAGAAAGTGTTAAATTAAGCAAGAATTTCGAGGTACAGTCTTAATCGTTTTGTAAGTTTTGTATGATTAAGTGCATGGCCCAGCTTCACCCACACTCCACTTCTCTGCCCATTTTTCGATTAGCAAGGAGCTAGGCAGAGTCAGCCACTGCCAAGATGGCAACAGCTGGAGCCACCACACTGAGCATCATAACAATGGCCTTTAGGAAACCTATGGGTGACATCATGGAGACTATGTCCATGTTTTATTCAGTCATGGTCAATAAACTAACTAATTAACACAAGAGGCATTTCACTGTTAAGCAAACTACTTGTAATGAAATGCGCTGGATACATTTAATTTCCCTGCAGCGAGATGCTAAACATTTGTCAGCTAAACTAACTAACTTAAGTTGCAAGTGAGAATGCAACTGAAGACGGAATAATAGCAAATCATTTATTCCTGCTGACTGCTGTCTTCTGACAGGACAGATGATCTCTAATAATTAAAGGCATTATTCGTTTAATTCCTTTGTGACATTTTAGGCGAATCAAACATTTTTGACACTGCTTAGTCTTGTGTTCTGACTTATTAACCACTGTGGGTATATGAAATACTTCACCTCACTACACTGTCTTTTACAAACTAAATTCTAATATTGTTAAAGATTTGAATCCTTTAGATTCTTATGACCACATGGCTTATTGAACACAAATCTCTGTGCATGAAACGAGCATGAAACTCACATCTGAAGCACTAGCCAGTGGTCCGTGTGTTCGAGGCACAGCCTGATGCCAGAGCTGCTGCCCGCTGATGCTCAGGGAGTTAGTGCGTGGCCTGTGGGTGACGATAAGAACCTCCTGCGCCCAGTCGTCCATCAGCCGCTGCAAGTCCTCAGGCAGGTTGTTTTCATTGGCACTCATGGATGTGCCAGTGTATGTGCCTGTCTTGTTGTTGCTGTTATTGGCCTGAGCTTGGGCCAGTCCCATCACTGGCTGATGAGCGGGAGGGGTGGCACCGGTAGGTGGCTGCTGTGATTGATTGAAAGCCCCTGGCCCAGCTCCAGACCCTGAGAGGAGGCACATACACACGCACTGTGACATCATGTTTATGGAGCTATAAATTACCATGATTTTGAATGAATTCATTTGTAGTGAGACATGATTCTACGTACTGTGGCCACTCCCTTTGCCGAGACACAGTCGCTTCAGCGTTGACCCTGTGAGGAAAAGAAGACTTTAAACGAATAATCACTCACATTTAATGGTAGTAATGATTAATAATAGGATGCAGTGCAAAACAAAGCAGCTGAATACTGCAACGGAATAAAGGACCAAACTAAAACCAAACTAACAAACAGGTAAACAAGGCTATCAGTCCCCTGAAACAAGACACTTATTAGCAAAACCATGCAAACAGTCAAAATGCAGTGTTAGAGTGTCAGAGAAGGAGAGAGAGGTTAGGAAGAGATGAGAGAATTTTTGACTGAGGTGCATGTCGCATGCATTGCCTAGTAATGCAGGATGGATAAGTCACAAATATGTATGTCATGAGGTGGATAACTACCACAAACATCAGTAGGAGACACTTGAAATGTAAGATAATGCCCATTACTGTAAAAATGAACCTTGATTATCCAAACCCCCCTTTAGAAACACGGTTACTGGTCCAATAAACAGGAGTGATAAGTAAAAGAAATATTAAATATGAATAAAAAGTTAAGTTTAAAATCTCTGAATTAATCAAAAATCTGTACTTCTTACAAAACAAATTTTACTCTTCAAGGGTTTGAATAAGCAATATATTTCTGTACATGCACGGTAAAGGCAAGTGACAAGGATGAGGCGAGGCAAAAGAAAACCCAGCAGTGTTGCAGAATATTTTGGCAAAGACAGAAAAAAAAAGATACCAGTGAGCTTAAAGTGGAAAAATAGAAAACACGGGGAACAAAAAAGTGAAGCTATGCTGGAAGAGAGAAGATACAAACAGATAGACAAAGACACAGGCCCACTGAGAAATCTAGCTCTTGGCTTGCTACTCGATTTATAGGTCACTCTCTCAGATGTTTGAGGGTAATTAGACCAGCCTGCAGAGAAGCATAATCACAGAGGGAAGAAGACACCAAGGTAAGAAGAAAACACCACAAACAAAAAGTGTTTGTTATTAATTCTCAGGTGAATCAGAGACTATTCAGCTACGGCTCTTTGTTGTGTTTTGCTGGTGTTCACCTTGTCCGGGCGGAGCATGTGTGCCACGGCCGTCTCCGTGTAGTCCAGCGTAAATATTATCAGAGGACAATGAGCCCTTGAGGGAACAGGGCTGCTGAGTCTGCACAGGCTCCGAGGTGGAGCTGGGAAGGTGGCTGGTGCATGAGCGGGCCCTGCTGTGAGTGGGGAAAGACCCTTTTGCCGGGGAGCCGTTTAGACTCACTGTGGGCTCACCTGTACATGTAGCAGCACCTGAACACACACAAGAATCAGAATGGTACACTCTTTGCTCTTGCTGTTAATATTCAACTTGTGATACTTGAGTTTTTAAAAGGCACTCACTGGATTTGCTGGAGTCACCACTTTTGGTCGTGACGTTTCTAAACTGTTGAACCAGAGGGCTGAGGAGTTTGCCCGGCTTCAGTCTGTGCTTACTGGACCTCTTCCTGCGTCCGGCGTGTGGTGCAGTGTGTGAGAGACCCAGGCCAGGAGGAGGGGCTTTGCCAAGCCGGCGATACAGCAGCTCCACTTCACCTCGCTGATTGGCCTGCAACTCAGAGATCTCCCTCAGATGTCTAAGAAGATGGAAGCAGGAAAACACTGGTCACTTCTGAGGTAAATGACAGAATATTTTAATGTGAAGACACTAGATTAAGCAAAACCACTTGCTTTACTTACTTCTCCCTGAGTCTCTGTAGTTCCCTCTTCATGTCCGAGTCCTCCATCTCTGAGTCATTATCACTGCTGGCATAGGCCGAGCCGTGCACACCTCCATGCCTACTGGGTGAGTCAGAGCTCTGCACGCTGCTGCTGCGCCCTGAGCGACGGAGGAAGGCCACTGCTCTCTTCATGAGGTCGCTTCCTCTGCGCTCAGAACGAGTGTGTGTGTGAGACGGGGTAGCCGAAGTCAGCTTTGCAGGGCTGCTCTCAGCCCCCGAGTCTGAAGAGAGGAAACGAGCGTGTACTGTGACGTCCACAGGGACAGAAGGCGAGGTCAGGGCGCGAGGCACCGAGCCCCGCTTGGCCATGGATGGAGGTGTGTCCAGGTAGAAATCAGGCGGGGCAGAGTAGCGGCTGCAGCGTGTCCTCTGGGTGATGTCATCTTCTGTGCTCACCACAGAGAAGCGGCCGATTGTGGTGGAGGCGGTCATGGCCTCAGCCTGAACGTGGTCCACACTGTAGCCTATGGGGTGTGCCGGTGAGGCGGCGCTGCTCCAGCTCCTCTGCTTCACATCTCGTCTATTGGCCACTTCAGGAGGAACAGAGATTATCTGCCAAAAGAAAGAACAGACCGGGTCATACATCAGGTAATGCTTCTGTAATACCTGTTGAACTATTCTGATGGGAAAAGCACTTTCCCCCCACATGTGAGGAAAGTCTCAGTTTCTTACCTTAAATCGGCCTCTCGTTCCTGAGCAGGAAGCAGAGTGAGGAACGTGTCTTCTTGAGAGGGAAGCTGCAAAGTTTTCCACAACAATGAACACTGTGGCACTGCAGTGATCAACTTACAGTGAAACATAAGTTTAGTTAGAAGTTAATGATGCCAGTCTTGTTAGATTGATTAGTGTCTGCTGTACATACCACACACGGCTGAGTCACTCAGTGTGCTCAAACTATCCATTCTCTCTGGAATTTGAGGCTAATAGAGGTGACAGGATGAGAGATGAACAAAACAGAGACATGAGAAACTGAGAATACAAACCATTAATCATTGTCTTGTTATTTAACTGTTGGTTTAACTGTTGGCCTTAAAGGTTCAGTAATATTGATGATGATGTCTAACTACATATTTCTCATGAAATCTAATTGTAGCAATGTAAAAAAGCAGTACGGTTTTTCTTGAAACTCCTTTTGTAACAAAAATGTATTTCCATGTGGTCATACAGTATCGTTAGTCATGTTTGTAAGATGTAGAACGTGACATGTACTACAACTAGTATTGTCATATTTTCTTTGTAGCATATAAACTTGGATATAAGAAAAACCTGTGAAAAACTGTGTGAAAAATGCAATTTACTGGCAAGACATGTTGAATGTGGAGTCCCTTTTAACGTGCCAATAGTTAATATACTTAATAGTTATAATATAGTTAATAGTTAATATACTGCATTATGGTTTTCAAGGTATGCCATAATATGTTCACTCTGCCATCACTCACAAATTGATTGAAAGGTCTTTAAATACACAGACAAAATCTGAAATATTAACATTTTCTGATGCTGAAAATGTTTTGTTTATATCAGTAATATGTGCAAGAATAAGAAATATAGAAGCTTATTTTTAATAAATAATCTGACATACAAATTATTCACTAAATTGAATTTAATATACGGATACACACGTAAAAAAAAGTTCCATTTAATTGGACCTTGTGATGAAATTATTTGTCAACTTCTGCTTCAATGAAGAAGAGCTGAAAGAAATTTAAGCCTAATTTGTTAAGGTAACATGTACGATGAGTCCTTCAACTGTTCAGAAAGAAATTGGAAAAGTGGACTTCTGTAATTGAATGATAACTGTAGACGGCTGGGAAATATATTAATATTTTATCATTATCATGAGACTATATATCGTCATAGATTTTGGTCACATTATACTGTGATGCAGCATAAGCGTTGTCTTCTCCTGGTTTTAAAAGCTGCTTTACAGTAAATGGATGTAATCTGAACTCACCAGACTGTTCTACTTGATCTAATACTTGCCCTTACCCACTTAGTTTTTATATCCACATTACTGTGTTTATTTGTCAAAAATCTAATCATGTTAGTATTTTGTGAAATTACTAAAAGTCATCCCTACAATATTGAGGTATTTGGTCAAAAATATCGTGATATTTTTTTTCTCCCAGTCCTAGCATGTATGATTTCAAAAATATTGAGATAAATATAAATTGTATCGTGATTGAACCTAAAGATAACGCAGTATTATTTTAAAATCAAATTGCCTAGCCCTACAACTGAGCGAACTTCACCTGTTGAAGAAGACCGTGTGATACAACTCAAAAGCTCCAGAACAGCTACTAATGGGCCTTATGGTGAGATGATTTTCTCAGCTGCTGTTCAAAAGGTCAAGGATAAACTTTCAGTCTTAACTGCATGTGAACATCCTGCAGCTGTGATTTACAGTATATGAAACATTAACGTCATCTTAAAAGTTAAAGTAAAAAAAAACTATTACATTTAAAACAATTCAAGGTAAAATGACACTTTACTCACCAGCTGTTCTCCTCCTCTGTAGCGTCCCTCCCCCATCGGCCCTGGCGTGCTGTTCCCTGACCCTCCTGTGGCGCTGTCCGGACCAGGAGGAGACTGGATGTACTCGGTGCCAGAGCCTGGTGTCTCTGCAGCACTGCCTGATGGATACATGGGAGCGTATTCCTGGTACAGCAAGTTTCTTAGTTTCTCATCCAGTGTTTTAATGGTGCTATCCACAAAGCCCCCTCGGCCCAGCCTTCCCTCGCCATCTGACTCGCCGGGACCTGTTCCGTGCTGGGATGGCGCTGGGCTCTGGGGTAATGAGGGCACCTTGGTCCCTCCCACACTGGAAAAAGGCTGGTGGAGCACCACAGGCTGCTGTGGACGCTCGCTCCGTGCTGCAGAGGCGTAGGAGACAGACAGCGGCTCTTTGGTGGAACCTTGCTCCTGGAGTGGCAGAGGAGTGAGAGGAGACCCCCCCTGTAAACTGCCCACATCCAGAGACAGGGGCATGACCAGAGGGCAGCAGGGCACCTCGTCAGCTATTGAAACCGGACACGTCATGTCGGGCATCTGCTGAGCTGCATGGATCGGGGAGATGGAGCCCAAAGGGGATCCCTGTGACTCATCCACTGGAAAAGACGTATGTGGGGATGACGGGGGCAAAGTTTGAGCTCTGGCTGGCTGAGCCTGGTGAACACTGGGCTGCACTGAGCTGCCTGCAGGCTCCACGGACGACATCGACTGAAGGGTTGGGGGAGCAGACACAGGTGGAGACAGAGTAGCTAAGAGAAGAGGGTCTGTGTTGGACATTATCGGAGGGCTACAGAATCCGTACACATCGTAGGTGAAGCCTCCACTTCCACCAGACATTGTGGAGGATGACCCCTCTTCTGACGGAGAAAAACATGAATTAGATGGGAGAGAATTATATTTAAAAACAAGTTTTATGTTCAACCTTTTCTAAAGTAATAAATGGCAAAGAGCTGTAGGATGTCTTTCATTCAGCTGCCACCAGGCAGTGCTATTGTTCTGTGAAGCTGTCAACTATTGTGCTGAAATTGCTGTGTAGGAGCAAAGTCACCTCTGGATACAGTGGGCCTTGCAGTGCCACTGTCAGCAGGCTGGGTGGTGGCTGAACTCCCAGGTGACTGAGTAGTTGTGGCATCAGATGGGGTCTCCTGGCTGGATGTGGGCGTCTCCTCCACAGGGCAGATAATGAACCATCTCTTCCCTGTGTGAAGAACTGTTATCCAAGTGTTCAGACAATTAGCACTCCTTTTTGTTTTACAACTCAATGTGACATTTGCACAAAGGATTTCACAGGCATGCAAACGAATACATTTTTGAAAGAGATAATTGTTTTACCATTCTGCTGATAGACGGGCTGATGTGCTCCAGGCTGCTGACACTGTGGAGCGAGAAACAGATGAGAGCTGAACAGTGGTGGAACATCTACTCAAGTACTCTACACAAAGGGTGACTCCACCAACTTAGACAAGGACCAGGTCTTGGGGAGTACTACTGCATATGTGAAAAAAGTAGTCTCAGGGCCTGTGGCCACAAAGCATTTTATGGGGGGCAGAAAAGAGCTGGTGGTGCACTCGGGAGTGCTTGTGTGCACAGAGAAAAAAACTGCATGTTGTCTCTATGACAACAATATCTTGATAACCACCGCTATATGACAAACACCACCCCTTTGCTGTTTACTATCTGTTTGGTTTTTATTTGACATAGGACATCGGAGCAAGGAGGATATGCGTGCATGACATGATCTGTGGAAGACAGAAATACAGTGAATATTATCTCCAAATGTGCTGACTTTGATTGTTTGTGGTAAACTGAAGGATTAAGCGTTTCTTTATAAACAGAGAAAGTTATCCTGCCTCATAAGCTTAATAACTATTAATTATCTTGGATTTCTTAGCTGTAAGATGCTTCATCACAAAGCTGAAAGAAGAATATGATGCATTGCTGTAGATTAAACTACCCAATAGTATTTAAAGTACTTTAAATTAGCGTAAGTTTAAATAACAAATGCAACACACACATTAATGCAGCTGTAACATTAATCCAAAAACATCAGATGTAAAAGTAAAACACTGACGGGGACCATTTTAAAGCACAACGAGTACATTTCTCTGATGATACTTTTACTTGAGTATGTTTTTGAATGTAGGAATTTTACCTGTAGTGGAGTATTATCAAAATGTGGTATTAGTACTTTAATCAAGTAAATCTTCTGAATACTTCTTCCACCATTGGAGCTAAGACTATACTTGCTACCTGCAACACTTTTTACAGTATTTTTCTATAGCCATGTCCATGAGTATGTCCCTGTCCATGTCTCAATCTATGTAGAAGCATCAGTAGTGTATCTGTTCAGACTATATTCACAGGCTATATTCTCACCTCTCCGACCTGCCCTTCAAATATTTGGCCTTGTTGAGGACTACAACTCAGGGTGGAGGCCCTTTCACCCTCCGTGTCTTCATTCAGCATGTCTTCAGCTTTATCCACAATGTCCTTTAGCTGGTCGATGAAGATCTCCTTTTCTAACAGCAGGATGAAGCCATTCTCTACCTGTAGATGCAAAGTTTTGAAGGTGTTGAATAATGTCATAACTAAAATCAATCAAAGACAGAAGCTACAAACTGTTGAAGGTTGAACTAACCATGTAAGTTGCAATTTCCTCCGGAGCATCTCCATCAAGATCAAATTTAAATGTCACCATTTTGTGGTTGTGAGTCTCCAGCTGGCATTCCACCATTTTATCACCAGTGTTGCAAACCTGCGGGGAGAGGGGTTACGCTTTACAATCAAACACATTACACTTTTAAGAAAAATGTAGCTTCAGTTGTCATAAATTATGTCATGACTCACATTGAGCATGCTCAGTTTGGGTTTGCTGGTCTTTTCTTGCCGGGAACGTGTGCGGGCAGACTTGCGGTGGTGTTTCCTTGGTTTTCCGTCTCCCTTCCCTCCACTCGCCAGGCTATCATAGCCGTCACTTGTTTCCTTACCAGATGCCACATCAGAGTTGAGACTGTAACAGGAAAAGTTTGAAACGCTTAATCAACTTCAGGTAAGTGTCACACAAAATTATGAATACATGAAAGTGAAAAACGTGACACACACCTGTCATAGGTGTAACTGGGCAAAGATAGGGGTTTTTCCTGAAGCACATCCTGGAGACAGAAAAATGTGCAGAACAGTTAGGGGAGCTTGGTAAAGGTTTTATTTGATACAGAATGGATCATTGCAAGACTGTGTAACACTAATGTTAATCTTAAATGTGCAATATGTAAGAATTTCAGTTTAAAGCGTTCAAAAATGAATTTAAATTATCAAAAGAATTTGAAGAAATATCAGTGTTGATGTTATGTCAAAGACATCTATGTATTGTGTAGCGGAGATATCTACTGAAGTTAGCAGGCTAACCAGCTAGCCGGGCCTGCCATGTCTACTTATACCATTTTGTACCTCAAGAGGAAATAGTCTGATAGTGTAGCTCAGGCCTCCGGGGTTGGGAGCTGACTTATGCCTGACCTCCCCCAGACCATGTAAGCTAATAGGGTTGCTAGCTGCATGGCTAACTGAGCTAACTGAGCTAAATGGCTGACAACCATTATAGTTAGAAGCTGTTATTGGTTACCTTGATAATACGCTGCCCCCTATTTGTTTTAAGTATCAATTCAACAATTGTCCAATTCTTACATATTGCACCTTTAATGTGCGCTTTAAGCTTTTGATCTTGAAAGGTTATTTTAGTCACAGGTGGAAAGGCTGGTTTCAAGATGGGATGGACATATAAAGCAGATAGCATGCTGTGGTCTGAACATGTTTTCTGAGTAACAATGAGAAGTCTCTGATGTGGGGAAAATCTCCACTTGAAAATGTGCAACCTTTGGCTTCATCCCTACCTCTACACAGGGCTCTTTTTGGAGGGTGCTGGATGCAGATGTCGACTCGATGTTTTGCTGAGTTGTGGCCAGGCTGGCACACTCAGACACTGAGAGCACTGATTGGATGCCAGCGGGCTGCAGAGCTGGAGCTGGGACTGAAGCTGCGACAGGAGCTGGAGCGTGAGCAGGGGCTGCAGACTGAACTGAGGCTGGCAACGTGACAGGGACTGGGGCCGAGGCTAAACCTGGGCCTGAGAGTTTGGGTTCACCGACTGCAGACGATGTGTCGGAGCTTGTAGATGAGCTTTTTGGTGGTTCAAAAGTGTGACCTGATGCGGAGACTGATGCTTGAACTGGGGCTGGAGCTTGCCCTGCTGTTTGAACTTGCATTGGGACTGAAGTTTGGGCCTTAAGGGTTGAAGCTGGAGTGTCAGGCATGGCTGCAGCTTGAGCTGATACAGGGGCCAATGATTGTTTTTGTGCTGGGACCAGAGCTGGAGTTTGTGCTGGGGCTTGAGTTTCTACTTGGACTGGACTTGTTTCTGCCTCTCCTCCACTTCCCCAGAAAGTCTGAACAGCAGGTAAGACAGGGTGGACCGAAGCCAAAAGGTGAACATCTCCCAAATTCCCCTGTGGTGCAATCGCCTGTATTTGGACAAAAAGAGCACATTCAGGGGATGGTTCAGCGGTTAATACAAATATTGTTCACCTCTAAATTCCCAAACGCATGCCCTGCATGCATTACACATACACACATACACATTGCCACCTTAACACTACAGATTTCTCATTATGACCTAACCATTACAGTGAGAACTGAGTCACATATTCACCTGGACAGGCTGCTCAGCCAGTTCCTGCTCAGGGTAGGGGACAGGGTATGGGGTGGGTTGTACCTGGGAGAGAGGTAAGGGATGGGTGGTATGGAAGCTACCGAGGTTTGTCTGAGATGTGAAATGGCCGCCCTGCTGCTGGGGCACAGCAGGGGACATAGCAAGAAGTGGAAAAGAGAGCGCCACATTGGGCACGTGCTGAGGAGTGGACAGAGGGGTCTGAGGGGTTCCGAGAGTGGGTATAGAGGCAAAGGCAGCATGAGGGGTCAGAGGGAGGGAGGGATGGTGGGGTGAAGGTGAGTAGCGGGTGCTAGACATAGGAGGGCCAGTGCTGCTGTAGGCACATGGCAGAGGACCTGTGGGGAAGGGAGGGGGCCTAATGTCCCCTGTTTGAACAACGTGATATGGTGAGGGAAACTGGGAAAGAAAAAGGGAAAATGATAGAAAATGAACAAAGACAACCAGTGGATAGAAATAACATTCACACAGGCCCTTTATGCATGACTCAACCCTATAACCTATATTACCTTTCGCAGGATGTTTATACTCTACCTTAGTTTGATTTTGTGTTTCTATCACTACCACAACGCACCTGTGTGCTGATCTGCAGGGGCAGGAGTGGGGGAGGAGCACTGGAGACTGTCTGTGGAAAACTGGTCGATATGTCAGGAGGACTCAGGTGAGATGTAGGCTGGTCAGCAGAAAACAGCTGAGGAGGGAAATCAAAATTGAATGAAACTGACAAGATATCCTACTCGAAAAGCTCCACTTTAATAAAAGCGAGCTCCAGGGCAGATAGACATGATGCGATTTAATTATAATGTGCGATTTGCTGTGTAGGCGCTGTAGCCAGCAGTAAGTTATAAGAGACAACGGCTCTACGTGAGGCCGGCCAGCAGCTGGTTGGAGGTGGCACCAAAGGTAGGAAAGACAAATGGGAAGGACACACAAACCACATGACAAGCCATGCCATTCACATACACACGCACATACATGCATTTTTTACCCACTTCACACAAAGATGCCACACAGATAGTGCATTTTCAGGTAGCGTGTGCTACTAACATACAACTGTACATTAACTTCCATTAACTAAACATGAGAGGCCCTCTCTAGAGCTAGTGTTTGTTTTGTCTGTTCTGGGCTACTTTAGAAACATGGCGGCCCTGCTCCCTCTGTAGATATAAAAGGCTCCTCTTAAGGTAAAAAAAACAAAAACACAGTGATTCTTAGTTTCAGGTGATTATACACTAATGAAAACATAATGATATACATATATGATATATACCATTTCTGCCGAACAATCCACCTAAATCCTACACACACGACCTTTAAGATTTAACACTGAATGTCCCCGCTATAACTATTAATTGTGGATGTCAAATGAGCATTAATAATTACACAGGTATTTGGCCTTAATGATGGCGCATGCAAGCATAGCTCGCCGAGCATAGACACCTAAATTCTGCTTTTTGTATCTCTCTAAAGCTGCTGCCAAGGCCTGCCGCAGTCAGAGGGAAGCAGTACCTGCTCCTGGCTGGGTTGGGCAGTGGGCTGCGGCTGTAGGGTGGGGGCTGCAGCTGGGAAGCTCTGTGCTGTCTGTCTGCTCTGGTGCACAATAGGGGCCGGCGTAGGTGGAGCAGAAACTGTCTGTCGGACACACATTAAAACACATCAGAGAAATCACATTTATTGAACTCTGGTTTTAGGGTTAATATGACACGATCATGCTTGTATATTTGCTTCAACAAATCAAGCTTGAGATTCAAATGTGCAGCGTGTCAAAGCAGGCAGAGGTAGTCCTAAGCAAGATCGTGGAGAGATTTGCAAGCTGAGGTGAAAAAAGGATTATTTTTTCATTAGCCAAGCTGTGCGAGCACATTATTTCTTATGATAACGCGCTCAGAGTTCAGAATTTAAACCCATAATTTAAACAGAATTCACAATTTAAACCCTTGGATTAGGCCGGAGCAGAGACTGGGTGCTGGCCTGCCTTTTCTACCATCATGGAAAGGCCAGAGGAGTGAAGCAGCTAGCAGAATCATAAATACAGCAGCTGTTGTGGCAGGATTTAGCCTACATGATACCTCCTTCTCTAACCTACCGGTGGATCTGGTCTGCCTTCTTTGTCATATGGCGATAAAAGTAGATTCCTGTCCAGATTTGGGCTATAAAAGAATGGGACATCCAGACTCTGCCTCTTGTCTATATGCTCGGCTACAGAGGAGGTACGACCCCGAACCTCCCCGTGGCTGTGCATTGGATGATTAGCAGAGAGGCTGGGGGAACTGGTCCTGCGACTGACGATGTGCTGGAGACAGTGGTTGAGAAGAGTGAGATCTCCACCTTCATACAAACTCCGTGGGAGTGTAACATGTGAGGGTGGGGAAAGATGTGAAGGAGAAGTCAGCAGGGTCGTTTGACTATTTGAAGGCGGGGGAGATGGTGATGACAAAAGAGGAGGTAGATTGATTGTAGGAGACCTTTCCCGGTGGGGAGATGTGGGTGAGTCTGGCTTAGGGACTGGTGTAAACTGGGCGGATGAGGATAAAGAACGTATATGTGTGTGTCCCAGAGATCCTCCTCCCTTTGTCCTTTCCCTGAGTAGGAGAGACATGCAGGCCTTGCAGTGGTGGTGGGGCTGCGGGCTACGAGCGACACTCAGACGGTGCTCCGAGGGAGGTTGTAAATTCGGGGGAAGGAGAGGTGAATTGAAATGACTTGCTGAGTCATGATGAAAGTGTTGATTTGGAGACAAGAGGGGAGATAATAATGATGGATTCTGGGCAGAGTTAGAGGATAGGTAGTCTGTGTTCTCTGTGCTTTTTGTTGAAGCCACATCCTGTGACGGACACACACAGGCGCTCTGATTCATTGTCTTAGTGAGAGAGTGTGTCCTACTGCGTAACATCTCAACCAGGGAGGTGCTTCCACGCCTGAAACACACTGTACTCTCAGTGAAGAGCAGGTTGTCAAGGCATACAAAGGGATCACTGTAGTGACGCTGAGCAGGTATCATTCCAAAACAGAAAATGAAAATGTAGTTATTTCAGAAAAAACAACTCAAAAACACAAAATGAAGGATTTAAGAAAGGTGGCCATAGAATGGACTGCTTTTACTCACTGTTTGAGACTGATAAGGCCCCTGGTGCAGTTGTGCAACGGGTTGTTGATCGGCCCCAGGATACAGCTGACCTGTGGTTTGCTGGTAGGCTCCCTGGTGAAATTGAGTGGATGCGTGTGTGTAGTTTTCATGTGAGGCCTGTGCTGTGGGTTGCTGGTAGGGCCCCTGGTGCAGCTGAAGGTCAGCCTGCGCAGGAGGACTGTAGATCGCCTGAGCTGTGGAGATGGGCTCTGGAAGCGACTGGTAGGGGCCATTTTGCTGATTGTTTAGATCATCTAATTGCATGGTCGAGCCCACTCCACTGTCAGCTGTAAAAACGAGGGAACAAAATATTACAATTCACCACGATGCCTTGCAGGAAGGACAGACAGTGAGGAAGGGCAGGGGGAGACATGGAGTAGCATTTCATTAAAATTCAAAAGCTGGATGATGATGTCCCATTGATGACTAATAGGTGTTACTCATACGCTGCAGTCTCCCTCTCTCTTATTTTCTCACAAATACCACTTCAACCATCTGCAGTCATAGTCAGTGTAGTTTCCTGTTAATGTCTGATTGACTTCTAACAGTGATTAGATTTATTGTCACAGAGTTTGTATATGTGTGTGTCTAATTGCAGGTTCTTACATGTGGCAGACGTGGTGGCTGGCACGGTGCAGATCAGGGTCTGCTGCTCCACCTCTTGATCCTCATAATCTGTCGTAGCTAATGTGGCTGCCTGTGGTACACCAGTGCCGGGCACCTGCAGCAGGTTCTGCTGCGTCTTCTTCACAGCTACCTCGCCATTTCCTGGCGATACAGTTCGCTCCCTCCTCCATTTGATGAGAGCCACGCGGTCCCGGATGGACTTCCCAACTATCTTCACATCACAGTCCAGGAAAAAACCTGATTCCACCTACAGGACAGAGGTAAGATGCTTAACGCAGCAAAGTCCTGGTTGTAATTCAACACCTTATGTAATAAATCAACAAATCTATATTCTATTCTTCCCCTGAACCAAAAAGTACTGCCTCTTCATGCCGTCTCATAAGTTTACATAGAAGAGCAAAGATCAACTGATCAATTGCTCTAGTTTCAATCAATACAGTACAGTAAATGCCTCAAGCCTATCATTGCTGACATGACCACTAACCCACTCCCAGTTACATTACACCTAATTACAGGGGATCAGGTGTATGTTCCAAAGATGATTGCATTATTACAAGACCTTGTTCAGACTGCCAACTAAAATCTGTTTTTGGCATATCCAGATTGTATCCAGAATGATTTTAGAAAGTCTGGACATCTAAAAACATATAATAAACATAACATAACATAACATAACATAACATAACATAACATAACATAACATAATATGCTATTTTTGCAAATCAGATCCAAGCCACATTCAGAGGAGTTTTAAAATGGATTTCATGCTTCTCATGAAGCTTCTCTGGTTTAAAAATCTCTTCGACACAAAGAGCTACACAAAACAACAACAACGTCACAACCAGAGTGATGGAAATCCATTCTGCTACAAGCAGAGCAGTCTGGAGAACAACACAAAGAGCCACTGTTCGCAGACAGACACTGAAATAAATGGTCTGTTTCCACTTTAGAGGATGCCTCTGAGATGGTGGATCTCCATTTGTCATGCTTCCCTATCACCAGCATTCAAAGTTACTGATTACCTCTGCTATACTTCATTGTGCATCACTGTGGTTATACCACGGACACTTATCACTGGCAAAATGAGAAATTGTGTTCAATTCACCACTGATTTTTTTTAAAGTTTATTTGTAGCCAGTTTAACCCTTTGATAACTGGTGATAACTTGTAAAGCAACAGAACTGTTGCTACGGTTACCTGTAGCTAAATATTCCTTGCGCACTGAATCAGTGTATTAATAACAGACACCGAGCCGAGCCACACCAGCCAATCAGAAATAAGTGTTTTCAAAGGCTAAGGCCGAGTCGACAAATAAAGCAGGCTTGTTGAACATAAAGTGCAGTCTGGACAGAACCAACAACAAAAAAAAAACACAATAAATTAAAACATAATAACAATAAAGTTAACACCCACCACAAACCAAACTCTAGTACTACTATGTGTTCATATTTACCATTTCCTGGGCAACGACCTCCGGGACCTCGCTCACCAAGTCAAAGGTAAACTCAATGGCACCGGTGTCCTTGTACTTCCCCTTCAGCTTTTTAGGATCTTCAACCCACAGCTTCAGAGCAATGGATGATTTCTTCCCATCGTCCTCTTCATTGAGCTCCACCCTCACGCCTGTATCCTCTGCAAAGAATGCATGATTCAGGAGGTCCTTGATGGAGTACCTGCAGGAAATACAGAAACACCAGCTACTGATCTGCACTAAAGGTCACAATGTCAGTTAAACCTAATGATGCACAACACACACAAACTGCGCCAGAGCCAAATACTGGCATTAACGTCACACTGCAGAAACAGAAACAAAACAACAGGGTTAGGATCAACCTCTGCCTCCATACAAGACTCGTCACGAGCCCTGAGACACTGTCACAGGTCGTGGCCCACTTACCTTTCTTCCCATCTGTGACAGATACATTCCCCGATTATTTCCTTGATTTCTGGGTCACTGACTTTACCGTAACTGGCAGGTTTCACCCCCTGCAAAACAAACCAGCATTAATACGTCTCAGCTCACACACTCAAAACAGCACTATTTAGACTGCATAACAGAGGAAGTAACTACTGTCTGCTGTGTCAAAAAGCATTAATCATAGACTCTCCAAAACACATTTTCTCCCAGACATTTCAGCTCTGGGGATTAGGATGCTACTGCTGTATAAGAGGACTTCTGGAGCGCTGGAGGGCTTAGTTGACAAAGAACTGATTAAAATGATTGATTCATTGTAGAAGTCATACGTAAAATAAAAATACCAAAAATGTACTGTTCAGGACTATGTAACCACTGAAAAAAGAAAAATCAAATTCCTCTTCTTATTAGTTGAAGTCCTAAGAAACAAAACACACAGTTTCATTTTGCTACTGCCTTTCCTGCTAACTTTATGCGTATAAAATTGTCAAAAAAGTGCTTAGGTGGAAAAACAGCCCATTCAAAGAGCAAAACGCATAAAACTTAAACTTGCAGAATTTCCAAGTTTGTGGATTTAATAACTGATATAAACTACATATTGCTGGTTTTGAAATCTCATTGGCTACATAATGCATCACTCAACCGAAGGCTGGCGTGTAAGTAGCTCAGGAGAAAGAAGAGAGAGTGGGTCACTGGTCTACACAATCACTAATTGGCTGTTGTAGGCTCTAGGGCGGGCTTAGGGGCTCATATCTGCCCAAAAGACCTCTCAATGAAACAGCTGCCATCTCAGGATTTAGCTGGTGTAGAGGGATAATGGCATCTGCTGTGAAGTGAGTCTTTTTACATAGAAAAGCATGAAAAAGCATCCACAATAGCAGCTTTTTTTTGCTATTTGTGCCTTTCTGTCACCATTTATACATGGAATATTGTGTTTTGGACTAAATACGTTACTGAAATGGATCTAGACAGTTTTTGATGGAGTTTGATACACTACTGAAACACCCAGACACTTCAGTGGTGAGTTGGCAAACCTTTGTATGTGCTAGTTTTTTTGTTGACTGTACCTTGCTGATGTGGTTTTATCTTGACATAGTTTGCATGAATAGAATCACAAGCTTTCTAAAGAGGTATGGCTTCAATGGAGGCATTAGCCTATTTGCTGTGTATTGTTTGATGAACTAGCCAGACAGAGCCTAACAGGTTTAAGAAGTGGGCAGGTGTCATCAGTTTTGACATAAATACTGGTTAGTCTATTAAAAAAATGGTAGTGAAAACAATCATGAGATGCAACCTCTGTACATGTCTCCCAGACCCACATACTAATGGTAACAACTGACTGACTCTGTTGAAAACAATAAACCCTGCTATAAAAAAATACATACATATCTTATAGCCACAACAATGAGAATTAAGAAGAATGGTGTGGTAAACACATGGCTGGGTCCTAAAAAATGACT
The DNA here is from genome assembly GCF_040436345.1 of Pagrus major. Classification (NCBI taxonomy): domain Eukaryota; kingdom Metazoa; phylum Chordata; class Actinopteri; order Spariformes; family Sparidae; genus Pagrus; species Pagrus major. The sequence goes on from NC_133220.1 coordinate 18,773,188, forward strand.
TGAAACACTGTTTTGAAATAATTATAATAGCAGAGTTGAACAGCTTTAAAGATGAACTCACGCTGGTGACTTTGCGGTAGATCTGAGCAGCGTTTTGACACTCAGAATAGGGGTATTCTGAGGTGGCCATCTCCAGCATACACATCCCAAAGGCATAGACATCCACAGCCTCATCATAGTGCTCCTCATACATCTCTGGGGCCATGAACTCTGGAGTGCCTGGAGGATTAATGCAAGAGAGGGAGATAAGTTATACACTCGCATTCAACTCGTTTCATCCTGTTTCAGTGGGATCGATGCCAGTGTCAAGGACTGAAATCCAACACAGCTGCTTAATCACAATTCCAAGAATCGTCCAATCACTCAAATAACAGACGAGAGAGAATTAGTTGAAAAGTAAAAACAACCAAAGACGAATGGCAATAATATGATGTATCTGTATCAAAATACCTGTGATATGATTATTAAGTATTAAACTATTCGAGAAAATCTCAACCAAAGTTGTGGACTTTCAATAAGATCAAGCACTATTATAGGATGTCCTGAAGTACACTTATTTCCTATGAAACAAAACACTTGCCAAGGTTGTGCACCCAGAAGGAGTTAATCATTGTTGTCTGTAACATTTAAGAAAATAACATGGAAAATAAAATAATAATAAAATGGATTTGTAGTTAAATATAAATGTGAGCTAGTGCCATTTCAAATGGCCTATAGAGAAAAAAGATTTTTAAACACATCAATTTGATTGATGTGTTCATGATTCAGTGCTTAAAGGTGCAATATGTAAGAATTTTAGTTGAAAACATCAGAAATTAACTAAAACTATTAACAGAATTGGGAAAAATAACAGTTTTGATGTAATGACATACATGTTTTGTATTGCAGAGTTATTACTGAAGTTAGCATGCTAACCAGCTAGCCCCAGCACGTACTGGTCCAAAGCTGCTAGTGGAGCATTGATCAGCAACAAGTTTGCCTTAAAAGGCAAGATGTCAGTGTTGTGCTCACAGTTTGTTTCCGCTGCCCCCGTGTGCCCAGAAAATCAGTTATCGCAGGATTGAAATAAATATTGTGTTAGTCACAGTTCAATAAAACAGAATCTTGCCAACTGGCTGATGACTAACCAATAACACTTTTAGCAAACGAGGCCCTCTTCAGTGTTGCCAGGCCCAGGTCTCCTATTTTCACAGAGCCTGTAGGACCGGTGATGAAGATGTTGTCACACTTGAGGTCTCGGTGGATGATTGGAGGAGTCCTCGTGTGGAGGAAGTGGAGGCCTTTGAGAATCTGCCTGCACCAGCTCCGAAGAACTTTAGGCTTCATCACCTTGAAACGCTTCAGATACCTGTGGGAGGATGAATACACCACGACAGAGATGTTCCAGTTGACACCTGGTAAAGACATTTGTTTTTAAAAAGGCAAATTGACATATCGAGGTCTGTCCCCACTAGTCGCTGTGTCGATAAAGCTGTGTCTGTGTTGTAAATTGTTATCGCAGTTGCAAACACACAGCCATTATAAATCTCTGACTATTCCATTCTCAAGCTAATCTCCTCGTATTGACTGCCTGAAAACGCTGTTTGCCCGTACTGTGTGTTGGATTAATTTGCTAAGGTTTGAGCAAGAAAACAATCACAAATCACAGTTGTTTAATTTTTTATCTTGGTGATTCAGTATCTCTTACAGTCTAGCATTAGACTTACTGTAATGGTGTCAGTCAGTTGGTATGAAACTTGATACACATGACGCAGACTGTCTAATGCTCATTACTGTAAGGTTGAAGCAGTCATAAGAGACTAATATTTGCGTCTTATGACGAGTGATTTACAGGCTGTAAATCACTGTATAAGGCTGAAACGGACGCATTTGAACATACAAAGACATCTCAAACATACCAATAAAGATAATCATTTAATAAAGAAAATATAATGCTTCTGTATCTCAAATGGACTCTTACGTTTTTAGTGTCCCTGAGGTCATTAGCTCTGTCACCAGAACGATGCACTTCTTCCCTTTTACCGGTGACTCCCAGAAGTCATAAAACCGCACGATGTTTGGGTGCTGGAGTGCCTTTAACATCTCGGCCTCCTCTTTGAACCTCTGTCTCTCAGCTTTGGACAGTTTCCGTTCCTTGGGGAAATGGAGAAAGACAATTCATTTTCAAAAATGTGAAATGATGGATTCAGAGTTCGCCCACACAATTTTCTTTTAGTATTCTGAAGCCTTATCAGAGGAGAAGCTCCAGCAGTGGTCAATTTGTTCAAGTGTAACAAGTTGAGGGGTGGTGGAGGAGGCAGGAGGGGGATGAATCATCATTGTTTTTTTGGGTTTTTTCCAATATTAAAGGATCATTCCACCTTTTTTGCACATCAAAGTGTATTTAAAGGTCTTGGGAAATACTACAGCACATGTGAAAAAGGCAGTATAAAGCCTTTTGTGGCTCCGGAGGAAGCTGCTTATTATCTGATAAACTGCCTCCAGTGATGTCACTCAGTGGCTAAGTTGCATTATGGGTAATGTAGGTAAGTGGATGGAATAAAAACAGTGATATCTCTGGTTTTGATGTATCGATTTTGATTATTTGTTTTTAAACTTTCCATTATGAGTCCAACAGTGTTATAAGAGTGTAGTGCTAGACCAGTGGCTTTTCAAAACCTGGCGTCTACACAATGCAACTCAGCCAGTGAGTGACCTCACTGGAGACAATTTATCAGATTACATGCAGCTTCCTCTGGAGCACAAAAGGCTTTATACTGCCCTTTCCCCACATATGCAGTAGTACTCCCCAAGACCTGTAAACACACTTTAATCTGAAGAATAGGTGGAGTTACCCATTAAGATGTAATGGGAAAAAAATACATTACAATCTCTTTTAAATAGTCTGGTGTAGCTTCAGGAGTGGAGCTCTGCTAGAGCTCCCACTCCTGTAGCTCATGTTTAAAGTGAACACAACTTTGGTATTTTGATTGGGTAAACATGGGGGTCTGAAACATTTAGGCTTTATATCACCACTGTGTATAGAACACACAGCACCAATACACCCCACAACTATGAGTGGAATCCTGACGACATGCTCAGAGGAAGTAAAAGCCTTATATTTAATCTGGTGTTGTGCTACAGAGACAGACACATCTGTCATGACAGATAAACAAAAGATTAAATTGCATTTTTAATCAGCAAATGTCCACTGTGCTGCTGCCGGTAATAAATCGAACTAAAAAGACTATTAAGAGTTTAAAATGGCGAGCTGGAGATAAGTTATTTTACATCACGAAGCACAAAACATCAAGAAAACCTTGCTCGTAGTTTCTGTGTACAATTCTTCAGTTTAAATCTTACATCTTTGGGTGCACAAGCTAGAATCCGTGTATACTGGATCAATATTTTGGCCCCTGCCTTCCCTGAACTGTTGTATAAATAGTAAAACAGCTGACAGTGAACATCCTCTACATTTTTGCTTCTCTCCAGTCAGCATGGCAGACAGACCGATGGCTTCAGCCGCAACAAACGGTACATGACCTCCAGATTTTCCCTCCGCGGTCTTGATGTACACATTTTAACGACGACGATGAGGGTGCATTTAGTGTTTGAAGTGAACAGAATAACCTGTACATCTCTTGGCATTGATTATTGACTGATGCTGGGGAATCAGATTTCATTCACAGCCCATAGTGACCTATGCAGTCTGCAGTCTAATGCGTCTTAGATTACAAGCAGCATTATGAGGGATTCACCTCCTGCTTTAGCTAGCTTCATTATGCTAATTCTTAATGAGAACAAATACAGTTTGAATCACCTCTCTGTCCACATTTTCCCATTTTTGATGAAAATGTACACACAGGTTATTAATGATTCTTTGCAGAGAGAGGATCTAAGCAGGGTGTGGCACAACACAGGATCTGATTTACTGAGATTGCGCATTTTGCACAATAAAAACAGCAAGAAAATACGTTAGCCTGCTGATATTTTTATCCCATGGAGTGTGAAGCGGTGAGGACACAGCGCAGCAATCAATTTAAATCCAGCACCATCGTTTTGCTGTGCATCCAATACTACACATCTCACACGCTGTCCTTAGCTGAACCCACCCGCTCCCTCTCTCCTCGCTCTGTCTTGGTGCAGAGGGCTGCATCAGCAGGATTCACTCTCTAGACACATCTGTGTGTTTCCACCACAGGGGTATATGTTTAGCTTTCATTTCTAAGCAATCAAACAGGCCAAATAATAATGTACAACAGCGAAACCCACATCTCAAAGTGCTTTTCGCTAAATTGTGATGCATAATTAGTTAATTTTCGGACAAACAACTCGCTCAGCAGATGTTTGAACGTCGTTATAGCGGATGAATAAATAACAAGACGAGCTGTCTGGTTTGCTCAATATCCGGGCACCAGCTCTTCTTCTTCAAATCTGATTTCTGAATCTCTCTGTGAGCGTTTATGTTTTCTGCTGTCTCACGCTTAGTCTGACCCCCAAACACACACACGCGCACACACACACACACACACACACACAGTGTGCAGGCAGCAAAGGTACACGATTTGAGTTACACTGGCTTTTGTGAGCAAGGCACAGAGGCTCTGAAGGGCAAGGCCTCATCTCCAGGGACAGAATGGTTGAATCATCACTAAGAACCTGCTCAGACGCATATACAGACACACACACACACACACACACACACTCACATACATACTTGCTGTAGAGCTCATCATGCATGATACATGCCTTTCCACATTCACATCACAAATAATGTACTCTTCCTCTTCAAACTTTGGTTAATAATGTAAAAGGGTTTAAAAATACCAGTGGTTGGTTTCTCTCTTGACCGATGACAAGAAATACTGAAAAAAAAACCTTTACATCCCTTATGAAGAAAGCTAAAGTTAATGTGTTTCTCCTGAGTATTTCTAAACACTGCGTTAATAAATTGAAGTAACAAAAGCAGAAAACTGAGGCTGAAACGTTGGATGTAACCAGGAGACAATTCATTACCTTGTGCACAATCAATTGAGGGCTCACTTTGTTAATTCCTACAAGGATTGATTATAGTTTACATCCAAATGACCCTCATTACATATATATTGTGGCGCTAACAGTAACAAAACAGAAAACTTAAGTTTCCTTGCCTCCCAGATCAGAGCAGTGAGATACGTACAACGTAACAGTGACTTCATTGTCATCATTGTCTGAACCAGATTGAGTTGGGCTGTAATTCTTCTTACTTATTCCCTCGGGCCTGACAGGGTGAACCTGGATTCTGCAAGAGTAGGCGGACGAAAAAAGCATCAGCCCCCTTCACTGTTGAAGCTGCCATTAAATCTATAAAGCCATGCTGCAGGGCTCTGTCTCAAAGTCACAGACACTTTTCTTATTATGATAATTTAATGCTAATAAAATGATATTGAGGTGCTGACTCAGCCTGAACCAGCTCGGTCTCTGTTAAACTGCAATATACATGTAGCAGCCAGTGCATTGACTCAAACAATACAACAAAGAAGCTAATCAAAGTGCAGTAAAAGCTATTTCACGGGAAAACAGTAGCTGAATAAACACTTTTTAATCTAATAGTCTGTTTCTACTCTTAAAAGGTGCAGTATGTAAGAATTGGCCTCTTGTCAAATTCATACTAAAAGCAAATAGGGGGCAGCATATCACCAGATTGACCGCTAACTGCTGCTAACTGTAGCTGCAGTAGTTAGCTCAGTAAGCCGTGCAGCTAGCGGTCTGGACCAGGAGCTCGGGAAGTGGCTCGTGTTTACATCACTAGCACAGGAGCTTTGGACCAGGACGACCAGGGTTAGCCGGTTAGCATGCTAACTTGAGTAGATATCTCTGCAAAACAATTCACAGGCGCCACAACATCATAGCTGTTATTTCTTCACGTTCTGTCGATATTTCATATATAATGCACCTTTAAGGTAGTACAATATACAGGCCCCTCCACGTTTTCATAAGAAAGAACTTATATTATGAATTCTTCGAACAATAGCAATATTAAGCTACAGAAAAGATAAACTATCTGTTAAAATAGTTATCATATCAGTAAATTAAAAATGCATGTATCACTATTCAGTTTATTCCATCCAAAAACCAGGTGGCTGTGCCTCGGTTGTATTGGAGAACACTGTTTAAAGGTATTTATTTGCTCTGGACGGACTGCAGTAGCTTAGCACATTTTGAGCCCCGAAAGGGCAACCACTGTCTGTCTACAGGATAATCTGTACATCACATGAGAGCATCTAAACTGCTCATTAGATTACCACATACACAGATTAGTGACACAGTAAGCTCTCACTGCTGTGAAGCTGTGTGTTTATATTAGCCACATGCTAAAATTCGGACTAATTACCGCATCTGAAATTCATCTGCTGACACTGAATGCTGTTTCGGTGCAGGGGCAGAATGACTTCAGTTAGAACTCCGTCACACCTTTTGGGTGACACAAACTAAATAATGGCACTGTTTAGGCTGAGGTTTAAGAGAGGAAAGGTTGGTAAGAAAAAGTAAAAAGCTACACTCTTTGCTCGGCCCTGTGACAAAACTCTGAATGACAGCCTCTCTGAGGTTGACAGTGAGAAAAAATATTTAAATGACAGGTCATTAATTAAAATATTTCGGAAAACTGAATGGGCGAACGTGGCGTCCAGGGTCTGAAAGGCATTAAACCTCAGTAATATGAGATTATTACAACAGGAAATCAACTTAATCAAATCCACCCTGTTCCTGAATGTGGCTAAACCTGGAACAAAGAGGGCACGAACAAAAGGCAACAAATAATCAGAATGAAACACAGAATAATCTGACAGTAATCCATATTCACTGGAGGGCGTTCAGGCTGTGACCTGAGAGACCCTGGCCTGAGAGAATGCTATATGATCTGGTACCTGTCTAGATGGTACATTCAATGTAGACATCTCATTATTTCAAAGTGTGAAGTGAGTGTGTAATTAAACTAGTCTCATCCAGAAAGATCCAGATGTTGGCGTTTTTAACACTACACACCGAGCTACAGACCCCAGATACAGGCCTGTTACTGGCAGACTGATGTTGGACTCTAGTGATCACTGAACCCACCTGGAGTTCACACCAGGCCACCTCGACCCAGGTGTCGGTGTCCAGACCTTTGTAGACGGTCTTGAAGGACCCTCTCCCCAGCTCAATGTCAAACTTGAGGAAGCGGCCCCCAGGTGAGGTGGACACAGCCTTCATCCCGGGCTCCTCTTCGTTCTCGTCACTTCCTGCTTTACCTGTGACATCCGAGGGCGCGACCTCTGCCTTGGGCTCGGTCCCGCCCCTGTCCACCTTGTCCTCATCGGCGCTCACGCTCTCTGTGGCGCTGTCCTTCAGCTCCACCTGGCTCTCTGTGCTCGAAGACTCCCCGAGGCCCAGCCGGGGTGGGTGCAGACCCCGGGTCCGACTCCGATCAACGATGCTCCGCAGGTCAATGGTCAGCACCGGGGTGCTGTTGACACACTCCTGCGTGTCCGGCGGCTGCTCCTCGGAGTCGGACACCCATAAGCTCCGCCGGATGAACCTCTGGCGGATCAGCCCCTGGTAGTCTGTGGACGGGTACGCGCTGGGGTCACTCGCTCCTCGCAGGGCTGCGTTTTGGATGTTGACATTGTGGTCTGTCCCGTTCTCATAAACAGGACGACGGGCATTTGCATTAATGTCCGAGTCTAAATTGGGTGCCGAGGAAAATGTGGATCCCAGCGGCGGATCTTTTCTTGAATCTTCCGCCGAATCCATCCCCGGTAAGTTGTCAGACACTCAGCGGCGACATGGTGTGGGGATGATGACGCGCATGCTGCTCTCCCTCCCGGTGGTGGTGGAGGAGGAGGTGGTGGTGGTGGTGGGAGAGTTTGCTGCCTACCTGCAACACTCGCATGCAGTGACGCAGTTCGCCAGCTCAGGATGGATGGCCTGACGCCTCGGATTTGTTTAGGACTCAGAACATCCCCACAAAATGTCCAGCTCGGAGGATGCGCGCATTGCTCCTGGCCACCACCTCACCGCCTCGGTCCACCTTGCTGCAATACAGCGCAGAGCTATTCAAGTCAAGCCTGATGTCATTGCCAGTTCAACCTATGAGCTCACGATAAACACTTTCCTCCACATTGCATAAGGTCCCCGCTCCGGCGCATACTATAAAAATGTGATCCGTTCCGCAGATCAAATCACTGGCCTCCAGTGGACAGGCCGGGATGTTTAGGCTGTGCCGCGCACTAATCCCCCCCAAAGACATATCACGGGACGAGCAAGTGCGCAGCTGTCATCCCCTGGAAACACTCAGCAGCTCGGGCTCAGGATGATGCAAGTGAATCGCAGGTGTTCCGGGTGGAAATCGGAATAAGTTCCGAGAAGTGTGAGCTCAGCTCCTCTGCATTGCTCCTTTAACTACCTGCACGTACTTTGTTCTCTCCTTACTGTTGTTGTGGAGCGGGAGCAGGATGGACAGACGCGCTTATCAGATTATGCCCACTGCGGCACACTTTCCCCTCAGGTCGGAGGAGAGCAGCCGGCTCATCTCTCATCCAGCTGATGCTGCCGGGCTCTCATAAACGTAATCTCTGTCTCAGGTTTGAGAAAAGTCGAGTATTTGACGGCGCAACCCACGCCCCTAGCAACAACACGTATCCAATAAGTCCGCACGCTTTTAGGCGGCACCCTCAGCCTCCCCTGGTACAGGCTGTGTGGGCCACACCGCTGCGTGACGCGCCGAGCCTCCAATGGGAGGGTGTCTGTTACGGCCCATAGACATATGTACATGGACACCTCACTGAGCGGGTTGGCCCGTTGCTGCGATACGTCAGCGCGTCCGCCATATTGGATGTGGCAGGTCTGCCCCGTGAACTAATACAAGTCAATGGAGTGAACTTTATAAAGCGCCCTTCTACAAAGTGCTGTAAGTTAATGCCTCTCATTTACCCACTCACACACGTACGAATATATCTGGGAAACAGACAGGTACCAAAAACAACGTCTGTAAAAACAAACAAAATAAAAACATTAGAAAAATACACAAGTTGGTTTGGTGCCTACCTGTATACTAATGTTTTTATGAGTGTTGATGAATGTATGTAACTCTGTTACTGTGATGATAAATGGCAGTTAAATATTGAATCTGTGTCTATAATAACCAGATCCTGACATGTAAATGTGACGTCTGTGGGAATAAAAAGCACTGACGTTTATATTTAACTGATTTTGATTAATCGTTTTTATGGCAAATTGAAGAACATATATACATACTTATATCTATACAGCTGTATGTAGAATGAAGCACATTGAAGAACATATGTGTATATGTCTATGGCTGTAAACACATTTGAAAAATACATACGTCGGTTTGGTGCCTACCTGTATTATACCGCTTTATGAAGTTCACTCCATTGACTTGTATTAGTTCACGGGGCAGATCTGCCACATCCAATATGGAATTATGGGCCACCGGATAACACGCACAGGAGCCCATCTTAATATTATACTTATTCACATGAGGCGGTGCAGGCAGGCTGAGGACTGAGACTCAGTGTTTATTAGACTACAATGCTTTCTCCTGTAGTTTTCCTGCATGCAGCAATTTTAAATCACTCATGTATTATTCCACAAGTATATTATTATTTGAGGACTGGCTTGTAGTATCATTTTATAGGTAGTAGTTTTTCCTACTATCTTGAATCCCTACACTCTTTCACTACGAGTTGTACTGTGAAATAAATAAATACAATTTATTTTCAGAAGAAATCTTATTTATTTTATCACTAAAATCTTTTTATTACAAGCAAAATACCAATACAAGTAAGTGCATTGAAAAAAGGGGCTTATCAATATACATAATCATGGCCGTACCCAGCATTGAGGTCACCAAGGTCCGGACCTTGGTATTTTTTTCCAAGTACACATCATAAAAGTTGTCCAATAATTACTTAAATATAACTCTACTTGAAAGATGCTAAAATATTGTACCGTGCTAAGATAACCGATTTTATCATCTGACCGGAGGCACCAGAATAACGGTGGTTTATTAGCCTACATACAGAGAGAGAATCATTTTAGTAGCCTCCGAATTAAATACTGTGGTCAATGAAACAAAGTATTACTTTGTCACTTCTATCAACTGACGGTGGGGGGCGCTGCAAAAGCAAACCAACCATTAACCTAAAGGAAAGAACGAAGGAGAAAAAAAATAACAGATCAATACCAGTGATGTTTTCAATAGTGGTGTGCGATACTGCAAGATTTGGTATCGATCAATATCAATACCAACATAGGTATCGATATTATCGATATTTGGATCGATCCGCCCACCACTAGTTTTCAATACGGACAGAGACACCAGAGTATTTGTAAGACATCCCTCCCAGCCATAGACTGATAAACTATGGAAATCGAAATGGATGTATGTTACGAGGTAGCCTACCCACTGGCAGAGTTTACGCCAGACTTTTGTGACGGTCCAAATGTAAATACTTCAGATCCATGGCTGGTGTAAGGTTAGACTCAAACAAAGTTTCTTAAAATCGACTCACCAATAACAGGTGGTGGGCCGAACGCGTTTTGTAGGCTATGTATGTATGATATGAAATAAGTATTACATCTAAGAAAAAATGTTGACAGCCCTGGTTTGATCAAATATTTTCGTAAATTTATATTTTAATCAGTCTGTCCAGCTGGCATCAGGTCAGTGTGTTTGCCAAAGGAGAGGCAGAGATGTACTTATTAACTTATTAAGAAAAACAAATGCAAATTAACTGACTGTTACAACGAGTGGTGTAAAAATGCGTTGTTATGGAAACGTTGGTGTTTTTTCATCCTTGGATTACATCATCTGTGTAAACTCTACCCAGTAGCTAGCCTTGGTATTTTCATGACTTAATTCTAGCAGACTGTGGTAGCATGTAAATAGCCTATCAGTTGACCTTGTGTTTACTTTATTCACTGACAGATGAACATGAAAAGACTACGTCAGGCAAAGCTGAACTTTTGTACTGGATAGGAGACTGAGAGAAAGAGAAAGAGAGGTGATGGTGATAGAAAGAGAAAGAGAGGTGATGGAGGTGAGCGAAAGAGAATGAGATGTGTAATTGTCCATTGTGTCCCTGTGTTGGTCAAAACAAACAAAAACAGCCAAACCTTATCATATTTGTTTAAGTCAAACAAAATGTGTCAAATCCATGGTTCATTGTTGGCAAAATTATCATGATGGCCTTTATATTTCACCACTATATGGTTCAGTCTTGCGTATATAGACTACTTTGCTATTCTATGAATGAGTTGAATATAATAACCTGTGTAGGTTTTCTTCAGGCCTAATAGGCTGTATTGTAATATGCTATAATGTATGAAATATATTTATCTCAATTTATCAATTAGTTTTCACAAAATTCACCAGAAGTCATCATTTAAGGGGTAATTCAAATTTTTCTTCCAGGGGGGCCCGACCCCCCGGTGTTTTCAGGTCATTTGGAGTCGGTTGGTACCTATTTGTATTGACATTTGTCATTTGTTTGGATCTAGGGTTAGAGGCAGGCTTGCAAAGTGAATGGGATGGATCAGAGGTGAAATTTGACTAATTGTCAGGGGCAAACTTTTTCAATTGTTCCTCCAGAAAGGGTTTAGGGGCACTGTGTAATTTTGGAGTTTAAATTTGAATTCAGAATCTTAATATTTACAATATGAATGTGGTAATAATACAAACTCAGAAATATGAAGTTTTTCTATAACTGAATAAACAAGCTGTTCTCAGAGGATAATAAGGTTCCCATAACACTGTTTGAAGCTGGAAAGGTGGCAGGGTCCGCCACATATAAACAAAGTAAAACCGTATGAAATTGTGTTGTCCTTTAATGTCAGTTTGATTATTCAGTTTATTTAGTCATGAAAACACTTATTTAGTTTGTTTAGGCATAAAAAAAAAAGTCAGTGAAGATCTATTCTGACTAAAATATCTTCAACAAACCTACATGGTGCACCTTTAACCAAAAATGCTGAATTTTGGATCTGATAATTGACCAGACCAATAAACAGTTTACTTTTACTGGTACTTTTGATACTTAACTATTTTAAGTTTTAAAGCCTTTAAAGCATCATTATGTAGAACTTGGCGTTTTGTGTGATTTGGCACCCCCCACAGTTTCTGAGTGCAACACCACTGTCTTATATACAAATCCCAGGTCTGTAACAATTTGTCAGACGTAATGTAGGTGATAACTACAAACAAAACTCATTATGTCATAACAATGTTATGTGTTGAAAACCTGTATGTTGATGTAAACATGTATGTAACGCTGTGATCCTATCCTCTCACTGAAGTTACACAGTGCAGAAACAAGTGATAGGGGGGCTCAGTGGCTGAGACAGAGACACCATTAACCCTATTACAAGACACTGTACCATCAACATGATTTTGAAGCCGTTGTTTAAGGTAAAGAAGTTGACAAATGTTGCTTTTAATATATATAGGACCATGAAAAGTTCATACACTATTTCATTGATGTATCAGAAAGTACTGTTGTATGACTAATATAATGCAGTGCAGAGATCAAGTTACCTCACAGAATGATCTGAACTGTGGGCTGAGTTTACTGAGTCATGGTAACAAATTGCTACAACGTAGAGTGATGGGTATATTAATCTTTTAAAGTTTGTCCGTGTTGTACAGCTTTGTATCACCTTTACACATGTAGTTTAAATACATAAAGTAAATACATGGAATGAATAAAGTTGTGTTTTTTCTTCCACAGAGGTCAGAGGTGGAGCTTAGGTGGCCATGTTGTCATTCTCTGCTCTGTTTTAGGTTTGACACATTTATCTTTCTTCTTTATCTTTCTATCATATCTTATGTTGATTGGTTTATTTTATACTGCAGAACCATAACAATTGAAGTGAGGGAAACAAGATACAAAGGACACATTAGTTTCACACTTTAGGCTTCAAAAGGTATTCTTTTTCTCCACAAGGATTAACTGAAAGGGGAAGCTTAAAATTTTATGGGGTCAACCTCGAGGAACAAACGTGCCCAGATCACCAGGGAAACGGTGGAAATAATAGGAACCAGTTGGTGTGTGTGGTCAGGCCTTAAAGAGGACCAGTGCACAATGTTAAACCATCAATGTGTGACAATTGGTGTCTGGCAATCCTATTCACTGGGTGGACACCATGTGTTTCATTGGACCAGACTTTTTCAGTGACCATGCAGCTGCTTTCTCGCTTTGTCAACTTTGCTTAGAATAATATTGAAAAAGTTTTAGTAACATGCGTGTAAAACCATTACCACTTATACAAGCTTTCTCTCTTATGTATCACACACGTCATGTCAATAATTTGGGGCTGTTTCAAGTTAAAAATGTCAGTTCAAGTGCTGCCTTAAATATGTGAGTTAACTTTGGTTGAAGTACTTCAGTCTTCTTTAAAAAAATCTTATTTTCTGGAACCAAATTATGTTCAATAACCTTGAAATATTAGGTTCAATCAGCAACTGTTCAGTCACACTGATAAGCATACAAACAAACCTGATTGCTTTTTAAATTTCTCAGTTTTAAGAGTCAGCTCTGCAGTTATTACAAAGCTGAAGCCATTCCTATTGGAGCTATTTAATTGTAGCACTGGTACGAGGTCAACGTGTGAAATTGCTCCCAGCAAATTGCTTTGATTGCAAGTGCGAGGGGTAGAGACTGAATTCAATATCAACCTTCATCATGGTTTCCATTGTTCTCATTAGTGTGAAAACAACTACGACTTATCTTAATAGATACACAGCAACTTTCCATCATGGTTTCTTCAAACTATGAAAAAAGAAGGGTCTTAGGAGAGTTTTAACTCTCAAACAATATATGCTGGGAAGTCTGTTTATATATACTGATCATATTTATTCAGAAACCTCTTTTAATGACATGATTGAGATTCATCCAAGTCATCATTTCAAATCAAAATACTTGTGTTTAAATTCTGAAGTGGTCTGAAAATAAAAACTAGAATACGTTTAATTAACATGAAATAAATTAAACTTGTATATTTATGTAAAGTTAATGAGAAAAGATTAGTCGATTCCACTAAATCCACATATGATTCTTTACAGTGTTTAATGAAATTAACTCTGGTGGTGTCGTTGTTTAATCTGGTAAGTACTTTAGTGTAGAGATGAGGATTATAATCATGCCAGAATTCACTAGAACTGATCTTGCAACATTCATCATGTTGTAATCAATTTTAGTTATTTCCTTTGTTTTGCTAAATTCAGTTTCTCAAGGCTGGATTAAAAAAAACAAACAAAGGGCCTCAAGACTCAGGCTGTCTATGTGCCAGTTTATTTCTTATAATAACATGCACTACCAAAATCTGTATTCTTACGGGCCCTAATAGGGTCATGTAGACCGTTAAATGATAAGAACGGGCTGTTCAAATACATTTTTAGCTTCCAGAGACTTGGAAGCCATTTCATGTTTTGTCTTTTTTTACGTTTTAAAACTGGTCCCCATCTACTTCGATTGTTTGGGGCGACAGCTGCGACGCCTTTTTGCTGCCAGAAATGTTTTGTGGAGTACGAAAACTTCACCAGACTTCCCATCCACATGGAGGTGAGATGATAATGACTGAATTTCCATCTTTGGGCTAATTTCCCCTTTAATTTTTGGGATTAAGCATGTAAAACAAAACAACAACAACTTTGTCCAAACATGCAGCCGCAGCTTTAAAGCGCACGGTGGCAGTAAAGAGTCACGTTGCCTGTCCGGTTCTGTCAATGAGAAGCTCTGCGGATAAAGTCCAAATGAAAGCACTGCACGGCTTTTGTAGTTTACGTGACATCAGGGTTTCAGTTCAGGCATGGGAATAACCACATAAGTACCATCGCTGAGCGAATTTCCTCCTCTGCTCTCACTTCCCCAAAATAGTCCCCGGCTTTGTGAGGGCAGCCGCCCTCAGGTCGGAGGGGCGGTATCCTGGAGCTTTCCCCCTTCCTGTCGTCACGGCTTTATAAACAGTCCGTGCCAGTCTGCGTCTGGACCACCGACTTTTGTTGAAGCCCGCGCCACGAGTGATCGACACACCCGGGATATAACGCGGTTATTAACAACATGGCTACGGAAAACTTGGAAATGAACGGTGATGCTGACCGAAACGGCGAGGCTGAGGTACGTAAACGCCACACCGGTGACCGTTACAAAGGCTAATAACAAATAACATCTTCCCTCTTGTTCACTGTCGCTAAACCGGCACTAAATGTCCTGGTCGGGCTCAGTGAAGGGTGACTCCCCGCAGAAACATCCCCAAAGTGTGAGGCAGCGGTTCACACAGGCTGTCCGTGGCTTCATCCATCTCTCTCATCCACTCACACGTCTTGTGTTTGATGTTAGCATCCGAACAAGTGTCGAGTGTTTCACGAAGCTAAGGTGGGCGATAAGCGGCTGAGCTGTGGATTAGTTAGCTGTCATTTCAGGGCTAATTAGGACGTTTATCGAGCTGGTTCATAAAGTTATTTGTGTTTGTGGTGTTTAGTCTACTTGTTTAGTCACTCAGCTGTTATCTATGAAGGGCTCAGGTGTCACAGACTGACCATGTGTCTGCGGGTAACAATCATGTCTCTGTACAGGAATCCAGGTGGGTAACCTCAGTCACTGACCCACATCTTCAGCTTAGGACAGTGTCACCAATCAAACGTTGTATTACACATATTACCAGCAAGTTATTATGCCTGGACACAAGCTTCCCTGGTAAATTAATGAATACATATGACAGTGATGCAGAGTGTGTCAACTCAGAAATAAATGAAACAGAATACAGTAGGTATGTAAGGCTTTTTGTCTGACTAAAACTTAATTAAAGCGAAGACATTGAGTCACATTTACTTTTAAAACCCCAATATCTTTTATCTACCTTCAGTTTTAGGAAACGATCATTGGAATTTTGTAAGCATCACTAATCAAACCTTATTTTGTATTTTTTTATTATTATTATTGAAAGCTTATTATCAGTACTTTCTTATAGTGGGAAACAAGCTTCCCTGGTAAAGGCATACATAAATAAATATGACAGTGATGCAGAGTGTGTCAACTCATAAATAAATGAAACAGAATACAGTAGGTATGTAAGGCTTTTTGTCTGACTAAAACTTAATTAAAGTGAAGACATTGAGTCACATTTACTTTTAAAACCCCAATATCTTTTATCTACCTTCAGTTTTAGGAAATGATCATTGGAATTTTGTAAGCGTCACTAATCAAACCTTATTTTGTATTTTTTTATTATTATTATTGAAAGCTTATTATCAGTACTTTCTTATAGTGGGAAACAAGCTTCCCTGGTAAAGGCATACATAAATAAATATGACAGTGATGCAGAGTGTGTCAACTCATAAATAAATGAAACAGAATACAGTAGGTATGTAAGGCTTTTTGTCTGACATAAACTTTGTTAATTAAAGTGAATAGTAGTAAAGACATTGAATCAAATTTACTTGTAAAACCGAATCTCTTTCATTTTAAAGGCCCACAAACAGCAACACTCCCAACCTAAGTTCTCTAAGACGAGGCAAAATTTCCCCCGGACACCAGCGCACAAGGAAACAATGAAAAAGACCTTAGAAAGCACGTCAAACGGAAAACGCAGCCGCATTAGTACAAGAAGTGTGCATGAGAGATAAGGGTTAGGGTTATATGTGACAGCTAATGTGACAGCGCTCACACTCCTCCGCTGGTCTACCACATGAGCGCCCTTATCCTCTGAGGCCTGGCAGGTTTTCAAGGGGCTCAGTTTACACAGAATGATCATGTGGCTGCGGTTAACAATCATGTCTCTGTATAGGAATCCAGGTTGGTAACCTCAGTGACCCAAATCAGGTTAATGTTTTAACCAGCTGGGTTAAAACTGTGCTTGTTATAAAGAGGTCATGTTCAAAAATGCAAATACAAGCTTGAATCGCCTTTAACTTCAACAATACATCTTTGTACTGTATTAGGAAAGTCTGTCCTTAAGATTTAAGCTAATGACAACCTCAATAGTATAATATAACAAGTACACTTTTTGTTGATTTTATCAAAGCTATCGATTTAAAGTGGTCTCAAGTCATAACTTCTGTCACTTTTTCCACAATTAGAGACATAATATGTAGCAATTCTGCATTAAAATGTCATAAAACAAGTAGACTTTTGTAATATTTTGTTGTATAGCCTACTTACATTATCTAAAATATTTCCAACAACGTTCAAACCCAGAGAAATCCGCAAGTTAATACAAAGTAAGGGTGTGTTTCATGTGGTCGCCGTCGGTACTTCCGTTACCTACATTACCTCATCTGTGAACATTTGGCTGGTCACATCAGATAGATTTGCTGGCTGCTTAGTGGTGTAAACATCCACAGTGAAGCAACTTCATTCATGTTTATTTGCGTTACTCATGCAGTATTTATCTGCCCCAAACAGCCGGTTTACTTTACTGTACACTAGCCGTAAGCTAACATAAGCAATGACACACACTAAATTTGTGTGTGTCTGTGTGGTTAAATTCAGGATGACTCTCAGAGTAGTAAGGGGAAAGTACATTTCCCTTCCAGCACCAGTTTTCAGTTTACAGAACATAAACAACCAAAAATGGAGGTCAGCTTCATGGATTGCTGCTGCAGTCAGGTTGATAAACAGGAGTCACTTATAGATAGCAGCCACCCAAATGTGCATGTGTGTTTTTTTCTCATCACAATTCATGCATTTTTCTCTGAGAGATTAACAAAAGTGTGGGAAAAAGTCCCATCTCATAATGTCAAGTATGTGAGAAAAAAAATCCCTGGATCTGTCCCTTTATCTGGATCCACACCAAAAGTAAATGGGGTCTACTTGGGCCGAGACCCATCCTCCATCTAACTTTGGCAATCCCTTGAGCATTTTTTGTGTAACCCCTGTTCACAAACAAACACGCAAACATAACTTCTGTGGTGAAGAGAATTAGTGCAACTACCAACGCTGACCTATTTGTTACCTCAGCATATATATATACATGTCTGGTACAGTGGTTTTCAATCTTTTTTTTTTTCAATTTTAAAGTGGCCGACCTCTTTGTTAAAGGCCTCATCAGCTTTTTGACTGCCTTGTTGTAGTTTCATGACCACATGTACTTGCACAGGTTTAGTTGCAGGTAAGAGCATTGTTGATTACTATAAAGCTCATATTGTTGTTTTCTGAAAATCACATTCACACTAACTCTGTAACGATGCATGTTACTTATCCAGTAAATTAATGCCAATCTCCTCAGATGAAAGCCTATAAATTGGTGTTTCGCTGGTGTACTGCGGCAAGGATTGCCCAACTTCTGCAGAAAAAGGATGATGACTTGAATGGCCAATTTGGCCAATATTTTTAATTATTTATCCAAAGTATGCAGGCTAAATGTGTTATTTTATCAATAGATGCTATAATGTATAGCAACTATTTAATTCAGATTTGTCATTTGAGTTAGTTAAGAGGAAGTTAGAATTTATGGTTTGCATTTTTGTTTGATGGTTTGCTCAGAGCATCTGACTACTTAATGGCCTTAACTTTTATAAATTAGCTCAGAAAAAGGTTCAAGTTATTAGTCACTGTTCATATTTGCCCACCTGACTATAAAGATTCTGGAAAATAGGAGACTGACCATCAACAGTCATGTGTATGCATTTATTAATTCCTATTATTAGTGAAATAGTTACGTACATTTAGTCCAGTAGTTTTCAAACTTTGTCTATCACGCCCCCCTTCAGAAGTGAAAAAAAGTTAAAGCCCCTCACCTCAAAATATTTAAGAATCATTAACAATAATTGAAGAAGCAATGGACAAAAATGGATCCAAGATGAATTTTAGTGAACTAGGGTGTGTATTTTATCCAAATCAATTCATCAGTTAATTGACAAAATAAATCTACAACTATTTTAAGAGAGTTACTGATAATCAAGGCACTCCAAACAACAACATATCAAAATGAGTAAGGAATTAATATAAAGCATTTATTAAAGTGGCTAAATCATTAAGAGGGCAATCATTAAATAAGACGACATGATTGGAGCATTAGGTCTTCATCAGGGCTCAGAGGCTTTTTAATAATTCATACCTCGTTTTGATACTTTCTTGTATAGTGTGTCTGGATTGCCTCTGGTTTTTGGATCTCTCTTTTTCCTGTTTTTTGACACAATTTTTTGTCTACGCTGTGTTACATAGAAAAACATCTTCTTTTTTCTTGGTTCATAGTAATTGTTGAAGTTATTTTGTTACATTTTTGTATGAACTCTCTTTCATGTCAATTTAAATGTATCTTTCATATTTTGATTGTGAGTTGGACAAAAACAAGTGTCACTTATCAAACATTATTTTTTATTATTAAAGCATATTATCAGTCATTTCTTATTCTTGGAAACAAGCTATGTCCACTTATAAATAAATCAAACAGAATACAGTAGGTATGTAAGGCTTTCTGTCTGATAAAAACTTTGTTAATTAAAGTGAATAGTGGTACAAACATTGAGTCATATTTACTTGTAAAACCCAATATCTTTTATGATGTGTCAGTGAGTTGTAGAGGCCCACAAAAATCAGTACAAGAAGTGAGCATGAGAGAGTGACAGCTAATGTGACAGCGCTCACACTACCACACCTTTTTCCTCCGTGGCTGGCAGGTTTGCTGAACCTCAGCGTATGATGATGCAACCTGGCACAAGAGCGGCTTTTGTTGGACTGCTACACTGTACTCCGCCAAGATTAAACCCTGAGTACTGAACTAAACATGTGAAGAAAAACAGGGGTCTCAAGAGTGACCATGGTTTCCTGTTGTGTAGTTTTTACAACATGGTTTTAAATTAACCCTTCATAGTCATTTCACTTGTTAGACAAACTCCTTTCTTAGCTGTTTCAAAAACAGGAAGGAAACTGATTCTGCGACACGACATTTGAGGGTTTCTTTGACTTTCCACAACATTACATATGTCATATTTTCTTTATTTTCTTTAAGAAAAAATATTCAGTAATAGTCCATTAATAAAAGCTGATCATGTGCAAGCCTTTACATGCAGCATTTATAATGTTTTTGTGATGTTTGTCACGTTTCAGATGTGTGACCTGGCTTTCTTTCAGGCCGACCAGGTCACCACCAGGATATGGTCAGAATGTGGCTTGACAGACAATGTCTGACCTCTGCACTGAAACCACTCCAGTGCCCTTGGTCAGTCATGGGTGTTCCTGTTTGAATTCCCCCATTGTACACTACACTTTCACTTCCATTATCTGGGTCTTAGATTTAGGTTAAGTTGATCTGAAACTCAAAAAAGTTCTGTAATTTGTAATGCAGAGTGGAGAATTTTAGAGCCTGCAAAAAAATCCCCACGTGTTTTCCTAGAAGGTGAAAAACATGTCACATGTTTATTTGAAATCCAATATGATGGCAGCAGTGTTAAAACAACTTTTAGATGAATCACCATATTCACACAAGTTTAATGACAAGATCGCGGGTGCTTTTGCAAAGTGAAAATGGTCAAAATTTTGATTTCTGTGAGGGCAGTACAGAGACAGAGGAGGTACTGATGTCAGGGTTTGTGTTTGTGCTCAGGTCCCGCTGCGAGGCCGCATGAGGAGGCAAACAGACAGACCTCTGAACATGAACCATTATGCCAATAAGAAGAGTGCAGCGGAGAGCATGCTGGATGTGGCTCTACTGATGGCCAATGCCTCACAGCTGAAGGCTGTGATGGAGCAAGGATCAGACTTCACCTTCTATGTGCCCCTCATTACTCTAATCAGCATCTCCCTCATCCTGCAGATCATAGTGGGAGTTCTGCTCATCTTCATAGGTAAGTTTGGAGTTTCTCTTTGGTGAGGCCTGTTACTGTCTTATCAGTATTTACAAATGAGAAGATTTACAGTAATACTGAAACTTATATAATATGTATTGTATTATATGTCCCCAACTTTATCCAGAACAGCTAAATGTGACATAAAGACAACTGCATGTAAACCTACCACACAGTATGATGTGTGACACTGAAATAATGCTGCATTTTAGTCAACGTCAAAGGTCTGTGGTCTGTGGTCTGTGTTTTTGGCAAGTGTACACATCCTACCCCCTCCCCATTGGTGCTGCCATTGTTGTGTGATGTCAGACAAGTGCCCGGGGTAGATGGATTTTTCCGAGTTCCTATTTATCTGGAACGCAGCATTACACATGCACATAGCCACACATGCAGTGGTGGAAAAAGTATTCAGATCCTTTACTAAAGTAAAAGTACTAATACCACACTACGAAAAATACTCCACTACAAGTAAAAGTCTTTAGTAAAGGTATGTGAGTATTATCAGCAAAATGTACTTAAAGTATCAAAAGTAAAAGAAGTCGGTGCAGTAAAATGGTTCCGGTCAGTTTTTACTGCTGCCTTAATGTGTATGTCGTATTTTACCTCTGCAGATGTTTATGGTTGAGCTAAAAACGACTTTATATACTGTTAGGTAGTTTAATCTACAGCAACGCATCATATTCTGTAAGATTATCATATGTCCTGTGACAACCACGTCAGCTTTTTATGAGCAGCCCGTTTTTTTTAGCTCGATGACGATGCATTTTCCAGCTAATCCAAGAGGGTTCTTAAATGCTTTATTTAGCTTCAGGAAATCAGAAAAATTGACAGGATAGGTATAAAAATTGTAGTCTGATGAATAGTAGTGGAGTAAAAAGTACAATATTTGCCTCTGAGATGTAGTGGAGTAGAAGTATAAAGTTGCATAAAAATGGAAATACTCAAGTAAAGTACAAGTACCTATGTGGCGGTACTGGCAGTAGCTTACAGGCCAGCCCAACCTACATAAAAATATAAACAAAAAACATGTAAATCTAGGGGAAACGCCCCGATGGCCGCTACTTGGACATTAAATCAATAAACAAATGCCTCTTCCGGGTATAACAAAAAAATGTGCTCCTACAAGCCCCAGGGAAATAAAAGGTCAAACTGAAGGTGTATAGAGGTTTCAAGGGGCTCCCAAACAAACATGGTTTCCTCACTAGAATGATGTAGGCAGCCAAGAAAACCCAATAGGGCCTAAACACACCAGAGTTTCTGGCTGGCAATCTAAGGGGAATGAGGTTGTCAATGGGTCAGGGACAGATTCAGAATGAGGGTGAGAGCGACCTGTGTGCCATTCCCCACCTCTTTTTAGCCTTCATAAAAAGGGCGTCGTCACACCACGATTGGCTGGGAGGGAAATGCCCCAAGCTGCTTCCACTCCTCAATCAATAGTCAGTCGCTTCACCCTGTGCACAGGTGATCTGAATCCCCTGCAATTAGTCTTGAGGGATTTGGGAAAATCAGCCCAAAACAAAGATAGATAGCAAGTCTCAAACAATGGGACTGCTACACCTACACACAGTACCTAACTTAATGTATTTAGTGACATGCCACTGCTGGTCACATTAAACATTAAACACATTAAAGCTACTAGTATTATGACTTTTGGCTTCACATTTGGAACAATGTGTTTGCATGTGTAACTTCAATGTCACATTTTGAAAACACAAGTGACAACTGCTTTCAATTTGACAAACATTCACAAAATCAGATAACTCAATCAACCTCTCTGCGGATAGAAATCGACTCATATATTTACACATCGTCAATTTTCCTCTATAACTATAAATCCTTTCTATACATTGAGAAATGCACAAACTTTAATTGCACATGCAGAGTTTTTTTTCCCAGGTTAACAACCACAAGCCTGGAAATAATTTATGCACATCATCGCACAAGCACAAAATCTCCTTCACGCTTATTCGAGCACATAAATCTCAGAGCCACACTCATGTCTTCATAAATTGCTGATGACTCATGCATTGGACTGAACCTCGCAGTACAACTCGTCTTCCCATACGTTGGTATGCTCCCTCCTCCCCCTCTGGACAGTATCCTTATCTCATCCTCACAGAGAAGACTATTGTGAGCTGAGTTTAGGGAGGCAAAGCAGGAAGGAACGCCTCTGCTGTCAGCTGTTTCCAGTTTTAAAGAGTCTTAGGAGATTCTGTTAATAAAAATATGGACTTCCCCTCCATCTAGAAAAATGTTCCCTTTTCGAGGGCATATATCGTCATAATAGAGGAAGACACTAATGATTCACCTGCAGGCAGTGCTGTCAGAAGCTGTTAATTTAAATCCTAGTGCTCAGTCATAGTGAAGTAATGATTACCTCTGCTAATTTGACAGGAAACTCTGTGCTGCCCCCTTGTGGGGAAAAGAGGTCATTCCTGCTGACTAATGTCTTCGTGTTTTGATTACTCTTCCGACAGTCAAATGGAACCTGAATGATGAAAGCATGCACTACAAGCTGAACATCCTAGAGAACCTCGCCACAGCCTTTGTATTCATCATAGTTGTGGTCAACGTCTTCATCACAGCGTTTGGGGTCCAGCGGCCCCCTCAAAGTTCTTGATCACCTTTTACATGACTCTGTAAAGATGGACCTCTGCATTATTTGTGCGAATGGACAAGATGATTATTTATTCACCAAGCTACATGGCATGAAGGTGTATTGCCATTCTGTAATTCAACCTCTGGAGCTGGTCACTTGACACCCTGAGGATCCGGTTACGTTGTTTGTGTGTGTGTGTGTGTGTGTGTGTGTGTGTGTGTGTGTGTGTGTGTGTGTGTTAGAGAGTTTCACTTCTTCTCTAACCATGTCTATGGACAAATGTGAGATCCGTTTTAATTTCATGTGACGATTCACCAGTTTGTTATCTCTTTTAATGTTCAGGTAACTGAACCAATCAAATTGTTGCCTTTACTTTTAAAACAAACTCATCAGGAGCAATATGCTGTATATCAGTCACGACCAATGTGAATGTTTCCTGAAAACAAAAAAGACATTCTGCTGTTATTTTTACGTTTGTCAGTACCAGTCTAAGCCTTATGCCTACATCTTTAGATAAAAAAGAAGAAACTGAATTAACAGCGTAATCCAAATGACATCCTTAATAGTGAGTGCATCAGGAGCCGTCAGGCCTCCTGCTGCTCATGAGGCATTACATGATTTAAAAGCTTCATTATGGAGGCATATGTTCTGTTTACAGTGTTATAGACATCAACCAATTTATGAAGTGGACCTTACATGCTTTGTTTATTTGGGTGCTATGCAAAGTCTACTGTGTAAAACTGATTTATTAATGGTTTTTATTATTTAATGTCTACAACTGTTAGTGGTTTTCTCAATAGTATATGTAGTTATTTTTAAGCTTTTTTTATTACTTTCTTTTTTTAAGGACCAAAACTTTTTCACAGCTTTTATGATCTTGGATGACCCACTGTGAGATTTACAAATAAAACTACAAAAGCAATAAGATGTGTTTATTGTCCTGTTTATTCTCATCATAAGTCTTTTGTTTTATTGTACAAAGACAGAAGTCTCAATCTTACAAATTGTGGCACTTCTACATTTAAGGCATTTTTACACAACACAGTACACAGTGAGTGTGACACACTGTCAGGCAATGGACCTTAATGAGTGGACAATAAATCAGAAATCAAATATCAGTATTCCTCTAAAGGTGCACTGTGTAGTTTTGGAGAATAAGTTTTAATCAGAAGAGAAAGATCCATGACGAAACAAACTGACCTTAAAGAACAACACAGTTTCATATTGTTTTACTTTGTTTCTATGTGGCAGACCCTGCCACTTTTCTTGCTTCAAACGGTGTTCTGGGGACCTTATCTTCCTCTAAGAACAGCTTGTTTATGCAGTGATAAAAAATAAAAAAAAATGTGAATATTAAAACTCTGAGTTTGAATATCTTCTCCAAAACTATTTAGTGTCCCTTTAAGAATAATATTACAAAATTGTTGAGTACAAAGAAAAAATCATGCAAGTTGTAGAAATGTTTCCAGGCGTTACTGATATTGGCTTCTGATATCCGGAAGTTTGACCACCATACCATTAAGAAATACAGTTAAACAAAGCACCATCGTGATAGTTACTGTTATGTTCTCTGTTATACATTGTTTACAAACAGCCTGAGAATTATTATAAAAATGTATCTGCTTGTCATTGTGGGTTAAATTCATTTACTGTCAGACATTGTATTTAAAATGCTAGAAACAAACTTTTCAATATACAGTCAGCGAAAAGGCACAGTAAGAACAAACACATTCCCACACTGTAGGATACAACAGCTATCAATAGCTGAAGGTGGAATTTATAAACATTTAAATGTACGTTCACTCTCACAAACTAGTCTTCCTACTCACTGTGAGACAGGCAGCGGACCAAGCTACAGTCCGACAGGAAAAGTACAATTTTCCATCCTGCCCAACCCAGCGGAAACAAAGACTTGGGAAAAGATTCAGCATGCTTCCGGTCTCAGAGTAGGCTCGACGTTGAGAACAAGTGATGTTGTTTGAGATAAGTACGTATAAAGTTGAGCTATAGTAAGGCATCGTTTAAAGAAAGTCTAAATGTAACAGATGAAAAAAAAACTTGGTTAGAGATGCCACGAAGTAGGTGGCAATGCCTTAACCGTATGTGTGTTGATGGCCACAAGGGCCAATTCCATCCTTGTCAAGGGGAGTGCTAACCTTCTCTCCTTTCATACAACACGTCTAATACAGGAAGAAACGTCACCATATATATCCCGAACTACGCAAGATAGTTTCACTTGCGGTGCAATTTCCGGCTTTTCAAGTGTTGCATCTACCAAAACAGCTCTTATATGTTTCGCTTACACGCATTTACTCGCTGTTATTATTGGCGTTGTTATTACGTTTCTTCATCCGACATTTGTATGTTTTTGGTTTGGTCGTAGCTCTCTACCCATGATGCACTGCGCTGGCAGAGCGGGATATCATTGGCAGAGGCGGTCACGGGAGGCAGCACTCTTTATGAAATCGTCTAAAATGGTTTCATACCGACTCCGCTCCATATTATACCTGGATAATACATTTTAAATATTATTTTTCTCTCAATGATAGCTGCAGAGTGTCGGGAAGCTCTTATGAAACCAGCACAAACCAGACCGACTGTGTGTGGCGGTGTAGTTCACTTTCGACCACAGGATGGCGGTAATGTTCCACCAACACCTTGGCCTCGTGGACACCTTGATTCTTGATCAGCTTGTGGAGGAAATTGAAATGTGTCTTTTCAGTATGCTTGAAAATTATATATATATATGAACTTAAATGGCTCAGCACACTGCAAAGATAAACATGGAGTGCTGTCTGGACCAAAATATAAAACGTTAAATATCATAAATCTGGCCTGAATCTTTATACCAAAGTGTTAGTAAGCAAATTAAAGGCAGATTCTTGCTTAGTGCATTCAAGGATAATTATCATACTGCTGCAAAATATATCGATGAATTGGAGGCTTTCCTTTTAGTAGGGATGAAAAATGTATGCTCGTCCTATACAAATAAGAATGCACCACCAAATGTTAATATTTAGTGATTTAAAATGCCTTATTTTGTCATTAATGCAGTATGTTTCCATTTTAATTGATTTGTAAAAGGTGTTTTTGCAACATTTGTAGACGGTAGCAAGAACAACATGTTTTTGATTTAGCTGTAATCATCCCTCGAGTGTATTCAATCCCTTTTAAACCACTTAAATAGGTACAACAACAACAAAATATGAGGAAATAAGAGCAAAGTGTCAAATGTAGCTCTGAATTTGCCCCATCTTTCTAATTTTAAATCCCAAGCAAAATATTATATACAATTGTGTACAAAATTAGTATTCAGCTCTTGAAAAGCTATGTTGTGCTGTGCTTTGGTGCAAGTAGCATTAAGAAGAGCAGCACTGGTGAAGCACCTGGAGTCACCCTTTACTTCATGAGGCTTTCTTCAGTGTACCATATGAGGACCTCCTGAGCTTTTCTTTTCAAACCCAGAGCAGCCATCCCGAGGGCCCGGCTACCTCCCGACAATTTGGACTCTGCAGAACAAAGACAGCTTCATAGTAACACTGATTAACAGAATTAAGTCAACATATATATACATTAGTTCGTAAATTACACTGACAATATCACAATTTCAATGTCAGGTGATGTTTTAAAATAAAAAATGTACTTACCACTGTAGTAATAGAGGAAAGCCATTCCCACTGCAACACTGAAACAGCCCAGAAAGAAGAGGGAACCTGGAAAAACAACATAAATGTAATTCATTATCTGGTGTGTTTGTCAGCTAAATAATTACCTGACACACTTGTGAGCCTGAAAATAGTTTAAATCACACAAACCATTCCTTATTTAGTGATTATTGAAGGTTATCAATAACTCATCTGCAAAAAGTTTTCTGGTTTTGCCACATGTAGGAATAGTATGTTTTATTTAACAGTTTAAACATTGACAATAAATCCTTTTACAAAAACATCTTACCTCTGTCGTTCAGAACATATTTCTGATGGACATGTGGATAGTTGAGTGGATTTGAGTAATCTGGAAACAGGACAGATACATTTCAGTGTGTGGAACGATCATCATCATAAATATCTCACTAGCAATACAGAGAAACAGTTTTGAGTTTTTGGGGGACTAACCTCTGAGGCGGAGCCGTGTGGGTAAGCTGTAGTACACCTCCTCTACATGCAGGTGAAGAGCTCTGTAAAACTCCCTGCACGCTTCCTCTCCTTTCCCCTGCAGGTGTGTCAGCAGCTCACCCAGTCGAACACCAGTGGGCACGTCCAAGTTTCGGAACTGGATAACAATAACAGTGATTTAGATGTTTTCAACCTCCAAATGCAAATAATCTTTCCTGGGGTGCTTGCTGACACAGCTAGCCCATGCCAGAACGAAGCATCTCCACAGGAATTTATTCATATCAAAGAGTTGTTGCATTATGTTTTATTATTGTCATGTTATTATCATCATTTCCTTGATACAGTTTTTTTTAAACACAGCCTCTGTTCACGGCCAGAAGAGCTGCATGCACCAAGCCTACCAGGTACTTCAAAAGAAATAGTCTTTATTTTTTTATTTGACTACATAAAATCCTGATAGTGAATGTATGTGTCAAGAAATGTCAAGACGCCATCAGGCTTATAAATCTGTAATTTTACATGCAATGATATAACACAGCTAAAAGTAAATTCATTCAAGCAAGGTCAGTGAGTACAAAACTTTAAAGGTGCACTATGTAGTTTGGAGGAAAATATCTAATTTAGAAAGTCAATATCTACAATATTAATAAGGTAATAATACAAATTCGGAAATAAAAAAAGCCGTCCTGGAGGGGTATAAGGTCTCCAAAACATTGTTTGATGCTAGAACAGTAACTACTAAGAAGGGTCCTGCTTACATAAACAGTGTAAAACAATATGAAATTGTGTTGTTCTTTAAGGACAGTTTGTTTATTCAGTCATGAAAATCAATAAATGAAGATTTTTCCTCTTCTTTCTCTAAAATTTCTTCCACAAAACTACATGGGGGCACCTTTCAGTACAATTTTAAGGTATTTGTACACCTGATTTCCTTGAGCACTTTTATTTTATGCTACTTTATCATTCCAGTTCAGTTGGAAATATTGAAATACTGTATGTGTTACTCCATTACATTCCCCTCCCTGTTAATTACTTTTCAGATTAAGATCTTGCATAGGAAACCTACTGTGGGTGTAAACATGATGCATTCAAGATTAAACTACAACACAAACATGGTTACAGCATTGACTGCTGTCAAACTAACACACCAGTAATAGCAGGTATTATAAGGCCACATAAGATACGCTTGTATGACACTGACAGGGGTCATTCTTGTGCTACTTTGTGTATGAGGACTTACTTTGGTGGCCTCCTTGTCTGAGAGGATCTGTGGGTAGATCCTGTTGAGCTGAAGGATGACTTTGTCCACCAGCTCTGTGTCCAATCTCCGCTCAGCTTTGAGGAAGGCGCTGTCCTCTATCAGCTGCTCACGAAAACTGTCTGTGAATGGCAACAGAGCGGAGAGTTGTTCTTTAACAAGTACATGAGCAAGACCCTAGCATAGCATACACTGACTAATGGGTTAGCTATTTCAATGGAAGGGGACGTCAGTTTGCATATCCATACAGGCTACTGAGTGTAAATTGGACAGTCTTTCCTCGTAACTGTGGCAGGGGAGGAGTATGAGGGCATGAAGGATCGGGAATGAAGCGAAAAAACACTTTATTTAACTTGCATGTGGGCCGCCATTTCAAAAACAAGACTCTTTCTAGTCTCAGACGTGTTAAGAAAGTTTTCAGAAAGCTCAACAGGACGCAGAGTGAGACGTTACATTGTCTTTGGCAACGCGAAGCAACTTTTCAGCTCGATAATATGACAGTGGTCGTGTTTGTGATTTGGACCAGACGGGAAGACGCTAAAAAAAAACAAACAGAAGGATTACTAGGTGGTAAAAATGAAGGTTATTTCTAGTTAAAGAAAGACACAAACCTCCCATTGTGGAGTCCGCTCTGTCCTTTGTTTGGACACGCCCTCTTACGTCACCTCGCTGGGAGGGAGGGGCTTACGTCGACGTCTTCCAAAAAGGAAAAACACACTTTCCTTTTTACCGGAAATGGAAATGAATGTAGCAAAGGCTAAGCTAGGCTACTTGTTTTAATGTTGACCCTTAATACCCAGTTCTACACAACATAAATTACAGTATATCTATACATTTAATTCAGAATTAAATGTATAGATATACTGTAATTTATGTTGTGTAGAACTGGGTATTGTGTTTTAACTAGGGGTAAAGCTATTATAATCATATTTTAATGTAAAAATAAATGTTTAATTGTAAATATTAGAATGGAAATGGCTAAATTTCAGTGTTTTTAGATCCCCCAATATAAATGTATTTTAAGCATAACTTGATCTCTCTATGGATCTTTTAAGACTAAGTACATTACTGTAGAATAAACAACTGTCATTTCTGTTTTACTTGTTAATTATGTACATATTTTTGGTATTACAGTGAGTCATGAGGCCTTTATTGTATGACTTATTTATATATTCCATATAATGTGGAATTTTTGTATGCACCCTGTATTTATCTGATTAATGAGCTATATGTTTCAGAGAGAAAGAAAATACACAGATCAGCCACAACATTAAAACTGACAGTTAAAGTGAACAACATCTCGTTGCAACACAGTGTTCTTCTGGGAAACCTTTGGTCCTGGCATTCATGTAGATGCCACTTGACACGCACCACCCACCTAAACTTTGTTGCAGACCAAGTATATCCCCTCACGATCATGTCTGATGGCAGTGACCCTCCCCAGCAGGACAATGAGCCCTGCCACCGCAAAAACTGCTCACGAATGACCCAAGGAATGTGACAAAAAGCTCAAGATCTCAACCCAGCCTCCAAATTCCCTAGATCTCAATCTGATTGAGCATCTGTGGGACGCCTGAAACAAGTGCAACCCATAGAGGTCCCACGTCGCAACCCCCAGGACTCAACTGATCTGTCCAATGTTGCCAGACACCACAGGGTACCCCCAGAAGTCCTGTGTCCATGCCTTGAAGGGTCAGGGACAAGTCTGATCCACGGTTTGGCCTCCACAGATTGTAATTTTTCCAGGACGTCCCATGGATGCTCTCAAATTACTATGCATCTTTTAAATTTCTCTACTGTGAAGGAATATAACTCGATTGTCAAAATTACTGTGGAATGGTAGCTAACTCATGTTCAAATGAAAAAGAACAATGACTACAGTACTGTGAAAGTTAGATTTATTTCATCACCAGCCATAACTGTTAGCACAGACAGTAGCCCACAGTCATGAATCTTGCTAGTGTTTTACCACAAGTTCAGTCTTGTCGACACCCACGTAAGCTCCCTTTATAAAACAAAAAGGATGATGACATCCTGCAGTCTGAACAGTGTCAAATAAATACAATTGCAGTTATAGTAAAAACATATAAAATCAATTAGGACCAAGTAAGTGAGCAACAATGTGTAAAATATTTCCACATAGCATAGACATTTAGTTTTTTTCCTTGTCATGTTTGCAAATTGCACTTGTATACACAAAACACACAAAGCAGGCTTATTGTTTGCAGACAATGGACTCAAATGTTTACAAAAAGTAGTATTAAAACAATGACATTAAAAAAAACTCTCCTTCATGAATAAAGTTTATGAATACTATTAACATCTGACCTTAACTTAGACATCTTTAAATAAGCTTGGCATTAATACTTTTCCTTAGTCACAACAAGCATACTTTTAATTTGTAACAGCTCTGCCATGTGTACAAAGGAGCAGCCAAATTATACAAAATCTAGTTAAGACCCTGAATATGAAGCTCCATATTTGCAGGATTATATAGTGAAAATAAACAGGAGATCTATGTGGCTGTCAAAAAGGCACCTCTAAATCTAAGGCCAAAAGAAAAAAAACCAAGGCAGAAAAACGTATTTCCTCTCTTTTGTTTGATTTCAACCAGCTGGATGAAAGGTCTGGTTTTAAAAGATTAAAATAATAATCTCTTATTTTGTTGCTATGAAATAAATACAGATAAAACATGTTGGAATCACTTCAAATGTCGTCATGAATCTGTCAGATAAACATGCACATCCATAGAAACATTGTGCGATACTTGAAACAATTAGTATGAGTTTAGAAAGAAAGGGGAATCACCTAAGTGCTCAGTCAGGGTAACACAGGCAATGAGTAATCAGCACAACACCCATCTTGATTCTTCCTCTTTTTCAGTAATGATAGTGGTGCATATTGTTGGAAGACTGAAGGGACTGCAGTGGGCAGCTGATGCGATGAGTCATTCTTTATGCAGTCAAAGGGTTTCTTTTTTTTCCACATATGTGTTTTGGCACTATAAAACATACTGTTGGATTTGTTCTTGTGTTAACGATAACATGATTCGGACCGTGATTAGAAAGTGAAGGAACCAGGAGCACAGGTGACTGTGTCACAGACACTGACGGACCTCCTTAAGGACACTTGGCATCATAGATTTACTGCAAATGGGAAAGATAAAACAGGAAAATCACATTTAATTGACTGAAATTCAATCAACAATTTCCACTTCATTAGTGAGATGGAGTTTATTAATTAAGTAGATTAAAAGTTAGCAGTGAGGAAAGTTAGAGGCTTGCAGGAAGCAGAGGATTGAGGCGTGTTATGCATGCAGGCTTCAGTGAGTCACTCAAGACAAAAAGACAAAGTTTTGTGTTAGATCAAGAGTGAGGTAAAAAGTTTAATGGAAACTTGAAAGGAAATAGAGAATATAAAGAAAAGCTTCTTATTTGTAGTAGAAAAACATGATTATTGTAGCAAAAACTAAAAATATTCATGCAGACAATTTTGTTTGTTGTTTTTTGTTTTGAACCTAAATTCACAGTTCACAGTACAATCACTTATTTTTTGTTATCAATTTCTCACAAGCTGTTTTAGACCAGTGAGACAAAAAACAGTTGCACTGAGATTACATAGAGATGAATTTTCCTCAAGAATTGAGGAGTTAGACAACATTTCTACTAGACAACATTTCTACTACAACTGTTGGGACTGAGGTTTAGGTTTGTATATCTAAAAATGTTGTCAGATTTCTGTCTTAACATATCATGTCATAAAATTCTAAAAATACAATATAAACAGTGTATAACACAAAACTAGTGACCTCTTGTGGCAAACTCTTCAGAAAGGCTACAACGCTTTGTCACCTCATGCTTTCTTCATTATGTGTAGCACGATCCTCACTGCAACCTCCACCCCCAAAATGATTCACGAGCACCCTAACATATCACAGAACTAAAACACTGATGAAGACTTGGTACTTTCCATGATAAATTATACCTGCTTATACTTGAATTTGAGGGATGCAGCCTGGAATCAAATGGCAGTTGAATTAAAATTAGCACGTAGGCTTCCAGTTTCATGTTGTTCTCGGGCCAACTGATATAAATATCTTATGGAGAATAAGACTTAAGCTCCATGCTTGGGAGATTTATGCTTTCCCTGTGCCAACTGAATAGATTCTATATATTAATTTTATTCTGAAAACAACTATACTATAGCGTTAAGAAGTAATATTAGTGTGATATAAATATTTTATTAGATGTATAATGGCTACAAAAGCAGAGAGCATTGTGTTAGACAAAATGAGTGCATGCAAAGCCTTAGAGAGATGCAAATCCTGCAAACGTAGATATAAAAGTTTTAAAAGGCCACATAAAACTTTGCAGAAGAACCCAGGGCCTCTGCTGATGCTTTGTAGCTCAGAATTGGTTCTGCAGTACAGCCTCCAACTTACATGATGGTTGGAAGCGGCTCCCTTGCCCTTTGTTTTCCCCTTGCCTCCTGCCACTGTGGCGCTTTTGCGACGCGCCTGCTCATGGTCGAACTCCAAGTCCTCCAGGCGCTGTGTTAAGGCCAGCTTCTGCTGGATGGCCATACGCAACAGAGAATTCAGGGTCTTCTTCTCATCCTCAGCAGCAGCCAGCTGCCTCTGCATGTCGTCCAGCTGGGTCACATACTCGTCACACCTGAGAGAAAGCGAGGAAAAGGAAGAAACGAGAGATGCACATTATTTCCAGCAGGTGGAGCAATGAGCCTTTGAAGTGCTGCTGCTGTCACATGTTTTCTCCATTCCCCAGACAGCATTTTCCAGATGGGAGGATGAGTTCTCTGCTAGCTGACTCGCACAAGTATTACATCAGACTGTTCCCACAATGCTTTGTGTCTTTCTCGCAGACATATACAGACACTCAGGCAAAACAGTCATGCAGAATATGCACGAAAACTTAGAATTTTCTTTCCATTACAAGAAAAAGATGCTGAAAAGAGGCAGAATTGACGGGATCTAAAGATATATATGTTTGATATAAATTATTTATGTTTCCTCTTCCTAACAAACACAGTCATACATCATGGTGTGAGCCCTGGACCACCTCGCCACCAGGATGTAACATAATGGTTCATTTCATGTTTGTCAGGAAAGAAAGGTAAACCCATGATTATGTATAATCATACCTTGTAGCAAACATGGCTCGAAGAGAGGAGAACGTAGCAGCATCCTCTTTCAGAGCCTTTAGTTCATTGCGGAGCTTCATCATCGTCTCAGTCACCATGCCCTTCTCACTGTCGTACTTACTCTTCAGGTTGGCCAGAGCAACCTCAGCCGTCTAAAGGGAAGAAGATCTCATTATCATTATCTATTTCATGCTAAACTCAGTGGTTATTTTAAGCTAAAGCCTTTTCTGTTGGACAGTTTGAGAAACAATGAACATCCTTCCTCAGAGAGACATACACAGCAGGCATGCATACACACACTGAGTGGTGTCCTGACCTGTTTGTTGGCCTTGAGCACAGCTCTGAGAGTGGCGATCTGTTCCCTTTTGGTGCTCAGCAGGGACTTCAGTTTGAGGATCTCTCCCATGCAAGCCTCTTTGTCCTTGTCTGCCACTGTGCTCAGCTCCAGGTTCGCGAGTCTCTGACGCGACAGCTCTGTGGTGCGGTCCACTGCCTGCTGCAGGTGGCAGATCTGGTCCCTGATGATAGCTACGAGGTTATAGATGTTCATGGGTTCTGGCCGATGCTCTGGAGCAGGAGTGCTGCTGGAGTTAGACTTTTTCATTTCAGTCTCACTGATCAGCCCATTAGTGAGAAGCACTGAAGACTGGTGCTCCTTCCCTTCTTGCCCTCTTCTTACTATGGCCTTGCCTTGCTTGTAGTAGTCGAGCATGACACGGTTAGGGGTCTCATTGTTGCACATACACACGTGGTTGTAGAGATTGGCCAGCTCTTCACTGAAAGCTATGAGCTCATCCTGGGCCACATTGAGGCTGCCGAGTGATTCTCCTGCAGTTTCACTGACCAGACGGAGCTCCTTCTCCAGGCGAGCCACTTCCGCTTTATCTGCCTGGCTGGTCTTCTCCAGGGACGCCAACCTGGACCTTAACTCGTGGACGTCGCTATCCAGCCGTGCTCGCTCGTCTTCATACTGGGTTCGACACTCATCGTACTTTGCCCTCAGAGTCTTCAGCTCCTGCCTCAGCTCCCCAGCTTCAGACACGGCCACGGTGTATTTACACTGCAGGATCTCCGGTCCGTTGATGTCCAGCTCGTAGTAGTCTCCGTCATCATGGCTGTCTCGGTCTTTTTCACTGTCGAGGGCAGACTGCCGCTCCTTACTGGCCTGAAGTTTCCTCATTGCGCTGAGGTTCTCGGTCAGCCTGTTGACAGTCTCCTTTTGCTCAGACACAGTACCATAGGCCTGTTCCAGATGTTTCTGGCTCTCCTGGAGAGAGTTGATCAAGGCCATCTTCTCCCGCTCCACCTAACATACAAATGTTAAAATGCATAAGCAATTGATATAGCCATAGATGATTGATAACCATGTAGTTACACTGTGAGCAACATAGATTTTTCTATTCTCACATGTAAGGACAGTTAAATCTCAGACTGTGTCAACTGTATAGATCTTATGCAGTAACATTCTGAACAAACAACATGTTTTGACATTGGCAAAATCCATCAAATAACTTCAGAACCAACCCTAAACTTTTAGCTAAAGTGTAATCTGCTTTTGAGTGACTGTGTTAAAAACATGCCAGCCTGCAAAGAGCATCTCATGGTCTTCATACCTGCCCAAGCTGTTGTTTCAGTTTTTGGATCTCGGAGATGTTGAGCTCACTCAGCAGGTCGTCCACCAGGCTGGGAGCAGGCTTGAAAGCCTCTCCTCTCTTGTTTTCATCACCTTCGCCCATTTTGATCAAGCCATTTTCAAAGCCTCTGATCAGATCATCGTTGTCAGGCTCGGTGGCTGCGGAGGGATCATCGTGGGTTTTTAGGTTGTCGATGGAGATGTTGAAAGAGCTGTTGTACACAGAGCCGCCGATGGTCATATAGTGGGAGAGCTCCTTGCGCAAGGTGGCCTTTTGCTCACGCTCTGTTTTAATCGTTTCCAGGGCCTCTGTTAGCTGTCGCTCAGCGATTTCTCTCAGACGCATGGCTTCCTCCAGCTGGCTGTGTAGGCACTGGGAGTCCTCCTCCAGACGGCGGATCTCATGCTTTAGACCTTCATATTCCACCTAAGCAGATGGTAAAAATATAAACAAGGATGTCAAATTTCCTCAAATGATATGTGTCCACTGTCGTTTCTCTATTAGGCCTCAAATCTATGTAAAACCTGTAAATTAAAAAAAACTTGATTGTTTTTTATGTTTTACCTTGTCACTTTCTTACATGAACCAATGATTGTGTGGTTATATCAGAACCACATACATTAATGTACCTAGTTTGAGGCATAAAAGGGTGACTATTTTTCAGGATCGTGATGTGTAACGCAGTGAGTGTCAAGTTCCGTCTTCTTCAGCTCACCTGATTCTGTCTCAGTACAGACGCTTGTTTCTGAAGAGAGATGTTCTCCTCCTCCAGCTCGCTGTAGTCCTGCAGCAGACGAGCCTCCCGCACCTTGTACTCTCTGATGTCATCACGCAGCTGACCACGCTGCAGCTCTGCCAGCTCTGAACTCTGAAATAAAAATGAACGTTTATTATCACAGTTAGAAAAGAAAAACACCCAGGCTGTGCAAATTACATCCTTACAACTGTCTGGCCACTGTGAGAGAAATGAGGATCAGGGTGTCAGCATGTTTCACATACCACAAGGTCAAGACTTTGGCAGGCAAATGTAATGACGGAAGGAGTACATGGTCCACTTACCGCTCCATGCTACAGAGACAGAGCCCTGGCGGAGGACATCCTTTGTGTCACTCACAGCGGAACATTACATCATCTTTCCTGCTGGTTTCACTGCAGTCCTGCTAACTGACCCTCCCCCCACTACAAGCACAAACTTCGACTCTCTCACAACTCACCCTAACAACTAGTGGTGGTGGTCTGGGCTCCATGTCTCTGTCAAAACTTCCATTAACTTTGCCTCTTTCATCCTATTTACAGTAAATTGTAACTGAGGCTCAGCACAAGCCCTGTGAACATGAATGTACTTGAAACTAACAATAAATTCACATTTGATTTAGGGAAAGACATTTAAAGTTTCCACAGCTTTACCACATGAAAGGCTACTATTAAAAAAACACACGTAACTCAACACAGATGTAAGTGGTGGGGCTGTTTGTCGACAACGTCAGGTTAACATATCAGACATACACACAAAAACGATCTAGCCTATAAGATCAACGTGTCATTGATATATACGGGCTTTAAAGGTAATGCTATGTAATAATCATATAATGAAATGATCACCTCTCTCAACTCCAGCGAGATGGACGACAGGCGCTCATTTTCAGTCTGTACACTGCTGAAGGAGACTTTGGCCTGTCGGAGCTCATTCTGCAACTCCAGGATCTTCTGCTGGTACAGAGCCTCCTTACTGGCCGACTCCAGGATCAGTGACTCTTCCCTACTTTCCCCATCTGCTGCCACCTTTTTGTGGGTTGAGTAAGCTTGTCCGAAGGCCTTGGGAAACACAGGAAGAAAAAACATCAGGGGCAAAATACTGACCGAAGACTAATAAATGCACACACATAACCACAAGTATGAGCAGAATAATCACTGGTGATAAGATAAGGCTTTGCTTATCCAGACAGTTTGTTTAAATACCTGGGGGCCTGTCATTCACTGCATTTATTACTGGTCATTTGTACCTCAGAAGACCTTTAAGTCACAAGTGCTGTGTCACCCTTATATCATGATGTAACTCCATGGCATCCAGCATGGAAAAAGATTGCAAGCACTGACTGACTTTGAACTGCATCACTCTGTCATATTCATTTGACAAGCTGGAGACAACTGGAGTCTGCTGTCTGCCAATCCACATTCGGAGACCAAAAAAAAAACAAAAAACATTTTATTCAGTTTGATCTGTCTTGGAAATCTGACTCCAGACTACCACAGCAGCGTCAGTGGAATAAATGATTAGCTGACCAAAAGAAAATAAACTGTTTTGAGAATGTAAGTGTGTAGAAAGTACAGATATTTGTGTTAAAATGTCGAGATTAAGAGTAAAAAGTTCAGAAAAATAAATAGACACCTGAAAAATTGACTTAAGTACAGTAACAAACTATTTAGTCTTTGTTACTGCCCACCTCTGCAGACATTTATGTGAGTTTTGCCATGACTGCCCTTTTCTTGATACAGTAATTCAATCAGAGTGACTGTCACAAGCCCCGAACAAACCTCAACAAAATAACTTGAAAATATTTTCATACTACAGCGTTCAATCACGAGTTAAGCATCACTTGATCACATCACAAGTTCTGCAAAATGCTTCCTTTCCTTATACCCAAACTTTACCTTAATTTAACAGCCGATTTACAGCGCTTGTTTGTGATATGCAGCTTGAGGGTAAGAACTCCCTGACATCTCAAAAAAGGAACAAAATTCATGATCATTTACCAAAAATCTATCAAATAAATCTTAATGTACTAACACTTAAAGACAAAAAGTCAGTTATTTTTAATTCTTATTAAACCTAATCCCACATTGCAACAAAACTCCAGAAAATGCAGGGGGAACTGACGACACAAATGCATCGACTCTTGGGTCCTATAAAAATCTTTCCATAGCCGAGAGGTGGGTCTAATGGAGGTGGCTATGATTGTGTTTAGGCTTAAGTTAAGTTGACAGAACTTACAGAGTTAGGACAACACATTAATAGTTCATAGGATGAACAGGCCGATGTCAGATTCTCACAGTCAACTGACTTAAAAGCTTTTAGACATCCAGCCAACACACACAGACACTGAGCTGAACTGGTGATGTAACAACTCCTGTCCAAGAAAGTCCTGAGAGCCACCACAGAGCTAAAGGTCTCCACTGGCATCTGACCCCGCCTTTTCTTCCTCAGTAGTTTCCAGTCAAACAAATTTGT
This sequence comes from Pagrus major, assembly GCF_040436345.1. Classification (NCBI taxonomy): domain Eukaryota; kingdom Metazoa; phylum Chordata; class Actinopteri; order Spariformes; family Sparidae; genus Pagrus; species Pagrus major. The sequence goes on from NC_133220.1 coordinate 18,811,989, forward strand.
ATGTATAACAAGCAGTGGTCGGTCGTGAGGGGAATTGATCTATAGCTTAATGAGCAAAGTGAGCGCTGATGGATTGTTTCTTTTCCTACATCAGCCTCTGTGACACACTCGACTAAAGAGAGAAGCAGCACTCAGAATCATGAGATACCAGGAGACTGACTCCAACAATGACTCAAACAATGAGTCAAACAATGAGTGGACTGTGACCTACATCGTGAATTAAGCAATGCGGACAAAAATCACCATCAACGTACAACTGAGAATAAGTCAGTGGAAGACCCACGGAGGACACACGTCAGTTCCTCATTTAGACTGGACACGTAATTGATTGATTCAGTGTGAGAATTTGATGGTTTTCTTTGTCATACACAATAGTAATCTGATTACATTGAAGATTTAGACTGTTGGTCAAATAAAACACGCAATCTGAATACATGACCTTGGGCGGTGGGAAATAATGGGCAGCTTTCTCTATTTCATGACATTTCATAGACCCAACGATTACTTGATTAATTGAAATTATAAACAACTGATTAATCATTAATGAAAATAATCGTTAGTTGGAGCCCTAACTGAAAATTGGACTCAATCAGTATAACAACAGTAAAATGTTGTGACATCTAGAAATAAACAAAGGCTTTTTGACAGCTAAGAAAAAGACTGTCTACTCTGAGTCTATCTTGCTCTTTACTCAGAGCAGTGATCTCACGATATTACACTTTTATGGCCTTCTAGCTACCAGAAATACCACACAGTGAAGTATCCGAATACACTAAATTATTAAGAGTGAGCGGCTATAACTGCTGAATGCTGACGCCAATGTGGAAGTGGTCTCAAGACACAGTTCCTCTAAAGGTTTATAAACTAGATGCATGTAAACTCTGAAAACAGAAGGGAAAACCCAAGTTCTCTCTGGAGACACAGTCAACATTTCCCACAAGTTAGGATCTCAGTAGCTAATGTAACTTCTTCTTATGTCTTTTGTTGAGGCAAATTTTAAAAATCACTGATTTATGAAGAAGATATAAAGACCATATGTTTGAAATTGTACATTTTGAGCTGTGTTTGTTTAACTGACTGGTGTCTTGGTCTCAGTTTTGCCCACGCTCTTCCCCATCCACCAATTTAGCAATTTTTTGTCTTCAATAACTGTCACAGATGGCAGCAAATGGTACACCCAAACTTCAAACCATCCCTTCAGAAATCAATGGGTGATGTCTCAGATTACCATATTAAAAAAGAAAGGGAAGGACACAGCATTTGCTTAGTGAGAATTAAATTACTCCACAGGTGTCAGGCTCATAATGGAGGTGAGGAGAGATTCCTTGACAACAGCTTGGCTTAAAGTCATAACATCTTAATGCTGAAATGAGCTGGGTAAAACGAGTCTCGGGCAGCTGAATTCATTAATGATGACAGATGAAAACCTCCTTGCCTTGTGAACTAAGGTCTCTTCTTAACTATACCGACAAATCCCAAAAGGTGGCTAATAAGCAGGAATTCACAGGCCAATGAGGACATCAGGACAGGAGTTGTGAAAAATACTATGGAGAAGATTTGTCTTTCTCAAGATTAGCGATAGACTGATTATTGGGACGATATTTAGCATTTGTCTGATTAGCGGTATCGGTGCTTTTTGAGTCCGCTTGCCAATAAAATAAAATATATTTTAAAAAGGCAATGCTTTGGCTATGATTCAGCTACCGTCCTGAGTCTGAAGTCACCTCTCTGTGGCCTCACTACTCAATGTCCCATCCACAACACTATCTGCTTGTTACATGTCACAAGTAAGTGCCTATGAACACTGAATAATCTGAACCTACAAGGTAACTAGCAACAAAAGTTTAGGGGTTGACCGATATGGCTTTTTCAGGGCAGATACCGATACTTAGAAATCAAGACTGATATCCAATATTTGGGACTGATATTCATTTGCAGTAAAAATTAAACTCTTTGTGTCAAAATTTCAAACAAAATGATGGAATAAACATAAGTAAAATTTAGTAAAAGTACAGTTCTTAAGTACAATTTTCAGGTACTTTACCTGTATCTCCATTTTCTGCTTCTTTATATATCCTCTCCACTACATTTATTTGATACATTTTCACATATTGTTGTAGGTGGGACATTGTGTAAGAGCATGTTGCACATTTTAAACTTAGTTCATTTTATCGACAATCTGTCAGAAAAATCGCAGGGCCGGTAAGCGGTGTATCCCTACTAAAGTTATCAGATAAATGTAGAAGAGTGGAAGTACAGAGTAACAGAAAATGGAAATTCTGAAGTAAAGTATCTCAAAATGTTACTGTAGTACAGTACTTATGTGAATAGTACTTAGCACTGGTCATTCTCAATTTTCACACCATGGCCTTCATTTTTGCTGCCTATGTATATCGGTTCCAAATATTGATTGACGATCACTTTGATTACTAGTTATCAGTATGGGGCTTGAAAAAACAATATCTGTAGATCCTTACTCGGGATCCACATAAAACACTGAACGGCAAAACAAGTCTGAAACACGTTTATTTTCTACTGCAGCCTGACCCTTCCAGCTACTTTTAGACCCAATAAACCAACACCAGGTTGGCCACATAGGCATGTAAATATGATACACTCTTGCAGCTGCAGACGTCTAATTTGAAGGCCTTGATTACATAGCAAGAGGAGCAAGTGCGGGCAAGAAGTGACCTAAAAGAAATGTCAATTTGTATCCTTAAATACCAGGAAAGCATTGAGCCATAATGTTTATATTATGCTTATATTACGCAGTCAATAGCAATCTGTCATAACCTTACAGCCAGAGTCGAGCTAATTAATATACACTTTATGGCACTTTAAAGTTATGGCTGACCCTCAGAGCAGCCTGGATCATGATTGATAGCTTACATAATGTAATGATGGTTCTGATTAGAGACTGTTTGTCTGAGTGTTTACCGCTGCTGCCCCAAATTAGTACCTCTTAACGGGCTGCTAATAGGGCATTTTATACATGGCGAGCGTCCACATTCAGACACCAGTACCAGTACATGTTTTAAGGTGTCTGTCTGCGTGGCTATGACCCGAGGTTACCTCCTTCAGCTGATCCAGCTCATGTCGGACCGTCTCGTACTCCGTCTCCAACTCATCAAATCGCTGCTTGAGCTGCTGTTTCTCTTCCAGCACCGCCAGCCCGTACTCGGCCGCCTGGATCTTCTCGTGGGTCGTCTCTCGGAGCTCCCGGGTAAGACGCTCGACCTCGACTCGAAGCCACTGCGGCCCGGCCTCTGTCACCAGTACCGCTTCGGCATATTCCTGCTCCTCCATGGACATCTTGGTGAGCCTCGCCGACTCACAACTGTAACGGGACCCAGCCCTGGCTAACAGGAGCAGCAGAGAAAACCACCGAGACCGCAAATCACTGCCTTCTTTGTTTCAACCGCATTGTCAGGACTTAAATGGCGTTTAGTTCATTTTGCCTTTTCCCGCCACAGACTTCGACAATGCTCGACCTAGACGACACTTTTGTCATTCTCGAGGAGTTTCTTGAGCCTCTTCATGAAGCTGACGGAGGAAACTTCAGTTGAGATCATCGATTGGAAAAAGCTGCCCCTGAACGGCATTCAAATCTGTGTAAATGCGAAGGGAAATGTAGTTTTAAGTTGAACGTGAGAATCCCAACGTTGGCGTACCTCAGTAGCCATATTGACCTCAAGTACCAGAATGCATTGCGCAGGTTTAGCTAGGCTTCGGCAACCTCCTGCAGATGTCAATACAACACTGCCATCTAGAGACGTGTTAATGAACTACAACCATATCAACGACACAGACACTGAGCTTAAATTATTAAAGACACAGTTTGTGTAATTTATATGGCTGCAAACATACTAATTTTCATTATTAATAATGAAATATTTTCTGACTAACCAATTAATTTCGCATGTTAAAAAATCATCCAATTAGAAACTACAAAAGCAGGGTGGGGTCATCAAATATTTTATATTTTTCTCTAATGTAACAACTTACATGATTAATCAATATCCAAACATTTGCAGATAAATTGACTGTCACAACATTAATTAATTAATTGTCTAATTGTATATGATTAAGATTGTCTTTATTTATCCCACAACGGGGAAATTCACATGTTACAACAGCTCAAGGTGCAACAGTACAAGTAGAATCAGAAAAATATGCATAGAAATATTAAATATTAAATAGAAAATAAATAGAAAAACACAAGATATTTACAAAAAACAACAAGATATTTACAAAAGCAAACAAGTGGGTGGAAAGTGACTGTTCATGTAGAGCTTGAGTTAAACAGTCTGATGGCTGTGGGGATAAATGATCTGCGGTAGCACTCCTTCTTACACAGTGAGGTGGGTGTAAGAGTCTGCTGCTGAAAGAGCTGCTCAAGGCTTCCACAGTCTGGTGCAGGGGGGGAGAGGTGTTGTCCATGATTGACGTCAGCTTGGCTAACACCTCTGCTCAGAATTTAAATGTAAACGCAGCTCTCAAAATGATTGACTTTTATTTTTAAATACATAGACTTAGACAGCAAAACTATTAAAGTCAGTTATTTGTGTTTTTCTTTTCTTTGTTTACAGACATTAATAAATGCCACACAAAAATGTTTCTTTCATCTAGTTGTCAAACACTTGCATTAAATATATGATTGTATATATACCTGTGAAAAACGCTGAGAGGTCTCTCAGGACATACCGTAAACTGAATGAATGTGAAAGCAAAACAGTCTTATCTGGGACTTCCCTCTGTCACATTACTTGACAGAGTGGTTTATCTGGTTAAGGCAGCTGTCTGGGTGTTTGATCATTCAGTTGTTGCTGCACCTGCCAGGTGGAGCTGAACCTACAGTAAATGGTGGGTACATCTGCATTCCCGACTTTCAAGGTCTTCCACATGTGGTAATGTTAATACATTCTGTTAATATATATAGTATATAATATTCTGTGTTTATACATTACTTAATTAAATAAGTATATATTGTCTTGGTTCACTTCCTTCTTGCTGTCTCTGTCTTCTTCTTTCAGTCTCCCTCTCTCTTACTTTCTCTTTGTGTTTATCAATCAAATTATTTGCATGAATTTCTCTTTACATACAGATCATGATTATGTTTCTTTTTCAGGAACATGGAAGGGAAGTTGCTGACGCTTACAAACACTGTATGTACTGTGTAGTCTACATTAAAAGTGTATGGTTATGGCACATCCTAAAACAAATTCATATGTATTTAGAAGATATTTCTTAATGTTAATCTTGTGTTGTGACCATTTTCAGATAAATATTACCATTTTTATTCAATCTGCTTTGGTCTTGGATGGGGAATAGCACTTTATAGACCCTATCGTTGTAAGTACAGTAACTTTCTCGGAACAATCTACATTTCCAATTTTCTTATTTGCCATCAAACCTACCTTTTATTGTATTTGATTGGTACATTTCAACTTTAAAACATGCACTCTGTGAGTCTTAATGTCCTTGTTGCATTTCCAGCACTCGCAGTTCCATTAGCTCTTGCTGTGTTCTTCACATTTCTGTTTGAGGTTGTGGGCATAATATCTGGTAAGATGAACTTTGTTTTAAACTTTCCACCAGTATTTTAAAACATGTTAGCTGTTATTTTAATTGTTTTTTTTTATTTTTAGGTTGTTCCTTTTTTAGAATGCTGTACATGGAATGTTAGATGACAACTTAATTATATGTTTTGTTGCTCAACAATGTTCACTTTGTCTGCTTCCTGTCAGATCTGCCAGCCCATACAAGCAGATGTAAAGGTCGTCCATATGACATAAAAGGTACACAAACCTAATAAATGATTTGTTTAACGATTCATGCCAGCATTTTATTTTTAACTTACAGCATATTAATAATAACAACAAAATATGTATATATCACTATCAAGTGTTAATAATTGGTTCATTAATATCCAATAGCATGTGCATTATTTATAGCTGATCAATAATGGAGTGAGCAATAATATTGCTGGAAAGATGCAGCTACCATCAATACATATAGTATATATGATTAAACAATGACCTTGAATTCTTATTATAAATTATTACCCACATTCAGACCTGTTCTTCATAATGATTATAATTTTCCTTTACCTGTGTTTAGATGTTTACTGGGGATTTGCTTTTGCACTTTTTGTGGCCATCCTGAACCTCAAATCATACCATGGTAAAGCTACATGATTTATACAGTACATGTTATATGCCTTGGGAAAATATTATTTCTGTAATGTCATGTGCTTTATTCCAGTCTACACACTGTCATATGGATGTGGAATCATTGTGTTTGCTCTAAGAGGAGTAAAACGGAAATACAGCTCTCTATGGTGGGTAGGATTACAAAAAAAGAGCTTATTTAAGTTTTTCACATTGTTCTGATAGATTGGCAGCCTTTGTGGCTTTATTACAGTTTCAATTCAGTGTCTTTTAATGTTGTTTAAAAGTGAAAGGATGGTATTTGTATGATCCAAGAGTGTTATTTGTCTCTTTTGGACAGGGAGCTGAGAGAAAGACGACAACCCTGGTGGTAGAGAGAGTGTACAACCACATGGTCAATTAAATTCAGTGCAAAGTACAGAAATGTGTTTGATGAAATGAACTTTAGACTCACAGATGTTAAATTCTACCGGGAAGTCATGCAAACAAGATCATATAATGTGGTTATCTGTCATGAGAGTAAATAAATAATTAATTAATAAACTTGTAAAACACATGATGCAGACATGTACAGTATGAATTGTGTTACACTTGTATCTTGTCAATAATTATGGTTTTCTATCACTTTCTTACTTACTGTTTAAAAAAAAACTTTAAGGACGATTCCTCCGTGTACGTGTGTGTGTACATGTGTTTCTCACACAGGCAAATTTATGAGACAACTTTCAGACCAAAGGTCAGCTTTGGGGACCGCTTGTCCAACCAATCAAAAAATATGTCTGTGTCTGAAAAGCTGATTTATGGGCCACTGGTTATGGTTAGAGTTAGAGTAAGTCTCCAGGAAATTAATGTATGTATATGTAAATTCTCCAAAAGTGAATAAGCAATATTGTGTGTGTGTGTGTGTGTGTGTGTCTGTGTCTGTGTGTGTGTGTATTTACACTGCTTGAACTACACATATTAACCCAAATTAATGGAAAAGAACAAACTATTGTAAATGCTTGTGTGTCCCCAAAAGTGATATGAATCTACTTGTATGTGTTTGTGTGTGCATGTGTGTGTGTGCTCTGACTTATGCCACTTTTGGGGACACACGTCCGACTACAGCCCTGTTAATTTGGGACGACTGGTGCAATTGGGGACACACATTGTGTGTGTGTGTGTGTGCGCGCGTGTGAACTGCTTGCATGACAAACACTGACACAAATTAGGGGAAAAGAACAAAATATTGGAATGCTCAAAGTCAAATGCAGAGGGCTTTATTACATGAAAGTAAGGTACATAGAAAATTTCAAGTAACAAAGAAAGTGTTTGTTCTTGGGTTCATAAGTCGGATGTAACTCTACCTTCATAGTCACGATCACCCACATTCTCCATTCTCCAGCACTTGAGAGGCCCTCAGCCCCTCCAGCTTATGTTAAAAAAAGAAAGATGATGCCACTGAGCACAATGATTATCATCACACTGCTGGTATGGTCCAGTTGTACAGCACAAATGAACACTGAGGTGTGTAAGTTGATGGTAACTTTAAAATTAATAACGTAAAAAAAAATTCAGTGCTGAAGAGATGAAATGAAACAGTTTAAATTGTCTGAGGATGTGATTCGTGGTTTTGAGTGACTGCTCTTTATGACCTACGTACATTTGTTTGATTTTTTTTCTCTACTACCATCTACAAACAACAACTCAATTAGCTTCTCTCTGACACTGTTGTCATGAGAAACACTGAAAAACTACGCCCCACCCAGTTTACTGAGAGCTACATCAGAACAATATAAAAACATTTCCTTTTGAATGAAGTTAATCAAAAAGCATTTAAAAAAACACACCAGAGCATCACATGGTACTCATGTTGAACATGTAATAATGTATGGTTTTGTATCGTGAGCATCCACCGCTGAAAAAGTCGGTTATTTTGACGACAGAAACTTTGAGTTTAGATATGAGGATATGTATCTGTCCTTGTGTGTGATGTGATGGACGCATGAAAGAGAGGTAAACTACTTGAAAGTGTACGGCACAAAATCACATTACATCGGTACACACTTAGGGGGCATTCACAGTGAAGGAATTTAAAGAGCTGGGTGTCGTGTGAATCAAAAACATACTCGACTGTTTATCGTCATCTGCAGGGGTGTGGTAGAAGTGGGTGGGGCGAGGAGAAAGTTACTTGGCATTGGTAGAGCTGCTGAGCATTTTGCGGACAGCTTGGGCAATGGCATCACGGTCGATGCCGTAGATCTTGAGCAGCTCTTGAGGTTTGCCACTGCGAGGAACATGGGACACAGCCAGGCGGTGCAGATTGAAGCCAGACTCGTTGACCATAGCTGAGGACACTGCCTCCCCAAGGCCGCCTGTGGAATGACAATTCATCACATGAGAGAGATGTTGAGGGAAGACTAATCATCCATGGTGGTGGTGGAAGAAGTATTCAGATCCTTTATTGTAAGAAAAAGAAGCAACGCCACACTTGAAAATCTCCTCTAGAAGTAAAAGCAGTGTACCTGCACCATATTCTATAAGATCATCATATATTTGTGACATCTCCATCCTGTGAGGACCATGTATCTCTAAAAAGTTCCAACAGCTCTGTTTTCAGCTTTGGGATGACGTATTTTCGACCTAATCCAAGAGGGTTTTGATAATGTTTATTTATCTTAAGTAGGAGCAACAATTAATTCTCCAATTAATTAGAAAAAAAAAATGGAATTCAGAACCATCAGATTTGGAGATACATGGTTTTAACTGGACAGGAAGGATATGAAAAATTGTAATCTGTAAAGTAATAAGTAACTATAGCTTTCAAGCAAATCTAGTGGAGTAAAAAGTATAATATTTGACTCGGAGCTTGACAGAAGTAATGTAACTTGACGTGCAGACTAGTTTATCATTCTTTATTTTAAAATTGTAATCCTGTTGGTAAATCCCCATTTTAATGAAGGCATCTCAAATCTAATTACATATTGTTCCTATAATTTTACCAGATACAATTACCTTTTTTTGTATCCTAATAACATTATCCCGTTACATGTATTCTGTTACTCCCCTAGCTTGGCTGTGTATTAACATAATATCATCACATGCAGTATACATGTACATAAAATAGAGAGGAAAATAAATCATCCAAACATGTCCCCTTGAACTCTATACCCTCTTAGTCCAGATGTAAATGCACGAGATATCCTAACATCAGACTGATTACAGTTGCCAAATATCCTTTGTCTAGTCGAGTCCATGCCATCACCAATCCCCTCTCTCTTAACAGGCACAGGGCATGGCTGTCTGTGCTATTTAGGTCACAGAGAGCCCCATGGGCACATGCTCAGTTAAAGAAATCTGACAGCACTCTGCCTCTCTGCCTCTCACACTTACAAAATGCACCACAATACCAATACCTTGCCTGCAATGAGGGGACACAGCAGTCAGCCTCCCTTCACAGCCAATAAGCAAATGCCACCACATCACCTCTCTGTAGCTGAACCAATGGACGCATGCCACCGCAACACACCCGACGATGTGGACCAATGGCAGAGCCCAGCTGTGTTACGCTGAGAAGCGTGTTGCTGCTAGGTGGGTAGTGGTCATACAATATGCAGAAGCTGAACTGTTTTATAGAGCCTACCTTCATAGTAGTGGTCTTCCACGGTGATGATTCGTCCCCTAGTGGCACGTGTGTGGTCGATGATGGTTTTGGTATCCAGTGGTTTGATTGTGAAGGGGTCAATGACCCTGACGGAGATTCGCTCTGGAAATTCAGGTAATTTAATTGAGTAATACAACATAGAAAAAAAACCGCTGCAACTGTGACACGCAGTCCATATAATGGCACTAAGATAAGGATGGCTTTATAAATCCTGTGTTTTTTAACTAGTGAATAATATCACTATCACAGTGAAAATCACAATTGGCTCTGCTGTAGATGAGGGTATTTCTCCATGTAAAGCAATTATTGTCTATGTATGCAAAGCAGTGAAAGGGAGTTACAGGCCTGGTTGCAAAGCCTGCAACTCCCCTCCAGTTAGTTAGAACTGAAGATGACTGAGAACCTTCATCAACACATGGAACAACACATGCTTTCTACAATATGGGACCTTTAATAAGAATCACATCAAAGGATGGATGATACAACAGGTTTTATCTCAGGAAATTTAAGATGCAATTTATTTAAGAAATATAATATTCTGTCCTTCTTATGCTCAAAAGTGGCATTTAATGTACTGTACCTTTCTTTAAATGTTCAGCTGCAGCCAGGGCCTCGTGCAAAGTCACTCCAGCTGCCACCACAGTCACCTGGTCCTCTTTGCTCTGGTACACCACCTGACAGAGGGAAATGTATTTTCTTCTTTGTCACTCCAATCATTGTCAACATTGTTTTCTGTTTTCTTGTTTCAAGCAGAAAGACGTTTCACCTTCGCCTGTCCAACATGAAAGTCCTCGTTGCTGTTATAGATGATGGCGCTGTCTTGGCGGCTTGTTCGGATGTAGCAAACACCCTTTGCAAAGGGAAACATGACAATTAGCAGACAGCAAATAGGATGTTTTTGCTAATGGATAAATGTTCCACAGATACTGCACTTACCTTTGTGGTTGCGGCCAGTTCCACGGCCTTCTCTGTAGACACACCGTCACTGGGATAGAAAATGGTCGCTGTGGGAAGAGCTCTGAACATAGCCATGTCCTCTAGACCCATCAGAGAGGGGCCTTCCTCTCCTGTAATATATGTACATTTATAGTTGATTTCCCGCATCCAACATTCATAAAATCCTCAAAATGTATTGACAGGTCAGGTGAGCTGATACATGCAGATCCAGAGAGCCAGACTTTGCATGCAGTGTACCTGCACTAACAGAGGGACACCTGGTTCCCTGCTGACAGCTTCCAGGGCAGACAGGAAGGGAGAAAAGGGGAGGATTGAGTACTAGCTGCAAGGCCGAAGAGGGTAAATGGTAAGGAAAACAGGATTAGAGGGAAAGAGAAAGGATTGAAACAACTGCACACACAAAAACACACAGATCATTCTTATATATATTCATACCAATTAGGAATACAGTGGATATGGTCTGAGGAAGTGTTGTGAAATGTCTGGCTTCAGTGAGAGGGGAGTGAAGATGGATTTTGTGAAGGTGTGGGTGGGTAAGGTGTGTGAAAGGGCTGTGGTGGGCATGGTTCATTAGCAGCAGTTGACTAACCGGTGGACAAGCCGCAGTGGGAGCCACACAGATTGATGTTGCTCTCAGATATGGCTGCCATGCGGAGCTGGTCGTAGGCGCGGGTGAAAAAGGAAGCAAGAGTGCTGGCAAACACAACGTTCCTCTCACGGGCAGCACATCCCATGGCAACACTGACCTGTGAAAGGAATTTATATTAATTTAATACAAGAGATCACAAGAGATATAACATGTAGACACAGGTCACACGTGCTGGATCCTAAAAAGATCACCCAGAGGGTCAAATATCGGTGGCACAAACCATATTTTGAAAGACTCTTTGAACCAAATTCCATGGTAAGTAGAGAGTCAGTGAGGAGAGATTTCTCTGAAGCTTTGCAGCTTATTTTCCCATATGGGTGGAATCAGTGGCATACCTCCTCTTACAAATAATTTCCTTTGTCCTGTCTCCACAATTCTCCCCAATCCCACAACGTCTTCCCTTTGCTTTGTGAAAAACAGCAAGGAAACATCCATGAAAGTGCAAATGTGATGTTAGATAAATTCTTACAGATATAATCAAAGAAGACAAATGACTTCTTTAAAGGCTGCACTTTAACCAGTTTCATCCAAAGTATCCAATAGAATATCATTTATCTGTGTTTTTGCAGCAGATAAGGGTTTGATTTTATGGTGTTAATCCTTATTTATAAAGCAATAGTTTTTTTTAATCTAATTTCAATACGACACAAAAATGTCGTCATTCAACTTTTGACTTCTCTCACGCATTCAGCCAGATGGTCCCACCCTCTGCGCTGATTAATATTTCACTTCTGAATACACTTGTCATAACCGCTCATCATCATACACATGCCTGACCTACATTGGAGTTGGCTGCTGCTGGAGCTGTAACAGCGCAAGCAAAGGAATTAATGTCTGATAGCCCAGCTGCCATTTGCTAATCCAAGATCGGATAAAATAATGACAGGCAGAAGAAGGATGCTGCCTGGATATTGGTGTCAGCAGCAGCCACATTGGCCATAAGTGGGCAAATGGGTCGTGTCTTTGCCCGTCCTTACATTATGTATAGATGGTCATGTATAATTAAGTGACACAGGCTCAGACACACAGCTGTGAGATGAGCAATAAGATGCACTTATGTCAAGTCGGAGCTGAGAACACAGTATTAAAGAGAGAGGGAGGTTTTGTTTGTGTTTATTTAAAATAAACTTTCAAAAATGTGAGAATATTCTACCAAAAATACCATAAAGCAAATATAGATGGCTTTGTTAATAAAAATAATAATCTACAGAGTCATGAGAGATCATACCATGTTCTGCTGAGCGATGTAGCACTCCACAAAGCGGTTGGGATGCTCATTCTTGAAGATCTCTGAGTAGGTGAGGTTGTTGGTGTCTCCATCAAGGGCCACAACACGTTCATTGTAGCGGCCTAACTTGGCCAACGCCATCCCATATGCCTTCCGTGTGGCAATCTTTAAAGAAAGAAAAAACATTAATCATCTTTAAACATCATTGAGTAATTTCCCTCTGCTTGTGTACAGGTGACAAACCTTTTCTCCAGACTTGTAGCTGGGTGCGCTCGGCATCCTGATGTTCCTCAGGCTGACTGGCGGGGCGTCCTCGATGGGAGCAGGAGGGTACAGGTGCTTGCTGCTGTTCATGATGCGGCTCTGCAGGTCCTTCATCACCATGTCGGCCATGTCTTTGGGCAGAGGTTTGGCATGCCACCCCAGCTTATCCTCTGCGGCTGAAACCACATAAACACGGCATCACATTGGTTGAGAGTATGACATTTCTGCTGCCTGAGGGCTCTCAATCAAAAAACAAAAAAACGCGAGTAGTGTGGGATCATGGGAGTTGTTGTCTTTATTGTTAAACAATGACCATTCTAATGACTAAGGGCCGAAATGTTCATGGTAGAGGTAATGTTTTAAAGTTTTATTCATGTTATGTGAAAAAAAATCACTCTCTCCCAGAAGTTATAGCAACAGACAACCAAATGAAATATAATAAAATTGATTCAAACAAATTTTAAATTAGATTAAGGATATCTCTGGGTTTAACCATTCTTGGAAATATTTAGGATACTGTAAGTACACAACTCAGTAAAATAGAGCAAGATCTTTTAATATTGTTTGGTGGATGGGTTTACATGTTTAAGCTGGAAAACTGATGCTGTGTGCCTTAAAATCTAATATGCATTAGAGTGAGAGCAATGCATTTGCAGATGAGGAGCGGACAGTGACAGACAGACTATTACCTGGAATGCCTTTGCCCTTGATGGTTTTAGCAATGATGGCGGTGGGTTGATGGCGTGGCTGGCTCAGAGCCTTGCAAAGCTCCTCCACACTGTGTCCATCCACAATGATGGCATGCCAGCTATACACACACACACACACACACACACACACACACACACATCAAAGGCACACATTAAAACACACTTGGTACAGTATGATATATAGGAAGATGGCATGGTCTCACACAAGCCAGAATTCACTAAATGTAATAGTTGTGGATAGACAGAGCTCTAGGTTACCCGAAAGCTTCGCAGCGTTTTTGATATTTCTCCACATGATGCTGCAGGGGTGCAGGGTCACTCTGGCCCAGACGGTTGATGTCCATGATGGCCACCAGGTTGTCCAGCTGGTAGTAGGAGGCAAATGACATGGCCTCCCAGACAGCACCCTCTGACATCTCACCATCCCCCACCAGGCAGTACACACGATAGCTGAGGTGGAGAACAGGGTGAGATGAGGGTGAGGGCGGGGTGTTCAAGAAGCAGGCAAATCTCACGTAAATGTTCTCTGACACATTTCCAGTCAGATTGATTCTCTTTTCCACTATCTGACAGTTGGCTCGGTAACCAGCTGTGACATGATAAAAGCTTCCCGAGGCCCCTGAAGGCGTGGCTGCTGAGTTTCACACCTGCCTCTGAAACAAGTCTCCCATAAGAATCCCACAGAGCTATTGAAATAGGGCAAATTATCATCTGATTATTCAAAAACATATAAACGATAAACAGTATTGTATAGGTCAAATATTGCCAATTTCCTCTGTTTTGGTGTTTTATTTAATGTCATTTTCCCCCCCGTCTTTACAAAGGAAATAAAATCAGTTTGTGATAATATATTACAGCAATTGACTAAAGAATTAATGAATGGTTGGAAGCACAATGCATAAGCTTGATTCTGAGATTAAATCTGCTTGGATGGTAAAAATAAGTGAGATATGACTGCTGGGCCTGTGATTATTAGAGCAGAAGAATTGTGAGAGCAGAGCATGTAGCCGCAGCACACACCCACAGGATCTGGAAAACGCTTATCGCTGAAGTATGATGCCGACCTAAAATTTTAATGAAGAAAGCTCAACAATGTTTGCTACATCAACACACTGTAATATTATGAATGTTAGTATTGTATGTCAAATTAATTTGAATCAGTGCAAGTAATCTAAAATGCGTATAAACAAGAACAAAAAATGCATATATGTATACTCAAATAGTCAAACTACAGAGCCAGTTTTCTGCTTATGTGTGAATCCACATGTATGACAGATTACCTGGACTTGTCAAAGTATTTGCCAGTGTAAGCCATTCCACAGGCCACACCAAGACCCTGGCCCAAGGAGCCGGTGGCTATATCCACAAACTGCTGCTTCTGAAATGCACACAACACACACAAAGTGAAGGGTTATTAAGACATTCAGTACACTGGTTGTGCTGCATGAGAGGATGGCCAGTGTGTGAGTACATGTGGAAGCTTACTGGAGTTGGGTGGCCCTCCAGGGTGGAGTCAACGTGGCACAAGCTGAGCAGCTCGCTCTCCTTCAGGAAGCCTGCTTCAACCCACATGGAATACAGGGCCGGAGCAGCGTGACCCTGAGAAAGAGAAAACATCAACAGATCAGTGTTATAAAGTGAAGTAATTCAAGGAAAAGATCAAATTCAGGACAGCATTTAGACACAACCAAAAATAAAGAAATAAGGCCTCCTGTTCAGACAGGTAGGACTCAGTGATTGTCACCTTGGACAGGATGAAGCGGTCATTGTTGAAGTTGCGTGGGTCATCGTAGCGGTACTTCATGGTGTGGAAGAACAGCACCGACATGATTTCTGCCACACTGCAGCATGATGTGGGATGTCTGCACGACAGAGGAGAGGCTGCTGTTACCCACATGTCAGCCACACACGTGCACGCAGGAATGTACAGCAACCACAAAGACACACAGACTGCTTCAATTTAAACACATTTATTATTAAGAGCAGGTTACTAAAATACCATTTTGCATATTATTACATGTGGAAGGCGATGCTACTGTCTGGAAATGCTATTCTGTTTTTGCAGAGGTGTGGCTGTAGATGCAGCCCAGGTAATCATGTTGTGAAATCATCCAGGAATGTAAATTTATAATAACTGAAAATAGTGCACATGCACTCTTATGAGAAGAATAAAAAAACATGTGGGTGCTTTTTTAAACACAGATTTTTAGATGTAACATCGCGAACCTTAACAGAAAACCCAAAATGGCTAAAAGTTGGACGAGTTACTATATTAGAAATGCATTCAGACACACTGTAGGAAGAGCGTTTGTGGTGCTAATAGAGTATGCTGCATGCAAAGGCCCTCAACAGATTAGACAGAGAACCAGTTCTAAATACAATCGTACCGTTAAAATTAGAAAATTGTAGCTGGTGTAATGGTATTACTCTGCTTGATTGGCCAGCCAACTCGCCTGACCTATGAAGATGAGAGACACTAGACCCAACAATACAGACGAGCTGAAGGCAGCTATCAAAGTAACTGGGGCTTCCATAACACCTCACAAGTACCACAGGCTGATCGCCTCCATGCCACGCGGCATTGATGCAGTAGTTCGTGCAAAAAGAGTCCCGACCAAGTATTGAGTGCATAAATGAACATAGTTTTCAGAAGGTCGACATTTCTGTACTATAAATCCTTTTTTTGATTGGTCTTATGTAATATTTATGTAATAATAGTTTGAGATTTTCATGAGCTGTAAGGCGTAATCATCAAAATTAAATCAAAACAAGGCTTGAAATATTTCACTTTATTGTAATAAATCTAGAATATATGAAAGTTTTACTTTTTGAATTCATTTACTTAAAAAATGAACTTTTCCATGATATTCTAATTTTTGAGATGCATCTGTGATCTTCTTGATTCTTTTAATTATAGAGACAATTCTGGGCTCACGTAGCTGTTCAAACAGTGACAATTCTGGGCAAAATCACCATTCTTAATAATATTTATGGTATAATATTACACACTGAATGATGCGGCAACAATCTATAACTTAGCTATAAGAGAACATGATACACAGGATTTCAGTTTATCTTCATCACTTCCAAGTCTTACTTTTGCAGCAACCATGTCTACAACATGCAATCCCTCACCAAGCACTGCACATGGAAGGCAGTCTATTGTGCCTAATACCGCACAGTGGCATATTATGTGTTCAAAGTCAGAGATCAAATACAAAATTCATCCTGCAAAGAAACAAAAGTAAATATAAAATTTTGAAATAGCCTAAATGCACCAAAGGACATATACATTTTTAGTCGTTCTCCAGAAAATGAAAATCTGATCACCTGAAAATTTTTTAATTCAATTTCAATGTCAGCTGTGATTAAAATGTATTGCAGTTGCGAATGTTAACTGCGCTACACTCAAAAGGATTAAAAACAGATGCACTTAATTTTCTGCAACATGGTGCGTATTTCATATTCCATAAATGTTCAATAATGCAGAATAAAGTCTGTTGTGTAATGTTGATATTTTCATTTCATTTATTTAATAAGAAGAAATCCAGATCACGACTTATCAAATAACAACTGTGGATGTTCAAATGATTCTGTCAGTGGACCAGAGGAGGAGAACAAAGGCAGGACATGATGTTCCTTTGGCCCTTCACATGTCCGAGTGTGTGTGTGTGTCTGCACATGTGACTGTGTTCATCTATGCATGTTGCAAAGCAATTTTAACTTTGCATTATGTTTTGCACCATTTTGTGTTTTTGCATTGTGCATTGCATTAGCAGTTAAAAAGGTGATGTGTGAGAGTCAGTGGAGGCGACTCACCCGCTGCCCGCTGCAGTTGTTGCCTTGATGGAGTTGATTCGGAGGCGGTTGGCGATGTTCCTCAGCGCCTGCACTGTCTGCTGGTCAGGTTTGTGGTAATCCTCCATGAAGGCAAAATGTCAAGTTCCTCAGCACCAGAAAAAGTGGATCAGTTAAGATCTGTTTGTTGAGTTTTGTGTGTTTTGAATGTGTGTGTGTGAGAGAGTGAGGGTTGCCAAAGAGCAGCACCTGTATGTGTGTGTGTGAGGGATGGAGGCAGAGAGAAAGAGAGAGAGAATGGAGGAGAAGTTGGATTTATCCTATGAGGCGTGCAGACACATAGATGCACAAGGACACACACACACAGAGGAGGAGGAGAGGAGGGGGAATCCAGTGACGTGAGCTGGGTGTTGCTGCTAAAATCCAATGGCTGTCATTTCATTGGCTACTGTGTAACTGGGATGGTGGAGGTGTGTCACAGTTACAAACGTGCCTTAGTATGTGTATGTGTGTGTGTGTGTCTGTAAGGAGGGGCTGGATAATTTGGGGGAGGAGGGGAGACATTTGAAGCATCTCACCCTGATTCACTTTGGCTTTTCTGTCTAAACTAATACATCAGAGCTTGATGGTTGATTGTTCTTTGTTATTTACTCACACTCACAAACGCCCCACTCTTATTGCCAAAACTCAGTTTTGAAAAGGCCCCAATTTGTTTTTGTTGGAAATTTAATAGGAAATAAAGATGATGAATGATCGATGAATAGAGATTTAAGAAAAGAGAACAAAAAACAGAAAGATGCGAAAGATAGAGGGTAAGAAAATTGATGAGATAAGATAAGATAAGATAAGATAAGATAGAACTTTATTTATCCTGAAGGAAATTCTTGTGCCAGAGAATGCTCAGAATAACAGTAACATAAGAATAAAATCCAAAAACACAATAAACTAATAACGAAAAAGTGTGCAAGATAATAAAAAGGGTATAAGTCAGTAAATGCTAAAATCAGTGCCAAATAGAATAACAATAAAAAATAAATAAAATAAAGATAAGATAAAGATAAATTCAGGAAAATAAGTAAACTATAATAAATACTAAAAAAGAATAGGTGGTATATATGCAGTGTTATTGAGAAGTAATTAATACATATTACTTGTATCAAATCAGCATCCACCAAAACCAACACAAATTCATTTTCCATAAAAACATTGGTGGACTCAGATCTTATGGTAGATAAGACATGATTAAATGTACTCTCTTCACTATAAATATAACAGTACTTTCTGTGTGCTGGTGTGAAGTGTGTCAGGCCTGGACTTAAAGAAGGACTCAGGTGCAGAGGGTTATGCAGATCAAGCAGGTTTTATTTCTTTGAGTTGCTTCACGGCTCTTAAGAAACGAGTGATAAACAAAACCGGCTATCAACTTCAACTTCTCTAGGTAATTAACAGGGAGAACAAAACAATAAATAACAGAAAATCACTCCGAAGAGGAAACAAAAACCTGAATAAACTAATCTACTCTTTCGAGGATTCTTAGCTATGAAATCTCAAACAAAAAGCGCTCCACACAAGGGAGGTTCAGGAATTTACAAAACTTTATTCTACTCTAAATCTTGGAAACAAAAAATAAATACTATGAACAAAAAACCACTCAACAGAGGGAAAAGAAAAAGGCTATAAATCAAGGCTATCTTAATACTGCTTAGCAAAAAAACTACAACTCAAAATCACTCTTCTTAAGAGGAGGAAAGACAAACAAGAATACCAACTTAGACTCTGTAGGAAAACACTTGACGTAGACATGGACCATGGGAGCTGGAGACACACGAACGAACATGATACTCTGGCACAGGACAACATGCAGACGCAGACTTTAAGCACAAGAGGGTAATTGGGGACCAGGTGAAAACAATCAGGGATCAGGGGAGACGTCAGACCGGTGACACAAGAGGAAGGGCAAGTGACCTGAAACGAGAGGAGAGTTACTTTTCAAAATAAAACATGAAATTCACAAGACAAAAATCCCCAGACGAGACACCCCTCACCGCGGTGTGACAGTACCCCTCCCTCTAGGGCCGACTCCTGACGGCCCAGACTGTTCAGAATGGTCTCTATGAAAATCATCAATGAGGGTGGGGTCCATGATGTGTCGAGAGGGGACCCACTGTCTCTCCTCCGGTCCGTAACCTACCCAGTCCACTAGGTACTGTCTGCCCCGGCCCCGGTTGCGTACCGCCAACAGCTGCTTAACCTTGTACACCGGGCCCCCATCGACTACCTCGGGTGGCGGGGGGGGCGTGGCGGCCGGAACCATAGGGCTTTCTTTGAATGGTTTCACCTGGCTGACATGGAAGGTCGGGTGTACGCGGAGGGACCGGGGCAGACGGAGGCGTACTGCTGCGGGGCCAATGACTCTGGTGACAGGAAACGGGCCCACGAACCGAGGTGCCAGCTTCTTGGAGGGAACCTTCAGGTGCAAGTCCTTGGCTGAAAGCCACACTCTCTGTCCAGGCTGATATGCGGGAGCTGGCCGTCTCTTTCGGTCTGCCGCCTTCTTGACCCGATCTCCCTGTCGGATCAGCACCTGGCGGGCTGCTGCCCAGATGCGGCGGCAACGTCGGACCATGGCATGGGCGGAGGGGACCGATACCTCCAACTCATTGTCTGGAAAGACTGGGGGTTGAAAACCATAAGCACATTTAAAGGGAGAGAAACCTGTGGCAGATGTTGGCAATGAATTATGTGCATACTCAACCCAGACCAGGTGTTTGCTCCATGTTGAGGGGTTCTGGGAGACCAGGCACCGGAGGCCGGTTTCCAGTTGTTGATTTAGGCGTTCGGTCTGGCCGTTGGCCTCCGGGTGGTAGCCCGAGGTCAGGCTGGCCTTAGCTCCAATGAGCCCGCAAAACTCCCTCCAGAACCGGGACACGAACTGGGGCCCCCGGTCAGAGACGATGTCCTTAGGGAATCCATGAACCCTGAAAACACTGGTCATCATGATTTCTGCCATCTCCTTGGCGGAGGGCAGCTTAGGCAGGGCAATGAATCTGACCATTTTGGTAAACCGGTCCACTACTGTGAGGACCGTGGTATTACCTTGGGATACCGGGAGCCCCGTGACGAAGTCCATGGATATGTCGGACCACGGTCTGGAGGGGATAGGGAGTGGCTGCAGTAGGCCCATGCGGGTCCCGGAGGACGTCTTGTTTCGAGCACAGACCGAACATGCCTCCACGTACTCCCGAACCTCCGGCTCCATGGATGGCCACCAGAACCGCCGAGAGATGGCGAACATCGTCCTCCGAACTCCCGGATGGCATGAAAGCAGTGAGGTATGAGCCCAGTGGATCACCTGTGGGCGCAACTCAACGGGGACAAACAAGCGATTATCTGGGCACCCACTAGGTGACGGGTCTCCACCATTAGCCTGCTTCACCTCATCTTCTATCTGCCAAGTCACCGCTCCAACCACACGGGTTAGTGGAAGGATGGTCTCAGGCTCCTTGGCAACAGGCGCGGGGTCGAATAGTCGAGAGAGGACGTCTGGCTTGACGTTCCGGGACCCCGGCCTGTAAGAGAGGGAAAAGGAAAAGCGGTTAAAGAACAGCGCCCACCTGGCCTGGCGAGAATTGAGTCTCTTAGCTTTTCTGATATATTCTAAATTCTTATGGTCCGTCCAGACTATGAATGGATGGTTGGCCCCCTCCAGCCAATGTCTCCACTCCTCTAGGGCGAGTTTCACCGCCAACAGCTCCCGATTACCGACATCATAGTTCCGTTCAGCCTTGGACAGTCGACGCGACAGGAAGGCGCAGGGGTGCATCTTCCCATCCTGTTCCGAACGTTGAGAGAGAATGGCCCCAACCCCTTGATTGGAGGCGTCCACTTCTACTACAAACTGGCGTTGTGGATCTGGCATGGTGAGGATGGGAGCAGAAGTGAAACGCTTCTTGAGGTCCTGGAAAGCCCTCTCTGCCTCTGGCGACCAGCGGAACTGCACCTGGGTGGAGGTAAGAGCATGGAGGGGAGCAGCTATTGCGCTAAAGCCTCTGATAAACCGCCTGTAAAAGTTAGCAAATCCCAAGAACTGCTGAACCTTCTTGCGGCTATCTGGTGTAGGCCACTCAGCTACAGCGCTAATTTTAGCCGGGTCCATCTGTACTCTCCCAGGGGCTACAATGAAGCCCAGGAAGGAGACGGTGTCGGCATGAAACACACTTTTCTCTGCTTTGACATACAGATTGTTCTCTAACAGTCTTTTCAGAACTCTGGTCACGTGGTCTTGGTGTGTGTCAATGTCTGGGGAGTAAATTAAAATGTCGTCTAAATACACGTAGACAAAAAGGTCAAGGAAATCTCTCAATACATCATTAATCATGGCTTGAAAAACGGCAGGGGCGTTGGTGAGTCCGAATGGCATGACCAGATACTCATAGTGGCCACTAGGGGTGTTGAATCCAGTTTTCCACTCGTCCCCCTCTCTTATGCGAATCAGGTGATAGGCATTGCGGAGGTCTAACTTGGTGAACACCTTGGCCTGCTGGAGTTGGTCAAAAACAGAAGACATGAGGGGGAGAGGGTAACGGTTCTTTATTGTAATGTCATTGAGAGGACTATAGTCTATGCACGGTCTTAGGGACCCATCCTTTTTGTCCACAAAAAAGAATCCGGCACCTGCTGGCGACGACGAGGGACGGATTAGCCCTGCCTTTATGGAGGTGGTGAGATATTCTCTCATGGCCTCTCTCTCCGGTCCGGAGACTGAGTACAGGCGGCCCTTGGGTATGGTGGAACCTGGAAGAAGGTCAATGGCGCAGTCGTATGGCCGGTGTGGAGGAAGAGACATGGCTTTGGTCTTACTAAAAACCTCACGGAGCTGATGGTAGCAGGAAGGCACCGAGTTTAAGTCCGGATATTCGGCTTCTGTGGCAGGGTTGACAGAAAACAGGTTAACCTCAGCTACCTTACTGCTCTGGGCTAGACTAAAAAGACAGTCTTTAGTACAATCCTCCCCCCATCCTAGGATTTCTCCAGTCCTCCAGTCTACCTGGGGGTTGTGGCGAAAAAGCCACGGTTGTCCCAAGATCAGTGTGTGAGTGGAGGCTTTGAATAAATAGAAGCGAATATGCTCCCTGTGGTCCTTAATCTGCATGTGGAGAGGTTCAGTGATATGAGTGATGGAAAACAGTTCTTTCCCATCTAGAGCTCGAGCCCTGATGGGCTTAGCTAAAAGTTCTGATCTGATGTCCATTTCTTCGGCTAACCCCCAGTCCATCAAACTCTCATCGGCTCCTGAGTCTATGAGTGCCCCAAGATTGGTGACAGTGTGATGCAATAACTTCACTTTGGTGAGAGTGCGTGTGACGGGGCCTGAAGCCGTGATTTGACTCACCGTCTTGGGTCGCTTGGCTGGGCAGGTTATGACGAGGTGACCCGCCTCCCCGCAGTAGAAGCACCTTCCTTCTAGTTGCCGTCTCCGTCGCTCCTCTGGTGTCAGTCTGGCTCTGCCCAGCTGCATGGGGTCCCCTTCTTCCTCCGCGGGGGAGTTATTACGCGGCTCCGACGGGGAGCGGTGGAGAGCTGGCCAGCCTTGTGTTTGCGAGGGCGGGGCTCCTCCGGTCATCACAGTCCTGTCGCTCCGGTGTCGTCTGAGCTGTCTGAGTCGGTTGTCCGTCCGGATTGCGAGAGCGATAAGATCGTCCAAGCCTGCGGGTAAATCTAGAGGAACCAGGAGATCTTGGATCGGGGCTGCCAGCCCCTTCAAAAACACATCATAGAGAGCCGTGGAGTTCCACCCGCTTTCTGCCGAAAGAGTGCGGAAACGGATGGCGTAGTCACACACAGAGTCGCTGCCTTGTCTCAGCCCACTCAGCTCCTGTGCTTTCTCCCGGTCGTCCGTCACGGGATCAAAGGTGCGTTTTAATGCCGCCTGGAAATCTGTGTGGGAGCTGCAGATCGGAGAGCACCGGCCCCACTCTGCCGATGCCCAGGCTTTGGCTCGCCCAGTCAGGTGCGAGATCATGAACGCGATCTTCGACCGATCAGTAGGGAAAGCATGGGGGGTTAATTCGAAGTGAATTGAGCAGTCTATGAGAAAAGTTTTACATAGTCCTGGTTCACCTGAATACTGCGCTGGTGGAGCCAACTTACTTCCTGCTTCGGCATGAGGCGTGGGCGGAGCAGTTACGGGAGCCGGGGTGGTGGGTCGAGGAAATTGCGAAACCAGCTCGTGTAGTTGGGACGTGAGTTGACCCATATGCGCAGCCATAGCCGTCTGAAGCTCTTCCTGTCGGGAGATGCGGGCTTCCTGAGCTTGCAAGAGCCCTGTCAGTTGTTCCGCCTCTGCTGAGTCCATACTGGCCAGAGTATACTGTCAGGCCTGGACTTAAAGAAGGACTCAGGTGCAGAGGGTTATGCAGATCAAGCAGGTTTTATTTCTTTGAGTTGCTTCACGGCTCTTAAGAAACGAGTGATAAACAAAACCGGCTATCAACTTCAACTTCTCTAGGTAATTAACAGGGAGAACAAAACAATAAATAACAGAAAATCACTCCGAAGAGGAAACAAAAACCTGAATAAACTAATCTACTCTTTCGAGGATTCTTAGCTATGAAATCTCAAACAAAAAGCGCTCCACACAAGGGAGGTTCAGGAATTTACAAAACTTTATTCTACTCTAAATCTTGGAAACAAAAAATAAATACTATGAACAAAAAACCACTCAACAGAGGGAAAAGAAAAAGGCTATAAATCAAGGCTATCTTAATACTGCTTAGCAAAAAAACTACAACTCAAAATCACTCTTCTTAAGAGGAGGAAAGACAAACAAGAATACCAACTTAGACTCTGTAGGAAAACACTTGACGTAGACATGGACCATGGGAGCTGGAGACACACGAACGAACATGATACTCTGGCACAGGACAACATGCAGACGCAGACTTTAAGCACAAGAGGGTAATTGGGGACCAGGTGAAAACAATCAGGGATCAGGGGAGACGTCAGACCGGTGACACAAGAGGAAGGGCAAGTGACCTGAAACGAGAGGAGAGTTACTTTTCAAAATAAAACATGAAATTCACAAGACAAAAATCCCCAGACGAGACACCCCTCACCGCGGTGTGACAAAGTGAAACAAAAACGTTAACCAGAAAGATGAACACTTTTTCTCGTCTCATAGATCTATTAAATTCTTTATTTGTGTTAATTGGGGCGGCAGTAGCTCAGTCCATATGGGACTTAGTTTGGGGACTGAGTATGGAGCATAAACTGGTAGCTGGAGAGGTGCCAGTTCACCTCCTAGGCACTGCCAAGGTGCCCTTGAGCAAGACACTGAACCCTTGACTGCTTGGGGCGACTGATACGGGGCAGCCCAATTGTTCTGTCACCTCTCTATACATTACTGCGCCTGTATAGGTCCTGTTTGTGCATGTGTGTGTATTTCAGCCTATGTGTGTGTGAAAAAATTTAATTTCCCTTAAAAGGGATGAAAAAAGTATTTCTTATGTAGGTCGTTTTTTTTCACATCCTGAATTTATATACTTACAATGCTGACATTGTACAAGCTTCTTTTGCAATTAAAGAGTAACTCCACCAATTTACACATTCAAGTGTGTTTACAGGTCTTGGGGAGAACTACTACATGTCTGAGATCAGTGGTATAAAGCCTTTTGTGGCTCCAGAGGAAGCTGCATGTATTCTGATAAACTGCCTCTGGTGATGTCACTCAGTGGCTAAGTTGCATTGTAGGTAATGGAGGCGCCAGGTTTCGAAAACCTGTCCACTGGTCTAGCGTTGCACTCTTTTTATGTACAGTTTGAAAAAGAAATGTTCAAATTGATACAACAGAACCAGAGATATCACCTTTTTTATTCCACACATTCTTCTTCCTTTTCAAACTTGTTGCCTGCATTACCCAGAATGCAATTTAGAAACTGAGTGACTTAAGAATTATGGTCCTGCCATCAGGCAAATATGAAGAGGTGGTAGTGTCCTTCAAAATTTACTTCTGAAACTGTTGATATGCACAAAATCTTATCTGTATCGTGATCCCTGCTTCACTATCTCACATCATCATGATGACACTGTGTTCTTTAACCTAGAAACCCTCTACAGCAGCTGACCTCAAGGGCCAATATACAGACATGTCTGGACCTCACCACTGAGAGCTGCTTCTTCTAAATTACCTGGAGGGTAAAACAGCTGTAGTTCAGCACTGAAGCGTTAAAACTATGTTAACTATGAGAGCTGCTTTTTCCTCTCTTTGAAACTGAAGATGACCTATTTACATGAGTTTAACCACACAGATAAGCACAGCCTCAAACACAGCACACAGTTACCCTTTTCTAATATTTACCATAATATTTGAATTACATTGTGAGAAATCAAACGTGAATGCCAAACCTAAAAATCAAACTCACACTCACAGTATAGTTGAGAAAATCAATTCCACATTAAAATTAAAAATTAATGTTGCATACATATTGGTGTCTGATTTGCAGCACCAAACGTTCATGCGCACAAAACACCAGATGGGGTTATCATCATGGAGAGAGTCAGCCTGCCATCTAGAGGATCATCTTTGCTGGTACGTTTGACCTGTTTCCACTTGTCACCTCCTTTATCTAACATGTGATGTTGTTGGAGACAATCAATCGAATATGAAGCAAATGAAGACTTACATTGTTCTGTCTTTGACCTTTTAGTCTTTTTTATTTTTTTTATTTCCTGAAGACACAAAGCACAAATTGTCTAATTATTTAGAAATGGATTACACTTGTTTCATTCCATAACTGCTGACGTGGTACAGTCCAGAATCTTCCACTGGATGGAGGGGGAGTATCAAAATCATTGTACAATGTCATCCTTCTTGGGGAGCAGTGAGCAGATTTTAGTGAACATATTACACTCTATCTATGTCTTTTAGGCATCTCCCCCCTTTCTATTTTATTAGAGCTGTAATAGATTGATCAAACATTAGTGTCTTGACTTGAGAGGTCACAGTCAATCAGTGAGGCATTATTTGGAAATATCATCAACACATTACACTGCATGTGCCGCAGGGACATGTTTCTTTACTCCATTTTGGACGTCCTTTCGTTCTAGGCCAGTTGTATTCCTTACGTTAAACACCAGAGGACACTGTCTCCCAATAAATGTTGGGTGACAACCTCCATAAATGATGGTTTATTACAGGATAGTTCCATCCACTTTATTCACCAATAACTGAAGTAAAATCATTATAACTTTGACATATTTATTTAGCGGAGATTAGTTTTTGTTTTTTAAATGTATTCCTTCTTTATGAAATTGACAAATCTGTATGTGTGAGGTCAAATGTATTTTAAACCATCATTTCATGGAATGAGACCAACTGGATAGATGTGAAGTTTTTGGCAACAGTCAGATCGGACGACAACAAATGTAAGTGTCAGCTGAACTCATATGATCCTGACACGTGCTCTCTGACTGTCATTGCTGCGAATCATCGTCCTCTCCCGTCCCTCATTCATTTTCCTCTGCACCTCTCCAGCCATGTGATCATCTCTCTGGATCCCTGCCCTTTGCTGTAGCTGGGAGGTCACGTCCCAGCACCTCAGCGCTCACAGCCATGGTGATGCCATCTCTTGAGCACCCCCACTGCTCTCCTGGTTCCACCGACATTGTCCTTCTCCCAGTTTCCAGCAACTCCTCTGGGCTCCTGGGTCCTGTCAGAAAAGCTTTTCTTCACAGAGCCCCACAGGTGCCAGCCAATGGCAGCCTGGGAAGCAGATGCCACGTGATGGTGCGCAGCCAATGTCACACACCCACAACTGCACACTTCCTGGAGGGAAAGTACATTCAGAGAGCATGAATGTTTCTATTTTTAATCTCTCTGGCAGAAAAAGAGGAGCAAAGCAACCACTTTTGAAACAATGCCTTAATATAACACAGATCATGTGTGCGGCTCTTCCAACACAATGCAGAGCTAAGGTAAACATAAATCTACTCAGCATCGTCAGGCTTTAATGATTAACAGCATTTTAATCCACATGCATGTATGCAGGCCTTCTCAGGTATTCACACATAGATGAACTCATGAATATTCACACAGTCATATGCATCAAATCTTACACACACATCCATGAATCTTTGCTTTAATGCCAGTCGCTCCTTCAGGCTGGAGCCTCTTCCACTCTGCTCTTATCACTCCATTTCCTTAAATCGCTCTGCAGTCACCATGATGACATACTGCTTGCCCTTCTATCTGAGAGCTGTCTGTCACCCGGAGGCCCCACCCTCTGATGGTGCACAAGATAAGAGCATAAGACTTATAATTGAGTTATCAGCAGAGCATTCAGTCATACAGATGTTCACAGGTGGACTGGTTGATTGGCCTGGATGCAGTGGTTGGGGGATGACGGGAAAGCAACTGAATGAGATGTCAAGACATGGCCGAGGCATGGAGGCGTAATCAGTGAGCTAACTGAAGCAAAGTGGATACGGGAACCATTTGAAGATGAGAGATATAAAGATTCAGATGGAGCGCTTTGGATAAGCAGAGAGAGTGGATGAAGAGACAACCAAGAGAGAGAGGAAGATTCAGAGAGAAGAGTAGAGTGTGCGAGCAGGGGTTAAGGCTGAGCGTGTGTTGTGGGCTCAGCAGTGAAGTTGACGATGCACTGGGAGAACAGCTGCGCTGCAGGGCTTTCAGGCTCCATCACTACTGCTCTCCTTCAAGCAGCTCCACCAACACACTCCCTCTCACACAGATACACACAAATACACACACAGCTCTCATAAACATGCAAAAGCACTGATTGTTGCATCAGTGCTCTGCATCAGTCCCTTCAAACCAGGTTTTATATGCCTGGTCAGGCCAGGAAATCAGACATCAAGCCGCACGTGCTAATATTCAAACTCGTTTTCAAATATCCCATTCCCTCATTACCGCTATATGATTTTAAAAAAAAAAAGATTTCAGATATACAGAGTGAAGATAAAGAAATGCGACTGAGATTAAATGAAAGCAGCACTAGGAAGAAAATAGCAGTTTTGCAGCTTATAAGCACTCGCATAGATTTATTGCAATCTGATTTAGAGCTGCGGAAAGAGAGGAAGGGCGGCTGTTGGAGGGTGGGGCTGAGGGATAAAGGAAGTAGAGTAAAAACTAAGTGCATTCACAGAGAGATAGAAAAACATAACAGCTGTTCACTGTAAATTGCATGTGTAAACTAAACACATTTTATTGAGTCAACACAGCCTAATCCCTTCAGAGGTTAACCAAACACAGCATTTAAACAAGACCTTCACCATAGCAGAGTTAACAGCCAAAGACCTGCTCTGTGCAGTAGAAATTAAATTTGTCTGATTTCTTTTATGCACGGATTACAGGCATCTTCATAGAGACATCTGGAGAAATTACACAGAAATTAAGATTCTAATGTTTGTTTATCTTGTGCTGTGAAATCAAGAAAAGTCTTCTTGTGGAATGATTTAAAGTGAGTCACCATGTTTGAATGCTAATTTTGGTTGGGAGAGTTTGGTGGCGCAGAGAGTAGAGAAGCAGATCAAATCGGAGGTGGGGGCAGACTGCTGTACTGAGCCAAGTGGCATCAGTGGTCCCTGGGGGCCACTGCACCCTCTGTCTGTGTTTTTACTCTATTTTCAGTGAAAATGAACTGCATTGCGCTTTCTTACTGGGGACCAGAGACTGGGTTTGTGTGTGTTTTAAGGGGAAGAGAGACACAGTTTGAACACAAACACAAGGATACATGAACATCAGCAATTCCAGGTGAATGAACACTGACACATGTAACTGCTATTTCCACCATCCGCACTACCATACGGTGATCGTTGTAGGGAAATCATGAGTGCAAAGGAAACCAGGTCAAGAGCAACTGAAGAAAAGAGTGGAAAAAAAGAAAAAAAGAAACATTTTTTGAAGGGTGAGATTGGAAAAGGAAACAGTCTGCTTCCTAATGAAGTACTTTTGATAATGTATATGCTAATACTATATTTAAATCAGTCAACCTCAAACGTCCTGGATGGGAAAGCTGTTGCTAGAGATTTCTGCCCATTGTTCCGAAACCCCAATAGTCCATAAATGCCCCCATTGGATGGTAAGCCAATTTGTCCGACAACCCGTTATCCTGAACACAAAATGCTCTGAAGGCCTCTCAATCCAAAAATACACACTCCCCCCAGAGTTTTCTGCCCTCAATATCCCACTGTTAGGGTTTGTTGTTTGTTGTAAGGCCAGAAATAAAGCCTATTAAAAATATACTATCTAACATTTCAGCATTAACATGTCTTAAAACATCTGGACATTTGTTATATATTTTGTTGAGTTGCGAGCTCACATAGCTTAAATGTTTCCAACGATGTTCTCAATGTAACAGTGCATTTCATTTGGTCAACTGATGCTTAACTTCCCAGAGAAAATCTGAGAGGTGAGGAAGGAAGTCAGCGAACATGACGTAAACGTAACGTGAATAAAACTTAAAAACATTACGTCATCTTTCAACATTTCTATCTGAGCAATGTTGCTGAATAATGACAACAACAACTCCCATGATCCCACACTACTTTGTGTTTATTTGTTTTGTTTTGATTGAGAGACCATTGTGGCAGAAATTACATGCTGTGCTTTTAAAGGGCAGCTCCCATCCAGTTCAATTGGACATTTTTAAGTTATTTTATTTCTATTGAAAATAATGGGTGGTCTGAACAATGGCATGGCACCCCAGCAGCCTTTTAGCTTAGCTTAGCATAAAGGCTGGAGAAACAACCAACCTGGATACTTGCAACGGGGAAAAACGAGGCCTACAGGCAACTCTAAAGCTCACTTATTAACTCTCAACACATAACCAATAACACCAAATACATCTCATTTGTTTAAACAAACAAGCAAAATGTAAAAATGTTAAGTTGTGGCTTTACAGGGTTTCTGTGCTGGAAATGTTTCTTATTCTCTCCAGGTCTGCAGCACTGTATCCCCCCTCTGTCTAAAACGCTCTGTTTTAGCCCCTATCTCTTTAAAGCCCCTCCCCTCCCCGCACCTAATCTGCTCTGATTGGTCAGCTCACACACACCTGAGCCAGCTCCACTATCAACAGCAGAGCAGCTGTGCTAAATCAATTCTAACGTGCCAAACTAGCCACTAGGAATAAATTATGCAAATGTGCGACATGGTGACGTTGTGTGATGTCACAAAGTCACAGAATTAAAGAAGGTGTGTTTTCTGTGGGAGAGAGGAGCTTCTAGCGGTGCAGATTTGAACCTCTTTAACTTTCAGGATTTTTAACATGCACAAGAACCTATATACTGTAACACACTGGAGGATTATTATAGGATTACATTTAATATATAAACTGGCAAAAATGTTGAAAAATCCAGTCAAACCATTTTCTACCAACTGACACACACAGCCACCCAATAACCAGCAACATACGGGCATACGGGCATACACACACACACACACACACACACACACACACACACACACACACACAGGTGAATAATTCAAGACGATTCAAGGAGAAACCATTATCCTGGGCAGACAGGTAAGTTGATACGGCGAGCCTCCTCCTCCTCTTCCTCCTCCTCCTCCTCCTCCTACTCATCCTGTCGTACTTCACCTCTCACCAAACACTGCTGCCGTTCACTCACTGACCAGCCCGCCAGGGAAGAAGATGAGTGTTCTCTGCTCCTTGTTGTCAGCTGGGACATGTAGGTGAAGCAGAGGCCTTGGCTCAGCTGTTCTACTCTGGCAGGTAGGATTTTCTATTTTTTTTTTTTTACAACACTGACAACAATAGCTCAGTAGAACTGAACTGTGGTCATTTGAGCCAGCTGCAACTAAAACATCAGTTTCTGTTTTATGCTGAGGTTGTGGATATTAATGAAAGCCTTGTGTAGTGAAAGGAAAAGCCTCTTGGATAAAACCATTAATTATCATACTTCAACTTTTAAATCACTTGCTGTTTCATCAGTTCTGGTGTTACTAAAGAGGCTTAATCACATAACAATTGACTGAAAATAAAACCCAGTGAAGAGTTTTTGAAGGGTCTTCTGTGGGTCAAAGCTATCATATGGCCATTAGTTTTTCATAAGGGTGGGATTAATGTGTAACTGTATATGCGTGATGGACGTAAAAGTGCTGCTGCATTTACCATGCTGCCTTTTTACTTACAAATAAGCAGCTTTTACGTTAAAACAATGCTGACAGTGTTGGCTGAAAAGGTCATGCCTTTTACACAGCCAACCCCAGAAGATAATGAGTTGGGCTGATAATTTATTATTTCACAGAGTTACAGATCTTAACAGTAAAGGCACTGACAGTGTATTTCTGTGCAGTATTGTATGGAAAGCACTCTCTAAAATGAATAGAGATATTGTAAACTGACCGAAAGACCAAAAGCTGCTATGAAATAAAATTATTTTAGAGTCTCAAATTCATTCTGTACAACGTTTTTTAAGATAAAGTATAAAAGTAGATGTGTAGTTTTGTTTTCATTTACATAAATCTAGAATATTCCAGAATCTGCTTGCTCATAAAGACCAGCTGTAACAGGAGAGACGTGTGTGTGTTACAACTAGATCAGGCAGGGTGGTGTTGACTTACTTTCTCATCACGAACACATGCACTGGAGGCAAAAGGGAAATGTAGTTCAAAAGGGAGCAACTTGAAGGAGGGCAACATATTGTCAGAGGAAACGACACATTTTCACTGACTTTGGCAGGACAGTCACGAACATCATTACAGCGATGATTTGTAACTGGGTGATGACACCTCATTTATGTGACCTTCATTATATCCATCATATAGGTTGGGGACACAGAATGAATGTTTTTTTTTTAAAGCAGCTATAGTGATGTTTTTATTATAACAATATACCAAATGATAATGTGAAAATAATGTGAAAAGTGGCGCTCGTGGTGATTAAACTACAGAGGAATATCGCACAAAAAGTGTGTTTCACACTGTGCTTAGTCCCAGGCTAAGGGAGCACTGGCACTTTCCTAAGTGGTCTAACCCTGACTTTAGCCTAGGGTCCCAGAAAATCAACTAAGCCCGGGGCTAAGAGGTGCCAGTGTGAAACAGGGCTAAAGATAAAAGAAGTAGTAAGAAAACACTCTAAAATGTTCATCTTAACTTCAAAGCACTTGTGACTAACCCAGGGCTAGTAGAGGTGCAGCAT
Source organism: Pagrus major (assembly GCF_040436345.1). Taxonomy (NCBI): domain Eukaryota; kingdom Metazoa; phylum Chordata; class Actinopteri; order Spariformes; family Sparidae; genus Pagrus; species Pagrus major. The sequence goes on from NC_133220.1 coordinate 18,844,590, forward strand.
GAATAGTTTAGCCCTGGGCTTAGGTTAACCCTGAGTTAATTATCTGTGTGTGAAGAGGGGCTAAGAATATGAAGTGTGAAAAGCCCTAAATCTGCAGCCTCCCTCTGATTTATGGAGTAGTATCCATGATTTCAATCATTTAGCGCGGTTTCTCCTTATTTTTCGTCTCCGCCTCCTTCCCAGTTACATTTGCAACTTTTTATCAGACATATTATTGATAAGAAGTAGCTATATTAGCGTTAAAGGTGTTAAAAAAAGCTGCTGTATTATAACAACTGTATGTATGTCAGCAATCCCGAGTCTTACGATTTCCCTCTTTGAATGATGAACACAGATTACTGCCCCCTGGTGGTATGGAGGGGTGTTTCCTCTCACGCAGGTGCAGGATGTATGAGTTGGTTGGTCATCGCTGTAGTCTTTGTGCGTGCCATGGTCGGAAACAAAGATTTGAAGGTTCCAGACACACCAAACCAACATCAGAGGCCTATTAACTGTGTTTTGTATTGATAAATCTATTGTACTGTCCTTGGTGCTCAAGTCACAGACAAATATGTAATTGCCTTGGATTTGTAAAATACAGGCTGAAAATACAGCCTCTGACCAAGCCACCGCAGTAATAAAATATTTTATGGCAGACATGACTACACATGTGCAGCTTTTGCTTTAGGGTTAGGGTAAGGGTTTAGTTGGGTGAGGGTTGGGGCTTTCCCCACTGTTTAAAATTCAAAAGCTGACTGGCAGGATTAATCACACTGTCTCCAGAACAAAGTGCAACAGGTTTCTCTCACTCTGTGCTGAGTGTGAGTGCAGTGATAACAGGAGACCTGTTGTGTTTGGGAGCTGAGGGATTACATATGGCTTTCATCAGGGAGTGTAAATTGCTGAGGCTCCACTCTGCTCACATACTCTCTGCCAGCAAGGACTGACCCCCAGAATCTCCCAGTGCTGTCATTTTAGAGCAAACATGCTCACCCACATACCCTCCTAAGGTGACAGGGCATTTTTTGGCAAATTGGGGCTGCACGATATGCTAAAAAAGAAAAAATATACTGTGATTTTTTTGACAGATATCAACTATCTACAGTAGTTCTTAATAAAGCTGTTTTTTCACACATTTTTCACCAAAGTTGCAGCCTCTTGCGATTTGGATATTGCACTTGGCCACGTTGCGATTTCGATTATATTGTGATTAACTGAGCAGGAGTCTGAACATCAAGAGTGGCATCACTGGGCTGCTAGATTTTATTTTATCTTTGGTGTTTCAGACATATTTGCTACCACATTATATGGCAACCCTTTATGAAAGAGTTCACAGGTTGCACCTAATAAATGATGAAACAAAGAAGTACTACAAAGAGTCAATTTATTGACAACTTACAACTGCAGATTTGATGTTTAAAGCCCCTTATTAGTGATCTGTTAATATGTATAACCACAAACCTGATGGCTTATCAGAAAGTGAGGAACACATGAGGAGTTATAAATGCCCTGTCAACATTTGTGACTGTTGCAACCTCAAATGAACTCACGACTTCACAACCCAAAATTTGCTCTTATTAATGTCTCATAAGTGACCTATAAAGCATCAGTAGCTGATTGATGAACCCGAGAAAAGCCCTAAAGGATAAGTTCACCCAAAACTGAAATTTCATCATTATCTCCTCGCCCTCATGCTGATGGAAAGACGGAGGAAGTTTCATAGTCCGCAAAACATTTCTGGAGCTTCACAGCTAAATAGCGTTGCAGCATTCTCCGAAGCAACTGAATTAGATGGGGACTTGATTTAAAACGTAAAAAACTAACTGAAAATAAACAAGCAAACATGAAATGGCTCTATACAGCTCATCTGGTGTAATGAAAGTCTGCGGAGGCCCCAAGATCCAGAATTGATTTGAAAAAACCTCATTTATACCCTCGCTGTGTGGTCAAGCTGGTGCATCCAGACGGGATGCACGCTAACACCTTTAGCTTAGCAGCTACGATGAGGGATTTCAGCTTTAAAGAGAGAGTAAATAACGTCTTTTCGATTGAAATTGGGATCCAAGGCTTCTGGAGACTACGCTGGATGAGCTGTATGGAGCCACTTTTGGAGCTGTTTTTTTTTTTTAAATGGTTGTTTTACTAACGGTAAGTTAGTCCCCAGCTACTTCAGTTGAGTTGAGAATGCTGCAACACAGTTTTTTCCTGTGAAGCTCCAGAAATGTTTTGTGGACTATAAAACTTGACCTGTCTTTCCATCTGCATGAAGATGAGAAGCTAGTAACTGCATTTTCATTTTTGAGTGAACCTTTCCTTTAAGGTGCAATTTATATTTAATTAGTTGCTAAACATGTGTTTCACTATTTCCCATCTTTAGTAGCCTAAAAAAAAACCCCACTGGTTCCAGTCTCCTCACCAGTCATCTCATGACCTTCACGTGATTAATGGATGCTGCATGTGACACCCTGTTTGGAAGGTGTCACCTTCTATTGGAGCAGGTTAAACATCGGGGACATGGCACCCAGTATTTGATGTGAGCAGGCTCTTGTGCAGCAGCAGCAGCAGCAGCAGCAGCAGGAGGAGAGTCGGGGCCAGGAGGAGGAGAGCTTGCTCTCTGATGTGCACTCGTTTCACTGTTCACTGGCGCCGTGACGATAAGCAGGCAGCGGACGAGGATGCTCTGTTGTCTGGTGCGCACTCTCCTGTCTCCAGCTCTCCGCGATCATCACCATGGAAGAGCTTAATTAATGCACAGGCTTGATGTGTCCCTCCTGCTCGCGGAGCCGATGAATTTTAACCCGCCGTTTGACACCGGACCTGCGTTTTTCAGCCTCCGAAGCACTGGAGCCGTGTTAGCGAGCGGAGAGGACCGCGGCTGAGCCACCAAGTCTTCAGAAAAGGTAGCGCACGGTGCGGTTTGAGCTCCACAAACTGAAGTTAGCCTCTTAGCCTAGCTGCGTTTTCCTGCATGCAGGCAGTGATGATGAAGCCGTTTTCTTTATTGTCAGAGGACAGCAGTTATTAATGGGCACTTTGCTGTCGACGCGCTCATGTTTGGTGGATTGAGAGGAGATTCACCATGAACAGTACATTTAAATAGATTTTAACAGAGCATGGGCAGATGGCAGGCTGGTTCCTCTCCCACAGACTGAGGTGGGCTCTGGTCATGTGGACTGTCCACTGTAGTGTAAGAGGAGCCTGGTTGAGGTTTGTTGTAGCCTAATAACAGCTGTTTCTGCTGAGCAGATCATCTGACTGCTGTGCGCTGCTCAATTTTCACTACGAGCGCCCGGAGTCAGCCTGTCATCTCTCATCATTTTTTTTTTTTTTTTTGGGGGGGGGGGGGATTTTCACCATCTCCTACCTTGATGGTGTCCAAGGAGAAATGTGAGGACTCTTGATGAGGGTTATTTTGTCACGAATCGCTCATGGAAATGTCAGTGTTCATGTTCATCACGGCTGCACACGGTCGACGCTGTCGATGCAGCAGCGCAAATTAATATTCCAGAATAAGCGCATTTAACATACGCATTGTTCACACACAGCTCGCACTAGCCTCGGCTACATGAAGGCAGCATCGCAGCACAAAGGAGATGCAGAGAGGCAGGCAGGCAGCCTGAATCCACCACAAAGATGTGCACTGTTACATCACAGTAACACTCGTATCACATTTTTCTGTGCAATATGAAGATTAATTCTTCTTGGAGCATCACTGCAATGTGACCTTTTTCTGTTTCTTCCTCGGGGCCTGCTCGCAGTTCAAGGACTTACACAGCTGATGTGACCAAGTGATGTCTGAGAGTGGCAGCTCTGAATTTACAGCTCAGTGTGTGTGTGTGTGTGTGTGTGTGTGTGTGTGTGTTTTGGTTGGAGCTGCACATCTTCTGCCTTCACTCCTCCCAAAATATGTTCAGGTTCAGGACATTCTGGACATTTTGTTGTGCTAAATTAAGACTTTAGAGAGCCAGGCCAACAAAGAGCCTCAGCTTCAGTACAGTTCATCCTGAGACATAAACCAGAAGCATTTCACATTTATAGAATCACATTGAGGGCAAAGCACTTCCTTATCCTTCAGGAGACGAGCGCAGTTCAACATGTTGTCCAAGGCTTTATTCTGCCATCTTTGGCACTTTGTTGGTGTGTGTGACTTAATGTCCTCGCTGTCATAATTCCGGGTGAACTAAAAAGTTCTCGTATGGCCTAAAGCATCAATTGCAGGCCAGTATGTTCTGTATATTCCTTTATACTTCACTGACTGCCCTTGAAACCATTTGCAGCATCTACTATACAGTATATTTTGGGCGGCTGTAGCTGAGGAGGTAGAGCAGGTCATCCGGTAATCAGTAGGTCGCTGGTTCAAATCCCCAGCTCCCCTGGCTGCATGTCAAAGCATCATAGGACAAGATACTGAACCCCAAATTGCTCCTGATGAGCAGGCTGGCACCTTGCATGGCAGCCTCTGCCATCAGTGTATGAATGTGAAAAGTGCTTTGAGCAGTCAGTAGACTGGAAAAGCGCTATATAAATGCAAGTCCATTTACCATTTATACCTGCCCAGTGCAGCTCTACAGCACAACAGACGGCTGTAAAAGCAGAAATATTCGAGTTGGATGAGGTGGATGATCAGTTCTTATCTTGGACAAAGAGATGACATTGGAGACCATTCAGGCAAGGCAAGCTTTGTTTATACAGCACATTTCATACTCAGCTATACAAGAAGTTGAAGAGGAAAGAGATAAAGACTCATATCCATTATTCAGTCACATGCAATATATTGCACATTAATACATGGCAACAGAAGAAAAGTGTTTTAAAACATTTTTTTTTAAGTGACGAGAGACTGGAAACATCTCACATCATTGGGAAGCCCATTCAAGCATGTATGGACATAAAAACTAAAAACAGCTTCACCAGTTGTTGAATTGACTTGAGAATATCAACGTTTCCTTTTAAGTCAGTCAAGCCTAATCCAATAACAAACTCAATACCCCTCTATCACTCTAAATTTGAAACCACCTATAACTGCTTAACCATAATTTAAGCTCACCAAGGGCAACAGATTTATACTTGAACTTAGTCTTAAGATCATTTTTGACAATGTGCTTACGTTTGATTCATGACGACTCAAGCTGGCTCTAAGAATCCTGTTTGTTAGTTACGCACCTGTTATCTATAAATCTCAAATCAACTTGAATTGACAGCACCTGCCTTGTGATTTCCTCTTACATAACGCAGCACAAATGAGGGTTTAGTCAGGAATAGAGAGGGATCAAAAGAGAAAATCAAACTTTTTGGAAGGCGAGATCGCAGCAGTGGTAAGGGGGGATTGAAGCCAGGCCATTATTCAGTGGTGTAAATAAAGACAAACATGAGGGAATGTGCCACTGCTGCATATTTTTCATGAAGCTCATTTAAAGTCCACTACACGCTTGCACACACGTGTCCCATACTGCAATACCCTGACATAACCATCAGGAAAATTACTTAAATCAAGTCGAGAATTTGCTTAGCTAAATTGTCAAAAAACACCCTGTGTCGCAATGTTAATAAAACACTGAGAAAAATATCCTGGATCCGACCCTTTATCCTGATTCGCACCGTGAGTTAATGGGGTCGTTCTGGCTGAGACCCATCCTCCATCCAAGTTTCATGGAAATCTGTTCTGTAGTTTATGTGTTTATCCTGCTGACAAACAAACAGACACAGGTGAAAACATAACCTCCCTGGTGGAGGTAATAACCTGACAGAAGCTTTTCACCAGGTCCAGAAGACCTTAAAGTCTTTTCTAGTGCATATGTGCGTCAGGGCACAGGTGTAATGTGCTCTGCTCTCACTTAAAGGCTGAATAAATTATTGTTTTTTTTTATTAGACATAATGTGTGTTAAATGTCACCTCTTTTTTCCTTCTCAGAGGCAAATTATGCCAGCAGCACCAGAGTCGCTCCCCCTGGTGACGTGCCAGCTCATTGGTCAGACCACTCTGCCCTTCTTTAGCCTCCCTGTCTACCCTGGCAGATCCATGCTGCTGGATGCTCCTCACAGAGCCACGCCCGCACCATGAGCGCCAACGGGCCCACCCCAGACCCAGCCCCTGCGGCCCCAGAGGCCCCTCCCGCCTCCACCCCTGCTGTGGTCCCAGCCCCGGCTCCAGCTCCAGCCCCAGCCCCTGCGGCACCACCTGCTCCTCCGGCCCTGCCTGCCCCAACGTCCACTACCATCCCGGTAGGTGCGTTGGCACAGAAGAAGCGGCAGCAGTATGCCAAAAGCAAGAAACAGGGCAGTAACGCCAACAGCAGGCCACCGAGGGCCCTGTTCTGCCTCAACCTCAACAACCCCATACGCAGGGCCTGCATCAGCCTGGTGGAGTGGAAGTATCCTTTACATGCGGTGGTGCTGGGCGCATGTCTCAGGGCTGAGACGTTAAGATCAATACTTGTTTATGGAGCTGAACCAATTACTTGATTAATCTATTAGTCGATCGATAACTGTTTTGATCATCTATTAATCATTTGAGTAATTTATCAAGGAAAAGCACTCAACTTTCTCTTGTAAAATGTGAGATTTTTCCCCTTTTTTCGTGCTATATTAGTGTAAATTTATTATATTTAGGTTTTGGGTTGTCGGTCAGACAAAACAAGACATTAAAAGACGCCATTTGACGTCACTGCAGGTGCTGGGAAACTGTGTTTCACTATTTTCTGACCTTTTAAAGAATAGAATGATTTATAGATTAGTTGTTAAAAATAATTGCCACATTATTCAATAATGATAATGATCATTAGTTGCAGCCCTACTTGTGCACGGCTCCTCTGTGTGTGTAGATCCTGGCTGTGGTAATTATGTGACTGCCACATCAGGTGATTTCATATAGTGCTTTTCAAGGTAATCAGACTCAAGCTACTGAAAGCCGACAAAAAAAAAAGAGAAAAAAATAACTCTTAGTTTAGACGTCGCCTGCCTGTTTTTGAATTCTACAAGTCAGCGTGTTATTTATAGCTGTAATAGACGCCAGCTGAAGCATGATGTGAAGCGTTTTCAAGAACCAGTCTATCGCATATAGATGACTACACTGTGGTTGATATATTTTAGATGCGTTCTTCTGGGTCCCAGTCAGAAAATGATGTTAACCTGAGGTACAGAAACATGTTTCCCTCACAAAAGATTAAACGAAAATCACTGAATCCTAAAATACTGACTGGTTACGAGACTCAGTGCTGGTACAACGCAGCTGTGTGCAGGCCGGTGGGTTTGTTGCAGCTTATAAGCAGATGCTGTTATCACAAAAGCCATCAGATGTTATAAAGGAGATTGTTGAATGTGAATCACAAAGATACATTTCATAATCCACCTTTGTGTGTTTGTTTGGAAAAAAAAAAAGAAGTCAATAGGGATTTACTGCCGGTACACTTTGGGAAATGCAGCTGTGGTCAGAACAGGAGTCTCAGATTGTTCTGCATGCAACAGTGCAACACTGGTGTGTTTATTTCTGACAGCTGGAATATTTTATCAGAGATGAATAAGAATGTGAATTTGTTTTAGTGTCTGCAGTATGACATTTTACAAATCGTATAAAGTCATGCTACAGTCACTGTGCCATTGTTACTGTACTGAACAGTGTAGGCTACTAGGGATGCAGGATATGGATATTTTTCAGTCAATACTGGTAACTGGTAATTACCTGCTTTTCATGACCAAATGAAGATAACTGATAATTTCAGTTCACGACCTGTAGCTTACAGTATGCAACCCTATGGGTAAGAAAGAGATAGATTGATGGTTTGTTGTGTTAAAACTCGTGGACTTAATCCCTTCTCTCCTTGTGTGCAGTGTGTTGCAAACTGCCATCACGCTGTCTTCCTCTAAAACTGTAAAAAAAAATGTCCACTCTGGCGAACATGTCTAGCTCTCACTGCGTGGCTCTACCCAGGTGCAGCTGTTTGACGTCATGAGTGCGACAGCAGCGTTTCACTGCGCTTGTGCTTCTTCTCCATCTTCTGTTTATAGGTGGATCACAAACCATCCTCAAACAGAGAATAGGGGCGTGGTTAATATTTGGCAAAATCTGTTTCCATCACAACCCGAATGCTGTTCTCTCAAGATCAGCATCATTGGCATGGACAGCGATAGCATGGATATTTGCAGGGATGGCAATAGTGGTGACTCTGACATAAGTTCTTCTTGTGTATTGAGGAGCTGCAGAGTTTATTCAAGGTCCAACTGTAAGCTGTACTGTACATGTACTGCTGCTAGACAACTTCACTGCTAAACTTTCCCTCTGCTCCGATTTATCTAACACCGGTCTGCTCCGAGCACCGTTGCTGTGTGCCGCACAACCACACACTCTACACACTGCTCTCTTCTTAAAGGAGCCACGCTACTCTTATAACCCACATAAGCCAAGCTTGGAGGATGATGCATCACTGCCAGATTAGATGACTGCCATTTTAGCAACATCTTACATTTTTCAAATTTGAGCAAGATATTATGTTATTTGTCAAAAGAGCGTGGCTCATCAACATTGTCAGGAAAAAAAAGAAATATCATATAAATGTGAAAATACACTGGAGGGGGGCTTTAAAGGTCCAAACCACCATCTACTGCATTGGACTGCTTCGATTAAACAATCAAAACATTTTGTTTTTTATTATCGGCTCTTTTTATTGGCTGTAATTCACTATAGCCTATAAATAGCGGATGATATACATTTCCCATTATGAGGACATTTTGTCATCCCCTTGTAAAACGTTTGTTTTCGGTATATCTTGCAAGATTTAGTTCTTTAGTTCATGGATCACTTTTAGGATGGCAGTTCTCTCTCAGTTTCAGTTTAACGCTCTGATGAATCTGCAGATGCCCAACCTTTTTTAGCTTCCCTTAAATCAAAGCTTTGTCTACTTTTGACCCCTCCTCACAGCTGACATATATCTATGGATTCAAACCAGGTCAATCAAAGGGTAATTAGGCCTTTTAAATACTATTTTACTCCAATACTTTGTAGTGATTTGAAGAAGCAAAATTAGCCAGTCATTAACAAATAACATTGCAAAACCTTTAATGTATCCTCTCGACCCTTAAATGCCCAGGTAGGGAACCAGCGATCTAGTATACAATCAATCAAAAACAATGGCATGGTTTAAATAGCAGCAAAGTCAAACAAAACCATACAGAAAATAAAAACTCAATTCATTGAAAAATCCAGCTTTCACGTGAATAGTTTATGTTACAATATAACCTCAGAGCGGGGATTTCACATGTACATTTTGTATTGTTTATCATTCTTCTTTCTATGTTGCATCATTTTCTGCCGTGTTTTCCTTAACCTCCTCTCTCAGGCCATTTGATATCTTTATATTAATTGCTATTTTTGCCAATTGTATGGCCTTAGCTGTCTACGTCCCCTTCCCTGAAGATGATTCCAACTCCACAAACCACGACCTGGTGAGTAGTCTGTATGTCATTATAATCCATGCTGTGACTCACACTCAGTAGCTGCAGTCAAAGACACACTTGAATCACTCTGCAAGACTTTTGACAAGTCTGTCTGGCTTGAATAGAGTGTCTGTAAAATTGATAAATATGTTTTTTGCTACAAGAACAAGATACATCTTGTGTCTGTTGTTGCTGTCTTCTGCTTTATTTCTTAAACAGTTTGAAGATACAATGAAATGTGTAACTACTTCATCATCTTTCGCTTGGCCAAGTTTGATTGAGTCGTTCTTTAGAGGTGAAGATATAATCAGACACGTTGCAGAGACAGTAAGACGTTGCGTGCAGATTGCGTCTTCAGCATATTGCTTCATCATGCAGATTTGAAGTATCTGCTGTGCCTACACAGAGAAACACTTTGACAACTATCCTCATCGGTGCTTCATCATGTCATAGTTTCCCTGTACAGAGGTTTTATTCGGCTTTCTATTTTTAGAATTTTCTCGTCATTGCACCACTCTGTGTACCTTGTGCATTTATGTCTGTGTGATGAATTATGGGTGATGTAGTGTTGTAAGCATTGTTCCACAGCTGAGGGTGAGTGCACTCTCCACAAGCCAGACAAACACGCAGAAAGTGCTCCTTACATGAGCAGAATTTAGCTGGAGAGCTTAATGATTCATGAGCAGCTTATACAGCGTGTCTGCAGACGTTTGAATGTTCTTGAAAGCCTCGTCTGACGTTAGAGAAAGGCTACCAGCCGTAAAGTAAAGCTGTTAAAAGACCGGCGGGAGTGTTTTTCTGTGTGTTACACTGCTGAACCCACTGCGCAAAGATAAGATACAGCTCCGGTTAAAAGTGTGTCTGGACTACTTTAGAGAAGTCAGGTGTTCTGCTTCTCAGTTTGACCTCCTGGAGGGTGACCTCAGGGTGTTTGTTTACACAGCGGTGGTGCATCAGAGGAAAGTGGGCCATCTGGGACGTTACAGTGTCTGATACAGTATTGCAGAACATACAGGACTGTTCAGATCAGTTAGTTCAGGAGTGAAGTTTGAAAGAATTGGATTGGCAGCTTGAAGAAAATGTGCACAATGCTGTGAGGCTGGTTGGACTGCTCAGACATTTGTGCATATTCTCCCCTTGTGTGACTATAAATACAGCAACAATCAAGTTTAAAGACTATACTTATAGATTTAAGTGTGCAAAATGATTGTGCACTTGCTGGACTGGAATAGTTACACACATCACAGCTTTCTTTCTGTCTTTGTTGTACAGACGCTCCAATCCGACTTATTATCAGCACTCAAACTGACCTTAATAAGTGAATCACGTACTGTATCAGCCAGACATGACCAATCAGCATTAGACTAAATATAGTTTTCTTTTCAGTCCTTTTTTGTGATGAACTAATTTCAAGCTACTGCTAATACCAAATTACTCTATATCTATGCTGATATTAACAATTACAGACGGCTAATGATACCAAAAATGTACGTGGGCTGAGTGATTTAATCTAAATTGCGATCTTATTTCTCTGTTTTGAAATGCCCTGTAGACTATAACCAGGCTTTAAATAGCCTTTACATTTCTCCATTTGCCCCATTACCAAACAATGCTGCTTTACATATAGATCTTTTTTTGGCTCAAGCTCCTCATCCACCATGCTGTTTGCTACAACCTACGTTGTACTGTTTACATACGTAACCCAAGGAAATGATAATAATTCGTCCACTTAGCATAGCTATCTAGTTGGCTACATTACATTCAAGGTCATATTGATAAATGTTTGTTGGGTCCAAATTATTGTTTTGTTTATGTCTGTGTAAGAATTCTGACGATTGGTTCCAGCTTCTAGCAGGGTTTGCGTGTCAGTAGTATAACGGCATTGGTATTACGTGGTATCTGTGTTTCATCAGTGATCAAGAGTGTGGAAAAAGAACATAAAAATGTCGTGTTGTACAGTATGCGCTCAGCACTAGCTAGTGTTAGCAATGTTAACGTTAGCTCGCGTAGCAACGTTATAGTTAGCTTGCGTTTGCAATACTAAACTTAGCTAGCGTAAGCAACGTTAACATTGGCTAGCAATAGCAACATTAGCTAGTGCAACAAACTGGCAACCGCTTGAGGGGGCAGATCATTTCGAACAACATACTCATGACTTCAGTGTTATTTCATTCTGTTTACTGAGAGGTTTGTTGATTTTAGATTAGATAACAAAGATAATATTTTGTTGTTATCTTGTTATGCGTTGGTTCTCTCAGTTTGTGGATCAGAATTGTTATCAGGGTAGTAATAGTCACATTGGTTCATTTTTACTTTGCTTGAATACAAAGTTTTTTTTACATTCTATCGTTATACAATATAACATTTATTGCCAAATAAATATTTTACTACAGAGCATAAATGTGAGGCTTTTTTAAAAGGTCTAGTGTGTAAGATTTATGGGGATTTAGGAGGATCTATTGGCAGAAATGGAATATAATTTTCTCAATTGTATTTTCATTAGTGTATAATCACCTGAAACTACGAATCGCTGTTTTTGTTGCCTTGGAATGAGGTTTATAATACAAAGGGAGCGAGGGCTGGAAGGACCTGCTAGGACCCATCTAGGACCCACGTTTTTAGCAGCCACCGTAGGTGATGGCGAGGGCAAGGAGTAATTCATTGGTTGCATGTGTAACCATACAGCTACATGCCACTAAATCCTACACATAAAAGTTAAAAGAAGATACTCTCAGCCAAAGAGCAGCGTCATAGTGTTATAAATGACTGTTGAGCTTTACAGCTCTCAATGAAGGATGCCACTTTCTAATGTATGCCCCACACTGATAATGGACCGTGTGTGTAGCACTGACAGGTGCTTATTACCTCCGCCAAGGAAGTTATGTTTTCACCCACATTTGTTGGTTGGTTGGTTTGTCAGCAGGATTGCACAAAAACAACTGAACAGATTTCCACAAAACTTGCACTGAGGATGGGTAACAGCCCAGAATAGACCTCATTAACTTTTGGTGTGGATCCAGTTAAAAGGATGAATCTAGGATCTAGGAACTCTTTCTCACTTTCTTTAACGTTTAGAGGCATTTTTGGTCATTTCTCAGGGAATAATGCATGGATTTTGATGAAAAAAATCAGGCGTATTTTGTGTCGGTGTCTATGAGTGAGCACCATGTGATGCAGATAAAGGGGACTGTTGGGCGTCTGTGGAGGTATGCGCTCTACTGGGTGCCCTCCTAGTTGGTACCTTTTTGTGTAACTATGTTAAGAAATTCAGAGCGTTATCAGAATATACGTTCATATGTTCAGAGCTTCACCCTCTCATGTGTTCAGATCAAATCCAAGGTTGTCTGGCAGAGAGAAAGGTGTGGGAGCGTTTGAATATTGGCTCTTGTAATGACCAAATGGCATCAAACTAAATAACTAAGCTTGCTGGGAAAGAAGCTACATTGTGAATCTCATCTCAGCCTTTATAAAGCAAACCAGAACTGTAAGTGTATTGTGTGATGGATATTTTGACACTCTTAATTATGCCTTCATTATGTCTGAACCTGTTGGGGCATCGCTGTGTATTTGTAACTCTTTATCACTGAACCTTGTAACAGTCTCCTCTAAAAGTGTCACATTGGATTTATGGATGAACCCACTAAGTATGAACCAGTGTGCTGCTTATCTGATGGACCACTACTGAGCAGTATCACTGATGCAGCTCACACACTTAATGAAGATCATTAAGTCTAGATGAGAGGATGTGCTGATGATTAGATATAAAATTATTTATCATAAAGTGACTTCCTTTCAGTGAAGTCAGGACAAACTTAACTTTTAAAACTGCAGACCGGCCTTCTCTGCCTCTATGGATTCTTCTTTAACTGCACTATATGATGTTTTTGCTGATCCTTATCCTGATCCTTGTCTTTACATTGCTTGCGCAGGACTTTGGTTTAATTCTGCAGTGTCAACACTGGTCGGATACCAGAGGCTGGATAATGCGTTCTTTACCTTTTCAGCAGAGGTTGAACAATAGAATACTTTGTAGGGCAGGTGTGCCAGCTTGGCCTTGTTGTTCTACAGAACTCACGCTGTAGTCACAGGAGGAGCGCTGGAGAGAAAAATGCTGAGCTAGTTTTGCTGTAGCAGCCAGCAGGTAAAGCTGTAGTGAAGAGTGCCATTTCACACCGCTCTGCTCTGCAGCCTCACAGGTGGACCGAGGGCTGATATGAAACCTGAGGTGGGATGCTGAGAGGCCTGATGTGTAAAGCAAGGATCAAATTATATCACTAGGCTGCGAGCAGGTTTTTTTTTACCCAGTGACACATTCAGAAGGGGTGTAACTTTCAACACAAAGAGACACTGAAACCCTGCGATACAAACACGCTGACTTCTAAACTCGTGGACGCAGACAGTTCACTTAACGCATTGTCAGTTAACATGAACTCCTGAGAGGTAAAGATACTGAGTCTATTTGCTTGGTTGTGCTACACGGCGTGCACACAGGGCCTAGGTGCTGCAGAGCTGCTGTGAAGCAATGCTGCAAAGTCACAGAGGCCTTAATAGCACGAGTCTGCCCGTCTTGTTAGTAAGGCTTGGTTAAATGCAGCAGCTCATTATAAATAGAAAGCAATTTCCTCCTCAGGCAGAACACAGGGCAAAAGATTGGGGTCCTGCTACCACCAGGAGGCACAAGTGAGTAAAAGGATGTAGCGAGCGCGCACATATACACACATACACGTAAGATAACGAATCCTGTCAGGATCTCCGAGTCATTTCTTTCATTCCTCTCCTTTATTTCTCTTTCTTCGTTTAGTCATTTTTCACCGCGATAGTAAGGAGCACACACACAACTGCACGTGACTGTGTCTCCTCCACACCCACCTTGTCAAGGGGACAGACAAATAGTCTGCAACCGTCCTGCCTTTGCTTTAAGGTCATTTCTGACTTATCTATCTGAGACTCAACACCCCAGGCAGCTCCTGCTGAAGGTAGCTGAGCAAAACAATGACCTTTTCATGGTGAATATGATTCATACGTCTCATCCTTCGTAAGGCAACACGCAACGAACTGCGTCTGGTATCATGTAGTGTTTGCCCGTACCACTGTCATTGCATAACTCCGGAGCTGCAGAGCTATTTATTTTACTGGGGACAAAAGGACACAAACATGTAAAGACTGAAATGTCCGCTCACAAACCTATTGAGAGGTCGTTTCGCTGCCAGCAGTGAACTCAGTTTTGAATCAGGTTCACATTTGAATGCTGTTACAACTGAGGATGTCAGCATTTATGTCAGCAAATATGAATCAGTTTGATAATATTTTTCATACATGAATGACTGAAAAAAATATATCAGGATTGTAGGAAGACGGATGGATTTACAAGATGAGTAGCTTATCTGGTATTTGGATAATTCTGACAAAAAATGATTTTGATGTTGACATTTGGTATCACAACGAGCGCTAAGAAACAAGTCGTTCACACAGGAAGAGGTGAAGGGTGGCGAGAGATGGTCATTGTCAACTGTCCTGCTTGTTTAAGATTAACAAGTGCAGCTTGTTTGCAGTAATGACAGTCGCACGCTTGTCTTCTCTCAGTAATGTGATCTAATGTTGCTGAGTTTTCTTCTATGACACACACTCAGACAGCACAGCTCTTTCATTGAGATGACAGGCTTTATAGAAACAAGTTACATTCATTTCATTTTCATTTACTTTTTTGCAAATCTATATTGAAGTGCTGCTATTTATAAGAGTGAATACTAATCAAACCTATTTTTGGATAGTTGTCATGGTCCTGAGTTTTAGTTTTGTGATTTCCTTGATTATCTTGAAAGGTTACCCTCATTTGTCATGTTTTACTTTCCACTTCCTGGTGTGTCTGTTTCCCTGCTCACCTGTGTTCCATCTGTTAATCACTCCCTGTGCATTTAATGATGCGTTCATGTGCTCTTTGGATGGTCCCACTTCCTGAGTTGGGAAGTCGATCTTCTGACTTCGGTGTGTTCATGTGTGTCATGTGTTTGACATGAACGTACTGTAAGCCTCTGTTTTCCCTTCACTCTTTGTTGGTTCGTCTGTTTTCTTCACACATCTCTGCATTGCTGTGTTTCTCGTCTGTTCCTTGGTCCTGTCTTCCTGTTATGTTTTACCTGCTTTTTCTGCCTGTGTTATACTGGTTTTTATTTGCACCTAGTTTAGTTTTTTGTTTGTTGATTATCCCTGTTTTGTTGCCAGCCTTTTTACTTGCCTTTCATTTAGATGATGCACTACAAGACTACAGCTTTAGTGGCATTAAAGCTTGCTTTTTGTTCTGTGACCTGCTTGCCTCTGAGCATTTATGCAAAACCTTGGCGTCACATACCATGCTCTTGTTTTATATGGCCATCAGTGCAGATTAAAAGTTATTCCTGTGCTGCAACACTCATTTGAATTCATTTCATATTGAATAATGCTTAGCTTTTTGGCACACTCCTGCATTTCGAGGTATATTGGCTATAGTTCATCAGCACCATCTGTGGGGCCAGCAGGCAGCAGAAGATCCTGTCACAGGTTCAAATACTCAGCAGATTAACTCATCACACAGATATATCATCAGTTATCCCCTAAAGCTTCCATTGACAGTCAGTTCACACACGCACAATTTCACACCGACTTCCATGAGCTCTCAGGCGAGTTACACAACAAGACAAAAGCATTGTCAAAGCAAAGCGTGGTTAATACATACAGGTATATGTTGCATTTGCTATACGTTCTGTTATAGGCTTGAAATGCACAAACTCAGCACCACAACATGAGCAATTTATGATGTAGATACATACCAACAACCATCACAGTGCCAAATTAGTGACTCGCAGCCAATCACAGTCACCAAGTGCTCCAGTGTGACAACCAGCCACTCAGAGGCATCCACCAGATTGAAGTGGTTCTTGTCAAAGTTTATCAGACACAATACAGCAAAGTTTTCCTTTTTGAGCTGACATCTATAACATAATCGATAATTTTGACAGTGCCTCCATAATATCCTCCATCTGGCTTTTTCCGCCTATTTATGCCGATATTGTCTTGTTGTCTTAAGAGTGTCAACAGGTTAGATTATACCTGCGTTAGTCAATGTGCACAAATGTTTTTCAAATGCACTGAAAGTCTCTCCTGTAGAGAACAGATTAAAATCCTTCACAATTGTCTTAACTGACCAAGTAGTGTACATCAGAGACAAACAACTGTCTGGGATATCTCTTACCACCTAGACCAGGACAAATTTCTTCAAATCTACTGTAATTTACAGAGTCATTTCAGAATAAAACTCTTTACCAAATCAGTTTGTTATAACAAATGCAGTAAAACTTAATTCTGAATATTTGATTTGAAATGAAATAGTTAAGTGAACTTGAGTCCATGCAAGTCATCACAGTGAAGCAGTCAAGCTAAGATGATCCCCCTCACAGCTATCAGACCTGAGGAATATCAGAGAGCAGAGTTTCAGTTGACAGGACTATGGATGCTGTTGTGTTTAACATACTCGAGCCTTGTTATGTTTATCTTTTAATTCAAATCTAAAAAACATTTTATGCCCTCAAAGTTGTGTCAGTTGTTCCCTGTGGTATAAAACATGGTAATGAATATTGATATTTTTCAAGTTATTGCATTGAAGTGTGAACAGACAGGAGATGACTCATCTTGCTTGCTTGCTTGCTGATCACTTGATGGTGGACCTTTTAAGAAATGTGTTGTCTGAATGTATATAATGTAAATAATTGTATGTTTAAATGTGTGATTTCTGCGTCAGACCCCAGGAAGACTCGCTAACGTCATTGTGTTAGCTAATGGCTTATAAAGCTAACAAAGAAAGGAGTTAACACATAAAATAGGAATTATAGATTACTCATAGATAAACACATATGATACATCTATCTTATACTGCAGCATTTACCTCATGTAGTTCTCCTCAGGCTCTGTGCCAGTTCAACAGTGCATATTGTACAGTCACAGAATGACAGGTTTTGGATGTTGATGTTTTCCACAGTCCTTGTTTTGATGTAGTAATCCTAATTATGTTTTGTTTGCTTCATTTTGATTTGATTCGGATATTGTGTGTTGTGCTCAGGGGGCTGTATTTGTGTATCTGTATCTGAATGTTTTTTTATTTGGTGGAGGTCTGTTGAGTTGGACGATGCCTCTGTTGCCATGTTGATGTATTGTGCTTCTAGATGGGCTAACATGCTGGAATCTTTGATTTGTTGTAAGTTAGTGTGTCTGAATACTTCCATGAGGGACACGAAATAAATTATTCATTCATTCATTCATTCATTCATTCATTCATTCATACTCTGTGGTTCAAGTTGATGACATGTATTTCCATATGAGGAGTGCTGCTAGGCTTCATGTGCCAGTGTTTTGGCTGCACGTTTAAATAAGAGTGTAAATGTGTACGTATGTGATGGATGAAGCAGTTGGCTCTGTGTGTGTGTGTGTATGTGTGTGTGTATGTGTAATGGCTGGCACAAGCGGCAACGTCTGGACTGTGGACTCCCATAGAGATGATGGTAGAAGTATGTGTTTAGTCACTTAACGTAACTGCTCATTTGTGCCTCACACAAGCACTGTCCCTGCTTGTTATCCTGAATGTGTATTTCTGCACGTGTGCGTAAGTGTGACTGTGTTTGTTTGTTTGTTTGTTTGTTTGTGTGTGTGTGTGTGTGTGTGAGTGAGAGAGAGGCAGAGAAAGGGAGAGTATAGAGGGAGTCAGAGCTTCGTGTGGATCCTGTGTGAAAGTGCAGCCATGATGAAGTACAACAGCCGAGCGTGTTCACAGTGCATGCGTCAAACAGGCCGTCTTAAAGGGGCCATTTATGAAATAATGATTTTTTTATCCTCAGGCTCTGTAAATAACACAATGACGTTACTTTCCTCACACTTTGTTGTTTTGTCCAGCTAATACTTTTAATATGGTTAATTTCAGTAATGTAAATGTTACGTAAAGACATAATTGCAGATTGTGACATATTTTGACTTAAGATCAAATCCACACAAGATTCAGGAGAGCTTTATTATTCCTGAATGGCAGGAAAACTGGTAACACTTTCTATGGAACCCATGTTTATGCATTGTAACACATTGTGAATATACTTGTAATGTGTTATAATGCACCTATAGTGCTGTATAATCTCAGTTATAAGCACTCATGAGTATTCATAATGCTTTATAGCAATAATAACTCATTATGATAATGATGCATTAAAAGCATACTCCTTTCTAGTGTGTCTATATTTGTAAGCAATCATGAATATTCAGATTGCTCTTTATAAGAACAATTGTACATTATGAATCATTTTATGATGATGTTGCTAGTCACTCGCTATTTTGCACGGATTGTAGTGTATTAAATTTCTCAAAGTTGTAATACATCATTTTTATAATGCATTGAAATGTGATTGTAAGCTACTGTAAGTGGTCATTGGGTGCTTTAAGTAAGGCACTCAATCTTTAATAGTCCATGAATGCAAACACAAATGCAAATTTTGAGTTTGATTTTGGTTTGTCGTCAGATTCTCATTCTCATGTGCATTCGAAACACACAACTTTAACACACTAGAGGACGAGATAACAAATCACTTTTTACCACTTTTGTTTCCTAAGCTGAGGTTGCATCACTTCTTAAATGCACTGCAGTAACTGTCTTCAGTTCAGTTGTATGTTTCATCATTTGTGGTCCAATCTGTCACATTCAGTTCACTACAAAACTAACCAATACCAGCACCGTACATAATGCTAATAGACCAGCACAGCAGCCTTTTATTTAAAACACAGTTGAGATTGTTTTTCTGGCTTCCACAGTCTTTTATTAGGCTTTTAATGAGGAAGTAACATTCTGTGTGGCACTGCTGACCTGACAACGTCACTCTTATTCACCAATCAGGGGAGCGCCTCTGCTAATAGGTACTGATTCATTCGGTGACAATCGTGATTCAGTCAGTTCACATTGAAGATTTGTTGTTGAAGTTTTGTTGTTAGATGTACTGAACACCTCAGTGACTGAGCGATGACAGAAAACTGGAGCTCCTTCTGCTCTTATCTTTTGTTTCCTTTTGCATGGTGCTAAACATATATTGTATATATCAAATACAGCACTACTGTGTGTGTGTGTGTGTGTGTGTGTGTGTGTGTGCGTGTGTGTGTGTGTGTGTGTGTGTGTGTGTGTGAGGGAGACTGAACTCGACAGGATGAGAGAGATAAATTTAACATGCGAGGCTTGATAACTGAGGTTGACACCAAATCAAAATGTGAAGAGCTGAACAAGCGAGGCTGCAAACCTAGACAGAGTGATGAAGACACCTGTACATTTTAAGTTTTTGTCTTCTTTGAAAGTCCTTTCATAATCACATCATGCTGATGATTTAATAAAATCACATCAGCACAGATACTGTAGATGCTGCATGAAGTCAGAACAACCTAGCACTTCTTCTTTTAAATACTTGACTTAAACGTAGCCTTGTCCACTACCTGCTTGAGCCAAGAACTACACAGAAGAAATTTTAATAAAACTCAAGAGCCGAGGTGATTGGTTGGCTTTTGGGATCTTTCTTTAATTTCCTGAGTTCAGCCATCGTTTTGGTTTCCATGACAGCCACTGTATGTCATATGTGCTCCCTTGCATGAACACATCTGTAAGCACTCATATGTGATCTTATAGATTTACTGTACCTAAAGTAAGAGCATCTTTACAGGCGCGCAAAGAAACAAGGGGGGGGGGGGGGGGGGGGGGGGCGCGTGGGTGGGATCATAAGTCTTTACATTTCTAATACACATTATTTTTTGGTCCATATTTGTTAGAGAGAAAGGTGTGTGTGGGCTGAGAATAGAAATGAGAATACATACTTACATACAGTCCCCGTCAGGTGTTGCAGCATTCAGTTTGCAGTTTCACTATTTTTCACGTGTACAGATTATTATTTTAGTTTTCTGTGATATATGTTGCATAATAAAAAAAATACAACTTGAAAAGCTCTATTTGGAAATAATTTATCATCATGCATATATCACAATGACTTGAGTGATTTTCCATTTCATCAAAGAACTGAAGTAGGCCCAGCTTCGTTTGATAAATTGATCAAGAATGATTGCGATTGGAGGTTCAATGTGCATGCAGCGCCTGCATGTCATCCAAGAACCCTTAAGTCGGACTAAATTAGACAGACTTCTCTTCTAGATTAGTCATGGATGAATGAGAACCCTGCGATTTTTGCTTTAATATCATGCAGCAAAAATGTTGTGACATGACGTCAGTTAGTCAGTCTGCATTACTTGACATTGCACGTCCTGTTGTGCGTGCACACATTGATGTCCATGCTGAAACAATATGTTGTAAATGGTAAAATGGTCTGCATGTATATGGTGCATCTCTAGTCTTACCGACCACTCAAAGCACTTAGCAATACAAGTCAGCATTCACCCATTCTTACACTGGTGGTAGAGGCTACCATGCAAGTCACTTAGGACAATTTGGAGCTCAGTATGTTGCTCAAGGACAATTCCACATGTAGACTGCAAAAGCTGGGGACCCAACCACCGATCCTCCGATTCTATATTGTGAAACCACTTTACAACCACAGCAGATTGAATACTAAAGGCTGACAGACACATGGCTGCTCTACTCAGGTCGTGCTGTATCGAACACGACTGCTTTAAAAAACTGTGATACTAGTAGTGAGACTACACTGTACTCACTGAAGCCAAACTCTTTGGAGTCTGACAGCTTCAGTGTTTTACAAACTCGATTCAGCGACTGCATCGGCTTTCACTTCTAAGTCGATCGTGTTACTTCGGGAAAAACTTGGTACTACATCACCGAACTTATGCAACATGCATTCAGCGCGATGTTTTCTTTCCTTTGTGGAGACTTTCACATGGTAGTGTGGGTATACTTAAGATGACCTGCACTTGAAGTGTTTTCCTTGGCAGAGTGACATCCAACATCCTCACACAACTCCTGCCCGCCCCCACAGTGCTTCTCATACACACACTTACACACACGCATAAACTTGTCCATACACATGCGCTACACACAATGATGCATTTCTATACATACAAGCACATGGGCTCAGCTATATAGAGCGATTAAGAACGGGGCGTAAGAGTAGATGTGCAGTACATTATGTTTTTTGTATCATAGCTGCTGAGTTCAATTGAATGCATTCAAGTAGAAAGAAGACATTTTGTCACTGCAGTTATCGTTTCATTGCTGGATTTATTCAGTAGTGAAGTATTAAACACATCTGAACAGTAAAACCAATGTGGGGACATGAGGGTGAATTTCTATACACACAATCTACTATATCCTGAGGAGAAACAGCAGGGAATTATAAATAACCTGCGATAAAATGTGAAATTACTGTACGTAGGAACAGCTGGTGATGCAGCAGGCCTTATTCAAAGATGCAAAAGATAAACACAAACCTTATGCATAACACACACTTGAACAGGCATCCAGATATAGACCGCACACTCAAGCACACTTATTTACTGTGCAAACCTGCAGGAGTAGGCGGTGAAGAAGCACTAAATGTTGGCTGCCCTCAGCCCCCCCTGGCTTGGCTGGATGGCACTGACTGATCCATACAGACAGGGGAAGGAAAGAGAGATAGCAGGAGATAGAGAGAGCATGGGGGAGGGAGATGTAGCAGAGCGGGAGATGTGGGAAGTCCTGCAGAATATATGTCTGCTCAGTATGTGCAGAATCAGATGCAAAATGACATTATAACATTTCTGTGATATCGGCTCTCAGACTGTCCAATGGCTGATAGTTTTACTTGGTTTACAGTCATAGTGTGTGTATTGGCTGCTATGACGTCTCACTGCTGTGTACGTGTTGCATGTGTACGCTCTACTGTTCTACATATATGGCTTGTGTTGACATTGGTTTTATTGCTTGTAGTTTGTTGTGTTTGCTTGTAAGCGCTCTGGTCGCACACAGATATCAAACATGGATGATGTCACTCTGACTCATGTAACTGTGGGCTCACCGCCACACGCTCAGATGCTGGTTTCTTCACATGCACATGGAGTACCGCTCAGGTGGTCTTGTGTTCAGAAATACATTTCATAGCCAGCACTATGTAGATGGTAGAGAATTCATATATATATATATATATATATATATATATATATCTATATATATCTATATATATCTATCTATATATATATATATATATATATATATATATATATATATATATATATATATATATATATAAATATATATGTGTTAGAGCTGCAATGATCAGTCAATTTATTGATTAGTTGTTTGACAGAAAATAAATCTGCATTAAACACTTGAATGGAAACCTTTTCTGGTTCCAGCTTCTCAAATTATGAATGTTGTCCTTGAATAGTGGTGATATCGATTCTGAATTTTTGAAAGGGTTTCAGTGCTTTTTTCAGAGAATTGATTCACCAGTACGAGCTTTTGTCCTTGCTATATTTATTTTTAAATAAAAGTAAAAAATGTTAGCCCCTCAGTTTTTCTTCATGGCATCAAACATGATGTGAATTATCAATCATTTTCAAGGTATTGTATCGTAAGTTAGAATTTCCAGTATCATGACAACACTAAAACTGAACACCTTTGACTTTGACATCAACTGCAATGACTATTTTTTTCTACCAAATGACTAATTGAATTATTGGGGAAATACTTGAGAGATTGCTCGATAATGAAAATAATCGTAAGCTGCAGCACAAACATAAACAGTTTATGTAATGGTTTCTGGTAGATATTTGCCATCTTGACCAGCTTTCTCTCAAAACTAAAGCCAAAAGCCTAAAAAGTAGAGCCTGACTGATGTATTGGATGGTCAATATTATTGGCTGATATCGGCCTTTCACAGGCTGATATCTATCAGAATATCTTAAGAGTATAGGTCAGGTCCTACTAAAAAGAAAAAAGAAGTACTGCAGTAAATCATTTCCATTTTGCATTCACTCTTTTATGTTTCACCGACATGCCAGTAATGGAATATGGAGATGTTTTATGGCCACAGGCCTCCTCCCAATGTCTTCATGCCTTAACGACTTAACATAAGCGTTGGGATTTATTACAGATTTAAAAATGATTTAGAGGGATTATTTTTGAAGCAGTTTTTATTAGGAAGATCCTGCATTGTATACCTTTAAAAATAAAGTTTCAGAAAACGTAATGTAAGTAGCTGACTAGGGAAGTTTCACAGGGATATATATATTAGTTGAAATAATATGTGTTGTCTTCACTTAATGATGGCACTAAAGACAAATACTCATTTTGTCACCTTTCACACTTAGATACCTCTTGTGCACCTACGGTAGTCAAGGTTTCTCATATTGTCATGGTTCTCACAGTGTTCTGTGAATATGGGCTGAGACAAGTGTTGGACAGTGTGAGAACCAGATCAGAATGAGGTCAAGGTGAGATGTTGCTGCTCTGGTTAAACAATGTTGTTCTGTACTCTATAATAAAGTAGGACAACTGGATGAGTGTTGGTACCTTTAGAAGTGACTGAACTTCTAGATGTTAAAGAAAATCAACATGTGACACTGGTGAACTAGATCATCCTTCTCTTCTGTGGCTTAACAAGCTTGACTTGCTAGTTCAAAAATATCCCATTTGTTGATGCTTTCTCACTGCAGCCATCACAGGGACTAGCATTTCTGCAACAACATGCAGCTTTTTATTTAGTTCTTGGTTTAGTTTATTCATGACATTTTAATGTATTTATAAAAATACAACATATCATATTTTGTCATGGATAGAACAAAGAGGCAACGCTTTAAATTACAGGCCACAACGTACTGTTTATGTCAAGGTGTTTGGCAGATATTTGCCATCTTGAGCAAATTTCCCTCCAAACTGGAGGAAGAAAACTTACATTTTATGTAAAAGCCTAACCTTCTAAACTTACATTATTACATTAAAATGTGCTTAATATATCACTTTGACAAGCAAGCACACACTGATCATTAAAAAGAAACTTCTATAATAAATCATTTCCATATTCCATTCTCTCTTAGCCTTTTCAACCTCATGCCAGTAATGGAATATGGAGATATTTTATGACCTTAGGCCTCCTCCCAAAGTCTTCATGCCGTCACTACTTAACGTGAAATATTGAGATTTATTACAGACCTTCAGTCAGTTTGACTGCAGTGCCTGGTTGACTAATTTATTGGTACATGAGACCTTTGTAAGCTGGCATCCTGGCTGTGCTCTTAGTATTTTCATGATATTGTTTGTGGTTTCAAGATTAATTTTTATATGTCTCTTTGTGTCGTTTTTGTTTGTGTCTCTGAGGAGCAGATTAAGGCAAACATACTAATCTGGTTCTTCTTAATGTAATTTACTGCACAGTAATTTACAGTTAAATGACTGGTGTCTCCTGGTGAATTTAAAATGATAAAGCTTAGACTCAGTGAGGTTCAGTCATGCAGTCTATGCAAGATTAATTTATCCATTTTGGTTGGTTTACATCAAATTCTAGATTACCATGTTTTGTTTTTGAAGCTCAGTCTAAATCAGGTCTGCCCAAAGTCTTGCCCGCCATGAGGTTTGAATAGGCCCGTCAGATATTTGCCAGATATGAATCATTGTTTACGCCGTTTTATTTTTGTTACGTAAAAATGCTCTTTAAATATGTCGAATCCCTAATTCATTTTTTTTTCGTAATCTGCTCAGAGTGACACATTGCGCAGGAATTCCCTCATTTGAGTGAAAAAAGGTCCACATATTTTTTATGTTATAAACCCAAGAGAGAAAACTTAAAATAGATCGCCAGATTATTATTTTTATTTTTATTTTTTTATCTCAGGGCTTACACTAAAATCCAAATTTGCATATTTAGACAGTAGGTGTTTGCTGTAGGCCCCTGGGGTCCACTGTTAAGTTTCAGTTTTGGCCCTCCAACAGCAAAGGTTTTGGCAGCCCTGATATAAATAAACTGCAACTTGACTTTGTTATTCTCCCTTCAATGTCATACTATCTCCGTGCTTTGTGTTTGTTTTTCTGCATCTTACTATAAAAGAAACATCTTTGACAATTATGTGAATGCTTGAGTTTTGTGAAACGATTGATATCACTTTCATGTATGTATGCCAAATGAGAAGCTAATACCAGCAGCTATTTAGCTTAGCTTAGCACAAAGACTAGTTAGAACCTTTCCTGGCTCTGTCCAGGTGACATACAACTACTGCCAACACCTCTAAAGCTTTTAATTAAGATGCTATATCTTGTTGAATCATTTGTCTCACTTCAGGAGGCTGGACTTTAAAAACTGGCTCTACTTAGATAAAAAATGATAATGCATGCAATGACAAGCTGTTTTATTGTTATGTTATGACTCCATTTCCGCTCTTTATTAGTATGCATGCACAAAATTTAATTGGTGATTTTTCTGTGTGTAGTCTGGAGGAGGACGCACAAAGCCTCCTGAGGTTTGCACACAGGCCCATCTGAATCCTTAATAGGTTTACATCGCCTCAGTCCGCATGGCTCGATCATATGGCGAGTTATGTAGAAGAGTGCATGGTTCAGCGGGTTGGCATCCTTTGTCATATGGTGATCTGAGCCCTGTGAGTGTGTGAGATGAGCTGAGTCGTGCCTGTAGACATGAACACTCATCCCGTGGCAAAGGAGGGTCTGTACGGCTGTGGGGGTTGAGGAGGAACATGTACTGTGCCGTGAGGTTTCCTGCTTTTATTATGTGCAGTTAGCGTGCATTTTAGGATACAATCATGTGCCGTGTGTGTGAGCGTGAGTGCGTTATGTATCATGTTGTGATGTATACCTAACAGAACAGCAGCATGTGCAGTGAACATATTAATTGCTGATGATATGCGTAAACTATATGAGAAAGGGAAACATACTACAGTGACTCTCTTTACAGCACAAATAAACTAAGATGAGTCAGAGATATTTATGGTCATCCCCAACGGCCTCTCTCCTCACTCTCTTTCTCTCCGTCTCTTCCTCTATCTTTCTACTTCTGCTTCTGCAGTTGAACATGCTGATGATTGGATAAGTTGCTGGTTAATTGAGAGCGAATGGTTATCATTTGCTATTATTTTTAACATGCTTTTCACGAACCAGGAAGTGGCAATTTGCATAAATTTACTGTGCCTTGGAAAGCTGCTTCACATGCTGTATTACATGCTGGTTTCAGTATCTTTACAATTATTACTTAATTACTGCTGTGGACCACACAAAAGGCAATATTCCTTAGTTACTTTAGTCAAACAAATGTAGACATACAATCAGTTATATATCAATCAATAATAGTAATAAACAAATACTGTAATAATGTCATGTAACGATAATGTGACAGATCAATTAAAAGTCACTATAATAAATGCAGTTGAGCAGGGATGTAAATCACTAGTTTCAGATAGTTTGGACTGAATTATTTGGACAACAATACAATATTTGCCGATATCACAAAGTTTGTAACAATACAATTTCGATTTGATTTGTTCGTGATACCTAAAGATGAGGATATTGATCAATGTTTTAATTTGCATCGATGGTATTACATTGTTAATCATTAATTTGATATATCCATCCAGATGGATGGATCATTACACCCCTACAATTGAATAAACATGCATACATATGTCTATACATAAACACCTACACACAGTTAACCCACAACCTACACTAATAAAACCTTAGCACATACTCATACACACTTAAATAAACACAAGGATGTAGCAAAGGACACAAAGTGAAAACCATTAATGGAAAAGGGATTAAAGCAGATGCTAGAACTTTTGACCCAGTATTATAACGCTGAAGGATTTCTACAGTTAGTAAAGGTCAACAGATTGTAAAGCCCAGATAGCAACGAGGAACAATGAATTAAGAAAGTATTGAAAATAAACGAATGGAATACATTTAAAAGAAGGAAAGAAAGGGGGTTAGAGTCACTAGGTTTTTAAGATCCTCCGCAGACAGTCTTTGGCAGACATATAAAATCTTAATTTGTACTCATGTGTACGTCACTTTCCTTGCGTCTGAATCGCTCTGTTCTCTCCGCTCCCTCTGGGCCGAACTTGCTCTGTCATAGAGGCAGCAGCCCTAAGCTTAACTCAACCTTTTACTTCACGAACAAAGAGGCCCATGTCTCTTATTGTGGGCTAAGTGCTTCTCACAATCAGCAGTAAACTGCTGGGAAAACGAGCCCCACAGCCCTCTGTGCTCTTGCATTTATGGTGTCCGCAGAGAACACAGAGCAGGAGATTAAGGACTCCCTCAGGCGGAAGAGGTTATTATGTACTGTATATGATGTTATATATGTGTGTGTGGCTCTTTGCTTTTGTCTGTATTGTGTATTAAAAAAGAAGCCTGTGGGCATCCCGTGTGAAAAGTTAAATGATGTTGTGTTGACAGACAGATATTATGAATACCAGCCTGTGTGCAGGGTTTTCGTTGACCTGCCTCATGCATAAAGGATGAAGAGGGCCTCTCTCTGGTTTCATATCTCCAGGGAGGTCCCAGGACTGTCCTGAACAGCTGACTCACCCTGTGGTGTGTCCACCTCCAGCATCTCACACATTTCACTGCACTAACATGCACATACCACCTTCACACAGCTCCGTGTGCCTCTGCTATCCGCTTCACTTCCAGTCGACCTCGACCTGATGGCTCGGTGTTCCCGTGTCCTGCCTGTCTTTGAAACAACCTGAGAAAGGCGCACTGCTGAGTTACATCACTGGTTCTAATCTCTGCATGCCCTCTAAAAACAGTCATTTTGTTCAAAGTGTGCTAGTCCCTTTTTTCTTGAACCATTTTCAGATACATTCATGCATCAGTGAGCGAGAGATCTCGGACTGGTTCTTACAGTGTTTTCACCCATTCCGTGCCATTTTCTCAAACTCAGTGGAGCCTTATTAGCATTGAAAACAGACCTTTACATTGTCAAAGCAATTGTGAATTCAACAACTATAGAATAAAAATAAACATATACAGATAAGTACGAGAAATACCTAAACTATATACTCCTAATTCTACCTTTGCCTTTTTTCTCCCACAAAGGCACAATGCTGAGTTGCAAAAGATTACTGGCTGAGCAAGCTTGTGCAATTTATCTTAATCTCACATATTATTAATTCATATTCAAAGCAAGTAAGAACAGGATTTCTTTTTGGATTACAAGTACAGAATGTTGACTAGTTTGTTACGTTTTGTTACTGGCAGACCCAGAAGCAGAGACACGAGGTTTGGTGTTAAGTAAAAGGGTTTATTTCAACAATAAAGATGAATGACGAAGACGAGGGCAGGCAGGTGGTGAGCAGGTGGTGATGAATGCCAGAGTTAAGTAGTCTCACTGGTAATCTCACCGGGAAGAAGCCGGCAACACAGGTGAGCTAGATAAGGCACGGAGCAGAAAGCTGAGAGACGGCGGAGATATCTGCACGTGAACCAAGCAAAAAGTAGCGTCAAAAAGACAGACATCCACAAATTTACACACGAGATCAAAAAAACACAAGATACTACACTGAATGATCGTGGAGAGTCACCGGTAGAGACGAAACAATCTGGCACCGGAGTGAAGAGAAGATCATTGTTATCTAGTGGCAGTTGATGAAGCACAGGTGCTTCATCTACCCATCTCAACTCTCTGCTGCAGCGGCAACACCACGCCCACGAGCACACACACTGGGAAGGAGCAGGTGAGGGAAAAGGAGGGGGGAAACAGGTAGGGAAAAACAACAGGGAAACGAAAACGAGACACAACAAGGCTGACACAGCACACACCGTAACATACATTATTCAGATGGTATGGGCATGTCAGTTGTCAGCTGTCCATCCACTTTAGCTTTTGTGGTGTGTTCACTATCAAAATGTTCAATCTTTTTAAGGCCTTGCACATTTGGTTTGGTGTCAGGGCTTTAATCATAAAGTCAAACAGCTTAACATGATACTAGATAAAAACTAAGAAATAGGTTTCTCACATTGTCATGGGTCTCACGGTGTTCTGTGAATATGTGCTGAGACAAGTGTTGGACAATGTGAGAACCAGATCAGAATTAGGTCAAGGTGAGATTTTGCTGCTCTGGTTAAACAATGTGGTTCAATACGCAGTACACCTGAATGAGCGTTTTTACCTTTTGGTTTGATTGGACTTTCAGATGTTGATGAATAACAACATGTAACGCTGTTGAACTCTACTGTATAGTCATTCTCCTTTTCTGTGGCTCAGCAAGTTTGAGTAACTAATCAAAAAATATCCCATTTATTGATTGAGCTTTATATATCTTGGCTGTCTGTAGACACTGTGTCTTTAATTTTTAGTCCACTATGCTTAGGACTACATTTCCCTTGATGTTTTGCCACAAAAGTGTTCTGTGTTAAGGCTAATCAAGGGATTTCTGTTCCAGTTTGACAGCTGTGTTTATATCCCTATTTTTGAATCTCAACTGTCATGGTACACAAAACATAACCCTGTAGATCACTGTACGTAGTTGACCGTAAATATGTTGCCATTTTCTTCCTTCCCGATACCAGTGATTGGGGTATGATTGCTGCTGTATTATTATTGTATAGCCTGGTTCAGGTAAACCTCTTTGTAAAGGTGAAAAATACATACAGAGAATGAAAACTAAATTCACACATTTCTCAATACCACAGCGTTGGATTGAACTGTTCACTTCAGGTTGATTTCTTGTTACGTTGTATTTGTGTGTGTTGTCCCCCCAACACGCTGTATTAATACCATGCTCCTGCTTTTTCATGATAATCAATCATATCTAGTCCCTATTAAAGAGCTTCGTTTGTCTTTTTTCTGTGTGTCTGCAGGAAACAGTTGAGTATGCCTTCCTCATCATCTTCACAATCGAGACCTTTCTGAAGATTATCGCTTATGGTTTGGTGATGCACCAGAACGCGTATGTGCGAAACGGTTGGAACATGCTGGATTTCGTCATTGTCGTCATCGGGTAAGTCCTCCAGTTTTATTTCAGATAATTAATTTTACTTATACATAGTGTGTATTGTTTTTAACTAAGATATCACCTGCCATAGCTGATGTTTTGCAGGTTTTTTTTTTTTTGGATGTGCACTTTGATCTCAGTTTGACAGTTTACAGTGTTTCTGAGAGAGGCAGTCAGTGTTAAAGTTAAAGTTGGTTAAGCCTCTGCTCTAAGCGGCCAAGTGCT
The DNA here is from genome assembly GCF_040436345.1 of Pagrus major. Lineage (NCBI taxonomy): Eukaryota > Metazoa > Chordata > Actinopteri > Spariformes > Sparidae > Pagrus > Pagrus major. The sequence continues at coordinate 18,875,160 of NC_133220.1, forward strand.
AATAGAGACCCTCATACACCCACAGTATATGACCCAGAAAAGACAGAGAGAATAAATCAGAGCTTTACCACCACTGGAGTGAGTCACCATCTCTCCATACTTCATCTCTTCTCCAACACTCCCTCCCATTTCTCCCTCTCCTCTCACTGACTTGTCTTTCGCTCACACTCTCCCATCCTCCTTTGCTTTGTCTCTGTGGCACGTTCTTATACTTCCCCCTTCCATTCTGATCCCTCAAATTCATTCTTTACACTTCCCCACCTGACTCTGCCCTCATTCCTATCTCCTGCACACTCTGCTCGTGTTATCTTCATCCTCATCGCAGCTTCTCTGTTCTCCATCTCCCTCCTTCCTCTCTCTCTCTCCTTCCTCTTTCTCTCCTCTAGCACACACAGTCCAGTGAGTAGCTGGGTCAGATCTCTGTCTGTATGCAGCATGCAGGGTTGATTTGCCATGCAGTCAAATGCAAAGACGGCTGCTCCTGCTATGAAGAGTGACTGTTGCTGCTAAATCACTGAACTGCCTCACTAAAATAACGCTGCCAGTGTCTGATGTCAAAATATAGCTGCGCCAATACGGCTCTGAAAGGGCTATATAAATTCACGTCAAAGGTCAAAGTTCACTCCGTTTCCCAGCTGGCTTCAATATTTTTGTGTGTCTTGTATTTATTGATTATTGCAGGTCACGTTATGGTTTAACAGAGGTTAGATAAAGGGTTATGGGCGCTTGATGATTCAGCTGTGCTTCGTTGAGGGCTTCAATGCTCTCCATAGAGAGGAAAGTGTTAAAATGCAAGAAAAATATGAAGGCTTGTAAAGTATAATACTGTAAAAATCCTTTTTTCTTTTTTCTGACGAAAACAAAGTCAAATAGAAGTGTGGCGTAATGTATTAAAAACACAATTGTATTAAAAGGACGTGGGTGTCAGAAATGTAAATTAGGTGTGCAGCAAAGAAAGGCTAACAGTAAGGTCACATTTAGTGAGTTTCAGACAACATTTTTAGGGTGGCTAGCGGTGACTAATTATGAAACAGGAAACACAACATACAAATAAGGCACTGTTAAACCTGCATAAATAAATATTTTTATATTAACAGTGGACTAAATGACGATGTGTAATTCTAAAGGGTAAATTCCCTGTGAGAAACCTGTAACGAATAAATACCCTTATCTGTAGTTCCCTGCAGCTTTAGGGAGCATTTTAATGTCTTTTAAAAGGTACAAGAGGCACAAGGTAGTTCGTCATTATACAACACAGGATTCCATGACGAAATGGAAGTTCATAAACTCCTTCATGCTACATAACTTACAGAAGATATATACAGTTGTTAATATACAAATACACATAAACACGTAGAGCATCTTTTGAATTTGAGTTGGGGGGATTGTAAACAGCAGCAAAACGATGTGATGATAATGTGGACTGCATCTTCATATCAAATGTTAAACATCTTGGAAACACTGTCCATCCGCTTTGACTGTGTGTGAGCAATAAGCATCAATGTTACAAACACAGAGTCCACCTCTCCTCGTCCCACTGTCATCCTGAGCTCTGTCGGCTCACAACGAGGTTCGCCCGTCGACTGCAACAGCTTGATCCGAGATGTTGTGGTGGAGACAGGTCTCTGTGGGCACAATGGTCTCTGATTTCACGTTGTTTGGCTTGCCTGAGTCCCATTTGTCCATTTCCTTTTACTTACTTTAGCCAGGAGCAGCCTTATGCTGGATAAGCACAGTTCTTATTCCACCTCAAATCTATAAGGTGATATTATGTTCATTTTGAAATATTTGTTGTGCAGTTTTATATATTTTGATGTACATTTTCCTAGTTTTCTAGGTAACAGTTGCTTCCATTCTTGCCCGTACAGTGTAAAAATCAATTGGTAGACTCATGAAAGAGTTTGTGACAATCTGGCCCTTAGACTGTAACAAAGGCGAGGTTGCCATATGTACAGAAAGCATATTTATTTACAAAAATATAATAAAGTATGAAAGAGCATGTGTAAGTCAGTTTTCAGTAATGTGGGCATGTGTGGGTGCTTATGTACGTCTATAACAAAACAAAACTATAGCCAAGCTACGATGGGACAAGGGAATCTTTCATTAAGAAAGGAGGTGGTGACTCCACAAAACAGGAACAGGAACACCTAGTGGAGGGGTCATCACGTGTTTCCAGAGTCTGCTAATTGATTTTTAGTAACAGACAGAAATACAGATTGAAACTAATGGATGCCAAAGCAGTTGGACATTTTTTTTTATATCTGGTGGTTTGCAAAATGATTGTAAAGAAGAACACGTGATCTGTAGTAAACAGGCTAAACCCACTTGTATGATTCCTTAAATATTGAGGAAACGCATCCCTTTTATCAAAGCGGCTCCTCTCAGTTATGTTCAGTAAAAAGATGTCGATATGTGATGGGAGGTTTTCTGTTGAACATGACTGAATGAGTAATGAAACCCCAGTGGCAGGCGGTCAGTCTTACAGCTGTGACTCAGTATAACATAAGTCTGAGCAGACTGCGCTGATACGCCCTCAGAACTCCTTCCAGCCCCTATCGGCAGCTTCATTCACTGCTTTTTAGTCCACAGCTTTGATGTGATGTGTCGAGATGATTTCCCTCTTGGCTAGGTGAGGAATATCTAGCTGACTGTAATGAAGTGTCCTCTCTCTTGATAAAAGATTTGTTCACTTCTGATTTCACTTTGTGACTACAGAAGGAAACAGATCTCGATATATCTGTTGTATCATGCAGTGCTATGAAAAAATAGGTACCTCCTTCCTGAGTTCTTCTACTTTTTGCATATTTGTCACACTTAATTATTTCAGATTTTTAAACAAAATATAACACGACAACCTGAGGAAACTAAATACAGCTTTTAAGTGATCATTTATTGAAGGAACAAAGTTATCCCACCTCAATAAAAGTGTTATATTATGGACTATTTATCAATATTCTTATTAAAATACAAAATATGTGAAATTATTGGTAATGTAAGCGGTATCAGCCAGGACAAGCAAGTGATTATCGGTGTTTGCTGAAAAACATCAGTATGTTGCATTGTGACCCACTTAAATTTGATAACTGGTTGTGCCACCTAAATCAGCAGCAACTGCAACCATACGCTTCTTGGAGGTCAGACTTTCACAATGCTATGGAGGAAGGACTGTGGAGGTGACTCTCAGCATTGCCCCTGGCTTTATATTGAAAATAAATAATTGTTTTTTTGTCAGGTCTTAACCCCATGAAACTGACCTCCAGTGGGCGACCCCAGACTGCTCGTGGGAGGTTGTTGTTTGCATGGTTACCCTGTTTAAATTGATCTAAAATAAACCGGATATTGTTGATGAGTTACATATACATGCGGTGGAAGACGTATAGAAAACGCGCGCAGAGAAGCTGGTAGATTGTTCAAGTCAGAGGGAGATGAGAGAGAAATAGGAATTAATATTAAGAAGTATGTTCTTTGTGTATTCTACATTTCCATTTTTTATTTATGTTTTATTCAGATTCAAAAATGTCATCAGTCATTATTGTTTAGTGACTTACACAGCCGAGATTGTACGCATTATGGGGATATGAAGAATACAAGAGCTCAAAGGGTTAAAATATACTATAAATATATGGAACCTAGACCAGTCAAGTGTTCAGTGACCAGTTTTTATCTCTTAACCGTGCATTGTATTTCATATATCTGTAGACTTATAAAGTCAGCTGTATCCCGTTGATATCAATATGGTTTGTGGGTGGCTGTAAAGTAAACTGATGACACATCCTTCGTTATAGTTCCACAGCTAAATAATAGTTTGAGGGATCATTGTATGTATATATATGTGTGTATGTATGTGTGTGTGTGTGTGTGTTTTAGACCAAATTAGCGACATTAACTACACAGTAACCACAACTTATCAGCTCTTTAGTGTAATATAATATGTTGTTGATACAATTAATTAAGACAGTAAGTGTTGGAAGATTAGGTACACCAAAGTAAAACCATTTTCTTTAGTCTGTAGCCCATCAAAGTGTTGTAATAATGAGTTGAGAAAGCAACAAACGTACATTGTAGATGAATGAAATGTGTACACTTTAAAATAACGGTCATGAAAAACAAATAGTACTGTTAAGTGATTGTAAACACACATTATGATTGGTTCTAAAATCTTTGTGCTCTGTTCAGTTTTTGGCCTTCAAGATGGTGTCTCAATAAGATCATAAACATCTGTATCTGATGGTTGTGATACAGTAGTAATATGTGTGTGTGATAAGTCCAATTTTTGTAATAAGAAAAATGCACCTCCAGGGTACTGCTTGAGACACCATCTACTGTGAAAGTGTAAAGATTTATACATGATAATATTTAGGACTCTAACAAAGGATTGTTTTCATAATCTGTTGATTATTTTCTTAATGAATCAACTGGTTGTGTTGTCTAAAAAAAAACAAAAAACTTGTTTTTGGGCCAGACCTGAAAAGATTTTCAGTTTACCTTCATATATGACAAATAAAAGCGGCAAATCCTCACATTTGGAAGCTGAAACGGCCAAATGTTTTGCATTTCCTTCCTTGAAAATGGACTAAAACAATGAGTCGACTGTCCGTTGTCAGATTGTCTTCCTTGGCAGGCTAATAATGTGCGTTTCTTCCTTTGTTTCCTGACAGACTCTTCAGTGTTGTCTTGGAGCTTTTGACCAAAGAAGAGAAGGTAGAAGGCGAAGGAGAAAATAGTAACCATCCTTCAATGCACGGGCACGGGGGTAAACCAGGTGGATTTGATGTTAAAGCCCTTCGAGCCTTCCGTGTGCTGCGACCCCTGCGGCTGGTCTCAGGAGTACCCAGTAAGTACTGAGAGGTGCTGAGCTCAACATACCAGTGTAACCCAATTTGTAAGATTCACCACACATTTTCTGTGTATATTATATGTATAATGTTGTCAGTCATGATGAGTCCCAGTGAATTGTAGGTTGAGAGGTTACACATGACGAGTCCAGATGGTCGATGTTACATCCCCAGGGACTGTTTTCCAAAACATCTCTTCAACATCTACAACAGCGCCCTAGAGACATGAGCTGTGGCAGTAATACAAACAAACAAACTCAGAGTAAACACTTCTGACACATTACTGGACAACAGTATATGTGGTTGTAGATGTGCTGATATATATATATTTATATATATACTGAAAACTGGTATTACATTTGTAGAGTAAAAGGGTGAAATTATATAATAATCATCAATCAGTTGTAGTTCATATTTTCGTACAGCCAAGCGTTGTTTAATGTGTTTATATTCCTCCTTGCCTAGGTTTACAGGTGGTGTTGAACTCCATCATTAAAGCCATGGTCCCTCTCCTTCACATTGCCCTCCTCGTCTTGTTCGTCATCATCATCTATGCTATTATCGGCCTGGAGCTTTTCATCGGTAAAATGCACGCAACCTGCTTTATTCCTGGCTCAGGTAAGGTCCTCTTGATTTTCTGCTTTACATGTAATATCAAGTCATCTTTCTGGTCTACACATCTTGTATTTTGACTACTGTAAACGCGATTTTAACAAACATTTTTAACTAGTTATCTAATGTTCAAAGTAGCTGGGTCTTAAAGCTACTGGCCATCATCACAAGGACATGCTCCTACAGTTTAGACTCCCTTCAAATTACCTGGTGGCCACTGGCCAGGTTGTTCTCTCCTCGGGGGGCTACTTAGATACTCCTGTGCATGGTGCTGCTCTGCATGTTCGTTAGAGAAATACCGACTGAAAACAGCAGCTTTCTACAGTACCTGCACATGAGGAGGGAGGCGGTCACATTACACTCCATGAAAAAAAGATATCCACCTCTCTCGAAACCATTTGTCCTCCAGGACATCTTAAGGTTTGAAGTGTGAGTTTCTGTTGGTCATAGGAAGTAATGATACTGATACCAATTACTATCAATCAAGACAACCAATTGTTTTAACCTATATACATTTGCAGTAAAATGGGATAAAGTGAAGAACTAATTTGTCGGCCAGATAGAAGAAGTAATAAGTGGAAACATGATGGGAGCCTGGTGAAGTTGTCTGAGGGGTCCTTTGAAATCATTTATTATTTCAAATTCAGTCATTTCAGCACTTACTGAACACACTCCGACGACTGCATACACGGTTTTCTTTCTTCTCTGTCTGTAGATGGGTTAGCAGAAGAGGAACCTGCTCCGTGTGCGATCTCAGGGCACGGGCGCCAATGCCCCATCAACGGCAGCGAGTGCAGGGAAGGCTGGCAAGGTCCCAATGGTGGCATCACCAACTTTGACAACTTCCTGTTTGCCATGCTGACGGTGTTTCAGTGCATCACCATGGAGGGCTGGACAGACGTACTGTACTGGGTGAGTGCTCTCGCCCTGCCCTCCCGGTTCAATTTCCTGTGACTGTCACACGCCTTCAGCTTAAATGTCTCCTCGGATCAGACACACAACAGTAATGAGAGTGACATTCTAACGATGAAGCTGCTGATAATTTCCCGAGGCACCTCTTATCACTCTGATATGATTGATTGACTAAATGATTGAGTGCATGCAACAACTCCCAATAACAACATGATGCTATCCTGGCACTTAAAGTATCCCTTCAAGATCTTTATCTAAAGAGAGAGCTACTTTTGTCTAACTTTTGTTCTGCTGTTCTTTACCTTTAACCTCTGATTTCACTCTTTTCTTTCTCTCTTCCCGCTGCTCTTCTGCCTCTGTGGTGGTGCTTCTTCCTCCAGATGAATGATGCTATGGGCTTTGAGCTTCCATGGGTGTACTTTGTCAGTCTTGTGATCTTCGGCTCCTTTTTCGTGCTTAACCTGGTTTTGGGTGTGTTGAGCGGGTAAGCCTTCCTCTCTTTGCAGACAGAGACCTCCTGCTTGATTTCAGGCTCGAGGTTCTCTGTACTTGATTAGGTTTCTGTTTGTTAACCGGCTACTTTTTGGCTCCTGTAGGTCAACGACGCCATCGGATGGGAAACGCCTTGGATTTATTTTGTTAGCCTGATCATACTGGGCTCCTTTTTCGTGTTAAACCTTGTGTTGGGTGTGCTGAGTGGGTAAGAGGCAACGTGTGCAGTGGGTTTGGTCTGCAGTATTCAAAGCTCAGTGTTGGGAAGGTTAATTTTTTAAATGTAATCGGTTACAGATTACTAGTTACCTTTTTAAAAATGTAATCGGTAATCTTACTATTTTAACAACTCTATCATAATAATGTAACATATTACATGTGATTTTTTTTTTTTTTTACAAATTTTAGAAAAAAATAGACAATAAAGCACAAAAAACTATGTATGTAGTATGTACCAACAAAATACAGAGCCAAATTATGTCTTGAAAACACAAATATCAATCAAATCAACCATCAGTCAAAGCGAGCAATGCCTAATTAGCAGACGAGAAGTGTTGCAAATTTAAACTAGACAACCAATCACAATCAACACACAGACTTTGAGGGCATACTGTCCAATGAATGGAGCCTGTGCAGATGTAGAGAGAGATCCTGGTAGTCCATCCTACCAAGCCTCAGCAGCAGCAGCCTTTGAAGCCAATTCAACATAGTGGCCACACTGTGTAATTACAGCGTCACGTAATGTACTGGAGCCCAAAAATACTTTTCCCACAAGCGTACATTGCAAAAGAAGTGGCTGTAAAACTGTGGATACATTTTTATTTATTTTTTTGCGTCACAACCTCTGCAGAATGATTCTTTTCACTGTCAGAATTTAATCCTTTCAGTCCAATAAGAAGAGCTGCATGATTAAATCATTTTATTCCCACAACACAGAAGATATGGGTAATTATTTACTCAAGAAGTTGTGCTTTTTTGGCTTGTTGCACCACTAAGCAGCTCCGCTTCCAACACAGTCGAATTACATTTATGTTAATTATGTAATTAAATTACATGGAACCAGTTACATGTAAGTAGCCACTTCCCAACACTGTCAAAGCGTGTATGCAGTGATTTATTTATTACTGGAATTACTTGCTCTATTTGTTGTAGTGTCAGCCTTTACAAGCAGTGTTTCCCACACATAGATGTTACTCGGGAAGGTCGCCCAGGTATATCTGGTGACCCAGTTTAGCAAATTTTACTTTTGTTGTTTATCCGTCTGAGAGACAATCTGTAATCGACTAGCTAGTGGACAATCTGCCCTTGATCTGCCCCTGCTGTCTACAGAAATTCGAACATGCTCTGCAGATAGAGAGAGAGAGATGTTCTCTGGTATTATGTCTCTCCTGTAAATGCACTGATTGTAATGCCACCCCTCCTACTTAATCTAGGCATACTTATGCCGTTATTTCATACAAGCTCACAAGCGAACCTGGTTGGTGTGATGTCATTTGTTTCACGTTGGTTTCAATTGTTCCATCAACGTCAAGCCTCCTCCACATTCGGCTCACCTGCTGTTGTGTCAACAGAATCGGGGCTGAAAAAATCCAAAATGCCCGATTTGTTTTTACTTTATAAAACATACTGCTGGTGAAGAAAACAGGCACACATACAGGCAGAGTTAACAAGAAATGCAGGGCAAGCCAGTGTGTGCATCAAGGTGGACAATTAAAGCATCACTATATTGCCAAAATTTTAAAGCGATTCTGAAAAAGATGTGGGAAACACTGAAATTAGTTTATATGCTGCAGATTATTGTGATGTCAGCCACTCAAATGCATAGATCCTAATAATCTTTAAACAAAAATATGGAGATATTAAACCCGTGATCGGCCATTCTGCACTAGCACCTTGAGATGAATGTATATTCTCTCTCAGCCGTTCTTCCCTGACCTTTGTTGGCGCCAAACTATCACGTCCTTTCCGCGGCAACTGCAAAGTGAGCGTTTCCTCCACCACCCCTTCCTCAACCCACCCAACCTCCTGAGAGAGAAATTAATCTTATTCCTCGCCCTTCACTCCCTCTGCGCTCCTAAGCTCTTTCAGACCCCCATTTGCTTTCCCAGCTCTGTGGAGTGGGGGTGGGGTATACAGTAGAATTAACTCTGGATGGTTGACCAGCCAGCAGAGCCTGATGTTTTTTTCTTTTTTTTAAAAAAGCCAACAAGGTTAACACAATCATCAACTCAGATGCTCTTAGACGCTGGCTGCTTGAGATGGGCATCATTTTTTATCTGCACTGACTTTGGAAACACAGTTTTACCAATGCTGCTTTGTTTCTATGTTTTTCTTCTTCCATCATCACAGCTTAAATACGCATTTTTCTCAGTAATGACAATATCCCAGCATGCACTGAATATATTTACCTCCTGCCCTCTGAATACGGATTGTAGCTTCCACAGTCGTTTTATGTAATGTATCAGTTTAGATGTTGCACGCTTCTTGAAACCATCTGTCTACCTAAATTGCCTTTTGTGTATGATTAAGATGCTCCCCTGAAGGATAAGCTACTGTACTGTTGGGCTCTAAATATAGTGCTGTTGTCTTTCAAAGGTGTACATCTCCCTCCAGTGGCTAAGGTTCACAAAAACACACAAGGCATTGAGAGGTTGTGATTGAAGCATGTGATTATGTAGAAAACGATGTGGACAAAGATGCAGATGATTTTGTGTGTGGAAAAAAATATTTTTGTTGTTTGCTGTGAAAGTAAGTTTGTCTTTGTGTGTGTGTGTTTGGTTTGTTTTTGTTTTCTCCACGTGTGCTTCTGCAAACCCAGAGAGTTCTCCAAGGAGAGAGAGAAGGCCAAAGCTCGTGGAGACTTCCAGAAGCTGCGTGAGAAGCAGCAGCTGGAGGAGGATCTGAAGGGTTACTTGGACTGGATCACTCAGGCTGAAGACATCGACCCCGACAACGAAGATGAGGCCGATGAGGAGAGCAAGCGCAACCGTAAGCACCTTCCCCCAACCCTCCCTCCTTCACGCAGGGAAGAGTAATGCTGCGCCGGCGTCGTATGCGCCCTTCGATACAGCAAACTGATCGAATCTGTTCCTGCTACATTGAGAAAAATATCAAGCAGGGTGCATTATTGTTGGCTTGAGGGGGTTGTGATTTCTGCAACTATAATTAGGCCTTATGTTTACATAATCAGCATATGAAAGAGTTTGAACTCCAGAAATCTATGATGTGTCTTTGTGGGAGTTTTGTAAAAATGGAAAACACAGTGGATCAGCTGAAAAGTCATTTCTCTCTGGAGGAGAAATATTTATCTCATAACGCTGTCTCTCATTTCCCCAGATGACATCAAGCACAGATACAGATGATATTAATTAGGAAAAATGATCCCACACTCTAAAGCATCACACTCATCTGCATCAGATTTTAACAATAAAATGCAGGATGACATTAAAGATGATTAAAGGGTAACTCCACCAATTTTACACATTAAAGTGTGTTTACAGGTCTTGACAAGTACTACCTCATGTGCGAAAAAAGTAGTAAAAAGCCTTTTGAGGCTCCAGAGGAAGCTGCATGTAATCTGATGACTTGCCTCCAGTGATGTCACTCAGTGGCATTGTGGGTAATGTAAGCGAAAGGTTTTGAAAAGCAGTCCACTGGTGTAGCATTGCGCTGCTACAACACTGTTAGATTCTTTATTCTTCTTCCTTTTCATAACCTGATGCCTACATTACCCACAATGCAACTCAGCCACTGAGTGACATCACTGGAGGCTATTTAGAGATTACATTCAGCTTCCTCAGGAGCCACAAAAGGCTTTATACTACTTTTTTCACACATTAAGTAGTACTCTAACACACTATTATGTGTAAAATTGGTGAATTTAGTAAAAATGAACTCTGGGAATTGTAGTAAATCAGCTGAAGCAGTAACAACGGCAAAATAACTTGCAGATTGACAGTTTACACTTCATTAACAACTGATGATGGAATTTCCCATTAAAAATGCAAAATTAGCGATGATATTAGTGCTATAATCAACAAGACTTTCTTGGCCGTATGCAGATCAATGCACACACACAAACGCTTAGACACACACACCTGCATGTGGACATAGAGGAATGTACTAACTAAGAGAAAAGAGACCTATATAAACACATGGAAGGTGTTTGCCGCAGAGCTGCACTGACTGTTTTATCTTCGCGCTCAATGTATGTCACTGATGGAAGTGGAGCACGCTGTGAGCACCACGAGAGTTTATCTGAGAAGGGAAAAAGGAAAAAAAATGATATTACTTGAGCAGTAGAAAAACTCTTAATCCAAATCCTCTTTATATAAGCAGCACACATGATGCAGAACAGAGAAACTGCGACTGATACACCTTATAGTTTGAGTGTACAGTAGGATCTCTGCACTCTGTGTGCTCATTATGTTCTCCCCTCATTTTTGCCTCTCCCTCCTGTCTTTTCCTCTTCCTCATGTATAAAGTCGGATGTTTAGTTTTCATTACAGCAAACATTTAACCATAAAGTGAGAGGCTCCTGAGTAAAAGCTGTGGAGGTTACGAGGAGGCAGGTCCATACTGCTTTTCTTCAACATCCATCCTGGCTTTTGGTGTGTGTTGCCTCGTCACCTGCAGGCGCTTCCAGTGACTAACAGCTCTCCATGTTGTTCTTCTGCCCTCCTCAGTGTCCGCGGCCCCTGTGGCTCCTGCTGCTCTTGTCATTGTTGGATATTGATATTTTGAATACTGTTGTTGTCCTGTGGTGCTTGTCTGCTCTGACCCATTTTGATAGCAGCCCATTCTCGCCCCCCCCCCCCTCCCCCATTTGTCCCTCTGCTGTGCCGTTGTGTCTGAATGCATGGACTTGCATGCATTACACATGAAGGGGTGACTCTGGCTGACCTTACTGAGAAGAAGAAAGGAAGGTTTGGGTGGTTCAGCCAGTCGTCCGACACTCATGGTAAATCCTGTGCTTTCCCTTCAGTGTTCTCTTGCTCTTGTGTATGTATGTGTGTGTGTGTGTGTGTGTGTGTGTGTGTGTGTGTGTGTGTGTGTGTGTATGTATGTGTGTGCACCTGAGAGTGTGTGTGTTTGATGCTCAAATTAATTTCATACAAAAAATGTTTTCAGTTTTCTGTCAATAGAGTTTTTTGTTAATATATATGAACATTTTAGATGTTGAGTTAAAATTATAATATGTTACATTTCTGGATAAAATATCAGATAGACCTTTTTTTCTTTATTTTATTGAGTTTTGTACTTATATTATCCCAAATGTTTCCAACAATGTTGTCTGTAATTTTATTCAAGGTGCGTTTCATTTTCTCGCCTGCTGCTATAACTTCCGGGGAAACATTAGGTGACACATCAGAGTGAGAAAGGAGGTCAGCAAACATGACTAAACATAACATTAAACTTTTAAACATTACCTCATCTGTGAACATTTCTGCCCGAGTTACGTCAGATAGAGTTTCATCGGCAATGGTGGCTGATAAAGAACGAATGCAAAACTCTCATGATCCCACACTACTTCAAGACAACTACTTTGTTTTAAGTAATTTCCATTGAGAGCAGCAGAAATTCCCATCTTTATTACCATTACAACCAATATTGTTAGGAACTTGCCTTAAAGAGCTCATAGTGTAGCAATTGACATATATTAATCACTTTTTTATTGGCCATATGTGAGCGGATTGTAACGTCACATGTGCAAATATGCAAAATACCATAAATAATTTTAAAAACTACAAAAACAAACCAAAAATTAAGAACAAAATGTACCTTAAGTGCTGAGGTAAAAAATGTGTTGTTTTAATCACCCTGCTGCTGCTGTGCTTTCCATCTTGCACGCAAAAAAGGAATAAAACTGGAATGACAGCGCATACCTCTGCCAAGGCCCAACAGTGCCCTGTTCGTACCCACTCATAGATGCCAGCCACTTAAATACGCCTGATTTTTTCATCAAGATCGTGCATTATTCCCAAATAAATTGTCAAAAAAGGCTCTATCTCACAATGTTAAAGAAAGTGAGAAAAGATTCCTGGATCTGTCCCTTTATCCGGATCTGCACCGAAGGTTAATGGGGTTTATTCTGAGCCATCCAAGTTTCATGGAAAACTGACCAGTAGTTTTTGTGTAATCCTGCTGACGAACCAACAAACGGACACAGATCGAAAACAAAACCAACTTGGCAGAGGTTAAAAAACACAAAATAAACATCAATGATTCTATCAGTGAAGAATCGTTGATTATAAGTGAGTAGATTTTTACTTAAAACTAAAAAATAAATCCAAAGGGTAAGCAGCAGTTCCAGTTGGAGCATCCTGATTGACTGCTGAGTGAGTCTGTGTGTGTTTGAGTGTGTGTTGTGTGCAGCCTAATGTAATACCTCATCACTGTGTGCTTTACTAGTGTGTTTATCCCGTCGTGTCCGAGCATCACAGCCTTTTCCGTTTTCTTTTCCCTTTTTTTCCTCCCTGTTTTGTTCCTGTGAACGGTCTACTGGTTCTAAATAAAAAACGCCCATCATTTACCCATTAAATGAGTTTAATATGGAGTAGACATGCAGCTGCGTTTGATAGCAGGCACGCCCCGTTTCCTTCCCCATTTCAAAAGCAGGGGCTCAGTGTGAATATAGGAAACAGGGCTAAACCCAGATCACTACTCCAGCAGTCAGCACTATTTTCAGAGCTGAGAGCTGTCCGACCACTCAGGAATCAAAGCCAACACGTCTTCATAAGCTAAGCGCTAGCACACACGGCGCTCCCTCGTACGAGTTAAAGCACTGAGACGTTTCACACAGTTAATCATCGTCTGTCTGCACCGATAGTCTCTCCAAAGCGCTGGCAGTACTCTGAGTGTAGCATTTCAGAGACAGCTTTAAGAGCTCTGTCCTCGTCGGCCTGCTCCCTTCTTCCCCTCTACTCCTCATTGTCTGCATCAGTCAGCCCTCGTAGAGCAGCTGTCCACTCGCCTGTCCCGTGTCAGCTCCCTTTCAGCACTTGGTAAATGATACTAATGATGACAGTGATGCACAGCCACAGCGCTTAGCTCCTTCCTTTCTATGAGGGCCAAAGTTTTTTGGCTGCAACATGGCTTTGGAGATGAAAAATAAAACAATTTTCTTCTTTTAAAATCAGTAGGAAATAATTGTGATGCACTTGAATATATTTTTGGGAGTGTAATCATTTTTATCTTTGCTGGTTCCTTTATCTTCTTTCTTCGTTTTTGAAAAAAATAGAATAGTCTGATGTGATGCCGGCAGTCTCCACTTTATTTCTTTTCACACTTCTTCCCCCTGGGATGCACTGCACTATGTTTCATCTGGAGAATCGTGTGCCACTGGGCATTGCATGTGATTATTTTTTTTGTAAATGTCTTGCTTTTTTTTCGCTGCCGCAGCGAGCGTTCCAGCCAGCGAGACAGAATCTGTGAACACTGAGAATCAAAACGGGGAGGATGAAAAGACGCCGTGCTGCGGACCTCTGTGGTGAGAACGAACAGCATCAATCCTTTTAAAAAACACGACCACTGTTATTACTTTAAATTACAGTACATCAGATTGCTGTCGCTTGTGGTGCAACCATTTCTACAAAGTTCAGTCTGTCAGTCTCAAATCTCAGAATCTCTGTCATCAAATTTATCCTCAACTTTTGATGTGTGGTAAAAATAAAAATAGTTGAAACAAACAACTCACCTCCATGTTTATATTGTCTTCCTGCCCTGAAATGCTTCTGACAGGTTTTATGTTGTACTAACCTGTCAAACTTTGACTAATTCTTCTTTCTTTCAGTCAAAAAATTTCAAAGTCAAAGTTCAGGTCAGTATATTTGTGGGTCGGTGTCTCTGCATGACGCATATAGTTTATAACTACGGCGCACATGCCTGCATTAGATTATACAGATTTTATTTGTAAGTGCTTGCCTTTCATTTTACTGTATTTTAATGAGAATTTACTGGGGATGATAAATCAACAACTTTTATAAAGTCAGCATGTACCATAAGGTATTTGTAGAGAATAGTCTTACGCAGTATTTTTCAGCTCATTTACTGTAAAGTATGACTTGCAAAAAATATATTGATGCAGTCCCCCTGTGGCTGATCCCCCTCTACTCCTCTGCATTCGTATTATTAATGGAAACAGACCGTAGTGATTTCAAAGTGAGTCATACTGTACTAGTATTATTCTTTGTACTGACGATGATTTCTGCTCCTGCAGTCGGCGCTGGCGCCGCTGGAACAGGTTCTGCCGCAGGAAGTGCCGACTGGCTGTCAAATCGGTGCCTTTCTATTGGCTGGTCATCATCCTGGTGTTCCTCAACACTCTCACCATATCATCAGAGCACTACAACCAGCCTATGTGGCTGACTCAAGTGCAGGGTATGAGCAACACCGCAGCACACACTGAAGTCTAATTCTTTACCTCATTTATCTGTTTCCTTAGTTAGTAGGATATCTGTCAGAAGTATGAACACATTTCAATGAAATTGCATAGATGAGTTTTTTAATTTTTTTTACTGTTTTATCATGATTACTTCACTTGTTAAGGTCAGACATAAAAGGACCAAAAGGCCAAAAGCTAAAAGCCAAAGTGCAGCCAAAGGCAACAAAATGACGGTCAAAGGAGTTTTCAGGGAGACTTGAATACACAGGGGTTAATTAATACATGAAACACAGGTGCACACAGTAACAGGGTGGGAAAAGACAAAGACAGGAAGTAAAACACAACAAAGGAGAGGCTTTCAACATAAAACATACAATCACAGGGGTAAAACACAGAACCATGACACCTACTTAACTGAAAATGTATTATGTATTTCATGATTATCCATCACGATACTATATGTATTTTTTATTGTTTTTTGTGGAAGAAGTATTCAGTAAAAGTAGCAATACTACAGTGTAGAAATACTCTGTTAAAGGGAAGTCCTGCATTCAACATCGTAAGTAAAAAGTACAAAAGTATATGCATAAAATATACTTAGACTACTCATTATGCAGAATGGCCTATTTCAAAAACAATATGAAATTCACCCAAAAGAAAGCGAAATAGATAACATTCCAAACCTACTACAAACACTATATTTCTTGTGTTTTTAAAAAATCTTGAATCTTCTTCTCCCTGTGTTTCAGATGTGGCCAACAAGGTGCTGCTCGCCCTGTTCACATGTGAGATGTTGGTGAAGATGTACAGTCTCGGGCTGCAGGCGTATTTTGTTTCACTTTTCAACCGCTTCGACTGCTTTGTGGTGTGCGGAGGAATCACTGAAACCATCCTGGTCGAACTGGAAATCATGTCTCCGCTCGGTATCTCTGTGTTCCGCTGCGTCCGCCTGCTGAGGATCTTCAAGGTCACGCGGTGAGACTGATATCATTCTCCGACTGTGTGTGTGTGTGTGTTGAGTGTACGGTGGTGTTCACTGGATCACCTGGGTCTCTCTCCCTCTGCTGCTCCGTGTTTCTTTACAGTCACTGGCAGTCCTTGAGCAACCTGGTGGCGTCTCTGCTCAACTCCATGAAGTCCATCGCCTCCCTGCTGCTGCTGCTCTTCCTCTTCATCATCATCTTCTCCCTGCTGGGCATGCAGGTGTTTGGTGGGAAGTTCAACTTTGACGAGACCCAGACCAAGAGGAGTACCTTTGACAACTTCCCCCAAGCCCTTCTGACTGTGTTTCAGGTATTTACAGTTCAGATTAAGACATAACTGTACAACAACATCACAACAGAATAAAACATAAAACATTTTTAGAAAAATACAAAGACAGTGTACTACCTCAGTGTACTCCATTGTTTTTATCACACACATCCATCTCCTGGTATCTGCCCAGTTATAGAAGCTGTAACAGGTTTATCGTGGCCACTCAGCAGGGATTAGGGTGGTTTACCACGTGAAAAACGTCTACACACCCTCTATAATCATTGAGCATGACCCACTACTGTTGATGCACACAAAATAATTATTCTGATGGATTTTAGATCCTGACTGGAGAAGACTGGAACGCTGTGATGTACGATGGGATAATGGCGTACGGAGGCCCGTCCTCTTCTGGGATGATCGTGTGCTTTTACTTCATCATCCTCTTCATCTGCGGAAACTGTATCCTCTGTCACTGACACAAACATGCTCAAAAACTGCTGAAGCAGCGAATCTATGAGCTAATGTAAACTTAACATTTGAAAGGAAATATAAAACCATGCTTTTATCTAAAGAGTTTTCCTTTACTGAACACCCTGCTCAGATATCCTCCTGAATGTCTTCTTGGCTATCGCCGTGGACAACTTGGCAGACGCAGAGTCTCTCAACACAGACGAAGGAGACAAGAAAGGGTGACAGCTTGATCTCCACTGTGTCTCTCTGTTCGAGCTTTACATGCCCAAACTCTCTTATTCATAACACTGTATCTGTTCATTGCAGGGACAAGAAGGACGATGAGAAAGATGAGAAGGTATCCTTAATCATCACACAGTGACTTTTCTTTGCAGTACGAGGAGTTAAATACACTGACACACTTTCCGCTTGTCTGTAGGAGGAGGAGGAGGACAACGAGGAGACCGCGGCGGAGGAGGAGGATCCAGAAGTTCCATCGGGGCCTCGGCCGGTCATCTCCGAGCTGGTCAAGAAGGAGAAGATCACTCCCATCCCAGAGGGAAGCGCCTTCTTCATCTTCAGCAGCACAAACCCGTAGGAAACCCTGACACGTCGTGCTCAGCACACTTAACACGTGTGGACACGAACTAACACTGTTTCCTTCGTCCTCCAGGTTTCGGGTGTTTTGCCACAAGCTCATCAATCATCACATATTCACCAACCTCATCCTGGTGTTCATCATGCTCAGCTCCGTCTCACTCGCTGCTGAGGATCCAATCAGAAACTTCTCTGCTCGCAATATTGTAAGTCCACAAACCTGCAATAGAAACTTGTATTTATGGCTTCTAAGTAGCAAAGGTAAAGAGGTGAAGTGATAATATATTTATATCTGTAGCATTTGTGTTATAATTCTTTGGACTTTTAAATGACCATACTGGTGGCTTTGCATGTTTTAGCCCATTTATTATAACTTGCATACTTTATTTTACTACTGACAATTTTCCAAAGAAACATAAAAATGTTTGTTTTAGTAACACTTAAAAATTGTTTGACATGCAAGACAAAAGCACCCTCACAAGATCGTTCATCAACAACGTCTCTGGATGTAAAGCATTTTCTGCACGCATCACGTGTGAAGCAACAAACAAACAATTCATTTGATTTGTTTTCAGAGGGATGTCAATGATAGCATTTTACTGGCCTGAAAAAGTCTCTTATCTTTTGTGTCTGTGAGTTTGAACTCTACCAATCTGCCTGTAAATCACAGATTTCTCTGCTGAAGACTTTCTCTCCACCTTTACACATTAGAGAGGGCAACAGATGATGAAGAAAGAGAAAATCTAGAGCTTCTTTTCCTTTTAAAATATCTGCGTCATCTATCCTGTCCTTGGCACATTATAAAAAGATACCTCACAGTTTATTTTCAAAAACATTCATTCTAGTGTAATTACCAGGACATAGACTGTTCCTGTCAGGACACTGGGATAAATGCTCGAAGATACCGGGCAGTACAAAGTTAATGGCGGCATCTGGTGACCCAGCTCATACTGGTCTGTTCCATCCTTTATGATTTAGGGGTTAGGTACTCAACAGCAGCCTTTAAAAACCAAGAAACTACAGCAACATATTCACATTATTCTTTTGACAATGTTGTTTTTTTCTCTTGGAAATGTTTTCCAGCATCATAGCTTAAGAGTGCAGTGCTTTTAGAAGTTCACTCACACATTACAGATGTCGGATTGTCCTAAAATGCACCATAAAGGAAAGTTTTTAGAGATGTTGCCTGCATTAAAGGAGCGATTTATAAGATATGGCCAGAAATTTAGTTTAAATTATTCAAAAAGTTAACTTACGTTATCAACAGAGTGTGAACAAAAACAACAGTGCTGACATTCTGTCAAAGATGTCTGTGTAGTGTTGCAGAGATATCTACTAAAGTTAGCATGCTAACCAGCTAGCCCCGGCCCATCCTGTCTCATGATACCACTTTGTACTGCGAGAGAAGAAAGTCTGATGGCCCTCGTAGTTTCAGCTGGGAGATGTAAAAGCGGCGAGCTTGCTACTTAGTCTAAAAAGGAACAAAAAAAACCTCAGAAAAATGTCAAGAAATGAAACTATTTTCCTTACAAAACAAGAAATACAATTGTTCACCTTCTGAATTCAAGTTTCTGTCTTTAACGGAACTAAAATGAGCTTATTTGCCTCGTTTAGTCGTCAAAACATTGGTTCTGAGGCTATTTGGGCTATGAGCTAATAGCTAACAGTTGCTAGCTATAGCCAAGGATAGCCAGCAAAGGTCAGCAGTTGTTGTTTACTCTGGTGACACCCCTATGATTTTGTAGCTACCTCAAAATTCTGGCCATATCTTGCAAATCACACCTTGACTGTAACTCGTTGACAACACAGCTCAATGATAAGGCACTGATTGTTTTGACGGGACGTTTAAATGTTAAGCTAGTGTCCTGTGTCAGCACACCTCCCTTGCTATCTAGCAGGTTTAAAGTAATTTTACAATTTGTTTGGCATTAATGTTAAAGGTGCACTATGTAAGAATGGGCCACATATTGAATTCATCCTCAAAACAAATAGGGAGCAGCATATCACCACAGCAACCGCTAACTTCTCTTTACACATCCATGACTGTAGCTGTCGTTGGCTAGCTAGCTCAGTTAGCCATGCAGCTAGCCGGACTACCAGGGTAAAGTTGATGTTTACGCCGGTAGCACAGGAGCTTTGTACCGCCAGGAGGAGGAGGTTTTTGACTATGAAGGCCCGATGGTTAGCATGCTAACTTCAGTAGATGTCTCTGCTACACAATACATAGCTGTCTTTGACATTATGTCAAACCTGTTCTTTCTTCACTCTCAGTTGATAATTTTAAGTTAATTTTGAATGTTTTCAGCTAAAAGTCTTACATATTGCACCTTTAAGTATATGCAATTTATATGTTATGAGCTAAAACAGGCAAAAACACTGGCACAGTCGTGTAAAGCAATCTAGGGATCTTCAGGGATGTTTGTATTTAACTTTCAGCACAATCTACTGATTTTAATAGTTTTAGTCAATTTAAATATACTGCGAGATTCTTTGTGCATGTAATTAAAAATTGACTGTGTTTCTCTAACAATCTTCTTCCAGAGAAAGCTTCAAATGTTTTTTTATTTTTTTATTTTTATTCATCTTGTATACATAATGATGTATGACGCTGCACGATGAACTGTCTCTGTTAAACATCTACGTTGCTTTTTGCAGATACTTGGTTACTTTGACTATGCTTTCACGGCTATCTTTACTGTTGAGATCGTTTTGAAGGTAAATGCCCTGTGTCCCCTGTCTGTGCTGTGACTAACCTCACCCCAATAACACTCCAAACGTCTCGTTGCCTTCCAGGTCCTAGGCTATGCAGATTATGTCTTCACTAGTATGTTTACATTTGAGATCATATTGAAGGTAACCTCTTAAATGACAACGAGAGCCTTGCTGCATTCTCTCCTTGTGTGTCACCTGCCACTCAGTACAACCTGGCTTGTTTGTTTCCTTTCTCTTATTTACTTTTTTTATTCATGGCACCTCTTTTAAAAAAAAAAAGCCAAAACTAAATATTGGAGTTTTGCACACACTAACACAAACACGAGATTTGCTTAAATCAAAGAAACTCAAGTTGGGGGAAGGAAACATCACATCAGCATTACATTCTACTCACATGGGTGTCACGTCATTCGGGCAGTCATCGCTGAAATGATTTTGATGATGCAAGATTATGTAAAAAACATGATGCAACCCCTTTGTGCAATGCAACACATTTTAATGGGCTGTTCAAACATCGTTAAGGCATTGGCTGAAGTTGAGTTTCATCTGCAGGGAGGTGTTCGAAAGACGCAAAGTCAACTCCAGTCAAAGCTAACTCCATGCCTCTCGTACTGACTGCTCTTCAGATTATCCATAAAAGAGGGGGCAAAACCAACCATGTTCCTGCCGAGCATGGTTCAGTCTGCTTTCCCTGACTGAGTGCATAGAAATGTGGAGTTGTGTCTGGAGCCATTTGTGGCAAAAAAAAAAAAGTTAATCGCTGTTTTACTCAAAATTCTCTGATGCTCCTCGTTAGCACTGTCTCTCTCTGCGAGGCTCCACATTTACATGCACCCGGAAAATGAATCCTTTACTTTTATTATTTGAAAGAAGAGTTATTTTGGCCGGTTTTTCTTCTCTGCCTGCTGAACTCTTGAAAGTTTTTGAATTGGGAGCTGCTTCCCCTTATTCTCAACTATTAAAGAACATAATGGAATGTGCTTTAAGATGACGGTCCGCATGAATGTGACAGTAAGGCCATTTCAACTTTCCAATCACTATAACTAGAGCTCTTGCAGGTAGTAAATATCCCTGACATCGCGGCAACAAAATGCATGTTTTATTGCCTCATCCCATAGTCGATTGTGAAATGAATGACTTACTACTACATTCATGTAGTTAAGGGCCGTGGGGGTGGCGAGGGTAGATTTAGCTTCCTGTTTTCACTGCTCTGAGCTCGCCACCCCGAATCAGAGTGATCAAAAAGAGTGTGGAGAAGTGTGTGCGTGTGCAAGGTGGAGAGTGATGTATGTGAGCATATGTTTCTCCTAATGTGTTCGTACTGTGTGTCTCTGTCCTCTGAAGTGTGGAGCGGGAATGAAACTATTTGTGTGAGTCTAGCGCGTGTTGGATAAAAAGTGTTTTGTTTTTTTTTTTATCATTTGCTCCTCTAACTTCCTCTGTCCTCTCCTCAGATGACGACATACGGAGCCTTCCTCCATAAAGGAGCATTCTGTAGGAATTACTTCAACCTGCTGGACCTGTTGGTGGTGGGAGTTTCCCTCGTCTCCTTTGGCATCCAGTGAGTACACACACATGCAGACTGATTTTCTCTGAACAGCACAGCTTTTGTTAGGGATGCACAATACTGGATTTTTGTTTTAACAATTAAAGCGTCATCTTCTTGGCCTGTTATATCTGAAATAATAATTTTGGGCTAATGCCTATATTTCATTTTGAAGCCTTTATTAGAAGATACTGATGGCGTGTCGTTATTATTGTGTAAATTAGGCAAATGAGGCTGACAATAGATAAAACAATGAAGAGGTGGAAAAGGAGGCTGAAATCTGTTCTGTTAATGATCTGATCTGCTGTGTGTATCATGGTTATTTAATTCTGTT
Source organism: Pagrus major (assembly GCF_040436345.1). Taxonomy (NCBI): domain Eukaryota; kingdom Metazoa; phylum Chordata; class Actinopteri; order Spariformes; family Sparidae; genus Pagrus; species Pagrus major. Next base: position 18,897,287 of record NC_133220.1, read on the forward strand.
GTAAGTGGTTAAGAGTTGACTCTCTTTGTTATCCTGTTAGCTACTCTCTTTATCTCTTTCTTTTTAGATCAGTCAGGAAGCTGCCAACATATCTTTACCTGTTCTCAGTGAACATTATAAGAAATGGTCCACCCTTGTCCTACTATTGATTCTAGTAGCATCTTATTGTGTTAATAAAGCTGGAAACAAGTTGTAGCAGCCACAAGTTCTTTGTTTAAATAGTCAGTAATGGTCAGCCCTGCAAAATCCACCGCATCAGAAAGTTCCTGCATTAAAAAAACGAGCTCTTCATCGATCCTTTCCGAGAATGTCTTGCTTTAAAACTGACACTGCACCCGTTTGTCTCCATTGTTCAGGTCCTCGGCCATCTCAGTGGTGAAGATTCTTAGGGTTCTTCGTGTTCTTCGACCCCTGAGGGCCATCAACCGAGCCAAAGGCCTGAAGGTGAAACCTCATCACAAAGCCGTCCTGCAGCTTTACCACATTAAAAACTACAATCTTAGACCTCTCCGTGCAGTAAGGACACCGCAGTTTACAAAAGTGTATGTTTCTGTTTCACAGCACGTGGTGCAGTGTGTGTTTGTGGCCATCAGGACTATCGGTAACATCATGATCGTCACCACTCTGCTACAGTTCATGTTCGCCTGCATAGGGGTGCAGCTGTTTAAGGTCAGAGTTTGAAAAAAATGTAGTATTACGCATGAAGACAGAGTTTTAAAATATGTTTAATTGGAATTAAAAAAATGTTTGGTTTTTCCTCCATAGGGAAAGTTCTATCGCTGCACGGATGAAGCCAAGTCCAGCCCAGAAGAGTGCAAGTTAGTTTTACTCATCTTGTTCCTTCACAGTACTTGCAGTAATTATCCGAGTCTCGGTCTTAACCTGCATGCAACACTTTCTCATAGGGGAACCTACATCCTGTATAAAGATGGAGATGTGAACCAGCCGACCATCCACAAACGACTGTGGCACAACAGCGACTTCAACTTTGACAACGTCCTCATGGCTATGATGGCTCTGTTCACTGTGTCCACTTTTGAAGGCTGGCCTGCGTAAGATTCAGACTTTTGAATCCCTATTTTAAAGCTTTGAAAATTCAGTACTCAGTATTATCAACACCAAATATAAAAGTTGAAAAACAAAAGCTCATAATTTGAAGTGCTCTAAGAGAACCGAACAAAACCCAGATGACATCCAGAGAACTCGGATCCAACGCGTTCTGTTTTCTTCTCTTCTCAGGTTACTATACAAGGCGATCGACTCCAACAGGGAGAACCTCGGTCCCATTTACAACTACCGTGTGGAGATCTCCATCTTCTTCATCATCTACATCATCATCATTGCTTTCTTCATGATGAACATCTTTGTAGGTTTCGTGATCGTCACATTTCAGGAACAAGGAGAGAAAGAGTACAAAAACTGTGAACTGGACAAGAACCAGGTCAGAGTCAGAACCAGGTTCACAGAATGTGTGTTTATGTGTGTGTTAGGTCAAAAAATAAACTGCGGGAACACTTGAAATATATAGATATAATATGTTGAGCCCTGAAAATGCTTCAATATGTTTTCTGACATTTATCTGTAGACTCAGAATATTTATTCCTCAGAAAAGCTAACTGTAGCTCATATAAATGTAGTATGAAGTGTGTTTTTAACCAGTTTTGTATATGTCTGCACAGCGTCAGTGTGTGGAGTACGCTCTAAAGGCTCGTCCACTGAGGAGGTACATCCCTAAGAACCCGTACCAGTATAAGTTCTGGTATGTGGTGAACTCCACTGGGTTTGAGTACATCATGTTTGTGCTCATCATGCTCAACACGCTCTGCCTGGCTGTACAGGTAAGAAGTCACACTGTATTTACGTTACTGAAACCTATCAGCTCTATGTCTGTTCAAAAGAATGAGATTGCATGTGAGAGCAAGGGTTATTCAGTAGACCTACTTTTAATATATGTTTATTTAGTTTAAAAGCAGAGGTTGAGATTTTCACCCAGATTGTTTCATTTTTCTCACAACATAAACCTTCAGAATCATTTGAAGGATACTATGATCAATGAAAATATACACTTAGAAGCTTTAAAGGTGGTCTTTTTAATGCTATTACTTCATTTTTAAACGATGTTCTTCTTTTTTGGTCTAAAATTAATTAAGTGAATATTGAAATAATAGCAGCTCCCTTTGCTTCAGTTTTCTTTAACCATCCCTCTTTATCGCCGTCCTGCAGCACTACGGCCAGTCGGCGCTCTTCAACTATGTGATGGACATTCTTAACATGGTCTTCACCACTGTCTTCACTGTGGAAATGGTTCTCAAACTCATTGCTTTCAAACCCAGGGTGAGTCGACCTGCATACATCTTTTCATACAACCAGAACACAAACACATACTAACTCAAACAGAAATGTACCTTAAACACACACACAGTGTTACTTACCTACTTTAACAAACATTTTACACAGTTTTATTTAAAGTATCAAAGGAATATTCGAGAATACTGCAGAGACCTAAATGAGGTGATGAATAGCACACTTATATCCATCTGTTAAAAATCAAGCTACAGCTATCGTAGCTCAGCGCAAAGACTGGAAACAATGGGAAACAGCTAGCCTTGCTCTGTCCAAAGGTAAAACAGTCTTCCAGGAGGTCATAGTGTGCTAATAGTGAGCTCCAGTGGTGTTGATAGGTGGATATCACTGCTCCAGGCCGAGAAATAGTCCCGCACATAACTGCTGTAAAACCGTAACACTGTGTTTTTATGGATTTTTGAGCTCTGGTTGTGTTCCAGGACCAAGACATGCTGACTCTATCTCGTTAGTATTTAGTAGTAGATTTGAATTTTAAATCTCCTGTGAAACGAGGATATTTAAGAATGGCTGGTTGGGTAAAAACAACTTGGTTTCACTGTGTCACTCTTGTGCTACATTGTTAGCACACAGACAGTGATGTTGAGTGTTTTGAAGCAATTTTCGTGCCTACACCTAAACATACACTGTATGTACATTTCACAATGTTAACATGAGCAAGCTCCTTTAAAAACGTGTTCTTGGTACCTGACATATCTCAGATTTGGTTACCTTGGGACAGAGCCGGGCTAGCTGCCTGTTTTTCAGTCTTCTATGTCAATCTAGGCTAACGTCTCCTGGCTGTAGCTTCATATTTAGTGGACGTGTATGAGGGTGGATTCAACGCTGTCATCAAACTCTGCAAGTGAACAAACGTCTGATCGCATAAAATGTTGAACTATTGCTGAAATGTTTAAGAGTGGAGCAGCGGATTCAGTCAGTGAATGATTTCCCTTAATTTCCCCCTCAACTGTGCTGCCCAACAGCTCTGTGTTGAGAAGAAGGACAGGATGCTAGTAAGAGACCGAGTGTGGGGTGCAGTGCTGACTTTCTCCTTTTTCTAGACTCACTGTTTTGAATTATCAGAATAAGTCCTTATAAATTTCAGTGAAAGAATAAAGACTTTTTGTTTTGTGCTGATCTCACATCCCACTTGCACACCACTCGCTCCACCTCACTCAGGGCTATTTTGGGGATGCCTGGAATGTGTTCGACGCCCTGGTTGTGATTGGCAGCATAGTAGACATTGTTCTCAGTGAGATTGATGTAAGTAAGCTCAGCTTCAACGAGTCCCGCTGATCTCTCGCCTCCCTCTGTCGGGGCCGCCTCGGCTCACACTGGCTCAGATTTCTGGCTTTTTGTCTAATCTTTCGTAACACTATATCTCCTTTTTTCCCTCTCTTCTTGTCCTCCCCTGACCCTGCCATTTCATTCACTCCGTTGGCCATCTTTACCTTCCACTCTTCCCTGATCATGATCATCTCCCTTTATATTCCCTCTCTCTTTCACTCCCATCTTTACCCTTACATTTATCGCCATGCATTAACAGCACTATTTCGCTGATGCTTGGAACACATTTGATGCCTTAATTGTTGTTGGTAGCGTCGTCGATATCGCTATCACTGAAGTTAATGTAAGTACTACTTTTTTCTGCCTCCTGAGTTGAACTGAAGCCTTTCAGGAAAGCCACATGGCAACTGACAGAATTATTTGTTGAAAACTGATAGTGCAGTGGTTCCCAGACTTTTTGTCTTGAGGACTCTAAAAATGAAGCCATGTCGACTCAAGGAGGGTTTTTTTTGTTCTTCTCTGATTTTTTTCATTATTTAAGAGGTCTTCAAAACAAACTTTCTTATTTCTGTTTACCTTCTGAAGACCCCTCAGATTTTCTTCAGGGAACTATTTTCCATTTTAAATTGTTATCTGGTCAACTGTAGTAAAAGCTTCCATATTCATCATGATAGTTAGCGTGCTAAAACTTTGCATCTCTGTTTGTGAAAAGGCATTCATAATTGTCAAAGTGCCATTGGCTTATTCTGTAAAGCTTCAGTTTGACCTTCATTTACATCCTGTTATTAGTGCTACATCCACAGTACTATGACTTACTCATATAGCCTGTCGTGTTGGATCTTTGCTTCTGCTAAATGTCATATTATCCACGTGTTGCAGTACTGTTTGTTGCAGGAATCCTGACATAATTTTCTGATGAACATGCTGATTGTAAACCCTCGGACCCTGGCAGTGAAAATATGTGTCCAAAACAGGAGTCTTCTCACATTTCTTTGTGAACTGAGGCCTGTTTGGTTCAGAGCAAGATGATTTTTTGATGTGGTTTTCTAATTCTTACTCTTGTTCGTTTTGTTTCCATAGAAACTTGTAGAGGCAAGTATGGCAATGAACAAAAATGTTTTCTGTGTGTAACCTGTGGTGTATAACAACTTTATCTTCGGGACCCCTTTACAGTGGATGAATAACCAAATTGGTCAGTTAATGTTTTATTGACTCAGGCGAAAATAGATTTTTGTTATTTTGGAGAATAGTAACACACTGATTTTCCATATTGATCAAACTCAGTGAGTCAGCTGCTTTGAAAGAGCAATAAAAGTCATAATAGATTACTTAATCTGTACATTGAGCAACTACAAAAATACTCCCATTTAATCCCATTTAAGGCTTCGCTCTTCACTAAAAAACCTAAAACAAAGACTAAACGTCTGTGATCAGCTTTGTTGTTCTGCAGTTGAGTGTAACTGGTACAAAAATGGCAAAGATACACAAACCAAAGACAGGAAGGCTTTGAGACCAAATTTCAAGTGTCAGATGAACAGTCATGGTGATGAAGGTGCTTGTTAGAGATGCAGCGTACCAAAGACTCAATCTGCCCCCAACCCTCCCCCTCCTGAGTGCTCTCGTATCTGAGCTGCAGTGCTGTTTTTCTGGAGTTATATTTCATGTTTTCTGTGTTTTCTCAGTTCTGAAATGTGTGTCTGCATGAGTGTATAAACAAGCACTAACTTTGTTTAAAACATACGGTGGTGGTTATTAATTATTATTATTGTTCTGCATGTGTGTTTTACATGTGTACAGTGTGTATGTTAAGGTGTGCTGTATGTATGAATGAATGAATGAATGAATGAATGTGTGTGTGATGTGACTGTTGGGGACTTGATGTTGATTTCACAAGGGCTGTCATACTGGTTCTTGTGAGGCATTCTCATCCTCCGTTTATGTTTATTTGTGGTTTGCGTTGCATGTACTTGTTGCTGTCTGTGTCATGCAGCAAACTGGCGAGATCAGATATTAAACTTTTATCATTTAATCATTTCTAATAGCTGATCTATAATGGGTTTGCATTTTAATTTATTGCTTGCTCACTCTGACCACTGCGACCTCTCCTAATGCATGCTGGGAAACCATTCACCTCATTCCTTTGTAACATCCTTTTCATGTCCCGCCTCTCACAGATGGCGCTTGGCCACCCGCTCCATTCCCCTCCGGTCAGTTTTTTCCCATAGAGCCTTGTGAAGTTTGTCCTTTCTCTCTTGCCATACCCCTCGACCTTTACCTCCAGACAGAATGGCCCTGGAGCTCAGAGCTTGGAAACGTCCATCCTACACAACATTAAGGACAGTTTTAACACAGAATCTGTGAAACGTAAGCATTGCTTGAAAATAGAGCTGCACAAGATGGTTAAAAAATTTATATTTAAATTATTTTGACAGATATTATGATTGGGATATGAGCTATGATTGGTGGGAATGATCATTTTTGATTCACAATTTTTGTTTTCACTGAAAAAACTATTAACTATTAATTATTATCATGATGAGGTGACATTTGTTGGCGTTTGTGCCAAACAAAGATGTCGGCCAGGACATCTCTGCAGCTTTACGGTACTTCATTATGAGCATGTTTTAGCTTTATCAAACATTACAGCTTCTATGACTTGATCATGTTTCTATTTCAGTAGAATTTCAATCAATTGTGCAGCCCTACTTGAAAAGCTGAAATCATAATGAGATATTATTTTTTTAAATAAAAGAAAGAAATGTCTTCTTTAACTTTCCTTAAAGTTGTGTTTTAGCTCGTTGTCACAGGTGGTTGATCTAATGCATCAATATTAGCTAAAACAGATAAGTCATGGTGTGAACTGGATAGAAACAGCGACTAAAATTTAGATCAGGCTTCAGTTACAGTCCTCAAGTGACAGTAAATGTCTGAGCATCCTTTCAGCGTACTGTTATCAGGTAAGAATCCATGAGCGGATCAGAAGGATTAGACTTCATTCTTGTACACTTTCACTGATGGTGGTTTAATGCAGCTGAGTTTGAGGTTCTTTGATGATCTTGTGTTTGTGTCTCTGTGAGTGATTGTCTCTGTGTTTTGTTCTGTCTTCCTGTAGTGAGCTCTTAAAGCTCAGAATGGAGCTCATGTGTAGCGCAGGTGTGTAGACTCCAGTCAGGTGCATGAACACTCCAACAGTGAAACTCTCTTCTCTCTCCCTCTTTACACCTCTCTGCCTCTCCTCTTCTTCCAGTATGACTCAATCTGTCTGATTTCTATCAGGTCTCTGGTTCCCCCCTCCTGCTCTTCCCTCTATGTCTTTCTCTCTCCTCCTCTGTTGTTCATTCACCTCTTTCTGCACCGGACTGTGAGAGCGCCCTGCTATGGCAGTTTTGTTGCAGGGCACTACTGACATGCATGAGTTGCTGCATTGCTATGAGTTCATCGATGGCTCCTCATCATCTAAAAAAAAATGTCTTGCGTGTGCGTGCAGTGCTTCCCCCCCCAGCAACGTGGCAATGCTGAACGCATGCTCCATCAACGCTGTGGCCAGGATTACCTAAAGAACCTCCTCAAGCTAATTCTACATTATTTTAATCATCTCTGCTCATTCTGCACCTCATACTGTCGAGTAATGTGCTGAGGGATTTGAATGAAGCCATATCTGTCTGGAGTATCTCTTTGTTTCGAGTGCTGAGTTAATCTCATTCTTTTGCAAAAATCACATTATCGTTATACAGGTTCTGCCTAACCACCACCACTGTGATCGATGTTTCTAATTTACTTTTGCACCTGGACTTTGTCTGTGTACAAATGCTCGCTGAACACTACTGATATCCTGTTATTTACTGTTAATGACATTGAATTGCCAGACGATAACTGTGTATGAGTGTGGATTTGTGTGAGCGACAATCAAATTATTTTATTATGCTCAACCGTCTCAAGCATTTTCATTTCAGCCACGGGAAAAAAAAAAAAATCAAAATACTTGGTTCACATTAAATCATTGCCACCCAGAGGAGACAAACAGTCCACCATGAGTCAAGGCTCTGTAAGGATAGCAGCCGGCGCTTTTATCATGACATGACTTCACATCATTTGTTACGTCAGTCGAGTCGACTTCTCATTCACATCTCCTAAAGCTCAGCAGAGACATCTCAACCATACAGTCCATTTAATCCCGTCAGTAATGACCATCACACCGGGGGAGTGATAAAGTTGTGTGCCAGTCTTACATGTTACTAAGTTATTAAGTAAGTTTATGTTGTTCGTCAGCCTGACATGCAAGCCCTACATAGAGAATGTAAAGCTGTAAACCTGTTGTGTGGCAGTCCTTTAAAGTGTTTAGATAATGTTTGATGTGTGTACATAGACAGTGATACATGAATGTGTGTCTTTGTCATAGTGAAACGATAAGACAGTTTTGTCCCGTCAATGAGACGAGTAGTGACTCTGTTCTGTCTACGTCTTGACTGAGACTTTTCAAATGTAATGTTTACATGTTTGGCCCAATGTGTGTGTGAGACCAGCGGTCTCTGTGCAAGTCATTAATACAGGTCTTTGATTTTAAAGCCAACGGAGACTCCTCAGGTGGATGAGCTGGGGGTAAGATGCTCCACCCCCCCTCCTCTTTAGGGCTATGTTTAGATCTGCATTTCTTTGTTTGGTATTTTTTCTTCATCTCCTATGATCTACTGCTTATTTCTATTTGATTTATTTCCTCATGGTAAGGTTTCCATTTCTGTATTTTTTTTCCTCATTTGTTTTGTTTGTTCATTTCCACAAAAAAAAAAAGAAAAATTTGCTTCATAATCCTAAATGTTATTTCTAAGGAGAGTGTGTCACTCAAACGTGATGCTGTGTGTCCTGTTAGGTGGGAGCGGTTTAAGGCCGCTCCCCACGTTTGTACTGTTGACACAGCTACATGGTCTCTGCCATCATTCTTGCGTGGGGTAGTGACCTATGGATGACCCCTGGGATCAGGTCACCCAGCTCTGACCTGTGAACCTCCTGGCCGACCCGCTCGGGTTGGCCCCACTGTGACTCCGCATGCAGTGACTCTGGACTGAGGGTGCCATGCTTGTGCAGATGTGTCCTGTCAAGTATGGCAAGGTTTTCTCCAGCATGCTTGCCTCCTTGCTTCCTCCCCTGTAGGTCTGTACAGTGACAGGGCTCCTGACAGTGCTTTGGACGCAGACTAAGAGAAACATATCAGCTGCAGCTACACTGTTTTACAGACTCTGCTCCATTGGGTTTCGACCAGAAATTGCCTAAAATCTACAGGCTTGTATATGCTGTAGTAAAACCTGCACTTTGAACATCTAAAAGATGTCACCGCTACATCAGAAAACTAATCCATGCTCAAATTCAGTGCTCTAAACATGCGGATGTAAAGATGCAGTGCTGCTGTCTCAGCCCATATGTATCTGGCTCTGGGGTCTCACTTCAGACCTCATCATCCCGTAAAGCACAGCCAGATGCTCTGTGTTCACTACGTACATCATTACCCTCCTGTCCTCTGACTCTGCACTGATTCTCCACAGAACACGGAGGACAGCGCTCGCATCTCCATCACCTTCTTCCGTCTGTTTCGAGTCATGCGGCTGGTCAAGCTCCTCAGCAGAGGGGAGGGCATTCGCACCCTGCTTTGGACTTTCATCAAATCCTTTCAGGTGAGGCGTAGTAAAGTCAGTCAGTCAGTGACTGTTGGACATTTTAAAGATATAATATGTTAGATGTTGTAGAGTTTTGCAGAGAAATCCAGTCTGTGAATGCGACTGTCGTAATGTTGGAGTCTCCTCAGACAGATTTTCATCAGCAATGGTGGTTTTTTAGTGGTGTTTACCACCATCGAAGCAAGTTTGACTACTTGATCATGTTTGTTTATTTGTGTTACTTGCCATAGTGTTTATTTGCCCCCAGCCAGATTACTTTACCATACATTAGCCGAAAGCTAGCGGGCAACAACACGCAAAAGGGTGAGTGTATCTGCTGCGTATTTGCATTTACGCCTCACACGCCCCTCGGTAACGTTGTCTTCATGGAGTACACTTCCCTCCGGCTCCAGTTTGCAGTCGCATAACAGCACATAAACACCCGACCATGGAGGTCACCTGTGCAAATGGGAATGAAGATAAATCCACTTTTTAATCCCAAAAATTAAAAATTAATCTCTGAGCTTCCCTCCCGTCACTAAACAGGTCTGAATCAGAGCAGCAGTGACTCAGAGTGTTTATGCCTCCAGAAGATCTGGCTCTACATCCTCCTCAGAGGGAACACTCTGAAAATGTCCCTCGCGGCAGAAAGTACATATTGTGCAAAGTCGCTCATGTTTATCTACTTTCTTTCCTCTCTTTTGCCCGAAGGCTCTGCCATATGTTGCTCTCCTGATAGCCATGCTGTTCTTCATCTACGCTGTCATCGGCATGCAGGTTGGTAACTACATGTGACAGAAAATATTTTTCCTCTGTTTTTGTAAGGCTGCAGTTAACTTCATGTGTGTAATACTTGTGCTTCAGGTGTTTGGAAAGGTGGCTATGGTGGACGGGACGCACATCAACAGAAACAACAACTTCCAGACCTTCCCTCAGGCTGTGCTCCTTCTCTTCAGGTGTGTAGGATTTAGGGAAATTATACTTTTTGCGGGAAAACATCAGACACACATTCCATGCAGACTATTCGTATGTATGTCTCAATACATACTGGAGGGGATCTTTAAGTTTTTGTGGGTTACCTTTCGAGTGATTTATTTGTGTCTATCTTGCTCGTCTGTTTCCCAGATGTGCCACCGGAGAGGCGTGGCAGGAGATCATGTTAGCCTGCATGCCGGGGAAGCTGTGTGACCCGGAGTCCGACTACAACCCCGGCGAAGAGATGACGTGTGGCAGTGGATTTGCAATAGTTTACTTCATCACCTTCTACATGCTCTGCGCCTTCTTGGTACACACAAACATGAAACAGTGTTTGGCTTAATACTAATTATTTAGCTCTACATATTTGGTCATGCACCACCAAGGCAACACTACAGATATTCGGAAAACAAAATAGTTTCCAATAATTAGAGGACTAAACAAAGTGGCAGTGCGAAATTTTGAAAAATTACAATACACAATAACATGCTCAATAATAATCTGTAATCAGTGTGAATGTGAGAGCAACAAGCAAGACTCATCATCCTTTGCAGAAAAGTACAGCGTGGTCACCACTCATGCCAAAAAAATGATCTAGTCTGTAACGCTCATGGAAAAGCACATAACAATGACCTTTTGTTACAATTCACAGCTCTTTCTGAAGTGGCTGATAGCCAGCTTTTATACTTTCTATCTGCTGTTGCCATACTTGCCAACCTTGAGACCTCAAAGAAGGAATTAAAGTCGCTTTCCTTTAAAATTATACAAAAGAAATGGGAATTCTTCTCTCCGGGGTGTCTGAAGTTTGTACAAATATTCTTTCTCCTCTTCATTTCTTTGTCAGTCTCTCACTGACTGAGGAGGACAAGGCGCAACATTACAGCAGACTACAGGCTGTACAGTGCCAGAAACTGATGAGAACTTATGATAACTAAAAAGGCAAAAAGTGTGAAATTTGTTCTTAAATCGGGAGAAATACGGGAGAATTGTGACCCCAGCTAGCAAACTGGGAGAGGGCAATAAAGTCTCCTGGGATAATCTGAAGTGTTGACAAGTATGGCTACAGTTCAAAAACTACAAATGTTCCGTGTCTAGTGATTGTGCTTAATAAGATGAGACTAAGCAAATGTATGTAAGACAGCTTTCTTGTGCCCGGCTAGATTATCAATCTGTTTGTGGCCGTCATCATGGACAACTTTGACTATCTGACACGTGATTGGTCCATTCTTGGTCCACACCACCTCGATGAATTCAAGAGAATTTGGTCAGAGTACGACCCAGAGGCAAAGTATGTGCTGTATTATCTCCAGTATCCAAAAGAATTACATTTTTTGTCTTTCACTTAGTCATAGCGTCTTACGTCTGTTTTTTCATCTTTTCTTCGTACAGGGGCAGAATTAAACATCTGGATGTTGTGACACTCCTTCGTCGTATCCAGCCTCCTCTGGGCTTCGGCAAACTGTGTCCTCACAGAGTCGCTTGCAAGGTCTCTGCTCCTCCCTTCTTTTGTTATCTAATTTTCAAAATGCACAATATTGATCATTAAGCCGACCTGTTCTACCATGTTAAAGGCCTCTATCTGCTCTCCTCTCTCAGAGGCTGGTAGCCATGAACATGCCTCTGAACAGTGACGGCACAGTCATGTTTAACGCCACTTTGTTTGCACTGGTGCGCACCGCCCTGAAGATCAAAACAGAAGGTACGAGCTTCACTAAAAAATACTGATGCATTCACTGAACATTCTCCGTTACCTGTAATTACGAGCTCGCCTGGATTTAAAATGGCTGTGAACTGGAGTGCTGGTTTCTCAGGGACGTTTGTGTCCCTGTGGTGCAGGTAATCTAGAGCAGGCCAACGAAGAGCTGAGAGCCGTCATCAAGAAAATCTGGAAGAGAACCAGCATGAAGCTGCTGGATCAAGTGGTGCCCCCTGCTGGTGGTTAGTGGAACCGACCTGTGTCTTTCAATGAAATTACATTTAGTCCTTCTGTTACAGTTTGACACACACACCACGCTAGAGCAGCTTAAATCGCACACACACCATATGCTGCCCACATGCTGTTTGCATAAAATTACAGGAAGCTCCTTCATAACTATATCCTTAAATAAAAACTCACACACACACACACATTCTCACTCAGAGGTAAAGCTGTATCATGCTGTTTCTGCTCTGCTCATGTTCTCCTGGTTGCCCCCTCAGCAGTGTGTCTCTTTATCCATGTGTGTGTTTGATCCGGCCCTGGATGCTGATGGAGGCCACCGACTGTCCGCTGGGCTTTGGGCTTGCATGGCCGTATAGACCACAGTGCAAGAGCATGCTCTCTGTCTTTCTCACTAATCTCTCTGTCTCTCTCCTTCTTTACCTGCCTCTCCCCTCTCTGACTCTCTCGTTTGTCTCTTTTCTCACCGCTTGAGCTTCGACAGCTTATTCTTCTCACACTCTTATATCTCTGTATCCAAATCTCTGAAGCACTTCAGAATATTCTGAAGCAGTTCTGTTTTAGGGTGGTGGCATGGAACTAGTGTTGCCTCTCTCTCCGATCTCTGTCCCCAGCGTGCTTGTTCAAAGTGATTCAGACCCCTGCTTCAGAATGATTCTCACACAAACACTCTAATCAAATGGGCCAAAGATTATGAAGAACATTTCCTTAAAAAGCGCAATATTCCCAGGCTAGCACACATCATATAAAACAAAGGCATACATGAGCACAAAGGTGAATTAATGCAAACATACTGACATGTTTGATGCATACTGTAGATCTGCTTGCTTGCATGTGCTAAAGTAGTAAATTAAATGGCATTCTCAGACATTTTCCAAAATAGTTTGGTTCATACACTTAAAATAAATTCTCAAAGATTAATGTTTGTTTAGGATTAATGTTATCTAAAATATTGCAGCTAACTGAAAAGTAGCATTATTTTCTAATCGTACTGTGTGTTTATTCTATTTGACCTGAATTCTGCTCATCTGTCCTCTCCATCAGTAGTCCAACATTACAGTAGAAGTAGTCATTTTTCATACAAACATACATATAAAGTAAAAGATCTAACTTTTCATGCACAATAACAACACAAGGAGTTTGATCTTCTGTTCTTTTTGAAACACAGCGAAGGATATCAGGTGGTGCACACCGAGGTACAGTATATACACCATCAAGATGGATGTATATAATTTGGATTTAAATCTTTTGGGGTTGATTGGGGTTGAAGAGTGCCTCACATGTCTGCAGTCCAAAGGTGATGGACCTGCATTTTTTTGAAGGAGGATGGACGAGGGAGGAGAAGAGTCTCTCCTTCTCTCTCCCACGGTGCTGTGTGTAGTGACCTGCTGACACAGGAAGCATTTGTGTGGTCTGTTCACTCAGATGATGAGGTAACCGTGGGGAAGTTCTATGCCACCTTCCTGATACAGGACTACTTTAGGAAATTCAAGAAACGTAAAGAGGAAGGCCTGGTGGGTGCTCACCCCTCCCAGAACAACACGGCGATCGCTTTGCAGGTGAGTCTCACGGTGTCTGTGTGTTTCTTACTGAGAGAGAGGAGAGCTTGACACTGTGTGGAAATATATGAGCGTTGTTATTTTGTTTTTGTCTTTGTGCATTTCATTCAAATATCATCAAGTGTGCTAATGTTATGGTTTATGATCCAGCAGGTTGTTCATGATCTTGGTGTACAGTATGAATCTGTGATTTATATGTTTCCAGTGTGAACTTGTTATTCGTGTCTCTGCGTCTTTGAATATCATCAATGTTGATGTTAAGCGTGTGTCATCGTCTCCAGCCATCACTTCATGTGTTTTCTGTGCATCACAGTTCACTCATCCATTCATGAAATTCACATGCAAAGCTTGTTGCCATTTCTGTTACCTTATTATGTACGATATATGGCTACAACATATCACCATATATCTTTATCCAACAGTAAACAGCTTTTCGGTTCATTTATAATGACATTTTTGTGTACGTTATGCTAATTTGGTTAAGTACACCTACAAAACAGAGGAAAGGATGAAAAAACAGTTGTTTACAGCATACACTGCAGCATATGTGAGACAAGCACAGCTGGATGCCACACAAGACATTTCAGCTAAGTAATCCTCACAGCTGGTTGCTTTCAGGAGAGCACATCTGTCTGTCTGTGTGTTCTCATCTCTCACAGTCCGTCAGTACTGTAAATGTCAGTATCCCAGCACAGGTGTGTGTATGCCCAGTATGTGTGGTGGTTGTGACTGTATGATGTCAGATTTTTCCTGCTGTGAGTTGTAAGATGAAGTTCCCCCCGCTGTAGCATTTAGCCCTCTTATTGTCATGGTTACAGGCCGGCCTTCGCACGCTGCATGATATTGGGCCCGAAATTCGCCGAGCGATATCATGTGATCTGCAGGATGACGAGCTAGTAGACTTTATTCCTGAGGAAGACGAGGAAATTTATAGGGTAACTGATTTAATTTTACATGACAGGAGGAATGTTACATTTGAATATTGTGCTTGTTAAGTTACTTAATGTTAATCAGCTAAATATGTAGTAGATGTTCTGTCTTTATTTTGCTACAATATGTAGCTTTTTGTTCATTTTGGCTTCCTTTGTTTTTCCTTCATTTCAATTCCAACAAACTACAAACAATGCATTCATTTTGCTCACTTCATGCGCCATGAAACCAGCTTCTGAACTTAATTTTGCTCATACAGTTTCTGAAAAGAAAACCAGACTTAACATCAATAGCACATTTGTTCTGCTGCTTTGTACGAAGTCGAAGCCCTGGTGGTTTTACTTTGAGCGTTCCTTCGCAGCGTAATGGCGGACTCTTCGGGAACCATCTCATGAACGGTGGTCATCGGCGATCCAACGGCCATCAGACCAACGCCACACAGCGACCTCTACAGGTGCAGCCTCCGCCTCACTACGCCCACATGGAGCAGCCGGTGGGACGTCTGTCTCGAGCCAATGCAATGTCCCACCCCAACCACCATCACCACCACCACCACCATCACCACCGCCACCACAACTCCTACGGCAAGTCTCCCAAATCCACCAACATCAACCTCAACAATGCCAACGTGTCCAGTCTGCCCAACGGAGGACACCACCGTTACTACGAACACGCACCTCCCAATGGCTACCCAGGTCATCGCAGCTCCTACTACGACTACGACAAGCCCCGGACACCCCAGGGTCAAAGGTATCCACACAATGAGCGTCAGCCTTTTTTTCCTACCCAGAAATGGTTCAAATAATCGATGTAGAATGAGATCTCTGAGCACATTTTTGTTGATGGTCTTCTTGTTCCCAACCTTGCCAAATGTAGAAATTAAAGTCCCATCGCATCAAGATATTTCCCAAGTAGCCACGATGCTGTAGCTGTAACACTGAAGGCAAAACAGATCACTGACACTGACAACTGACACTACGAACACTAGATAAGCCTGTTGTTGTCACCTTTTCTCTTGCTGGGATTTAGTTGTTTTAATGCCAGGGTTCACAAGTTCCCTCCAAAACTATTAGGAGTTAGGAGATAACCTAAAATACTTAATACTTACTCAAAAAATACTGTAGGTGATAGAATAAAAATAATTCATATAGATTTGATAACATATGACAGTACGTTTAGGAGTTTCAGAGTTTATAGATTATGGATTCCCCTTTAATTGTTTGGCCGTAACTTCAGCAGGAAGATAACAAAAAAAAGCAACTGCAGAAGTTTTAAAATGTATTTCTTGTTACTCTGCTCAGCCTGTATGACAGCACATAACTGAAGAAATTTTAATAACACTGGTATTACTTTCTATGCCTCGAGTGCTTGCTGTAATGAAAAGACCTGTGCACATTATCTGTTGCATAAGTATGTTTGTTCCACAGGCAGGACCCAGCTTCTTATCAAACCTTCCCGTTTCACAAACCTTTATTGTAAACCCTTCACTTCATAATGGATCACCAGCCTACTTTCATACTGACAGTTAATTTCATAAGTGACCAGAAGAACACTTATCTCCTGGATTCTCATGCTCTGTTCAGTCAGCCCGCTCCAGTGTTGGTATCCAGTTTTTCTTTAGCACCCAATACGTTAGGGGGACAATTTCATTGCTGCCACTTTACGAAAGAGAAACGGTTTTTAGTTTGCTTCTTATCAGAAAAAGAGAAAATGGAATTGTCAACCAACACTGGAGTCGACGTCCGCCATCACACTCTGTCCTCCTCATACATATATATGAGAATGCTGTATATGATTCATATACTGTATGATATATATGTGTCACGCTCTCTCCGCCCTTTTCTCTGTGTTCTCTCCTCCCTTCTCCTTCCTAACCGAAATGCTTTCTCTCAACCCATCCCTCTGCTTTCTTGGACAGAAGGCGCTACTATGAGACCTATGTTAGGTATGTTTTTCTAGGTTTGGCTCCAGCAGTATGTCTCCACAGCAAAAGCAGGACTTTATCTTTATGTTTATTTGTTTCATTTTGACTTGATTTTGGATCAGTGAATGGTTGCATCCTTGCTAAGTCAGTGTTATGTGCTATATGCTGGCCAGCCATTTGTCAGGTTACCAGCTGCTTCTGTTATGATGCAGTTGTGTCAATGCTTTAAAGTGAAAGGAGAAATAATGTGAATGTTAGTGGCCAGCATATCGCTGAGAGCAGCCCTGCTTTATGCATGTGTCAAAGTGACGTGCTTGCTTTGAAGAAGGACCCAGATGCTCGAAAACAAGGAAGTGTATGAGAATGTTTATCAAAGTCTCACTGCTAGTCACCATCATAGTTTTACACTTAATTCACCTCATGATCCTTAACCATCAGTGTTTTAATTAATGTAGTGAAGGACCTCAAAGTGGATGGGATGTTTAGATGACAGAGTGATGCTCTTCAACCTTAAACTTGCTGCCTGCTGTCTTGGTCTGGCTGTGGTTAATATTTATAAGGGTGGTCAGTTGCATCGCTGACCCCTGGAGGCTTGCGTCTGCATGGCAGTGCATGGCCCTATTCCAGTAACCCGTCTGAACAGCAGCGTGTGCACGCTCTGACCCCTGTGCTCTCACCTCTCGTCAGGTCCCGAGGCGTGGATGGACGCCACCCCACCATCCGCAGGGAGGAGGAGTTTGATGAAGACCGCTTCTCCGGGGAGTATTACAGCGGAGAGGAGTTTTATGAAGATGACAGCATGCTGTCAGGGGACAGGTAGGAGTCTGTCAGACTGCCTGCTGAGTTCATGTAGAGATCGTTTGTGCCACTTTAGCCTGCTTAGATCATAAAACATAGATAAACAAAGATGTTTTTGTGTATTGTTGACAGGTATCAGAACAGTGACACAGAGTATGAGACTCCCAAAGGTTACCATCACCCTGACAGTTACTATGACGATGACGAGCAGCCTCTCTACCGAGACTCTCATAGGTCGCCAAAGAGACGGCTGCTTCCTGCCACACCTCAAGGTAACTACATCCTGCAGCATGAGTTACATGTGAATTGTTCATTTGTCAACACAGATATTTCTGATTATTATTCCATTATTATAGGTTTTTCTGTAATTTATGTTTAAATACGCAAATGAGACATTATCTAGTTAAAATAAGCTAATTTGCAGAAATTTCCACAACAGAAATCTGAACACTGGATGAGCCAGGTTCAAAATTCTTATTTCCTTTTGTTGACATATAAGGGTCAAAAGTTCTGACTGAACAGTGGATATCTCTTTTTATTACTCCATAAATACATACATACCAGCCATAAAAAATCATTTTCGTCATGGTTTTATCAAAAAAATGTATACAAATCGGGCTACGATAAATATATGAACAACCCCCTCTGTAACTACTACTATACTACTACTCACTACTATAGATAGTTATAAAACAGTAAAGTTTTCTGTATGTAAGTGCTACTGAAGTAGAGATTTTCTGCCTCAGAATATGAGAAAAACAAACATTTTGAGAAAACAAACTTTAAAGATGTGTATTGTGACAAAAAAAAATGTTGAAAGTGGTAAACATTTGAACTATTCCTTTAAAAGCTTTCTGATATTTAAGATTAGATGAAATATGCAAGTGGTGCTATCTAATTAAATATGCACACACATTTATAAACATCCAGAACAGATATCTGAACTAAAAAAAACACCTAAATGTGTATTTCTGATGTTTTCTAGTCTGAAAGACGACCTGTTATGGAAGCAAAATAGCCAAAATCTCAACTTGTAGTTGGATTCAAAATATCTTTTCCAATGGAGTCCTGGCCACAAAAGCAGCATAAAAAGTGACATCAAGACAATGATTTTACCAGTGTTCAGTAACAAGACACATTCAGTGGTCAAATAGTCAAATAGTGTTTTTTTTATCTTCCATACTTATCAAATAATCAAGTTTGAGGTTTCTCTGCAGCTCACACCAAGATGAAGGTGCAAAAGCTTTAAAAACACTTTGACCAAAGACGTTGTGGGTTCGAGAAATGACATAGAATCATCGAATCAGTGACAAAGTAGTAGTGCAGCATGGTACACTGAATCCTACATTATCAAAGAAGGTGAATTTGCATGAGTATATAAAATATCACCACATACAATTGATGAATAAAATGTTCCTTGATATATATTTTTCCCTGCCCCAAAAGAAAAACAGCATTTGTTTCTAGGATAGAAACCAAACTTCATCCTGAGCTCGAGGTGATTTCTAAAAGACAGATTTTCTTCAAGGGAAAAAACCCAAATTGAGACTCGTATTATCACCTTATCATTTAAAGTAACATTCTGGTTGGTGCGAGTGCATTTTAAAAACAACAGGCTGTAGGCTAGCTATAAACAAACACTAGACCATGCAGCTAAGGGTAAAATAAGTCACCAGTACTGAATGTACTTGTACCAAAACATTTAACACTCACTGTATGATTCACCCACTCATCCAGTTTCTCATCCTTCGAGCTGTTTTTGCAACGTTGCATGCTATCAAAGTTTCCTGCATGAGGTCACTCACTGGTCCCCTCCTGACTCGTTCAGGTAACAGGAGACCATCCTTCAACTTTGAGTGTCTGCGCAGACAAAGTAGCCAGGACGAGCTTCCACATCAGCGCACCGCTCTACCACTGCACCTTATGCAGCACCAGGTAACACAAGCACATGTCTCACCTGTACTGTTTGCTCACTTAGATTGTTTTAAACACTCTTTGGATCTATTTTATCACTTTCCTCTCTCTCTAAATTGAAAAAGTCTTTTCCGATTTCCATGTGTGCACACATCCTCCCTGAGTAGCAGGCAGTAGTTGTTAGTCACAGAGTAGTACAAGAAAAATGCGGCCGAGTATAATGTTTGTGTCTCTCCTGACTCATCAGGTTATGGCTGTAGCAGGCCTGGACTCCAGCAGAGCCCACCGCCTCTCCCCGACCCGCTCTACCCGCTCCTGGGCCACTCCCCCTGCCACCCCGGCCAGTAAAGACCAGTCACCGTACTACACCCCTCTCATCCGTGTGGACCACCCACATAGGGGGAGTGCTGCTAGCAGCCAAGTGTCGGTGCGTAAGAGCTCCTGGTACACGGACGACCCCGAGTTCTCCCAGAGGACATACTCGCCGGTCCACCTGCAGGTGCCACCTGAGTACCACAACCAGTACCACCAGAAGAGAGGCAGCGCCACCAGCCTTGTGGAAGCGGTGAGTTTGAGGCTTGGCTTGATCCCACAGGCACATTTTTAGATTAATGCTACAGAAAAGTGAAAGCAAGAAAAGTAAAACAAGATAAGTAACACATATTTCCTCTGTCGAGCAGGTTTTGATATCAGAAGGACTTGGGAGATACGCCAAGGACCCCAAGTTCGTCGCAGCCACAAAGCACGAGATAGCAGATGCGTGTGAGATGACAATAGATGAGATGGAGAGCGCAGCCAGCCACCTGCTGAATGGAGGGATAACCCCGGCCATCAACGGGGTCAACGTGTTCCCCATTCTGACTCCTAGGGACTATGAACTGCAGGACACGGCAGCCAGCTACAGTGACGAGGAGCCAGAGACAGAACCGAGAGCTCCCTATGAGGAGGACCTGGCAGATGAGATGATCTGCATCACAACTTTATAGCAGTGGCTGGAGAAATCTGCAAACTAGAAACCTTGACAGACTAAATACGTGAAAATTTAAAAAAAAAAGAAATGCATCTGTTGGCTCTGACCAAAAGAAGTGCCTTTTACATTGAAGAGAAAAGGCATATAGACGAGAGACACATTAGTCCTGTTCATTTAATTGTTCTCCACCTGCCAGCAAAGGAAGTCACAGCAAAGAGCCAGACACCATTCCTGCTGAGCACAGAGGGACTGACTGCACCCTCCTGTCAGAGGAGGTGACACACAGGTTCAGCCTGCAGCCAATCAGAGATGAGGACATTGATGCCAGTGAAAGATGGACCAAGTGGCAAAGGTGTGAGATACTCTCTCGGGCGGGTCTCTAAGGGTGATGACAATCAGATGTACGATGTCATTACCTCGGTCACTTTATTAAGGTTTGGCATATCATGCAAGATTTCAATGCAAGCAAAGAAAGGCATATCTCCTCCCATAGTCGTTAGTCTAACTTGATCCCTTTGTTGTTTGAACAGACCGTTAAATGATCGATACAGCTGAGTCAAAAAGTGAAGAGCACCTGTAGAGTTGTACCAGATTATGCAGGAACTAGCTGTCCTACTTATAGCATCATTCAACTTGAGATATGTTCTTTTGAAGCGACAAAAGCATTTGTGATAAATGCACTAGCAGGCAGGTTATTTTAAACTTTTAGAATAGCCTGATTAATATTTCATAGTTGATATGCTGTAAATTGTATTATATAACAAAAGAAACTTTGTAAAGAGATATTCTATATTTTGTAATTATGTATCATTTAAAAGATCAGCAATATGGACCCTTGTGACTCCTGTTATTCTATAAAAGCAGACTTGCATTATTTTATTAGATACAAGATTCTGATATTCATTTGCCTTTTATTTTTTTTGCTAATATGCACCCTTTATTTTGCCTATAAAAACAGCATTTTTAAGAGGTTCTGCTTGTGTGACAACACTACTGCACAAGATATGCAAATGGCTTTGATTTCTTAGCATAGAGGTACATGTGTTACTTCATTCTACCAACACCAGTTGCATAAGGTTAAGCCCCCTTTAAAGGAGCATTTTTAGAAGGCGAGCCTCCAGGATCCAGTGCTGAAATTTTATACAGATGTGATAAACATTTGTTTGCATATTTTGTGCAGGGCATGCACAAGAATTTAAAATGCATAGTGCATTAACAATGCTGCTTTTTTAGTTGGTTTCAGAGTCAAACCTAGGTTTCGTCAGCCCCTACTGAAATGCCTTTTTGCTGCTGAAAGGAAGAAAAACTGATAGCTGGTGATAACAGGGATAAATTCATACTTCTCATAGCTTGTGCTGGGATTTTCCATGACATACTCTTCGTTGATCATGGTGTAATTCCATTAAACCTTTGTACTGAATCTTGGCAATCACATCTCAGCCTTCATGTAGTGTGTGTGAGGCCTCGGAGCCTGTGGTGGCAGGAGACACACGCACACATCCAAAGGTCAGAAACGGTCCAACGTGTGTTGTAGGTTTAAGGACAGAGGGTGTCCTGGTGTCAGGATGCTGGAGAGAGGCTAAGCAATACTAACCCCCCGCCCCTTTCTCTCTCAGCCTGCCTGGTTCCTGCATACAGTATACCTCGTTAGGCAACGGTGACAACATATCATTGTCTCAACTTACCTGTCTGTCACAGTGTCCCACAGTGAAGTCTTTGAGAGGGATTAGGTAGGATTGAACCTGGACGTCGTGTGTTTCCCCTTAATCATATTTATTAATGAGATGAGGAGGGAAAAACTAATGGATGCATAAAAAGGAACAAGTGAAGCCCAAAGGTTTGAACAACAAAATATCTTTTGATCAATTATCAAGTACGGACACTGGATTCGATAAACTGAGGTGGGCTTTTTCAGGCGTTACCATGGAGAATTAGCACCAAGGATGTTTAGGGTTAATGTGATCTGTTGTTCATGAGTGTTTGATTTGTAGGCGAGTGCGTCCTGTACTCTAATTCAACCGAATACTGTCATGAAAATGTAGGTTTTCCATTTTGTGTGCACATTGAAAGGGCTCTTTGAATTGTTTGTGAGTATAAAAAAAATGTGTTCTAGTCCTTTTGTTGATGACTGTCATATAAAAGGACCAATGCACATAACAGGCACATTGTACTATTCGTAGCAATTACAGTACTGATGAACTGAAGATATGCATTATTTTGTAAACACTTTTAAAAGTTGTGTTAAACTAAAGATGAAAAAGAACTTACTTTTACCTCATGTCAGGGATTCCTGAGAAAAGAAAATAAAGATTTGGTTCAGTCTATACCAATGGTATTTAAATATTAGCACATAGCTGTTTGTCTTTGCACAAGTAACTGTATAGTGCTTTTGTTTCTCCTTTTTCTAAACAGATTTGTGTATTAAGGTGAGACAATTTTGTACTTTTTGTGACTGTGTGTATGGTTTAGTGGAATCTATATTTGTCATTTACACCTCACCTTACAATGCTGGGAATGAAAGAGTATTAAAAAATATTTTCAAGGTGCACTGTTTCTCTGTTTGCGGGTAGGGGGGAAAAAATGAAACGCTGAAGTACCAGTTTACAGAGAAACACATATTGATTTGAACGTTTCTATTAGTTTTCTTCATATTGTTATGATTCTAATTACTATTACAAATATTAATGTTCTGAAAGCTGTATTAAAATAGAAGATAATGTAAAATATGTACAAAAGTATGGAAAGACCCATGGTAATGTTCTCTACTTGAAAGTCTTGATATTTGCTCCTTAATGTTTTTATTCAGTAAACATCATTTCTCTTAGTAGCAAATGCTTTACTATAACCTTCTAGGTTTTGTATCAATACATTTTTTTGTATTTTTCATTTTATTTTGGCCTTGACTTTATTTGAATCGATACTGATATTTTATTTTCTATTGATCATCATTGAATAAACTTATGCTGAATTACTGTTTCTCATTTATTTGTATTCTGTTTTCAGCACCGTGTCTTCGCCCACAACATTAAAACATCTCACAAACATTCAAACATCGCAGTCATAGTTTCACAGATGGTGACAAAAAGGATGTGTACACTGAACCATCAGGCAAAAAGCTTTTTAATGGATTGTTGCAGGTGTGTGTGTGTGTGTGTGTACATTTCAGGAAGGCATCACTTTGTTTGATGCCTCCGTGGTCGTCACCATGTCTGATTCTTCGTCCTCCAGCAGGGGCTCTCTCCCACACAGCAGGAACGGCACTGCGTATTTACGGAACTGCAGAAAACACAATGAGCCGGAGCGTGAAACATTCAGCCAACACAAAGTATTGTTTGAGGTGTATTAACAAACATTCAGACATCATTCTCAGCTGGTACAAGATGTATTATTCTGCATACAAACATTCAAATCATATAAATTACATACGCTATGTAATAAAGTAATAAAAAGAAAACCAATGATCAACAATAACTTTGTTTATAACACCCATCAAAAATAAATAGTATTTTATAATTGATAGTTATTTCACTGTTAACAAACAGATGCTTTATAATACATACATTTAGCAATTGCTAAGGTTTATAAACATCTATTGCAGCTTTTTAACGGCAATCTAAATGTTTACAGATGAACTGCACATTATTTATTAACCATTTACAAAGAATTTAAAACATCAGTTGCAATTTTACAATAGCACTTGGTTGATAAATGGTTTATAAAGCATTTCATTGTTTGTCAACAGTGAAATAACTATTCATTAAATTTTAATTAACTATAAAAATACCATTTATTGATGAGTGTAATTATAAAGTGATTTTATAATCTTAAAAGATATTGCAGATTGAGACCAATAACTTAAAAATGGTAACGCTTTTCTTTAACATCCTTTATTTAGCATTTATAAGCAGTTAGTGAACATTTAATATATGATTTATAACACACTATAATATCATTCTGAGCAGAAATTTTTATACGTCTGGAGAAGTTGTAATTGGTGACAAATACTGTACATTAATAACAACATGCCCTTAAAACTGCTTACAACTACATTTGTGGTAAATAATTTAATAAATGTTGATGTAAGACTTATAAATGCCCTTTCAGCTGCTCACAATGACATTATCGTGTTATAAATTCCTGATTAAATGTTTATGTAGTGCTTAAATGCTTAAGGCAGTTCAAGTAAAGCGTTCAGGGGACTCAAACTACTTTTTATTATACAGTAATGTACATAGTCTTTGTTTTTCGTTAGTCTTAGAAAAATGTGAATAAAAAATTGTAATATTTACAATAAAGAGTAAATAAGAGTTATTCTTACGTTTAAATGTGGTTAGTGTAATTAGTTTACCCCCAATTATAACAGTACTGCTAACCCACATTCCTGTACAGACTTTATCTTTTCTAAAACGTCTTTCAATACCACAAGATGGTGCCGACGTCCCAAAACAGCTCAGTATTTTAAAGCTGATACTCACCAAGCTGAGCTCCCACAATGATTTCATCTCATCTGACTGAATTCAGATATTATCTGCGTGTGGTGTCACAGTACCTGTTTGTTAAGGTAGATGTAGATAATGGGATTGTACACAGTGCTGCTCTTGGCCAGGTAAACTGGCACTGTGCCCACCAGCGGGTGAATCTCCACATCAGGGTCATAGACCATCAGCATGGCCAGGCTGGCGTAAGGCATCCAACTGATCAGAAAAGTCAGGACCATCAGGACCACCATGGACGCCACCTTCATCTCTCCTTTAGCTACTGCACCACCTTCCACACAGGCCATCTTTGTCACCTGGAGCACAGAATATAAATAGTTAAGAGGTCCATAGGCCTCCTCGTGCCATATTTTGTTTTCTTTTTAACCTTATATAACCAGAAATATTCCCATTGAGATTCAAAATCTCTTTTACAAGGGAGCCCGTGTAAACAAGCAAGAAAACAGACTTAAAACAACTGCATGTAACATCAAACAATAAATTAAGAGTGTTCAGTAACAGGATGTGTATTTAGTAGTCAATAGTAGCTCAAACCAAGACAAGGGTGCAAAAACTTAAAAAGCACTTTCACCAAAGACAGTACAGGACTGCAAAGTGTCAGGTCCTAACTGACAGGATGCCACTATCGCATGTCATGACCTTAATCTCTCCTTTTGTCTCTGGCCCTCTGCATACACAGTGTGCTGTGAACACAGCACAGGAAAAATGGAAACTTGCAATTTTGCCAAAAGCAAATACTGAACTATGTACACTGAAAATAAATACAAAGATATAAAAACAAACCTCCTACTCAAGTATCATTGAAATGTGCTTAAAGTCTAAAAAAAAAAAAAAAAAAAAGTACTCATATGATGCATCAAGTGAGCAGCATTTTACTGTTGTAAATGCCCACAGTGGAGTTGATGTTAAATATCCAGTTAGGTAGTTTAGTTGTGAGGTTCTGGTTCTGATCTTTTGTTCACATATTACACACTTTGTGACTTTTGTGTTTTTACTATTTTCTAAATCAGCCCAGTCGCCAGAATAAAATGATGGCAGTTCATGTTTCTGTAAACCGCTGATGCGTTCAAACTTGTATGACATGCCATATTGAAACATATCATATCACATTCACATTTGTAAGTGTGACATCACTGGACCTTGGGACAAGTTCCAGTCGTGTTTGTGGTGACAAAATACTGATATTTTTGACAGGAACTTGAGCCATCTGCGGCTGTGTTTGTGGTGACAAAACTGGGTTTTCTAACAAGACTTCTGGACATCTCCGGCCATGTTAAAACAGATATTTTAAGCCAAAACATGATGTTCTCCTAACCCTAACCAAGTGGGGTTTGTGCCTAAACCTAAACAGAGCATCAACACACTGTTGAGACAAGAGAAACATTTAAAACTGAACCAACCGTAATGTAAAGTTGCAACATAAAGAAACATAAAGTTTTAACTTATCTGTGGTTTTTGCAGAAACACACTTTGCCAACATTTATTCTGGCGATTGGGTGGTCAAATTTGAATGAATACAATTGATCTAACATTCTGTCACATGGTCCTTTCAAGTTGCAGCTTATTTACCTTGTTTCTTATGTTATATTAGGATTTAATTTAGTCATTTATTGTTACATCTCTCAGCTTAATTTTATTCTTTTTGCACCTTTGTCCTTTTGCCTTTCTTGCTTGGCCCCACTGTCAGGGGCAACATTGCTTTTTTTGTAGTCACAATTTCATCTGTAACAATTCACTGTATCTTATGAACTTAACAAATGTTTTTTTAGCGTGCAAAAAAAAAGTACAAGTGCCCCAGTAGTAGTTACAGTAGTAACTTTCCACCACTGCGTATGATGAAGCCAAATGTATGAATGCTCACCTGGTGCAACGTCCACATCAGCTTGGTGTAGGATGCTATGATAATGGCAAAGGGAGCAGCAAAGCACACTGCAAAGTAAGCCAGGATGTAGGAGACGTTATAAGGGTCTCGGCTGTGCCAGTCCGGTGCGCAGGACGTCCCGACACCCTCCAGCTCGTACCTACCCCATCCAAACAGGGGGGGTAAGTTCCATGTGAGGGACCACAGCCAGGATAAGGTGATACCTCCGAAGGCGTGCTGTTTTTGGAAGGTCATCTGCCCCAGCGGCTTACATATGACAAACATCCTCTCCACTGCGATCAGAGCGACCGTGCACAGAGAGGTGATGCCTTCAGGGAGAGCAGAGTCAGTGTCTACTTACTGAAAAATGTGAATGAATATCAGACTATACAGTGAGGAAATGTGTCATCCTATTAAAGTTTGTTATGAAACTAAATGAAAACGTCACATTTTACATAAGAAAAGATATTCATGTTGTACTATAATTGAGCAGTTATAAAACAACTGAATCCAATCTGTGCACCTCTTTTCACTCACCAAACAAGGACACTGCAAAGCCCTCCATCACACAGCCTGTTCTTCCCAGGGAGAAGTACCCCTGGGCGTTGTTGACCACAGACAGCACCCCTCCGGTCATGGCTGTGCCCAGGTCAGCCACAGCCATGTTCACCAGAGCATAGTTGAGCGGCTGCCTCAGCTGCTTGTGCATGAGGGACACAATGATCACTGTGGCGTTGAGTATGATGGCCGGACCGGTGAAAAGAGCCATGATGATGGAGAGGATGATGAAGCCGGTGCGTGACAGAGGGGGCTCCCCATGTGGGCCCAGGTAGGAGGAAGCATTTGGGTAAAAAACAGATGGCTGCATGGATGCAAAGCTTTAGAAAATGCTCAGGTTCCTTTCTTCTTGTCCTGGAGCTTCTGGACGATCAATATGTCGCTACCCAAGTGTGACAGCTGAGATTAGATGCCCCGAGTCTGAGGATAAGTCCTCCAGATCGGGGCTAAGAATAATTCCTCCAAATGATGATCCTTGATCCTTCACCTTTTGCTTGATTGTAAATGCACTTAAACAGGATGACTCCACAGTGCTTCTCCCCAGGATCAGTCCACTAAGCAAGTGTTAAAGACACAATAAACTCTGTGACCACTCCTACCTCCCAGAGGATAGAGGGACTGCTGGTTTAGCTTTCTGAGAACTACTCAGAGGATGTGTCATAACTTAAAGTAACTACAGTAAAGACTGATGACTGCTGATGATCTCTTCCTGGTTCTTTCTCCTATTTTCTATGTCTTTCTTTCCTTTATCCTCCTTCTTGCATTCCTTACACAAACCAGGTGTCAGTGGAAGTCTAAACAGGTAAATAGGTGTTGCCAACAAAATAAAAGTGACAATGTTGTTATTCCTTCTTGGAGCCAGTGAGGAGTGTTGCTGCTGGGTTGTGAACAAACTGCAGTTGAGACAAGGAATGGCTAACAGGTTGTGATATTTGGAGCACATTTGGAGAACACACTGGGTGATTTTAAAAATAAAATATTTTAAACACAAACAAGGAGAATAAATGACAAATTCAGTGATTTAAACCTGCTGTAAAGCATTATTTTTCTGAGCAAATATTCATTTCTTAATCAATGACATGACAAACGCAACTAGACAGGAAAAACTTAATTTGGCATTTATTATTTGAGATACTTGAATATACTTTGGTGCACACTTGATTGTATTTTATTAGTCTTAGCTTCACTTGTGGTCGACAAAAATGCTGCGAAAATGCCCTCTTGGATGACCCTATGATAAAACATGATAAAGTGTCCTCTATTGTGCCCTTCCAACAGACCATTGGCAATAAAGAATAAAGATATTTGTCCTCCAGTGACGGGGATGGAGATGGATTTTTTAGCATGTAAAACTACAGTTTGTTTGTTGGTCAGACTGTAAATGACACCTTGATTTTCCATGAGTTTTCCTTGAGTTTGTGTGAACACTCCATCATGCAGCTTAAAGGTATCTTTACACATTTTTATCGGATCTTGGGGCTTACAGAACTACATACCTTATTAAAGCTGATAATGTTTTGGTTTGGTCACCAAGCAGGGATTAAAATGGTACAAACATACATCAAACCCGGTATGCAGCTCGTACACCTGATTATATATATCGTTCAGCCCTCATCAACGTGGCAACATTGCAGTTATTGTTGCTGTTTACACGGCAACGTACACTTTTTATGTGACATAAATTAAAACTCCTGGTGAATCTCTGCAAAAGACTGAACATAATTCACTTAAAAACAATAACTTCAAGTATTTAATTACATGTAAATTTTCCATCTGATGTAAAGTGTCACATTTAATGCAAAGCTTTTTTATCATGTTGAGTCAATGTGTATAATTTAAATAACTAGACGTGTGATTTATTACAGGAGACAAAACAGCTAATTTGAAATGCATTACTTTTGTGTATAACACTTGAATAATAAACACTGACTCCACATAGTGGCGTAAAGACTTTGCATTAAATGTGACACTTTACATTGAACTCATAAAATTGCAATAAAATGTGATGGAAAATGTACATATGATTAAAACACTTCAAGTGTATGAACTTGCTGTGAGGTGTTTTGGTATGTTGTCTATCCCCTGCAGTGTTACAATTCAAACAAAATACATTTTCTGCACTGCATACGAATGAAAACCTTAGATAAGATTTGTCCTCAAATGTGTGTGAACAGCTTTCCCTTTCTATTTAGGGATGTCAAAATGTAGATGTCAGAGGTCAGCTTACGACAAGTAAGATCCCATAATGGTGAAGTAACTGGTTAAGCTTGTATGTACGTACACAGTGTAACATGCTGTCGGAGTCGGGATCACTGTGATGTGTGATGTGCTATTAATAAGTCTCTACCAAACATGTTATCAAACCCTGAGTCAGACTGATGCTGAGTAACACACGCGATAATAATTCTAAATAAAACAAATGGTGTGTAATGTATAAGACCTTTGAACAAACACATGGCACACTGAGGTGTGATATAATCTCTCTGCAGTCACAGTTCACTGGATGAGAGTAAATTGACTGTTGTAGGTGGTCCAAACAGACTTACTCCCTGGTGCTGAGGGCAGGAGGTGAGGTTAAGCTCCCAGACTTAACGTGACAACAAGTGCCCGCTGTTTCACCTTCTAAGAGGGTTATGTCCAATCAAATCAAGACAGAGATTACAACTGTTTGGGTCGAGGGCTCAACAGCAGTCTGGCTCTGATTATAGAACAAAACCGTAACTTTGATTTATTTGAAATGACACATGACTTTTTGAACAGATAGGCTCATTTACTTGAATATGACCCACTGTCATTTTTCAGCAGTCTGAACATTATCTATCGTTTTGACTCAACAATCCAAACAACCCTCCACTAGCTAACTCTTGGCACAGATTTAAGATGTTTCATTATTTTAAGAGCTTTTTTCCGAAACACGTATTACAAGCCAATCTTTCTGATCTTTTTCAAACCCTAACCAGGTTTTTGTGGAACATTTGCACAGCGTTAACAACGTAAGATATAAAAAGTAAACTTTTTTTTTTTTTTAATTTGCAACATAAATAAGTGCTGAGTTTCAACATATCTGTCTGTGGTTTGCGG
Source organism: Pagrus major (assembly GCF_040436345.1). NCBI lineage: Eukaryota > Metazoa > Chordata > Actinopteri > Spariformes > Sparidae > Pagrus > Pagrus major. The sequence goes on from NC_133220.1 coordinate 18,927,570, forward strand.
AAACATGCACTGCCAACATTTATTCTGGTGATTGGGTTGAGAAACAGATGCTGCAGACCAAATTCAGCACCATGGAGAGCACCTGAAGGCCTGTGAGGTCTGGTTCAGGACATATAAATCCTTTATTTCAGTTGATAATATGTATGTTCATCAGTTTAAGACGTGTATGTATGAGCAGAATTTTGTGATATCACTTCTACCTAGGAAGCCAATCCTGTTCCTGTATGAAACTGCAGCACACACACTGAGAGCAGACTGTGAGGATCTTGTATCCACTAGTTAAATAGTTCAAATATTAAAGGGTAACTCCACCAATTGTACACATTAAAGTGCATTTACAGGTCTTGGGGAGTACTCTGAGGAAGCTGCATGTACGTAATCTGATAAAGTGCCTCCAGTGATGTCACTCAATGGCTAAATTGCATTGTGGGTAATGTAGGCAGCAGGTTTGGAAAAGGAAGAAGACTGCGTGGAATATAAAAGGTGATATCTCTGGTTCTGCTGTACTGATTTTGATCATTTGTTTTAAACCGTCCGCGTGCAATGCTAGCCCAGTGGACTGTGGTGGACGCACTAGATGTGTGCCCCCTGCTGTGTTTACTTGACCTGCTGCACTGTGTGGGTGGAGGTCGCGTGTGGGTGGAGGTCGTGACATCGTTCAAGAGATCCAATCAAATGATGAGTGTGCGGTTTGTATCCTCGTGCGTAACGGTGAGGCTGGTGCAACGACCCGGAAGCAGGTAATACATCCCTTGCTCAAGGATACTTCAGCAGGATGAGAGGACTTTCCTCGGTGTTTTATTCGCCGTCGATAGTTAATTAAAGCGTTGAGGGAGGCGGCGCAGCGAGAGGGGAGACCGGATGATATTGTCCGTCAGCCGACATGCAGGCAGCTTATCGGCACGTCCCAGACAGTACAGGCTCCTCACAACTTTGATGTACGATGCAATTACTAAACTAATAAAAGCCTCAAGTCGAAACACGGTTGCTGTGGTGGTGGAGGAGGTGGAGGGTGGAGGGATGGTGCATCAGCCCGCCTGCTGCCTTGACAACATTATCGGCTCCTAATCAGCGGTCTGAAGTGGACGGTGGCTCCGCTCCTGTTTTATAGTCAGCAACAAACTTTGTCTTCATAGGTGAAGAGTTTATTCTGCTCCTTCACTTATTCCCTTCACCTCAGTGCGCGAGAGTATGAAGACAGTTCAAGAAATATATAAAGAAGGGGAAAAAAATCCCATCGTAAATCATACTTACATAAAAAATGTTTTATCTTTTACTATTTATCTCAATTCTGACTTTTAATCTCAGAATTTTGACTTTTTTTACTCATATTTTTGGTGTTTTATCTCATTTTTTGACTTTTTATCTCAAATCTTTGACTTAATGATGCACAATTATGACTTCTTATCTCATAATTTCCAAGTTTAATTTTCTTTTTTGACTTTTTATCTCATGTTTTTGATTTTTGTCACATAGCTTCAACAATTTATCTCATCTTTTTAATTCGTATCTCATGAATATGCGTTTTTATCTAATAATTTCCACTTTTTAACTAAAAATTATGGCTTTCATCTCATAATTTCAATTTTTTAACTCATAATTTCGTCTTTTCATTTTATAATTTCGACCTTTTCACTAATTTCTTGACTTTTAATCTTTATTCATTTCTTAAACTGGCAGAAATGGGCTTCCATATAAGAAATAATCTCAGGGGCCCACGTGGAAAAGTTGCGGGAGAGTGGCATGACGTCATTGGTCAAAGTGATAAATTGTTCAGCCAATCATAGACGAATGCGCAAAGTTAACAGATTTTGAGTACAAAGACTGACTCATTGACATGTGTCGCTCTCCTTTGAGTTGTCCTGCAGTAGCTTCACTCTCTGAACTCACAAACACAGATGACTCCAGTAACTAACTGTGTGTTTTTGTTGTGTTGCGCTGCCGGCAGTGCGGAAGCCTTCATCAAATATCTGCAGTCTCATTATCGCCCACAGAGCCATTTTGGGGAAGTCATGAATCCCCCCCTTCATCCTCTGCTTCTTATTTCACCCTCTATGCTACAAAATGATCTTACTGTGCAGGACGTGATCACATTTCAATCACAGTAAGGACGCACGGCTCCAGATGTTTGTGTGTGTGCAGCATGGAGACTGGAGCACACAGTACAAACCATGAAGCCTGCACAGAATAACGCAGCGTCAGCGTTCAAATTCAACAACTTTAGAGCAGCCGACGTGAGAGAAGTGTGTGTGGCACAGGACGACCAAAGTTCACTCTTTGAATTTTCAGCATTTTGCAAAAAATGAATGTCATTGTTCTCCTCAGCTCAGCTCTGTGGGCGATACACCTGTCCGTGCTGCTCCTCTCGGCTGAATAAAAAACCTCCTTCGTCTCCAGGAGTCGTTTTCTGCCGACTTCAAGCTTTTAATTAAAGCTTTGTGGTGAAAGCTGGCGGCTCGTTCCCAGGAATAAAAAGCTTCGTGATTGTAGCAGCAGAGAAGCGACTGAGGGGGTTTTCCCTTTTCAGAGACGGAGCGGAGGATGGAGGCTGGAGGGTGACGCTCTCCCTCTCTCTCTCTCTCTCTCTTCCTCTCTCTCTCTCTCTCTCTCTGTCTGCATGTCTCTCTCTCACTCGCTCTACTATCAAATACAGTAAGCTACGTGCTGGCAGTGCCGCGGCTGGAGACGGTGCACCGGGGTCCAGCAGTCCTGCACGCTGCTGCCTGGGACTGGATTTTACTGTACAGATATATTTTTATAAGCAGAGCTGAAGATGTTGGGGGACTGGAGCATCCTGTTCTCGCACATGTGCAGCACCAGCCTCCTGCTGCTCTGGATCCTCGTCGGCCTGAATGTGGTGGAGGTGGCGGGGTCCCAGCAAGGGATCCCTCTGTCAGTGTGAGTGAGAAGCAGCTGTGCAACTTTTTTCTTTTTAGTAATATGTTGATCTCTTGCAGGCAGAGGTGCAGCATTTTTAAACTGACATTTTTTAGGTTTAGGTTTGTTTTTTGGAGAGAGATCTGGGATCTTTTTTAATGCATCTGACTCTTGTCTAGGATAAGTTGAACACCATGTGCGGTTTAATTTAACCTCACAGGTCATATTACAGGTTTATTAGGTTTAACTCGTCAGTTAGTGGTGGAAAGTGATAGGCCTATTATTGTGGGAGGAAACAAGCAATTACAGATGGGATTTTAGTGAAAAAGCAACATGATTTTCTTTTTTTTTTAATCACAGAAGATGGAAAAAATGTCAAAAGAGCATGCAGACTACATCTAAACTCTCTATCCCTTTGTTGTCTTATATTTGCTTTACGGTTTCATTAAATACGATCAGTAAATTGACAATAATAAATGTTTGGGTTATTATGAATAAGTCAGAAATGATAAGTGTTACCATCCATTGAATAGTTCTGCTAAAAACAAGGCAGAAATGTTCTTATCTCATTGGCTTTAGGGGCACATGTTTAGACCTTTTATCTCAATCTTTTTTATCATTACATTTAATTCAAATTGATAAAGTGACGTTCAGTTTTTTATTTACATGTATATGATAACAGTAAATTGCCACAGTTGGAGTCACATCTGCAGGCCTTTACAGGTGTAATCTAAATACCAATTCTTTACATAAAAGAGCAGCAAGCTGAACGCATGAATCACATTTTTCTTTTCATTCAGATTGTTTCTGCAGCAGGTCAGGAGTGTTGTTAAATTGCATATCATTTGTTTCCTCGTTCCACCTCCATCAATTTAAAAACAAAATTATGGAAAATCCAAAATAAAAGTAAAAGATGTAATTGCAGATTTCGAAAGTTAATCTCACAGCGATAACACTCATGTCAGAATGACATATCTTCTAAATCAACATAAATTTCAAGTTCAGGTGTCAAAAAGGTTTTTCTGCGCACCTCTTGTAAGTTAATTTAATAGTCTGTTTGGTTTATAAAACACAATATTACATCACAAATCTATCAGATGTAGCAAACCAGTAGAAAATAGAATGAGATCAAGTGAAATTTAATGATTCCTGTACAGTTTTCCTGAGTCCTTAGAACAGGCCACAGTCTTAAAGCAGCCTCTGTGTCTCCTGGAGGACGGTCACATTCAACTTTGTTTTACATTTCAGGTACAGTTTTTGTCTGCCACGCTGAGTCAGATTCATTTACAGTTTAATAGGAGAAGCTCCAGTAACTACAGTATAGATCATCAAAATTGCAAGCAATCATCCGTCAGGAGAGTGACGGTCAGGGTCGGCAGGCCTGGACGATTATCTTTTGACTGATCGTGTCAGAAATAAAGCTTTAAAAAAATGACAGCTGAGGAGAGATGAAAGGAGGTGGGAGAGGTGAGGAGAGGACAGGGAGTACTGAGGGTCAAACTCAAGCTCACATCATTTGTTATAAATAGTTTGTAAATGGGTTCTTATTTGAATTTGGTTATTTTCATTTATTTAAATCAATCGCCCACCTTTCTATGTATTTCTTTTCTAAAAACTGTGCCTTTTTGTGTTCTAGCGTGAAGCTCTGGGCCTCTGCATTTGGTGGAGAAATTAAATCCATCTCTGCAAAATATTCTGGATCCCAACTACTGCAAAAGGTATTCCTCTTATTTCCCAGTCTTGTGCGAACGCAGATGCATTTTCCCTTTGTCTGATGGTCATGTAGTTACACACATTGTACGCTGTAATGCTGTATTCCCTCTCTAATGGCTGCAGAGACATTTTGGTGTCTCAGCTGAATGCTGATGCGTTATTTTAGAGGAGACTCAGGTGTGTTTGGCACAGAAAGGGTTCTGTGTGTGTGTGCGCTGGCAAGAGCGTGTGTGTGCATGTGTGTTTGTACTCGACACGGCCCATTAACCACGGCTCTGATTCCTCTCCCATCTCATCTCTTCAGTTAACTCTCTGGAGTCAAGAGTTTCAACCTCTGGATATGAATGCGACAAGGAGACAAATTGAATTACAGCCTGGTGGGGTTCGATAGTGAGCGAGGGGGGTTATGATATGACGAACAAGTGAAATCAGCAGAGAGTGAACGATGACACAGCGCTGTAGATTTTACTTTCTGACTATTTAAAGGCAAATGTGTTCACAGAGTCAGGAGGATGGATGGCGAACTGTCCGCCAGCATGCTTATAATGTGTTTTAAATCTCATGTTTAATGTGTATATATATAGATGTGTGCACAGTTACATTCATGTCTTTTGGCATTTTAAAAGGCATTCAATCCTAAAGAAGAAATCCACCCTGCTTTCATCCTTAGATTTAGTGAAAAGAAAGACAGGCTAAATGATTAAAAGGTGGATGCAAACTGCACAAGTTATCATGCAAAATTATTATTACGTTTAAGAAGCTCTACATTTAGAAAAAGACTCTTCACTCACTGGGACAGTTTTACAGACAGAATGTACTTGTTACTTAGATCATGTTAACAGAAAGGGAGATGGCTGGTTGCTCTATGTAACACAGCGTAGATGAAAATTGTGTTGTGTGCTCTAGGAAACAGGGAATAAGAAAACTAGAGACAATCCAGGTACTCCAAAGTATCTGAACAAGGAAGAAAATATTTAAAAACCTCAGTGGCTAAATCATTTAAAGGGCAATCAATTAAAAAGCCAACGTGTTTCGACCATTAGGTCTTCATCAGGGCTCCAAACAACAGAAAACACGATGTGGCCCCACTTATATAATAGCAACAGCCAATATAGAGGCATTCACATGACCCATATGATGACATACCAGGTGAAGATCAGATGACACGAAAATGTACATGCTTACAACGTACAAAAAATAGACACCGAAATATGTAATATGATACCCCAAAAGGCTGTAAAAAAAAGGACGAAGCCTATACAGAAAAAATGATTACAGAAAACATGTCAAATCTATGTCCTCATCTAAACCCAAAACATGTTTTTATTGCTGCATCACTACAGTTTAATTTGAAAGTTTGAAGGGGATTTGCACTAGAATTCAGATTAAGTGGAGATATGAAAAGATCTGTGCGTTAAACCCAGATGAAGTTATATCAGTTATATCCTTGCATATCTGTCTATCTACAGTAGCAGGTTAGCAGAACTTAGTTTGCAGCCAAAGGCAATAATGTCTTCTTAAGGTAATGGACTGCAGAGCCTCAGGTCTCTTCACTGTCTACTCAGCGCTAAAAACAACTTTTTGTACTTCAGGCTGAACAGCATGCTTGTCTTTGTTTGGTCTTTAATATTGAGAGTTTACAGTAAAAAGAGTGTTTTGAAGAACACACCATAAAGTGTCACCCTGCAGTAAATATAAACCTAAATTGCAGGGGCGTCACTTTGTGTTAAAAAGTGGTGGGCACAGAAGGGCTCAGATGGAAAAACATTTTGAAATGGTGTTCAACAATTGATTTTAGGCAATGTAACGGGGGATCCTATAAAAAAGGGAGGCGATGTAATGATTTATGTTTGCAAACCTAAGGCTTGTCTAGCTAGCTAATCAGTCCATCTAACGTATTTTATTCTGCTTTGACAGTATGTTGATCAAATTATGAATTACTTTTATAGTGTACTGTACATTTTAGTTCCTGGATTAAAATTTTCTCATAATCTCTCACCAGAATATTTAGCAGCAAAGCGTTCTCATTTGTTCGTCAACATTTCTTGGTGCACACTATTTATATTTAACGAAATATGGCTTTACTAAGTAATGGGGAAAAAATGGTCTATATCAAGAAGTGGCGGGATACATCCTCAACGTCCCCAGTGTGAATGACACAGGCTAAAATATCGAGTTTTAGTTTTCATTTTCTTTTGGTTTCAGCTGTTTGCACAGTGACTCAGTTCCTCGTGTGGTGTTAAATTGAGCTGCATTGTACGGAAAGGTGTTTTAAACACTGTGTGTTAGTCATATTTATACGTGTATCGTTCTAGGCACCTTTTAATGATGCATTTTAAGTCAAGAACACAACAATCAACACTTCTCTGACCACTGAGTAATACTGTTACAGGACAGCACTACAGTGGACAGTTTCTTTCTGGTCACTTAGTTAACATGACATCCATTTTACTCATGTACAGTATAAATCCTGTTTAGTCCATTTTTAACATGAAATACTCTTTATTTATTACCTGAACCTCCGTCATTCTTGTTAATCCTCTGCATTTGACCCATCCTCACTATTCTAGGAGCTGTGGGCTATCACAGCACCGCGTCCAGGGACCAACTCCAGTTCTGAGGCCAGCACTACAATCAAGGTCAATAGCAGGCTTAACCCTAAAACTACGGCTGCATGTCTGTGGGAGGAAAGCGGAGGAGCCAGAAGTCCACGCAAACATGGGGAAAGCGTTCAAACTGCAATCAAGAGACGGCTCCAGGCTCCAGGGCCTGCTTGCACTGAGGTGACACTTCTTTAATATAAAACATATAACTTCAAACGTGCGGTGGAAGCTGAAGCCTTCCATTTGTTGCCATGTGTGCATTTTGTCTTTGTGCAAAAACATTTTTCGCTGTATGCCCTGCAGATTTGTTCCTATTCTGTTTTTGTGTGCATGTAAGCACTTTGCTCGTGTTCCTGTTCATGGAGGCATGTCTGGAGAGAGCTGCGCCAAGCCAGTCAGCACAAAGCAGTGAGCTGTGAGGGAACTGACGGGTCGTTAGGGGCTGGTCATTAAGGCTGATCATTAGATGCTTTTATGGTGAATTACCCGATTTTTACTAAGATTTCTGCAAAAGTGGGGGGGAAACACGGGGCTCTATGGGCTCCCGGCAGGCAGGCCTCACTCCTGCACTGGTCATTACTCTAATCAATAATCATGATCAGTGTCTTTGATGGATGGGGCTTTACCTCCTCATGATGACTAGAGGAGTGTGAGGGAAGGGGAGTGAGGGGGGGACTGGGGGACAGGGGGTGCTGAGGCGAGGAGGACAGGCGTGAAATGAACTGTTCTGCTCCACTGCGAGCCCACACTCTTCCTTTCAGTAGGTAATTTGTCGCCTCATGTACTGGAGTGTGTGTGTTTTTGTGTCCGCACAATGTGTAATATGTTTGAATGTGTGCTGCGAGCCCTGCGTGGCTCTTGTTTATTTTTAGATAAGGTTATTGGAAGTGTGTGTGACGTGGCTGACTGGACAGCGTGAGAGGATCAGGTTTTTGTTTTTATTTGACAGGTGTGTGTGGGTGTGTGTGTGTTTGTGTGTGCGAGTCAGGTGTGGGATTATGTAATGTTATATTCCTCCGAGCTGTGGCGGGCTTTGTTCTGTACCACTGGAGGTCCGGTGCATCCAGCAGCATCAGCATTATGTGAGGTGTAGTTCATTACCCAGAATCACCCGAGCTTGACACGTTATTATCTTTCTCCTGTGCTTTGACTCCATTTCAATTACCCTCTTACCATGCATAGCCTTCAGATCCAGCCCCGCCCCTCCCCACCGGCCACCCAACATGGCCATCTCCAGCCAATCAGAGAGGAAGAGGCAGCATGTGCAGCCAATGACTGAGACAGGATAAAGACTATCAATCATTCTGTGTTGCAGCGAGGGTTTTATCAAGCGTTCATCTGAGTCTGGCTGCATGCAGCTTGTCAGCCAACATGTTGACGGCTTATAAGCCTTGTTTAACAATTCCCCACCTCTCCAGGGTGAGACGCAGAGGAACTATAGTGCTTTAAAACGTTGCAGAACTCACATGCACACAGAAGAAGATGATTATCTTAATGTTTTAATAGGTTAATCAACTACAGGAGCTCCATTAGTGTGCATTATGTTTTCCTACAGTCAGTGTTATGTGATTTGTAGTTGTTCCCTCTGTAAACATTTGTTTATTTTCAGAAATATAAAGAATTTGAAAAGTCAGTCAGAGTGGAAGAAATTGATGGTGTGAAACTGGTGAAAAACCTGGCGGTGAAGATGGAGGAAGTCTTCCGGAAAAAAGCAGAGGCCACCAGGGTAGGTCTGAAAGCAGCCTTTTATTCTGTATTTATTTACTCATTCATTTTCATCTATTTCAGGGGAAAGAACATGTTATTTTCTTCCAGCTAAAGGGAGGATCTTTTAAGGTTTTAAAATGCACTAATAGCACTCAACTTGTGTTTTTTGTATTTCATGGTGTGCTGTTTGGCACACTGCCCAGAGGAAACAGCCTCCTTTGAGTCTCCAGCACATCTGGTTATCTGGCACCAGTGATTGGTTTAATTATGATGGACAGTCATTTTATCAGACATCTGATCAAAACAGGCCAACAGCACTGGATCTAATTCATCTTTATGTTATTATTTGGATCAAAAGACTGCAGGCGTAAAGCCCCTGAGAATCAACGAAGGCTGGAATATTTAATAAAAAAGGACGTAACGTTTTTTTGAGTTTGCAATTTTTTAAATGATTTTGCTTTTAATTTGATGTCACAGATCTCTTTTTACACGGGAGACCTGACCAAGAATGGCAGCAACACAGAGATACAACAGTAAATTAACAGAAGAAACACACTGAAATGATCAGATAAAACCTTTGCACGCACATGGATTTTACCACAGTTTTATAATTGTTCAGTGGGAGTGGGATTAAGATTTGAATAGAAGAACACAATTATATAATTTTGAGATATTAGAGGGTTTGGTGTTGCATTTTTTTCTTAAAGGCGCCAAAGATAATAATAAATATGCAGGAAGAGTTGTTTTTATTTAATGTTTTTTTTAATTCAAGCATAACCCTCTCCGCTCCACTACAGGCCTAATTTTCCTACAGTCCCTGAATTGAGCTGATGATTCTGGAGAAAAAGCAGAATATTGTGCTGCGTTCAAAAATCAGATCTGTGCTCAGTGTTGATGTTAAAAGCTCTGTCATGAACACTGTCTCACGTGTAAACATTACAGTCTGTCTGCGACCTGAGAGCAGAGGAGCCTGCGACCATTTTAATGATGCACCTCGCGGGGACTGCTGGGAAATGATAACGTTTATCTCCCCCTTACCTGATCGCACGTGCGTAGTAAATGACACTTATATGGGATATTAAAGTGTTGTTGTTTTTTTTTAATTATACCCAGTCTCATATTTAAACCTGCCCCGTCACAGGTGTGATTAATCCCAATCTAATGACGTCATCACGCTTCCCTCCAAATTGAGTTTGCAAACGAGGCAGTGACCTCAATGAAGTGCTGAAGGTGAGCTGTGTGACGCTGCAGGTGCATTTTATCAGAAGGAACATTATGGACGAGAGAATTCAAACGTTATATTTATTTCATTATGTTTTTATTATTATTATTATAATTATTATTTGCGGAGTGCTGACGACATGAGAACTCACCGTGAGGTCAATTGAATTTGTCCACCACCGCTCAGCAGTTATTTTGACACATGTGACAGATGTTAATTACCTGCGAGAGGGGGACCGGAACGTTTAGGTGGCGTTTCCCCCGGAAACACAGAGCCAAGCACATTTTACAGGAGCCAGTTATTATTACAGAAGCTATCGCTGCTTTGGTACACGGCGTGAAATCCCGCTTCAACCTGCCTCCATCAATCATTTTTACAGCGGCACTCTACAGTGCAGTGCCCTATATTTTATGCATATTTTTTGGCCTTTTAAAATAGTATAAGGATTGTCAAACAAGGAGAGACTGATCGTGAGTTTACTCTTAAAAAAAAGAAAAAAGAAGAAGAAGAAGAAGAAGAAGAAGCTGGACATCGATTCCATCCAAGATTAATCTAAAGCCTGGAAATGGTGCTCGATCATGTTCGTCCGCAGAATGACATTTGTTGAGATTTGGAAATGGCAAACAGCGAGGGTGACAAATACAGAGCGCAGCAGAGGGTAACAGAAAACTTGTGGAGGTCCTGAAGAATTACGTGTATTACCTAATGTGAACACGCTTGAACGTTATGTAGGAAGTATCGGATTTTTTTGTGCGTAATAGTTATTTTCTTAACCAACTTCTGTTCTCCTCTCAGCGGCTGGTGGAGGCAGCAGAAGAAGCGCATCATCAGCACGAAGAGAATCCCGACCTGCAGGTGAGGTTTGAAGAAAAGAAAAGAAAAGAAAAGAAAAGAAAAGAAAAGAAAAGAAAAGAAAAGAAAAGAAAAGCGGAACGTAATAATTAAAAAAAGAAATGGTGCGTCATGGTGTGAGACCTGGGTGAATCATTTTTAGCTGCACTGTGGAGGAGGAGCGGCTGCAAGGTGAGAGAAGGGTAACAGGCCCTAAAAGTCTTTAATTGCACTGGCAGCGTCCTTCAGGTCACACTGACGTCATGGCAGCCTCCTGATACACAATGCCTCTTTGACAAGCACTGCAGCGCCATGTGTCATAACTCACACTGACTGTTTTTTAAGTGTAATCACGGCTCACATGCAGGTCTGTGCAGCTGCTGCAGGACAGTAGGCTGATGACTGTAGTACAGTGTTACATCTACTCCCAGTGTTGCATGCAGAATTAAAGGCTGCTGCAGGCTGTGGTGGTTGAATGTGTGCGTTTAAGTATGAGCGGTTTAGTGTTGGAGTCTGTGTGGTCACACAGGCTGGAGCAGAGAGACAAATGGGAGACAGAAGTCGGCCTGCAGTTCGTCTACTTTTAATTATATTTCACAGGATATGCTCGCTGCTCTGACTCTCTTCAGGACATTATTTAGCGGCTCTCATTGCGGATTTCCACCGAGCCTCCTCAGAGTCTGCAGAGGGAATGCAGTATTTCTCTCTCTCTCTCTCTCTCTCTCTCTCTCTCTCTCTCCCTCCCCCCCACCCCCCTCTCTGTCCAGTGGACAAAGATAAATGAAACTCTTTTGCGCGGCGCATTGTTTCACTTTCATGGCTCGAGATTGGAAAACCCAGTCGAGCAACAAAACACTGAAATAACGGCGGCACTTTACAGTTAATAGAAGCATTTACATCATGTGAATACATTTCAGTCACCTTGTTCCCTGCACGTTTCTCTGCTGTTCACACAGCCATAACAAGACAGGTAGACTGGACCTTTAAAGCAAAAACAAGTCATATTTTATACTAATAATAAAGGAAACGTGTCTTTGTTTTAATGCTATCCTTATAATAAATCAGTTTACTTACAAAACCACAATTTACTGAAGGATTTATGCAGTTCTGTTTTATAACATATTTCTATTGTATAAAATTTGGCCTGTTATTACTATATGAAAACAAGTTTTCAGTTTTCTACAGACGCTTCTTCAACATTTTTTTTGTCTTTCACTTTCAGTCCACGGATCAACCAATATATAAATGGACTCCACAAATCTAAAACATAAAACACCAGTATTAATTCAATTCTTTATAATATTTTTGTTTGCAGAAATCCATCTGTGAACATAATTTAATGGCTTTCTTTTAATATTTTGCCAAAGACAAATATCTGTGTATGTTGCATTTTAATAGCATCATCACAACCATTAATGTGTTTTTTTAGATCATATAAAAAATGAAAAAAACAAACAAATCTTATATACATTTAAGCTCAAGCTCTTCAACAGCACACAGCACAGGCCTCTCACGCACACATTTCATCTTAAAGGCCATAAAAAATAATAAGGAAAATTCAATATCCACCTGCGATAATGATGTGATGTCATGATATTACTCCTCGTGGCATCATTTAGCCAACCTCGCCTCCCCTGACACCGCACATTTTTCACGCACCATTTCACTGACCACAATGAGATAAGCCGGCTGCTCTTATCTCAGCTGCTTCGTGTCAGGACAGTCGGGGGGGAGGGTTTGCATTGACCCCCGCGGTTCAAGGGTGTGCAGATCAGGCCTGGTGATGGAGCAACACAAAGTTTGCTGTTACTTGATTAATTAAATTAAATTAAATTTAATTTAATTTAATGTGTCTTTAGTTTTGTGATGGCTTGGAGAGCGTTTGCGTTGAACTCACAACATTGATGTGGGCCTATAAAACCTTCTGACAGATTTAGAAAATCAAGAACTTGCACAAACTCTTTTATTCCCACTGTAGCATCCATTTTAAATAGACTGTCACTACTTTTTAATGCAGCTTTGTACACCTGCTTTTATTTATTTCAAACCTTTATTTAAACTCAAAGATGATTTAAGAATGGAAAAAGGAAGAGACAAAAAGCAGAACAAACAACAAATGAAAAGCAGTTAAAACAGTCACAACAGGATGTGATTCTTTCATTAGTTTATGATTTTATGTTGGTTTTCAGCCCTAACACAGGACAATTTTCTGACATTATGTGATAGACAATACAGTTTTTTCACCTTGAATCTTGAAGAACACTTCAGAAATTTGAATTTGAACATAAAATCTTAACTTGCATTTTAAATAAATGACGAGGCACACCAGCAGAATAAAAGCTCTTTGTGTGCTTTCAAACTTTCTTTAATCTTTCTGACAAAATCTCGCCAAGCTTCACGTTAAAGGCTGACAGTTCTGCTTTTGTGGTTGCCCCTGAAACATTTGAAGCATAAGTAAAAAGCAAAACGTTGTTGTGTAATTAAGGAATCATTGTTTTCTGTGTGTTTAATATTTTTTGTTCGAGAAGAAAAAATTAAAGAGAGTGAGAACGATATTGGAAAATATAACAATTCTGATAATTTCTTCAAAAATCATATTTTTAATCAGCTGCTGCTAACATGCAGGTTTTTAAACATTATAAATATTTGAGTTGAAAATACCACCGACACAGATTTTTGCTACAGAGTATTTAATGTGTTTTCCTCATATATTAATGTAACTGAACATCTTGAACAACGTGATCAGGGAAGCTTCAGATCAATTAGTTTGGATCCTATTAAGAAGTTAGCTAAAACGGCTACAGTGTGAGTCAGCGCCTGTTAAACCTTCAGCGTACAGAATAAAGCTTATTGAGACCCAGCATCTGCAGACATGTGACTGTGGTTACAGTAGGGCCCAGCAGCCTGTAATGGAGGGCACATCTCTGCAGTGGGGCCTCCAGCTAACTGCAGCGGTGTAAGAGTCAGCGGGGCGTCTCGGAGAGCTGCAGTGTCCCATGGCCTGCTCTACAGTAATAACCCTGGTGGTTAACGTGCCTCTCTACAGCACTATCAGTTCTGCTGAGGGTGCACGTTTCTCTCCCCTGCTGCTCCCCTCTCCGCAGCCCGTCTCCCCCCTCCTCCTCCTCCTCCTCCTCCTGCTCCTCCTCCTCCTCCTCCTCCCCCCCTCGCCCCGCCGCAGCTCGTCAGAGAGCTGCTCAGGCGTGGTATGAGCTGTCAGGGGCTGCTTGATGGTGATGCCCGCGCGGCCTCCCCCGAGTGTGATGCTGTAGAGTCCATCACCCATCTCTCCCTCCCTCCATCTCTCCCTCCATCTCAACCGCTCTTTCCCTCTCAGTGCAGACAATAAGGACCAGAGGCCACAGAGAGGCCGCTCAGACAGGATGAGGTAGTCTTTTCCTCTGCTGCAGCAGGCAGTGAAGGACAGGACAGACAAACTGTTGGCTTTCACTTCAGGGAGGCCCGACTTTTCACTGGTAGTCACAGCAGTGCAGGTCCTTCTTAGACCGCAGTGACAATTTTAGCTGACACACTGGTAAATTTTAAAACGCTGAATAAAGAGTGTCAAATACTTATGTAATATTTTATACACTGTGACGAGCCATGCTATATTTTGTATTTTTACCCAAATTTATCGTCCTTTTTTTTGTTTTATTGTGAAACTTTATTTTCTATCTCTTCATTTTGTCCTTTTTACTCCTCTGTTTTTTTAGGATTTCAGATTTGATAGCTTATAATGCTACGACAACAGATTTAGACTTAGCACCTGTTATTGTGCATTTGATAAATAATGTGTGTTAGAAAGGCCTTTGTCTAACTTTAAAATAAAGGTTCACTTTTCATGTGCACATTGAAACAGTTTTTGGTTGTTGTAGTTGTTCCTCCTCTTCCTATAGAGTGAAATGAGTCCTACAATCCTGTTCCCTCGTCTCGAAGTGAATGGGTTTTCAGTTAAAAGCCTGAAATAGGGTCTGTGGTTACCACAGGCTTAAGATATTGTCACACTTCGTAAAGTAAATACCCCACATTTGAATTAAAAAGATTTTTAAGTGTCGTAAAAACCGCGGTTGCTAACGACTGGCTAAATGAGACTACAGCAGTTGTCAGGAGCATTAAACGTCATCACACCGGACAAAGAAACTCATCTACTACGTCTTTACAGGCGGACCTTAGTCTAACTCTAACTTTTCAAAGTATAGAGTGATCAGTCTATAGTGAAGTGTAGTAGGAAACTTAGTGGTGATGTTGAAGTCATGCGACTGTGATGTAGTTAGTTTTTAGTCAAACATTAGCTTTTTACTTCTGGTGGGCTCATTTATGCTTCAAAAATCACAAAAGTGTTTTTTCATATGTGAAGATTATCTTGCTGAACAGAACATGTAAGTATCATAAACTTGTCCTCTCCACAGAGCTTTTCTGTAATAATCCAAAATCCAATCCAAAGGGAAAAATCTAACAGGCTTTTTTTTGTGATTGAGAGCCAGGGCGATGCTAACTTCCGGGTTAGCCTGCAAAAATACATCACCCCCTGCAGCACTGCAGCACATTGTGACTCCAACATAAGAGATCAGTCCTGGACTCCATCTTTGTGTTAGTAAACATCTGCTGCAGCAATGTTATCAGGAGAAAATAAATGAGTCCATCAATTTTGTACTAAAAAGACTGTAAATGGAAGACACTTATTTGATTTGACTGATTCAGACAGCTCAGATTTAGCTTCGACTGAACTTAAGGATGGGCGGATTTTCTCCCCCATCTCTGACATTGAAAAAAAACTGTTATAAATAGACATATGGGCATATTTATATCGTTTCAAGATAGGCTTATCTCGTAAAAATACGAACCAATCCTTTAATATTCATATCAACATTGCTATTTTAGCTGTGCGATAAAAGAATAACACGGCTCACAACTGCACATTTACGTCTCTGCAGGCTGCAGTTAACATTTGCTGTGTTCATTCTTCTCCACAGTATGAGTACTTCAACGCTGTGCTGATCAATGAAGTGGACGAGCAGGGCAATAACGTGGAGCTGGGAGGAGAGTTCCTCCTGGAGCCCAACGACCATTTCAATAACCTGTCAGTCAACCTGAGCCTCAGCGTGGTGCAGGTGCCCACCAACATGTACAACAAAGGTGAGAGCTCAGCCGGGATTGTGTGAGTGTTATTGTGAGCTGATGAACGGCAGTGAAAGTGAGGAATGGTGGCTCACGCTGGGAGAAGTGGAGTTAAGGGGATCGATAACAGTCCAGACGTAAACAGAGAGCAACTGCAGACCTCTCAAAGAGACTGGAGAGAGTGCAGATGGAAAAGATGTTTGTCATATGCTGGCTGTTCACTCGCTTCTTGTTTTATAACGGAGAGTGTCACCTCACCCTGTGTATGGCCTCGGCTGCTTTTGTTTGGCTATAATGGACTCCCCATAACTCTCTGTTCACGGCACAAAGGGAGGCTCGTCCAGCAGGAGGAGGGGAGGGGAGGATTTAGTCACAGGCTTTGTATCTCCTTCAGGGGGGTCAATAAGGGACAAAGGTCAACCGCTCGCTCGGTAATGGTGACCAGAATGATTACCATTATCACCATTTAATTCACTTCTCTGTTTGTGTGTGTGTGTTTGCCCTCTTCCTCTTCAGATCCTGACATCGTGAACGGAGTTTACTGGTCCGAGGCTCTCAATAAAGTGTTTGTAGATAATTTCGAAAGAGATCCGACGCTGATCTGGCAGTACTTTGGGAGCGCCAAGGGTTTCTTCAGGCAGTACCCTGGTGAGTGCGGTCTGTCTGTCTGTCGGCCTATTTCACTGTCTGTCCGTGTGTGTGTGTGTGTGTGTGTGTGTGTGTGTGTGGGAAAAGAAAGGCTGGTCTCAAGGGAGCCATCAGCCGTCAGCGCAGAGGGAAAAAAAACAGATCAGAACAAATGATTTAGAATTACTAAAAGGGTAATTTGGCTAATGTTGTAATTTTACAGACCATCAGAGAGGATGCATATATACAGGCTGTAATTAATCAGAATTTGTCGGAGTGGGTCCACAGTCGTACCGAGGAACAGTGCACGGCTGCTGTCTCCAACTGAAGTTATCAGACTGTTACAGTGATATAAAACAGGCGGTGGGCTCACTGCAGTGCTGGAGCGAAGCCGCAGAGATGAGATACAACTGATGATAATGTAACACAGATATAAACTCTGTATGTTTTATGTATTTAGAGTCATTCATATAAAATAGTTTTTTTACAAAAGACTTTTACTAATATATTTATCATTTATCTGGAAATCACACTTGACTGAACTCCTCTTGGTTTCTTATTTTGGTCATACTCCAAAGAGTGAGAAAAAAAATAATAAAGATATAGCCCTCAATATGTAGTTTATATCCTAGACAGTGGTGGAAAGTACATTCACTCACTTCCTTTTCTCAAGTACAATTTTGAGTTTTTTCACTTTATGCTTCTCTACACTTTTATTCCATTAAATTGTTTAAAGGGGAATGTTGATATTTTTACTCCATTGCATTTATTTCCCTTACATATACCTTTCAGATTAGGATTGCACATACAAAACATATTATAAGTCTATAAAATATGATGTATTTTGATAGATTTAGTCCCAGAAAACCTGTTTTTACCTTAAAATGTTAATTATTCATGACAAAATAGGCAACAATCACATTTAAAGTTTGAAAATAAAACAAGTAACTTTTTTTTAATCAAGGGTTTAACAGTGTAATCTACTTCAATAGAACTGTGTTTGTGTGCTTCGATTTTTTAATTGAGGATGCTGGCAAAATGAGCCAACAACCTACCAGCTGTCATCACATTTTGTATTCAATGTTCCCTCACACTGATTGGTTGTCAGAACCAGGGAGAAGACCAGAGATAAAACAGAAAAATACAGAAATCTCTTACATGAACTTTGTCTTCATGTAGATCCACCTCGCTGACAGTAAAAATGGAATGAGAAAAATGTTTTTCAAGGCCTCTGATGCATCAAATTACACACTGATAATAATATGATAATGCAGCACTGACAAAGACTGTTTTTGATACTTACTTTTGTACGTTTACCTGAGTGAAATCTTAGATCCAAGTTGTTTACTCTATATATAGTATATTATAGCATCATAAACTTTCCCCTAATCGAGCGCCTGATCTGTTCCCCAGGAGTGAAGTGGCACCCAGATGAACATGGTGTCATCGGCTTTGATTGTAGAAACAGGAAGTGGTAAGCCTCTACATACCGGACAAAAATCCCTGCTTGTGTTGCTGCATCATATTGTCTGTTAATAAAGATTGTTAATTAAGTCCCCAAGGTATCAAAATGTGTAATTGAATCTTTTGTATCTCAGGTACATTCAGGCAGCAACATCTCCGAAGGATGTTGTAATCTTAGTGGATGTCAGTGGAAGCATGAAGGGGCTGAGGCTGACCATCGCCAGGCAGACTGTGTCCTCCATATTAGACACACTTGGTGATGACGACTTCTTCAACATCCTCGCAGTAAGTTTTCGTTGAACCGACCTGTCACCTTTTTCTCAGTTTGTGTCTATACATGTTTGTCTTTGTTCGTTTATACGCATCTCTCTGTCCTGTTTCTCTGTAATCTTCTTGTCTCAGGGAATAATACATGGATCTTGATGAAAAAAAATCAGGCGTATATTGGAGACTCGTCCAGTATAAATGAGTGAAGGAGATTCTAATAAAAATCTGTATCTCGGAAATTTAAATATGTTTTCATAGCGGATAGTCTTTTTTCAGCTGCTTTACATTAAAAACTGGGATATTGGATTGTGCTTTATTGAATTTATGGTAACTGCTGGTCCTTGGCGGAGGTATGCAATCTACTGAGTGCTATTCTACTTAAACAGTGTTGTTAAGGGAGAATAACTGTTCTAGTGGTAGGGTCTTATAAAGCAGATACTGAGCAAAGGATATTAGGATCTTAATTCATGGACAACAACTTTACCAATAAGCAGTAATGAGGAGGTTATGGAGGGAGCACATGTTAATGGTGCAGTAGTTAGACATTAATAACTGCTTTATAATGACTAATAAAGACCCAGCATGTTACTGCATGGTAGTAGGCGACTAGTTAATGGTTAATATGTGTTACCTAGCGTAAAGTGTAACCTAAATGTTATTTGTGTCTCCTCAGTATAACCAGGAGATCCACTACGTGGAGCCTTGTTTGAATGGCACGCTGGTCCGAGCCGACAGAACCAACAAAGACGTGAGTCTCCATGTGATGAATGTCTGTGGATCGTATCAGGTTGAATTTTTGTGATTAATGTTTAAAACCTTTCTTTTCCACTTCTGTCGTTATCTGTTAGCATTTCCGGGAACATCTGGACAAGCTGTTTGCCAAAGGGATCGGGCTGCTGGGTGAAGCTCTGGCTGAAGCGTTCACAATCCTGAGTGATGTGAGTTCCAGTACTGTAGAGCTCTTTACACGAGCCTCGTCTGATATCTGTCACTGTCATCTTCATAGGGATGCTTTGCAAACATCAGTCTTCTAATGTATCATGAAGCAGATCAACTAAATTCTGTTTTACTGTTTAGTGATTATGTGACAATGCTGCTGAGTATTCATGAGTTTCCTCAAAATGATTTAATTATTGATTGATTCATTTGACGTTTAAATAATGAATTTGTGCTCGACTATCGCAGATGCACTTTGTTTTCATTTAATTGACGGACTCCACTTGACCAGAACATTAGGAAAACTTTCATTTTACAAGCCACATTTGTTTTCGGTGACAGAAAGTGTTGGAGTACAACACTCTGCATGTTCTCTGCTAATCATAAAAAGTCTCACACTCCAGTCGAATATATTTGAGCATTTGGGGGGTGTGTCGCCTGTCGAAACGCTCCAGTGCTATCCCTGTTCCGCCCTCCAAACACAGACACATCTATTCTGAAGCGTGATTAATGGCTCTAATTAATGTCAATGATTAATAACGTGGCTGATTGGAACACAAAGCAGATAAGGCCAGGAGCCACGCCGCACTCCTTTTATCTCCCTGTTTTCAGGCGAGCTTTGGCTGCGCCGCTGAAGCTGAGGGACCGCAGCTTTTACCTCTGCATTTGTCAGATTAATTAAAGCCCTGCAATGAATATGGTAATCGGGTAGCCAGTAGCCTACTCTTGAAATTCATTGTTACACCACTGGCCAGTGAATAAAGTCAGAATGCCTGCCTATCATCGAGGAAATCAAAAAGAAACACTTAAAGAGCACTGCAGCATTTTTACAGCCGGTCTTACTCAGCTGAAGGAGAGCAGTGTCACAAAAAAACACAGTGTCCTCCTCTCACAGGCCACGAAAGAAGAGTCACATATCTATACATATATAAATCACAACATTTAAGCCATCCCCTTGTTGGATGATTTGAGAACATCATTGATTTACCTCCCAAACAAAAGTGTTGGATTGATTAGATTTTATCATCATCACTTACCTAATTATCAAGGTTATTGATTATGTCTTTTATCATTAACATTTATATTCACTATTCTTATTCACTTAAATTACTGAGACAAATAGCATAATAAACCTTCAGACAAAAGGATAGCAGCGCAGAATGCATGAACATCTTCAGTAATGACTTTTGACACTTCCACTCTCTTCCTGAAAATCCTCCTCTGTCCAAGAAAGAGATATATTGATTAAAATAACATAATTTATTAAAATATACAGGTTTAAGATGAACCATAGGATGTTGACATCAGCAATGAAAGCATGTATGGTTGTGTAGGGTATGTGGGTGCTGAGGAGGTGTTGAACAGTGCAGAGGAAAAGAAACAGATGCAGGGTGGACGCCAGCTGCAGAGAGAGAGAAAAGAGCATATGAGCTGCCGTTTACAGTCCAGGTGAACTGTATGAGCTGTGACCCTCTCACTGTCAGCCAGTCGCCTCATGGCGAGGACAGCCCACTGACCGTGGGAGGGAGGTCACACACTGATGTGACTTTTCACAGGCGTAAATTCACAATTGTCTGAATCCATTCTGAATCACTGTCACACTGTCATGGCTTACTGAGACGCTGAAATAGAGCAGAGCTATCGTTCCTGTCATTACTATCACCTGTGCTTTTCCTACGAGGACAAGTCCAAATGTCTGCTGTGAAAAAATCATATTATGAGCAAAACAATTAACATTTTATCACATTAAAATATTGTTTGCGATCA
Source organism: Pagrus major (assembly GCF_040436345.1). Classification (NCBI taxonomy): domain Eukaryota; kingdom Metazoa; phylum Chordata; class Actinopteri; order Spariformes; family Sparidae; genus Pagrus; species Pagrus major. The sequence continues at coordinate 18,948,702 of NC_133220.1, forward strand.
CCTTACTTTTGCTGTTCATCCTACAAGTAAATGAGCATGAAAATGTGTCTCTAACTAATCTTTAATGTCTAGATTAAGTGTTTCATCCTTTTCTTATTGTTTTCTTTATTGGAGTACAGCCTTCATAACGGCTCCAGCCTGGTTTTTAATAATAATTATTCATTTTGTGCACAAATGTAAAAATGTGCCATCGGCTTCAGAGGTTGGTTAAAAACACATTTTAGTGAATCACAGTACACACAATAACAAACAACACATCGTGCACAGTACAGAAAACAACAATGGTTTCATTCATTCATTAAAGCTATTTTATTATGTATGAAAGACTTTCTGTGAATGTTCTTGGTTGCTGAATTGGCTCTAGCTCTATGAATTCTTTAAAAGAGGGATTAACAGGATCAGACACAAGTCTCTGGGCCTTTTGTTTAACCTGCATTTTATATATACATCCCAGTTGTTTCTGCTCTTTCCCTGGCCATGTGTGTAATACAGTATATTAAAAGTTATAACACTTTTAACAAGACTTCTGTAAACAGTCTCTAAATTGTTCTTACCTTAGAAACAAGTGCAGCATTTCTTTAAAAAAAAAAAAAAATATATATATATATATATATATATATATATATATATATATATATATATATATATATATATACATATATATATATATTCTGTGATGGCTGTAAAAGTGCAATCAAAAAAGGCTCCTAAGTATTTAAACTATTGTTCTTCATCCGGCTGATCTTTAGTCATAAGAGGTGGAAAATAATGACAGGCACTGTGGTGACTCAGAATAACCAGCTCGTTAGTCCTAGCTCTGTTAATAAAAAAGCTCTGTCCTTACACCACTCAGTTAGCTCACCAATATGGTGGAAACATGTCGTCAGACTAACCTGTGGTCCCTGCCTGCATCAGACAAACTATCACCATATCATCAGCATATTGATACAATTGACAGGATGTGTTCATAACTCGTCTTTCATTCGTGTACAGAGAAAACAAAAGGAGAGGTGAGAGTACATTGCTTTGGTGGTCTGTGTCAGAGATACGCCTCACTCTCTGTGAGGAACTCTTAATCCACCTGTTTAACATCAGTGTTGGTGTTAATGTCACAAAGCATTTTGATCAGAGTGAATTTCTGGATACAATTAAAGCTTCTTCTGTTTCCTGTCCTATAATGTCACAACTTCATGGTCACTGATGCTTTCAGACAGCAGTATATCAGTCAGAAATGAGTGAAGATTAATGTGTCCATTGACAACATCATGTTGTTTTATGTGCAACCCTCATGAACTTATAAAACGCAGCAGCAGATGTCAGAAGCTAGCATTTATATTACATTGCAAACAAATGTGTGAACAGGACGTGATATTTTCTGTCATGTTGTGTGTGTGTGAGAGAGAGAGAGAGAGAGAGAGAGAGAGAGAGAGAGAGAGAGAGCTCTGAAGGCCTTCTGATGCTCGGCTTGTGTGATCTGAGAGCATCGTTGCTCAGCAGGTTTTTATCCTGTGATCACTTTGTGCTCCTCTTTCTGTCCACATTTACTGTTACAGGTCAATAAACCGCTTAATTACTGCGATGCATCTTCTGGCTTCTGAATAAAGTGTACCACTCTCCTCAGGTTTATTTACTAAGACATTAATCTGTAGTTTATTGACTGATGGCTGCACAGCTGCCTTTATATCTTCATGTACAGTGGAAACAGACATTTTTGGCTGTGTTTGTTTAATGTTTAAACAACAACTTCAACAACTAATCTTTGTCTTCATGTGTTTTCTCTCTTTCTGCAGTTTAATCAAACTGGACGTGGCAGTGTGTGCAGCCAGGCCATAATGCTGGTGACCGACGGGGCGACTGCAATGTATGACGACGTCTTTGAAAAGTACAATTGGCCAGAAAGAAAGGTGAGTCTCTCTCTCCTTTCTCTTTCTCCTCAGTTCCACACGGTGTCTAATTTTAATGTTACATGTCCTTTTTTCTGAAGTTTCTGCTTGGTCTGCACTTTCATTCCAGCGGGGATAGATTTACATTTTAATACTTCATGTCAGGTGGAGCGCGGGTCTTGACGTTTTGAGGAATTGATTTCTTACTTCATTACCACTCATCAATCTCTGATATAAAATCCATGTCAATATGATGTTTTTCAACATGTTGACACATTACTGGGGGGTATTTTCTCCCCATGAGGATAAAAACATGGGAAATTAACTGTTCAAGGGCAGAGAGTGTACAAGCAGCTCGGTCTCAGAGACTCTGGTCCTCGTCGCTCTCTTCACACTTCTTCCTGGAAGATCAAATCTTTTGTTCGCCTCCCTTTGAAAAACCTAAATGCAATTGAAATGAAATGGACTGCGGTGCCACTCACAAAGCAATAAAAACAACAGCTCAAGGGCTTTTGCTCAGTCCTCTCAAGCATATGTGTGTTGGCAGTGTTTGGCAGCGTACAGGGCAGTATTTGGCAGGCTACCCCACCTCCCCCCAATACACCCTCAGGGCTGTTATATGGCAGCCATTCAGTGTTTTCTATAGGCTTTATGCTTAGCAAAGCATCTGGAGCCAATGAGCCGTGCAGGTTTGGCAAAGTGTCACACAGCGTTCTTTAAAAGGACAGTGGGACATGCCCTCGTGCCCAACCCCCCACAGAAGAAAATAAACTGAATTTAACTGCATATAGAGCAAAGTGAAATTAAAAAAAATCACAGCTCACTGTTAAAAAAAGGTGCAAAGACGGACTGAAAAAAGGGTAAGAATAAAGAGTAGGAGCTGAAGAGAAGCTTAATGCTCAGTGTTTTCTCATGAGGATGTAAAAACATGCAGCGACTTCTTGCACCAGAGCAGATAGAATCAGGACAGGAAGATAAAGCACCGAGGAGACGAATCACTTTGCATGTTTTTTTAATCCCTCCATCTATGTGTCCTCTGCACAGGTGCGAATATTCCCTTACCTGATTGGACGAGAGTCTGCATTTGCTGATAACCTCAAATGGATGGCCTGTGCCAACAAAGGTTTGGGACTTTTTGATAAACACTTCTCAAGACAGCTTCCTATCAGAGTGTCGAGAACGCTCCGAAGTGGCGTTTCTGTGGTGCGATATGAGGTTGAGGATGTGTGGGTGTCTGTGTGGTTTGGCCATGTGTGTGTGTGTGTTATGTGTGTTTCCATGTGTGTATGTGCTGGCTCAGACTCTTTCTGCCAAGAGGCAATGAAGTGGCACTTGGGGGGGGTCAGAGGTCAATCCGCTCTAATCCCTCTTCCTGTCAGAGTGTCTCCCCCTTGGCTGCTCGCTGCTGATGGCTCCCACGTGTCAACGCTCCGGATGAGTGCCCTCTGGAAGGGAAAGTCGCAGCCAGGAAAACGGATCACAGAGCGACTGTGGGGAGACGAGCCCCAAACATCCTTCCCTATACAAACCCCCGCTGTGGGGTAACCTTACATGTCCAGTATGAAGCATTGTCAGCAACAGCAGGAGCTGACAGCAAGTCAAATGGCTCCTGTGTCGCTCTAAGCTGAGCCACTGGAAGCCTGTTTCCACTGTGGTTCAGTAAAGTCAGGGACATTAGCAGGCATGGAAAGTAACTAAGTACATTAGTGCATGTAAGCAGGAAACAATGTACTTTTTCTCTATTATTTTACAGCCATCATGTCTGGTTATTATATGGATTAAACTGGATTATATCAAAGACTTGAGTTCCCAACCGTATGTACGGCAGCTAGTTAGAGCTCCATTGTGGAACTTTAAAGCTGTTAAAGGATCTTTCAAATTATTCAGAGAGTGTATTGTTTGCAGAAAAATAAATCGATCCTATAGAAAATTGCTGTTATCTATGCTTTAAAGGAACTGTTCACATAAAAACGAAAACTCAGTCATTATCTGTCTATTTATCCATGAAATAGTCCACAAAAAACATCTGGAGCAGCTTTCTTCTAAACAACTGAAGTAGGTGGGGACTTGTTTTAAAACGTAAAAAACAACCCCTCAAAAAACATAAATGGCTCCATACAGCTCGTCCAGTGTAATCCACATCTCCAGAAACCCGAAAGCCCAAATGGACTTGAAAATACATTATTTACACCCTCAACGCACGGTTGAGCTCGCACTAGTTCTTTTAGCAGCTACAGTGAAGATTTCAGCTTTAAAAATGGTGTAAGTCACATCTCTTCAAATTAATTTGGGTTCTTGGGCTTCTGGAGACTTGGATTATACTGGACACGCTGCATGGAGCCATTTCATGTTTTTGTTGTTGTTTTGGGTTATTACATTACATTTTCAAACAAATCTCCATCTGCTACAGTTGTTGAAGAGAATGCTGCAACTCTGTTTTGCTGTGAAGCTCCAGAAATGTTTTGTGGACTACGAAACTTCACCCAACTTTGCATTGGCATGAGGATGTGTCGATAACGACTGAATTTCATGTTTGGGCAAAATGTTCCTTTAAGTTTTAGATGCAGCATTTTACATCAGCTGGTCTGAAACATCTTCCACCACTGGATATCAGTTTTAATAATTGATGTGTAGTCGTAAATGATGATGATGATGCATTAAAAGCGGTACTCTGTGGAGGATGTGCCTCATGATAGGTTAATATGTGTGTGTATTTAATTGCAGGATATTTCAGTCAGATCTCCACTTTAGCAGACGTTCAGGAGAACGTGATGAGGTATCTCCACGTCATGAGCCGCCCGAAGGTCATTGATCACGAGCACGACACAGTGTGGACTGAAGCCTACGTGGACAGTGCTGTAAGTACGATTTTCTTCATGACTTCCTGTGGTTGTCCAAGTTATTAGTCCTCATCCCCAGTTTACATTTATATATGAATGAGAGTGCATGCTTGTATGTATAGTGCAGTAGCATGCTTTCAACAGAGGCTGGACAAATTAACAGGAATCTCTCATATATAATGCAATACAGTTCATTGTATTGTATCACAAACATGTCCTGCATTACATCATATTGCAAGACCTTCATGTTATTTTGTCCGTCTTTGTACTGTACAGTAAGTGTGCACGTGTGTGCGTCTGCTTTCTCATCATTATTCTTCATGCTGCTGGAATGATTCTTCATTATGAGCTTCATTAATCTGCATGGATCTTCCCCCCGCGACGTACATCTGCGTCCACAAATTCGATGCACAATGTGAAGGCTTTAACTCACCGGATGATTCAATCTTTATGCGTCTCTTCTTTCATTTCAGCTGTCGCAGGCTTATAAGGTAAATATCTACATGTGAGCTGATCTTTCATCATTTATATAAAAAAAACGTGATTTATTTGTTGTCTTAATATAAAAGAATCAACCACATGCTGTAGGAAGTAGTTCTAACAAGCATCAGAAAGAAGATCATGGGAGGTAATTCAAGGTTTCCACTGGGACTCAGTGAACGTGAGTCATATCGTATAAAGTGGAGGTGACTTGTGAGGTTAAATAGCTGCTCATTGTTCCTACTTTTCTACATAATGCTTTAATATTTCCTTGGAAGTCTAAAGTGAGGAGAGGCTCGTCTCTCTGAGGGGCAGGAGGAGCAGAGGAGCATTTATTGTAGTACTTTTCACACACACACACACACACACACACACACACACACACACACACACACACACACACACACACACACACACGGGTTGGGAGATTGTCCTCTGGAGTGTGTGCTCTTGTATCTCAGCCTCAGACACACCATTCATCATTCTGTGGATCATTGCATTTTATCTCCTAAAGCCCATAATAAAACTGACATTGGAGGGGCGATCAAGAAAGGGAGAGAGAGAAAAGGAGAACGAGAGAGAGAGAGCGGTGGAGGTGGTTAGACGTTTACCTGAATCTGTGTGTATGTGTGTGTATGTGTGTGTGTGTGGACTGAAGCAGTCCAGTTTCCACTTCCATTGTGTGTTGTGATGAATTTAAGGACCCACCATTCTTCATTTTGTCAAGCTGGCCAGTACACACTGCAGCTCACAGCTCGTTTGTCTCATATGCATGCACATACACAAATGAACATCAACCACACACACACACACACACACACACACACTCACACTCAGCTGTGTCGATTCACGAGGTGAGGGAATAGCAGACCTACTTTAACGGCGCTCATGTGCTTAATTATGTCAGCCTTCATCCTGCTGAGCTGACCTCGTCTCCTCCTCTGAGGACGTCAGACTCACACGGTTCAGGTTTGACAACAGGAAGGCTTCGAGCAGGATCCTGTGTCATTCTGCAGGAATTCATTTGGACGCTGCGTTTAAACATTTTGTGCAAGTAATAAATGTTGAATCTGTGTTCAATAATGAGTTACTAGATCCAATGAGACTTTTTTATGTGTTATTTACTTACATTTGTAGCCACCTTTGGCTCATTAATGTCACGTCCTGAAGCCGTTATTCCCCACTCAATAAGTCACGCTCCTCTCTTTCCTATCTGGAAATTTTAATTGAATATCATGTCAGTTAGGCTGTCTCTTTACTGGTAATTGGCTGCTGAAGCTGTTCATTACTATTAATTAATTTCCATGCCTGCTGTTTTGATTTGATTTTACATTCACATATGATTTTGTTGAATAGTTTAGAGGTTTTGTTAAATGAAATGTTTAATAGCATCACTTTGGAATTTCAATTTGTCTGAACAGTAAATACACTTGCAGGGTAATGTATTGCTCGAGTTACTGTGTTGGCTACCGTTTAGAATTTCTTGGTAATATCATATCCTGAATAATATAGTTGTTTGTCTTTCTCTCCACAATTTTTTATTTTTGTTTACAAACCTGATCACTGAACACGCTGACGCTCCTCTCAGTGGGATGATTTGGCTAAAATATCAGCATTCAACTGTTAGAAATTCCTTCTTTTCAGATGAAAGAGAAAGCCGGCCCAAGTCTGATGACCACAGTTGCCATGCCTGTGTTCAGCACAAAGAATGAAACGGTGAGTGACTGACTGACAGTGGTGAAGTAACTACAGTAAATACTTTTTTTGACATCCTTGTGCTTTACTTGAGCACTTCCATTTTTTGCTGCTTTATACTTATTTGACAGCTATAGTTACTTTTCACTCTTCAGGTTGATATTTTACATTATAGAAAAATGTTTTAAAATTCAATACATTATTTAAGATTAAATAAATGACTCCCAATATTTTTGCCTTGAATACCTCATGTCTAGTTGGGGCTCCCTGTCATGTTTCAGATGTCTATAACGTCCAAACCTCAGAGATGCTTTTTATTTTATCAGCTGTTTCCAGGCCCAAAGAGCAGGATTAGTTTAGTGTTTTACAACCAGATTAATCAACTCACGACCTGTAACGGTTGTAGTGGAACAGGTGGATCCAACAGTTGATGCCAAACAGGGATTGCTGGCAGGTAGAGGTGGTAAGCTCGATCGCAGGCAGGTGGCTCCCAGGCTGGCGCAGGTGGAGACTCCCGGTTACACAGGTGGCTGGCTCAGGGGTTATGTGGGGTGGCAGAGGTGCAGGAGGCGGGGTGGCGAGTGGTAGAGGAGCTGGTCCACTGGAATGGTCCGGTCACACACTGGAGCTGGCAGCAATAATCTGGCACCGTGCAGAGGGAAGGTCCGGGTATAAGAGCAGGTGCTGATTACATCCAACACGCTGCAGGTGTGTGGACCGGCACAGCTCCAGCCAGCTGCAAAGCCACGCCCAGCCTCACCAAGCACCTCTGAAACATAAAGCACAGAAACACACCACAAAACAGGCCAACACACAGTCCAATCATAACAATGACCAATCATTAAGAAGGGTCAAAAGCAGCTTTATTTCTTAAAGGTGCAATATGTAGGAATTTTGGTTTAAACATTCACAAATTAACTAAATTATAAACAAAATGTGAACAGAAAATGTGAAGCAACAAATTTGACATTATAACAAACATGTATGTATCGTATTGCAGAGATTTTTCTAAAAAAGTTAAAGTTAGCATGCTAACCAGCTAGCCACAGCCCGCACCTGTCCTGTTATACCTCCGAGCTCCAAGTCTGGATCGCTAGCTGCATGGCTAACTGAGCTAACTAGTTAACGTCCACTACAGTTACTCTGGTGAAATGCTGCCAGCTCTTTATTTGGAGTGGCCTAAGTAGGAAGCCAATTCTTACATATTGCACCTTTAAGGAAACTTAAGCAAACAAAATTCCCGTAGTGGGTTTTTGATAACTTTTAAAGTGCAGTGATAGAAAGCATCCGAATTGGAAACATTACAAACTGCCATGGTTTGTGCATGGCCCAGGACATGAAGGCTCTGCAGCGAGACGTAAATATGACCAGAACATACTCGGTATGCATCAGTGATGTAGGTGAGGTTTCTGCACAGAGCCCAAAAGATACTAAAAGACAACACCCACCCCAGCCACAGTCTGTTCACCCTGCTGCTGCCTGACAAACGATACCACCAGACTACGGCGCTTTTTTGCTCAGACTGTGAGACTCCTGAACTCATCTTCAGCACTCCACCATGAATAACAGTTTTGCCTGTGTAGAATAAAAAGACTATTACTTGCATTTTTATCATGTAACCCCGTGTTTTTCAAGATCCATGTATTATTCCCTGAAAAATTTACGAAAATGCAGAAAAATCCCCTATGTTAAAGAAAGTAAGGAAAACATTCCTGGATCAGTCCTATTATCAGGATCTCCACTAAAAGTTAATGGGGTCTATTTTGGGCTGAGACTCATCCTCCATCGAAGGTTCATGGAAATCTGTTCGGTAGTCTTTGTGCAATCTTGCTCACAAACCAAAAAACAACAAATGGACAAGGATGAAAACATAACCTCCTCGGACATTTTAATGATATCACTTTAAATTACGTTGGAATTTGAATTCAGCACTTTTAATTGTATTGGAGTACTTCTTCCACCACTGCTGACTGACCGAATATTCATGCAGTTTTCATCTAAAGTTTTGTGTGTTTTGAATCTTTTCATGCAGAAGAACCAGGGTATTCTGTTGGGGGTCGTAGGAACAGACATCCCTCTGCAGGAGCTGATGAAGCTCATCCCTAAACATATGGTACAATCAGCTGTTCTTGTACTTTTGCTTTGCATAAACTAATTTACTATTATGTTATTTTTTTAAATGACTTCCTCATGTTTCTCATCTTGTGTCTCTAGTTAGGAATCCACGGGTACGCGTTCGCTATCACGAACAACGGCTACATCCTGACACACCCGGACCTCAGACCATTGGTAACCCAGTTTCTTAACATTACTTTAACACCAAACTGTCTCACTGCATTCCCTGATTTTACCCTGTTTTCTTTCTTTCTTTTTGTTTTGTCCATGCAATTATATGCTTAACCGAAATGATGAACTGAACGCCTCCGTTAACGAGTGCACACAGAGACAAATGTGTTATCTGGTTGGGAGGCTTTGTGGGCTCGTATAGTCTGTAATCCCCACCTTTTCCTTTGATGTATGCATGCAGGGATAAAGGCCACTCATAGGGCTGGCTGGCCTGAGATTTCCCAGAGGTAACTTAACACTCGCTGGCAGAGACCACAGCCGCTCGCCCTGGGACCGCTGGTTCCTCAGGAGCTATGGCTGTGCTAGTGGATCTGTGTGTGCCAGTGTTAGTGCTATTCCTCTCTGTGCAACTGTGTGTGTGTGTTAGTCTGTGTTGGTTTTTCGTGATCTTTGTGGCTAAAACTGTGCTGTGGTTGTAGTCATTGACTTTCTTGTTTCTTGTTGAGTTTGACATGTAAAGTTAAGTGCATTGTTGTTGACTTTTTATGAGCGTGGATATCCTATCAATCATATTAATTATTTTTAATTTACCTGACAGTGTTAATTTCACAGACGACTTGTTAAATTATTAAACAGCAAAGTAACTCCTCCAAAACAAGGCTTGATGAATAAGAGCATACAGCATCATTCTAGCACTGAAAGACAAAAGACAGATCCCTACATTGATTTATTTCTTTAATATCAAGCTCATAAATTTGAAAAACTATGTGTCACATGCAGATTTCACAGTTGGGTGAGGCTAGATTAGCAGACATGTTTAGGCCATTAAGTCAAAATGTACAGCATTACACAAAAGGGAGCACTGAATTGTGTATATTGTGTTCCTGTGTGCAGTATCAGGACGGTCAGAAGAGGAGGAAGCCCAACTACAGCAGCGTGGATCTCTCTGAGGTGGAGTGGGAAGACAAAGATGATATCGTACGTGTTCAACCGCTAAAAACCAGTGTTATAAAAAATATCATCCTTCATTACAAATGTATTGTGCATAATATGAAGCACTAGGGGCATGTCCAACTCCCTTTTGCTACTTAAACAGTGGATAATCTAGTGAGCGAGGTGCACGGCGCAAAGGAGTTGTATTATACTCTTAACTAGTCATGGGTGTGTTTGGGGCATTACATAAATTAAACCGATCCGAGCGTCATCTCCAATTCCCTTTAAGAGCCAAATTAATTCAGAGTTTCCTCTATCCTGTCGGGTTTATGTCTAAAGCTTCTAGTTTTGCTGATTAAATGTATTTGTTACAGTGACTTTACTGCCTGCAGGGAAACATTTTAAATCATTAAATCAGAGTGTACCCGCATTGTGAACCTGGCTGTGTCGGCACATCGTACTATCTGATTAATGCACATTTTAAATAACAAAGAAAAATACTTACATTGACTTTAGACCAGCTTTTTGTTGATCTATGGTGCAGTTGCTCTCTGCTGCATAAAGATAGCAATGCGCCATCAGTGCGCCTGACCACACCACATTTTAAGAACAACACACCCAGGGGCGCACAGGAGGAAGCAAGTACATTTGCTATTTACACGACGAGGGCGATGGGTGTGAAATGGCAACTGCATCGGTTTGAAACTAGCACTGACACTTGCTCTGCGCTGTTTTCGGATTATCAGAGACTTATCAGAAGAATTATCAAGTATTATCAAGGTATGACTCCGTTTTCAGTAAAATGGCCACCACTTACAGGCTGCTAGATCAGTGACCCAGCCTTGACTACTCTGCTCTATGTGCCTCTTTGTGTGCTTTATCTTTCAGCTGCGTAACGCTATGGTGAACAGGAGGACAGGGACTTTCTCTATGGAGGTGAAGAAGACTGTGGATAGAGGGGTGAGGCTGCAGATAAACATGTTTAGTGTCTCCATATCAGATGAGGGTTGTTCTATCTCTGTTGTCTCTCGACTAAAGGAGCAAATCTCACCTGCACTTCTGCTTTTCCTTCAGAGACGTGTCCTGAAGATGCACAATGACTATTACTACACTGACATTAAAGGGACACCATTCAGGTGGAGGAAGGGTTTTATTACATTCCCATAACGACTTTCTTCCAGTTTATGTCTTGGTTGCACTTAATGTTTACTTTCTTCTTTGTCTGTGTCTCCAGTGTCGGAGTGGCCCTCTCCAGAGGTCATGGAAAGTACTTCTTCAGAGGAAATGTGTCAGTTGAAGCTGGTATGTCACTCCAACTCTGCCTTTTACTCTATTAACAAAAGCCTCCATACAGTGAGACGCATGTCACTCTGACCTGCCTGTTTAGGAGACCTTATTGTATCGGTCTTCCCAGGCTGGCATTGCTGAAGCGTTACTGACTTGTGTTTTTCAGGGCTCCGTGATCTGGAACAGCCAGATGTCGCCCTGGCAGATGAATGGTAACGTCGGGGTTATAGAAGTGGGCATTCATGCGTTATGTAGGTTATCCCTCTGTGTTCATGGGGGATGTGGAGGCCTGTGATGTAACAGTGTTGGCTCTGTTTTGGACCACAGGACATACTGCAACACGGAGGAGCAGCACGAGCACCGTCACCTGACCCAGATTCAAGCCATCAAGCTCTTCATGACAGGCCGCAGGCCACACCTCAAATGTAAGAGACACTTGAGACAGATGAATTGACTACAAGGAGATTGTTATAAAACAGGTGGATGTTTTGGGTCATAAAGGTCAGTATTTGTTAAACTGGTCTGCAACGCTGTGCAGGTGACAGAGAACTGATCCAGGAGGTGTTATTTGATGCAGTGGTCACAGCTCCACTGGAGGCCTACTGGACTGGACTGGCCCTCAACAAGTCAGAGTAAGAACATTTTGGCCACTTCATAGGCTACAGTTACAAGTGTCAACCTAGAATGTATTCTAATTAATGGCTTGTGATCTATAAAGCCTTATTTAACAAATCCATTAATTACAATCTCTTTATAAAGTATGCCTTTATAGAAAGTGGCAGCCACATTTTATAAAGAAACACTAAAACTATATATTTTTACTATGAATGATAGGTTCGTAGGTTTTCAAGTTAAACGATACTCACTAGCTTACATGTACTTGAAAGCAGTGTTGGTCACTTTAATTGGATTTTTAAGTCGAAATGGTCTGTATTTGTTAAACGGGTCTTTTTAAAAGACATGATTACCATTAGCATTCCTTCTTAAAGCAATTTCCGGGCAATATATGACTTCTACAGGCCTCGCTCTGTGCAAAAAAGCATTTCACAGTTCAGCTGAAGCTAATGTGATCATCAGTCTAAGTTACCCAAATCAAGTATGTATCTTCCAAAGTCAGTCTTTGTACTTACCCAGACACACTTTGTGTGTGTTTTTTTTTTTTTTTTTGGTGCAGTCGTGCAGGGAAGGAAAAGGAGAAGCTTAAGAGTCTGTAACTTTGGAGGACAGACACTTTATTTCTTTAAATCAAACTACTGAAGCCTCATATTGGCTTCAGCTGAACTTTAAAAGTTAATTTCTGAACAAAATGAGGACTGTGTATTTTGTCCCCTATCACTTACAATAGAAATATTTTAGAGAGGAACCATCGAAGTGACCAAAAGCTGTTTTAATGCACATTTGGACATCGAAACATGGAAACGGAACTTATCATCAAACCCTCCTATTACAATGCCCTGATTCACATTTTGTATAAGATCTGTCTTAGGATACATTTCATGTCAATGTGTATGTGTAACTTTGCAACTTAATGGTACTATTGATTATTATTTTGTTATAAATCCATTGGTAACAATCATTTTTATGGTAATAGCGTCAGTATCTGACGAGTCTGGATTGAGACTCAACAATCAACGACCTTTTCATTAACATGTAAACCCTTAATATATGTTAACAAGAGACATTTGTTAATGTTACTTCATGCGTATTATTATATCAATTAACTGTTAGTTAATGATTATTACTGGATTAACTAATATTGTTTAATCTAGCCTTATTATTTATTTAGTGTTTATTTGTGTATGGATAAGTATGTAGTATAAACTGATGCCACATTCCACATCATCTATACAAATACACAACAGACAATACGAACACAAACACAACAATAAATACGTACAAGAAAAATACAGCCAGAGCAATGTAAACCCCAACTGTAATACAATACAATCAAACCCTGTAAAACAAGAAGCACTGTTTTTGTTAAGTGTGACTAATCCAAAGGCCCAAAGTGATGTTCTGCTTATTGACTAATACAGCTATAAAGCTAAATAACCATGAAAAATAACAAATTAATAATATAATATGAATAAATAAAAAGCAAACTAGTTTGAGAAGATGTTACTTATCAAATAATATAATCCTTTGAAGGTGGTATTTTTACATTATACCTCCAAAATAAAAGCTATATCAGCAACCAAAACTTCCCTCTATACACTATTCAATTTAATGATAAGCAACCTAGTTGCACTGCATGAATACATTTATAACATTATATATAAAATATGTATGTCCTACATCATATATGTAAAAGTATAGATGTGTTTATGTGGCCCTGCTTTGCATTACATCAATAGGAACTCAGACAAAGGAGTGGAGATTGCCTTCCTGGGTACACGCACCGGCCTGTCGAGAACCAACCTGTTTGTGCCCGCTGATCAGCTCTCCAATCAGTGAGTGCCGCTGCTCAACATCTCTGTAATCATTACTTACAGCTCAAGGTGCCGCTGTGATTGTGCTTGATGAATCTGATCCTCAACTCAGCTTCGTTGTGTGTGCGTCCTCAGAGACTTCCTGACAGCGGAGGACAAGGAGGGTGTGTTTAATGCCGATCACTTCCCTCTGTGGTACAAGAGAGCGGCAGAGCAGGTCCCCGGCACATTTGTCTACTCCATCCCCTTCAGCACAGGTATGCAGAACAAAAACAACATATAAGACCACAGCAAGTGTGCAGCACAGAATAAAAGTTCCCTGAGCCTGCACAAAGCTACTGATCTACTGCTGCTAAATTATCTGCATTGTACATTATACAAGTCACTCTCAATATACTTTCAATTATCGAGTGCAGCATTATGTAGGGTACTTTCAGGAAATCCATCTGGTTTCCTTAGTCACTCAGCATTTTAACATCTTAATCAGTCTTTTTCTATATCCCTCTTTCTGTTATGGATTGTGGCTTTTACTGGTTTCCACTGATAGGATCTGCAGCACAGCTCACCACCCTCACAGCTTTCCCGCAGTTAATGTGGCCCACGTTCAGTCTGCTGTTCAGGCGAGGGAGAATTCAGCGTCACTGTACAGGACATTTACCACCTTTCCTCTGTTAATGATAACTGCGTCCATTCAGGCTTTGCCATCATAACGTGAAATATCCAATCACAGCACCCATTACAGAATTATTAGTCATCTGGCTGTAGAAAACCCTCGGACTGGACTCCATTAGTGTGAAGTAATGGACTCGTACTGCGGTTTCTTTTGAGGCTGCTGAGTAAAGGGTGCCATCTAGTGAGCAGTAAGTGAAATCTGAACAAATCACTTCAAGTTCATTCTCTGCTTTTCCTCTCTAGCTTTAGAGAATAAGAGCGTGGTTTTGGCCAGCACTGCAATTCAGCTCCTCGATGACAGAAAGTCTCCAATTGTTGCAGGTAAAAACCTCTAAACCATCCGTCTTATAGTTACTTTTGGATACTGTGCCGTCTCTTATGTGCTTGGTTTTGTGCTCAGCTGTTGGGATCCAGATGAAGCTCGAGTTCTTTCAGAGGAAGTTCTGGACCGCCTGCAGACAGGTAACGACACAACAACTTCTGCAATATGTTTCATGATAAATGAGCTTCCTGATGAGGTGTGAAACTAAGCTACTCATGCTTTGTGTGCAGTGTACGGCCCTGGATGGAAAATGTAGCATTAGCTGTGATAACGAGGTAAGAACAGTCACATGACTCTGGGTTTTTATTTTTTTCTCAGGTCGTTTTGTTAAAATTATCTGTTTATTTTTCTGACAGGACATTAACTGTTATCTCATTGACAACAATGGCTTCATTCTCGTCACAGAGGAGCAATCTCAGGTACTGTGTACTTATTTGTTTGTGTATACATGTACATCTATGGACAAAATAATGGAAACATCTAAAAACATGTCTCACTTTACCAAAACTACTGAATTCTCTGAAAGTGTGTGTAGAGACTGTTCTTTGATAAGGAAAGTAGATAGTAATAGTATAATATAAGGGGTTACACACCGTTTGCACTACAGCATACATCTAAACCTGTAAAATGTCAGTTGACTTTTCAGACAAACATTAAATGACTCCCACAAGATGGCTTCCTTTACCTTAACAACAGCCCTGAACAAAATAAATAAACAGTTTTTAAGTATTTGTACTTGACTAATTACTTATTTCCATTTAATGCAACTGTTATTCTTCGGCTCCACTACATCTCATCTCAGAGAGAAATGTTATACTTTCCACTATACTAAATTTCTTATTTAGACATATTTAGCCAGTTGTCAGAACATGATTTTAATACCCTTCCTGTCCAGTAAATAACATGTATCTCTAAATTTGGTGATTTTAATTTTTTCTGATAATGTGACAGAACAATTGTTCTTTCGTGAGTTGAGAAATTCTCCTACTTCTTGAAATAAACTACTTAAACTTCATTACAAAAGCAATCCAGACAAAAGAAAATATCAAAAAACAAGAAAGGAAATATAGAAAAAGTAAACCAAACCTAAACTAAACTAAAGAAGTTAAATCGAAATATTAATCCTAAAACATCATATATTATATTTAAATACTGACAGTGACAAGTTTTCTGGCCAATGAGTACTTTTACTTTTCATATTTTAGTACATTTTGCTAAAAATACTCACATACTTTAACTTGTGTAAGGTTTTGAATGCATGACTTTCACAATGTGGTGTTGGTGTCTGTCTGTCTCTGTAAGTGAGCTGCAGCTCGCTGCTCCCGCTTATCTGACAACACAGGTTTTTATTTTATTCTTTAAATTAAAAAAAAATCTTCTTTTAGCCTACCAGTAAGTCCAGTTACAAAATTAGCTAAAGATTTTTCTGTTATTTTGTCCACCCAGTGTGTGTGTGTGTGTGTGTGTGTGTGTGTGTGTGTGTATATGTGTGTGTGTGTGTGTGTGTGTATATATGTGTGTGTGTATATATGTGTGTGTGTGTGTGTGTGTGTTAAGCTGTGTGCCTGTGTGCTTTGACAACACTTCTCTCTCAGACAGGGCTCTTCTTTGGAGAGGTGGAGGGTGCTGTTATGAACAAACTTCTACAAATGGGGTCCTTCAAAAGGTGGGTGACAGGGTGTATCATTTCTCGGAGCTTGAACTGAAACATTAAACCTGACATTAAAAGCTTGTTGTAATAATGTCATATTTATGGTTGATTGCAACTTCTTCTGTTGTTTGTGTTTCAGGATCACACTATATGATTACCAGGCCCTTTGCAAAGAGTACGCTGGGAGCAGCGACAGTGCACGCACTTTATCAGACGTAAGTGACAGAACATGAGCTGCTATATTTAGAGATGGAGACATTGAATAGTTTGAATCTGTGGTAGACTACTGTACGTCTACATTTGAACGACCTGAGTTAAAATCAGCAGCATAGGTACCTCTCTCTGGGTTTGTGGTTAACACTGTTTGCATGCTGGTGGAACATTAGTTTACTATAGAGCGGTCTCAAAATAAACAATGACATTTAAACCGCAGTAAACAATATTTCATTTCTGCCCACAGAATCTAAAAGTATATACTTTTCTCTCTTTCAGCCCTTCACTGTTGTCAAGTGGCTCCTGACTGAACTCGTCATGTAAGAATAACACAAAAACATTTTTAAAAAATGTATATTATATGGACTCATAAATGACAACTCTTTTTAACAAAAGTATATTAATTAGTATTATTATTATTTGATAAGATCAACGATACTTTTTAAATATATCATTGATCCTCAGTGTGATAACTCAGCTATAAATACATTTACATATTACATTCTTCAGCTGTCTATGATATTGATAACTGAACGTGTTAACCAGGAACAAGACACACAGGTTCATGGTTACATACTGCTTAAAACTTTTGGTTGATGTGCTTAATTAACTATTAATACCCTTTTGTAAAGACAGAGTTAATTATTAGCTAATGCCTTAACTCATATTCATTTGTTCAACTGTCACCGGAAATAGTCTTTTTAATATGCCGTTTGTGTTTTTCTCTTCAGTTTTCTGCTAGAATTTAACCTGTACAGCTGGTGGAATATCGACCTTTCAGTTAAAGGTAACTATAGTTTGTATATTTATATGTACGTCACAGGCATGTACGAGTGCGTGAGCAAGTATGACATATGTGAACACAGGAAACCAATTTCTGCAGTTTAGTTAAACATGTTTTGTCAAACATTCAGCTCAGAGGTCTCGGGGTAAACACATGATGGTGCCGTGTGATACAGAATACCCTGCCTTTGTCTCCGAACGCACCATCAAAGAAACGACAGGCAACATCGACTGTGAGGGCTGTTTCAGGTACTGTATCAGGTGTTTTAGGCCACCTTAAATTAGTTATTCACCCCCTTTGCTAATAATATATATATCCTTATCAATAGTAAATGTTCAGTAAATGTTCATCTCTGGTTGGGCTGCAGATCTTTTGTCATACAGCAGATTCCCAGTAGCAACCTCTTCATGGTGGTCGTGGACAATAAGTGTGACTGCAGCAGTGCTCCTCCAGTAACAATGGATCCTATCGAGATCATGTATATCCTTTCTAGATGAAACACAGATGTTTGATATGTAGAAACTTGGGAGCGTCATAATAATAATATTCATGAATTACTATGAGAATGATTTTAAGTTGCACCACTTAAGTTTCACATCAGGCTAAAGGAGTTAATGTTGGTGACGCTCTGAATTTGATAGTGTATTTTTCATCCTTGACGCCTTTGAACACAACGAGTCACTTAAATGTGACAGACTGAAGTTTCAGAAGGACAGGAAGAAGCCTGAGTCATGTCATCCTTTCCACCCTGAGGTATGAGAGTGTGTGTCTGCATGTACAGTTTTATACAGTGAAGTTGATAGTTGAGCACAGGAACAGCCCAGTTTACAAATAGTGATTTAGAGATGCTCAAAGGCAGATTTTTAACCCTTGGAGAGAGCCTCTCCTCCTGCTTCCAGTCTGCTGTTAGTTAAGCTAACAAGCTGCAGTAGCTACAGGCTTCGGAGTGGTTACTCTTCTCATCTAGCTCTTGGCCAGGAAGCGACTAGGCATGTTAAAAATATGTTGAATAAAATGTTGAATAACAACTTCAATCTTATTTTTGTAGTTTTGGCCACCATTACTATTGTTAATAATATGATTGTTCTCATCAATTTGAAATACTCAACATCAACTAACATCATTTGGCTCAACTGCTGGCTTGTTTACAACTTTTCTGAATATTTGACTGCTCATGTTTCTTACCTCTTCTGACTTTATTGTGGTGATGCTGCTATGTTCCCAGATCTCACCCGTGTCCAATGGCTTGCTGGTTGGCTCGTTGGTTGGTTGACTGGCTGGTTGGCCGGTTGGTCGGTTGGGTGGGTGGGTGGTTGGTTGGTTGGTTGGTTGGCTGATTGGATCGCTGGTTGGCTGGTTGGCTGGCTGGCTGGTTGGCTGGTTGGTTGGTTGGCTGGTTGGTTGGTTGGCTGGTTGGTTGGTCAGTCAGCTGGATTACACAAAAACTAGTGAATGTATTTCCATGAAACTTGGATGGGTCTCAACCCAGAATAAAATAGACCCCATTAACTTTTGGTGCAGATCCGGTAGTCCAGAGTCCAGCTTTCTTTAACATTGCAAGATTATAAAAATAATAAATAATACAAATTTTTGTTAGCTACTATCTATAAGTGAGTACACTTTGATGTGGATAAAGGGGGCTGTTGGGCTTGGAGGAGGTTTGCGCTCTACTGAGTGCCATTGGAACTGTGTTATAACGATTGATCAATATGATGGCCAAAACTACAAGAATAAGACCCAACGTGTTCAACAACAGCACCAGTTCATATCTATTAGCCTCAATTAATGTCTTTCCCAGATAAAACAAGAGTATATTATCCACCCTGTTAATATTTAATATCATGCTCCATATGTATCACAAATTACTTTGTCTTCCACAGGAAAATGCCATGGAGTGCGGTTCAGCAACACGCCTCTCCAGCGCTCTAACAGCAGCTCTGCTCCCTCTGATAGCAGCAACCATCAGCAGGTGACCTTTAGCAGGAGAGCTGGACGTCAGTAAGGACTAAATCAACAGAAGGATGCTTACAGTATAAACACATAGAGAACATGGCCAAATGAATTTGCTCATACCTCTGCAACAGGCAGCGCTCTACTAAGAAAAAATCTTTACCTGTAGTACTGAGGCTCACATCCATTAAAGCAGAAAACATGAACAATGTGGTGCAGCTAAAGAAAATGAGAGAAATGGGAGTGTTCAGTGACTTTGCTCAGAGCATCACGTCACTGACGGTTTGCCATATTGTCCTGAATGTGTGCTGAAATTAAGAGAAAGAAATGCAGTACGTCAGCAGTAAAAACAGATGCCTGCAGTAGGAGAACAGGTATTTCTTGTAAAAGTATAAAACAGGTCCTTTGTGCAAAGGATGATCATAAGAAAACAAATATGTTTGTTTCTTTGTTGTTAGGAAAAAATGAAGGCTAATATAAAAGTCTGCGGAATGTAAAATGCACTTTTGTCGTATGTGGAAAAAAAATGCAGAGCGGTCTATATTTTTGGCAGTAAATTGCTAAAAACGATTGACAGTGCCGTCATAGTTTTCTTTCTTCAAATAGTTTAAGTTTATTTTGTAACTAAAAATGTTTTTTCATGTTAATATGTGTCATGTAAAATACAAGAGAGACAACAGAACATTAAAACTTGCTTTATTCTGCCAGTTTTTAAGACATTTCAGACAAGCTAAAGATGCATGATGAAGAAGATGATACATTGATATATTCAGTCATAATTTGTCAAGGTGACCTCATACTCTGAACCACATGTTTAAGAAAGCTGATGAATAAATACAAAGAAATATTTTCCTTCCTTTATTTAACAGTTGTGTTATTTTCTCGAGTGTGTGTGTGCGTGTGTGCGTGAGTGCGTGCGTGCGTGCGTGCTAGTTTGTGTAGTATCTGACATGGAACATTAATGGGGTGAATGAGGCTACATAACACAACAATGTTTTATACAGCATATGAAAATACAAAGCAATTCAAAGTAAGATAATATTGGGAGACTGGGGGCTAAAACATACAGTTTATGTACAGTAGTAGTTGGAAGTTGGAAATGTATGTGGATTTATTTACAGAATATAGTCACAAAAGTCTCAAGCAAAAAAAAAACATGTTATATAAAATATGATCGACATATAAGAAGCAGGTTAGAACCCATACTGTGTTTTGTATGTGATAAACCGCAACTTAAAAATGGGACCTGGCGGCAAAACTTTGATCAAGGTTTGGTTTAATCTCACAGTTTATTTGACTACACTAGATTATTAAAAGTTTTACATTTCTAGCAGTTCTTCAGGCTGTTTGCTTTCTCTTTCTGTAAACAGTATAAAACAGTTTGAGTCTCAGTGTCCCTGCACGGTGCTGTAACTCATGTTCTTCAGGGCTGGTGCAGCCAGCTGTTCAGGGATGGTGTCATAAAGATGGTATGTTTCACACTGGGGAAAAAGAACAAACAACTGTAGCATCTATTAATAAATGGCAACTATTAAAAGGTGCACTATGTAGTTTTGGGGAATACATTTTGATCAGAAGAGAACGATCTTCACTGACTGGAAAAATAAATATTTTTCATTTTGTATTATTACATCATTAATATTGTAAATATTAAAATTCTGAGTTTGAGTTTATTCTCCAAAAAGTACATAGTGTCCCTTTAATTTTGTCCCACATGTCAGACTTACATTCTCATGTTGAGGCTCCCGCTTTTTCACTTGTGCATAAACTGCTGCTGAGAAAGATTCACACAGTTAAATAATACTTTCCCATGAATGGAGTCTGTAGATTTTAAATATGTAGATATAAAACATGAATGTGAATAATGTGTCTTGGATAGCGTCAGACTTTTAAATCAATCTTTAAGCAAAAATAAAACAAACCAGCAGTTAAGAGAACAAGATGGTAGAGAATGTCATGTGCTGCTTAACAACTTTATTGTTGAACAATGTGGGCTATCATCTACACAATAGGATATTTAACTTCACAAATGCATAAGCATCTTCATAGCCATTGCACACTATCAGAGTAACCAATCAACAACCATCACTTCAGTTTTTACTTTGACATTCGGGATAATAACTTCTCATAAACATATTAAATATTTTATTAAATTGTATCAACATTTATCTATTGAACATTTTCTAATCAATCGGTGCAAATCATTGATTCATTACCTGATGGTAGTTTGACTGGTGTTGACTGGGCAGTAGAGGTGAAATCACCAGTATGATTTGGCCTACCAGCAGACCAACCTGATGGACCTGTTGAAGTACATTTCAACACACCATCTGTTCTCATACAATATGTTTTCTCGTGTGAAAATGAGTGATAGACACAAGCGAAGGAGGTTATTTTTATCTCAGTGCAGTGGTGGTTGACCACTCGCGAGCTGTTAGTTATTTTAGTAGCTGTAAGCATGAACTCTGTTCAACTGAAAAAAATGTGAAGCTGCTTCAAATAGTTCCTAAGAAATGCATATAAATTTTAAGATCCACGCTAAAATATGTGTATAGAACGACCGTTTGGCCAATCTTAACCTAAATGAAGAACAGTGTTAGGTCAGGCATCAGCGTTCATCTCCCACAGTTATTTTACTGACACACTGGTGTCAACAATGTTACTGCCACAGCTCCTTTCACCAACCTCATCCCCTTATGCTATACTGTATTTTAAGCATTGTTAATTTAACTAATATTTAATGATGTTGGATTCTTTGACAGCTCCCTCAAAGAGCACAACTCTCTTGTTAAATCTAACTGTATGACTTATAATTTCTGTAAATGGCCAATTCCTTTACAAGTGTCTGACTGAAGACGTAGCTTTTGTATCCTTTTCAGTAGTTGTTGAAACAGCTCAAACTGAGTTAATCTCAAGATGCAATGTGAAAGATGATTGTGAAAATGCAACTTCTACAGTTTACATACAATTAATTATCAGGCAAAGTGTTAAAAGGCTTTAAGATTTTCTTCATGAAATTTTACACAACAGTTTGTGTGAACACCTGAATAAAATAGATGAAGATATTTGAGTTTATTAGACACAGTTCTCACCAGCTCTTTTTCGGTTACAGCAAATTGCAGAAATGAGCAAGATGATGCCCACAGCTACTCCACAACCAGCCGCGACTGCTGCAAACTTCAATAGCGACAGTTCTGCTTTGAAACAACAGAAGCCATAAGCAACTGTCAGTTTTCCCTGCACAACATTAACAAAAAGCAGACATGTCATGTGCATGAATAGAGTATTTCAGCCACCAGTAACCAGTAAAGCTTATATATAAAAAGGTAATAACTACCTCGTTTCATCACCAGATTCTTGATTCATAGGTTTCATACTGGTATCTATTTCTTGAAGGCACAAAAAACCTGTTAACATTAAAACTACATACCATCTTCTCTTGTACTAGGAGTACAAATATTAGGCAGCACATTGTTGTCTTGTGCTGCTTAAAAACTTTACTTCAACAATGTGGGCTACCATCTGGACAGGAACAGGAACAGGAAGTCTAACTTCCCATACATATAAGTGTATGGACCAACTGTATATCCATCACATATGATCAGAGTAACTAATCAGCTCCCATCACATAAGTATGTTCTTTGACTGACATTCAGGATAATCTCTTTTTGAATTCATATCAAATGTTTTACTATATTGTACAAATCAAAATGTTCTAATCAGTCAGTTTGAATCATTAAGAAACTGAATAATTACATCACCTGGTGCTGGATTCACTGATGCTGGATTCACTGATGCTGGATTCACTGATGCTGGATTCATTGATGCTGGATTCACTGATGTTGGATTCACTGATGCTGGATTCACTGATGCTGGATTCATTGATGCTGGATTCACTGGTGCTGGATTCACTGATGTTGGATTCACTGGTGCTGGGTTCACTGGTGCTGGATTCACTGGTGCTGGGTTCACTGGTGCTGGATTCACTGGTGCTGGGTTCACTGGTGCTGGATTCACTGGTGTTCGGGAAGTAGAGGTGGAACCACCAGTATAACTTGGCCTATCAACAGGCCATCCTGGTGGAACAACACAAGTACATTTCAACATACTCAATACACTGAAACATCTGGAAAAACCCCACTTAAAAAATCTCTTCTTTTATTACCTGATGTTAGTTTAACAGAAGTGGAAGCACCGGTGTTATCAACAGTCCGACCTGGAGAATAAGAAAAAGACACCTTTAAAAAATGAAGTGCTTCGTAGTAATGTTCTGGACTTAAAATTACCTTAATATATAAAATGTCTTACCTGTGGTCATTCTTACTGTTGGTGTTGTCTGGATCATGCTCGACTCTTTTTCCACAATATCTACATTAAGAGAACATGAACTATGGATGATACATTTCCCATGTGAACAAATAAATAAATATTTATGTAGTCAACTGTATGGGTATCTGCTTTTGGAGGTGTTTCTCAGTTAAACTTTTCACATTAAATTTAAGACAGGCTCAAAGGTGCAGTCGTCCTATAATGTAGTGTAAGTCTAATATACGCATATGCTTAATACATTTATGTTTCATTGGATGTATTTTGTCACATCAATTAAAGTCAATGTAGAATGTCTATTCATATTTTCTCTGACTTACCAGTCAAGCTGTATCGATCACTACGAGGAGACAAAGAGTTGGGCTCACTTCTCAAACTGTAATCACAGCTGGCATCACTTTGTTGAACTGAACGCAGGCGTCTCAGCAAATCAACAGTTGTGACAGTAAACTGGCAGAACCACTGATTGTTTTTTGTGGTTCTTTTAATCTCAATGGTTGTTACAACTGGATCACTGGCTTCTCCAAAGTACAGGTTGCATCTTGTGTAATGATTTGCAGATCCAGGCAGAGAGCAAGAAAAGAGAACGTATTCACCAGGAAAGTGTTGAAGACTCAGTTGTGGTTTTTGATCTATAAAAAAGATTAATAAAAAGTCAGAATAATGTGCTATTCTACTATCAAGTACACTTCAAAAAGGCTCTTTCAAATAGTGCTGACAATTAAAGTCTAACTGTTATAAAATGCAACAAATATCATGTTTAACAAATAAAATAATTATTCTGTGTCATCTGATGTGAGTCTGTAATTTGTAATACCAAGAAAGTTTAATCACTGACCAGAGTAACAAATATTCTGACATTTAAAAAATTATAATAATCAAAATAATAAAAAACATAGCTGTATCACTTTCACCCACAGGTGATATTTTAATGGAGCTTGAGGTTGTTGAATCAGTGTTTCTCTCTTCATTTTGGTACCAGTATGTAACATGACACAATAATATCAATAGGAACAGTCACTCACTTTGACTTTGGATGGTGATGGAGGCTATGTCACTGTTTGGAGATGCAGAGTTTTTCCCTCCAAGCTTTATCATATAAAAACAGTTGACTTTAACCTCAGCAGGTGATCTTTGACTTGACATCTTCAGCAGCTCAGTTCCTGTCAGTGTCTTCAGACAAGAGAATTGTCTGATATTTACTCCACGTAGAATGTAGAAATAACACTGAGACACGGATGGAGGAGTCTGACAGTTCAGTGTGACTGAGTCTGTCTCTGTGATCACCAGTGGATTCACTGTCAGTTTAGGTGGAAGTGATTCTGAAAAAGTATGTGTTGGATTGAATTAATGAAAATTGCATTAAGATAACTGTGATGATGAATTCATAACAGTAGAGGATGCCCGGAGGCTGAGGATTCAATTATGAACATTTTTATTTATTTCCAAAACATTTCTGATGTCAAGTTATAGCGGCAGAGGATGCCCATTGAAGATCATCTAACACTTTCTCTGAAGACCTGAGCCACTTTGTTGTTTGTGCTCATACTGTAGAAAGATATCCTAAAAATAGTCCATAGCAGTCATGTGTACTCACTTCGTATGATGATGGAGACTGGGTTACTGTCTGGAGAAGTTTTCTCTCCAAGCATTACAGTGTAAAAACATTTGACTTCAACCTCAACAGGGGAACGTTGACTTGACATCTCCAGCAGGTCCACTCCTGTGAGTGTCCTCATACAAGAGGAGCCTCTGACAGTTCTTCCACTTAAAGTGAGGAAACCACACTGAGACACAGAAACAGATGATGGAGCCTGACAGTTCAGTATAACTGAGTCTGTCTCTGTGATTATCAGTCGATTCACTGTCAGTTCCGGTGGAAGAAGAGCTGAAAATTTAGAGGTGCACATACAATTTATCAAATACTTAATTGCTGCATTATTATGTTAATATTCCTATTCAGAAGTTGTGATTTATTCATAAGTGCAGACAAATATACTGAATAACCAAACTTTGTGGAAAAAAAATATATTCAAATTAAATACAGAGTAACATGAACTTCCTGTACAGTGTTAACAGAACAGTGTGACATGAAAGATAACACAGAGACTGACCTTGTGCTTGAATCTCATGAAAGGAATCTGTTGGAAATACAATTTGTTAAGAATCGATATAATATTAATTCATTAATAACTTCTGCAAAATGAAGAAAGAGACTGAAACTCCACCAGTTGTGTAATTCTGACAATCAGAGATAAAAGTCTCGATCAACATATACTTCATTGATCCCAAAGAAGAAATTAGTAAAAGACTCTGCAGTTCTACAATAAGTTTACAAATAAACAGCACAGAGAAACAACAACGCATATAATATAACATCACCAACCATGAAAAAGATCAAGCAGAAGAGTTGTACATAACATGCTGATACTGGTTATACATTATTGTTATAACATCATGTTAACATCATGTTAATGATGTTTAAAAGTATAAGAAGTTTAACTTACACATGAGGAGGAGAAACAACAGGCGTCCAGACATGATGAAGCTGAATACTGAGACTGTCCAGAATCCTCTGAAGAAGATACATGTGTCTGCGCTGCTGACCACACTTACTGTACTCGCTCTCAGAGCAAACCACAGCTAGCATCAGACGTGAATTATATTAATAGACAGGCCACAGAAACACACACGACATCCTTTGTAAAGTACCTAGTGTAGCCTGTGTGTTTTATTAGATTGAGAGGCTGACCTTTGAAAACTATGATTAGATGTCTTCATAAATTCATTGTTGTGTTTCACACACATACAGCCGCTGTTTCAGCCTTGTCCTTTTTAGTAGAGAATATATTTCAGTTTATATACATTTTTGAAAACCGCTTACATTTGCAGTTTCTCTGCCAGCTCTAAGGAAACATGCAGTTATGACAACACATTGTGCTCTTCCATCTAGTTGTTGTGCTCACATCACATGAGGCACCATAATGTAGTGCTTCATGCAACAGTAATAGGGAGTTTTGGGTTAATAGTAATAATTAATGATTATCAGGGATAATTATTAATTATGATTACTAATAAGATCCAATTTACATTAGATCACCTCGGGGCACCACCCTTGAAGAAGGGAAAAGATAGCCAATTCACCAAATCAGTCTCAGAAAAGGTACTAAACTGTTTGTAACTCTGATTAATAATTAATTTAATAACTACAACCAGTATTACCATAACAGCTAGTAATGGTTGAAGGATTTTGGAGTTCTTGACAGAGTAGAGGTTGGCAACATTCACTCTTGTACAATATTAAATAGACAGCATGAAGGTTCAAAAGTCTTTTATTTACACAAAGATGAAAACACACTAACTAACATGTACTATATACAGGTGTGTGTGTGTGTGTGTGTGTGTGTGTGTGTGTGTGTGTGTGTGTGTGTGTGTGTGTGTGTGTGTGTGTGACGTGATGCGATGCCAGGTTATAGAAGATGGTTAGTTGCATGCAAAGACCCTGAGTCTGTGTGAAGCATCATTCGACTAACGTCGAATTAGCCGTCTAGGAAAGCAAACTACCAATAACCTGACCTGAGATCACAATAACACTCAAACAGTGGACACACATGCATTACATCAACCAGAGTTTAAAGTCCTGTGCTTAGCCGTGCTATGCTATGCTATCTAAGCCCAGTTCAACATTACCAGTCTTTGAAGAAAAGGTGCTGGTGGTTGCAGGAGAACGTTGGGATTCAAATGTTGAATGCTGTTCTTGCTGTGCAAGGACTGATGAAAGTCAGCGGAGGAGGAAACAGTTCGCTCCTTTCCTTTGCAAGGGTAGCAGCTCAGTGCTAACTTGGTTGGTGTTCCTCAGATTGTGAAGTTAGCTGGCAAGCTTTGTGTCACAGTTGCTGGTGCTAACTAATCAGGAATACTGGCAGGACTTCGTGTCGCTGCAGTGAGGAGAAGTTCTTTGGGCCTGCTGCAAATGCAGCTTGCAGCTCTCCGCAGCTGTTAGGCCCAGAAGAAGAGATCTTGAGGGCAGCCAGTCCCGTGGGGGAGAAGATGGAGAGGAGCCCTTGAGGATAAGAGAGGCTTGAGGAGAAGAGAGGAGAAGAGAAAGAACAAAGGAAGGCGCTGGAGTTTTGACTATCTGATCAGAGGGGGGTCTGTCACCCTGACCAATAGTAGCTCAAAGCTGAATTTTGCACCTAGGTGTGAAGAATGGGGAATTCTGGGACACTGAGTTCTGTTCTGAGTCCATCTTGAAATCAACAATGAATGACTTCATCTGTGGGTCCCAACATAGTTAATAAATCTACTGTCAGGCTGTGAGTGAAGAAAAGCTCGGGGACAACTTCCCCTCAGTAACTCCGTCACTTTACTGTTCGCTTCTTTTGTTGGACAGCTGAACACTCAGCAAGGTGATGCATCACTTCACAATTTCTCATATCACTCCACCAATCTTAACCATCCTTAACATCCAAGGCAAAGTGTATCACATTATGTAGTTCCTGATTTTCACTTAGAGAACAGAATACAATATAATAGGTAAAATAACCATTAAGGAAATTAATAAAATAATAAATCTCCCAATAGAATCTTACAATAGTTTAAGGTGATCATTAAAATGTTGTTCTATGAATAAAGTTGTAATTGATTTAGTCTCTTTGATGGGTTCCCATCTTCATTGTATCATTATGTGTTAAATGTGTTGAAGTTGGTTTTCACTGTGTACATGTGTGAGTCACTTCTCTTCTATAAATAAACAAGAACCTGAACTTCAAATTTGAACATAAGTCAACTTTATTTATTAGTTGTCAATTAGTTGTATTATAATGTTTTTATTATTTACAGCATTGCAACACATACAGTAATGCTACATACATGTTATATTCAGGCTGAACTTCTGTTTCTATCAGTTCAATAGAGTTCAATCAAACAGTTACACCATTCTAATGTCTGCTCTACGAGATAAAGATGTAATAAAATGTAAATATCAATGAACTCGCACATAAGAGGTCAAAGCGAAATAGCTGCAGGAAAAACATTTCTGTTGCAAATTAACTCGTACAGAAAAAGAAAACACTACAAGTGCTGTACACTGTATCTCTCAGGGCTGATGTAGCTGACTTCTCTGCTGCTGCTGTCACTCTGAAAAGAAACAAACACACAACTTAACTGATGTCAGCAAGGCGTAAATGTTTGAATTATCAAAATATAGAAGTTGCACATGCTCAGTTTCTGTCTTCTGTCTTCCGTCTTTTTTTGGTTGAATAAACACTGTATCATTATTTCATTAAATGTTATGTCCTGACAAACATGGAACTTGCATTAACTTTAAATGTAATGGCATGGACTGTGTTATGTGTTCAAGTACTGGACACTTTTATGCATTTCAGCTGAAACTGCAACACCAAGTGGTGAATCAACCTGTTGATTCTACATTCAGGAAGAGAAAAGCAGCTCACCAGTGTTGCGTTCATAGGTGACAATAGTGTAGGTTTCACCATAACCATCCTGCAAAACATTTGATAAAATGGTAGAGGGAAGAGAGATCAGCCTCAACTAAGACAGAATAATCGCTGCAAGACATTTTAGTAGAAGCAGCCGTTTTAAAATCACATTTTTTTAACTGTTGAAACTTACCAGATATTTCCTGTAACCTAAAACAGAAACCAAAGCACAACTTAACACACTGTAGAAACATTCATGTATGAATAACACTGTATCATTATTTCATTAAATGTTATGTCCTGACAAACATGGAACTTGCGTTAA
This sequence comes from Pagrus major, assembly GCF_040436345.1. Taxonomy (NCBI): domain Eukaryota; kingdom Metazoa; phylum Chordata; class Actinopteri; order Spariformes; family Sparidae; genus Pagrus; species Pagrus major. The sequence goes on from NC_133220.1 coordinate 18,978,219, forward strand.
CTTTAATGTAATGGCATGGACTGTGTTATGTGGTCAAGTACTGGACAGTTTTATGCATTTCAGCTGAAACTGCAACACCAAGTGGTGAATCAACCTGTTGATTCTACATTCAGGAAGAGAAAAGCAGCTCACCAGTGTTGCGTTCATAGGTGACAATAGTGTAGGTTTCACCATAACCATCCTGCAAACCATTTGATAAAATGGTAGAGGGAAGAGAGATCAGCCTCAACTAAGACAGAATAATCACTGCAAGACATTTTAGTAGAAGCAGCAGTTTTAAAATCACAATTTTTTAACTGTTGAAACTTACCAGATATTTCCTGTAACCTAAAACAGAAACCAAAGCACAACTTAACACACTGTAGAAACATTCATGTATGAATAACACTGTATCATTATTTCATTAAATGTTATGTCCTGACAAACATGGAACTTGCGTTAACTTTAATGTAATGGCATGGACTGTGTTATGTGTTCAAGTACTGGACACTTTTATGCATTTCAGCTGAAACTGCAACACCAAGTGGTGAATCAACCTGTTGATTCTACATTCAGGAAGAGAAAAGCAGCTCACCAGTGTTGCGTTCATAGGTGACGATAGTGTAGGTTTCACCATAACCATCCTGCAAAACATTTGATAAAATGGTAGAGGGAAGAGAGATCAGCCTCAACTAAGACAGAATAATCACTGCAAGACATTTCAGTATAGGCAGCAGTTTTAAAATCACATTTTTTTAACTGTTGAAACTTACCAGATATTTCCTGTAACCTAAAACAGAAACCAAAGCACAACTTAACACACTGTAGAAACATTCATGTATGAGTAACACTGTCACATTAGCAAGATCATTGTAGTTTCTGTGCATAACATACCTTTTGATTCACCAGTGACGTTTGCTTTTGGTCTGAGTTGAAAAAATAGAAAAACAGGTTTTGTAAAGAGTGAGTCTTCATGTCTTCAACATTTCCAGATACGGTATAACTGTCCCCAAATATTTCTGGATGACATGACTGAAAAGTGTGAATCTTCTGCTGGGACAATATGAGCTGGATCCTGTCTGACCTGAGAGTTTGTCACTATTATTCTGCCAAGTCACTCATGTCAAAACCACCTTGCAGCTTGTTCCAGCACCTCAAACCTCCTCCCTCTTAAGCTTTTTGTTGAAGTTTTAGTCAAATTGATGAATTTAGAAAGATCTAGTGTGATGAAAGTTAACAGTGAAAAATTATTTTTCTTACCTTTTGAAATCACATTTTCCTAGAAAACGTAGAGAAAGAAAAAAACGATTAACCAGTATTGTTTTCAGGATGCATCAATAATCCCCAAATGATGCACTGATGCACTCACGGAGGGATTAGCGGAGGCTAGCATGTTGTGGCTAACTCCCGGGACACTGGAGGTCAAAGCCGATGTGTGGATGTATGTGCCGATGTGTGTGTCCGCTGGATTCTGTAGTGGACGTGCCCGCTGTCTCACCCTCCTCACTAGCTTGAGAAGATGACGAGCCGCGGTGGTCGCGGTCAACGTCCTCCACCTCCGCATCTTCTTGACCCCAACAACCAGCAGCCTTAAAATATCCCGTTAATTTGGGAATTTTCGCTAATAGTTCTCTGTCCCCTTTTTCTTTCTCCTGCTGCACTTTTCACTTCTGTGCCCCGCTGGGTTTTTTGTCAAACATTTTGCAGCTGCAAAATTTTGGTTGACAGGTAACGGCCGGTGATGTAGGTAGGTCAAATCGAATCGATGAGCTTGATTGGATGAGGTGACCCATGTCTGCCCAATCAGTGCTGTTTTGTTTGTTTATTACCCCACGGACCAATAGAGGTCAATGAATTTTTCCATTAAAGTGTATTTAAATTTCTAAAAAATAATCTGACCAATTCAAGGACCCCTCCACTCGTGGGACCCCTAGGCTACAGCCTAGGGAAGCCTGTGCATTAATCTGCATGTGCATGTAAATATTTCCAACGCCTACAGCTGGGTTCTAGAATAAACAATCAAATAAATTTTATTGAGGATAACATTTTTTAATTCTTACCAAACCTGCTTTGGATAACGAGAAGTGCCAATCCAAGCAAGACGACGCCCACAGTCAGAACTATTACCATCATCAACATCATCTTACCTGCATTAAGAGAAGAGGCCATTAACAACTGTGTTAACATAACAAATTAAAAACGTGCAAAGTCTACAGCAGTGCAGAGCAGACACAGATACAAGACTACAAATCTCGATTCCTGCTAAACCTACCTGGTTTTTCATCACCAGATGCTGGATTCCTAAGAGTTGTGTCAGCAGAGGTCAAAGTGCCTGCAGCTGTGAGAGTTATGGAAGACACAAAAACATTAACATTTAAAATGAAAATTATTCCATCAGGAGTGTCACTTTATGTACCAACAGTCTGACCTGCTGAATGAAGTAAAGCACACTTCAATATATTAAAAAAAACATTTACATTTTATGATTAACTCTTAATATCAGTGTTACCTGATGTGGATTTCACAAGAGTTACAGGAGTGGAAGCATCAGGATTGGTAAAAGTCAGCTCTGTTATTTAAAAGCCAAAAGAAAAAAAAAATAACATAAATCTTATGCTATGATTTTTTTTAGATTGCTCTTTTCGGATGTAAAGCATGACATACTTGTAGTCGTAGTGAATGTTGGCATCGTCTGGTTCATGCTTGATTCTAGTTCCACAATATCTACGATAGGAGAATATTGATTTAGACATGTAGGTTTCATGTGTGCACGAATCAATATTTGGTCAATATTTAATCACAGCTCAATTAATTTAATTAATTTACACTGTAGAAATAAACAAAAAAAAAATACATAAAATGTAAAAATAAATCGTAGCGCGCGACTTACCAGTCAAGTTGTATGGATCACTACGAGGAGACAAAGAGTTGGATTCACTTCCCAAACTGTAATCACAGCTGGCATCACTTTGTTGAACTGAATGTAGACGACTCAGCAAATTATCTATTGTGACAGTAAACTGGCAGAACCACTGATTGTTTTTTGTGGTTCTTTTTATCCCGATGGTTGTCGTTGAAACTGGATCACTGGCTTCTCCAAAGTACAGGTTGCATCTTGTTTCATTATTAGCAACTCCAGGCAGAGAGCAAATAAAGACAAAGTGGTCACCATGAAAGTGCTGAAGAGTCATCTGCGGTTTGTGATCTATAAAAGAGATTCATAAAAAGTCAGAATAATGTGCTATTCTTCTATCAAGTACACTTCAGAAGTCCTACTTTTATAAAATGCACAAACATCATGTAAGTAAAATAATTAATTGCGTCATCTGATGTGAGTCTGTAATTTGTAACACAAAGAAAGTGTAATCATTTATCATTGACCAGAGTAACAACTGAAAATCTAATACTCTCAATACTGGACCTCCATGTCAAGAGCCACTTTGACATCCTAATATTAGATGAAAGTAGCAGTGTTCACTCACTGTTTATGGTGATGGAGGCTGTGTCACTGTGTGAAGATGGAGAATCTAACCCTTCAGTCTTCACAATATAAAAACATGTCAGTTTAACCTCAGCAGGTGAACTTTGATTTGACATCTTCAGCAGCTCAGTTCCTGTCAGTGTCTTCAGACAAGAGAATTGTCTGACACTGTCTCCACTTAAAATAAAGAAATAACACTGAGACACCGAAACAGATGGAGGAGTCTGACAGTTCAGTGTGACTGAGTCTGTCTCTGTGATCACCGGTGGATTTACTGTCAGTTTAGGTGGAAGAAGAGCTGAAAATATAGAGTATATACATATGTTAATATTACATACTTAATAGTTGTAGAAAAGAATTACTAAATTAATAACAGACTAATCAATTTCCCATACAGTGATATCAGCACAGCCGGGCACTGAAAGATAACAGATCAGACTGACCTTGTGTTTGAATCTCGTGAAAGGAACCTGTTGAAAATAGATGTTGAAAATAGATGTGATATTAATTATTCAATAATTTAACAACAAAATGTAGAGTAAGACTGAAAATCCACTCAGTGTTTTATCCTGTCAATCAGCAGTGAAAGTCCAAATGAAGAAATACTCACAAATAAACAACATAGAGCAACAACACAGGCAATGACAACATGCATAACATCGACTCACCAACCATAAAAGAGGCAAACATAAGTGAGGTGTTGTAGTAAAAAAAAAAAATGCTGATACACATGGCTGACATTACATACCAATGGCATGTTTATGAGTTTGAAATTGGTTTGATTAATAATGAAACAAAAAAAGGTTTAACTTACACATTAGGATGACAAACAACAGGTATCCAGCCATAATAAAGCTGAATACTGAGACTGTCCAGAATCCTCTGAAGAAGTACGCGTGTGTCTGACTTTGACATACTATAAATGTGATGCAAGGTGCGGGGAAGAAGGGAGGACCAAAGGGCAGACAACCACTGGGGATTTAAAAGGGGTTTATTTGAGGATTGAAAGAGGGGAAAAAAGGCGAGCTGAGGGGGGGAATCCAGGGGGGCGTAGATCCAGGGAGGACGAGGGAGCCAGTAGAGGGAATCCGGGGTGAGCGGCTTTCCGGGGGGAAGAGCGGGTCCAGGGGTGGCGACGAGGAGGCAGGGACCAGGGAGCTGTGGAGCACAGAGACAGGATGAGGACACGGAGCAGGAGACACAGGAGATTAGGTACGAACAACTAGGAGCGCTAAATTCAAAAGGGAGCCTGACGCAGTACCGCTTCATTGACTGTAAAGATCTGGCAGTGGTGAATGAGGAAACCAGGGTATTTAAGCCAGAGGGGTGATGAGGTGATGGGATGCAGCTGTGTTCCCTGCGCACCTGTCGCCAATCCCTGGAGCACCGCCCTGCAGAAAAACAAATTAAGGGGAGGGAGAGGGAAGAGGAGGGAGACTGGGAGAGGAGGGGGACTGAGCGCAACAGTGCCCCCCCCTCAACGGTCGCCACCTGGCGACCGTCCGGGCTTCTCTGGGTGGGCCTGGTGAAACTCCCTCACCAACACCGGATCCACGATGAAGGAGCGGGGGATCCAGCACCGTTCTTCTGGGCCGTAGCCCTCCCAGTCGACCAGATACTGGAACCCCCGTCCCCGGCGACGTACATCCAGGAGCCGCCGAACGGTGTAAACCGGACCCCCACCAACCAGTCGGGGGGGCGGGGGGGGGGCGGCCGGAGGACACAGAGGGCTGGTGGAGACAGGCTTGAGTTGGGACACGTGAAAAACAGGGTGGATTCGTAGGGAGGGGGGAAGCCGGAGTTTGACTGAGACAGGATTAATTAGTGAGTCAATGACAAAGGGACCCAGGAAACGAGGAGACAGTTTGCGGGAGTGAACTTTGAGTGGGATATTTTTTGAAGACAGCCAAACACTCTGACCTGGTATGTACTGTGGTGCGGGAATGCGGCGTCGGTCAGCCAGTCGACGGTTCCTCTGCTCCGAGCGCAGCAGAGCGGAGCGAGCCTGTCTCCAGATGCGGCGGCAGCGGCGGAGATGGAGCTGGACAGATGGGACAGCGATCTCCCCCTCCTGGGCGGGGAAAAGTGGTGGCTGATACCCTAAGGAGCATTCGAAAGGGGTGAGACCTGTGGCAGAGCTGGACAGTGAATTATGTGCATACTCAACCCAGGGCAGATGTTCACTCCAGGATGCTGGGTTTTGCGCAGCCACACAGCGGAGAGCGGCTTCCAGTTCCTGGTTGGCTCGCTCCGCCTGCCCGTTGGACTGGGGATGGTACCCTGATGACAGGCTGACCGACGCTCCCAGGGCAGTGCAAAAAGCCTTCCAGACGCGGGAGATAAACTGTGGTCCTCTGTCCGAGACGATGTCAGCAGGTATTCCATGGAGGCGGAAGACATTGGATACGAGGAGGTCGGCGGTTTCTCTGGCAGAGGGTAACTTGGGAAGGGCGATGAAATGGACAGATTTAGAGAAGCGGTCAATTATTGTGAGGATGACGGAATTACCTTTGGAGGGGGGCAAACCAGAAACGAAATCCAGGGCTATGTGGGACCATGGGCGGCTTGGGACAGGCAGAGGGTGGAGGAGGCCGGCAGGGGGTCTGTGGGACGCTTTCCCCCGGGCGCATGTCTGGCAGGCAGCCACGAACTCCTTAGAGTCTGCCTGCATGGAGGGCCACCAGAAATGTTTGCGGAGGAGCTGGAAGGTCCGGTTCATGCCTGGATGACAGGAAAAAGGGGAGCAATGTGCCCACTGCAGCACTTGTGACCTCACCGCGTCAGGAACAAAGCGCTTACCGGGGGGGCCATCTCCAGGGTCCGGCTGGGTGCGCAAAGCATCCTCAATCATTCCCTCAATCTCCCATTTGAGGGCTCCAATGACGCAGGAGGACGGCAGGATGGTGTCATGGCTCGAGGGGGTTTCTGAAACTGAAAACTGTCTGGAGAGAGCATCGGGCTTCACATTTTTACTTCCAGGACGGTAAGTGAGTGAGAAGTTGAAACGATCAAAGAACAGTGCCCACCGAGCTTGCCTGGAGTTCATTCGTTTGGTTGATTGTATGTATGAAAGATTTTTATGGTCAGTCCATACCGTGAAAGGATGCTCCGCCCCCTCGAGCCAGTGCCGCCATTCCTCCAACGCCAGTTTGACAGCCAGGAGTTCCCTGTCCCCCACATCATAGTTTCGCTCCGGGGCGGTCAGTCTGCGGGAGAAAAACGCACAAGGATGGAGCAAGTTGTCTGACTCACCGCGCTGTGAGAGCACCGCTCCTACCCCCGCGTCAGAGGCATCCACTTCCACAACGAAAGGCTGTCGGGGGTCTGGCTGGATGAGGATGGGGGCCGATGTGAAGAGCTCCTTGAGTCTGAGGAAAGCATTGTTGGCCTGAGGTGTCCACCTGAAGTGTATCTTGGAGGAAGTGAGAGCAGACAGGGGAGCAGCAACTGAACTGAAACCTTTGATGAAGCGACGGTAAAAATTGGCGAAGCCCAGGAAACGTTGCAGCTGTTTAATGGAGGTGGGGATGGGCCAGTGGGCTACAGCTTTAAGTTTCTCTGGGTCAGCTTTTACCTGGCCGCTCTGAACAATGTGTCCCAGGAAGGAGACAGAACTGCAGTGGAACTCACATTTCTCTGCTTTCGCGAAGAGCCGGTTCTCCAGCAACCGCTGCAGGACCCGTCGCACATGTCCCCTGTGTTCCTCCTCCGAGCGAGAAAAGATGAGAATGTCATCTAGGTAAACAAAACAGAAATGATTAATGAAATCCCTCAGCACGTCATTGATCAGAGCCTGAAAAACTGCTGGTGCATTAGTGAGCCCGAACGGCATCACCAGATATTCGAAGTGGCCCAGGTGAGTATTGAAGGCGGTCTTCCACTCATCTCCTTCCTTTATTCGCACCAGGTGATAAGCGTTCCGGAGGTCCAGCTTGGAAAAAATTGTGGCACCATGCAGAAGCTCAAAGGCGGATGACATGAGGGGCAAGGGATATTTATTCCTGATGGTGATCTGATTGAGGCCTCGGAAATCAATACAGGGACGGAGTGTTTTGTCTTTTTTACTCACGAAGAAGAAGCCTGCTCCCAGAGGGGAGGTGGAGGGTCTGATGATGCCTGCTGCCAGGGAATCAGAGATGTATTTTTCCATGGCTTCTCTCTCGGGGCGAGAGAGGTTGTAGAGACGACCAGAGGGGAGGGGCGTATCTGGAATGAGATCAATAGTGCAGTCATAGGGCCGATGGGGGGGCAGAGAGAGGGCGCTCTCCTTGCTGAACACAGGGGCAAGGTCGTGGTACATGGGAGGAACACGGGAGAGGTCAGGGGAGGGAGGCTGGGATGGAATGACGTCTTCGCCCTTGGGGGGACGGGCAGACTGCAGACAGGACTGAAAACAATTATTTCCCCAATTGAGGATCTTACTAGCAACCCAGTCAATTTGAGGGTTATGACGCACCAGCCACGGATGACCCAGGACTATAGGGGTAGAGGGAGAGGACAGGATCTTAAATGACAGACTTTCACTGTGATTACCAGATACTAGGATCTGGAGGGGGAGGGACTGACGGACCACTCGAGACAGCTCCTTTCCATCTAAGGCTCGAACCACTATGGGCCTCTCCAGGGACTCTGTGGGAAGATTGGCTTGAGATACAAAAAGCTCGTCAATGAAATTATCCTCTGCCCCGGAGTCAATGAGAGCCAGGAGCTGTATGGGGCCGGAAGGAATGCTCAGGGACACGGGGACAGTGAGACGGTTCGGTCTGGATGGGCAGGAGTGGGTTAGGCTCACCCGCCGCTCCTCATCAGCGGGCGAGCCTACTCTTTTGGCCGAACGGGGCAGGCGGCAATGAAATGACCTGATTTACCACAGTACAGACACTCATTTGCAGCCAAACGTCTCCGCCTCTCCTCCGGAGTGAGCCGGGTCCGGCCCAGCTGCATCGGTTCGGGGTCGACCGGGGTCGTTGGTGAGGGGCGAAATGCCGCAGGCTTGGTGGGTGCGGTTACCACGGAGAACGGTGGCTGTAGTGATGGATGAACAGGGAAAGGTGGGGGGCGTGGCGCTGAAGGCAGGTGACCTCTCTCATTTTGTCGCTGTCTCCAGCGGTTGTCCATCCTCACAGTGAGGGAGATGAGAGAGTCCAGAGAGGACGGATCATCCCTGGCCGCCAACTCGTCCTTCAGCCGCTCAGACAGACCCCGTGTGAAGGCGCCGCACAGCGCTGCATCGTTCCACCCCGAGCTGGCAGCCGCCACCCTGAAATCCACAGCGTAGTCCGCTGCGCTCCTCATCCCTTGGCGGATGGAGAGGAGTTGGCTCGATGCCTCACGGAACTGGAGGGAATGATCAAAAACTTTTTTGAATTCATCATGAAACAGGGCAAAAGATGAAAAATACACAGGAGAACGCTCCCACAGAGCCGTGGCCCATTCTAATTCCCGCCCCCGCAGCAACCCGACTATATACTGGATCCGTGACTCGTCTGAGGCGAAGGTTAGTGGGCGGTGCTGCAGGACCAGGGAGCACTGAAGCAGGAAGGAACGACAGCGAACAGGATCGCCGGCATACGGCTCTGGGTCCACGGTGTGGGGTTCCCTGGTTGGAGCAGGGGGGCTGGGTTCGGCGGGAGCCGGAGCTTGAGCATGGGCAAGTTCTGGAGACTGGGACAGGGTGACTTGGGCAAGTTGTCCAGAGATAGCAGAGAGTTGAGTGGTGAGATTGCTTACTTGGGTAGCGAGGGCAGATGAGTTATCCATGAGGGAGACCAGGAGTGAGTCATGCTTACGGAGGAGTGCCTCCTGGGAGCTGATGGTGTCCAGGAGAGTGTTGGCGTCCGCTTGGTCCATGTTTGGCCAGATCTTTCTGATGCAAGGTGCGGGGAAGAAGGGAGGACCAAAGGGCAGACAACCACTGGGGATTTAAAAGGGGTTTATTTGAGGATTGAAAGAGGGGAAAAAAGGCGAGCTGAGGGGGGGAATCCAGGGGGGCGTAGATCCAGGGAGGACGAGGGAGCCAGTAGAGGGAATCCGGGGTGAGCGGCTTTCCGGGGGGAAGAGCGGGTCCAGGGGTGGCGACGAGGAGGCAGGGACCAGGGAGCTGTGGAGCACAGAGACAGGATGAGGACACGGAGCAGGAGACACAGGAGATTAGGTACGAACAACTAGGAGCGCTAAATTCAAAAGGGAGCCTGACGCAGTACCGCTTCATTGACTGTAAAGATCTGGCAGTGGTGAATGAGGAAACCAGGGTATTTAAGCCAGAGGGGTGATGAGGTGATGGGATGCAGCTGTGTTCCCTGCGCACCTGTCGCCAATCCCTGGAGCACCGCCCTGCAGAAAAACAAATTAAGGGGAGGGAGAGGGAAGAGGAGGGAGACTGGGAGAGGAGGGGGACTGAGCGCAACAAAATGCCCTTTTTCACTTGTGAACTGTCTCAGTAAAACCACAGCTAGCGTCACAAATGAATTACATTAATAGACAGGCCACAGACACACTTGACCTCCGTTTTAAAATACTTGTATTGGTGTTTTATTTAGATAGAAACAACCATTTGAGAGGCTGACCTATGAAAGATAATTAATAATAATAATAATAATAATACATTTTATTTCATAGGCGCCTTTCTGTCACTCAAGGACACCTTACAGTAAAACAAGAGACAATGCACAGTACACAATAGAATAAAATAAGTTAAAAATAAAAAGAAAATAAATAAATAAAAAGAAAGCCACAAAAGTTCACAAGAGTAAAAACAGTTAAAATGGACAGGAAATTCAGTTAAAGGGAAAAAGCAATCTTAAACAGGTGTGTTTTGAGTCGGGACTTGAAATGTGATAGTGTACTGATGTTCCTTATTTCGGGTGGCAGAGAGTTCCAGAGCCAGGGAGCAGAGCGGCTGAAAGCTCTGCTCCCAAAGGTGGTGAGACAGGCCGGGGGGAGAGTCAGCAGAATGGAGGAGGATGAACGGAGGGTGCGAGAGGGAGTGGCGATATGGAGAAGATTGGAAAGGAGCGGGAGCCAGTGGAGCTGCTGTAGGAGTGAGCTGCTGTAGGGTGTGATGTGGTGGATGGAGGGGGTTCTGGTGATGACACGGGCAGCTGAATTCTGGACCACTTCTGGTTTGTGCAGGGATTTGTGGGTGAGACCGGAGAGGAGGGAGTTGCAGTAATCCAGGCAGGAAGTGATGAGACTATGGACAAGGATAGCAGTGGTATGGGGAGTAAGGGAGGGGCGGAGGCGGTTGATGTTGCGTAGGTGGAAGTAAGCAGACCGGGTGATGTTGTTGATGTGAGATTGGAAGGAAAGTGTACTGTCGAGGATGACAGCCAGACTCTTAATCTGTGGGGAGGGAGAAACTGAGCAGTTATCAATGATGAGGGGGAATCTGTCGGTTTTGGAAAGTGTTGATTGTGTGCCAATGAGAAGAATCTCAGTTTTGTCAGAGTTGAGTTTTAGTAGATTTGAAGTGAACCAGGATTTTATTTCAGTTAAGCAGTCGGTAAGGGAGGAGGGCGGGAGGTTGGAAGTGGGCTTGCTGGCGAGGTAGAGCTGGGTGTCATCTGCGTAGCAGTGAAAAGTGATGTTATGTTTGTGGAAGATATTGCCAAGGGGAAGGAGATAAATGATAAAGAGGAGGGGCCCCAGGACAGAGCCCTGAGGCACAGGGGAAGGTTGGGATGTGAAGGTTTTTAGCTGGATGAACTGAGTGCGGCAGGAGAGATATGATTTGAACCAGTTTAGAGGAGTATGATGCCAAGGGAGGATAGTCTCTGGAGGAGAGTGGTGTGACGGATGGTGTCGAAGGCTGCACTGAGGTCGGAAGGATGAGAATGGAGAGTAAACCAGAATCAGCTGCCATGATGAGGTCGTTTGTTATTTTTATGAGTGCAGTTTCTGTGCTATGGAGAGGGCGGAAACCAGACTGGAACTGTTCGTACTGGTTGTTGCTGGATAAATGAGAATGAAGTTGAATTGCTACTGTTTTTTCAAGAATCTTGGAGATGAAGGGGAGATTAGAGATTGGACGTAGGTTATTGAAGCTTGTGGGATCTGCACCGGGTTTTTTCAAAATTGGGGTAATTGCAGCAGTCTTGAATGGTGTAGGAACAGTTCCAGTGGAGAGAGAGGAGTGGATGATGGCAGAGATGAGAGGGACCAGTGAAGGGAGGCAGGCTTTGACCAGAACTGTGGGGAGAGGGTCGAGCTGACAGGTGGATGGCTTGGACTTGCGGATGCTTGTACTAGGTGATAAATTAAGTTTGTTCATTACTTCTGTTGTTTTTGTTGTAATGAAAGCACCAGAAACAGATAATTGTATACAACCGCTGTTTCAGCTTTTTTCCATATTAGTAGATATTCAAACTGGTACCTAATACCTTGTACAAAAAAGGGAGGGAGGTGAATGGAAAACTCAATTTATTTAAACCTAGCCCTTTGGTGGTGGAGGTCAAACCTTTTAACACTGGAATGGGGGCTATACCCTCTTCATACTTTCTCAAATCTTCTGCATTATGGTCCCTTAGGACTTAGACTTCTGCTGACTGAGCCAGCTAACTTCTGGTTTAGCCATCCACTAACTTGAATAGATATGAAGTAATTTAATTGTGTGGCTCTGCTAGACTTTCCAAATGGATTAGTGCAGGGTGATATGGCCTTAGAATAATATTGCAGTTTCTAAAGGCTGTATATCGCAATACACGATATATATCTCAATATTTTGAAAACTCCTAAAAAGCACTTCATAAATGCTTGTACTAGGTGATAAAATGAGACATCACAATATTTTTGACAAAATACCTCAATAACATTATTGTGACAATATTGTAGGGATGACTAATGAAGCTCAGCATAAGTTTAATCAGGAAAACTATCTTTTCATTCACCTCTCTCCCTGCTCCCTCCATTCAACTGACCATGGGCGCTTCTTCATGTACTCTCTCTCCATTTAACCAACCAGATTCTGCCAACACTATCAGCCATTCATGTCTCTGCTGTCAAACTTGAAACCGCTCTCCTCTCTGCTGTCAGCTGTCATTTCAGGCATCTGTGCGTGCATACATGTATATTTTTATACCAGACTTAAGAACATTAGGATTCAAAGGGTACCATCAAAAGCATTCATAAAAATTCCCAGCATAGCAGTTTAGCACTTTGATGCACTAGCTAAAATTAGGTTTACCTGTTATTTCGTCTGCAGGTGCTGGATTAAAGCTACCTGCAGCAGTGAGAGTTGTACCATTTATGGAAGTCACAAAAATATTAACATTACAAATGACAAATATTCCAACATTTTCTAAAAGATTAAAAGTAGAATGATACATATTGAAGTGATATGTGGTGATTCTGTGGTTTGTTTTTTAGAAGTGTGCCATGTAATACCTGTGGTCATAGTAAATGTTGGCATTGTATGGATCATCCGTGATTTTTCTCTCTACAATATCTACATTAAACGGTATGTTATGCAGGATTTTCCTAAAGAAAACAATGTACAGACTCTCCGGCAATAATCACTTACAGTATGACACACTAAGCGTGCAGCAATGTTTGTATCTGTGGAGACCCTGCTCTCTGTCAGTATTTTCTTAGTAGTATGTTGCTTTGTTTGGGACATTTCTGGGCATCAAATTTTGCGGCATGTAACCCCCAGTCAATAGCAGCTTGAGAGTCTGAGGTCATGATCTTATAAAAACATCACTGTCCCCAATCTCTTTCCTCTGTTCTTAGTCTGCTATGAATGTAAACAAAGCCGCATGTCCCCGCCCTTGGTGAAACAAAGGGCGGGCTGAGTTACATACACACATACACAGCAGAGAGAAAAACATCGGACAGGACAAAGTATAAACTTCAACATGTGGACATGTTTGTGCTCTCTCTTTGAATGATGTTTACCCACAGTGATAACAAATCCTGCATAGTAGACTATGAAAAATAATCGCTAGATTTGGACCTGTAATTTTTAGGTACATACAAATGAATCAAGACTTTCTGTATTTAACTACAGCCCCATTTTTTTCTCCAGTTGATTTTTTCATTTGTATTGTTTTTGATGTGATGATTGCTGTGAGGATTTGATGTCTGAAATTGTATATTTCAAATGAAATTAAATTTGCAGCCAGTCAAACTGTGATGTATTGTTCGCATATTTACAGAATAAACATGATTAACATCCTGCTTTCACACTGTCACAATTAAATTTGACCGAGTTGTACTATGAAGAGAGAGAGAGAGAGAGAGAGAGAGAGAGAGAGAGAGAGAGAGAGAGATATTATAAGAGGCATACTTACACATGATGATAAACAACAGGCATCTAGCCATGATGGAGATGAATACAGAGACTGTACAGTATCCTCCAAAGAAGACTGACTACATGGACTTTGAAGCACTAATGTAAGAGTCATTGTGAACCTGCTGTCATGAAAACCACAGCTAGCATAAGGGTGAATCACATTAACACAGGCCACAGAAATACACCCACTTGTCATCCTTTTTAAAGTACATGGTACATGTGTTTGAATTTACTGACTGAATCACAGCCCAGTTGCCAGGATATAATATTACCAGTTTATGTATCTGCAAACCACATACGTCCAAGGTTGACATTTGTACCAAATGTTGCCTATCATGCTGACATTGTATGCATATTAGCCACCTTTCACAGCAAGAGGTGGAAGGCATGATGGTGGTGTTATTACAGCCCACAAGGCTGCCAAACGACTGGTCTTAGTTCAAGTCAAACCACTGGATATGTTTAAGGACACCTGGGACATTTCCAGCTGTTTATGTGGAAACCAAAAGCAGATATTTTTCACAGGAAGTTGGAGGATGTCTGTCCGTGATAGGCATTTAAGTCAAACCATAATTTTTTCCGAACTCGGTTATAACCAAGTGTTTTATGTGCTTGTTACGACCAGTATCTAGGGGAAACCCTGGCGCAACATGAAAACAAGAATCCCTCTTCCCATTTTTTTTTTAATTCTGAATCGGCTAGCCACTTCAACAGTATGTTTTTAGCTGCACCTACCAGGAACAGCCCGAACCACAAAAATGAATCGGTAGATGATCTGCTGGATCATTTTAATAGCACGTGTTTGACAGTCCTTAACGAAATTGCCCCTGTCAAAAGTAAACAAACTAAACAGAATGCCCTCCCTTGGCTTAATGAGCACACCAGGAGTATAAAAAGGCAACGCAGGAAAGCGGAAAGAAAATGGAAGAACAATAAGACGAAGGATTCGCTTGACAAACTAAAAAATCTTATGTGCGCCTATCAACTAGCCATTAAACAAGCAAGGCACTCATACTTCTCTGATCTCGTAGCAAGCAGCTACCACAACCCCAGGGTTTTATTTCAAACAATAAACTCTGTGGTTAGCCCTCCATCTAACCAGCCGATTGAAGCCTCCACTGAAAAATGTGAGCAGTTTCTTCATCACTTTATTAATAAAATAGAAGATATTAGACGGAACATCACTCCCCTGTCAGGAAATCTTCCCACCCTTACAGAACCATCCACAACTCTGTCCCACTTTAAGCAAATCTCTCTGTCAGACTTAGAGGAGCTAACTTACCACCTAAATTCTTCCACCTGTCAGTTAGACACTATCCCTACTAGATTTCTCAAAGAGGTATTTCAGACAGTCAGTCCTCAAATTCAGTTCATTATCAACTGTTCACTAACCACTGGCTCCTTCCCACTAGGCTTCAAAAAAGCCATTGTCCGTCCTTTTCTGAAGAAACCCACCCTTGACCCTTTTGTGTTAAACAACTTTAGACCAATTTCAAACTTACCTTTTCTATCTAAAATCTTGGAAAAATGTGTCGCATCTCAACTTATCACTTATATGAATAACTGCAGCATTTTCGAGAAATATCAATCTGGATTTCGGACCCACCACAGCACAGAAACAGCTCTCATTAAAGTCACAAATGACCTATTGCTCACTGCTGATTCTGGGGCCTGTTCAATCCTAATCTTACTAGATCTAAGTTCTGCATTTGACACTGTTGATCATGAAATCCTCTTAAACCGCCTAGAAAATCACGTCGGCATTAATGACACCGCTCTTGCCTGGTTTCGCTCTTACCTCTCTGATAGGTCGTTTTCGGTTGTGATGGGGGATTTCTCCTCATCAATAGCCCCATTTTTATCTGGTGTTCCCCAGGGGTCAATTCTTGGTCCACTGCTTTTTTCTATATACATGCTTCCCCTGGGTGAAATTATTAAGAATCACAAAATTAATTTTCATTTCTACGCTGACGACACACAACTGTATTTACCGCTTTCTGGCAACAACACCGATGACTGCGCCAGAATACTTGCCTGTCTTCATGACATTAAATGTTGGATGTCCCAAAACTTCCTCCAGCTGAATGAATCCAAAACAGAATTCATTCTCTTCGGTGCCCCCAACCAAACCAGCAACCTAAAAAAGAACCTTGGTCCCCTGTCCTCTAACATTAAACGCTCTGCCCGAAACTTGGGTGTGATCTTTGATTCAGAGCTGTGTTTTGAGCAACAAATAACTACTGTAATTCAATCCTGTTTTCTGCAAATTAGAAACATTGCTAAGGTTAAACCCTTTCTTTCCCAAGCAGACCTTGAAAAAGTTATCCACGCTTTTGTTTCCTCTAGGCTTGATTATTGCAACTCACTATATGCAGGACTGAGTCAAAAGGCCATCTCCCGTCTCCAGCTTGTCCAGAATTCAGCTGCGCGGCTCTTGACCAATACAAGGAGACAAGACCACATAACACCTGTCCTTGCTACCCTGCATTGGCTGCCAGTTAAATTTAGGATTGATTTTAAGCTTTTACTCATTACTTTTAAAGCCCTACATGGCCACGCCCCCTCTTTTATCTCAGAGCTACTTGAACCCTACGAGCCCAGTCGCTGCCTGCGCTCCTCTAGGTTGACCCTCCTAACTGCTCCAACAGCCCGCCTAGCTTCGAAAGGTGATCGGGCTTTTTCTATTAGAGCCCCACAGCTGTGGAACTCCTTGCCTATGGAGCTAAGGTCAGCAAACTCACTGTCCTCTTTTAAGTCAGGTCTTAAAACATACTTTTACAGAAAGGCTTTTTTAGAGTAGCTCTGTCATTTGCCCCCTTATTGCTTTTATTGTAATTGTTTTATTTTATTTATTTATTTTTCTATTTTATTGCTCTTATTCTCTTACTGCATTTGATATATACTGATGATTATGGTTTTTGATTTTAATTTGATTATTTTATCTCACTTTTAATGTTTATGATGACGGTGTTATGTGTTATGTTTTACTTTATGTGTTATGTTTTACTTGATCTGTAAAGCACTTTGTAACTGTGTTTTGAAAGGTGCTATACAAATAAAGTTATTATTATTATTATTATTATTATTATCTTCTAAGCACCAGCACCAGCGAAGTCTTTTAAAGGTTTTATTTAAAACAAAAATAGGGTTAACAAAAATGTTGCTTTGCTTTGTTTTGCAGACATATACAGCATTTCCATATTAACAGATACACAAATCCAACTGTCCATAGAGAGAGACAGAGAGAGAGAGAGAGAGAGAGAGAGAGAGTGTGTGTGTGTGTGTGTGTGTGTGTGTGTGTGTGTGTGTGTGTGTGTGTGTGTGTGTAAAATATACACTTCATTATAAGTTATTTTTGAAAACTGCTCATGAAACATGTACTTATGACAACAAATTATGTTGCACAAAGCTTTTTTTTCTTCTACCTCATTGGTTAAATGTCACATTGACTGCTTGGATATGTATACATTTGATAATATTTCCATGCACACACATGCAAGAATGTGTTGTAGTTGGTTTTGTATGTTTTCTGTGAGATCACTCCTCTTATGTAAAGCACATAGATATATACATGTTTTGTGTTTAAAGCACCATATAAAGAAATGTGAATCTATACTTCAACCTTTGGAATTAACGGGAATTTCAATTGTTGTGTATAATGTTTCATTACTTAAAGCATGGTGACACATGACAAGCATCAATAAAGTTCAATCAAACCATTACACGATTCTAATGTCTGCCTTTGGGCAATAAAGATGTAGATAGCTTAAACATCATATAATATGTATATAAAATAGCAAAATGAAAAAGATGCAGAAGAAACAAGGCTATTTCAAATTGACCTCAGAGTGCTGCACACTGTATCTCTGGGCTGATGTAGCTGACTTCTCTGAGCTGTTGTCACTCTGTGAAAAGAAGGAAATACAAATGACTTGGCCTGTCACTGACATGCAGAATTATGAATTCATCAAGACAAATTTTTAGTTTTTGTCACATGTAACAATATGAACTTCCTCAGAGAATACACACATTTTAATGACTGTAGCTCTGATGGCATGTTATTCCTGTTCAAATTCTGACCACTTTAAAGCATTTTAGCAGAAATTGCACCACCAAGTGGTAAATCAACATGTTTAAGCATCTGATGTTACATTCAGGAAGAGAAAAGCAGCTCACCAGTGTTGCATTCATAGGTGACGATACTGTAGGTTTCATCATAACCACCCTGCAAATGACAGAGTGAAGGGAGCGTGAGATATGAGAGCAGCCTAACCTAAGACAGAATCATCAGTGCAGAGTTTTGAAGTCACCACTCGTTCACTGTTGACACTTACCAGATATTTCCTGTAATCTGAAACAGACCAAAGCACAACTTAATACACTATAACAAAAAACTCTGAAACAATGTAGAAATACCACTGTCATATTGATTGGCGTGATCATTGTAGTTAATGAAAAAAATTAGCCACATACCTTTTGATTTGCCAGTGACGTTTGCTTTTGGTCTAAACAGTAAAAATAGATAAACAGGTTTTATAAAGTGTGTGTCTTCAGTACAGATGAAAGAAGAAGCATAGTACACATTTCTGATTGTCAAGTTTGCATGTTAACATTTGAGAAATAAGATTTCTTACCTCTTGGAAGCACATTTTTCTAGAAAATGCAAAAAGATAATAATTATCAACCAGTGATTACTGATATCAGGAAGCTAAAACACAGGTACTAGATGCGCTACCAGCTATGTTAGCTGCCTTTCATGAAAAAATGCAATGAGACATATTTCCTACAACTGCAGCTGAGTTTCAGAATGAAAACTCTAATGAGGTTAATGTGCTTTAATTCTTACCGATCCTGCTTTGAGTGAAGAGAAGCATCAATCCAAGCAAGATGACACCCACAGTCACAACTGCTCCAATCATTGATATCATCTTATCTGCATTAAGAGAGAAGGCCGTTAACAAGTGTCTGTCTTCAGTGCAAACATAAACTATTGGAGACATGCACAGTTTATCTCCACTACCTCTACTGCAGCAGCAGTAGGATTAAGTACACAGTCGAGAGCATTTATAAACATTCCCAACGAAACATTTCAGTGTTTTGTTGCATTAATTAAAAATGAGGTCTACCTGTTATTTCGTCACTAATTGCTGGTTTCACAGGAGTTGTGTCAGCAGAGGTGAAAATACCTTCAGCAGTGAGAGTGTTACCAGGATCTGAAGAGAGAACAACATTAATCATAAAAGACAAATATCACAACATTTTCTGAAAAGTCATTGTGAGTCATCGAGAACTTAAGTAATTATTTAACCTGTTGTTGGTTTTACCGATTTGAGGGAAGTAGAGACAGAACTACCAGTGTCACTTCTACCAACATGCCAACCTGCTGGAACAACAAACAAACAATTCGAAATACTGGATAAACTGAAACATGTCCAATTTGTGATTAACTAATGTCAAACGTAGTGTATCTGTTTTTTTGCAACCTGATGTTGGTTTAGCAGGAGTGAAACCAGCAGGCCTGCCAACAGTCAGATCTGGTCAATACAAAGACAGACAAATTAACTAAAACTGAAGTGCTATGCTACTAATAATGTTCTGGACTGACACCTTGATTTATAAAATGTCCTACCTGCGGTCATCCTAAATGTTGGTATTCCCTGGATCATTCCAGACTCACTCGCCACAATATCTACAATAAGAGCAGATGGATTTAGGGTGATATTTCTGGTATGTGTACAAATAAATATGTATGTAGACAGCTGTATGGGACATCAATGGTTTTTGTGTCTATGTATTTATGATCTGTCTTCATTAGAATCAACCCTGGTCTATTATAAGCATGTGTAAGTTCACAGTGAACTTACACATTCATACCTAAATGATTTGATTCTGAAAGCACAATTTAACCTTTAAAAATGACAAGAAATTAAACAGACTTAATGTGCAGTCGTCCTATAATGTATGTCTAATTTAGGCATTCACAATCTACTTCAATAATGCATTATCTGTTTCAGTGGATGTGTTTTGACATTCACAGTAGAAAGTCATTGTATGTGCATTAATATCTTCTCTGACTTACCAGTCAAGCTGTATCGATCACTACGAGGAGACAAAGAGTTGGGTCCACTCCTCAAACTGTAATCACAGCTGGCATCACTTTGTTGAACTAAACGTAGACGACTCCGCAAATCATCAATTGAGACAGTAAACTGACAGAACCAGGTTCTTTTCCATTTAATGTTTGTTGTTAGAACAGGACGACTTGCTTCTCCAAAGTACAGGTTACATCTTGTGTCAGGATTAGCAGATATAGGCAGAGAGCAATGAAAGAGGACGTGGTCACCAGGAACATGTTGAAGACTCATCTGTGGTTTTAGGACTACAAAAGAATCATGAAAAGACATTAAATACAAAGCACTTTAACGCCGTCAAATACACTTTAAAACAGGTCTGTGAAAAAAGTCCTACTTTAATACAACATGATACATATCATGTGTGACTAAAACTAAAATAATTCTGTGTCATCTGATGTGAGATTGCAATATGTTAACCAATATGTAATTTGTGTTAAATGGATGTGTAATCAAATCCATCATTGATCAGAATAATAAACATTCTGACATCAAAACAATCTATCAAATTAACAAAAATATCTGTGTCATCTTCACCCATAGGTGGTATATTAATGTTAAATCAAGGTTTCTCTTTTGGTTTGCAACCCCTTAAAATAATTTTACCATGCAGCTTTTCTTCTGCCTATACTCTATCAAGACGCACCAATATGACTAGATGGGAGTTACAGTCACTCACTGCGTATGGTGATGGAGGCTGTGTCACTGTGTGGAGATGGAGAATCTGACTCTCCAAGCTTTACAGTATAAAAACAGGTCACTTCAACCTCAGCAGATGAACCCTGATGTGACATCTTCAGCAGCTTAGTTCCTGTCAGTGACTGCAGACAAGAGGAGTCTCTGAAATTTACTCCACTTGAAGTGTAGAAATGACACTTAGACACGGAAACAGATGATGGAGTCTGACAGTCCAGTGTGACTGAGTCTGTCTCTGTGATCACCTGTGGATTCACTCTCAGTTGAGGTGGAAGAGATGCTGAAAATTTAAAGGTGAATATAAATTTAAGCATAGGATTGGTTAAATAACTGACATTTGCATTTATTTTAGGTAATACTGATTATGAATATATTACAGAGGATACCCTGAGTTTAACGTATTAATTGTAGAGAAACTTTAAAATCTGATGCCTATTCCGAATCTCCCAACACTTCTTTGAAGACACAACCCCCTTGTGGAGAGTGATGTGTTGTTTGTGCTGATACTGTAGAAATATATCCTAATATCAGTCCATTACAATAATGTTAACTCACTTTGAATGATGATGGAGGATGTGTCACTGTCTGGAGACGGAGACATTTGAAGGTAAAAACATTTTATTTTAACCTCAGCAGGTGACTTCTGATGTGAAATTTTCAGCAGCTCAGTTCCTGTCAGTGTCTTCAGACAAGAGAAGCTTTTGGCTGGTTCTCCACTTACAATGCGGAAATAACACAGAGACACAGAAACAGATGATGGAGTCTGACAGTTCAATATGACTGAGTCTGTGTCTGTGATCACCGGTTTATCCACTGTCAGTGTCGGTGGAAGAAGAGCTGAAAATTTAGAGGTACACATATATTATATTTAATAACCTGACCATGAAAATTGAAGTTAAACTCAGGGACTGACCTTGTGCTTCCATCTCACAAAAGGAATCTGTCGAGAAAAAAACAAGAAACAGATGTAAATAGTAAATATTTAGCATTTAATGTTAATGTTGCATTTCTCTACAAAATTATGTTAAAAGTGTTAAACAACATACTGAGACCAGTACATAATGGGATAACATTTTATATTAAACTGGCATCTACAAATAAGATGAACCTGTATTGGTGTGTAACTCCCTATATTTATATTGAAAGAAACAGAGGAGAGGTTGAACTTACACATGAGGACGACTAACAGCAGGTGTCCAGCCATGATGAAGCTGAATAATGTGAAATGTCTGAGACGATGATGTGTGTCTCACTAGATGGACTTTGACATACAGACGTGACAGTTTGCAGCACAGGAAAACCACAGCAAGCATCAGACGAGACACCGGACAGGCCACAGTGTGTGTGTCCCTGTATGTGTAGATCAAATCTACCTCAGTGTTGCTGGTTCAGAGAAATTCAAGTTTGTTCATCATTTCTGTTGCTTTTTTCCTGTTTTTGCTATCGTGTGCTTGACTTGTTGCTTTTTCGTAAATGGCAGGACTAACGGTCTATCTATGTCACATAAACCAAAAATCTGACCTTTATTATTTCAGTTGTCTGGTTAGTTTAGTTGAATTAACATTATGATACATTTAAAACCAAACCTGTGCGTCTGACAGAGATAGTAAAATTAGGGTCGATCTTAAAGGCACATGCAACTTAGGCAAAGAGCCTTTGAGAACTAAATTTGTCCTTTTGAAAATAAAAGGCATTAAAGGCATTATGAGCTGTTATGGGCCACTTTTTTGTCAATAACAACACATTTTTCATTAATCAGACCAACTTTAAATCCAACTGGGTCTCCAATCTACACAATCTGCAATTATTTTGAAGAAAGACATGCAACAATTCTGAGCGCTCATTCAGTAGCATTATGTTTATTCTGCAGCTCTTTCTAAATCTAGATATCTTTATTTTTTTCCACCCATACAGGTTTTGCTGTCCAGTGTTTATTCAAGGCCAAACTGAGTGTGACGATAAGGCTGATAGGCCCTGTGTTGTGTGAGACCAATGATTTCCTGTCTGTACCAAATATATTCATATGAACTGCAAAACTAGTACGCTCTCACCGTCATTGCAGAGTTTACTTCTGATAGTATATTTAAGTGTTATCTGTTGAATAAAAAACTGACTGTAGCTTCAACAAGAAGCAAGAGCAACATAATTATTCAATGTAGCACAACTATTTCTATATGTACATAGCTGTGGACATATTTTTGTTTTTAGACACTGACCAGATGTTATAATGTCGCAATTTTACAATGCTGCTGAACGGGATTGCTGAAAAAACAAAATGTTGTGTTCTTTTATACAATGACAATAAAGTGCCTATTCTATAAAATAGTTGTCTAATCAATATGCTCTGAATATGTGTGATGAACAGTCATCTAAAACTCAAACAATTGTCTCTTCTTCTGTCTTTTGTTACAGACACTCTATTTGGAAATGTGCTATATGTTGTTAAGACCTGCTATTAATGTTTTTGTTAGCTCACCACAGGGTGGCTGTGGGTAACTGTGACACCACTAATTCAGTGTGGGGCCCATCTTTGGGCCAACTTGGACTGCTTAAGTTCTTCCTTCAGTCCACGTGGAGGGACCACGGATAGATGGAATAACTAAACATCTGACTGTTACAGAAAATCACAGGATTTTGATCAGTAGTTCGATTCTGAACTGATGAAAACTGATACAAACAGTTTAATCCAGGAAGAAGTACAGTTGATTTAAGATATCTGTCTTATTACAAGACAGTTCAGTGTGTTCAGAAAACACAAAATCTGACTTCAGCACTGAGTGAGAAAGAAAAAAGAATGCACAAATAAAATGCTCCACAGGTGAAGTAAGATTATGAATATTTACAGCAATTCAGATATTTCCTGCAAAGGAGTTACTGTTGTCAGCCAACAGGTGGAGCTGCTGAACTGTACAGCACTCTGGTGGTTGTGGAAGGACAAAGACAAACAAATCCACTCTGTCTCATTTCATTTTCAATGCTGCTGTTACTGCACTTGTTGGTCAGGACTCAACCTGGGCTGCAGGCTGGGCTGTACAGCGAGTTTTCCAGTCCGTCTATCTTCTTATTCAGGAGTTACTGGACACACTGCAAGTTTTAATTGAGGCTGTCATACTGTAGTTTGTAGAATTGTAATCTGATATTTTTTCGGCTTTATTGCTGAAACAAAGACTATATTTCTCCCAACTTCATCTAACGGTCTAATGGACTGTGCTGATACCAATACATGATTGGATAATCTGGCACACTTAAGTGAAACTGTATTAGTATGTAACTACTTACATTTACTGACAGACAATGACAATATGTTTAACTTAAACATGATGGTGACTAATAGCACTATACTAATGTGTCTGACTAGATAGACTTCGACACAGTGGTGACATTTTGCTGAACTTGCTCTCAGAAAAACCATAGCAAGCATCAGATGTGAACCACAGTGACAGACAGGCCACAGAAACACTCTTAACACCATTTAGATCCAGTCTACCACAGTGTTTGCTAAATGGTTCAGAATATTTAGTTTGTTCATTATTTCTGTATCTTTCTTACGGTCGTTCCTGTGGTTTGCTTTACTTGTTGCTTTTTCTAAAACATCACATGAAGCAAAAAACAACCTTTATTACTGAGTGTTTTTAAACTAACATTATGATACAACTGAAGTTAAGTTGGACGATGCCATCACGTCTTTTTCTGTAGGTGGGTTAAAATAGAAATTATGTTTTGTTATTTGATTAATTCAGGTCCGTGACTCAAATATTACATTTTGATGTTTGCACTCACCAAGTTTATTGCTAAAACAGGGAAACACAGCGATATTACTAAAAAGAAGACCAACAGTGCAGATAGACAGTCAGTCACACTGGTTTAAACCCTGAGGTTATTTGGATGAAACCAGAAGGTGAATGGTCAGATTATAACCCAAACTTTCAGTTTACAGACCAAATTACTGCTTCATCTGTTACCATAGTGAGAGTGCAGTTTTCCTGAACAATAAGGGATTATTAAAAAGGTTTGTTTTAAGATTAAGTGATTTAGATAATGTGCTTAAACTACTGGCTTCTTTACAACCTGTCTGACCGTCTGAGGGCCCACTTCTGAACTCTGTAAATACTGTGTTATAATCTGATTATGACGAAAAACTATGAAACATAGATCCAACTTGTTCAACACAAATTATATTACCATCTACTACTGTATTTCCCAGATAAAACATGAATAAATCCATCCTGTTAATATTCAATATCATACCCTGTACAGCTCTTATATGTCTACCTGTGGTTTTGTAGCAGTTTGTGTGGTATCTGACATTTTAGGAGACTAAAAGAGACCAACTGAAGAAAATAAAATACACATTATATTCATTCAGGAGAATAACACATAGTCATTCAAGTATGTACTGTATTTTTGAGAGTTCAAGGACTAACACATACCGTGTATGTACAGTGTCAGTAAGTTGTAAATGCATGGAAATGTATTTATCTTTCAGTAACGGAAGTCTCAAGGAAAATCTCTCCAGTTAAAAAAATATGATCAACATTAAATAGAAAAAACATCAGAAAACAAAATGGAATTACAGACAGGAATAAAGTGAACCTTTTGCTTTAGTTGAGGAATATGAGTAGAGCTAAATACATTTTCCATCTTGATCTAAAAGAAACTAAACTGAATAGCAGGTTGAAACCTATGCTGCGTTTATCTGTCATAAGCTCTAAGGTCTAGATTACATTAGTTAACTTTAAACACAAGGTTTACATTTCTAACAGTTATTAAGGCTGTTTGTTTTCTCGTTTTCTTAACAGTATAAGACAGTTTGTGTTTCAGTGTGCCTGCACGGTGCTGTAAGTCATGTGCTTCAGGTCTGGTGCAGCTGGCTCATCAGGGATGGTGTCGTACAAATGGAACATTTCATGCTGAGAAAAGAAAAAAACAACTGCAGCTTCTATTAATATATATGGGAAATAGATCTAATATTGTCAGACTTACACGCTCATCTTGAGGTTTCTGCTGCTTCACTTTCTCAGAACCTGCTGACGAGAAATACACACACAGTGATGATAGTTTCCTATTAAGTTATGCGTGTTATTGTGTGCTGAATTTCTTTTGTGGCTCAAAGTTACAGCCTTCCAAAATCTCTCACTATCACGAGTCAGACAATATCAACAGAACTTGCGATACATACACACCGGTATTTACATCCTGCTGTGAGGGACCAAGCGACACACAAACACAAGAGGGATCTGCCTGCACTAGTGATTTGAAACTTTGAAACTCACAGCAGTTTGCTTCCATAGTGCAAACGCTGTGAGGGAGACTCGCGTGAACTCGAGAGCGTGCCTCCAGGCAAATATAGCATAGTGACTGTTTAGGCTAGAAAAATGTACTAAATGACGTCGTTTCAAGTAAACCCTGGATGTCGCCACTTCAGGACACTTGGATTGCAGCGGATGAGCAGTATGGAGGAATATTACAAAGTTTTTGTGTAGTTTTATGGACCTTTTCGTCTCGGACGCCATTTACGCTCCTTATATGGATTATTGCTGCCGGAGGGTACCCCTGCGGGTATCCAGCTGCACTTTGAGGAATAAGAAACTACACCGGACTTCTCATCAGCATGAGGGTGAGTCGATAATGACTGAATTTCGTTCTAGAGTGAACTATTCCTTTAAGTTTGTTAATGCTAATGGGTGATGAAGCGTTCAAAACCAAAATGAATGAGCCCACCCACGTATCTCTCCATTGCCTTGAACAGGCTGTGTGCTGCATAATGTACTGCAATTCGGTGTCCGAATTTCCTGCGCAGTCCTGCGGACGTGACGTCAGATGACGCTGAATGCTCGTCCGATAGGGGAAGAAGACAAGCGCGGTGGACCCAAACTAGTGTTTGGGTAGTAATGGATTCTGCTACGGCCAGCAAACGACCCACCACCACACAAAGTCCCCTAAAAAGTCATACTAAAAAGAAAACAAAGGTTTTATCAGCTGCATTTCGTGAGTCAAAACGAAATTACGACCAAAGCCGGGCTGGCACCCGAATAAACATTGGATAAACGTTCGACTCATGGAGGTGGCTTCAACTTGATTCGGGACTGGAAACAGATGCTGACATGGCTCATTTCCTAGTAACCAGGTAAGAAAACATTACAGGTCATGTTTAGAGCTTGATTTGAAAATCATATGAGATCACCGAGGTCTCGGAGTGACATAATGTGCAAAATAGCGTTAGCTGCAAACATGTAACTTAGTCCACCGCTGTGTAACACTGAATAGTTACAGACTGCGCATTTTCCACGGTCCTTAAGTCTGAAACCGAATAGTTAGAAACAGGGCGATTCTAGGATCAGACCTTTAGGGGGGCTTAGCTCCTAATGAGAATTTGACATACAATGCCGTGCGACGGTTCAAACCCCTGCTAAATTACTCACTTCACTGGATAATGTAAATTACAACAAAAAATATTAATACATAGTAGAGTGTTCCACTATAGTGTATAATAATTCAGAATAAACAATCACAGATTTTTACAGAGAGGACCCTAGGATAATTAATGAACCCTGAGGGAAATACAATATTAATGACAGAACTATCCAAAGTAAGTAAAAGATAAAGTTACAACAAAGCAGATATAAGGGGAAATGTACAAATTCACTTTGCGTAGACTAACATGGGGCATATTGTACCCCAATCCCAAAAGTCTCAGACTCAGTCTGTCACTTTTATTGTGCGTGGCAGTGATCTAGCTCAAGTTGTGTTTACAATGTTATGTAGGTTCTGTACTATGTGCTCAGAAAAATGATATCCACGAGATAAACCCATGAAACTTTATTGAGCTAAATTTGATTTGTCACTGTGCACACAACTGCAACTTTGTGTTTTATTGTAATTATTAAGAATTGTAACTGTAAAGAACTGTTAAATTAGTTCAGCTACTACACCTTACTGACCATTTCAGAACTGTAAATGAAAGCAATACCTCTTATTCATCAGCTTTGATTCAATTATAGAAAGACCAAACAATGAAAAATGAAAAACAAACAAAAACTACTAAAGTCAATTTCGTCATTAGTTACCAGCACCAAATTTAAATATAAAGTGTTTAGAGGTGTAAAGATTACATATAATAGAATATAATTAGAATAATAAACAACAACAATTTAACATTGAATCAACTCAACTCAACTCTACCTATCTTATCCTAAGCCTAAGGTACAATGTCATCTAACCTTTCTCTCCATTTGGCTGTGACATCTCTGCAGATCATTCCCGGTACAATTAAGCTGTGTCGCCTCACCTTTAACGTGGCAAATCTATCAATAACGTTTTGGTCGCTGACTCTCTCAAGCTGCTTGAGTCAAGCATCTCCTTCTCAATAGACATCACAGCCAGGTCTCTGTCCTCTTTCTCTCTCTGCATCATCCTCCCTCCCTCTTTGCACTGACAATTACACATAAACATACTGTATTTAGCTAGAAAATTACATCAAATCTGAAAATAAATTAAGCAACCAAATAGTATTTGTGACATAAAAAAATGTAAGAGGAGGTTGGAGATTATTAATGCACGCTGTTTTTGTGAAATGACTGAAGTCGACTGCAATGAATGTGAGCAAAAAGAAGCTGCTTTGGATTCATAACTATCTAGTCTTTACTTTCTCACCTGCTTCTTGATCTTTCTCTTGCTTCCTGCTGACATCATCCTGCTCTCTCTCTTCCTCTGCCTCTCTCTCCTCTCTCCCTCTTTGGCTGTTACGTTCATCTTTTGGTTTGACAACACAGATAATTTATAACCTTGTAAAAGGTATAAATTGATATAAATATCTTAATTTAACATTTGGTTGCTGTGAGCAATGCAGTGAGGTAACATCATTTTGAACTTGCTGTCTCACCTGAACCTGACTGTTCTCTTAAAAAAAAAACAAAAAAAACGTATATCCATCTATGGAAAAAAAAAAAAGACATTTACAGTGAGTCAGGGTGCTTCAATTTATTTTCCATACATGTACGGCAAATATAACATTCAGCCTAATTCTCTGAGAGTAAGAAAAGGTGTCTAACTAGAAGTGCATCAGTCAATTTAGACTAGCGCAGTATGCTAACATTAGCCAATAATTACTTAGGAATACAATATGAATGATGTCACCTAACGCTCTTTGACACTATTCACACCAAAGATTGTGGAGTGCTCTATAATATTTTGTTCAACACTTTGGAACTCTATAACCTGTATAAGATATAGAAAATTCAGCTGTTTTATCTGGTAATGTTTCACTTTACTTGTGGTAATCCCTATAATCCGTGTACCCAACGTTCTTTCGTTTTTTCGTTTCAAAACCAAATTAAAAAAACGGAAAAACAAGTTTGTTTTTCTTTTTTTCTCTTTTAAACCCAGAACAAAAAAACAGTAAAAACAGAATAACACAAAACCACATTTTGTGCCTGTTATTCTGTTTTAAATCAAAAACAGAATAACGTGAAAATGAAGTTTTTGATTTGTATTGTTTTGTTATTTTGATATTCTAAAAATTCGGGGAATGCTGGGAGATTTTTGCGGAGTCAGAGGCGCAGGAAGTGAGCCGGAACGTGGTCTGAAGATAGAGCGTGTCTGCAATGGCAAGCTTTGTCTTTTTCCGGGGGAGTCACCGACTCAGCCTAAGGGCTGAATGCCGAACACGTAATACTGAACAGTTACAAGGAGGAAAACAACAGAGGCGAAATAAAAAAGACGAGGAGGAAAGGTCCGATTCGTTACCTAGCAACCAGAAGATCCTTTGTAGCAACTTCACGTCTGCTACACTAACGGAAGACAACACAACACATTTCTATTTCAAAATAAAAGCATTTGTTATTGTAACCTATTACTATAATTATTAATCTATTGTCAGAGAAAAATATTTACAACAATATGTAGGCTAATGTTTTCATACTATCACATTTATTTTTACCTGTATAGGCCTACCGGTATGTAAATGTAAATTCAGATGGTGGCTCAGGTAGCGATGAGGAAAATATATATGGCTGCACTGTAAGCAGGTGTAGCCTACACCATGCAGACATTTCTCAAACTTTATTTTGTAGGCTCAGTACAGACTAGATCATGATTATTGGATATAATAGGGTAGCCATTTTGTGCCTGTTATTCTGTTTTTGTTTTAAAACAGAATAACATTATATGAGGCTGCAAGAGACTCAACTAACAAATGAAATATATAATCATAAATGTTTTATACATCATATGAAAATGCAAAGCAATTCAAAGTATGGTAATATTGGGAGACTGGGGGCTAAAACATACAGTTTATGTACAGTAGTAACAAGTTGGAAACGTATGTGGATTTATTTACAGAATATAGTCACAAAAGTCTCAAGCAAAAAAAAAAAAACATGTTACATAAAATATGATCAACATATAAGAAGCAGGTTAGAAAAAAAACGAAAGAACGTTGGGTACACGGATTGTCATAGTCAAGTTTATTTTGTAACAAAAAATGTTTTTTCATGTTAATGTGTCATGTAAAATACAAGAGAGACAACAGAACATTAAAACTTGCTTTATTCTGCCAGTTTTGAAGACATTTCAGCCAAGCTAAAGATGCATGATGAAGAAGATGATACATTGATATATTCAGTCATAATTTGTCAAGGTGACCTCATACTCTGAACCACATGTTTAAGAAAGCTGATGAATAAATACAAAGAAATATTTTCCTTCCTTTATTAAACAGTTATTTTCTCAAGTGTGTGTGTGTGCGTGCGTGCGTACGTGCGTGCGTGCTAGTTTGTGTAGTATCTGACATGGAACATTAATGGGGTGAATGAGGCTGCAAGAGACTCAACTAACAAATGAAATATATAATCATAAATGTTTTATACAGCATATGAAAATACAAAGCAATTCAAAGTAAGGTAATATTGGGAGACTGGGGGCTAAAACATACAGTTTATGTACAGTAGTAGTTGGAAGTAGGAAATGTATGTGGATTTATTTACAGAATATAGTCACAAAAGTCTCAAGCAAAAAAAAAACATGTTATATAAAATATGATCGACATATAAGAAGCAGGTTAGAACCCATACTGTGTTTTGTATGTGATAAATCACAACTTAAAAATGGGACCTGGCGGCAAAACTTTGATCAAGGTTTGGTTTAATCTCACAGTTTATTTGACTACACTAGATTATTAAAAGTTTTACATTTCTAACAGTTCTTCAGGCTGTTTGCTTTCTCTTTCTGTACACAGTATAAAACAATTTGAGTCTCAGTGTCCCTGCACAGTGCTGTAAATCATGTTCTTCAGGGCTGGTGCAGCCGGCTGCTCAGGGATGGTGTCATAAAAATGGTATGTTTCCCACTGGGGAAAAAAACAAACAACTGTAGCATCTATTAATAAATGGCAACTATTTAAAGGTGCACTATGTAGTTATGAGGAAGAAATTTTGATCAGAAGAGAGCGATCTTCACTGACTGATTTTTTTATGTCTAAACCATCTAAATAAACAAATTCTTTGTTTTCATGACCGAATACATTGACCTTAAAGGACAACACAGTTTCATACTGTTTTACTTTGTTTATATTTGGCGGACCCTGCCACCTTTCTAGCTTCAAACAGTGTTTTGAGGACCCTATTTTCCTCTGAGAACAGCTTGTTTATTCAGTTATGGAAAAAATAAATATTCCTCATTTTGTATTATTACATCATTAATATTGTAAATATTAAAATTCTGAGTTTTAATTTATTCTCCAAAAACTACATAGTGTCCCTTTAATTTTTGTCCCACATGTCAGACTTACATTCTCATGTTGAGGCTCCCGCTTTTTCACTTGCGCATAAACTGCTGCTGAGAAAAATACACACAGTTAAATACTTTCCCATGAATGGAGTCTGTAGATTTTAAATATGTAGATATAAAACATGAATCTGAATAATGTGTCTTGGATAGCGTCAGACTTTTAAATCAATCGTTAAGCAAAAATGAAATAAACCAGCAGTTAAGAGAACAAGATGGTAGAGAATGTCATGTGCTGCTTAACAACTTTATTGTTGAACAATGTGGGCTATCATCTACACAATAGGATATTTAACTTCACAAATGCATAAGCATCTTCATATCTATCGCACACTATCAGAGTAACTAATCAACAACCATCACTTCAGTGTTTACTTTGACATTTGGGATAATAACTTCTCATAAACATATTAAATATTTTATTAAATTGTATCAACATTTATCTAATGAACATTTTCTAATCAATCGGTGCAAATCATTGATTCATTACCTGATACTGGTTTGACTGGTGTTGACTGGGCAGTAGAGGTGAAATCACCAGTATGATTTGGCCTACGAGCAGACCAACCTGATGGACCTGTTGAAGTACATTTCAACACACCATCTGTTCTCATACAACATGTTTTCTCGTGTGAAAATGAGTGACACAAGCGAAGGAGGTTATTTTTATCTCAGTGCAGTGGTGGTTGACCACTCGCGAGCTGTTAGTTATTTTAGTAGCTGTGAGCATGAACTCTGTTCAGCTGAAAAAAATGTAAAGCTACTTCAAATAGTTCCTGAAAAATGCAAATAACTTTTAAGATCCAAGCTAAAATATGTGTATAGAACGACCATTTGGCCAATCTTAATCTAAATGAAGAACAGTGTCAGGCATCAGCGTTCATCTCCCACAGTTATTTTACTGACACACTGATGTCAACAATGTTACTGCCACAACTCCTTTCACCAACCTCATCCCCTTATGCTATACTATATTTTAAGCATTGTTAATTTAACTAATATTTAATGATGTTGGATTCTTTGACGGTTCCCTCAGTGAGCACAACCCTTTTGCTAAATCTAACTGTACAACTATTTTCTGTAAATGGTCAATTCCTTTACAAGTGTCTGACTGAAGACGTAGCTTTTGTATCCTTTTCAGTACTAATGAAACGGCTCAAACTGAGTTAACCTCAAGATGCAATGTGAAAGATGATTGAAAATGCAACTTCTACAGTTTACATACAATGAATTATCAGGCAAGTGTTAAAAGGTTTTAAGATTTTCTTCATGAAATTTTACACAACAGTTTGTGTGAACAACTGAATAAAAATAGATGAAGATATTTGAATTTATTAGACACAGTTCTCACCAGCTCTTTTTCGGTTACAGCAAATTGCAGAAATGAGCAAGATGATGCCCACAGCTACTCCACAACCAGCTGCAACTGCTGCAAACTTCAATAGCAACAGTTCTGCTTTGAAACAACAGAAGCCATAAGTAACTGTCAGTTTTCCCCGCACAACTTTAACAAAAAGCAGACATGTCATGTGCATGAATAGAGTATTTCAGCCACCAGTAACCAGTAAAGCTAATATATAAAAAGGTAATAACTACCTTGTTTCATCACCAGATTCTGGATTCATAGGTTTCATACTGGTATCTATTTCTTGAAGGCACAAAAAACCTGTTAACATTAAAACTACATACCGTCTTCTCTTGTACTAGGAGTACAAATATTAGGCAGCACATTGTTGTCTTGTGCTGCTTAAAAACTTTACTTCAACAATGTCGGCTACCATCTGGACAGGAACAGCAACAGGAAGTCTAACTTCCCATACACATAAGTGTATGGACCAACTGTATATCCATCACACATGATCAGAGTAACTAATCAGCTCCCATCACATAAGAATGTTCTTTGACTGACATTCAGGATAATCTCTTTTTGAATTCATATCAAATGTTTTACAATATTGTACAATCAAAATGTTCAAAGTCAGTTTGAATCATTAAGAAACTGAATAATAACATCACCTGGTGTTTGATTCACTGATGTTGGATTCACTGGTGTTGGATTCACTGGTCTTGGATTCACTGATGTTGGATTCACTGGTGTTGGATTCACTGGTCTTGGATTCACTGATGTTGGATTCACTGGTGTTGGATTCATTGGTGCTGGATTCACTGGTGCTGGATTCACTGATGTTGGATTCACTGGTCTTGGATTCACTGATGTTGGATTCACTGGTGTTGGATTCACTGGTGTTGGATTCACTGGTGCTGGATTCACTGATGTTGGATTCACTGATGTTGGGGAAGTAGAGGTAGAACCACCAGTATGACTTGGCGGATCAACAGCCCAACCTGATGGAACAGCACAAGTACATGTCAACATACTGAATACACTGAAACATCTGGGAAAAAAACAAAACAAAAAAACACTTAAAATCTCTTCTTTTATTACCTGATGTTAGCTTAACAGGAGTAGAAGCACCAGTGTAAACAGTAGTCCGACCTGGAGAATAAGAAAAAGACAGACCTTTAAAAAATGTTCAAACTAATTGACACTGAAGTGCTTCATATTAATGTTCTGTACTTCTATCTTAATATATAAAATGTCTTACCTGTGGTCATTCTTGATGTATGCGTTGCTTGGATCATGCTCGACTCTTTCTTCACAATATCTACATTAAGAGAACATGAATTAAGGATGAATGATTTCCCATGTGTAAATGAATTAATATTTATGTAGTCAACTGTATGGTTATCTGTTTATGGAGATGTTTCACAGTTAAACTTTGCATATTGAATTTAAGACAGACTCAAAGGTGCAGTCGTCCTATAATGTTGTGTAAGTAATATACGCATATGCTTAATACATTTATGTGTTTCATTGGATGTAATTTGTCACATTCATTAAAGTCATCCTAGAATGTCTATTCATATTTTCTCTGACTTACCAGTCAAGCTGTATCGATCACTACGAGGAGACAAAGAGTTGGGCTCACTTCCCAAACTGTAATCACAGCTGGCATCACTTTGTTGAACTGATCGTAGACGTCTCAGCAAATCAACAGTTGTGACAGTAAACTGGCAGAACCACTGATTGTTTTTTGTGGTTCTTTTAATCTCAATGGTTGTTACAACTGGATCACTTGCTTCTCCAAAGTACAGGTTGCATCTTGTGTAATGATAAGCAGATCCAGGCAGAGAGCAAGTAAAGAGAACATCTTCACCAGGAAAGTGTTGAAGACTCAGCTGTGGTTTTTGATCTATAAAAAAGATTAATAAAAAGTCAGAATAATGTGCTATTTTACAATCAGGTACACTTCAAAATGGCTCTTTCAAATAGTGCTGACAATTAAAGTCCAACTGTTATAAATGCAACAAACATCATGTTTAACAAATAAAATAATAATTCTGTGTCATCTGATGTGAGTCTGTAATTTGTAATACGAAGAAAGTTTAATCATTAATCATTGACCAGAGTAATAAATATTCTGACATTAAAAAAATAATAATAATCAAACTAATAAAAAGCATAGCTGTATCACCTTCACCCACGGGTGGTTTGTTGATGGAACTGGAGGTTGTTGAATCAGTGTTTCTGTCTTCATTTTGGTACCAGTGTGTAACATGACACAATAATATCAATAGGAACAGTCACTTACTTTGACTTTGGATGGTGATGGAGGCTATGTCACTGTTTGGAGATGCAGAGTTTTTATCTCCAAGCTTTATCATATAAAAACAGTTGACTTTAACCTCAGCAGGTGAACTTTCACTTGACATCTTCAGCAGCTCAGTTCCTGTCAGTGTCTTCAGACAAGAGAATTGTCTGATACTGACTCCACGTAGAATGTAGAAATAACACTGAGACACGGATGGAGGAGTCTGACAGTTCAGTGTGACTGAGTCTGTCTCTGTGATCACCTTTGGATTCACTGTCAGTTTAGGTGGAAGAAGAGCTGAAAATTTAGAAGTGCACATACAATTTATCAAATACTTAATTGCTGCATTATTATGTTCATATTCCTATTCAGAAGTTGTGATTTATTCATAAGTAAAGGAAAATATACTGAATAACCAAACTTCGTGGTGAAAAAAATATATTCAAATTAAATACAGAATGACATGAACTTCCTGTACAGTGTTAACAGAACAGTGTGACATGACAGATAACACAGAGACTGACCTTGTGCTTCAATATCATGAAAGGAATCTGTTGGAAATACAATTTGTTAACAATCGATATAATATTAATTCATTAATAACTTTAACAAAATGAAGAAAGAGACTGAAACTCCACCAATTGAATAATTCTGACAATCAGAGATAGAAGTCTCGATCAACATATATTTCATTGATCCCAAAGAAGAAATTAGTAAAAGACTCTGCAGTTCTACAATAAGTTTACAAATAAAGAGCACAAAGCAACAACAACATAGACAATAACAACACATATAATATAACATCACCAACCATGACAAAGATCAAACAGAAGAGTTGTACATAACATGCTGATACTGGTTATACATTATTGTCGTGGTAATGATGTTTAAAAGTACAAGAGGTTTAACTTACACATGAGGAGGAGAAACAACAGGCGTCCAGACATGATGA
Organism: Pagrus major; assembly: GCF_040436345.1. Lineage (NCBI taxonomy): Eukaryota > Metazoa > Chordata > Actinopteri > Spariformes > Sparidae > Pagrus > Pagrus major. Next base: position 19,014,181 of record NC_133220.1, read on the forward strand.
AGCTGAATACTGAGACTGTCCAGAATCCTCTGAAGAAGATACATGTGTCTGGGCTGCTGACCACACTTGTGTACTTGCTCTCAGAGCAAACCACAGCTAGCATCAGACGTGAATTATTTTAATAGACAGGCCACAGAAACACACATACGACATCCTCTGTAAAGTACTTAGTGTAGCCTATGTTTTTTATTAGATCGAGAGGCTGACCTTTGAAAACTATGATTAGATGTCTTCATAAATTCATTGTTGTTTTTCTCATACATACAGCCGCTCTGTTTCAGCGCTGTCCTTTTTAGTAAAGACTATGTTTCAGTTTATATACATTTTTGAAAACCGCTTACATTTGCAGTTAAGCTGTCAGCTCTAAGGAAACATGCAGTTATGACAACACATCGTGCTCTTCCATCTAGTTAATAAATCTACTGTCAGGCTGTGAGTGAAGAAAAGCTCGGCACAACTTCCCCTCAGTAACTCCGTCACTTTACTGTCCGCTTCTTTTGTTGGACATTTGAACACTCAGCAATGTGATGCATCACTTCACAATCTCTCATATCACTCCACCAATCTTAACCATCCTTAACATCCAAGGCAAAGTGCATCACATTATGTAGTTCCTGATTTTCACTTAGAGAAGAGAATACAATATAATAGGTCAAATAACCATGAAGGAAATTAAGAATAACATAATAAATCTTCTAATAGTATCTTACAATAGTTTAAAGTGACCATTAAAATGTTATTTTATAAATATAGTTGTTATTGATTTAGTCTCTTTGATGGGTTCCCATCTTCATTGTATCATTATGTGTTAAATGTGTTGAAGTTGGTTTTCACTGTGTACATGTGTGAGTCACTCCTCTTCTATAAATAAACAAGAACCTAAACTTCAAATTTGAACATAATTCAACTTTATTTATTAGTTGTGTATGTTTTTTATTATTTACAGCATTGCAACACATATAGTAATACATGTTATATGGATAAACTTCTGTTTCTATCAGTTCAATAGAGTTCAATTAAACAGTTACACCATTCTAATGTCTGCTCTGTGAGATAAAGATGTAAATAATGTAAATATCAATGAACTCGTACATAAGAGGGAAAAGCAAAATAGCTGCAGGAAAAACATTTGTGTTGCAAATTAACTTGTACAGAAAAAGAAAACACTACAAGTGCTGTACACTGTATCTCTCAGGGCTGATGTAGCTGACTTCTCTGCTGCTGCTGTCACTCTGAAAAGAAACAAACACACGACTTAACTGATGTCAGCGAGGAGCAAACTTTTGCAATTATCAAAATATAGAAGTTGCAAATGCTCTGTTTCTGTCACATGTAGGGTTAATGGTACAAGATTTTCACAGTATGACAACCATCTCATAAAATATCCCTGTTACACTGTATGTGTACTGGAGGGGTTTTTGGTTGAACAAACACTTAATTCATTAAATGTTATGTCCTGACAAACATGGAACTTGCATTAACTTTAATGTAATGGCATGGACTGTGTTATGTGTTCAAGTACTGGACACTTTTATGCATTTCAGCTGAAACTGCAACACCAAGTGGTGAATCAACCTGTTGATTCTACATTCAGGAAGAGAAAAGCAGCTCACCAGTGTTGCGTTCATAGGTGACGATACTGTAGGTTTCACCATAACCACCCTGCAAACCATTTGATAAAATGGTAGAGAGAAGAGAGATCAGCCTCAACTAAGACAGAATAATCACTGCAACACATTTTAGTAGAAGCAGCAGTTTTAAAATCACAATTTTTTAACTGTTGAAACTTACCAGATATTTCCTGTAACCTAAAACAGAAACCAAAGCACAACTTAACACACTGTAGAAACATTCATGTATGAATAACACTATCATTATTTCATTAAATGTTATGTCCTGACAAACATGGAACTTGCATTGACTTTAATGTAATGGCATGGACTGTGTTATGTGTTCAAGTACTGGACACCTTTATGCATTGCAACACCAAGTGGTGAATCAACCTGTTGATTCTACATTCAGGAAGAGAAAAGCAGCTCACCAGTGTTGCGTTCATAGGTGACGATACTGTAGGTTTCACCATAACCACCCTGCAAACCCTTTGATTAAAATATAGAGAGAAGAGAGATCAGCCTCAACTAAGACAGAATAATCACTGCAACCCATTTTAGTAGAAGCAGCAGTTTTAAAATCACAATTTTTTAACTGTTGAAACTTACCAGATATTTCCTGTAACCTAAAACAGAAACCAGAGCACAACTTAACACACTGTAGAAACATTCATGTATGAATAACACTGTCACATTAGCAAGATCATTGTAGTTTCTGCATATAAGCAACATACCTTTTGATTCACCAGTGACGTTTGCTTTTGGTCTGAGTTGAAAAAATAGATAGACAGGTTTTGTAAAGAGTGAGTCTTCATTACAGATGAAAAGAAAAGCACAGTAAACATTTCCAGGTGAATATACTGTATTACTGTCCCCAAATATTTCTGGATGACATGACTGATCTTCTGCTGGGACAATATGAGCTGGATCCTGTCTGACCTGAGAGTTTGACACTATTATTCTGCCAAGTCACTCATGTCAAAACCACCTTGCAGCTTGTTCCAGCACCTCAAACCTCCTCCCTCTTAAGCTTTTTGTTGAAGTTTTAGTCAAATTGATGAATTTAGAAAGATCTAGTGTGATGAAAGTTAACAGTGAAAAAAGATTTCTTACGTTTTGGAATCACATTTTCCTAGAAAATGTAGAGAAAGAAAAAAAAGATTAACCAGTATTGTTATCAGGATGCATCAATAATCCCCCCCAAAATAGTGATACTGGATGAAGCAGTTATTCTTTTCTAAACTACTGTAATTGAAATACATGTAAATATTTCCAACACCTACAGCTGGGTCCAGAATAAACAATCAAATAAACTTTATTGAGGATAACATTTTTTAATTCTTACCAAACCTGCTTTGGATAACGAGAAGTGCCAATCCAAGCAAGACAACACCCATAGTCAGAACTACCATCATCAACATCATCTTACCTGCATCAAGAGAAGAGTATGGAAGCAAATGAGAATTTTGTTTTTTTCTGGTGCTCCATTTTCTAAGTTCTATTTTTTTTTTATGTGTGTAAAAAAAGAGTGAAAAAAAATTCACGAATAAACTTTTTTTCATGTGTCGAGTGGAATGAAAAAGTAATTTTGACAAAGAAAGAAAAATGCTTTTCTGTGTGTGTGAAACACAGTGAAAAAACTTTTTCAAAATGAAAGTAATGCAATAAAGCATCCATGTTCCTCCAGGGGAGTTTTAATTTCTCTCTGCACTTTAAACACAAGATGCATCTATTACAGAATATGTAAGCAGGTTATGTAACATACAGTGGGTACGGAAAGTATTCAGACCCCTTTAAATTTTTCACTCTTTGTTTCATTGCAGCCATTTGCTAAAATCAAAAAAGTTCATCTTATTTCTCATTAATGTACACTCAGCACCCCACCTTGACAGAAAAAAACAGAAATGTAGAAATTTTTGCAAATGTATTAAAAAAGAAAAACTGAAATATCACATGGTCATAAGTATTCAGACCCTTTGCTCAGTATTGAGTAGAAGCACCCTTTTGAGCTAGTACAGCCATGAGTCTTCTTGGGAATGATGCAACAAGTTTTTCACACCTGGATTTGGGGATCCTCTGCCATTCTTCCTTGCAGATCCTCTCCAGTTCCGTCAGGTTGGATGGTGAACGTTGGTGGACAGCCATTTTCAGGTCTCTCCAGAGATGCTCAATTGGGTTTAGGTCAGGGCTCTGGCTGGGCCAGTCAAGAATGGTCACAGAGTTGTTCCGAAGCCAATCCTTTGTTATTTTAGCTGTGTGCTTAGGGTCATTGTCTTGTTGGAAGGTGAACCTTCGGCCCAGTCTGAGGTCCTGAGCACTCTGGAAGAGGTTTTCTTCCAGGATATCTCTGTACTTGGCCGCATTCATCTTTCCTTCAACTGTAACCAGTCGTCCTGTCCCTGTAGCTGAAAAACACCCCCATAGCATGATGCTGCCACCACCATGTTTCACTGTTGGGATTGTATTGGGCAGGTGATGAGCAGTGCCTGGTTTTCTCCACACATACCGCTTAGAATTAATGCCAAAAAGTTCAATCTTCGTCTCATCAGACCAGAGAATCTTATTTCTCATAGTCTGGGAGTCCTTCATGTGTTTTTTGGCAAACTCTATGCGGGCTTTCATATGTCTTGCTCTGAAGAGAGGCTTCCGTTGGGCCACTCTGCCATAAAGCCCCGACTGGTGGAGGGCTGCAGTGATAGTTGACTTTGTGGAACTTTTTCCCATCTCCCTACTGCATCTCTGGAGCTCAGCCACAGTGATCTTTGGGTTCTTCTTTACCTCTCTCACCAAGGCTCTTCTCCCACGATTGCTCAGTTTGGCTGGACGGCCAGGTCTAGGAAGAGTTCTGGTCGTCCCAAACTTCTTCCATTTAAGGATTATGGAGGCCACTGTGCTCTTAGGAACCTTGAGTGCTGCAGAAATTCTTTTGTAACCTTGGCCAGATCTGTGCCCTGCCACAATTCTCTCTCTGAGATCCTTGGGCAGTTCCTTCGACCTCATGATTCTCATTTGCTCTGACATGCACTGTGAGCTGTAAGGTCTTATATAGACAGGTGTGTGCCTTTCCTAATCAAGTCCAATCAGTTTAATTAAACACAGCTGGACTCCAATGAAGGAGTAGAACCATCTCAAGGAGGATCAGAAGAAATGGACAGCATGTGAGTTAAATATGAGTGTCACAGCAAAGGGTCTGAATACTTATGAACATGTGATATTTCAGTTTTTCTTTTTTAATAAATTTGCAAAAATTTCTACATTTCTGTTTTTTTCTGTCAAGATGGGGTGCTGAGTGTACATTAATGAGAAATAAAATGAACTTTTTTGATTTTAGCAAATGGCTGCAATGAAACAGAGTGAAAAATTTAAAGGGGTCTGAATACTTTCCGTACCCACTGTAACTGTAATGTTTCTTTTGGTGAGAAATATGTCATACTAATCTGCCATCAGTGTCACAGGGAGGATACTGTGTATTATCAGCCTTCTCATCAATGGGTGTCTACAGTGAACAGTGAATCACCACAACTGAGAGGAAGACGAAGAAAGTGCATATTTCTGGCACAGAAAAAAGGTTGTATGTGTCTGAGATGGAGATTAGAAAACAATTAATTCTTCCATTCACGTTGTCATTTGTTGACGTTGACAATGTGAATGGAAGAATTAACAAGTGTTTTCCTCTCGGTTGTGGTGATTCACTGTTCACTGTAGACACCCATTGATGTGAAGGCTGATAATACACAGTATCGTACCTGTGACACTGACGGCAGATTAGTGCCAAGTATGACATATTCCTCGCCAAAATAAACATGACAGTCATGTTACATAACCTGCTAACATATACTGTAATAGATGCATCCTGTGTTAATTTTTTTTTTTTCACTCTGTTATACACATGCAAAAATATATATATATATTAGGACTTAGAAAATGAAGCACTAGAAAAAGTCAGGGCTTCCACAGAAGAGGCCATTAACATCTATCTAGTGTTAACATAACAAATTAAAGACGTGCAAAAATCTGTCAACAACCACAGCAGTGTAAGACTACAAATCTTGATTCCTGCTAAATCTACCTGTCATTTGATCACCAGATTCTGGATTCACAGGTTTCATACTGTTACATACTGTCGCCTTTTGTGCTAGGAGTACAAATATTAGGCAGCACATCGTTGTCTTGTGCTGCTTAAAAACTTTACTTCCACAATGCAGGCTGCCATCTGCACAACAGGAAGTCTAACTTCACATACACATAAGCACCTGCATATCTACACACACTATCAGAGTAACTAATCAGCAACCATGTAGGATGTACTGTGACTGACATTCAGGATAATCTCTTTTTAGATTCATATCAAATGTTTTACTATATTGTATAAATCAAAATGTTCTAATCAGTCAGTTTGAATCATTAAGAAACTGAATAATTACATCACCTGGTGCTGGATTCACTGGTGCTGGATTCACTGGTGTTCGGGAAGTAGAGGTGGATCCACCAGTATGATTTGGCGTATCAACAGGCCAACCTGATGGAACAGCACAAGTACATTTCAACATATTGAATACACTGAAACATCTGGGAAAAAACAAAACAAAAAAACACTTAAAATATCTCTTCTTTTATTACCTGATGTTAGTTTGTTCTGGACTTAAAACCAACTTAATATATAAAATGTCTTACCTGTGGTCATTCTTAATGTTGGTGTTGTCTGGATCATGCTCGACTCTTTCTCCACAATATCTACATTAAGAGAACATGAACTATGGATGTTACATTTCCCATGTGAACAAATAAATAAATATTCATGTAGCCAACTGTATGGGTATCTGTTTTTGGAGATGTTTCACAGTTAACCTTTTCACGTTAAATTTAAGACAGACTCAAAGGTGCAGTCGTCCTATAATGTACTGTAAGTCTAATATACGCATATGTTTAATACATTTCTGTGTTTCATTGGATGTATTTTGTCACATTCATTAAAGTCATTGTAGCAAGTGTATTAATATTTTCTCTGACTTACCAGTCAAGCTGTATCGACTACGAGCAGACAAAGAGTTGGGCATACTTCCCAAACTGTAATCACAGCTGGCATCACTTTGTTGAACTGAACGCAGGCGTCTCAGTAAATCATCAGTTGTGACAGTAAACTGGCAGAACCACTGATTGTTTTTTGTGGTTCTTTTAATCCCAATGGTTGTTACAACTGGATCACTTGCTTCTCCAAAGTACAGGTTACATCTTGTGTCATGATTAACAGATCCAGGCAGAGAGCAAGTAAAGAGAACGTATTCACCAGGAAAGTGTTGGAGACTTAGTTGTGGTTTTTGATCTATAAAAGATCATTGTTTTTTTATAAAAAGTCAGAATAATGTGCTATTCTACTATCATGTACACTTCAAAATGGCTCTTTCAAACAATGCTGACATTTAAAGAAGTCTAACTGTTATAAAATGCAACAAACGTCATGTTTAACAAAACAAATAATAGTTCTGTGTGTCATCTGATGTGAGTCTGTAATTTCTAATACAAAGAAAGTTTAATCATTAATCATTGACCAGAGTAATAAATATTCTGACATTAAAAAAAACTATGAATCAAACTAATAAAAAGCATAGCTGAATCACCTTCACCAAAAGGTGGTTTGTTGATGGACCTGGAGGTTGCTGAATCAGTGTTTCTCTCTTCATTTTGGTTTGTAACCCATTAAAGCAAGTTCACACAAAATATTGCACCAGTTTGTTACATGACACAATAATATCAGTAGGAACAGTCACTCACTTTGAGTTTGGATGGTGATGGAGGCTATGTCACTGTTTCGAGATGCAGAGTTTTTCTCTCCAAGCTTCACATGATAAAAACATGTCAGTTTAACCTCATCAGGGACACTTTGACTTGACATCTTCAGCAGCTCAGTTCCTGTCAGTGTCTTCAGACAAGGGAATTCTCTGACAGTTCTTCCACTTAAAGTGTAGAAATAACACTGAGACATAGAAACAGATGATGGAGTCTGACAGTTCAGTGTGACTGAGTCTGTCTCTGTGATCACCGTTGGATTCACTGTCAGTTTAGGTGGAAGAAGAACTGAAAATGTAGAGGTACACATACAATTTATCAAATACTTATTTGCATTAATATGTTACTATTCCGGTTCAGATGTTTTGATTTATTCATAAGTAAAGGAATATATACTGAAAAAATATATTCAAACTAAATACAGAGTAACATGAACTTCCTGTACATTGTTAACGGAAAAGTGTGACATGAACTATTACTGTTATTGTAAAGCAATGGAACGTGCAATGGTGACCACATGAATTTCCCACTTGTGGGATAATAAAGTTTACCCTGACCTTGAAAGATAATACAGAGACTGACCTTGTGCTTGAATCTCATGAAAGGAATCTGTAGGAAATACAATGTATTAACAATCGATATAATAATTCATTTATAACGATAAGATAAGAAAAAGACTGAAACTCCACCAATTGAATAATTCTGACAATCAGAGATGAAAGTCTTGATCAACATATACTTCATTGATCCCAATGAGAGATTTAGCTTTGGCCTCTGCAGTTCCACAATAAGTTTACAAATAAACAACATAGACAACAACAACACATATAATATAACATCACCAACCATGACAAAGATCAAACAGAAGAGTTGTACATAACATGCTGATACTGGTTATACATTATTGTCATGTTAATGATGTTTAAAAGTATAAGAGGTTTAACTTACACATGAGGAGGAGAAACAACAGGCGTCCAGACATGATGAAGCTGAATACTGAGACTGTGCAGAATCCTCTGAAGAAGATACATGTGTCTGGGCTGCTGACCACACTTGTGTACTCGCTCTCAGCCCAAACCACAGCTAATGTCAGACGTGAATGATTTTAATAGGCCACAGAAACACACACGACATCCTTTGTAAAGTACCTAGTGTAGCTTATGTTTTTATTAGATCGAGAGGCTGACCTTTGAAAACTATGATTAGATGTCTTCATAATTAGTTATTGTGTTTCTCACACATACAGTCGCTCTGTTTCAGCCTTGTCCTTTTTAGTAGAGACCGTTTATATTAATTTTTGAAAATTGCTGACATTTGCAGTTTCTCTGTCAGCTCTAAGTAAACATGCAATTATGACAACACATTGAGCTCTTCCATCTAGTTGGTAAAATGTTACATTGTCTCAATGAATAGTGTAAGGCTGGTTAACCTTGTCTGAACTTGATAAGTCGATCTACTGTCAGGCTGTGGGTAAAGAAAAGCTTGGGGACAACTTCCCCTCAGTAACTCCGTCACTTTACTGTCCACTTCTTTTGTTGGACAGCTGAACACTCAGCAAAGTCATGAATCACTTCACAATCTCTCATATCACTCCACCAATCTTAACCATCCTTAACATCCAAGGCAAAGTGCATCACATTATGTAGTTCCTGATTTTCACTTAGAGAAGAGAATACAATGTAACCAGACGCGGATTAATGCACAGGCTTCCCTAGGCTGCAGCCTAGGGGCCCCACGTGTGGAGGGGCCCTGGCGTCACAGCCGTGGGGAACTTTTAAAACAAGGTGATTTCATCCCCCGACTTTCTCCTAAGGTAAAATATTTTTAAAAGTTGTGTATAATGTTTTTTTATTATTTACAGCATTGCAACACATACAGTAATACATGTTATATTCAGGCCGAACTTCTGTTTCTATCAGTTCAATAGAGTTCAGTTAAACAGTTACACCATTCTGTCTGCTCTACGAGATAAAGATGTAAATAATGTAAATATCAATGAACTCGTACATAAGAGGGCAAAGCGAAATAGCTGCAGGAAAAACATTTGTGTTGCAAATTAACTTGTACAGAAAAAGAAAACACTACAAGGGCTGTACACTGTATCTCTCAGGGCTGATGTAGCTGACTTCTCTGCTGCTGCTGTCACTCTGAAAAGAAACAAACACACGACTTAACTGATGTCAGCGAGGAGCAAACTTTTGAATTATCAAAATATAGAAGTTGCACATGCTCAGTTTCTGTCACATGTAGGGTTAATGGTACAAGACTTTCACAGTATGATAACCATCTCATAAAATATCACTGTTACACTGTATGTGTACTGGAGGGGTTTTTTGGTTGAACAAACACTTAATTCATTAAATGTTATGTCCTGACAAACATGGAACTTGCATTAACTTTAAATGTAATGGCATGGACTGTGTTATGTGTTCAAGTACTGGACACTTTTATGCATTTCAGCTGAAACTGCAACACCAAGTGGTGAATCAATCTGTTGATTCTACATTCAGGAAGACAAAAGCAGCTCACCAGTGTTGCATTCATAGGTGACGATACTGTAGGTTTCATCATAACCACCCTGCAAATGACAGAGTGAAGGGAGCGTGACAGCAGCCTAACCTAAGACAGAATCATCAGTGCAGAGTTTTGAATTCACCACTCGTTCACTGTTGACACTTACCAGATATTTCCTGTAATCTGAAACAGACCAAAGCACAACTTAATACACTATAACAAAAAACTCTGAAACAATGTAGAAATAGCACTGTCATATTGATTGGCATGATCATTGTAGTTAACGGAAAAAAAAATTGCCACATACCTTTTGATTTGCCAGTAACGTTTGCTTTTGGTCTAAACAGTAAAAATAGATAAACAGGTTTTATAAAGTGTGTGTCTTCAGTACAGACGAAAGAAGAAGCATAGTACACATTTCTGATTGTCAAGTTTGCATGTTAACATTTGAGAAATAAGATTTCTTACCTCTTGGAAGCACATTTTTCTAGAAAATACAAATAAATAATAATTATCAACCAGTGATTATTAGTGATATCAGGAAGCTAAAACACAGGTACTGGATGTGCTACCAGATATGTTAGCTGCCTTTCATGAAAAAATGCAAAGAGACATGACATATTTCCTACAACTGCAGCTGAGTTTCAGAATGAAAACTCAAACGCTCTGATGAGGTTAATATTCTTTAATTCTTACCGATCCTGCTTTGAGTGAAGAGAAGTATCAATCCAAGCAAGACGACACCCACAGTTACAACTGCTCCAATCATCGATATCATCTTATCTGCATTAAGAGAGAAGGCCGTTAACAAGTGTCTGTCTACAGTGTAAACAAAAAGAATTGAAGACATGCACAGTTTATCTCTACCACCACACTAGTGCAGCAGCAGTAGGATTAAATACAAGGTCGAGAGCATTAATTAACATTCCCAACAAAGCATTTCAGCATTTTTTTTCATCACTAATTGCTAGATTCGCAGGAGTTGTGTCAGCAGAGGTGAAAAAACCTTCAGCAGTGAGAGTGTTACCAGGATCTGAAGACAGAAAGACATTAATATTAGAAAAGACAAATACCCCAACATTTTCTGGAACGTCAATGTGAGTCATCGAGAACTTGATTTATAAAATGTCCCATCTGCGGTCATCCTAAATGTTGGTATTCCCTGGGTCATTCTATACTCACTCTCTACAATATCTACAGTAAGACAAGATGGATTTAGGGTGATATTTGTGGTATGTGTACAAATAAATATGTATGTAAACAGCTGTATGGGACATCATTGTTTTTTGTGTTTATGTATTTATGATCTGTCTTCTTTAGAATCAACCCTGGTCTATTATAAGCATGTGTAAGTTCACAGTGAGCATACTTACTTGTCCAGTGAAATATCTGAATATTTATGAGACTGATACACCTGTCCTACATTAACACAGATACTGCTACTGAAACCACAATATGAGCAGTTAATGGCAGAAAACTCACTCACCAATCACTTAAGCATTTTCATTGTAAAGACTTCTGTATGCATTCAGGGGCAATTTACTTGGATACATTCATTATATCTTATTTTTAATATTAATAACAAGCAGTATGTGCTTTTTGGCTCACCTGATGCTGGGTTCCGTGTGGTGGCCCTTTGATCTACAAAAAGATTAACAAAAAGTCATTATACACAATGTAACATTTTGTAGGGCCTATACTGTTGCAGTGTTGCACAAATTTCAAACAGTGCTCACATTCACAGAAGTACTACTGTCACACCTCAGTCATCATGTTTTACAATTAACATTCAACTTTATGATTCATTACAATATTTGTGTCATCTTTGTTGGCTGTGAATCACACTGTAATAAAAAAATAACCAGAATAAAGTGGAATCTGACAACAGAAAAGCAATTCATTAAAAATAACAAAAACACTGTAAAAATGGGAATGGAAGTTGTTGAATCTTTGTTTTTCTCCTTTTGTAGTCCTTCAAAATACCTGAAATATGGGACCACTTACACTATATGACATAAGACAGAATGAGGAAAGCAGTCACTCACTGTGTATGGTGATGGTGAATGTGTCACTGTGTGGAGATGGAGATTCTGACTGTCCAAGCTTTACAGTATAAAAACATTTGACTTTAACCTCAGCAGGTGAACTCTGACTTGCTGTCCACAGCAGATCAGTTCCTGTGACTGTCCTCAGACATGAGAAGCCATGGATATTTTTTTTCCCTTCTTGTGTCATTGTGTAGATATAACACTGATACACAGAAACAGATGATGGAGCCTGACAGTTCAGTGTCACTGAGTCTGCTTCTGTGATCACCAGTGGATTCACTGTCAGGTTAGGTGGCAGAAGAGCTGAAAATTAAGCATATGTTGGATTAAAAATAGCTAAAATGTAATTTATTTTAAAATATTTCCATGTTCAACTCATAATGGCACTTCCACTGAAGACAAGACCCCCATCCTAAAAGCACACTTTGCAGTGGTACTCATAAGGTGGCAAGATATTAAAATACAGTGCATAGCAGCAGTGTTCACTCACTGTGTACTTTGATGGAAGTTGTGTCACTTTGTGGAGACTCTACATACTGAACAGTGTAGAAACATTCCACTTTGACCTCAGCAGGTGAACTCTGAGAGATCTGCAGAAGTTCAGTGGCTGTCAGTGTCTTCAGACAAGAGAAGTCTCTGACTTTTGATCCAATGTAGAAACTACACTGAGACACAGAAACAGATGATGGAGTCTGACAGTTCAGTGTGACTGAGTCTTTCTCTGTGATCTCCGCTTGAGTCACTGTCAGTGTAGGTGGAAGAAGAGCTGAAAATTTAGAGGTAAACATATATCAAACTGTACATACTGTGATAAAAGAATAACCTGAACATGAAAATTGAAGTTAAACTCGGGGACTGACCTTGTGCTTCCATCTCACAAAAGGAATCTTTTGGGAGTAAAAAACAAGATAGTATATAGTAAAAAGTTAGCGTTTAATGTTAATGTTGCATTTCTCTACAAAATTATGTTAAAAGTGTTAAACAACATACTGAGACCAGTACATAATGGGATAACATTTTATATTAAACTGGCATCTACAAATAAGATGAACCTGTATTGGTGTGTAACTCCCTATATTTATATTGAAAGAAACAGAGGAGAGGTTGAACTTACACATGAGGACGACTAACAGCAGGTGTCCAGCCATGATGAAGCTGAATAATGTGTCCGAGACGATGATGTGTGTTTGACTAGATGGACTTTGACATACAGACGTGACAGTTTGCAGCACAGCAAAACCACAGCAAGCATCAGACGAGACACCGGACAGGCCACAGTGTGTGTGTTCCTGTATGTGTAGATCAAATCTACCTCAGTGTTGCTGGTTCAGAGAAATTCAAGTTTGTTCATCATTTCTGTTGCTTTCTTCCTGTTATTCCTATCGTTTGATTGACTTGTTGCTTTTTCGTAAATGGCAGGACTAGTGGTATATCTACGTCACATAGAGCAAAAATCCGACCTTTATTATTTCAGTTGTCTGGTTAGTTTAGTTGAATTAACATTATGATACATTTAAAACCAAACCTGTGCTTGACTTGACAGAGATAGTAAAATTAGGGTCAATCTTAAAGGCACATGCAACTTAGGCAAAGAGCCTTTGAGAACTAAATTTGTCCTTTTGAAAATAAAAGGCATTAAAGGCATTATGAGCTGTTATGGGCCACTTTTTTGTCAATAACAACAAATTTTTCATTAGTCAGACCAACTTTAAATCCAACTGGGTCTCCAATCTATACAACCTGCAATTATTTTGAAGAAAGACATGCAACAATTCTGACCGCTCGTTCAGTAGCATTATGTTTATTCTGCAGCTCTTTCTAAATCTAGATATCTTTATTTAGTTTTTTCCACCCATACAGGTTTTGCTGTACAAGGCCAAACTGAGTGTGACGATAAGGCTGATAGGCCCTGTGATGTGTGAGACCAATGATTTCCTGTCTGTACCAAATATATTCATATGAACTGCAAAACTAGTGCGCTCTCACCGTCATTGCAGAGTTTACTGCTGATAGTATATTTAAGTGTTGTCTGTTGAATAAAAAGAGCAACATAATTATTCAATGTAGCACAACTATTTCCATATATACATAGCTGTGGACATATTTTTGTTTTTAGACACTGACCAGATGTTATAATGTCGCAATTTTACAATGCTGCTGAACGGGATTGCTGAAAAAACAAAATGTTGTGTTCTTTTATACAATGACAATAAAGTGCCAATTCTATAAAACAGTTGTCTAATCAATATGCTCTGTATATGTGTGATGAACAATCATCTAAAACTCAAACAATTGTCTCTTCTTCTGTCTTTTGTTACAGACACTCTATTTGGAAATGTGCTATATGTTGTTAAGACCTGCTATTAATTATTTGTTAGCTCACCACAGGGTGGCTGTGGGTAACTGTGAGGTCACTAATTCAGTGTGGGGGCCATCTTTGGGCCAACTTGGACTGCTTAAGTTCTTCCTTCAGTACACGTGGAGGGACCACGGATAGATGGAATAACTAAACATCTGACTGTTGCAGAAAATCACAGGATTTTGATCAGTAGATCGATTTTGAACTAATGAAAACTTTTACAGTTTCATCCAGGAAGAAATATAGTTGATTCAAGATCTGTCTTATTACAAGACAGTTCAGTGTGTTCAGAAAACACAAAATCTGACTTCAGGACTGAATGGGAAAAAAAAAAGAATGCACAAATAAAATGCCCCACAGGTGAAATAAGATTATGAATATTTACAGCGATTCAGATATTTCCTGCAAAGGAGTTACTGTTGTCAGCCAACAGGTGGAGCTGCTGTACTGTGCAGCACTCTGGTGGTTGTGGAAGGGCCAAGACAAACAAATCCACTGTCTCATTTCATTTTCAATGCTGCTGTTACTGCACTTGTTGGTCAGGACTCAACCTGGGCTGCAGCTAGGCCACGGTGATGTGCTGCTGTACAGGGAGTTTTCCAGTCCGTCTATCTTCTTATTCAGGAGTTACTGGACACACTGCAAGTTTTAATTGAGGCTGTCAACATACTGTAGTTTGTAGAATTCTAATCTGATATTTTTTCGGCTTTATTGCTGAAACAAAGACTATATTTCTCCCAACTTGATCTAACGGTCTAATGGACCATGCTGATACATGATTGGATAATCTGGCACACTTAAGTGAAACTGTATTAGTATGTAACTACTTACATTTACTGACAGACAATGACAATATGTTTAACTTAAACATGATGGTGACTCATAGCACTATACTAATGTGTCTGACTAGATAGACTTTGACACAGTGGTGACATTTTGCTGAACTTGCTCTCAGAAAAACCATAGCAAGCATCAGATGTGAACCACAGTGACAGACAGGCCACAGAAACACTCTTAACACCATTTAGAAAGCCTCAGTATGTGTGGTACTGTATATTTAGATCCAGTCTACCACAGTGTTTGCTAAATGGTTCAGAATATTTAGTTTGTTCATTATTTCTGTATCTTTCTTACGGTCGTTCCTGTGGTTTGCTTTACTTGTTGCTTTTTCTAAAACATCACATGAAGCAAAAAACAACCTTTATTACTGAGTGTTTTTAAACTAACATTATGATACAACTGAAGTTAAGTTGGACGGTGCCATCACGTCTTTTTCTGTAGGTGGGTTAAAATAAAAATTATGTTTTGATATTTGATTAATTCAGGTCCGTGACTCAAATATTACATTTTGATGTTTGCACTCCCCAAGTTTATTGCTAAAACAGGGAAACACAGCGATATTACTAAAAAGAAGACCAACAGTGCAAGTAGACAGTCAGTCACACTGGTTTAAACCCTGAGGTTATTTGGATGAAACCAGAAGGTGAATGGTCAGATTATAACCCAAACTGTCAGTTTACAGACCAAATTACTGCTTCATCTGTTAACATAGTAAGAGTGCAGTTTTCCTGAACAATAAGGGTTTATTAAAAAGGTTTGTTTTGAGATTAAGTGATTTAGATAATGTGGTTAAACTACTGGCTTCTTTACAACCTGTCTGACCGTCTGAGGGCCCACTTCTGAACTCTGTAAATACTGTGTTATAATCTGATTATGACGAAAAACTATGAAACATAGATCCAACTTGTTCAACACAAATTATACTACCACTGTATTTCCCAGATAAAACATGAATAAATCCATCCTGTTAATATTCAATATCATACCCTGTACAGCTCTTATATGTCTACGTGTGGTTTTGTAGCAGGTTGTGTGGTATCTGACATCATGCTGCGTTTATCTGTCATAAGCTCTAAGGTCTAGATTACACTAGTTAACTTTAAACACAAGGTTTACATTTCTAACAGTTATTAAGGCTGTTTGTTTTCTCGTTTTCTTAACAGTATAAGACAGTTTGTGTTTCAGTGTGCCTGCACGGTGCTGTAAGTCATGTGCTTCAGGTCTGGTGCAGCTGGCTCATCAGGGATGGTGTCGTACAAATGGAACATTTCATGCTGAGAAAAGAAAAAAACAACTGCAGCTTCTATTAATATATATGGGAAATAGATCTAATATTGTCAGACTTACACGCTCATCTTGAGGTTTCTGCTGCTTCACTTTCTCAGAACCTGCTGACGAGAAATACACACACAGTGATGATAGTTTCCTATTAAGTTATGCGTGTTATTGTGTGCTGAATTTCTTTTGTGGCTCAAAGTTACAGCCTTCCAAAATCTCTCACTATCACGAGTCAGACAATATCAACAGAACTTCCGATACATACACACCGGTATTTACATCCTACTGTGAGGGACCAAGCGACACACAAACACAAGAGGGATCTGCCTGCACTAGTGATTTGAAACTGTGAAACTCACAGCAGGATGTAAATACCGGTGTGTATTATCGCAAGTCTTGTTGATCTTGTCTGGCGTGGCTTCCATAGTGCAAACGCTGTGAGGGAGACTCGCGTGAACTCAGGGAAAATATAGTATAGTGACTGTTTAGGCTAGAAAAATGTACTAAATGACGTCATTTCGAGTAAACTCTGGATGTCACCACTTCAGGATACTTGGATTGCAGCGGACAAGCAGTATGGAGGAATATTACAAAGTTTTTGTGTAGTTTTATGGACCTTTTCGTCTCGGACGCCATTTACGTTCCTTATATGGATTATTGCTGCCGGAGGGTACCCCTGCGGGTATCCAGCTGCACTTTGAGGAATAAGAAAGTACACCGGACTTCTCATCAGCATGAGGGTGAGTTGATAATGACTGAATTTCGTTCTAGAGTGAACTATTCCTTTAAGTTTGTTAATGCTAATGGGTGATGAAGCGTTCAAAACCAAAATGAATAAGCCCACCAACATATCTCTCCATTGCCTTGAACAGGCTGTGTGCTGCATAATGTACTGCAATTCGGTGTCCGAATTTCCTGCGCAGTCCTGCGGACGTGAGTGTGTGTAGGGGATAAGACATCAGCTGCAGTGCTGTGACGCATTCATGCAGTTACCCTAACAGCCGCAACGGCCGTCGTGTCACTATTGAGTCTTATTTCTTGATCCTGCCTCGACTCCCTTTAAATGTCTCCTACAAGATGGCTTCCTTTACCTTAACAACAGCCCTGAAATAAACACAAGTTGGAATCTGTCTTTTAAGTTTTTAAGTATTTGTACTTCACTAATGACTTATTTCCATTTATTGCAACTGTTATTCTTCTGCTCCACTACATCTCATCTCAGAGAGAAATGTTATACTATACAAAATTTCTTATTTAGACATATTTAGCCAGTTGTCAGAACATGATTTTAAAACCCTCCGTGTCTAGTAAATAACATGTATCTCTAAATTTGGTGATTTTAATTTTTCTGATAATCTGACAGAACAATTGTTCTTTCATGAGATGAGAAATTCTCCTACTTCTTGAAATAAACTACTTAAAAACCTTCAATTCAGACAAAAGAAAACATCAAAAAACAAGGAAGGAAATATTGAAAAGCTAAATTAAACTAACTAACTAAAGAAGTTAAATCGAAATATTAATCCAAAAAAATCATATAGTATATTAAAATACTGACAGTGACAAGTTTACTGGCCAATGAGTACTTTTATTTTTCATATTTCAGTACATTTTGCTAAAAATACTCACATATATTAACTTGAGTAAGGTTTTGAATGCATGACTTTCACAATGTGGCGTTGGTGTGTCTCTGTAAGTGAGCTGCAGCTCGCTGCTCCCGCTTATCTGACAACACAGGTTTTTATTTTATTCTTTAAATTTAAAAAAAAACAACTTTTTTTAGCCTACCAGTAAGTCCAGTTACAAAATTAACTAAAGTCTTTTTGGATTTTTCTGTTATTTCGTCCACCCAGTGTGTGTGTGTGTTTGTGTGTGTGAGTGTGTGTGTGTGTTAAGCTGTGTGCCTGTGTGCTTTGACGTAACTTCTCTCTCAGACAGGGCTCTTCACAAATGGGGTCCTTCAAAAGGTGGGTGACAGGGTGTATCATCTCTCGGAGCTTGAACTGATATGTTAAACCTGACATTAAAAGCTTGTTGTAATAATGTCATATTTATGGTTGATTGCAACTTCTTCTTTTGTTTGTGTTTCAGGATCACACTGTATGATTACCAGGCCCTTTGCAAAGAGTACGCTGGGAGCAGCGACAGCGCACGCACTTTATCAGACGTAAGTGACAGAACATGAGCTGCTACATTTAGAGATGGAGACATTGAATAGTTTGAATCTGTGGTAGACTACTGTACGTCTACATTTGAACCACCCGAGTTAAAATCAGCAGCATAGGTACCTCTTTCTGGGTTTGTGGTTAACACTGTTTGCATGCTGGTGGAACATTAGTTTACTGTAGAGCAGTCTCAAAATAAACAATGACATTTAAACCACAGTAAACAATATTTCATTTCTGCCCACAGAATCTAAAAGTATATACTTTTCTCTCTTTCAGCCCTTCACTGTTGTCAAGTGGCTTCTGACTGAACTCGTCATGTAAGAATAACACAAAAACATTTTTAAAAAATGTGTGTTATATGGACAAATAAATTACAACTCTTTTTAACAAAAGTATATTAATTATTATTATTATTAATTGATCAACGATACTTTTTAAATATGTCATTGATCCTCAGTGTGATAACTCAGCTATAAATACATTTACATATTACATCCTTCAGCTGTCTGAACATGTTAACCAGGAACAAGACACACAGGTTCATGGTTACATGCTGCTTAAAACTTTTGGTTGATGTGCTTAATTAACTATTAATACCCTTTTGTAAAGACAGAGTTAAGTATTAGCTAATGCCTTAACTCATATTCATTTGTTCAACTGTCACCGGAAATAGTCTTTTTAATATGCCGTTTGTGTTTTTCTCTTCAGTTTTCTGCTAGAATTTAACCTGTACAGCTGGTGGAATATCGACCTTTCAGTTAAAGGTAACTATAGTTTGTATATTTATATGTACGTTACAGGCATGTACAAGTGTGTGAGCAATTATGACATATGTGAACACAGGAAACCAATTTCTGAAGTTCAGTTAAACATGTTTTGTCACACATTCAGCTCAGAGGTCTCGGGGTAAACACATGATGGTGCCGTGTGATACAGAATACCCTGCCTTTGTCTCCGAACGCACCATCAAAGAAACGACAGGCAACATTGACTGTGAGGGCTGTTTCAGGTACTGTATCAGGTGCTTTAGGCCACCTTAAAGTAGTTAATCAGCCCCTTTGCTAACAAGATATATATCCTTATCAATAGTAAATGTTCAGTAAATGTTCATCTCTGTTTGGGCTGCAGATCTTTTGTCATACAGCAGATTCCCAGTAGCAACCTCTTCATGGTGGTCGTGGACAATAAGTGTGACTGCAGCAGTGCTCCTCCAGTAACAATGGATCCTATCGAGATCATGTATATCCTTTCTAGATGAAACACAGATGTTTGATATGTAGAAACTTGGGAGCATCATAATAATAATACTTATGAATTACTATGAGAATGATTTTAAGTTGCACCACTTAAGTTTCATATCAGGCCTAAGGAGTTAATGTTGGTGACGCTCTGAACTTGATTGTGCATTTTCATCCTTGACGCCTTTGAACACAACGAGTCACTTAAATGTGACAGACTGAAGTTTCAGAAGGACAGGAAGAAGCCTGAGTCATGTCATCCTTTCCACCCTGAGGTATGAGAGTGTGTGTCTGCATGTACAGTTTTATACAGTGAAGTTGGTACTTGAGCACGGGAACAGCCCAGTTTACAAATAGTGATTTAGAGATGCTCAAAGGCAGATTTTTAACCCTTGGAGAGAGCCTCTCCTCCTGCTTCCAGTCTTTATGCTTAGCTAAGCTAATAAGCTGCAGTAGCTTCACATTTACTGTACAGGCTTCAGAGTGGTTACTCTTCTCATCTAGCTCTTGGCAAAGAAGCGACTAGGCATGTTAAAAATATGTTGAATAAAATGTTGACTAACAACTTCAATCTTATTTTTGTAGTTTTGGCCACCATTACCCTAACCCATTAATAATATGATTGTTCTCATCAATTTGAAATACTCAACATCAACTAACATCATTTGGCTCAACTGTTGGCTTGTTTACAACTTTTCTGAATATTTGACTGCTCATGTTTCTTACCCCTTCTGACTTTATTGTGGTGATGCTGCTATGTTCCCAGATCTCACCCGTGTCCAATGGCTTGTTGGTTGGCTGGTTGGTTGGTTAACTGGTTAAGTGGTTAGTTGGTTGATTGACTGGCGGGCTGGTTGGTTGGTTGGTTGGTTGGTTGACTGGCTGGCTAGTTGGTTGGCTGGTTGGCAGGTTGGCTGGCTAGTTGGTTGGCTGGTTGGTTGGTCAGTCGGCTGGATTACACAAAAACTAGTGAATGTATTTCCATGAAACTTGGATGGGTCTCAACCCAGAATAGAATAGACCCCATTAACTTTTGGTGCAGATCCGGTAGTCCAGAGTCCAGCTTTCTTTAACATTACAAGATTATAAAAATAATAAATAATACAAATTTTGTTAGCTACTACTATAGCGAGTGAGTACACTTTGAGGTGGATAAGGGGAGCTGTTGGGCTTGGAGGAGGTTTGCGCTCTACTGAGTGCCATTGGAACTGTGTTATAACGATTGATCAATATGATGGCCAAAACTACAAGAATAAGACCCAATGTGTTCAACAACAGCACCAGTTCATATCAATAAGCATCCATTACTGTCTTTCCCAGATAAAACAAGAGTATATTATCCACCCTGTTAATATTTAATATCATGCTCCATATGTATCACAAATTACTTTGTCTTCGGCAGGAAAATGCCATGGAGTGCGGTTCAGCAACACGCCTCTCCAGCGCTCTAACAGCAGCTCTGCTCCCTCTGATAGCAGCGACCAACAATTGACAGTGCCGTCATAGTTTTCTTTCTTCAAATAGTTTAAGTTTATTTTGTAACTAAAAATGTTTTTTCATGTTAATATGTGTCATGTAAAATACAAGAGAGACAACAGAACATTAAAACTTGCTTTATTCTGCCAGTTTTTAAGACATTTCAGACAAGCTAAAGATGCATGATGAAGAAGATGATACATTGATATATTCAGTCATAAGGTGACCTCATACTCTGAACCACATGTTTAAGAAAGCTGATGAATAAATACAAAGAAATATTTTCCTTCCTTTATTTAACAGTTGTGTTATTTTGAGTGTGTGTGTGTGTGTGTGTGTGTGTGTGTGTGTGTGTGTGTGTGTGTGTGTGTGTGTGTGTGTGTATGTGTGTGTGTGTGTGTGTGTGTGGCGATGTGGTGGTGCTGCTAATTTGTGTAGTGTCTGACATGGAATATTAATGGGGCGAATGAAGCTGCAAGAGACTCAACTAACAAATGAAATATATAATGATAAAGGTTTTATACAAAATATAAAAAAACAAAGCAATTCAAAGTAAGGTAATATTGGGAGACTGATGGCTAAAAAATACAGTTTATGTACAGTAGTAACAAGTTGGAAATGTATGTGGATTTATTTACAGAATATAGTCACAAAAGTCTCAAGCAAAAAAAAAGCATGTTACATAAAATATGATCAACATATAAGAAGCAGGTTAGAACCCATACTGTGTTTTGTATGTGACAAACCACAACTTAAAAATGGGACCTTGCAGCAAAACTTTGATCAAGGTTTGGTTTAATCTCAGTTTATTTGACTACACTGGATTATTAAAAGATTTACATTTCTAACAGTTCTTCAGGCTGTTTGCTTTCTCCTTCTGTACACAGAATAAAACAGTTTGAGTCTCAGTGTGCCTGCACGGTGCAGTAACTCATGTTCTTCAGGGCTGGTGCAGCCGGCTGCTCAGAGATGGTGTCATAAAGATGGTATGTTTCCCACTGGGGAAAAAAAACAAACAACTGTAGCATCTATTAATAAATGGCAACTATTTAAAGGTGCACTATGTAGTTATGAGGAAGAAATTTTGATCAGAAGAGAGCGATCTTCACTGACTGATTTTTTTATGTCTAAACCATCTAAATAAACAAATTCTTTGTTTTCATGACTGAATACATTGACCTTAAAGGACAAAACAGTTTCACACTGTTTTACTTTGTTTATATGTGGCGGACCCTGCCATCTTTCTAGCTTCAAACAGTGTTTTGAGGACCCTATTTTCCTCTGTGAACAGCTTGTTTATTCAGTTATGGAAAAAATAAATATTTTTCATTTTGTATTATTACATCATTAATATTGTAAATATTAAAATTCTAAGTTTGAATTTATTCTCCAAAAACTACATAGTGTCCCTTTAATTTTGTCCCACATGTCAGACTTACATTCTCATGTTGAGGCTCCCGCTTTTTCACTTCCGCATAAGATGCCGCTGAGAAAGATTCACACAGTTAAATAATACTTTCCCATGAATGGAGTCTGTAGATTTTAAATATGTAGATATGAAACATGAATCTGAATAATGTGTCTTGGATAGCATCAGACTTTAAAATCAATCTTTAAGCAAAAATAAAATAAACCAGCAGTTCAGAGAACAAGATGGTAGAGAATGTCATGTGCTGCTTAACAACTTTATTGTTGAACAATGTGGGCTATCATCTACACAATAGGATATTTTACTTCACAAATGGATAAGCATCTTCATATCCATCGCACACTATCAGAGTAACTAATCAACAACCATCACTTCAGTGTTTACTTTGACATTTGGGATAATAACTTCTCATAAACATATTAAATATTTTATTAAATTGTATCAACATTTATCTAATGAACATTTTCTAATCAATCAGTGCAAATCATTGATTCATTACCTGATACTGGTTTGACTGGTGTTGACTGGGCAGGAGTGGTGAAATCACCAGTATGATTTGGTCTACGAGCAGACCAACCTGATGGACCTGTTGAAGTACATTTCAACACACCATCTGTTCTCATACAATATGTTTTCACATGGGAAAATGAGTGATAGACACAAGCCAAGGAGGTTATTTTTATCTCAGTGCAGTGGTGGTTGACCACTCGCGAGCTGTTAGTTATTTTAGTAGCTGTGAGCATGAACTCTGTTCAACTGAAAAAAATGTGAAGCTGCTTCAAATAGTTCCTAAAAAATGCATATAACTTTTAAGATCCAAGCTAAAATATGTGTATAGAACGACCGTTTGGCCCATCTTAACCTAAATAAAGATCAGTGTCAGGTCAGGCATCAGTGTTCATCTCCCACAGTTATTTTACTGACACACTGATGTCAACAACGTTATTGCCACAGCTCCTTTCACCAACCTCATCCCCTTATGCTATACTGTATTTTTAGCATCGTTGATTTAACTAATATTTAATGATGTTGGATTCTTCGACAGCTCCCTCAGAGAGCACAACCCTCTTGTTAAATCTAACTGTACGACTAATTTCTGTAAATGGCCAATTCCTTTACAAGTGTCTGACTGAAGACGTAGCTTTTGTATCCTTTTCAGTAGTTGTTGAAACGGCTCAAACTGAGTTAATCTCAAGATCCAATGTGAAAGATGATTGTGAAAATGCAACTTCTACAGTTTACATACAATGAATTATCAGGCAAAGTGTTAAAAGGCTTTTAGATAGGGATAGATTGGATCCCTAAACTGAAGAGCACCAGAGGGACACCTTTTCCTACACCCAAGCAGCACTCCATGCATTTTGTTTTTTTTATTGGCTTTTAGATTTTCTTCATGAAATTTTACACAACAGTTTGTGTGAACACCTGAATAAAAATAGATTTTTGAATTTATTAGACACAGTTCTCACCAGCTCTTTTTCGGTTACAGCAAATTGCAGAAATGAGCAAGATGACGACCACAGCTACTCCACAACCAGCCGCGACTGCTGCAAACTTCCACTTCCACAGTTCTGCTTTGAAACAACAGAAGCCATAAGCAACTGTCAGTTTTCCCCGCACAACATTAACAAAAAGCAGACATGTCATGTGCATGAAAAGAGTATTTCAGCCACCAGTACGAGTGCATAGCTATTATATAAAAAGGTAATAACTACCTTGTTTCATCACCAGATTCTTGATTCATAGGTTTCATAGTGGTATCTATTTCTTGAAGGCACAAAAAACCTGTTAACATTAAGATTACATACCATCTTCTCTTGTACTAGGAGTACAAATATTAGGCAGCACATTGTTGTCTTGTGCTGCTTAAAAACTTTACTTCAACAATGTCGGCTACCATCTGGACAGGAACAGCAACAGGAAGTCTAACTTCCCATACAAATAAGTGTATGGACCAACTGTATATCCATCACACATGATCAGAGTAACTAATCAGCTCCCATCACATAAGAATGTTCTTTGACTGACATTCAAGATGATCTATTTTTGAATTCATATCAAATGTTTTACAATATTGTACAATCAAAATGTTCAAAGTCAGTTTGAATCATTAAGAAACTGAATAATAACATCACCTGGTGTTTGATTCACTGATGTTGGATTCACTGGTGTTGGATTCACTGATGTTGGATTCACTGGTGTTGGTGAAGTAGAGGTGGATCCACCGGCATGGCTTGGCGTATCAACAGCCCAACCTGGTGGAACAACATAGGTACATTTCAACATACTCAATACACTGAAACATCTGGAAAAACCACACTTATAATATTTCTTCTTTTATAACCTGATGTTAGTTTAACAGGAGTAGAAGCACCGGTGTTACCAACAGTCCGACCTGGAGAATAAGAAAAAGACACCTTTAAAAAATGAAGTGCTTCATAATAATGTTCTGGACCTTAATATATAAAATGTCCTACCTGTGGTCATTCTTGATGTATGCGTTGTCTGGATCATGCTCGACTCTTTCTTCACAATATCTACATTAAGAGAACATGAATTAAGGATGAATGATTTCCCATGTGTACAAATGAATTAATATTTATGTAGACAACTGTATGGGTATCCGTTTATGGAGATGTTTCACACTTAAACTTTTCATATTGAATTAAAGTCGTCCTATAATGTACTGTAAGTCTAATATACGCATATGCTTAATACATTTATGTGTTTCATTGGATGTAATTTGTCACATTCATTAAAGTCATCGTAGAATGTATATTCATATTTTCTCTGACTTACCAGTCAAGCTGTATCGATCACTACGAGGAGACAAAGAGTTGGATTCACTTCCCAAACTGTAATCACAGCTGGAATCACTTTGTTGAACTGAATGTAGACGACTCAGCAAATCAACAGTTGTGACAGTAAACTGGCAGAACCACTGATTAGTTTTTGTGGCTCTTTTACTCCAGATGGTTGTTGTTGAAACTGGATCACTGGCTTCTCCAAAGTACAGGTTACATCTTGTGTCATGATTTGCAGATCCAGGCAGAGAGCAAGTAAAGAGAACATATTCACCAGGAAAGTGTTGAAGATTCAGTTGTGGTTTTTGATCTATAAAAGATAATTGATTTTTAATAAAAATTCAGAATAATGTGCTATTCCACATCAAGTACACTTCAAAATGGCTCTTTCAAATAGTGCTGACATCTAAATAAGTCATACTGTTATAAAAATGCAACAAACATCATGTTTAACAAATAAAATAATAATTATGTGTCATCTGATGTGAGTCTCAAATTTGTAATACAAAGAAAGTTTAATCATTTACCATTGATCAGAGTAACAAATATTCTGACAGTTAAAAAAAACAACTAATAATCAAACTAATAAAAAGCATAGCTGTATCACTTTCACCCACAGGTGGTTTGTTGATGGAACTGGAGGTTGTTGAATCAGTGTTTCTCTCTTTATTTGGGTTTGTAACACCTGAAGTCAAGTCCACACATAAAATATTGTACCAGTTTGTTACATGACACAATAATATCAGTAGAAACTGTCGCTCACTTTGACTTTGGATGGTGTAAAAAGTCCTAAAAATGATTCATTGCAGTTGTAAGTACTCACTGTTTATGGTGATGGAGGCTGCGTCACTGTGTGGAGATGCAGATATTTTCTCTGCAAGCTTCACAATGTAATAACATGTCACTTTAACCTCAGCAGGTGAACGTTGACTTGACATCTTCAGCAGCTCAGTTCCTGTCAGTGTCTTCACACAAGAGAAAACTCTGACAGTTGTAGAAGTGTAGAAATGACACTGAGACACAGAAACAGATGATGGAGTCTGACAGTTCAGCGTGACTGAGTCTGTCTCTTTGATCTCCAGTCGATTCACTGTCAGTGTCGGTGGAGGCAGAGCTGAAAATTTAGAAGAGCACATACAATTTATACACTGTCTTTAATATGTTAATATTCCTATTGAGAAGTTGTGATTTGTCAAGAAGTAAAAATATACTGAATAACCAAACTTTGTGGAAAAATATATTCAAATTAAATACAGAGTAACATGAACTTCCTGTACAGTGTTAACAGAACAGTGTGACATGAAAGATAACACAGAGACTGACCTTGTGCTTGAATCTCATGAAAGGAATCTGTTGGAAATACAATGTGTTAAGAATCGATATAATATTAATTCATTAATAACCTTAACAAAATGAAGAAAGAGACTGAAACTCCACCAGTTGTGTAATTCTGACAATCAGAGATAGAAGTCTTGATCAACATATACTTCATTGATCCCCATGAGGAAATTAGCTTCGGCCTCTGCAGTTCCACAATAACTTTACAAATAAACAACACAGACAACAACAACACATATAATATAACATCACCAACCATGACAAAGATGACAGAAGAGTTGTACATAACATGCTGATACTGGTTAAACATTGTTGTCATGTTAATGATGTTTAAAAGTACAAGAGGTTTAACTTACACATGAGGAGGAGAAACAACAGGCGTCCAGACATGATGAAGCTGAATACTGAGACTGTCCAGAATCCTCTGAAGAAGATACATGTGTCTGGGCTGCTGACCACACTTACTGTACTCGCTCTCAGAGCAAACCACAGCTAGCGTCAGACGTGAATTATTTTAATAGACAGGCCACAGAAACACACATACGACATCCTTTGTAAAGTATCTAGTGTAGCCTGTGTTTTTTATTAGATCGAGAGGCTGACCTTTGAAAACCATGATTAGATGTCTTCATAAATTCATTGTTGTGTTTCACACACATACAGCCGCCCTGTTTCAGCCTTGTCCTTTTTAGTAGAGACCGTTTATATTCATTTTTGAAAATTGCTGACATTTGCAGTTTCTCTGCCAGCTCTAAGTAAACATGCAATTATGACAACACATTGTGCTCTTCCATCTAGTTGGTAAAATGTTACATTGTCTCAATGAATAGTGTAAGGCTGGTTAACCTTGTCTGAACTTGATAAGTCGATCTACTGTCAGGCTGTGGGTAAAGAAAAGCTCGGGGACAACTTCCCCTCAGTAACTCCGTCCCTTTACTGTCCACTTCTTTTGTTGGACATTTGAACACTCAGCAAGGTGATGCATCACTTCACAATCTCTCATATCACTCCACCAATCTTAACCATCCTTAACATCCAAGGCAAAGTGCATCACATTATGTAGTTCCTGATTTTCACTTAGAGAAGAGAATACAATGTAACACTGTCTAATGTACATATAATAAAATTACTGTCATGTACTCTCAATTTAGGCCAATCAGAAGAAATAGATACGTTCAAGGAAGATTGATGGAACAGGACAACGGTTTGGAAAGAGTAGTACCAAAAATAGCTTTATTGGCAACAGTGCCACCTTTAAGTGCAAAACATAAAATATTTCAGATAAGACTGAATTCCTTTCTTGTATCAGAAGTTGTCAACAACTCAGAAAATTACACTGAATAACACTTAATAGAACAACAAAATACTTCACAGTATGAGTTATGAAATATGGGCCCAAAATAATAAACAAAACAAAAAAGAAAAGAAAATTCAAAAAGAGTCCAAAAAGAGTCCAAAAAAAAGTCAAGTCTGGATTAAGTCAATGTTCACAGTTTGTCCTTCTTCAGTGTGTTGTGTAACTGTTCATCTACCCGGGTAGTGTGATTTTATTTTTTATGTCTTATCTGTATGAAGAGATGTTCTTTCCAATGCACAGTGAAGCTCCCGTTGACGTCACACCCTCCACGCGTATAGGCCTGCATCCCGCTCCACGATCCACCGGTCTAGGCTCTGGCTCGCCATCAGAATCCACTAATACAAAAAAAAAAACAACCTGCATAGGGCAGTAGTAGTAGCATCTCTTTTAAATAAAATCTTATTCATCTCGTTAATCTCTCTTCTTCATATATTTATCTTTTTATCTATTTATCTTAACTGTACAGTATTAACTCTCTTTTTATCTTAAATCAATCAACATGAATTATTCAATGACAAAGTATCATATACAGCTGCACTTTTTAACAGCCAACACACAATTATGTATATGAATTTTAAATGTTTTTTTAACTCATCACAGCTTAATGTACACAAATTATGAAATGAATGACTTTCAATCATGTTTTTGTTTTTTTACCCAAGAAAATGAAATGAACTATCTTCTGTAAACTCACTTGCACACAGCTGCGTGTGTTTTAGCTCAACAACCAGCTCAAACCAGTTTAAACCAGCTTTCTTAGCTGTATAGCATGTGCTAGCGCAATTAACATAGATGTCATTTTTTTCCCCCACAGAAATACACAATAAAATACATTTTCAACCTCAACACACGTTTATCTGTCTCCGATTGGCTTTTAAACACTATCATAGAAGCATAACTATATACAGTGGAGACATATTCAATAAAATAAACAAGTAATTAGCCGTGGTCGGCATCGCTAGCATGCTACGCTAATCGTTCATAGCATACTCACCGGAGTTTTCACTCGATGGCGCTGCCAGCGTTTGTGCAGGATGAATGCGCACCCTGCTGGTGAAACTAAGCAACTACATCTGAAATCTACTAGGCTGTATAGCTCTACACATTGTTAAACTGTAAAAATTTGGGGATTACACTGTGTGTGTAACTAATGGGCGTTACAACAATATAATAGGTAAAATAACCATGAAGGAAATTAAGAATAAAATAATGAATCGTCACAAAAATTCATCTCATCTTACAATAGTTTAAGGTGATCATTAAAATGTTATTTTATGAATATAGTTGTTATTGATTTAGTCTCTTTGATGGGTTCCCATCTTCATTGTATCATTGTGTTAAATGTGTTGAAGTTGGTTTTCACTGTGTACATGTGTGAGTCACTTCTCTTCTATAAATAAACAAGAACCTAAACTTCAAATTTGAACATAAAACAACTTCATTTATTAGTTGTGTATGTTTTTTATTATTAACAGCATTGCAACACATACAGTAATACATGTTATATTCTGGCCGAACTTCTGTGTCTATCAGTTCAATAGAGTCAATTAAACAGTTACACCATTCTGATGTCTGCTCTACGAGATAAAGATGTAAATAATGTAAATATCAATCAACTTGTACATAAGAGGTCAAAGTGAAATAGCTGCAGGAAAAACATTTGTGTTGCAAATTAACTTGTACAGAAAAAGAAAACACTACAAGGGCTGTACACTGTATCTCTCAGGGCTGATGTAGCTGACTTCTCTGCTGCTGCTGTCACTCTGAAAAGAAACAAACACACGACTTAACTGATGTCAGCGAGGCGCAAATGTTTGCAATTATCAAAATTTAGAAGTTGCACATGCTCAGTTTCTGTCACATGTAGGGTTAATGGTACAAGACTTTCACAGTATGATAACCATCTCATAAAATATCACTGTTACACTGTATGTGTACTGGAGGGGTTTTTTGGTTGAACAAACACTTAATTCATTAAATGTTATGTCCTGACAAACATGGAACTTGCATTGACTTTAAATGTAATGGCATGGACTGTGTTATGAGTTCAAGTACTGGACACTTTTATGCATTTCAGCTGAAACTGCAACACCAAGTGGTGAATCAATCTGTTGATTCTACATTCAGGAAGAGAAAAGCAGCTCACCAGTGTTGCGTTCATAGGTGACGATACTGTAGGTTTCATCATAACCACCCTGCAAATGACAGAGTGAAGGGAGCGTGAGATCAGCCTAACCTAAGACAGAATCATCAGTGCAGAGTTTTGAATTCACCACTCGTTCACTGTTGACACTTACCAGATATTTCCTGTAATCTGAAACAGACCAAAGCACATCTTAATACACTATAACACAAAACTCTGAAACAATGTAGAAATACCACTGTCATATTGATTGGCATGATCATTGTAGTTAACGGAAAAAAAATTAGCCACATACCTTTTGATTTGCCAGTAACGTTTGCTTTTGGTCTAAACAGTAAAAATAGATAAACAGGTTTTATAAAGTGTGTGTCTTCAGTACAGACGAAAGAAGAAGCATAGTACACATTTCTGATTGTCAAGTTTGCATGTTAACATTTGAGAAATAAGATTTCTTACCTCTTGGAAGCACATTTTTCTAGAAAATGCAAAAAAATAATAATTATCAACCAGTGATTACTGATATAAGGAAGCTAAAACACAGGTACTGGATGTGCTACCAGATATGTTAGCTGCCTTTCATGAAAAAATGCAAAGAGACATATTTCCTACAACTGCAGCTGAGTTTCAGAATGAAAACTCAAACACTCTGGTGAGGTTAATATTCTTTAATTCTTACCGATCCTGCTTCGAGTGAAGAGAAGTATCAATCCAAGCAAGACGACACCCACAGTCACAACTGCTCCAATCATCGATATCATCTTATCTGCATTGAGAGAAGAGGCTTTACCTGTTGTTGGTTTTACCGATTTGAGGGAAGTAGAGACAGAACTACCAGTGTCACTTCTACCAACATGCCAACTGCTGAAACAACAAACAAACAATTTGAAATACTGGATAAACTGAAACATGTATAATTTGTGATTAACTAATGTCAAACTTAATGTATCTGTTATTTTGCTACCTGATTCTGGTTTAGGAGTGAAAACTAAAGACAGACCTTTTAAAAAATGTCAAACTAATTAACACTAAAGTGCTATGCTACTTATAATGTTCTGGGCGGATATCTTGATATATAAAATGCTTGGATTTCTCTTAAAATATGTCCTACATGTAGTCATAGTAAATATCGGTTTAGTTATGCCTGACTCTATTTCCACGATATCTACAAAAGGAGAAGATGAATTTGTTAAGTTCAGTTTCATGTGCAGACAACTGTGTGGGACAGTGCTTTCAAAAAACTAGAAACTAGAGACCATAGAGCCTTTTTTATTACAATTGTAAGCATGTGCATAGACATGCATGTTTTTGATGCGATCGCTGTTTTGATTTAATTTTCAAAATTGTATGAGCTTCTATTACTGATCCTGGTCCTTGAATGTGTGACCATACTTGATCAAAAAACATAATTACCAGCTAGTGTGATCACATCACAAGATGGTCTCACGTTTTAATTCTAAATATTGAAACTAATTTTATTTTACCTCTTTTTACTACTGAAAGTAACATAATGTGTTTATCAACACAAGGGTCAGTGTGAAATGTTGAAAAGCTGCATAATCACCTGATGTTGGGAAAGTTGACGGAAACCCATCAGGGATACTTAACTACCTATAACTACCTATCTCAACCCCTAATGCCAGCGCACAAGTAATAAATAAAATTGAATGTAAAGTATTGCCTTGTGACTAATGTATAATTATAAGTAAATTACGTTGTAAACATGATTTAATCACAGTGGTGAGAAACTACACAAACTGTACTCACCTGAAGTTGATTTCTGAGGGGTTGCAGACAAAGGGCTGCCTTTAGTGCCAGCTGTACTGACACTCGTACCTTGTATGAGCACATGCACAAATGTTTTTAAAACACTGACAGCTATACAGTAAGCATTTGGATCATTAGCGATAAAAATAATCTTTAGTCTACCTGTTATGTCATCACCAGGTTCTGGATTAGTAGGAGTCATACTGGTTTCTGTTTCGTGAAGGCACACAAGACATAAAGATTAAAACAATATATTGTCTGCCTTTGTCTAAGGGAACAAATATTTGTCATGTGCTGCTGAACAACTTTTTTTTTAAGAATGTGGGCTAGCATCTGCACAACATGAAGTCTAACTTCACATAATCATAAGAAACTGCATATCCATCATGCACAATCAGAATAACCAATCAGCAACCATCACTAACTTCGACTGAATTTCAGGATAATCACTTTTTATAAACATATTCAGGTTACATATGAAAGTAACATCATGTGTTTATCAACACAAGGGTCAGTGTGAAATGTTGAAAAGCTGCATAATCACCTGATGTTGGGAAAGTTGACGGAAACCCATCAGGGATACTTGGAGTACCAACTGGCCCACGTGCTGAATGAGGAAAAGTACTGTTCAAAATAGTTACAGAACTCTTAATATACACTTAAAATATCTGTAATTCTGTTACCTGTTTGTTTTGCAGGAGTCACAGGAGTCGAAGTATAAATTGTCGGACCTGGTGAATAAAAATATTTTAAAACCTTCAAAATAATAAATATTTTAAGTGATTTGTTATAATGTTATGGATGTCCTACCTGTGGTCAGTGTAAATGCCGGTGTAGTCATGCTTGACTCTATTTTCACAATATCTACAAAGAGCAAGATGGATTTGTTATGTTCAGTTTCATGTGCAGACAACTTTGTGGGAAAGTATTTATGTGTAATCACTTGAGCAGTTTCACAAAACTAGAGGACATACAGTAGAACCTTTTTTTTATACGTTTTTGATGCAATGATCACAACATTTTTAAAATAGTATATATTTTTATTATGGGCCTGGGTCCTTGTATGTGTGAATAGCTCTTGGTCAAAAACATAATTACCAGCTGGTATGATCACATTGCAAGGTGTTTTTTTAGTTTAAATTCTAAATATTGAAACTAGAGACCATTAAACTGTCACAATTACAAATTTCTAATAACATTAATTTGAATACAGACACAAACATGGGAGTCATTCTATTGCATCTGTATAATTTTACACAGTAATCACAAATTGATTTCAGTGGATGCGTGAAGCAACGTAGAATGTGTATGAACATGTCTTTTCTGACTTACCAGTCAAGCTGTATCGGTCGCTACGAGGAGACAAAGAGTTGGGTCCACTTCTCAAACTGTAATCACAGCTGGCATCACTTTGTTGAACTGAACGTAGACGACTCAGCAAATCACCAGTTGAGACAGTAAACTGGCAGAACCAGGTTCTTTTCCATTCAATGTTTGTTGTTAGAACGGGACGACTTGCTTCTCCAAAGTACAGGTTACATCTTGTGTCAGGATCAGCAGATATAGGCAGAGAGCAATTAAAGAGGACGTGGTCACCAGGAACATGTTGAAGACTCATCTGTGGTTTTAGGACTACAAAAGAATCATGAAAAGACATTAAATACAAAGCGCTTTAATGCCGTCAAATACACTTTAAAACAGGTCCGTGAAAAAAGTCCTACTTTGATACAACATGATACACATCATGTGTGACTAAAACTAAAATAATTTTGAGTCATCTGATGTGGGATTGCAATATGTTAACCAATATGTAATTTGTGTTAAATGGATGTGTAATCAAATCTATCATTGATCAGAATAATAAACATTCTGACATCAAAACAATCTATCAAATTAACAAAAATATCTGTGTCATCTTCACCCATAGGTGGCATTTTAATGTTAAATCAGGGTTTTTCTTTTGGTTTGCAACCCCTTAAAATAATTTTACCATGCAGCTTTTCTTATGTCTATACTCTATCAAGACACCAATATGAGTAGATGGGAGTTACAGTCACTCACTGTGTATGGTGATGGAGGCTGTGTCACTGTGTGGAGATGGAGAATCTGACTCTCCAAGCTTAACAGTATAAAAACAGGTCACTTCAACCTCAGCAGATGAACCTTGATGTGACATCTTCAGCAGCTCAGTTCCTGTCAGTGACTGCAGACAAGAGGAGTCTCTGACATTTACTCCACTTGAAGTGTAGAAATGACACTGAGACACAGAAACAGATGATGGAGTCTGACAGTCCAGTGTGACTGAGTCTGTCTCTGTGATCACCTGTGGATTCACTCTCAGTTGAGGTGGAAGAGATGCTGAAAATTTAAAAGTGAATATAAATTTAAGTATAGGATTGGTTAAATAACTGACATTTGCATTTATTTTAGGTAATACTGATTATGAATATATTACAGAGGATTCCCTGAGTTTAACGTTTTAATTGTAGAGAAACTTTAAAATCTGATGCCTATTCCGAATCTCCCAACACTTCTTTGAAGACACAACCCCCTTGTGGAGAGCGATGTGTTGTTTGTGCTGATACCGTAGAAATAGATCCTAATATCAGTCCATTACAATAATGTTCACTCACTTCGAATGATGATGGAGGACGTGTCACTGTCTGGAGATCGAGACATTTGATGGTAAAAACATTTTATTTTAACCTCAGCAGGTGACTTCTGATGTGAAAATTTCAGCAGCTCAGTTCCTGTCAGTGTCTTCAAACAAGAGAAGCTTTTAGCTGGTTCTCCACTTACAATGCGGAAATAACACTCAGACACAGAAACAGATGGAGTCTGACAGTTCAATGTGACTGAGTCTGTGTCTGTGATCACCGGTTTATCCACTGTCAGTGTCGGCGGAAGAGGAGCTGAAAATTTAGAGGTACACATATATATTTTGTTGTTACTGTATTTCATACTAAACTGTACATAATGTAATAAAATAATAACCTGACCATGAAAATTGAAGTTAAACTCTGGGACTGACCTTGTGCTTCCATCTCACAAAAGGAATCTGTCGAGAAAAAACAAGAAACAGATGTAAATAGTAAATATTTAGCGTTTAATGTTAATGTTGCATTTCTCTACAAAATTATGTTAAAAGTGTTAAACAACATACTGAGACCAGTACATAATGGGATAACATTTTATATTAAACTGGCATCTACAAATAAGATGAACCTGTATTGGTGTGTAACTCCCTATATTTATATTGAAAGAAACAGAGGAGAGGTTGAACTTACACATGAGGACGACTAACAGCAGGTGTCCAGCCATGATGAAGCTGAATAATGTGAAATGTCTGAGACGATGATGTGTGTTTGACAAGATGG
Source organism: Pagrus major (assembly GCF_040436345.1). NCBI lineage: Eukaryota > Metazoa > Chordata > Actinopteri > Spariformes > Sparidae > Pagrus > Pagrus major. The sequence goes on from NC_133220.1 coordinate 19,049,711, forward strand.
ACTTTGACATACAGACGTGACAGTTTGCAGCACAGGAAAACCACAGCAAGCATCAGACGAGACACTGGACAGGCCACAGTGTGTGTGTTCCTGTATGTGTAGATCAAATCCACCACAGTGTTGCTGGTTCAGAGAAATTCAAGTTTGTTCATCATTTCTGTTGCTTTCTTCCTGTTATTCCTATCGTTTGCTTGACTTGTTGCTTTTTCGTAAATGGCAGGACTAGTGGTATATCTACGTCACATAGAGCAAAAATCCGACCTTTATTATTTCAGTTGTCTGGTTAGTTTAGTTGAATTAACTTTATGTTACATTTAAAACCAAACCTGTGCTTGACTTGACAGAGATAGTAAAATTAGGGTCGATCTTAAAGGCACATGCAACTTAGGCAAAGAGCCTTTGAGAACTAAATTTGTCCTTTTGAAAATAAAAGGCATTAAAGGCATTATGAGCTGTTATGGGCCACTTTTTTGTCAATAACAACACATTTTTCATTAGTCAGACCAACTTTAAATCCAACTGGGTCTCCAATCTACACAACCTGCAATTATTTTGAAGAAAGACATGCAACAATTCTGACCGCTCGTTCAGTAGCATTATGTTTATTCTGCAGCTCTTTCTAAATCTAGATATCTTTATTTAGTTTTTTCCACCCATACAGGTTTTGCTGTCCAGTGTTTATACAAGGCCAAACTGAGTGTGACGATAAGGCTGATAGGCCCTGTGGTGTGTGAGACCAATGATTTCCTGTCTGTACCAAATATATTCATATAAACTGCAAAACTAGTGCACTCTCACCGTCATTTCAGTTTACTTCTGATAGTATATTTAAGTGTTGTCTGTTGAATAAAAAACTGACTGTAGCTTCAACAAGAAGCAAGAGCAACATAATTATTCAATGTAGCACAACTATTTCCATATATACATAGCTGTGGACATATTTTGTTTTTAGACACTGACCAGATGTTATAATGTTGCAATTTTACAATGCTGCTGAATGGGATTGCTGAAAAAACAAAATGTTGTGTTCTTTTATACAATGACAATAAAGTGCCTATTCTATAAAACAGTTGTCTAATCAATATGCTCTGTATATGTGTGATGAACAATCATCTAAAACTCAAACAATTGTCTCTTCTTCTGTCTTTTGTTACAGACACTCTATTTGGAAATGTGGTATATGTTGTTAAGACCTGCTATTAATGTTTTGTTAGCTCACCACAGGGTGGCTGTGGGTAACTGTGAGGTCACTAATTCAGTGTGGGGGCCATCTTTGGGCTGCTTAAGTTCTTCCTTCAGTCCACGTGGAGGGACCACGGATAGATGGAATAACTAAACATCTGACTCACAGAGTCACAGGATTTTGATCAGTAGATCGATTTTGAACTAATGAAAACTTTTACAGTTTCATCCAGGAAGAAATACAGTTGATTCAAGATCTGTCTTATTACAAGACAGTTCAGTGTGTTCAGAAAACACAAAATCTGACTTCAGCACTGAGTGGGGGAAAAAAAAGAATGCACAAATAAAATGCTCCACAGGTGAAATAAGATTATGAATATTTACAGCGATTCAGATATTTCCTGCAAAGGAGTTACTGTTGTCAGCAAACAGGTGGAGCTGCTGAGCTGTGCAGCACTCTGGTGGTTGTGGAAAGACAAAGACAAACAAATCCACTCTGTCTCATTTCATTTTCAATGCTGCTGTTACTGCACTTGTTGGTCAGGACTCAACCTGGGCTGCAGGCCACGGTGATGTGCTGCTGTACAGGGAGTTTTCCAGTCCGTCTATATTCTTATTCAGGAGTTACTGGACACATTGCAAGTTTTAATTGAGGCTGTCAACACACTGTAGTTTGTATAATTCTAATCTGATATTTTTTCGGCTTTATTGCTGAAACAAAGACTATATTTCTCCCAACTTGAACGGTCTAATGGAACATGCTGATACCAATACATGATTGGATAATCTGGCACACTTAAGTGAAACTGTATTAGTATGTTACTACTTAGATTTACTGACAGACAATGACAATATGTTTAACTTAAACATGATGGTGACTAATAGCACTATACTAATGTGTCTGACTAGATAGACTTTGACACAGTGGTGACATTTTGCTGAACTTGCTCTCAGAAAAACCGTAGCAAGCATCAGATGTGAACCACAGTGACAGACAGGCCACAGAAACACTCTTAACACCATTTAGAAAGCCTCAGTATGTGTGGTACTGTATATTTAGATCCAGTCTACCACAGTGTTTGCTAAATGGTTCAGAATATTTAGTTTGTTCATTATTTCTGTATCTTTCTTACAGTCGTTCCTGTGGTTTGCTTTTTCTAAAACATCACATGAAGCAAAAAAACAACCTTTATTACTGAGTGTTTTTAAACTAACATTATGATACAACTGAAGCTAAGTTGGACGATGCCATCACGTCTTTTTCTGTAGGTGGGTTAAAATAAAAATTATGTTTTGATATTTGATTAATTCAGGTCTGTGACTCGAATATTACATTTTGATGTTTGCACTCACCAAGTTTATTGCTAAAACAGGGAAACACAGCGATATTACTAAAAAGAAGTCCAACAGTGCAGATAGACAGTCAGTCACACTGGTTTAAACCCTGAGGTTATTTGGATGAAACCAGAAGGTGAATGGTCAGATTATAACCTAAACTGTCAGTTTACAGACCAAATTACAGCTTCATCTGTTAACATAGTGAGAGTGCAGTTTTCCTGAACAATAAGGGATTATTAAAAAGGTTTGTTTTAAGATTAAGTGATTTAGATAATGTGGTTAAACTACTGGCTTCTTTACAACCTGTCTGACCGTCTGGTAGCCCACTTCCGAACTCTGTAAATACTGTGTTATAATCTGATTGATTATGGCCAAAACTATCTACTCCTGTATTTCCCAGATAAAACATGAATATATCCATCCTGTTAATATTCAATATCATACCCTGTACAGCTCTTATATGTCTATGTGTGGTTTTGTAGCAGCTTGTGTGGTAGCTGACATTTTAGGAGACTAAAAGAGACCAACTGAAGAAAATAAAATACACATTATATTCATTCAGGAGAATAACACATAGTCATTCAAGTATGTACTGTATTTTTGAGAGTTCAAGGACTAACACATACCGTGTATGTACAGTGTCAGTAAGTTGTAAATGCATGGAAATGTATTTATCTTTCAGTAACAGAAGTCTCAAGGAAAATCTCTCCAGTTAAAAAAATATGATCAACATTAAATAGAAAAAACATCAGAAAACAAAATGGAATTACAGACAGGAATAAAGTGAACCTTTTGCTTAAGTTGAGGAATTTGAGTAGAGCTAAATACATTTTCCATCTTGATCTAAAAGAAACTAAACTGAATAGCAGGTTGAAACCTATGCTGCGTTTATCTGTCATAAGCTCTAAGGTCTAGATTACACTAGTTAACTTTAAACACAAGGTTTACATTTCTAACAGTTATTAAGGCTGTTTGTTTTCTCGTTTTCTTAACAGTATAAGACAGTTTGTGTTTCAGTGTGCCTGCACGGTGCTGTAAGCCATGTGCTTCAGGTCTGGTGCAGCTGGCTCATCAGGGATGGTGTCGTACAAATGGAACATTTCATGCTGAGAAAAGAAAAAAAAAACAACTGCAGCTTCTATTAATATATATGGCAAATATATCTAATATTGTCAGACTTACACGCTCATCTTGAGGTTCCTGCTGCTTCACTTTCTCAGAACCTGCTGACGAGAAATACACACACAGTAAGATGATAGTTTCCTATTAAGTTTGGCGTGTGATTGTATGCTGAATTTCTTTTGTGGCTCAAAGTTACAGCCTTCCAACATCTCTCCCTATCACGAGTCAGAATAAAACAGGGTGAAACTTCTTTTAGCTACGGTGCTGCAAAGAGATGCAACTTCTTGATTATCTCAAATGTGCCTCTACTGTAGCCGCTTTGAAATCTAATTACAGAATTTCATTTGGTTAGTTCAGGAGTGTACCAGGGAGCTGAGTGTCATATTATTTCACAAGATCGGTGGGAAGGCAGACATTTTAGATTTTTTTGTCATGAAATTATTCTCTTCAGTCTGTATGAACACCCATATAAAAATAGATTCTGACTTCATGAGACAAACAAATTGACAGAGTTCCCACCAGCTCTTCTTTGGTTACAGCGAATTGCAGAAACGAGCACGATACAACCCACGATTACTCCACCACCAGCTGCAACTGCTACATACTTCCATATCCACAGTTCTGTTTTGAAACAACAGAGGCCATGAACAAGTGTCAGTTTCGCTTCTCGCAACATTAAAAAAAAAATCATGGAGACATAAGAATACAAACACAATAGACACTTTTTTGTCATTGTATAAAAAAAACCACAACGAAACTGTTTGTAGCAATCCTGTTCAGCAGCGTTCTTAAAAACTCGTCAGCAGCGTTCTAAAATCTATAAAAGTAAAAATATATACAAAGAGACATGTAGTGTGCATAACTACCTATCTCAACCCCTAATGCCAGTGCACAAGTAATAAATAAAATTGAATGTAAAGTATTGCCTTGTGACTAATGTATAATTATAAGTAAATTACGTTGTAAACATGATTTAATCACAGTGGTGAGAAACTACACAAACTGTACTCACCTGAAGTTGATTTCTGAGGGGTTGCAGACAAAGAGCTGCCTTTAGTGCCAGCTGTACTGACACTCGAACCTTGTATGAGCACATGCACAAATGTTTTTAAAACACTGACAGCTATACAGTAAGCATTTGGATTATTAGCGATAAAAATAATCTTTGGTCTACCTGTTATGTCATCACCAGGTTTTGAATTATTAGGGGTCATACTGGTTTCTGTTTCGTGAAGGCACACAAGACATAAAGATTAAAACAATATATTGTCTTCCTTTGTATAAGCTGCAAAAATATTTGTCATGTGCTGCTGAACAACTTTTTTTTTTAAGAATGTGGGCTAGCATCTGCACAACACGAAGTCTAACTTCACATATTCATAAGAAACTGCATATCCATCACGCACAATCAGAATAACCAATCAGCAACCATCACTTTAGTATTAACTTCGACTGAATTTCAGGATAATCACTTTTTATAAACATATTCAGGTTACATATGAAAGTAACATAATGTGTTTATCAACACAAGGGTCAGTGTGAAATGTTGAAAAGCTGCATAATCACCTGATGTTGGGAAAGTTGACGGAAACCCATCAGGGATACTTGGAGTACCAACCGGCCCACCTGCTGAATGAAGAGAAGTACTGTTCAAAATAGTTAAAGAAACTCTTAATATACACTTAATATATCTGTAATTCTGTTACCTGTTTGTTTTGCAGGAGTCACAGGAGTCGAAGTATAAATTGTCGGACCTGGTGAATAAAAATATTTTAAAACCTTCAAAATAATAAATATTTTAAGTGATTTGTTATAATGTTATGGATGTCCTACCTGTGGTCAGTGTAAATGCTGGTGTAGTCATGCTTGACTCTATTTTCACAATATCTACAAAGAGCAAGATGGATTTGTTATGTTCAGTTTCATGTGCAGACAACTGTGTGGGAAAGTATTTATGTGTAATCACTTGAGCAGTTTCACAAAACTAGAGGACATACAGTAGAACCTTTTTTTTATATGTTTTTGATGCAATGATCACAACATTTTTAAAATAGTATACATTTTTATTATGGGCCTGGGTCCTTGTATGTGTGAATAGCTCTTGGTCAAAAACATAATTACCAGCTGGTATGATCACATTGCAAGGTGTTTTTTTAGTTTAAATTCTAAATATTGAAACTAGAGACCATTAAACTGTCACAATTACAAATTACCAATGACATTAATTTGAATACAGACACAACATGGGAGTCGTTCTATTGCATCTGTATAATTTTACACAGTAATCACAAATTGATTTCAGTGGATGCGTGAAGCAACGTAGAATGTGTATGAACATGTCTTTTCTGACTTACCAGTCAAGCTGTATCGGTCGCTACGAGGAGACAAAGAGTTGGGTCCACTTCTCAAACTGTAATCACAGCTGGCATCACTTTGTTGAACTGAACGTAGACGACTCAGCAAATCACCAGTTGAGACAGTAAACTGGCAGAACCAGGTTCTTTTCCATTCAATGTTTGTTGTTAGAATGGGACGACTTGCTTCTCCAAAGTACAGGTTACATCTTGTGTCAGGATTAGCAGATATAGGCAGAGAGCAATGAAAGAGGACGTGGTCACCACGAACATGTTGAAGACTCATCTGTGGTTTTAGGACTACAAAAGAAAGACATTAAATACAAATCAGGGTTTCTCTTTTGGTTTGCAACCCCTTAAAATAATTTTACCATGCAGCTTTTCTTATGTCTATACTCTATCAAGACGCACCAATATGAGTAGATGGGAGTTACAGTCACTCACTGTGTATGGTGATGGAGGCTGTGTCACTGAATGGAGATGGAGAATCTGACTCTCCAAGCTTTTCAGTATAAAAACAGTTCACTTCAACCTCAGCAGATGAACCCTGATGTGACATCTTCAGCAGCTCAGTTCCTGTCAGTGACTGCAGACAAGAGGAGTCTCTGAAATTTACTCCACTTGAAGTGTAGAAATGACACTGAGACACAGAAACAGATGATGGAGTCTGACAGTCCAGTGTGACTGAGTCTGTCTCTGTGATCACCTGTGGATTCACTCTCAGTTGAGGTGGAAGAGATGCTGAAAATTCAAGTATACGGTGAATTAAATAACTGAAGTGCATTCATTTAAAATAACTCATAACAAGCTATTCCATGAGGTTGATGCATTATTCTTATTTTTAAATGATTCCCATTCTCAATCTTCTAACACTTCCCCTGAGGTCCCAACCCCCTTGTTGAGAGACACTTTGTTGTTTGTACTCATACTCTAGCAAGATATCCTAAAACAAGCCAATAGCAGTAGGGTTCACTTACTTCGAATGATGATGGAGGATGTGTCACTGTCTGGAGATGGAGACATTTGAAGGTAAAAACATTTTATTTTAACCTCAGCAGGTGACTTCTGATGTGAAATTTTCAGCAGCTCAGTTCCTGTCAGTGTCTTCAGACAAGAGAAGCTTTTGGCTGGTTCTCCACTTACAATGCGGAAATAACACAGAGACACAGAAACAGATGATGGAGTCTGACAGTTCAGTGTGACTGAGTCTGTGTCTGTGATCACCGGTTTATCCACTGTCAGTGTCGGTGGAAGAGGAGCTGAAAATTTAGAGGTACATATGTTATATCACATACTTAACAGTTGCACTACGATAATAAAATTCCTAATCTAATTTGATGCACAGTAAAAAACACAGAATACAAGTACTGTACAGCCAAATGATGTGTGAAAATTGGCAAAACTATAGCAGACAATTCAAAATTGTCCATACTATGATAACAGCACACCTGACCATTAAAACTGATATTAAACTTTGGGACTGACCTTGTGCTTCCATCTCACAAAAGGAATCTGTTGTGTTAACAAAAGAAACAGATGTAATAGTAAATAGTAAACTCTTAATGTCCTGTTTCTCTCAACCTAATGTAAAAGTCTAATAAACATGCTGATAACAATACATAACAGGCTACATTTTAAATAAATAAAATGTAACTGTATTGGTGGTTAACTGCCTACATTTACAATGAAAAAAGCAGACAAAAGGTTGAACTTACACATGAGGACGACTAACAGCAGGTGTCCAGCCATGATGAAGCTGAATCATGTGAAATGTCCGAGACTACACTTGCCTGGTTGACTACATGGACTTCGACATACAGACGTGACGTTTTGCAGAACAGGAAAACCTCAACTAGAATCAGAAGTGAATCACATTGACAGACAGGCCACAGAAACACACTTGACATCATTTATCAAGGCCCAGTATGTGTGGTCCTGTATATTTAGATCCAATCTACCACAGTGCTGGTTTAGAGAAAAAACTCTCATCATTTCTGTTGCTTCCTTATGGTGTTTGTTTTATATAGCTTTTTCTTAAATGGCAGGACTAGTGATTAGTGTTGTCACACACAAAATTTTAGATTTTCATTAAAAGATAAATATAACAAGGCTTGTGTACTGTGTGTTAAGCATAACAGCATTTAAGGTAATATATGTCTGGCCACAATCAGAAGAGTGGTAGGGGGCGGGCCTATGTGGGCACTGCAGCAGTGTGCGTATCAACTCGCTGTCAGAGAGAGGAAACCAATGATCGTAGACTAGACTAGTCTAAAATGGCATAGTCATCTGTGCTAAAACAAAAAACAAAAAACAAAAAAACAAAAAAAAAATCTAAGATTTGGAGAATCATGACACCCCTAATAAATACTGTGGAAAATGAGTGCTGAAACAGTTTCAAATATTCAGTATTGTGAGTTTTCGATATTTCGATATTTTTGACAACACTACTAGTGATATATGTCACATATGGGTAGTATATGTAACATCACATAAAGCTAAGGCCCAACCTTAAAATTTCAGTCTCATTTTTAGTGTTTTTTTAAATAACCTTATGATACAACTGAAGCCTCTTTATTTCACTTCTGCTATTCAAAATTGTAATATAATTCAGCTTACATTTGATAGAAAAAGCAAACATGTGACCCCACTGACAGAATGTAATGTCGGACCCCACCTTGTTAACTACCTTCCAGTGTGTGTACTGAGGGGAGTTCACTGGGTGCTTCTCTAAATTAAACATTTTATCTCTCATATGCATCACTGTAATCTTGTGGTATGCAGGCCAAACAACGAAACTACACTTGTTTCTTATTATTCAACTCCTACATAACAGTAGACATCCCCAAAATCTACAAAATTGTCAATAACCCACATACATAGAAGGCATCTGTGTGGTGTAAAATAAAAAGGCATGGTTTGTTTAGATTTAGGATGCAACACTGCTGAGGAGAGCAGTGTGAGAGATGGATGGGACTGGAGCGCTCACTTCTTTCATTCTATGGGCTCTTCACCCATAAAGCTCCACCATTACAATCAGCAATGCATCAATGACAAAGTGACCTCCGACAGTTGCATCCAAGCACAACATTTCAAGCCTCAACCCTCACACTCCCCTCAACAGGTCAGAGATGTTGCCAACTACCACATGTGCAATAAAAGGAAAATGTCCTTATGCAAATTTGACAGAAATAGTGCGTACGTTTTTGAGTTCACGGCAATCTGTTTGTAAAGGGCCATTTTGCCTCACTTTAAAGGCACAAGTTGCAGAAATAAGCTTGGATACATCCCCTCATCCAATCAGAAACTCAGTCTCACGGACCTGTCCTAGTCATGGCTCCAGTCCACCAGCAGAGGGCGTAATTGTACCACAAATGACAGTGTTCAGCAGACTTACCACAAAGTAGGGGTTGAGAAAGTTAAGGATACTGACTTAATGAGAGGCACTGCAGTCGGTTTGACCAGGGCACTAGATTATTACTCAAAGAATGTCGGTGTTTAATTCAATGCTGCCAAAACACATTTCAGACATTTTACTGTGGAACAAAATCCACATACCAACTTAGGCCTTTTAGTTTATTTCTTGCTCTTCATGTTTTCACCAAATCCTTTGAGGCAGCATTAGTGCTGATCAGAGGTTGGAGCATACAAGTTAGATTCCTTGGCCTGGGTTTGGATTCAATACAAATCTAGGCTTAGCTATTGTCCTGGAGTATAGCCACTTTTAACCCATGTCTGTTGCTGTTTTAGCCTCATCACTTTGTGCTCGAGGGCTGGCTGAGGAGAAAATTGTGGATTTAAGCAAGAAAGATTTTCTTCAATAAAAGAAAATCTCTGTTCCTATGAAGGGATTCAGCCTGTTTCTATCACATTTCTACAAGATGAGCCTGCTGACAAGTAGACATGGCATGATATAAAAAAAATCCTGGTCCAAATACTTGCTAACGTGTTAACGACTACAGTGAGCCTGCATTGCTATTTAGCTTTGACATTCTCATAAGTTACAGTTACACCCTTAAAACATCAAATAAATTAATGTGGTCTCATATATGAAGTAAAGTTCATATTAGCCTGATCTTTTCTTCATTTAATGCTGCATTTGGTACTGAGAATTAAGTTTACATAATTCAGCACTATGTGTTTAAAGTTTCGATTCAACTGCCCAATTTGTGGCTCGTGCTTATGTGTAACATGATCAGGATGGTACCACCTCTGCCTCATTTTGAGCCAGGAAAAACTCATTTCTTGTACTTTCCCCTGAATATATTAGGTATTGTAGTGTGTTAAAATTTCACATCACATTTACATTGTCAACTTGCATTTAGCATTTTTTTACACACTAGCTTGAAATATTTTTTAAGTTAACCATACATTTTTCTCCCTAGGATAATCTTGCTGCAGTTCAACTGAATTGCATTTATGTTTTCAAAAATAGATCACAACAACTCATGCTACTCATGCTACACGAAAACCAGCAGGCTGCAACTGTGTTCAGCTGAATTGTGTGAAATTGTTATCATATCAGTATTGTTTAGCGCTACTAATCAAGGATTTAGCGTCTGACACACTGTCAGCTATCAACAACTACAGCCCAGGTCCAGAAACATTCCCACAACACTTAATAAACCTGCAGCTAACGTAGCACAGCAAACATAACTAGCATCACACAGCTAACGTTAGCTTACCGGGATGGTAGACGGAGGAACATGTTGCCTATTCTTTGGTTACCTTCTGGGTTAGTGTGTAGATACATTAAATTTTACTAACTCTGTCAACTTTTTCACGCTATTAATCAATTTTTATCCTTCTGGTCGCCATCACACAAGAGTAGGACTCCTCTTTCTCTCACACAGGTGTGTGATCTGTCAATCAAGTTCAGTTGGAGGCGGGGCTTAATCAAACTGTCTCTGAGTGGCTGATCCTTCTCTACTATTTCAAATGAAGACAGTGAGGTGATTATATAAATTAACCCTTTATTGACACTGAGTTGCACAGACTCTGAAAAACACATCCATCATTTATTTTCTGTTTCTTCAACAATAGCTACATCGTCTACATATAGGAACAAAGACTTTGACCTGGCTGTTAAAGCAACAGGAGGGGGCCCAGGACAATACCGTGTGGCACTCCACAATGAATGGACAAAGGCTCAGAGCACGCAGCAAGTTATTTTTTTCAGGTAAACCCCAGACAACCCATATAACCTACATCAACGTCCTTCCTTCCTTCCTTCCTTCCTTCCTTCCCTCCTAGATAATAAGATACACATTAAAAGCTTTAAAATTCCACACGGCTTAAAAACAGCGGTTTAAAGAAAGCTTAAAGAAAGCTGTCTGCTTTCTGTTTCTCTTCACGGTATGAAAAAGTTTGTGTCTCAGTGTAGCTGCACGGTGCTGTACATCATGTCCTTCAGGGCTGATGGAGGTGGCTGCTCAGAGATGGTGGAGTACTCATGGTATACATCAGACTAGAAATGAAAGAAAACAACTTTGAGAGCTCATTAAATCTATAGCATCTTTAAACCTATAAAGCAAACACATTCAACACTGTGCCCCATGTGTCACTTACATCCTCATTTCGAGGCTCTTGCATGTTCATTTTCTTAGAACCTGTGAGGAAGAGAGAACCACACAGTTAGATGACTGTTTTAGTCAAGTTTAGCTTCTTGCACCGCCTGTATTATATAAGAATAGATTATTCTATGATAACTAGTGTCATATAATTATAAAAGCAGATAAATGAACTATATTAGTCATACTGCATGATAAACCTTCTGGAATAACTAATATTACATACAGTTTGAATAGCAGGAAATCTGTTCTCTATCCTTTACAAGAGCCTTACACTACATCCAGGTAGGTGTGAAGCATAACAGCTGCTCACCAGTTGGACAGTCAGCACCAGGCACTGAGGTGATCTCACTGTAGACCTCACCATTACCTGCAGGTAACTTAACATAAAAGGGAAGAGGGAGCCTTGTTATTCAAATGTTCGATTATTCAAGGTGACCTGAATGTTACATATGACAGAAACAAGTGTGTTTTTTTAAATTACCAATCCTCCATGGTTGAGACTTCTCATGGCCGTATAGTCATCTGCAACAGAAGATAAAACACACCTCAATACACTAAACCAAGGGTTCCAAACTACCGGGCCATGGACCAGTACCGGGTCTTGGGTCGTTCAGTCCTGGGCCGGTTAAACCCAGTAGGACCTAAAGGTGATCATGTAGTCAACATTTATGTACTGCATTGTGTTTTCTTATTTATTTTCCTGGAGATGGCAACCTTTTTATTTCATATCACAATTAACATTAAAATGTCAAAAAAATAATTAATTACGTAAAAATGTAAATATGACGATGAAAACGTTTTGCTGTTCACGTCATGTATGGGTCAAAGGTGCACATGCACACCCAACCCCCAGGCCGAGAGAAAACCAAAAGGCCAAAAGGTAAAGGCAATACTGTATACAGCATGTGTGAATAATACACTGAGGTTGCTGACGACAAAATGTGTACATTACCTGTGACATTGGCTTGTGTCCTATACAGAAATAAAGGGAAAGAAAGGTTTAATCGTGTGTCCACATTACACAAGAAAAGCATAATGCACTGTAGGACAATAAACACAATATCCAGAGGGATGTATTTCTTGCCCTAAATGCATCTGTGAAATAAGTGGCCACTATTTTTAAGCCCATGGTTTAATGTGGAAATCAAACTTAATTAGAAAAAATGATTACTCAATCCATAACTGTCCAGTGGTTCTGCTCAGTAGCTCAATAGAAGTACAAGCTGCACTGGGCAGCTACTTGAACTGAATGAGCGTCTGTATGAAAAAGTTGCAACAGAAATGACTTGGTCAATTAGAAAATAAATGATTTCTTACCTCTTGTAAGAACATTTTTCTGAAAATACATAAAAAAAGAGAGTGATAAGCACAGCTCCTCTAATGTGAAATTTAAAGCAGGTAAGTGTGCTTACAGAAGTGCTTATAGATAATTATTTAACACATAAAAACCTAATCTTAAAATACAAATATGACATATGTAAGAAGACAGAGACAAGGATTGCTGAGGACTGAAGTTGCACTTGGATTGGCTGATTTGCTATTCCTGATATGCTTAACAATAATTGGCTCATTTACATGAGTATTATGTCCAATCATAGTGGTGGTGAACAGAGCAGGCAATATAAATGGACACGTATCATTGTTACTCTGCTGATTCGCACGTCGTGTGGTGCTGCAACTCCCTTCACCACCCCAACCTCCTCCTTATGTGGTAAATCATATTGTTAACTAAGATTAATGTTCATGTTTGTGTTTAGGGGCATTAGCTCCCTCAGCCTAATCCTAGACTCTGTTTCTTTGAGAGCTCCCTTAAACAGCAGGAAGGAAAAATACATTCAAGCTTTACTGGACACATAAATCAAGTTCTCACCTGTTCCTCTTTTACAGAGAAGTACCAGTCCCAGTAAGATAACACCCACAGCTACTCCAAAACCAGCCGCGACTGCCAACTTCCACGTCCATGTTTCTGCTTTGGAGGCCACAAACAAGTGTCAGTCTCACTTCTATCACAAAAACAAGAGATTGTGTGTACCAACAGTATTTCTGTAAGTTCATGGCATATACAAAATGTACAAATTTAACTTTAAAAATAAAAAAAATTATGAACAGGATGAATCTGAAACACACGTGTCCATTATAGGTGAGATGATATACATTTTTAGCATTGAAATATCAAATCATGTATGTGTTTAGCTCAGACTAAATTAATGCAAAACATGTCATACACTTTACTAAATTAATCTTATTTTTAATATTAATAACAAACAGTATGTGCTTTTTGGCTCACCTGATGCTGGGTTTCGTGTGGTGTTAGTGAAGTTAGCTTCAGTGCTAGTCCCATGAAGTGTCTGATCGACTGTAAAATATAGATAGTCAGTATTATTCAAACCATACACAGCAGTCCATCTTGGTATTTCCGATGCATTCAGAAAATGTAGACAGAAATTGTCATTGTGTCATTGTGTGTCATTTTATCTCTATTATGATCTAATAGAGAAACCAAGCAGAGGTCAGTGTGAATCATTGTGAAACTGAGTAGGCATATCACTTGATGTTGGTTTCACTGGTGTGGTGTGGGAAACAGAGAAAGAGCTACCAGTGTTACCAGCAGTCTGACCTGATGAATGAAGAAACATACATTTCAAAATAGTCAAAATACTCATGTATAATACATACATGATTTGTCAATAATTAAAGTCCCACTTAATACGTATATCAGTAATTCTGTTACCTGATGTGTGTTTTGCAGGAGTGGAAGAATGAAGCCTGCTAACTGTCAGACCAAGTGAATAAAAAATATTGCAAAACCTTCAAAATTACAAATATATTAAGTGATTTGTGATAGTACATTTAATTTCAGTTCAATTGTACAACATAACCTACCTGTGGTCATAGTAAATGCCGACATAGTCTCTGGCTTTACTTCCACAATATCTACAATGCAAGAAGATTGATTCGAACCTGTAAATTTCATGAGTGGAAAACTGTCTGAGACAGAGTTTAACACTAGCAGTGTAAATCCATAATTACAGACACAAAACAAAATTGTGTTGAAGCGAGTTGAACAGTCAAACTTTTATCAAAGTGATTTCTGATGATGTCCTGGATTGCTAATTGGATGTAAAGTATGTCCTACCTGTGGTAATAGTTACTGTCGATTGTATGGGAGCCTTGTTTGATCCTCTTTCTTTCTCCACAATATCTACAGTAAAAGGAAAGTTATTTGTGTCTGTCAGTTTTATGTGTGTACAAATTAATAAACATTTTCAATGTTTGTCTTATTTGTGCAATTAGTCCATTACTTTTGTCCAAACTGAAATATTTGGTGGATGCCATGAAATATTGTATAGACTGTCAGGATTCCCAGAGGATGAACCCAAATGACTTTGGTCATTCCCGACATTTGCTCTGGTGCCACCGTGTGGTTGACATTTTGGAGCATTTGAGAAATTTCTTGCTAAACTATTTAATAGATTGCTATGAAATTTGATAGTGAAAGGATGGAACCCACTGACTTCAGTGATTCCAAGACTTTTCATCTGCTGCCACCAGCAGGTTAAAAGTTTTAAGTTGTCCTGTGAAATATCTCAACATTTGATATTTGATTTAATATATACTGTATATGTATGGCTGTATTGGTAATAACATACAATTAATATACATTAACACAAATATCAAGAATTACAAAGGTAACTGAAGCGAATACTTCACAGAATGAACACCTTCATACAATAATATTCAAACTAACAGCGCAACAGTGTAAATGTTGGACTGCTCTTTTAATCTCTAGCCACAAGAGTATCCCAGCACATCAACATAGATACTGCTCCTGTAACAACAATATAAAGAGATAATTGCATAAAGCTTTTACTCAAGCCTTTTCACGTTAAAGAATTACATGTGTCACCATATTATTCTGCAAAATATTTGGTCAAACTGGGCACACTTTTGCTTGTAAGCAACAAGTATCTAAATAAATCACTCTAAGTGACTCTCTTTCCACAATATCTGCAATAAAAGAGGATGGATTTGATGTATTTCTGCAATCGCTTCATCAGTTTCTCTAACAAAACTAGAGACAGACTTATTTATTACAACTGTGGCAATGTGCATACATTTGTGTATTTTTGATGTGGTGATCAGTGTGTTGATTTAAGTTTTTGGGATTTGGTTCTATGGATCCTGGTCAAAGTATGTGTGACAGTGCTAGGCCAATTAAAATGATATTGATATAAATATCAAACTGACACAATGTAATATTTTGAAATGGCATTCATTTGAATATCGACACAAACATATGTGTCTAAGTTTTAAACAGAAATCTCTATTCTATTTCATTGGATGGATAGTAGCATGTGCATTCGTGTCTTGTCAAACTTACCAGTCAAGTTGTATGGATCGCTACGAGGAGACAAAGAGTTGAGTTCACTTCCCAAACTGTAATCACAGCTGGCATCACTTTGTTGAACTGATCGTAGACGTCTCAGCAAATCATCAGTTGTGACAGTAAACTTGCAGAACCACTGATTGTTTTTTGTGGTTCTTTTAATCCCGATGGTTGTTGAAACTGGATCACTGGCTTCTCCAAAGTACAGGTTACATCTTGTGTAATGATTTGCAGATCCAGCCAGAGTGCAAGTAATGAGAACATCTACACCAGGAAAGTGTTGAAGACTCAGCTGTGGTTTTTGATCTATAAAAGAGATTAATAAAAAGTCAGAAAAATGTGCCATTTTACTATGAAGTACATTTCAAAATAACTCTTTCAAACATAGCTGAAATTTAAAGAAGTCCTACTGTTATAAAATGCAACAAACATCATGTTTAACAAATAATAATTCTGTGTCATCTGATGTGAGTCCTTAATCTCTAATATAAAGATTCATCATCATTAATCATTGACCAGAGTAACAAATATTCCGACATTAAAAGAAAACTAATAATCAAACTAATAAAAAGCATAGCTGTATCACCTTCACCCACAGGGGATTTTTTAATGGAACACTTAGGTGATAAGTACACTTTACGTTGTACCAGTGTAGCAACAATTTCAAACGGTGCTCAGATTCACAGAAGCACTTGTGTCACACCTCAGTCATCATGTTTTTACAACTAACATTCAACTTAAGATTCATAATGACAATGTTGTGCCATCTTAATAATCAAAAAGATAATACTGTAAAAAATTATTATTATTCAGAAAAAAGCAGAATCTGGCAACACAAAAGCATCAAAAGCATTTATCAAATGGACAAAACTCTTTTAAAAAATGCTAAATGGGAATTGACATTGTTGAATCATCATTTTACCCTTTTTTCAGTCCTTTCAAAACACCTGAAATATGACACAACTTACACTAAAAAACGTATGAAAGTATGAGAAAAGCAGTCACTCACTGCGTATGGTGATGGTGGTTGTGTCACTGTGTGGAGATGGAGATTCTGACTGTCCAAGCTTTACAGTATAAAAACATTTGACTTTAACCTCAGCAGGTGAACTCTGACTTGCTGTCCACAGCAGATCAGTTCCTGTGACTGTCCTCAGACATGAGAAGCCATGGATATTTTTTTTCCCTTCTTGTGTCATTGTGTAGATATAACACTGAGACACAGAAACAGATGATGGAGCCTGACAGTTCAGTGTGACTGAGTCTGCTTCTATGATCACCAGTGGATTCACTGTCAGGTTAGGTGGAAGAAGAGCTGAAATTGAAGCATATGTCTTTTAATGATTTAAATTTCAAATTCATCCGAAAACATTCTAATGATTAATTTATAGTGGCAGAGGACACCCATTAAAAGTCTTCTAGCACCTCTGAAGACCTGAACTCTGTTGAGAGCCACTTTGCAGTTTGTGCTAATACCATAGCAAGATATTAAAATATGAATCCATAGCAGCATTGTTCACTCACTGCGTACGGTGATGGAAGTTGTGTCACTGTATAGAGATGGAGAATCTGACCCTCTATATCTTACAGTGTAGAAACATCTCACTTTAACCTCAGAAGGTGAACTCTGATGTGAGATCTGCAGAAGTTCAGTGGCTGTCAGTGTCTTCAGACAAGAGAAGACTCTGACAATTGATCCAATGTAGAAACTACACTGAGACACAGAAACAGATGATGGAGTCTGACAGTTCAGTGTGACTGAGTCTTTCTCTGTGATCACCGCTTGAGTCACTGTCAGTGTAGGTGGAAGAAGAGCTGAAAATTTAGAGGTAAACATATGTTACATGATGCACTTAATGGCTACACTTTATGCTAATATTCCTAATGAGAAAATGATTTAATGTAAAAGTAGTAAAAAAAAAAAAAAATACAGTATATACTGTACAACAGCCCAGCTGGAGTTGAAAGGTAACAGATCAGAGACTGACCTTGTGTTTGAATCTTATGAAAGGAATCTGTTGGAAATACAGTGTGTTAATAAAGTAAATAAATGTAACAATAATACATTAATTCATTAACCCTGAACGAAATGGTGAAAGATCAAAAACTCCACCCTCATCAGAGGTGAGACTCAAGATGAAAATATGCTTTTTTTTCCAAATGAGGAAATTAGTTTTGGGCTCTACACTGCAGTTTGACAAAGTTTACAAATAAACAGCACAGAGCAACAACACAGGCAATAACAACACACATAACATAAAATCACATAATGGCTGACATTACTTTAATTAATGTCACGTTTGCCTGTAAGTGTGAACCTGGATTTGTTTGTGATAGTCTACATTATCATGAAAAAATCTATAAGAGGTTTGACTTACACATGATGATGACAAACAACAGCCGTCCAGACATGATGAAGCTGAAAACTAAAGCTGTCCAGAATCCCCCAGTGAAGAGATGTTTTTGTCTTGGCTGCTGACTACATTGGTGTGAAACACTCATGAGTCAATTTGCAGAACTGGTTCACAGGAAAACCACAGCTAGCATCAGAAGTACATCACAATCAGAGAGTAAAGAGGCACGCACACACTTGACATGAATGTGCTTTGACACTTAGATTAAATCTACCTCAGTGTTAACTAGTTTATCATTTCTTCACAAACTGCTTGCACTAATATTTTCTTTGTCTGCGCTGAAACCTACATGCAGTTATTCTAATGTTGTCAGGCCAATGAAACATAAACACTTTACATTGATCATTTGTTCATAGATTGCTCACACTCACTCACACACACACGCACAAACACCCACCCACACCCACCCACACACACACATACATACATCAAACGTAACATGGTTACTCTCTGCTCTCAGTAAACATGCAGTTTTTTTAATCGGTCCTGAACATTCAACTCTTAAATCTGCATTTCACTTCATATTTACAGAGTTTTACTGCACATGCTGTTTTTTGTTTGTTTGTTTGTTTGTTTGTTTGTTTGTTTGTTTGTTTGTTTTGTGAAAGTCAGAACTGGAATAAAGTCAATGTCTCCATGTTTCAAATGGATTCTTTAACTTAACGTCTACTGCCTGAAGAAAATTAAGACTAAAAAACCAGAACTTGGCCCTCTAAAGGAAAGGAAATGTTTCAATTGCAACCTAATAAAAAAATAGTTCCTCCAACCAGAATGACACCGTAGCACTGCATTGTACCCATTTATTTTAAGATGTATAAGGAACTTCCCTCAGAGCAAAAGGTCAATAATTTAACCAAGCTGGGGTGGAGCTGGTTTCCAAAGCAGAGGAAGCTATACTCTTTGCTGTAGATATCTTTGGCTGTAGTGACTGGCTGATGTTAGTAAATTAGTTCAGTTAGCTAAGTGGAGCTTAGCTCGTCACCAGACTGGGACTGAGGCCAACGGAGGTCAGTGTGACGACAGGTACAGAGGTGATTTACAGCAGCTGCTATCAGGACTATGACTCCGGGAACAAGAAGACATGGCAGGCAGGGACAGGGTGCAGCCAGAGGAGAGAGAGTACCAGGTGATATGTGAGATCAGAACTGCACAGATTCCAAGTTGTACATTTCATATTATACCAGACTGGTTGATATTCCCCGTTTTCACTTTGTTGTGTATCTAATCTTTTCAGATTACTTCAAATAGACTTACATTCATTAAATATGTTGTTTGCATCACACAAGTTGTCATGTTTTCTCTGACTTACCAGCCAAGCTATATCCATCACTACGAGGAGACAAAGAGTCGGGTTCAGTTCCTGAGATCTGAGCAATTTGAAAAAGCAATCCCAAGCATGGTTCAGACAGTTCAACATCATATACTGTATGTGTCAGTACAAGTCTGTCATTCAGCAAAGTATTTCTGGACAATGTTGTATTCACATTTATGACTGGGTCAAAACCCCACGCAAATTGTTGCCATGGTGACCCATTAGTGACATACCAGTGCGGCTCTTTTATTCATATCATCACCATCTTGTTGCACCTGTTCACATTCACCCAGACGCAAATTAAAAAATTGCACTACAGAATTATTTCCTGGGTGTATATGTTCAGCGTATATGTATATAAATAACTGTAAATATTGCTCTAGTTTATGTTTTTATCCTATTCTATTTTAAATGTAATTACCTGTGTATTGATTCTATGTGTGATGTGTGAAGGGGACAACAAACTTTCTTTTTGTTGTGCAACATTGTTACATGAATAAAATAAATTACCTTGATCCTTGATCTGTTAGTGTTTCATTGACAAATGGAATACAATTTCAACTTATTTTCTACATTTATGTAAATGTATTTATCATTTATCTCTTTATTCATCTCTCTCATTATATTACAACCTACAGACTTTATTAATTAAATGAAAGAGCAAGGTCAGTCTCAGTTCATAATCTACACAGGAACTGCGGTTAGTTTTCAACGTGACAGTTGGGCTGTGCAAGGCTGCACGGATGTGCAGACTGTTTTATCTACATTCAAGATCACACAGAGGCTACAAAAAAAGACAGACCACCTACTGCTTTTATTATCTGATAAGAATAGAAGACGATGAGATTTTTTTCTTTGTGAACCTTGTCCCTGACTATCTTTTAATACAACATTTAATTTTTTTTTTGCAGCTTGAAGACCTCCAAAATTGTATGTTTGACTTTGCATTAGTGTAGGATTCATATATTTTGTCCACATGAGATGCATTTCTCTAAAACAGGCCTATTCTCTAAGACTAATTGAACTTTTGCAAGGTAAGTGGCCAGAAGTGGATACCTGATTACTTTAATCTACAGACACTAATACATTGCACCTGTGACCTGACGCAATCTCATTCACCTGGTCACATTTTACCGGAAGCAGCTGCATAAAGACGAAGACGCTGGGCGTGCAGGTGTTCAGCAACCAACTCTTAGACTTCAAGTGATCTGCGGCTTGTCGTGTCTGGTTTTGATTATTAAAGATTTGACTCTCAGTAATGCCTCCTAAAAAGCCAGCAGCAGACTCTGCTGATCCGCCTGCGCCCTCCTCCAGTGACGCCCCGGTGAAAGAGACGAAATCAGGTCTGAGCGCACACGGATTAGACGTTTCTCACTCAAACAGATGTGATGTTTGAGCATATTATTTATAACCATCGACATTTCCAAAACTGCTGAAGCTTAATCAAAGTGTATAAATGGGGTATTTGTGTGCACGTTTGCCGTCTAGATGCTGGGACGCTGCGCAAACTTGCAGCTCATCCCTCCACAGCGATTATGGTGAAGGAAGCGCTGAAAGAGTTGGACTCTCGCAAAGGAGTGTCATTCCAAGCCATACAGAATTACATCAAACAAAAATACCCCTCGGTGGATTTGGTGAGGTTGAAGCACTTGGTACGGAGAGCCCTTAAAAAAGGACTGGAGACTGGCACGTTGGTGCGGCCTGCCAACTCCAGCGTCAGCACAGGCGCGACGGGGAAATTCAGGGTAAGAAGTCAAGTTTCATCAAAAGGGGTTTAATAAAGTCATTAATCTGGTCTTTCTTTTCATCCTGTATCTGAAGCTAGCACCAAAAGTCAAGGAGGCGAAGCCAAAAACTGAGAACACTGATCCCAATGTGCAGAAAGAGCCTAAAGCAGCCAAGGATGGAGCCAAGAAGGCCAAAAAAGCAGCAGGTATGAATAAAATGGGGAAATGACTACAACCTGTCATGTAAGGCTCTTGTGTCTAATGGTCTGTAACTTCTTAAAGGTGCCACGAAGAAGAAAGACACTGCCAGTGAAAAGGGCAAGTCTGAAGAGGTGAGTTTGTTCTTGGCATGATTGTGAGACAGATTTAGGTGACGGGTAACTAGATACAGCTGTTTAAAGTCCCCCACCATCTTTTTGTTCCTACAGTTGAATGTTTGAGCATCACTGTGCAGAGTTTGACACTAGAAAGCTGTTTTCACATTCATTGCTAAATTGTCTGTGCTCACTGAAAAATCTGATAAGAGGCGGGCCTATGAGCACGATTTGTGACATCACATATCATTAGGAAGCCAATCCGGGTCCAATATTCAGGATACAAAAGACTTTACATGAAGTAGGAGACATCATGTGAATGAGTGATTAAAAGTTTTAACATAATATTTTTTCTCTACAAAGTCAAGTCAGCCACACTAGTTTTAATGTGTCTTAATGCACCTGTGAAGCTGACATTTGTAGTATATTTTCTCATTTATATAATCGAACATGCATGCTGTACTTTTTTTTTTTTTTTTTTTTTTTAAACCATTTTAGGAGCCAAAGCCTCCCAAAAAGTCAAAGAAAGATGAAGGGGCTGCTACCTCTAAGGTTGCTCCAGCAAAGAAGCCCAAAGCTAAAAAAGCTGCAGAGAAAGAGGACGGTGAGGAAGCAACGGCTCCAGCCAAACCTAAAGCAACAAAGACCACCAAGGCAGGAAAGGCGTCCCAGAACAAGGCTGATGCCCCTGCTGCTAAAGCAACTGGGCGACGCAGGAAGAAGAGCGCAGAGTAAATTTATAATTCTTAAATGTTTTAATACTGTTATGTTTTGCAATAAAATCTTTATTTTTGGAGCTCTTGAGTGCTTTTTAATCTCAATTTGGAATATGATGCTGTATGTATTCTGCTAGTCGGTGTGTGTGTGTGTGTGTGTGTGTGTGTGTGTGTGTGTGTGTGTGTGTGTGTATATAGCCTACAGTATTTGAGCTTGAAATCGATCAATTTCCCTCTTCAGCAGCACAACCTGCTATAGGTTGTTAGTAAGGTTGCCTAGGATAGAACTGAATCATCACTATTTAAAGAGAAATACAGGAATTGAATATTGTTTGGCTTTCACAATCTAAAGGATGTAGTGTGTGGACACAAATTGAGATGACATGTTTATCAGGAGGGATCTGAAATTTGGGACCCTAATGCTTTAGTACTTTAGATTCCAAACAATGATGCCCAAGTCTGAACAATTTATTGGTCATCATCATCTTATTTGGTGCATACAAAGTAGAGCAGATTGTCTAAAATGGCATCCCAGTGCCTCCAGAGGAAGGAGAAGAGGACACAAAGCAGTGTAGAAAGTGTGCAGCTGCATGTTCTCATCAAGGACAACACAAGTGGACATGCATACTAGAAGCACTGCCATAACGGCTAGCAGAAAGTTGATTAGTTTTCCAAAGAGGGTCCATGCTGTGACATTGTCCAAACCTTCAAGCTCTACCACCTGCTGTTGCTGCTCCAGCTTGAAGAGACGTGTATGACATGCCTTCAGCGCCTCCTACAGGTCACAGATGAGACTGTCAGTGCAGATTCTCTAATGACTAACCTCTTTCCCATGGCAGATATTTGATATCGGTTACACTTCTGCTTTTCTTGCTATGACATGTCAAAATGTCTGTGGTACCAGTGAAGCTTACATGAATACCTGTTGCTCTTTCGTATGACTGGTAAGCAATCTTGTCCTCCATGCTGGCCAGTTCTTGTTTCACGTTCAAAATCTCATTCTGGTACAGTTCTGTCAAGTCACTGTGCTGTTCACACCTGCAAAATAGTGACAACAGTATGTCACATACTAGACAGGTTATTTCCTACCACACAGAGTACTATAGTTAGTATATCTTTCCTGTATTGTTCCTCCTGTAGGTCCTCGAGTACACCTGTAGTCTCGTTGGTAAGAGTCTTTTACATTTTCAAAGTATTCAAGTTGACTTTGGTCTTCTCTGAGCTCTTGGATCTCATGGACTAGTGCATCAAAAGCTTATGCCTGGGTGTAGTCAGGGGTATTGTCTCTGAAGCTAGGATGTCCTGCTCCTGCAGAGCTATTACCAGCAGCAGAACAGTTGTCATCACAGCCATACCTCGGGCTGGACTGTGGCTGCACTCTCCCAAAGGTCCGCATTCCCCCAGGGACAACACCCTCATCCCCCTGGGTTTCAAGTTTTTCCACTTGTTCTGCTGTTGTAACATGAAAATCAACACAAAGACATGTGGGCATGCTCAAGTGAAGTTAAACACAGAAATGCAGTAATTAAAAAAATGACATTCAATTCTACCAGGTGAGATTTTTTATCACAAGATTCTCTGAATTGGTTTGATGTGATATGAGACATCTTCATCCAGTGATCCCATAATATATCTTAGGACTTAATATTTTAACATGTGGCTTGTACCAGGGAAGCACAGACCTTGGCCCCAAAGCTCGTCAGGCCCTAGTGCACGTCTTTAGGTTTGAGGGATGCTGTTACTTTGATATTAAATTGTTTTATTGGAGCCATTTCTACCAGAAAGCCCCTTTAAAACTGTTGAAAATGGGTTTAGAGAGCCATGTTTTGATGTTGATGTTTTCAAAATTGCCAGATGTATATTTGTGTTTTCATTATTTTGAGCATCACTCTGGGATGGAGGCAGAGACTTCAAACATCTCAACTGCAATTAGATGCAAAAGCTTTATGGCCACTTTCTACTAGAAGGATGTGTGAGAATATTATTTTTGTCATTTGGGTGAACTGACTTAACATACCTGACTTCAAATGAAGTTGTCTATTTCAGTGACATCCAACCTGCCAGACGTGGATCACAGGCTACATCTACCAAGGTAGCCACTTGGATTCAATCAGTTTTTTCACTTCAGGCTAGATGCTAGCTAATTATTAACATCAATGGTTAATTGTAAACAATAACGCCACCGTTTTCTACATGCTCGACAGTTTGTAAACAAAATTGTGCGCAAAATAAATCACAAGGTAAACAGTAACACAAATGCTAATGTGTCTCAGTTTGGCTGTTAGCCGTTTGCTAGCCAACATCCCACCGACCGCTAAGGTTTTCATGTTGCTTAGCAACCGTAGAGCTAACAGGCGACATTAGCACTGTCAGGAAGTGCTCAAGTTTGGATGCCACTGATATTGGCGTCACAGTTGTACTTTTTAATGGTAAAAGTTGACAAAACGCTAGTTGAATTACTACTAAATTGGCCTATAGTCAATCCACACAGGTGATTTTACTCTGTGTGTGATTAGACTTCACCTCAGAGCTGTCTGTTGGTCACTTTACTCTCCTTCACTCTCCTCTTTGTAGCAGCTGTTAGCTAATAGTTGTTTGTTTACCCACAACACACTGGGCCTGATGAAAAGGCTCAAATGCACTCATAGGCTATACCTTGTTCACAGCACACATTTTGACTTGTTAGCAGGAAAAGCACAGGTGGAATAAATAACATGGATGGTTAAATTCCTTTAAATAATAAGCAGCCACTGTTAATATCATTAAATACACCTCTGCCTTTCCTGCTATGGCACGTAGTATGTCAGCTGTGAAACAGGTCTGTTAATGCCTGTCGGTGGCCTCTCGTACTCACCCTGATGTATCAAGATGTTGGTGGAATGAATGGTAAACATCCCATTTTTGGTACTGGGTTGATTTTTCACCTTTGCAACAAGTTGGACACAAAAATGACTCATCTGAAGGATACTATAAACTGTCCTCAATTTGTCTGTGTTAACTCTCTTTAATGATAACGTTTTCTAGATTTTTGTAGAATTAAGGTCCATCTTCTCCAAGTTGAGGCTTCACACTGGTGGCTGCGTTCATAAAACCTGCAAGAACACAACCACTACCCAATTTAATACAGTATATCCTACATATATGGCCAACAATGACCCATACAGGAGGCTTGATGACATTGAAAACAAACAAGATTCACCTTTTAAAACAGCAAATTTATTTGTCTTTAAAAAATAAAAAAATCAACTAAAAAGTATTACTATTTCATTGTCACTAATAGAAACAGTACGGAAGCACTGAGTCTTTGAGCACTTTAACTGCTCTTCAAGTATGTTAATTAAGTTCTCATAGATTATTCTTCTGCAGTGGAAAGTCCACCAGGACAGTAGGATCCAGTTGGCCCAGAGGGCAGGGTCGCAACTCCAAATAAAGTTCTCGATAGTAATATCCTGGTTGTGGCAGAACCAGTGTTACTGACTTCACACATCCAAAAGAAACAAGTCGAGAATCGACTACTGTTTGATCCAGTGACAAGTCTGTTTCCAGAGCAATGTAGCTGATGTGCAAGCACCCCATTCTCCAGAGTGTAGTGAGCAGGAAGAGGAAGAGTTGGTCACACAAGCTGAAATTTCAAAAGACTAAGTAAAAGGAGAAATAAAGAGCAGACTGAAAAACCAGAATGGCAAGACCAGAAGAGAGAGAACTCACAAAAAGAGAATGTGGACAACTAAATCAGCAGAACGGCTCATAACAGTTAAAATAAAATAAAAAGCCATCAATCAGTTGTATTAAAAATAGCAGTGACTTCAAAACAATACCACTTGAATCAGCTCAAAAGTAATAAAACTCTGAATTACAATTTCTTCTGTGGGGAAACAATGAAAAGTTTTCCACATGTAAACAAATTCACTCAGAAGAGAGAAATCAAGTGTGCAGTTCTCTCTGCCCCTCCTTCAACTATGCCCAGTTCACCCTTTTACTGTATGTGCTTGTGCCCCAATTGCACCAATGATAGCAAATCAATACCAAACATCAAGCCTTTTCGCCACCTTATTCTCTGTTTTACTCTTTTCAAAATGCATTTCAGAAAGTGATAAAGTGACAAACCTCTGATGCAATCCTCCTGAGTGTTTTGAGAAGCTGCTCAAGAGGAAGAAAAGCTAGGACTATTGAGTTTCAACTCCCTGTACGAGTCAATGTCCTCCTTTTACACATCAGTCCCAAACCCTGTCCCTTCATTATTAAAATATGCCTCCTCAAGCCGGTCATCTGGGGTGCAGGAGAAAGTGATGCAGATACTCTGAAATAGCATCCCAGTGCCTCCAGAGGAAGGCGAGGAGGATTACGAGGAGCAACGTAGAAAGCGTGCGGCTGCGTGTTTTCATCAGGGGGACGACACAATTGGCCACTGTGGACACAAACACCAAAAGCACTGCCATAACAGCTAGCAGCACATTGATTAGTTTTCCAAGTAGAGTCCGTGCTGTGGCGTTCTCCAAACCCTCGAGCTGCACCACCTGCTGTTGCTGCTGCTGCAGCTCCATCTTGGAGATACGCGTCTGACATGCCTCCAGCGCCTCCTACAGGTCAGAGACAAAACTGTCGGTGAAATAGATCTGATGACGAGGCAGAAACATTTTGTTAATATTTGGTGAAGCTTACCTGAATGTCTCTCGCTCTTTCATAAGACTGGTAAGCAATCTTCTCCTCCATGCTGGCTAGTTCCTGTTTCAAGTTCAGAATTTCATTCTGGTGGAGTTCTGTCAAGTCATTGAGCTGCTCTTCTAAACGTTCACACCTGCAAAATAGTGACAACAACGGTACATCACAAATAGGACTTTTTCTTCCCAACTATATAGACCTAGTATACTGCATTGCAAAGGGCATGATATGATACCTGTATCTTTCCTCTTGCAGGGCCTCCATGATCATCGTGTAGTCCCGCTGATAGTGGGCTTTCAAGTTTTCAAAGGACTCCTCGAGTCGACCTTGGTTGTCCCGCAGCTCTTGGATCTCATGGAGTATAGCGTCAAAGCCAGAGGCCTGGGCATAATCAAGTGTATTGCCCTTGGAGCTAGGAGGTCCTCCGGGGGCTTCAGTCGTGCTGTTGGCTCCAGCGGAGCCAGAAGTACTAGAACATTCTTCATCACTGTTAGCATTTGGGCTGGACTGCAACTGTCCTGTCCCAAGTGCCCTCGTTCCCCCAGGACCAACACCTTCATCTCCCTGGGTTTCATCCAAGGAA
This sequence comes from Pagrus major, assembly GCF_040436345.1. Taxonomy (NCBI): domain Eukaryota; kingdom Metazoa; phylum Chordata; class Actinopteri; order Spariformes; family Sparidae; genus Pagrus; species Pagrus major. The sequence continues at coordinate 19,077,392 of NC_133220.1, forward strand.
TCTTTCAGGGCTGCAATGTTATCATCACTGCCAAACCTGTGGCGGCGGAGGAGAAAGGCGATTTCTCTCGGCTTAGACACGACAGCTCCAGCTGCAGAGTGAGTGGCTTGAGAGAAACTGGAGAGACCACCTGTCACCTGTAATGAAAGAGATCAACTTAAAATGCATCCCCATTTCTGACAGTTAAAGGACCAAACAAATCTCATTCGACTGATTTAAAGGCCTTATAGATAGAAAACACATACTGGAAAAATAACATGCAAGTTGCCAGAAGAATATACTGTATTACTATACAGATTAACCTACTGTGGGAGCCATCTGTCATTTATGTGTAAGCATTTCTACCTCTCAGCACTCGGTGTGGTGTGATTTGTGTGGAAACTGCAGGGTGTTGTCAGGAACTGGACGAAATGAAACTTGCTGATCTAAAATAGTGTTCTGCTCAGCTGATAGAAGTTAATGATATCACTAAGTTATGTGGCTGGTACATTGAAACTCTATGCAGCTGATTTTAATTAACTTCAACTTATGGAAATTGCCAATACGCCACTGTGAGACAACAACCACTTGTGTTTAACATGACTCTCACATGATTCTCACTCGTATATGAACGGCATATAAAAAGATTAGTGTTACTTCACTGAACTAGAAAAAATAAATCCCAATCACCTGGTTCTAGCATAGACGCATTTCCTGTTCACAATCAATCAAAAAATCACAGCACACCTCAATGCCATCATAGCTTAAATAAACACATTTACAGTATTCAGAAAAACACACACCTTGGCTCCAACATCTTTCAGCCCCTGGTGCATGTCTCGGAAAACATCTTTGGGCTGGCGAGGGATGCCGTTGTGCTCCACCTCTCGAAGCTTTCGGTGGTAATGCTCCAGCTTCCTCTGCAGTTGCTGGATGGTCTGCGCTGACTTTTGGTTCTTCTTCTCAAACACCTGTTTGATGCGTGCACTCTGCTGTTTGTCTGCATTATTAGCGAGTTTCAGGTATTCGGCCACGTTGTCGTCACGTGCTGTTTGTTCGATTTTGATTTGTTCGGTGAGCTTGAGGATCTTCTGTTGTAGTTGGGCAATGGCCTGCTTCGTTCGCTGGGGGTCCGGAGTACTGTCAACTACATCATATCCATCTGCACCGTAGGGGAGGGCGTTGGGCGACACAGCAGGGCCCGATCCATCATAACGATCCAGCTGTTGGATAAAAAGTGAAAAAAAAGGAATGGCAAAAAACAGTGTTTATCATGTTTTCTCCCTGAAGTGCTGAATGTTTTTTTTTTTAATGGGAACCTTTATAGAATCTAATGTGAACACTATTTAAAATCAGTTCATACTGTTAATATTGTGCTGTATTATCTTGAATCATCTCGCACTTGATAAACATATATCCTTCACTATTCAGAACAGCAGATGGCGCCTTTCAAAGAAAAAAAAAGCTCCCTTTTGAATGTCACTTCACAGCTTCATTTCAAGGACTGAAGGTGGAAAGATGCAGTGACTGTTGTGGGAAACACAGTCTCAAAATGGGCCAAGTTAACTGAGGACTGAGAGATAGTTATAACAATGATTTAAATTTTACCCTCAGGATGTACTTTAGCTAAAAAGCCCAGTAGTGCAAATGACTTGAAGCCATAAACAGTCATCATTGCTTTGAGGCTCAAAATGAGTCAACAAGAGGAGCGGTAAATATTAAATCTGTGTAATTAACAGACTAAACTGGGCCCATTATAAGAGCTACCAGCTCCTTTAAAACCTGCAAACTGTTGAGCTTTATGAACTCTATTGAACTGAAAGTTAAGTATGTCTGAGCCAGCTTCAGTATGAACAACAAAGCGTTGTTTGACAACTCACAGTACAGGAAGATTTAGTTTAAACTGTTTAGATTTTGTCCAACACCAACTAAAGTAATGTAAGAAGTCAGGATACTCAATACTTGGAACAATATGGCAGTGTTAAAAGAACAACCATGTGATAATTTTGGCAAACCTCAAATGTGGGGATTGAAGAGGTTTGTGGTACTTACCATATCTATTTAATACTCATTTTCCCTCACAGTTCCAGTGATAATACTGAAACCAGTATTTTTACCCATCACAAGGCCTGATGGAACAGTCAGGTCAAAACAGATAACACAGCAGAGGACTCTGCAACATTGGCAGGCGATAAGTAAGAGCTGCTAATGAATAACTTCACAGTCCTGTTACAAAGCTGTCTGGTTATATGCCAGCATAACCAATAGATTACCTATTTGATAGATGCATTATTACGTAAGGTGATCAACAAGTTTGTTTACATACGTCTTTGTTTGATTGCACAAAGAAAAGGCTATAAGACACCACCTGCATTTAGATTGGTTACCTATAAAGCTCATTTACACTATACAATTAAATTAAATTAAATCTCCCGGGAAATTGAAGGCTGATTAGTGATCCAGTCAGGCTGGCAGCCTGGCCCCATTTCTATCTGCTTTTACGTCTCCATTATAGACTAAATAAATGAATAAAGAAATGTTTATTCCTGTGTTGTTAGTAGTTGCTACTCTTGAGGAAAACGCACAGTGATCCGTTTGTTTTTGCGACAGCAGAGCCAAAAATAATGCCACTTGGAGACACTAAAGGGGAAAAAGTCGTCTGTTTCCACGTTAAACTGTAGGTATTTCCACGGGTGATGTATAAACGTCAGCTGAACATTGTCAATCACAAGTAACAGGTCATAAGATGATTAACAGGAGCAGGGGGATGAAATGTTTCCATCTTGCTTATGACATCTGTTTGTAAGCTTAATTTCAGCCTCGACTGAGGTGCCAAGAGCTGCAAAACAGTGTGACATGGCCCCTCGTCTTACGATGTCTGCTTTCTCCTGAATTGTCATTCCAGAGAGTCTTCTGTCATACTGCTGACATGGAGCCCCACTTCTTCAATGGCCCTATAGTGTGTTAACATTTTTTATCCCCTGCTCTAATTACTAATTACTTTTTTTTAATGAAGCTATTTTTTTGATAAAAAACCTGTTTCAAGTGTATTTTTTATTTTCGGCTTTTAATCTGTCATGTCGTCAACACGTATACCCCTTCCTCCTTTAACAGTTTCACACTAGAGTTGTTTTTTTCCTCATTGTTTCAACAACAAAATCATCCCACAAGTTTGAGTTTGTTTGGCCCTGCAAGCCTTCTCTGACCTGAAGTACTCTCAGTGACAGCACAGGCTAAATTTAGAAGGGCTTAAAGCACATAGTGACCAACCACTCAAAGGCAATCTCTGACCTTCCACCGCTGACAGCTCATCTCCCCATTCACCGGTTCATCCAGGCACATCTAAGCCATTAACAGCCTTTTAACACGTTTGCACAATTCACTTAGTTTTGGCTTTCTCTCACATTTCTCTGGCATTTATGCATGACTCCATTTATCTTTTATTTTTACAGCCGGGTTGCAAACAAATACGCAGCATTTGTTTCCTCTTGAGTGCATAGTGTCTCTTTGTATTGCAATTTGAATCTGAATGTTTTATGTCCTGAAGCCAACATTTCTATGAATAATAAATTTGCTCAAGGACAGATTGTATGAAAAAAGATATGTGAATTGTGTCAACAGGTTTTCAACTCAGCGAACGCATTTGAATAGAGGAGATTGTCAGTGTTCCAGGGACAAAATGCTGACGGGACGTTATGAATAATTAATACAAATTTACTGAGTGCAGTAAGGAAAAATCAAAAATTCATAGATTTAGTCAAAGCTACCGTTTTTGTTTTTCTTTATAATATTTGGAACAAGTTATGCAGTTACAGCTCCTTCCATCATGCTTTGGAGGATACAAAAAAAAAAACAACATGTTGCCATGGAGTTAGTGAGTTAACTGTTGGCAATACCTTGAGCCTAGTTATTTAACTATATTTGTATACAGTTTGGCAAATTTGCATCTTGGAAATTGATACTGCATTAGCTTTTTAGCAGTTCCTGAACCCTCAGTGTGCAGACTACAGATACTGGATTACTTTTGATACTGAAGAGAACCTGATGAATCCGTGGCAAGTTCAAAAATCCTAGGAAAAAAAGATGCCTCTTGTAATTTCCAGAGGGTAACTGTGAAATAGGGAGTATAAAGCCTTTTGTGGCTCCAGAGGAGGCTGCATGTGATCTGATAAACTGCCTCTAGTGATGTCACTCTGTGGTTGAGTTTCATTGTGGGTAATGTAGACACTGGGTTTTGAAAAGGAAGAAAAATGTATGGAATAAAAAAAGATAATATCTCTGGTATTTTATTATCTATAAAAGGCTTTATACTTCTTTTTCCACATATGCTGTACTCTCAAAACCTTTAAACACTCTTTAATGTTAAAAATTGGTGGAGTTACCCTTTAAGTAAATGTTATCTGTGACAGACAGATAATACGCTGTAAAGTGCAAGTCACACAGATTCCAGCAGTGTGTATCATGTCTGTCTGTTATGACTCGTTGGAGGAATGTGAGGGGAGAAGCAAGTGATTTTGTTTTTATCCTCCACCAGTTCTGCCCAAAGTGGGGCCTGCAGGACACAACTGACCCACCATAAAGTTGGATTTGGCCTGCCAGATGTTTCTAGTGAAAAATAAATAATTAATCCGAAAAATATTATATAAATAGCTGTTTATGCAGTTTTGTTTGTTGTGAGGTAAAAATGCTCTTTGAATATGTAATTTTTTTTTTCTCTTAATCTAAGCATGGCTAGCATAGTGACACTTAACTGGGATCCTCATACCATTTTGCATTTAACAATACACTAGATTAGGCATTTGCTTTTGGCCTTTGGCCCACCATTAAGTTTCAGTTTTGGCCCACTAAGGTAAAAAGCTTGGGCACTCGCTCTAGGTCAATGCCAATGTAACCTATATCAAAAACCTCTCAGTGCATCACTTGCATCCAGACTGGAATGTCTTCCTTCTCCGTAAAGAATGTACTGATGCATGACCAATGTTTAATTTTTCACCTGGACTACTTGAAAGGACTGAGACGCTCACCTTGTCAGGCTCCTCAGTTGAGTGGTAACCAGATGTAAGCAGCATGTCAGCCAGGGCTGGGCTGCTGGGTGTATCTGTGGTCGAGGAGGAGCGTGGGCGTCCAGCCTGCAGCAGGGCCTCATGGGTGCTGCGTCTGTGGATCTGTGGGCTACCTTTCTGGGGAGGATCCCCGGGGCCCCCCACCTTGCTGCGGCGGCTCTGCAGGCTGGTGCCTCTCTTCATCATCGGTGGAGCAGCTCGAATCTGCTGCAGAACGCGGCTCAGAGCTGCGGGAGGGACGGAAGCGGCAAGGTTGTCAGAATCCAAAGGGAGGGCCGAGGAGGCAGGAGCATCCCCTACTTCTGACCCTACTTCAGTGGGTTCGGAGGGAGGGGCGCCTGTGCAGGTAGAGACGGAGTCATGTGGGGAAACGGAGGAGCGTCGGCGCTGTGGCTGGAAGAAGTGCTTCAGGCCATGGCCCAACGCTCCCATGTTCTCCAGGGCATTATGGGTGATTTTGGACAAGCCGTGCTCTGACTCCGACGCCCTCCTGCCGACCTCCGTCTCCGCTCGGCCTCCCGCGTCCGGCTCCTCTGGACTCAGCTCACTACTACCCTGATCCATCAGAGACCTCCAGTTTCTACTAGGGGGTGCAGGGGACTAGCTACGCCCCGTCAACACCCCCCCCTCTGAGCGACTGGTTGAAAGCCGGGGAGCAGAGGGGTTGGCGCTCAGTTGGGCCTTTTGAGTGCGCATGCATCTGTGGCTTGGCTCAATGTCATGCTTGTCTACCACAAAAGGAAAATAAAATGGATTATGACATGCAGCAGTGAGTGATGAACATAATAAGCAGAATATAAAACAACGACAAGCTACATTAACTGGGTTGACACAGACATGACCACTTTTTTGCAGTTTAAGAAGGTTTCTTGTTCATTTTGTCCAAAAATAATCTTTTTGCAAACAATTCATGATTGAAAAAAAGCTTCTAAATGTTCTCTTTGCTGATGGAAAACAGCATGAGGCATATCTGATAGTGCCAACCCAGTAATGCAAAAACAAAGTCTACAAAATAAACAGAACAGTTTCTGAAATGTCAAAGTCTGTTATACAGCACGACCTTTGGCTGTTTCTAAAATCACTTTCCATTGTTTATTTCTGGGCATTCAAGCCCAACTGTACAAAAGCCCTCATGAATACATTTCAGAAAGCATTCATTATGGAAATCAATAATCAACATAATTAAGAGTGCCCAGATGAAGCTAACAAAGAGACTACAGAGTGTGAAAAAAAAACGCAAATGAAATACTAAATGGATAGAGATAGTGATCTAATTCTCAACTGATTAAGGAGTTCAACGATCCACGGCAGTCTCCTCTTTTGCATCTCATCTTATAACAAGGCTAAATCCTGCAATGTAAAGGTCCGATCCAGCTCTGTGGCTCTCAGATGACAGGTTATATAAAAAGTCTTTACCATCATGTAATGAGACAGTGAGAAAGAAAGCAAGAGAGAGGAGGTGAGATAGAGTTTGACAAAGAGCTTACCATCAGCCCCGCTTCTCCTCTACTGACTCACAACGCAGGATTGGCTAAATGAAGCAGAAATAAAAAGAAAAAAAAACATATATAATACGCTCCATACGACAGAGAGGAAAAGGGTTCCAGACTACGCATACTGCAGCACCATGCAGGAATAAACAGACTTGCACACAAACTTTTCACTCAGTCATAACTGGTCATAATGGATGTGTAAAGGAATGCTGCACCAGATGAGAGTTAAAAGCTTCTAACATGCTGACGAGTAGAAATTATCCAACCCTAATGGACTAGCACACATGACATGACAACATTAACATGACTGCAGCTCCAGACAGTGTTCAATACAATAATACTACTTCTACACAGAACCAAACATCAAAACAAGGCATGAACACTGCTCAAAGGAGCTGTCACTGTGCGACTCATCTGTAGCACATACAGGGGGTGTGGGGGGACGTTAGCCTGGGAAAGAGCCCTCCTGTCCTCCTTTTCTCCAACGAGCCAACAAATGTGCACACCATCCTTGAAATATTTTTCCAATTTGTCCAAATGGACATGAGTTTAAAAAATGTTTTACAGCATCCGTTTATGTTTGCCACAGTCTAGTTTATGGCCAAATCATTCCTAAAACCTAAACCCCAGACCTAAATGTCAGCCTTAGTTCTGTACTCAATTGTTCTGTGTGTTTATAATTGCAGATTTGCACAGTTATTATTGAAGGATTTAAAAAAACAAAATTTTAACTGATGAAATTGATCATTTGAATCAACTTCAGTGTTCAAGCATACCCATTTCAAATGCCAGGAACAGGCACGCCCTTATCTGGTTCTGCTTTGCGTCTGCATGGTTGAATCACAAGGAATCAAGACCAAAGCACTGGCTGTCCCTGGTTGCAGTGCACAAGAACAGTTAAGTTGGGATGTTGCAAACCACTAAATCACCTGACATCTAAAAGGAAGTTTAAACTTCCTAGACTAGTTGACTGATCTAAAATTAAGAAAGCACTCAGAAAGCAATCAAAATTGAGCACAATTTAGGTTAAAAATAGTCCAAAATAATATATCATATTAGAGCCATTTGAAAACAGTCATCACGATCTTCAACTAGAGAACATCTTGCAATTGCATCACACCAGCCATGACTAGGGTTGCAGGTTTCAAGGTATACCATGGTGTGAAAATGAATGGTCATCGTACTGTTTGCATTTGCTAATCCACCATATTACTGTTGTCAGAAATGTATATATTTCAAGTTTATATCAAGTTTCATGTCTGTCAGGACATAATATTTTGTGAAATTGTAATAATGTGTAATGTAGAAAGTTAAAAAATGTGTTTTAATTCCTTTGCAGGTCAATGTAACTAATAATGATAATATCATCTGTGTATATTGCATACCTTAACTGTGAAATTTTCTCAGATGGTTATCTCATACCATTGCAACCCCAGCCGCAACGCCTGTCAACATGTTCACATTCCAGCCCATGAGTACTCAGTAGATATTATTACATTATTAGATTAGTACCCAGTACTAATGAGTCCAACCACGGCCATCCTCAAACTCAGCCTTTATTTTGATCTCAACTACATACCTCTGAAGCACGTCCACAGACAGACAGACATATAAACACCTGGCAAAGCCCCCAAAACTGCTTCTGTGTGAGGTCCCGCTACAAAAGGTGTTTCCGGGACCACATTTTGCCATGATGATACACACACAGACTCACAAGGTGAACACATTGCAAGCTGCCGCTGTAATTTAAATGTGTACATTGATAAAATAATAGTTTTAACCAACTCATATTTCTGGTGCCATCAAGTGAGAGAGACATGTTAAATCAACTAGCCATGCACATCCCTACAGCACAGCATAATTTGTTTCCAGTGCATGCATTTGAATTTATGTATTCACATATTGCTAAATTAAACCTGAATTACACCCACTACGAAGCATTTCTATGTAGTTCTTTAGTATATTGTCAACTGTAGCTCTCGCATTTGTCATAAAGAGAAAAAATGAATATTATTTCACAACAGTAAGTTTCCAGTTCTTTCCTCCTCCTTTGAGCACCTTGACAGGCTGTTTTACAAGGCATTCTGAGAAGCGTGTTTCTCCAAAGAGCCTAAAGTGATGGCTCTGACTATGTAGTACATGGATTATATTGCAGACAAACAGAAAAATGATTCCTCGAGTCAGCAGAGATATAAAGTATCACTTAACAAGCCAGCAGCACAATCTAGCACCAAAAACTCTATGAAATGCAGCATTAGTGATACACAGTGACTCATTACTGCTGGCCCTGCTGTTACATCTGCAGTGTTGGATAAGAAAGCTTTGTTGAAGGGTAGGTGGTAGTGAATGGTACAATAATGAAAAGCAAATCTTTGCCAATTCTTTCTGATCAACACGCTTAAACAAAGGCTGCTTCATGTTTAAACCGTGTTCACTTACTGCTGACACTCATTTCCCTCATTACTCAAAACAAAGTAAATCATCAATAGATTATATTCTTGAAGCTTCCTTCCCCACTTACTGGCCCTCTGATATACATGTCATAATGTTAACGCTATCAATTATTATATAACCTTTATAACTAACTGATTAAACACTAAGCTTCTTCTATGGATGCCTCTGATCTTGTATGAAAAAACATCCTCTTCAGCCACATGAATCTGACTTAGCCACTCAGCAATTCAGTCTAACACGCGCTTTGTAAGCTCTAAAGTCAAGACAAGACACTGGAGCAGAAACTCCCACACAGACGTGGAACTGTATCCTTCATCTACGATGAAAATACAATGGCATCCGACTCCTCTAGGCTGAGGGCAAAGTGTTCTCTTTGAAGTGGGTCAGCCAACACTCGCCTATCACTCTGTGCATGCAGTGCTGCAAGGTCACACCATCTACTGAGCGTTGTGCACGTCTAGCAGCGTTTAAGCTTTTACTTGTGTCAAAGAAACATTTAAGGAGTCATTGCTACAGCATAGGCTTACATGCATTATTCCAGTAGTCCTACATCTGCATCACTTAGATTAACACTCATTCATTTCAGATGTAATGTGTTTTTTGTGTCAGATTGCCGAAAACACATTTGAAATGTGTTCTGATGGTTCAGATGCAGTGTTTTTTCTCTGTCCTGGTCACCAGTCTGTGGTCTCACTCAATGGCCCGCAATTATTGGTTACAATCAACACTGAATAATTTGAGCAACTAGTAACTAAAGTTATTTAAATAAATGTAGTGTGGTAGAAGTATTAAGTAGCAGAAAATGAGAAAATGGAAATACACAAGATTTTATCATCTTACTGTAAATGTATATTGGTTCCAAATATCGGTTACCTTGATTACTAATAAGCGGTGTTGGTATTGGCCCTGAAAAAACCATGTCGGTCAATCCCTTGATAATAGTACTGAAAGATCTGTAAAAAACAAAACTGTTAGCTTCAATAACAACAGAGGTACGAACAACTCAGCAGGAGTCCCAGTGCAAAAAAACATACCTTCAGATGTGGTCATCAGCAGATGATTTGTGGATCTATTAACACAGGAAAAGGTATAATCCAAGCGAATTTCCAGCACTGCTTCCTCTGGATAATTGTTACAAATGGAAATCTGATGCGGTAGCTGTCGACCTTTAGTCAGCTGTTTCCATGGACATTTAGAAAAATCACATGCTGCAAAGAAAAACAGAAACAAAAGAGGTAGGACAGCATGAGAAACAGTTCACTGTGAAAGACAACTTCAGACACACAGGAGACGTCTTTCTCACAAATATGTTGTGTATACAAATTATAAAGCCGTAATGCTGCACCAACAAAGTCTATGTCGCACTGTTGAGCAATGTTATTCATCTTGTACTCTCCTGTATGACATGGTAGTCTACTGAAATGCTATATAAGCTACCTGAGATCATTACAACAGCATTTAAGGTTTAACCTCAGAATTAATTTAAGTATTTTCCATGAAAATTTAGATAGATGAGGCTAGAGACTCGTATGAGGCAGCCATCACATCAATTTGCTGCTCTATATATCAGCTGCCCAAACTTAATTGCTTGGCCTGGCCCCCTCAACCTAAATACATTCAAAACGTCAATCAATAACTGAAACAAACAGGGAGAGGAAAGCAGATAAACAGGCCAATCATATATTTAGACAGTCAGGGCTTCTCATCAGATGTTATTTTTAGAATCCTTATGTCCCAATGGTTTTGTGTGTCTCCATGATACTCAAGGAATTAAATAAGTAATATTCACATTGTAGACTAGAGCAATCACAGATTGTAATGAAATTATTCCATCGGATAAAGGACACGTTTCTGTAAAACGTCATGCTCTTTATCCAGTATCTCAACCAAACAGCTCTTATATGAGTGGAAGCGACGCATTTCCCATCATGCCCTAAAGTTTTGCAGTCAGTGAAGAGCAACTGTGGCGCCCAGCTCCAAAAACTGCAGCAGCCTCAATATCACGACATCAGTTCAAGATGAGAAATCTGACAGATCTGAGATCCACAGTAAACAGCCTGCAAAGCATACTGGAACCTAAAACCGAGATATAATATTGTTATCAGGAGCTGGTGCAGACCAAGACAGAGCTAAAAGTAGAGTGAATATTGGACTTATACTCATCAAGTGCACTGAAATGCCAATCGAAATAAATGATTATGTCCACCAAACGTGTAATTAGGCAACTACTACCCAATATGTTAACCATAACAACTTTATAAAGCAATAATGAATTAGAATCTGTGCTGTTTGGGGAGCTATAGGGTTAATCTAAAAAAAAAAAACAGCAGGTATCTTTAGATATTTCCCTGATATGGACTATGGGTTCAGTCACAACTTAATATTCAGTATGTTTACGCACCATAGTGTTAGATGTCGCTCCTACATTCCCATGTGATGAAATAACCCACAGACTGTCCCTATAATGCAGCCCAATGTAACCTGATGAGATTACTCCACCCGAAACAAACCAGTGAAGGCATTTTTATTTTCCACAAGCAGCTCATTCAAGTCTGGAGTTTCATATCTAGGATGGTAAAATGAAAAACACGCGTTTTAATTTTGTACAGCACGGGCCTCCCAGGCCTTTTAGCTTAATTAATTGTGTAATGTTAATTAATAGTGCAAGATAGCCTCTAGAGAAAATCTGCAGGACATGAACCATTTACTGTCTCGTAGAGCCACAGCTGAGATAAAACAATTCAACATGACAAATACACAACAACAAATGTTTAACACAACAATGTACAGGATACAAACAGAGCTCTCAGCAAGAATACAGTCATCCGTGCAATCCGATGAGATCATCACCACCGCTTCAGTGATAACACCTAGAGGCCCAACAATAAAGTTTCCTCAAAAACACAAACAAAAACTTTCATCAAAACACCAACGTTAGAGCTTAACTCCGGCACACAGCTTGCGTTACTTAATTAAATCACTCGATAGGTTACAGGTGCATTTGGTGTCATTACATGTAAGGTAACAGTAGTAACGCGTCTGATTGGAAATTCAAAAGCAGACGCTGCGATAGAGTGAAACGATACACAAATACAAAAGGTGTATTTATGAGTAACGTTATTAAGTTACTGCAAATAGTCTGAGCCCGACGGTTTAACGTTAGCTAGAGATAAGAAGAGGATGGAGTTAGCAGCTTGCTAGCCATCGCTCGCAGGCCTGGCCAATAAAATACACAACAATAGGATATATTTACTGAAAACGTCAGACCACATTAACGTTTTATTACAGGGTGGTGCTCACCGTCGTGGCAGATAAAGTCAGAACACATCCCTGTCCCCGGTTTGACGGCTCGTCTGCTCCTCTTGCAGCTAGCAGTGCAAGCTAACGTGGTGCACTGGAGGGCGCTCATTTTACTTCACAGTGCACACCGGTGCTGCTGTGCGGGGCGAGGTCACAGTGTTCATGTTGCTCTATGCTGGATGTGAAGCATTCATCACAGCTAGCCAGAGGTTAGCATGTCTAACATGTGCCTTTATCACCCCGGAGTAAATGTTTAAAGTGTGAAGTAAGTTAGCGACCGCCCGCCTGGTTACCTGAGGACAAAATGTATATTTTAATTTACACTGAAGCATCATGAGCTCCCTTGTACAGTGCCCTTGCTCCCATGGCTTTCCAGGGCAATACAACCAAAACATTTAACCCTTTACATCATCCGAGCAGTTACTTTTCAAATAGATGTATAACATGTTTTGATACATAGCAGACCGTGTGTTACAGATTATGCATGCTGCTAGGTTAGAGGACAGTGGGTAGACTTGTATTTGATCTGATCACAGCTCTGCTCATGTGCTTTTACGTTCAACTTCAAAATGTCAACCCTAACATTACTGATCTGAATGAAAATATCTGATAGTGGCCACCATGTAAAGTGATACACATGCGTGAGAAGCTTCCCAGTAGATTACTGTAGAGTAAATCTCACCAGTTTAAAACAGATTAAAGGAATATTTCCACACCAGGATCATGGAGGGTTATAGATCACCACATAGCCAGTTAAGTGGTACAATTAAAATCAATTAATCCCTCCATCTCAACCTGATTAATGTATAACCAACTTTCTGTCATACCTAAATGTCACGTTATCGATCGAGATGTTGAATCATGAGTCATGACCACTGTGGCACCTGTTTGTATCTCCAAATATAGAATTAACCATTAAAATGAAACTCATTTTACAAAACCCATCATATCACGGCCCTCGCAGGTGTGAACAGCTCAAACACACCGGGTGTTTTTAGACTGGAGGTATTGGGTAGCCATCTGTCACATACTCCCACTAGGCTTTCTTAATCACACCTTGGTGTCTTGTATTTCATGGTGGCGTATTTAGTCCTACAGTGTCTACAGTGTAGGTTTACATTTCAGTCCCCCTCTTTTTTGTGTGCATAACGACCAGTGGTCAGCTAACTGAGGATAAAGTCAGAATGGTCACATCAGCTGTAAAAACCTCGCTAAAACCCGTTCAGCAGATGGACCGCGGTGAGACTATCATCGCATCCGGCCTGGGTGTTGTCTCCAAAGTTCAACCTGCACAAATCGTCTCTACAGCCGGAGCTTTAATTCGCTTCTCGTAATTACTCACATGTAAATACACTTGTCATCGCCCATCCAGACTATCCTGGGTGGCAAAACAGGCGCATGCTGGCCGCCTGGCCACTCAGCCTGTCAGTTAGCCGCTCGGCTAGACTGTGTAGCTAAAAAACATCGCTCCGGCTCCGGCCACGGTTTAGCTACAGGCGCGCCGGGCAGCTCGCCAGGCGGCAGCGACAATAGGATAAACAGCGTTAATCAACCGTAACCCCCGTGCGGACCGGATAACAGCATATGGAAACACATTTCCACCACAGACCAGTTCGTAAAATGTGTGTTTTGCTGGCTTCGACTTACATGGGCGCTGAGAGGATTGTGTTGATGACCATTCATTTCTCCCGATGGTGGAACACTCCCACGGTGACGTCAAATAGCGTGCTCGACGTCAGAGCAGCCGAGTACCGGAGAGCTAACCACCCGTCTGACCCGTGCAGGTGATCCACTTACACAGCTTTATCACTGTTTTATGCATTTATCACTGCGGACACGTGCTGTGAAAGTGACTTCAGGGCTGCAGCCTGTGGCGAGCAGGTTTAACATTGAATAGAAACATTATCATGTCTGTAAGTACATATGCGTAGACAGCCAAAACAATTAATTATTAACTATAGATAGACTGGATATCTGTAATTCAATTATGCTTGGTCAGAAGGAACATTTCAGATGTCCATAATATTATTCTTATCCACAATTTTCATCTCAGATATCCACATCATTCTTCCTCGGGCAGGAAGTATATTGCATTGATTTTGATCAATGTCCATGTTTGCATTGCAAAAAAAAAACAAAAAAAAACAAAAAACCCCAAGATATCCATAATATCCAAAAATGCATCGTTACTAGTAACAATGTCATAATGAATATCCACAATTGGTATGACGACTAGTAAAAATGCAGTTTCAGACAGCTACAATGAGAACTATGACTTTAGACTCAATAGATATTATAATCTGACTGATTTTAGGCCAACAAAATATATATATATATATATATATATATATATATATATATATATATATATATATATATATATATATATATATATATATATATATAGATATATATAGATATATATATAGATATATAGATATATATATATAGATATAGATAGATAGATAGATATAGATATATATATATATAGAGAGAGAGATAGATAGATAGATAGATAGATAGATAGATAGATAGATAAATGTCAGTATAGGCTATTTGCCCAACGTAATATTATCCCATGGCGTTGTAGAGAAGGCTTGAATCAGGGAGGCAAAACTATTAGTTGAATGGTGGATCGACGAAAAGAAAAAAATCATCGGCAACTATGTTGATAATTGATTAATCATTTAAGATATATTTAAAGCAAATAGTAGAAGCTTCCAACCTGTCAACATGTGAGCATTAGCTATTTTTCTTCCCTGATTGTAAATCTGATAAGTTTTGGACTGTTGGTTGGATAAAACTATCAATTTAAAAATGTTACTTTAGGTTCAGGGAAATTGTGATGAATTTTTACATTTTGCATCGACCTCACTGTGAATTAATCAAGAAAATAATTGCCAGCTTAAATCAATGATGGAACAGGCAGCCCTAGAAACAGGCTTTATCCTGAGAAATAACCACAAACATTAAGACAACAAACTCAAACAGTAATTGTGTAGCTAACCTTAGCCTTTTTTTTTTTTTAATCAAGTAAATTTACATTTTGAATCCCTGCAAGCAACTCTGCTTGTCCTGCAACATTTAGTATATTTCTATTGAGCAGAATCATTGGCGAGTTTGTTACAACTTTGCCGGCCAAATCTGACATTAACCAAGCCAAAACACATGAAGGAGAGTCTGTCATGTTCCTGGGAACAGTCAGCAGAACATTTACCAGTTCCTTGCAACTGATTTTGGCTTTTGATGAGAAGGGAAAGGATAAAATGGAGGCATGGCACGATAGACAGGCTGACGTTCGTGCTGATCAGATGGAGCTGGTTTTGCAGGAGGATCAGGAAATGCCGGCATGGGAGCCGGCTGAGGAACATAATATGCCGGCATATAAGGGTGTGGGTAATAAAATGGCTGTTGAGCAGCAGGCTTCAGGGCGGTAGCTGCACTGATTGTTGAGGCGGTAGTTGGAGCAGCAGTTTGAGTGTTTTGTCTTTGAGAAGGATACTTCTGAGGAGGATACAGCACAGGGATCTGGTAGGTCTGAGGATACACCTGATATGGTTTGTGCTGCTGGATTACAGGTTTCGGACCCTGAAGAGGTCGAGTTTGACCTTCGGGAAGCTGTGGGAGTTCGGGGAATGGATGGAAAGGATACTGAGGGGGAATTGGAAACTGTGTCTGCAGGGGAACAACAGGCTTCCCATCATGCTTAGTGGTGGGGGTAGGTGTGGTTACCAAAGCAGGAGGAGGAGGAGGGGTTGTTGGATGGAAAATTCCAGGTACCATGGGGAATTGTGGGAAAAAAGGAAATGTATACTGTGGAGACTGAGGCATCTGAGGTAATTGAGCCGGAGGAGCTGCAGGAGGTTTCATAGGTGGTACCGCTCTGGGAAACAGAGGATACTGGGGGAACTGTGGATACTGTGGCATAAATGGAAAGGAAGGGTGCTGAGCTGCAGGTGATTCTTGTTTTCCAGTGTCTGTTGAAGCACCTGAGGGCAGCTGTGGATGCTGTGGCAAAGGTGCCACTGTACCTGGAGGGTACTGAGGAAACACTGGGAACTGGGGGTACTGGGGATACTGCAGGACAGGACGGTCAGTGGGAGGCGCAGCTGTCGTTGTGGTAGGCTCAATGTCCGGTGATGAAGGACATGTGACCAAGAGCTCAACTTCCGCCAGCAGAAGCGATAGTAAATACTTCTCCTTCTGCAGGGAAAAACACTGAGTAAATGAAAAAGTATGTCTTCACTTCAGCTTCCATTTTTAACCACAAGAGGGCCCCACCATACCTCAGTCTCTATGCACAGGCCTCTGTTGTAGGGAGCAGAGAGCATCAGTCCTCCAGGGAGCACTTCAACAGCAAGTCCACAACTGCTACAGACCGATGAAAGGGGCTTCCACGTGCCAGACACTGCAACAGTTTTGAATATCAGACGAGAAGATAATGAAAGCAGTTTCCTAAAGCCAATATGTGAAGTCACTTACCTTTAACTTTGAGTTCATGTTTTGTAATACCACCAATCTTCACCACCATCCCAGATGGGAAGCAGGACACAGAGGGTGGTGGTAACACAGCAGGGCAGGACATTGTCATTGGTGCCCCCCATAAACGCAGTGGCAGTACATAATCGCCACCCTGCAGTGTAAAAATGGAGGAATGAGAGAAAGGCAGTCATATCCAAGAAGTTTAGATCAGTTGAAGACTGAAGGCCGCACAGAGAAAATGGCCAAAGACAAAGTTAGAGAGATGCTTCATGAACATCCAACTTTTGGGAAACATCCATGCACCGTGCAGTTTGATTTCACAAGTGCAGCTTTTGCAAACCGAATTTAAAGATAAATCACAAGACATCGTGAATATTGGTGAATACTGACATTAAGCGCACCTGCTGTGTAACATGGCAGCCCTGGTAAGGTGCAGCAAACTGCACATCTCTGCGGGACCTCCTCACAGAGAAGCCACATTTAGAGGGCATTTGAGACAAAGGAGTAAGAGGTCCCTCACCTGTTTGACATTAGCAAAGAAACGTTCAAAGAGTGAATTGGCCAAAAATAAAATAAACGCCACATATAGAACTTACCACTATCCACGAGTAAGTGAGGAGCTCTGACCCCTTTGACCTTCAGAGTCATCAGGTTGTCACTACATTGCACTGATGGATCAATGCGCTTCAGTTTTGCATTCATCAAATTGTGCTGCACTGAAAAAAACAAGCACAAATTCAGCTTGTTGATTGAGAACATCAAACTCCTCAAACAGCCACTGCCATGAGAAAACTGTAACACTCTGCATCATGCTTCAGAGCAACCTCCCCATATTGTTTCTACCCTGCCAGCAACACAAGGACACGTTATGCAGCGTATGAGCATGTTAGGGACATAATACACATTTCTGGCCAACACAGAGGGCCACACATTGAGTCTCAAGGTACTATGTGGGATTGAATGTGTATAACACCATCCCCATGCACGTTCATGTGTACTGAACACATTCCTCTGCAGCTCTACTATTCATGACAAATCATACAGCATCTTTAAATTCAACATCACTTACTGTTGTTTTTATTTTTTTACGTGAAGGAAACCGTGTACTTTTAGTTTCTATTGTCTGGACGGATGTTTTACAGCTTTTGTTGTTGTTGTTGTTGTTGTTTCTGTTTTGTTTGTTTGTTTTCCAGTTATTGTGTATTATATGTTGTTAAACTTGTTTATATTATGTGAACAATTAATAAAACTGTTTAAAAATAAATGAGACTGAAATGGTTTTTATAATGAAAAAAAACTACATTTGCTTAAAAGCATGATGGCATTAACAGAGTTAACGCAGCTTTTACTGCAAGAGACATGAACATAATGGGTCCTGGCAATTCTCCAGCTTTTGGGAGACAGATATTGGGAAGGGTGATGCGTTTGTTCGCCCACTTTCCTTGATTAATCTGGATTATCAAGAAACAAGGATGAGAATTATATGCCCATTCTTAATCCCAGTTTGATACAGGTAAAGAGGGGAGGGTTGTGGTTGGAGGTATAGTTTATCTGGCAGTTTTCATGTCACTGTCTTGATGAGAAATTGTTATTTTAACTCACAGCTCATTTTTCCTCCCATTGTGTTCTCATTCAAACAAGATGATACTAAATGTATAGTACGCAACATATAAAAACATACATCCGAGACATATTCAAACATACAACAGAAGCAAGCAATCATTAAAACATATACTAAAAATATATAGTCAACAAATAAAAAAGATGAGTGGTTAGAATTTGACTCACTAATGATATATAATATAGCTGTTAAATATTGCTCTGGTAAACCTCAACAAATTAAATACTGTAGTATTAAGCCTGAAATCTAAGGAGATAATCTAAATTGAATGTTATTATATTTAAAGTGCATTACCGTCGTTGGACAGGAAACTATCCTGCAAGTGCCATGAATTATGCAAATCTGGTGTCGGATTAATATTTCGATTCTTGTTCGATTCAACTACACATGGAGTAGTTACAGTATGTCGAGCACTTCTTATTATAAAACATGTGAGAGGATGTGTAACTCACCATGAGTGGATGTTTGGTTAGACCTGAAGGTGAGTGAGCCCCGTCGTGTTGGAGCCACAGGTTCATGCTCTGCACTCCTCAGGTGAACACTACCTGCTGGTGGAGGCCTCTGACCAACAGCCTCTGAATCCACAGCTGCTCCATAACAAAGCTGTGCGGACGTTACAGTCGCCAGCACTACGATATATAACATTATCAAAGTCATTATGCTCCGATTATTACAGTAAGTTAGGCGTGTTTTTCTCTTAAACTTTTGTTGAGCTGATCGCGGCCACAGCCACTGTGTCGATGAGTCATACATATAGTGTTGCGAGCTTCTTAATTGATGGACCAATCACAGGCCAGCTCGGTAAAAACACCTGTTTGGGGGACAGACAGGTGATGACGCCTCCTCTCAAATGAATAGACCAGCTGACGTGAAGTAAACCTGAGAAAACTCAGTGTAACTGAAAGTAGAGGTGCATGTTAAACTTAAGAAAATAAGACAAGAATGAGACAAGCATATTGTTGTTTAAATTTTATTTGAACACATTTCACTTTATTGATACACGAGCAGTGTTGGTATAAAAGACAAATGAGACATCATTAGAGCAATATAAATGTATTTATGCTTGCTAACACATGAAAGCATACAAATAAAATGGATCTAGCTGCAGGTCCAGGGGTTAAAATGCAGAATTTCTGCGCATGTTCTTCATCAAAGTTATAGATGATTCATATGAAGTCCCTTTATTTAAAAATCCACACAATGAAAACATACAATCATATTAATATATTTTGAAGCTTCACATTTTATCAAAAGTAAGCCAATGCTCCCATGACTTTCTAAAAAGTGACAACACTACAGATGCAACCAGGAGCGAGGTGTTGATTCAGATGATAGAAATATTACACTTACTGACTAAAACTGGTCTATCGTGTATACACAAATAAAACTGTCATATATATATTTTTATAAAATGGTGATAATATCCACTTGGAACACATAGACATTAAAGAGGTCATATTATGTTAATTTTCAGGTTCATACTTTTATTTGGGGGTCCTAGTAGAATAAGTTTACATACTTCAATTTTCAAAAAACACTTTATTTTTCTCATGTGGTGCATTGCTGCAACACCTCTTTTCACACTGTGTCTTAAACGCTCCGTTTCAGCTACAGAGTGAGACATCTCGCCTATGTTCAATCTTTGGTGAGAGTTGCACATGGGCATTACTTAGCAGGCAGGATGTAGCCAATCAGAGGCAGAGTAGGGCGGGTCATGCCGAGGAGGGTAGTGTGATCTAAAATAACGTCACAACACACATAAGTTACTGAAGTAAAGGCTCAACTCCAAACCAGGCGTTTCAAGCAGAGCAGGAGCAGTGTTTTCTGTGGGAGAGAGTAACTCCCTTTGCCGTGGACTTTGGGTTTTTTTTACTTTGCAGACCTTTTACATGAACAAAAATGCTACATAACACAATAAAGGAAAGGCAAAAACCCCCAAAAACATAACTGACCTCTTTAAAATATTTCATAATATCCAATGGAAGTCAAATCCCCATGAATAGATGAACGGTGCATGTATGTATGGATTTTTAGTTTTAAACATTTAAAAATTAATAAAAATGTATCAACAGAATGTGACAAAATGCAAGTTTTGACTTTTTGTCAAATATGTCTATGTACTGTGCTAAGAGATAACTTGGCAGGTTAGTATGCTACCCAGCTACTCCCGGGTCGTAAAACCTCTGTCTCCCAGCAATCCAAAGCTCCCTGCATGCAGTTTAAACACAGACACTCCCCTGGTATTCCTGCTAGCTGCACGGCTAACTGAGCTAACAAGCTAACAGTAGCTACAGTCCTGGATGTAGAAGTTACTCTGGTGATATGCTGCCCCCATTAGTCGGGAGTATGAATTCAACAGGTGGTCATTCTTACATATTGCATCTTTAAGTAATTGGTTAAGTCATTCATTACCAGGTTTCACACAAATCTTTTCCAAGACATACGCGTCTTGACAGAATAGGATTTTTGTGTAACAGTGACTTATCGAGGGGCTATTGTGCTGAATTTGTGAAACTGGTAGCTTTCAAGAAAAGCAGTTTTTACTTAGCTGACTTGTGAGAGCATTACTGTCCAGATTGATTGTGCCATTTTACAAAGAGAGCAGGAAGCTTGTAGACAGCTTAGAGATCAGTGACGTCGTCCTCAGACCAGTCCAGCTGTTGTGTCACTGCTGGGGGTGCTGGATTAAGTTCTTCTCTCTGATGCGCAGTAGCTGGAGACCAATCACCACCGTTATAATCAGAGGTAGCACTGGGTGACTGTATCAGCTCTTTAGCTTGAAAACGGTCTAACGATGGGCAAATAGACTCTGTATCCAGTGTCCACGTGTAGCCAACATAAGCTGGAGGGAATGCGGCTGTGCCACCATCTCCGTCAGTGGTGTCCATGCCCAGAGAGTGAGTCCAAGAGGGAGGTGGAGGTGTGAACAGACCTCCTGCTACAAGCTGTCCATGATGAAGGGCATTGTCAATGCTGCGCCTGAGGTTGATAGGAGACGGTGGCCGCATGTCAAATTCTATAAGTGAAAGAATACATTCGCGTTCACCAACTTTCTGCCACAGCAGTGCGGCCTGAGAGTCGGAGCAGCTGATGCTAACAGGATCAGGCATGTATTCTGGTATAGTGGTGAATGTTGGATCATCATATGGACACATGATGTTGTTGTTGCTGAAACCTGTTTTAGACAGGTTACACATTACCCAGTTTCTTGGCATCAGTTCCTCCCAGGTTTTCTCTGATTTTCTGAGCGGCCCTTTCCGTATGCGGGCCAAGACCCTGCGCCACAAGCTTGTCTCCTCTCCCCCTTTAAACAGCTCACTTCTGCTCTGCCCTAGATCACCCTTTGAAAAACTTCTAGATGGCATCCAGAAGATCCAGGAGCCCAGGACAAGCAAAGAGAATCCCCAAGCTAACTCAAGTATTCTTGCCCAGAACTGACTGAGCCACCAGCCCCAACCAAAGCGCCTCCAGTTCCCCAGCAGCCCATAAAGCCAGAGGAGACTATACATCTGAAGGCTGCAGCAGAGGACCCCGAGGAAGGCGCACACTGCTGTTACTCGCTTTCCACACTTTTCAATCCTCTGTGAGGGAGCCCACTGAGGTACAGACGACCTGAGGAAGGGATGTAGATTAGAACAAGACTTAGGGAGGATTCCCATGCAGAACGGGAGACCCCAGCAGAGAGAGAGGGTCTGTAGCATCAGAGGGAGAGCAGGGGAGAAAGTTGGAGACAAAAGGTCTGCTACAACTAACTGGGTGCAATGTAAAACAGCCAGCCCTCCAACCAACCACGTGTGCTGCAGCTTTAGTGGGAATAGCAATAAATTGAACTCTCTGAGTGTGACCAGAGCGAGGGCAACCTGCACCCACAGAAGGAGCTGCAGGGGAACATTATGGAGTGCTGCCAGAGTAGCACGAGACAGGATCTGACGGGTCCCATAAGGATCGAGAAGAAGGAGGACGCCACGCAGAGTACCACTCAGGATCAGAAGACCGTTTGCCAGAGTCAGGGCATCACAGAAAGGACGAGGAAGAGTGCATGCACCGGCCATTCCCACAACTGCCAAGACGGCCAACAGGATGAAAAGGCTGGCAGATCCAAAGACATGAAGTTCCCAGGCAAATGCCAGAGTGCGCCTCATGTCGTCCCAGAGCAGATTGGTGCCATTAAAGTTTGGAAGGAAAACACAAGGACTGAGTCCAAGCACACAGGGGCCACCGGGTCCTGACTGGTTCTGGTTTGTCATGGAAGTAAAGACATTGGTTTGGACGGGCAGCTTCTGCCTGTCTTTACCTGCAAGCTGACCTGAGAGACAAAAAGAGGGAGAAAGAGGAAAGTCTTATTATTAATGCAGGGGCAGTGGGAATTAAGAGCTGACAATATTTTGTATTCAACCTCTGTTTTGTCTTAAATTAACCATCGCATGCTCACTTACCATCCAGAAAATCATCATTTACTGCGGATGCATGACTCTCTTTGAACTGTTCTTCAGACGTGACATGGCTGAGAGCTTCCTCTGAGATAATGTGCACACTGGACTGTGTATGTCCTGTAATTGAAGTATTAGCTCTGTCAGCTCCTTGGCCCTGAGCCCCTGAGTGGTGTAGACTAAGTGCTGGTTTTGTAGACCCAGAGCGCTTTTCACTGCCAGCTCTCCACGATGCTTTACTGTCAACACTCTGTCCGCTGCCCTCCACAGAGTCACTGCTGCTCACTGAATGGAAGATTAATTCACTGGACAAGCTGTCCGGGCCATTGTTGTTTCTGCTTATGCTTCGAGTCAGTCGGGCTGAATCAGAGTTGTCCAGTGAATGCAAAGTCTGAATAAGGCTTCCAAGTGAAGACAGACACACAATGAGGAGAAAAGATGAACGCCCCATTTTTGTTGAGATCCCAACGCCTGTAGAACAACAAAGACAGAGAAGAAGAGTTGAAATATGTATAGGGTAGGCATTTCTGCCCCATAAACCTCCGCACGCATCAGACTGACATGGACTACACAAACTTTATGTCGAGTCACACAAATTATCAGATAATTAATCTTGCATTCAAATCCTATAAGAGGCAATAACTCCCTGGTATAATCCCATGTGTTTGCACTCCCTACAACACCTGGGGAGGGTTTGTCTGAGCAAATATACAACACTGCTTGGCAGAAACATGGCACAGCTTGTGTCGGTCTGATCTGTGTTTGACCTTTGGGTCACAAATGTCAAACTGCCACTTTAAATGATACACATGATATGAACAAACATGGATCATAAATGACTAAAAAACACAATGGAACAGGTATTATGCACAATAATGTTATTTTTAGCATTGCACAAACATTTCTCACAGTGACCTGATTTCCCAATTGCCACCTCAGCTGATAAATTAGATGATAAATGAGTGTTTCTTCTGTTTATATTTATTTTAACTCTTGAAACATCCTAGATTTAAAAATGCCTTGTTGAAAAGTTCACTCTTCAACTGTTAACAGTTATATTACAACACCGTCAAAAGTCAAAACATCCCATTGCTGAAACAATCTCTCCCAAAACATTAACCAAAGATTTTAAAATGCTCGATAAAGCCAGATTTACCTGTGATTCCTCGTGCTCTGCTTCCTTTCAGTGCGTCATGGGCAGCACTCTGTCTGTAGCTGCAGCACGAGCATGTGCGACATCTGATTTCTGATGTAGCTACAGGAGGCACATCACAGCGAGGGTTGATCACAGTGGATTTACAGCACTGACATGCTCACAGCCATCTAGCCTTCGAAGCTGGCGTCTTATTCCTAATACTGCACCGGCTGGTTACTTGGCAGCCTCCCATCTTTTATTTCACCTGCAGAGACCAATCACAACATCAGGGGGAAACTCTGAGGAAGTTTTTAATAAACACCATCCAGGCTTTTGTGCTCACATGCAGATTTTAAAAAAGAAAAAGAAAAGTGTTAAAAATAGGCTATTAATCAAATCCCACACACCTCGCCAGCTTGTTTCTACAACAGTTGTGTTAAGGTTAAGGTTAAATCCCTTCGCTAAAGGATTACATTAAGATTCTTACAGTAGTCACATGAAGTGATAATGTGTAGCCAACTAGACACGAGTGCCCTAGTACCGTTTCATGCCAACTCACCGTGTTATTGCTTTGAGGGCACATGCCATACATGACATCACACACGGACAGTAGATGATAAGCATGCTGTATAAAATCCAAACTTGTCTTTTTGTATGATCTTTATCTTAAGGTTTTTTTTCTCTACCAAAATTATTTATGAATAAAATATTAACATACATGTATAACTCCCACCACCACCTCCAGCAGAGAGCCCTCACAGAGTCCCAGTGTGCAGCGAGTGTGGGAATTAACTCTTCCCTCTCCAGTGTGTAGAGGCCACAGCCTATGCAGGCAGCACATCTGCGCTGGTCCACCTTAAGATGGACGAGAGGCAGTTTGTTGTGGGGAGAACAGGGGGAGGCCCTCAGCAGCACATGCCTGGCTCTTTAAGGCAGACTGGGGAAGTTAGGATTTGTTAAAGGTACATGCATTCAGATGTGAAGCAGGCATCAGCAGAGCATCCTGGAGAGCATTTTAACACCGCTTCAGTTCAAACAGTGTATGTGTTCATTTTAAATGATCGAGCCTGGAGCCAGTCAGACAAAATAAGATCCGTTTACTGACTTTTCCCAGAGCTTTGAACCACATCCTACATGTATTGTGACCTACAGAGATCACCATGAGGCCAATAGACAACCAAATTGAGCAATAAATAAATAAATAAATGAGGTGAAGCCTACATTTGGGTTTCTTCTTCTTCTTCTTCTTCTTCTTCTAGAGAATATAATGAATGCTTTTCAATCAGATCTTAATCAACCTATTTGGTTATATATGGGTGCATATTTCTCACTCCTGTTGTTTCCCCTCTCTGCCTTCCAGTTTCAGATAATAAAGAAAGTAAAGGGTATTTAAAAAAAACTAGTTCATGTAGGCTGCAGGTAATGTTTCCAACAATTACCCAATAATTTAACTTTCTAAATCACATCTCGTTACATACTGTACACGACACTACACGCTCATGCCTGTGTGTGCTGTCTGCATGTCCTCTCACAGTGATGGAGCCCACATACATAACAGTGCTGGTGTGAGGATGGGAACTCTTGTGAGCAGAGCAGCGCGGCAGGCCGGTGCCTGACAGCAACCTGGAGAGGACTCGAGCTGTTTTCGGGGCCTATACTTCCGTCATTTTATATCTCACTGGATAAACACAGTGGAGGTGTTTTTTTTCGGGTACCCGTGTGTAATACCGATCGTGTTTCAGTTGGATAATTAAATCAGTGCTTTGCTGGAGCCGGGGAACTTTGTTTTACCCCCGAAGCCTCGCCTGGATGTGTGTCTCTGAAATAAGCAGACGTCAGACCTCGCCCGCTCGCCGCTGCTGTTACATTTTTATCGCAATCTAATCACAGCATTGTTTTCGGGATTACACTGCCGCTACGTGCACTATGTAGCCAAGTGAATGGCATGCTGGTGGCTAGCTGTTAGACGTTTATCGGCTTTTTAGTTTTAAACACCGTGCCTTGGCGGAAAGGAGAGGATTTCGTTTTATTTAAGGTAGCATGACAGGATCCAGAGCCATCGAGCTAGCTAGCTAGCATTAGCACAACGGTTAGCTAGCGCCTTGTTACTGCAATGGGTGGACTGTGGCTTTAATGTTTGTCGTCCGACGAGTGAAATGTGTGGCTAACTTGCATAATTTACAGTAGACATCACGTTTGTGTACAACGATGTTAAATACAATCAGCGGTTACTAGCTAACATATGGGCTGTGGCAACACAGTGCCTTGCTAACGTGAAGCTAGCATGCTAACCACGTAGACACTATTAGTAGACAGCACTGAAAGTCAGCAAACATAAAGTCGGTGTCTTGAAACATTTAACCAACACTGTCTTCCATAGTGTAATATTGTATACTCAGCAATGAGTTATATGTGACTATTATGTGAAAGTTAGCTGTTGGGAAAAAGTTGAAGCCTAGCACATTCATTGTATTACGAGCCAAAATGCACTTTGTCCTGTGCGCTTACAATGTTGTTTCAGCTTCCCTCTATTCAGCCAGCAAGGGTTTAAATTACAATATTTAGCTAATATAATGACAGATGAAAGAGAAAACGAAAGCCCCCTCTTTATTATATTATTCATTGTGCATGTGTGTGCTTTCACTGCCCTGCATTGTAAATGTGATGTTTGTGAATGTCTTCTCTTGTTTCCAGGTCATTTGAGGATGAATGAGCAGGAGAGTGGGGTGGTCTCCTTTGATGAGTATGTGCGGCAGAAAGCCCGCACTGTGCCTCAGCACAGGATGAAGGAGTTCCTGGAGTCTCTCGCCAAGGGCCCAGAGGTGCTGCAGGAGTTCAGCCAACAGGGAGGGGCAGCGGCCACCACCACAGCCATGGTGTACCAGCAGCAGGGTACCAACTGCATCTACACAGACAGCACTGAGGTGGCTGGCTCTCTCCTGGAGCTGGCTTGTCCGGTAAGAACAGGTCCCTGTTTATCCCTGATCTCCCTTTTTTCTCTTTTTATTTAGTCGTTGAATGATATTAATGAGGCGGTTAAATGTCAGGCAATCTGCTGTACTTCATTTATATGTTTTATGGCAGGTACAGGTGACC
Organism: Pagrus major; assembly: GCF_040436345.1. Lineage (NCBI taxonomy): Eukaryota > Metazoa > Chordata > Actinopteri > Spariformes > Sparidae > Pagrus > Pagrus major. The sequence goes on from NC_133220.1 coordinate 19,104,445, forward strand.
TCGTCAGACATTTCACCTCATCTGTCTGTGCATCAAGAGTCAGAACAGCAACTTCAAGTGCAGGTTAGTTTAAACTCGGGGGGGTAGACTGATTATTGGCCCTGGCCGATTATCGGGGCCGATACTCAGTATTTTCAGATTATCGGTAAAAGTGATTTCTCTGTCAGATTGATGATAAAATGAACTAATTCAAAAATGTGCTACTTTGGTTCTGAATCAGAACCAAAGTAGCACATTTTTTAATTGAATCAGAACTTCTGATGCAACATCCTCGTACACAATGTCCCGCCTACAACAATAGGGATGAAGCAGTGATGGTAGAAGGCCAGCTAAGGTGTCGTAGTAGTAAAAAAACAACTATCACTAAGCAACATTTAACTCTTACAACGTCTACTTCTGTTACTACCATCTAACACTTCTGGCGTTCTTCTGAGTACAGCGAACCAGGCCTTCTCCCGCAGTAGACTGTTGTGCTACAGCGTCAGGAAGTGTCGCGATAGAATCGTGCATGTGCAGTGTGGAGCTTTTTGTTCTTGAACGCTGTAGCCATCCCCTCAACCGTCGCTGCTTAAAGTCCCTAATATCTGATTGGTAACACGTCACCATTAATCGCCTATAAACACTGAATAATCTGAAACGGCAAAGTAACTAGTAACTAATTGTATCAAATAAATGTGGTGAAGAGGAAGTATAGAGTAGCAGAAAATTAAAACACTTAAGTACTTCAAATTTGTACTTAAGAACAGTACTTGACACAAAGATTTTCATTTTTACTGCATATGAATATTGGTCCCAAATATCAGTTTTCAGTCTCCTTGACTATAATAATCGGTATTGGCCCTGAAAAAGCCATATTGGTCGACCCCTGGTTTATATGTCAATGTCAGGCGTACTTTAAGTTTAAATTGCACAAGACACATAAGAATCACTGTCAAAACTCACTTCACTCGTCAATGTTTAGCTAGCTTGCTGGTTAGACATTGAAAGATGGGCATTGAGTTTTAGTTTTGGATTCCTGTCCTAAGATAAGGTACAACTTTTTCCTAAATGCAGTTAGAAAACATGTTAATACCAAAAATCCTAAATGTCTTCCTAACCTGACATCAGATAGGATTTCAGACCTAGGAAGTTTGTATAATGAGGCCCCTGCTCTGTATTTACTTTTTCATTCTCTTGCTCTGTGCCAGGTTCAGATTGAGGAGCAGCATGGCCAAGCAGTTGGCCAGGTTCTTCAGGTGGCCTCCCCCTCTCAGCAGGACCTGCAGGGAATCTCAGCAGCCCACCTTGTCCAGCAGGGAGAGCTCACAGAGGAGCAGCAGCAGCAGGTACGAGATGTATTTAAACAGTTACACATATCAAGTGCATCTATGTGACGCACTGTTGTTGGTTTGTGACTGTCGGCTGTGTTCCACAGATTCAGGCGCAGTTGGTTGCAGCTGTAGCTGGAGGTCAACAGATCCAGTTGTCAAGTGGCCAACAAATTCAGTTACAAGGAACGCAGCATATTCAGCTGCCAGGGGGCCAGCAAATTCAACTTCAGGCTGGCCAACACATACAACTACAAGGTGGCCAACAGATTCAACTACAAGGTGGCCAACAGATTCAACAAATCCAACTACAGGGTGGCCAGCAGATTCAATTACAGGGTGGCCAGCAGATTCAATTACAGGGTGGCCAGCAGATACAACTACAGGGTGGCCAGCAGATTCAACTACAGGGTGGCCAGCAGATTCAACTACAGGGTGGCCAGCAAATTCAACTACAGGGTGGCCAGCAGATTCAACTACCAGGGGGCCAACAGATCCAGATTCAGACCATAGAAGCCATGTCTCCTTCACAGCAACAGGACTCTCTCAGAGAGGCAGAGAGGAGGTCCGCCACTGTCTCAACTGTTCTCCAACCTGCCAAGAAGCGTAAGGTGGATGTCCCTCTAGCTGTGTCGTATGCCGTTCCACAGGGCCAGCAGGTGGCCACAGTTCTAGCCATCCCTCAAGGGCAGCAGCAAAGCTACGTGTCCCTACGACCAGATTTGCTCACTGTTGACAGCGCTCAACTGTACAGTACTACAGGAACAATCACAGGTCCCACAGGTGAGACTTGGACCATCCCTGTGTACTCCACTCCACAGCAGCAGGGTGTAACTCACATTGCCATACCACAGGAGACATACAGCACAGTGCAGGTTACCACGGCCAACGGTAAGGACAGACTGTCCCCCAGCTCCTCGTCAAGGTCTATAGACGTGCAGTCAGCCTCCGCTGGGACACAAGAGGAAATAGTACAGACGCTGTTCCCAGCGCAGTTCATGAACGGGAACATTCACATCCCTGTGGCAGTGCAGACTGTAGGAGGGACTTACAACACCACACAGTCTGTACACATATGGGACCCAAATCAACAGCAGGGCCAAGGAGAAGAGGGACAGGAACAGCAGCTCCATCTGCAGGTTCGACCTGACTTTTCCTTATAGCTATACAGTAGAAATAGATCAGTATGTTTACTGCTGAACTTGTCCCATGCTTTGTACCCCGTTTCTCCATAGTTCAATGTATAAAATGGATGAAGAATTAATCTTGAAGAGATTAATGAGAATATGTTAATGAGAAAAATTGGAGCAGACATGCATCCTGTTTAGTCAGAAGAAGAAGAAGAATAACTGAAATCCACCAATTTGTAACAAATCTTCCAAAAAAATCTTCTAATAGTGATTGAAAACATGCAAATACATCTTAGTGTTAGAGCTGGAGGAGCTTTCTGTTTTGTTTTTTGTTGGTTTTTTTCTGTCTTTAAAACTTAATTATACCATTATCTTGCTGCATTATCATCATTGAATTAATATGCATTTTATCTTCACTTCCCTCTTTCCAAGAAAGCATAACTTTGGCCTTTTTGTTTTTGTCTTGTGCAGGGTCACATAGAGACGGAGGCTCATGCTGAACCTCCTGCAGAGATTCTGGTTCCCGTCTGTCTGAAGCCGGAGGAAGGCCTCGAGGTCTGGCGCCTTTGGGCGCAGCGAAAAAATGCGGAGATGAATAAGCAGGAAAAGACAAAGCTTGCACCTATAGGACGTAAGTCAACAAAAAGATGTTTGAACCAAAGTTATTATGGTTAATAAAAACTAAACTTAAAATTTAAACTTGGTGTGATTCCTGGTGTCAGCTGTTTATGTAGTAATATTGACTAACTTTTATTGTGCTTGAAACTAAGAAATAAGCAAATCTTTATAGCACTAATAGTATTTCTCTCATCTCTCTGTGGCTGTGTCCAGGTCGTCAGCCGCTGCGCTTTCAAGAAGACTTGTTGTCCAGCGCCGTAGCTGAGCTGAACTTGGGTCTTTCCCTGATGACTCAGGAGGCACGAGGATCGGAGGAGGAACAATTTGCATCCGATGTTCTATATTATGTTTTCTTGTGTATACAAAAGGTCAGTATCCCCATCCTTTAACTGTGTACCATGCCAAAAGGCTTTAAGCTTCTAAGTTACTGTAAGCATTAACATGTATGTTTTTTCTCTTTGTAGTATCTCTGTGAAAATGGACGTGTGGATGATATTTTCTCTGATCCGTATTACACACGTTTTTGTGGGTGTTTACACAAAATCCTGGAGGGTTGGAAACCCAGTGTCCATCCTTTAGGTAAGAAGTGATCGACATTTACAGTTGAATTTAGCTGTTTGATTTAAAAAACGTAACGCATCGTGTGTTGTCATCTTAGGTTATGTCATTCCAAGTCACGTGACAGAGGAGATGCTGTGGGAGTGTAAACAGCTTGGTGCACATTCACCATCCACATTGCTCACAACTCTAATGTATTTCAACACTAAGTGAGTAACCACTTCTCAGGATGACCTGAATCTGTTCTCTTCAATGACAACATATTTGAGATATATTTTAAATGTATCTTTTATCACAGGCATTTCCGTCTGACGACACCTGAACAGCACCTGAAAGTGGCTTTCACAAAGGTCCTGAGGCACACGAGGAAGAACCCTGCGAATGCCAAGGACAAAGCCACCAGTATACGCCTTCTTAAAGGACAAGGTGCACACGGCGGACAGAAAGGTGCTCAATACATTTGGTCACACTACATGACTTTTGAAGTCATCAGATGGTTGATCTGGTCTCACAGTCTTGCACACAACATGACTGGTCAGTGACAGGAGGTCAAACATTACAAGATAACACACGAGACGTGACATGGGATTGACACGTCCAAGCAGTCCGAGTTGTTTGTGCACTGATTTACAGCGGTTAAACAAGGGATAAAAAGAAAAGAATATGTGTGGGAAAACGGGTTAGGATGCACGGACAGCAAGGATTATTTTTGCAATGAAAATGTATAACTGCCTGCTTGTATTGTGGTAAAGTGAGGACAACACGGTTACAAATACTGACAAGCTGTCGGCAAGCGCCTGGATCCCGTCTTTTGTCCTTTCACAAATGGCGATCATTGTTCACGGGTGCGCGCACCGATTTGCCTCTGATCTGATCTGCGATTTCCAAAAACTGTCAGTAAGTAGGAGATCAGGGCCAAAATGTAGTGTGAACGTGGCTTTCTCATGTTTAAGTCTTGCTATGAATCACAGCCTTTGACAGCAGAATTTTCTGTGTGACGTCTGTTTCAGGAACTGATGAAATGTTTGAAGAGCAGATCGAGGATCCTGAAAATCCTCTTCGCTGCCCCATCAAACTTTATGACTTTTATCTCTTCAAATGGTGAGTTACACTCCATCACAAATCCGAGGGTATTGAATTTCATTATTCTATTGAATTTGATATTGAATTCTACTGTATTTGTGTTATCAAAACATATAGGATATAATTAGTACAGTGTTTGTTCAACCAAACAAACCCTTCTGTTCTCATTCCTTTGAGGGTCATTGTAACTGATCATAATAATTGTGATACCGTGATATTTTCTGAGTTTCCTGTACAGTGAAATCTCATACCGTTGCAACCCTGATAAATCCTGTGTAATTGGATAATTCTTCTGACATAACTTCTTTTTCCTTCTCCAGCCCTCAGAGCGTTAAGGGACGCAATGATGCGTATTACATGACTCCGGAGCCCGTCGTCGCACCCAACAGCCCGATGTGGTACTCATCTCAGCCCCTCACAAGTCAGCAGGTGGAGCACATGCTGACCCGCATCATCGTGGTCCGAGAGATTCAGGAGATCATCGGCGCAGGTCCAGACATCATGAGCTAAAGTGAGAGGACTGACTGGACCGATGGGAACTCGTTCTGTTGACTATGCAGTATCCATCCAGACTCTAAAAACCTCAATGGCCATCTCAAATCAAATGAAACAACTTCTGAAACAATCATCATCTCTCTCTGAGGAGTGTATCATTACAGCAAAGATTTTTTTCTCTTCTTACATTTTCTGTTTTCATCTGATGTGGTGGGCTGTTCTTTCTCTTGACTACCTTTGTAAGCCATTGCCTCTGTGACCTGAACTGGACTGTAGGGGAGGCTTTAGTCTCACCACTGCTGGACTGTGATTGACCTCCTGGGCTGCAGCTCACCACAGGTGGTAGATATTCCTGTCAGTCTTATCAATATATGAGGATATTTAACCCTTCACTACTTAACCTCACAGACCTTTAACCACCTCTTACTTCTCTTCAGGCCAGAGAGTCCCATTATGATACGTCACATCTTACTGGACAATTACAGGGACCACTTCCCACCACTTTGTTTTGTATACAGACTGCATTTTGGATCATTTATCGATTTGTTCAAAGCGGAAGAACTTGTGCCTGTTTTTCAAAAAACGACGTCATAATTTATGCTTGTGGATCAACGAGTGAGCCGAACCTCAGATATTCACAAGGTCAAGTGCTATATTGTAGTCGTTCAGGAGATTGGAAACATATTTCTCAGGTCAAAGCTAGTGATTGAAACACCCATCAAGGATATTTGCCAACGTATTCCTGTATGTATAGTAGGTTATTAAACAGGATCTGCAGATGGAAACATCTTTCGTTCAGCTAACACAATATTAATCCTTGTATCAAAAGTCATGTCAAGCAATTCAAAAATGACAAGTATTTAGCGCTGTGTTGTCTGTGGAAATGTTGACATTTGAAATAAGGATTAGTTGTTGGCCTTCTCAAATTGATTTGTGTCACCAACAGCATCCATTAGCCTAGTGGTGCCTCCCTTGAAATGACATGTACATTTGATTTGAACTGCATTGAAAGAAATAGTTGTGATAAAGTTCTGCTTCTTTTGTTTATTACTAAAAATGAGTTGTATAGCACTGTACAGTCATTTCCCACACAGTCTCTTCTGTTTCATCATTTTGCAAAACCTCACAACAAGCCAACTTTATATAACTCTATCTCATTTAACTTAAATCGGAGACGTTACGGACCAACTGATCCTCAATCTTTTGGGCCGATGCCAATATTGCGGAGTAAAAAAAACTCCAATAACAATATATCAGCCGATACACACATTATACACCACATTTTTGCAATAATCCCTCATGTTGTCGTCAAACACACCCAAAGTAATGGAGGCAGGAGATTTTACAGTTTAACAAACTTTATTGTCCAAAATAACATCAGCACACTAAAACAATAAACTTCACTGAGAATTTAATAATTATAAATTATCCCAAGCATCTTTTTCAACATTATGTTCTGGAAAATGGAAACTTTAATAATCATCAGGCAACTCATACACTTGTACCAGTATATCTGTGATAATCCAATATCGGATGATAATATCTGATATATTAGTTGGATTCTACACTTTTCCCTCATGTAGCAGTCTAAAATCTTCCCAAACTGAAGAAATTAACAAAAGAAGCAAAGAAGATATGATCTTCAGTCCTTTTTATTAGGAGGAATTAACTGCAGTCTGTTCAACGTTTGCGAGAAGTATTTCGGGAGGGGGCATGACACGCTAATGTCTGCTTGACTGGTTCCTGGCAGTGTGAGCTGTTGAGCGAGCAGATGAAGTGGAAGATACCGGATCTTGCTCTGTTCCAGTCCAAGCTTTCCCAGCACACGGTCCGATAATTTCTGTGCGGCAGAATGAAGAAATTGGTGATTTTATTTATAAAACGGAAAGAAAAACAGAAACTGAGCTCTTGCAGAAATGCCGGCCCTCCTGTCTCACTTGTTTTATTAATATACCCAAATGCAAACAACCAAAACACTATTTCCACTTTTGAGGTGTTTGTAGATTGTTTGTAAATTGAAGTAGATTTTTTAAAAAAGGCACTGTTTGGTATGTCTGTGCAGTAGGTGTTAGGATCAGTAACACTAAGACACAATGAAATTGTTTGCCATGTGGGAGGGAGATGAAGTACAGTATGAGATGCTTGTTGGCTCAGGCAGTTAGGGTTAAGTAACCTCCTGGTGTGACAGTTAACATTACAATACATTTAAAAAGGACATATTTGGAAAACAAAGAATCAAACCGACTGCTACTGTAATAGTGGATCTGTAACAGCATAAAAACACAAACGACAGCTAATATCTGATCTGATGAATCCTGGTTTCAGCTGCACTACCTCAACTGTTCAATCAGTGTCTTAATCCCTATTCGCACGGGACTAGTATCACCTCAGGCCCTCTAGTATTTTGTAATAACTGGAGGATGTCTGTGATCTTAATCCCTCATTATCTACCATATTTCGCCAAACACAGAGGTCATGTGATAATTAGTCTGATGTGAATTGAGGTTGTATTTCTTTTTAAACATCTGTCAACTGAGCAAGTAAAAAATGTATCACATACCATTTCAATGAATGAATGAATATTTAATATTCGTGTCTAGTCATTTACATACGGAAGCCCTAAAGGGCCATGCATTCATACATTTTATTTCCTCCGTTTTCCCGTGATAACGAGTTAATGTCATTTGTTTTCTTGAGATCTCGAGTTATTATCTCGAAATAACAACTGCCGTTTTCCCGAGATAACGAGATAATTTTCTGGAGATCTCGAGATAACGAAACTTTGTTTTCCCGAGATCTCGAGATAACGAAACTTTGTTTTCCAGAGATAACGGGGTAATTTTCTCGAGATCTCGAGATAACGAAACTTTGTTTTCCCGAGATAACGGGGTAATTTTCTCGAGATCTCGAGATAACGAAACTTTGTTTTCCCGAGATAACGATATAACTATTTCGAGATCTCGAGATAATGACTGTGATATGATAGGCCTGAGATTATGGAGACACCCGGGACCTCGTAGCTGGTCAGCTATGTAGTTAATGACGACATCAGGCTCACTTAGATTGCGCCGCCGATATAGCTGAAGCCTTTTTAGATTACGCACACTAATGTGTATATTATCTGTTATAGCAAGGCATAATGCTATTTCAGCCTGTGTCAGGCCTTGATTGAAAAGATATGTGACGCGGTGATCGATATGCTCCTGCTCCTTTGACATTGCTACACTGAATGATGTTTCCTGCAATGATTTAATATACTACACTATCGTTTTGGTTTCTCAAGATCTCGAGAAAATTATCCCTTTATCTCGGGAAAACAGCAGTTGTTATTTCGAGATAATAACTCGAGATCTCGAGAAAACAAATGAAATTAACTCGTTATCACGCGAAAATGGAGGGGAAAAAAATGAATGAATGCATGGCCCTTTAGGGCTTCAGTATTTACATGACCCACCTCTCATGGAATTATTCAGACACACTAAATTACAATAAATCAAAGGTTCCAGCATGTTAACACACCATCATCTAGTAGCACAATACCTCGGCATCGCAACAGAGACATCATCCAACTCAATAGACCTCCCCCAAATAAAAACATTCCAGGGGTTAACACAAACACAGCACCCTAAGCACAAGACACATTACAAATTGAAAAAGATTGGCATATTAGTAGCCAGTTTTCAAGGCTTGTGCTGCTATTTTCCTCCAGTACCTATATTTAATAATTTACCTGGGGGGCCAGTTTGTTCCAGTGGGAATATTTGTGGTCACCTACAATGGGGCACCCGAGAGCAAATGCCATGTGAACCCTCATCTGGTGTTTCACTCCTGTGGACACGAGAGCAGACAAGTAGAAAATGTGTCCAGTCTTCTTAAAATCAAATTTAACAAACTGATTTGTGAGTCATTTCCTGTGACAGGTTCCAAAAAAAGGACAGTCTCACCAGTAAAAGGCTGGAGCTCCACAAGGCTGCAACCATTGCTGCTGTCCAGGACTCTGTACTTGGTCACTGCAGGATGGGCCTGCCGATGGGCGCGCACTTTGGTCACACCGTCGCCTGCGTCATTCATTTTGAAAATAGGACTTAGAGCCATCTGGAATTTAAAAAAAAAAAGAAGAAGTTATGAGATTGGAGAAACTATACGAACAGTCTTATAGTAACACCTAAATTAACAACTAAATACTACGGCCTTAAAACCACAGAAGAAGAGACACCTTGAAGTGTGGCTGTGAGCCTGTGACCTGTCGCTCTATGATGGGAATGTCAATCACTCCTTCAGATGGAACAGGTACACCAACTGTGATGACCCTGAGGAGGGAAATTGAATACATGGATATTAATTGTAGCATGTAATGTGGCAATAAGGACGCACAATCTTCTTTCAACGCCATCATCTACTGGCCCTGTACTGTGTCTTACCAGTACTTTCTCTGAACTTGGTTATTTCTGTGAAGGTTGAGTATGTGCTCCACTACTTCTTCCCTCCTGGCCAGCAGGAGAGCTCCTGTTGTCTCCTTCTCCAGTCCCAGACAGGGGAGCAGCTGAGAATCAGACTTCATCTTCATCCCATCCATCATTTTAGAGAGAACAGGAAGCACCGAGGAGATGGACATGACCCCAGAGTCATCTGAGAGACAGCAAAAGCAAATGTGTTCAGGTGCAGGTAATCCAGCATATTCTGACATTTCTGACCATTAATGTCCAATAATGTTATTTTTCTCGCTGTAGTACTGCGGCCTGTTCGAATACGACAACGTTCGTAGTTACTATCATTGGAACAGAGCCCTGCTAATAAACCAGCAGACTAATTTTATTGGCCAATATTCGTAAATCATCTGCACATTCAGTATGTTGGCAAAAAGAAAGTAAGGTCTGCCATCTAAGACTTTTTTTCAGTGTCCATTAACAAATACGGAAAAATGTCTTTCACAATTCCCCACAGTCGAAGGTCACAACTTAAAATCGCCTGTTTTGTCCAACCAAGAGTCTGAAAGACAAAGATATTCAATTTCCACTAAACCGAGTAAAGCTGAAACAGTTAACAGACCTAATCTTAAGACAAAAACCAAATATTTACTTTATAAAGGGTGATATTCAATGTTTACGACAGTCTTTCTGCCGTACTCTTCATGTTATAGATATATTTTTACAATAGAAATAACATTTTCATGTCCTCAGTGTTGTTTCAGTTGTTTCTCATGGTATTGAAAATCGAAGTTAGACATTTCATTATTGTGACAACACTAGTTGAATATCTGTGTTGTGGACTGTTGGTTGGACAAACTAAGACATTTGGGTCTCGGAGCTTGTGATGGGCTTTTTCTTAAACATTTAATTGATCGATTTCATAAAAAAAGATAGATCAACATAAAAACTATCGTCAGATTTGGTCCTAAACCAAGAAATAAGGAAATCCTTCACACTGATGAAGCTGGAACCAGAGTATGGCATTTTACTTGAATAATGAAAAACAAAATACAAATGAATCGAACATCTTTATGTGAATCAACTAATTGATTAATCACCTAATCATCTAAAGAAATGACCAAACACTAGGCCTAGTTATCTTTACTAACAATATTCAACACATCCTTCTCTGTTTAACTGTAACTCAAAAGTGAATCAGTGTACATCTGTACTGTTGACTGTCTTCAGTCAGCTTGTCCTTGTTTACCTCTGACAGGAACACCATAGGGTTTATTGATGACAACTACATCTTTATCCTGGTACAGCACGCTGCGGTGGAGGTGTTTGGCCAGCACGTTAGGATGGACGTGTTGCAGCTGCAGACTGAACCGTTTCAGCTCCGTCACCCTCTTCTGCTGAGCGGACGCCGGAGGCTCCGCCGCCGCTGGCTTCTCCCTCTCCTGCTGGACCTTCCGGGCCAGATCGATGGCTCTCAGCCGGGGTTTCTCCCCCGTGTCGGTGCCCGGAGCTTGTTTGTGTGCGGTGGACTGGCTCCTGCTGAGGGACGCTGCTGTCCCCGGGCCCCGGCGGCAGTTTGTCCGCTGTCTGACCCGAGAGAAGACGGTGTTGAGGCCGGAGATCCAGTCACTACAAACCAGTCTTCTACAGCCGTTCATTGTGGTGTGTCTGATAGTGCATATCAACTCGGATATATAAAAACAAACGGCAGAGGACGCATGGTCGCCATTCAACTACTTCCGGGCCGCACCTTTCAGAGTAAAATGTACGAGCTCTATTTCAACACAACAATTAAAGCGTCAAAATACAATAATCGAAATAATCTGAAGGTTTAATAGTGGTTTTGGTGAAACATACACGCTTTTAGTCGAATTAGTGCCATTTTCGGTTGGTTTGTCTTTTATTAAACATGACAAAAAATGTGCAAACACATTACATTTTTGTCAAACCGCTCCAAAAATTACGCTTTGGCAAACAATAAGGCAGATAAAATAAATCTGACCATCAAAACCAGTTGTTTTCAACAAAACAGAGGAACTATACGTGTAGCAACAGCTTCCGGTGGTGGTGTGTCGTAATTTCCGTTTTCTGAAAGTAGGTATGCTCGATTGTGTGACCGTCACTGCCCTGTCTGTTAAAGCTACCGAATGTAATGCTGATTGGAAAACACCGCCCGCCCGGTCGATGATGAGAGCAAAACCGAGTGTATCGTTGTCACTCCAAGTTCCTCTATGGTCGCTTTTGTAAATAACACACCACTTTGGATTTTATTGTCGATTTTTCTGAAAATGTGAGCTTTTATCTCTCACCGGGGTCCACAAATGATATCGCTCATGCTTTGACTCGCAGCCTTCATTGAACCATACACAAAGAGGGGCTGGTGAGGACAAGAGCAGGGCAGCCTTTTAGTTTTTATTTATTTGCATGAGAAATAAAGTCGCTGCAGACATGAAGATCACAGACAGCGTGTTACGAAGTTTCAGGGTTGCCAGAACATATCGAGAAACTGCCGAGAAAGTCAACTGTGTGGACTTCAGCCCAGATGGCGAAAATGCAGTGTCAAGCAGCGACGACGACTGCATTGTGTTATATGACATGCGAGAGGGAAAGTAAGTGGCCAGTATTATATCATTAAATACCTGTGTAATTAACTTTATGACTAAACTCACACTGCAGTGCCTTTATGCTTCACATGTATGAAAACAATGAGCAATTTCCACACTTTTTCAACTATATTGGAATTATTTGATCCATATTAAGTGTTTATTAACACACAACACATCAGGTGTAACATTGTCATTGTGGTTCATAGGGTGATCAAATGGTTTACAGGTTTGTTTTCTGTCCTTTTGTAGACATAAAAGGACCCTGTTCAGCAAGAAGTATGGAGTAGACCTCATCCGCTACACACATGGAGATTCACACACAGTGGTCTACAGCTCCAACAAGCAAGATGGTAATACTTCAGTCCCACCAGTCAAACCAAAACAAGATATAAAATACAAGTTTTATTTTATTTTTTAAAACTAAAATGTAAATATATATATTTTGTCTTGTAGATACCATCCGATACCTGTCACTCACTGACAACAAGTTCATCAGGTATTTCCCAGGTCACACTGCAAGGTGAGTAAACGCACCCACATGGACCCGTGTAGTTCATTTAAACCCTAAAAGTGAGCTATTTCCACCCAAGAAGCTATGAAGAGAACAAAATATACACAACCCCCTGGCAGGTGCTTGCTGCCGGATTGTGAAGCACCAACAAAGTTAACACTTTCTTATTCTCTAACTATTCTCTAAATTGTTTACTGGAGAGTATTTCAAGCCCAGCTGCCCTATTATTAAATTAAATGAGGAAGCTACAACTTGCTTTCTTATTAAGTTGAATTCCATCAAAATGGTCACAAAAGTACATTTTTATAATATCTTCATCTTTGGCGTTAAGTAGGTACTCTAATCCATCCATTATCCATACCTTATCTAATATCTTATCCTAATATGCTAATACAAATATAAAAACAAATATAATCACATTTACAGTCAATGAAAGAATATTTCTCTTTTACAGCAAACCATTTGTCTTATCTGCTCTTTTTTGTCTTTTTTGACTTCATCTAAACTGATGGCGTTTTCCTTCATGGTTAAAGTTAATTTGTTTAATGTGACTCTCCTTTTTTTCTGCAGAGTCATTGCTCTCTCCATGTCACCAGTGGACGACACGTTCATCTCAGGCTCGTTGGATAAGACGATCCGGATCTGGGACCTGCGCTCTCAGAACTGTCAAGTGAGTAGTCTGTGAACAGGCTGGAAAATGACACTTCCTCTGCTCTCTGGAGGCAGCTACTCAAATGTGCAATTACAGGTGCTGCTGTAACTGTTAGTGTTTTAGACCAGGACCTCCCAGATTACTGCACGCTACTGATCAGTAATTACCAAATCCCCTATTTTATACTTTTTTTATAATAAACATTTGTCCTGTGTCCACTGGGTGTCACCAGACCTGCTTTAGGAACCACTGCGTCACAGACCACCACACAGAAGCCCAAACGCAACACTGTAAAATATTATCCTACAAACAAACACTAAATGGAAAGAGAGATATTAAAATGGACAATGCATGACACAAAAACTGGACATTAAAGGTCCTATTTAATGTTCTTTTCCAGGTTGATACTTTTGTTTTCGGTGTGTACCAGACAATTGTTCTATACTTTAAAAGGGCTCTGAGGAACTTCTGTGTTGTGTTGGAAGCCGGTTGTTAGTTTATGTTAACGGACTCCATATCTTAACTAAAATATGGTGGTTAAGTCCAGACTTCCTGTTGCAACTTGTCACTCTTTCTCTTTGGATTTATGCATGTGTTTTTGTGTTTCAGGGTTTGACTAATCCTCTGGGGAAGCCTGTGTGTTCCTTTGACCCTGAGGGGCTGATATTTGCTGCAGGCGTGGAATCACAAGCCATTAAGTTATACGACCTCCGTGCTTTTGACAAGGTAAAATGCAAATCGGTGTGTGCACTTGTATTCATGGTGGAGTCAACCTTCTTGCACCTGCTTTAGTGTTTTCTCTCTTATACTGGATCTATAATGCATTTAATCTTTTTGTGAAAAGGGTCCCTTTGCCTCCTTCGAGACGAGGTTTAATCGTGTCTGTGACTGGACTGGACTCAAATTCAGCAACGACGGTAAACAGATTCTCATCACCAGCAATGGAGGGATGATTCGCATTCTGAATGCTTTCAGCGGATCAGTGCTGCACACTTTTTCTGTAAGAGACAAACACATCGCCTAAAACCTGCTGAATTACATCCATCTGTAAATTTGTGTAATCACTTGAAGGTGTTTCTTGTCTTTGCTGATTTTAAGGGCTACAACAACAGTAAAGGGATCTCCCTGGAGGCCTGCTTCACTCCCGACTCACAGTTTGTCATGATAGGTGAGCCTATAGACATCTGTTTTACATTTTTGTTTCTTCCTGTAAGATCTGTGTTAAAATATGTCCTGTTGTGCAGGCTCAGAGGACGGGAGAGTCCACGTTTGGAGCACTGAGAGTGGGATGAAGGTGGCTGTGCTGGACGGGAAACATCCAGGTCCCATCAACACTCTGCAGTTTAACCCCAGATACATGACGTTTGCCAGTGCCTGCACCAACATGGTGAGAACAAACGTATCACACAGATGTCTCATGTACAGTCGGTGCTATTGGACAAACTGCTGTCAACAGAGTGCTCATTCATAACTTCTTCTTCTCTTAACAGACGTTTTGGCTCCCGTGTGTTGATGACTCGTAGAGGGATGTTGGTTCCTTCAAGTGTTCGTCCACCTTTCTTGCCCTCATGAGAACCTCATGGAACCAATAGTTCATGTTTTTTTATACATACCTTACCTTCAGTGTTTTTAAACACAAGTGTTGATGCAGCTGTGAAAGCACACATACCTCCTGTTAAAAGTGTTTTATTATGCATTTCAGGTACATCACACTCTGTTAATGTTTTTACCTTGTATCTTGATATTTAATGTTTCATTTGACTGATTAATAATCAGTGTTTTTACTGTGTAAATATTTAATAATAAACGTTTTTTAGACATCTTTTTTACATCCTTACACCCTTTTTGTTATCATACGTCAGATAAATCTTGATATGCAGCACACGGTCTCAGATGCCTCCATGACAGCCATAGTTGTGGCCAGAGGCATTAAGACACGATATCTCAAGAACGCCCTGAAGGAATTTCTTCAAATTTGGCTGAAATGTCCACATGGACTCAAGGATGAACTGATTAGATTTTGCCTTTTAAAACAGAATTTAAAAAAGCGCTTTGACAGATAAAGCAAAAGCAGGAAACTCAGGAAGACAACAAAGCAGAAAAATGCTTGGAAGTCAAGCTAAACACAAGGAAGACCTTGTCTGTTGTAGGCACAAAACAAACAAGTTTCCGTAAAAGCTGTCATCAACGCTGATGATGGTTTCCAGCTGAATGCATTTGCAGCTTTATACAGTACCAATAAATGGGACACATTTGCTGAATAAATTCTCATTTTTACAATTTCTTGAATACAAACTGACACTAACACAATTCCACAAGTCTTTTATTCCACATGAATAAGTGGAGCCGTGAACACAGTGAATAATACAGAGTCTTTATAAATGTGTCTTTTATAGATAATTAGAGGATTAGTGTATCGGTGGTTTTCACAACAATGAAGCTTACACGAGCTCACTTAACAGAAGCACACACAAGTTGACTGTCTGTAAACCAATCTGTGAACACACATGCGAGCGTGAGAGAAACGCAGGCACTTTTAATCAAATTGATGAATGGGTGTTTGCCCTTTTTTACTGTGCACATAAAGTGTGTCTTCCCGAAGTCGAGGAGGGGGGTGGGGGGTTCTTTTGAATAATGTATAGATGCTTGGGTTGTGTACTCACCACTGAATGAATAATGGATGATCCCATCACAGGTAACCTCACAGGTACACACTTATCTTTCTCTCACCTCCCTCTGTGCGTGTGTGTGCACTGAAGAGGTGTGGAAGGAGAGATGGAGGAATAAAGGATGATAGTTTAAGCAGCTGGCACTCACACTTGCTAAATTAACACTTTTTTCACCCTTATTCACTCCCCTCTGCTGTGCAGTGCGCTGATGAGTTTGTTTTTGTCAGTGAGCAGTAATGGATCTATCAGGACTGGCTGAGCAGCAGCCATTTGGAGCTTTTTACATCACATGTTGGCATAAAAGGGGGTTTATATCTTACCGCACATTCTCATATTTCCATAGCGTACAGATGTTCCTGCCCTATTCTTTCTTTTTCATTAACTATTAAAGGTAACTTTGCTGATCGAAATGCACAAAAGGTATGAACCACAAATACATTCTTGAACAATGTTGAAATGAAGCGGTCAGATTCTTGCTCAGTGTCACATTTCTGTGACCAGGTGGCTGGAATTTGAGATCATGCCCGAGCTTGATCGGCCGCTCTGTGAATGAGTGATAAAATGTCGTTACATGACAGCATCTGAGAACACTGTACTGACCACTGATGTCAGGAGAGCTGGATTTCGGGACAGCCTGATCTCCCCCATCACACGCACAGGACAGTATGTGACCCGGGAGACGCTCCCCCACCAAGACTTTTTAAAGTTGTGGTCATTGATACGCAAAGAGGTTTTAGATCAGTGGTCAGGGTGGCATATCCACTGACAGGCACGTTATTACTCATCAGCCACAGTTCCGCAGATTGTATTTCAAGTTGTTAGGAGTCTCCCGAGTCACCCTCAAGGCGTTTATGTCACTGGTGCGCGTGGGTCCATCTGTCTGCCATCAGTGTAGAGGCAGCCTACCTGCTGAGCAAGAAGAGCGAGGACACAGACCTGGACCTGGTTCTTCTTGCATGAGAGGAGTGTGAAGCTACTGCCAAAAGATGTCACACCAAACTGGAATTAACGGTGAGTTTATTTGATTAAAGTAAAAGTCTGTAAACTTTACTAAAGCAGGGTGCTTTTGTGTATTAGTTAAATTGTCTCCATCGTCAGTTTAGGTGCTTTTTAAATTTTCTTTTGCGCTTTTGAGCTGTTTCATGACATTTAACACATCGTCACAATCTTGCTGATATTTAAGATCAACTTGAAGTGGATGTTGAATAATTCTGGACTATAGGTTACACATTTATAAAATTATAAGCCTGAATATGACTGATTTACAGTCAAAACATCTGTCTTTAATGTTGTGATACCATTAATGATGATATTTAGCACCTGCAGACATTTATGGGTAGTTTACCTATATGTGTGTTATGGCATTTGGTAATTGGAGCGTAGGGGGACAGGTTGGCAGAAGCGTACCTCTCTCACCTTTCTCACCTGGTCTTACATCATTTATGAGACCGCTGTGTTTGGTAACCATGGTGAGAGGTAAGGTGGGAGTGTAATAAGCAGCTGAATGTAGTTTTTAGTACCAAACTACATTCATTGGTGTGAAATATTAAGGAGAGATGAGGTCATTTTATCCCTCAGACTCAAAGTTCTCAGTGGTTCTTTGTTGCATCTGTCCCGTCTGAGTCACTTTAGGTGATGGCGTGACTATCTGGCAGCGGATCAAATTTTCTCCCTGAAGTGGAGTCTCAGGTTCTTACCTAACCCAACTCTGTCTTGCTTGCTTTCAACCCCCCCATCCTCAGTTTTGACTTCTCTGCCTTATATCTGGTTACTTTAGCAACATCTGAGCTGAGAGAGTTTCTGGCCCGAGCAAGAGGAGGTGCCATCCGAATAATGAAGATAGTCATCAGAAATGGTAAACATGCAGTCAAAGATTTGACACGAGTGAGCTTTTAACTGACTCGTTGTAAAACCCAGGATGAGATGAGCTGATGCATGTTTTGTCTGCAGAGGAGTTGGTGTTAGATTGGTACAGAGAGCCAGCACAGAGCTGGGACAAGGATTACGATCAGTTCCTGCTTCCTCTGCTCACGCCTCAGGAGCCCTGCTACATCCTCTACCGCCTGGACTCCCAGAATGCACAGGGATACGAGTGGATCTTCATCGCCTGGTCACCTGACCAGTCACCAGTATGTCTGGAACGGCTGATTAACATGTTGTGACTGACGAGTGATAGTGTCAAATTAAGTCTGCAGGTTTAGATTTAGATTGTAACTGCTGTTATTGAAAACATAATAACAGTTACTACGATTTACAAGTTAACATCAGTTAATTTGGCTTTATGATTAATTGTTTAAAGGCATTACACAGAACCTGCCTTAAAAACATTCAACATATTTGTTCTGTCACAGTGATGAAATATTATTAAGTACATTTACTTAAGTACAATTTTGAGGTACTTGAGTAATTCCATTTTCCGCGACTTAATACTTTCACTCCTCTATAGACAAATATTGTACTTTTCACCCACTACATTTATTTGATAACTTCAGTTACTAGTTACTTTCTTGATTACACGCTGCATCACAGCCAAAGCAGCACATTAAATTGATTGATTCTTATATTTTTATACAGTATACACATATATTTAAATACATGTGTTATTTACTTTTGTTTGTACTTTTGATATTTAAGTGCATTTAGTGTCAGATACTTGAACACTTTTACTCAGCTACTACGTGGGTGACTTTCAGTTTCACCAAAGTAATATTTTAACCTGATATCTTTACTTTTACTCAAGTATGACTTGGGTACTTTTTACAACACTGTTTAATAGTTTCTTCATTAACTTCAAATTACTACTCCCAAAAGTTATTAAAACACATGAGGAACTAGATGAAGAATCAACTAAAAAGAACAATGTAGAAATCGCCATCATAAGAACATACAACCATGTTATAAGACAAGTAAGTACTCATGAATATTACCTACTCCTCCTCTCTCACTGAAAAACCTATCATCTAAGAATATGCAGATATTGTTCAATTCAAAAGTTTAACACAAGATGTCTCCTATTTCAATAAAAGGTCCATTCTCTGTAAGTGCACTGGAGGTCTCAAGTTTCCACGGCACATTATATAAGCTGCAAACTGGATACTGGGCCATGATTCACTAGTAATAACCATGGTAAATGTTCATTACATCCTCCTGTGTGTCAGGTGAGGCAGAAGATGGTGTATGCAGCCACCCGTGCCACGCTGAAGAAAGAGTTTGGAGGAGGTCACATTAAGGATGAAATATTTGGCACAGTCGAGGTTGGTAAAATCCCTCCAGCATGACGACTGATCAGTGAAACCGCTGGTGATTAATCCTGTTTGTGTGTCCGTTCTGCAGGATGACCTGTGCTTCCAGGGGTACCTGCGACACATGTCCTCCTGCTGCTCCCCGGCTCCACTCACAGCAGCTGAGCAGGAATTACAACAAATTAAAGTCACGGAGGTAAAGTTTAAACAACATAAACTGTGAACCACATACTCAGTGTCTTGTGTTCATCACGTGTACTCATCCTGTATGTTTCTACTTTTCTCCTGCAGGATAAAGTCGTATGGGTATGTAGATTTTCCTCCTAATGCAAATTCAGCTTTGTGTGCATGAAGAGGAGATGAGGGACAGATTTAAAACTGTCTCATGTCCACAGGATGAACGTAGACGAATTGGGACTCCAACAGCACGAGCGAGGGTTTGTTACAATCTGTTTGACTCACTGATGTAATTTTTTCCGTCTTGTGTTGGGACCTATCAGCACTGAGATTTGTTTCCATCCTGTAGGTTACAATGGAGTTTGGCTTAGACAAAAGGGCACAGACTCTTCAAGGTCTTGCTTTTCCATTACAAGAAGAGGCCAAACGAGCTCTGCAGCAACTCAAGCAGAGACGCATCAACTACATCCAGCTGGTGAGCCCGGACAGAAAACCTTTATCACTGATTACACAGCATGCAACATATATTCAATGAAATTTAAAAAAAAACAAGCTGCTGGGATCTATTTTTGAAACAAACCGTGTTGGTGTTTTCAGTGAAAGGCACTCTGCATGACTTGACCTGTGAACAAAGCTTGTTTGTGTGTGTTGTGTCGCAGAGGCTGGATGTAGAGAAAGAGACCATTGAGCTGGTTCACACCAAACCTACAGAGACCCAGGAGCTTCCCTACCGGATTCCCACAGACTCACCCAGATACCACTTCTTCATCTTCAAGCATTCCCACCAGGGTCAGCTGCAGGAGGCGCTGGGTCAGTACACAGTCTCTAAAGTCTAATATGATTCTTCTATTCTCTATTTTCTATTTTCAAGGAACTGAAGGGAGTTCCACATGCAGAAATGATGACGTACTTACAGTCAAATTAATAAATAAAGTATAAATAAATGCTACAGACAACAGAGAGATATTTCACATGACGTTGCACTAGAAAAATTAGCGATAAGCAAACAACATACTAAACCATTAATCAGCTCAAGAACCAGATATTTCCCTCAGGAGTTGGTGGAGACCAAAACAGAGCTAAAAAGAGAGTGAATATTGGACCTTCGTTCATCAGGTGGACACAAGAATTGATTCAAATGATTGATAATGTTGCTCCGTATCTGTTTAGTGGGTAATGAGACAACTTTTCACTGACAGTGTTATGTTTTCAGCTTGTTCCACTTCCCCCAAGTTGCTCAAAAAATGTAATGCAGCTTTCAAATTCTGGCCTTTTCAAAGTGACCACAGAGATTAGTTTCAAATGGCAAATGCTGACTAGTCATCAACACAAGTACTTTTACCTGCTTCTTTTTTTTTAGTTAAACTGAATTCTCAGCCAGATATGGCAATAATTTTGAGTAAATTAAATTAAAAATAAATAAATAGCACAAAGTAGTTTTGCTGATGATCACCTGTGTGCCACATTGAAGTATCTCTTAAACTAATTATGTGCACTCTCTAGGATAATGTACCTGTTCCTGCTCCTGTTCTAAATTATTATTGTTTTATCATTTTTCTTTTCAATTAATTCATATACATATGTACACATATTTTGTCATTATCCTCTTCATTTTCTGTCTTGTCTTTTCTTGGCCTTTATTATTTATACTTTCGATGTTTTGTTTGTGTAAGGTATGTCTATTCAAAATAATAATAATAATAATAATAATAATAATAATAATAAGCTCAATTGATGACACCTCTGTTTGAGGACTGTATATTCTAGTATTCTGCCTACTTGTGATGTAGTATATAGTTTAGAGAAGGTGGTTGTGGATGTGAGTTTAGCTCCTGAACCATTTTTTTTTTACGTCATAGCTGATGTTTCATCTGATCCAGTAAAGAAGCAAATATCCGCTGCTTAAGCAATGACTTTATATCTCTTCCAGTGTTCATATACTCGATGCCTGGGTACACCTGTAGTATCAAAGAAAGGATGTTGTATTCCAGCTGTAAGAACAGACTCCTGGATGAGGTGGAGAGAGACTACCAGCTGGAGGTCACCAAAAAGGTACAAATTACCCAAATCACATACAAATACAGTAACAATCACACTCAAATCATTTAAAATCAACTGTTATGTTATTGTTGGAAGAGAGCAGTCATTAGTCTGTGCATTATTCTGTGTGTAGATGGAGATAGACAGCGGCGACGGCCTGACAGAAGACTTCCTGTACGAGGAGGTCCACCCAATGGAGCACACCTTGAAACAGGCCTTCGCCAAGCCTCGCGGACCAGGAGGGAAGAGGGGCAACAAACGCCTCATCAAGGGTGCAGGGGAGAATGGGGAAGACAGTTAGACATTATACACACACATAAGACATTATACACAAGCACCCAAGCAAACCAACACGATATCTATGAATTGACTTCTTATTTGACTGTTTAGCTTCTAGCCATTTCTTCTTTTTACCGGCAGACATAGATTTCACACTGAAAACAGGACAAAATAGATCCACCAGAAAGCAGAATTCATGCTCATTCATCCCCTTTCCTCATACACAAGCATAGGAACATAATCATTTTTGTTGGTTTGTGCTACAGGCCTGAGCTTAGTAAACACATAAATATAAAGTAAACTAGTAAAAGAAAAAAAAACACAATTAAAGGGGCACTTTATATTTTTGGAGAAGAATGCAAACTGAACATTTTAATATTTACAACTTTAATGAGGTAATAATACAAACTCAGAAATATTTGTTTTCTCCATAACTGAATAAACAAGTCCCAGAACACTGTTTGACGCTAGAAAGGTGGCAGGGTCCGCCACATATAAACAAAGTAAAACCGTATGAAATCATGTTGTCCTTTAAGGTCAGTTTGTTTATTCAGTTTATTCAGTCGTGGGAGCAAAGAGAGTTTATTTATTTAGTTTGTTTCAGCATGAAAGAAATTGGAAGCAAAGCTGCATTACACGTCCATGTGCTAATGAGCTAACTGTAGCTACACTTAGCAGGAGTTAGCGTTGGTGATATGCTGCCCCTTTTTGTTGTTTTAATTGGACAGGTGGCTAATTCATACATATTGCACCTTTAATTATTTTCTGTCACTTGGGAAATGGCCCTAAAATGTCTGCTCTATGGTGGATTTCCCTTTAAATTGCCTACAAACAGGCCTAAGCTGTTCACTCTCTGAACCACATGCAAATTCACCCACATCACATTTACAGTCGACTTCTTCAGTCGCCTGAGCTGAAGTCTGTTGTTTTACATGGTCCTACAATAAAATATTTTCTTTATTTTCTAGCGTTTGTGCCCTCATTCCTCTTTCTTGCTGTGTGTGTGTGTGTGTGTGTGTGTGTGTGTGTGTGTGTGTGTGTGTGTGTGTGTGTGTGATATCCTATAGTCATGCAGGCCAGCAGCAGGGATCACAGCTCAGCAGCAGAGGTCAATTTGTTGTGTGTGTTTTCCAGGAAGGCTGTGTACTCAGAAGCCTTCAGCTCTGCTGCTTTCAGACCTCACGGGAAAGACGAGTGATGCGAACAATTTTCTCAGAAACGCGGTTCAG
Source organism: Pagrus major (assembly GCF_040436345.1). Classification (NCBI taxonomy): domain Eukaryota; kingdom Metazoa; phylum Chordata; class Actinopteri; order Spariformes; family Sparidae; genus Pagrus; species Pagrus major. The sequence goes on from NC_133220.1 coordinate 19,127,468, forward strand.
GGCTGAATGGCAGCTTTCAAGTGGTCATTATCTTTGTACGTGGGAACTGTGGGCTGGGTGATGATAATGAACCTTGACTTTGTGAAGACACACTGACTTCTGGCACGACACACTCAGTTCATTTCCAGGAAAACAAGTCAACCACACAGGTAATTTTCTTCAAGATCATGTAGCGAGAAAAATCAAAGGCTGACAAGTGATTGTTCAGAGGATGACGGGGATCCTGCAGAGAGAGAGAGAGGCTTATTAAGGGAATAAATATTAAGGGATTTGGTGTTAAATATTATACTGTTTCACTTCTCAGTATTAACCAAATGATCCTCACTCGTATGCATGTGTGCTGAAAGTGAACTGTAAGCTTTATATAAAGTCAGAAACAGCTGTGTTTGAATGTTGAAACTATACACGCCTTCAATAGCATGATTCAGATATTTAATAGTTGAAAGAAGCCGCATTTCGACTGCACGCAAATGCATCACTAAACGCATTACTACCAGCAGCTGCATCAAGTTGGACAGAGGTAACACCGACAGTACAGGAAGGACTGCTGCTTCCCTTCAAAATAAAGAGATGAAGAGTGGCTGTTCAGAAATTAGAAATCAACATTTGCCCCTTCTAGAATAGAAATGTATACATTTTAATTTAAACAAATAAAAACAATTATAATAATATAAAGAGATTTGAAGAGATACAAATAGAAAAAATGATACTAAGAAATAAAAGTAAGTAGGAATAAGATATATAAAATACAATATAAGATAACCGGGAAAAAATATGTGCATTAAAACTTATACAACTATATAGACCCACATATATACATAGAAATAAAAATACCACTAGAAATAGACATGTAAGATGTGTGCCTTGTACATGATAACTACAGTGTAGATAATATTGAGTAGGAAATGACAAAAGCAAAGACAAAGTAAATGCGACAAACAACAGTAGAATATCATCCTCAAACAACAACAGCTGAGCTGCATTAGGTTAGATAGGTGCAGCGGCAACTGAGTATATTTAACAATATATAAAAGTGAGATTGTGATAAAAGCCAAGAAAGGTTTGAAACTCGTTTTATAATCATGAATTGTTTAATTCTGCTTCTTTTGACAATAACCAAACTTTTTGCCAGTCATTTTTTTCTTTTATTTAGTTCCACTTTTTTGTGATTTGAGATAAGATAAAAGATAAGATGTGACTTTATTGATCCCTCACTGGGAAAATTCACCTGCTGCAGCAGTGGTTGAGTGATAGATTAAGAAATTAAAAACAGGCCAAAAGCAAGAGAAAGTAAAACAAAATACACAATAATATAGTATAATTAAAGAATGAAAATACTACTGCTAATTAAACATAATAAAGATACACTCTATTAACTTTCTACATACAAATGACCAAGAAGGACAACTGCACAGGGTAACTGCACCCATTTAAAAGTGGCACTGTGAAATAGAGCTGTAAAAATTCAAATAGGCTTATCAAAAGTACAATACAAGAAACCAAAACATATGATAGCCTATCAAAGCTGTATGAGGAAGATAGAAAAATACAGATTTAATGGATACTTTCTTAATCTTTATTAGACATTACTTTCCTCAGGTCTTGAAAGCTGTTTTATTATCTAAACAGATATTTAAGAGATATGGGTGTGATATTTGCTGATGATACTGATATAATCCCGTTATATTTGATCATTTTAACCACTTTTAAGGCACAAACTTTGACCTCCTTCCTCACGAAGTTTCCTATTCAGGTGTTATTTTGAAAGGAGCGCAGGAAGTGGTGTGTGTTGCCGCTGTGTGTTGACGGGGCGCAGTGAGGCTGCAGGCAGCAGCTTGTCTGTCACTGCGGGCGCTGAAACACAAAACCTTTCTTGGAAACAGATTCCGGGAAGCTCAGTCAGTCAGTCAGTCAGTCAGTCAGTCCGGACTGAACTGAGCTGTTTTCTGCCTGCAGTTTACTGAGTAAAGAGCTCCGGTCAGGCTCACAGCTCCTCTGCAGCTGCAGGTGACTCACAGAGATTTATTCTTCTTTTATTATCCCCACACGACACAGAGTTAGAAGAAATGTTTCCTTTCTCTCCACCCGAGACTGTTCAACCATGGTAATTAATTATTCACTGTGAGAGACTGCTGGATTATTTCCTGGACTGCTCTTTGGTGGAGATCCTTATGATTTTCCTCGCTTTAAGGTAAGAATGACAGAAATATGTGTTCATCTGTTGTTTCATGGAGCTAAAATATTTGGATGAAAAGGCCAGAATGAATATAAGACAGTAAGCCTGGGTCTCCTTCTGTAGCTGTTTAAATATGTTAATGACTTTATTTATAGTCAACGTCTCAGCTTGTTACTTTTAAATTGGCTACTGAACACTAGTGGTTGGACTCCATGTGTGCTGCTTGCCTTGTTATTTTGAGTTTAATGTCTCTTTTCTTGTATCGATTTTTATTTAAATTCTTATTTTTATTTTTAATTATTGATCTTTAGCCTATCTGTCGTTATTTTTGCTGCTGCAACACCTGAATCTCCTCTTATCTGGTCTCAGGCTTATCTTATCTATTTTTTAAATTCTGTGTTGTGTATAATTTGATATAATTTAATATATAAATCATCAACCTGTCATATAATATAATGTTTAATACAATATAATTTTATGTTTTCATTTTATTCAGTATATTTTGCCATTAACATTACTGCAAATATGCCAGAATTAGTCAAGAGGCTAGTTTTTGTCTGTAGTTTTTAGTCTGGAGTCTCTGGCCTGGTGTAAAGCTGGCAGCCTGAAATCAAGTGAGTATTGAGTTTCAAACAGCAATTACATGTAAACATGTAAAATATGACACTTACAGTAAAAGCAGGACAAAGATATGGGCAGCAATAAAAGAAGAGGAAGTTACAGCGAGACAAAGGAAAAACAGACAATGCGACATAAAGCCAACACGAGCGAGCACAGATATAACATAAAGTTTGATGGTTTTCAGATGATACCAACAATAATCAGTAGCCACAGAGCTGAACATCTTACTCCGATCCATTATGTAAGATGTACATATCACATAATATACTCCATAAAAGTATAAATTGGAAAAACATCACAGCGTCTCAGTCCCAAGTGATGCAACAACTTAACACATAAACATCTAACCATCTGGAGAGAGCTGTTTATGTTTTAATAATAACCCTTTATTAATAAATGGTACATTTATAGTTAATTAAACTTTATTGTACAGTTTTTCACTGTTAACAAACAATGAAATGTTCTATAAACCATTTATTAAGCAATTATTGAGGTTTACACACATCAGTTGCAACTTTATAATGTCCGTCCAAATAATGTTTATAGACGAATTAGACAGTATTTATAAACATCTACAGTATTTATAAACATCTACAGTATTTATAAACATCAGCTGTGACTTTACAACAAACACTTGCATAATGATGTTGTTAACAGTGAAATAACCATTAACTAAAGTTTAATTAACTATAACTTTACTATTTATTGATGATGACCATTATGAAATAAAAAAATATAATGTTTGTTTCTTGGGTTCGTTGGTTTGGTAAGCTGCTTGTTTGCGTCGAAGTCTGTTTTGGACAATGACCGTCAATAGTTGTGATGAAATCTCAAATAAAATTGCGCAACCGACTCGTTTCTCAGACATTTTTTGTCGGTTTTTGCTCGGTATGTTGTAAGCATGTTAACTTCTGTGTCATCTGTTGTTATTTCATTGTTTCAACATATATTTTGTTTTTATATTTGTTATTTTATATTTGTTTTACCTTTTATTTTATTATCTGGCTCATGTTAATGCTCCTCTTAGCTGTGGCTACTATAAAGGTGAGGCCACATCTTGTTTGTTGTGTGGAGGCCTGATGACGGCCTAGTGGTCCAAACATGTTGGCTTTTTTAATGGTTTAGCTACTTACTTAAGGCTTTTTAATATATTCTTCCTTGTTGTGATACGTTTTCTCATTTGGATTGCCTTTATCATGAAATATTGTATTACGAATACTTTATTGATGCTCTAATGTTATTTTTATGTCAACAGGGCTGCTGTCAGTCAGACATGGTTGCCCGGACAGTAACCATTTTCCATCATGAAGGAGGTGCATGCTGCCCACATCCCTCTCCTCCACCCTGGGACCCAGCAGAGGACCTCCGCTGCATCACCACCACCTTCCAGTATCTCCAGACCTCAGGTACATCAGCAGGACTCACTGATTTTGACTGAAAATACAAAATCTGACTGTTTATGTTGACTCCATCTTGCTTATGAATCATTTATTTAATATGGTAGACATTTAGAGAGGGCTGATATTGCACTGCATGAAAGAATTGGAGTGAGTTGAAAAAAAACTGATATCCAAACCATCTGTCTGGTCGCAGGCTGGTACTGGGGGTCCATCTCAGCCAGTGAAGCTAGGGAAGCTCTCCTGAAAAAGCCTGAAGGCACGTTTCTGATGCGGGACAGCAGTCACCCTCAGTACATGCTGGCCCTGTCTGTGAAGACCCGCAGTGGACCGACCAGCGTACGCATCGAGTACAGCAAGGGCTCCTTCTGGCTGGACTCCATTTCCCCCGGCCTGCCTCACCTGCAGTCCTTCCCAGACGTTCTCAGCCTCATACAGCACTACATGGGCTCGGGCCACACGCCGCAGGGTCAGGCGTCTAATGACATCCACCCAAAAACCAAGCCCGACCCTGCCAAGCACACAGCGAAAGACAGCAGCGTGCCTCTGAAGCTGATGCAGCCCCTGCACAAACCAGAAGCCTTCCCTTCTTTGCAGCACCTGGCGCGCCTCACTATCAACAGAAACACCAACTGCCCCGAGCAGCTGCCACTCCCAAAGCCTCTGCTGCGCTACCTGCAGGACTACCCTTTCCACATATGAGGGTCTCTGTGGCTCTGGTGCAGGACACAGGGACAGGGTCACACTCCATGAACACACACTGTGAATCTGGGACAGTGTGACGCCCCAGGCCACAGATGAGCCCAGCAGGAGAATACTGAAATCCTCACATGTACGTCACTACTGGAGAATGAGCTCAGTCTCACCACAGAGCTACTGTTGTTCTCCAGAATAATGTTTTTTTTAATTATTATTTTTTTTTTTTATATGTGTGTTTAAGCCACGGTAAAATCCACTTTATCTCCATGATGCCAACGTGAGTTTTTCTCCCTTCCTTTGCTCGGAAAGGTTTTTTGCATGTCTAAGCCCAGCGGTCCCAGTTGCTTTTTCACGAGACAGCCGAAACATTAGAGATCATTTTGGTTTCCATCTTATGATCTCCGATTTGCCTGTGCTCACTGTGAAGACAAAGAGTGTCCAACAAAGCAATGTTTATGAAATCAGTGAAGCTGATGAAACATGGCCGGGCCAACGGTGATCTCATCTAACAACTTTTTAGCACCACAAAATCTCTTAAATATGTTTTCGCGTCCTGTTTTTCAGTGCTGTGTCGCAGCATGTGTGTTTTAATCATTATTTTTTCGACAACATTCAACAGAGTTTAGAGCCGAACGAGAGGTTTGTTTCCTGCTGGGTGTCAGTGTAGTGACTCTCTTCTTCTTCCTGCATGTCGGGGTTTTATCGGTCAGATCCAATCACAGTGTAAATAAGAATCGAAACAGTTGAGGGTAACATCGATAACACATGAGGTAACCATATTATGAGTGTGAAGGATGGAGTACAGTGTGTATTTTGTATGTCATTTCTGTGCAGAATCCTTTTAAAATCAGATATCTTCCACTTGAAGAGGTAAAACACACCCTTTCACAAAATTATTACCATCATGGGCACCGACGGCTGTTCGTAGAAATCTGTTGTTAGTTATTAAAGGACATCTGTTTACAAACTGGTTTTATTCCCAGAAGAGAGTCACACATGCCTGTGGATTTTCAGAGAAATAAACCTCAGAAATGTTTTTCTCTTCTTTTTTTTCCCCCCAAAGTGTTTTATTTTTTTCACTGTTGAATGACTGCCCACGTGAACATGCGGATGAATGTGAGGTATTAGTATTGCTGTTTTCATGGAAACACGCCTGAGTTGATTCCAGGAGGTGGAACTGAGCAGTGCTGAGAAAACCTCTTATCAGGATTAGAGTAAAGAGCTGCAGTTATTAATACACTGCTGCCACAAGTGAGAACAGGCTATCTCTGTGTGTGTGCGTGCGTGTGTGTGTGTGTGTTTCTGCTTCAACCTGTCAGTCTGAGATGTTTCAATCATTTTTCCATCCAGATTCAAACGATCAGGGTCTTCACAACACTTTTCTCATGAGTACAGTTTAGACATCTTTACATCATCTCTGTTCCAGCTGACAGACGGTTCAGTCATTTGATTATGATCACATGATTTTAATGTCTCTCATGCAGATTCAATGCAGAATTAGACTAAATGCATACGTCAGCTTTGTACCACATGCACACAGTAGTGAAAGCAGTGCTCAGATCCTGTACTTTAATGTAGCAAAACCACATTGTAAAGTCAAGTTAAAGTGCTTAAGGTATTAAACCCTAAAGGTCTCGTAATCCAATTGATCCTTCCAGAGTGTTATATTATTACTATATTGGATTATTGAATTAGAATTACAACCTGTTGAACATGTTTTCAACCGTTAGTGTTTGTTTGTTTGTTTGTTGTTTGGTTGGTCGGTTTGTCGGCATGATTACACAAAAATGACTCGATGGATTTCCACGAAACTTAGATGGAGGATTGATCTCAGGCCAGAATGAACCCCGTTAACTTTTGGTGCAGATTTGGATAAAGGGGATTTTCCAGGATTATTTTTCTCACTGTCTTTAACATCATGAGAAAAGGCGTTTTTTGACATTTTCATTAATTTCTCTGGGAATAACGCATGGATCTCGATGAAAAAACAGTCAGGCATATTTAGGTGGCTGGTTACTATTAGTGAGTAGAGTTTGATCTGGTGAGTTTAAATTATGGTTAAGCAGTTATGGGCGGTTTAAATGTTAGAGTAATGCAGGTCTGTCGAGTTTAATATTGGATTATGGCTTCACTGAATTAAAGGGGACTGTTGGGCCTTGGCGGAGGTATTCACTCTACAAATTGCCGCAATAAACAGCAGTTCAATGTGCTCATAATGGGCCTAATTTTTACTTCTTATGTACTTCTGGGTAGTAGTGCAACATTTTTTACAAGATCAGTAAATGTTTAATAAAATCTAAATTTGAAAAGTCACTTCAGGTTACTGCTAAAATAAATGAAGTGGAGTTAAAATGTAAAATATTTCCCTCAAAAAGATGGAGTTGTATCATGGCTGGATTACTAATTGGACAAAAGGGGAAGGGCCCCGGGGATCCAGACCAATAAGGGCCCTACAAGCCTCCATGTTCACTGCACCTCAGCTGGGTTATAGTAATTTTACTAGCTAGAGAATTTGCACCACAACAGTTCAATATCATCCAAGGTGGGTCCTGCACCCTCAGTCTGACAACAGGCACTGCTAAAGCACAATATCCACTGACAACTAAACAAGATTAGACTTGAGACCCTGTGTCAGAGTTTTTAAGATATATTTTTTAACATTTTAGCTGCAATAGGCCTTTTAACAGAATACATTTTGACATGTCACAGTAGGAAAAGCACAAGTGTGAATAATGCAATTAATGATGGCTGAATTGCATCTAGCTGCTTCAGGTTCAAGGCCCTTAAACTGCTTTCTGCTTCACACTACTAGTGTCACATCTTCATGACTCAGTTGAGACACTTGGACTCAAGGTTATTAGTGGCGCCTGTGCTGTGAAAAAGTCAAAATGTCTTTTTTGTGGATCAAGTCATCAAATTACCAATCAGTAATCAGTTACCAAAACAAAAATTTAAAAAACAACCAGGTGCCATATATAGTAAAACTCCAGGGATAATGCACAGTGCTCAGAGAGGGGGAGGGACCGGGCTGTTAAAAGGGCAGCAGATCATTTTTGCCCTGGATCATAAAAGCCGGTTACTTTCAGCCATGGCACTTTTGAATTGTACTTAAGTGCAGTAAATTTTACCTTCCAGCGCTGATGGGCCAATATACTGTCATTTACAGCAGCTCCTACCATAGACTGTACAGTGTGTTGTTCATATAAAAGGGACAAAATATATAAACATTAATATTTAACAACGTGTGTTAAAGCGCGCAATAAATGGGGGGACTGAAACTGCAGAATTCAGAAATAAATAAATAAAAAATATATAAATGGCTCCGTAAATAAATGAATATGCCATTAAATGAACTGAAGTTGACTCTGTGATACAATTTGAGGGACAGCCCTCTTATTTACATACTGAAGCAGGTTTCTCCAACACCATGTGGTGCATGAAGACACATCTTCAGTGATGAGCCCGGGGTCACAGGGTATTTTGGGTCTTTGATCATCAGACACCCTCACCCGGGCGACCCAGTCAGCCCCTGACTTGTGTCCAAGTAGCGCACTACACCACATATCACCCCTCCTGATCCACAGCCACCTTAATGCTTTTTCCAGCTGTGTTGATGATGTTTTGGTGGCTCCTCTCTCCTGCAACCCCCCAATTCCAAGGAGGAAGCCCCTACAACCAACCTCGATGGGCTGAGACTGAAATAAATACATGATTCAGTAAATAAATGTAAAAATAAAAATAAATAATGAAATAGAAATAGAAAATAAAATGGGAAAGTAAATATATATATGCAATATATTGTATCAATTAATTTATTAAAAGCAGAAATACGTACTTATGTCACATTTTATATTTTAATTAATGGATACTTGTATTTTTAATATCATTTTTGGTGTATTTCATGACAAATATATTAATTTCTGATTTTAACACTTTCAGTCCTCCATAGCAAGACAGGAATTATAGATATCACCATTACTAATAAGAATACAAATAATAATGATGATAAACATAATTACAATATGATGCACGACAATAAAAACGATCAGCCCTCCTTACACTGATGAAGTACAGTGTAATGTTGGTCTGACAGTGTATTGTTGTCCTCTCCCCACCCCCTCACTTCCCTCCTGTTAATCCTCCAGCAGCAGCAGCGCAGTCAGGGAGCAGCGACGGAGGCCAACAAAGCACTACTTGGAAATCAATTGGATAGATTTTAAACCAATCATTTGGTAAGCATGTGATATTTACAAGCAAAGAGTGGGTCGTAGTACCCTGTCAGTGTATCTGTTGGCAATAATATGGTTGTGTTTATTTCGTAAAGCTATATTTTCGTCCGATCTTTTGCTTACGCTAGCCAGCTAGCTCTGGCTAACGGACCGATAAAGTCGAAGTGACTTCCGTTATGCTAAGCTAAGCCTGGGTAGCTAGTTAGCTAGCTGTACCGGGTTTGACTCAAAGGAAAAAGGCGAGGTTTGGCTTAGCAGTTAGATGGAAACCAAAAACAACACCGTGGGATTGTACGTGCTTCACCATAAATATCGCACACGTATCCGGCTCTATCTTTAAATATTACCACAAGGATGAAAACTTAACGCACCAGTCACATATCCGGCTAAAGCTAGCTTGTTAGCTACAGTAGCTAGCGTCAAGTCTTTTGTAAACAGAACCTCTTAGCTCATTACAATCTAGGTCAGTCCCCACTGTAATGGTTCCCAATTATATTTTAGTGTCTCCTGCCAATGTGTTAAGGTTTGTATTAGTTTATCCTGTGCTTTAATGGTGATATAGAAGCAACGTATAGAGTAATTTGTCAGGGCTTGACGCCGGGATGGGTCAGAGACACCGGAGCGGAAATGTATCATCACGGACGAGAGTTCCTAGTCTGACTTAAATTTCAAGCCAAAGTCAACATACAAGTCGTGTGCGCTCAACTTTTTATGCTGCCCGTGTGTGTTTCCGTATATAAAACCCACAGTGTAGTTGACTGACTGACTGTAAACAGCCGTGGTGTCGATGCTGCTACATGAAGCTAAATAGTTAGCCTCGGGTGTTGGTTTCAGACGTGTTGGCGTTGTGTCAACACAGCTGAAGGTTACTGGCTGCTCATCGTTTCTCACAGTACACTACAGTGGTAGTAGTTGCACAATGCCTGAATGCAATAAAATGGCCCTCCCTGTTGTTATAGATAAAGTGTTCCCGCGTTGTAACCTTTGCTGTTTTCTGTCCGTAATCTGTTTTCTTGTCTGCAGCTATGGCAGCGATCAGGAAAAAGCTGGTCATAGTGGGAGATGGAGCCTGTGGGAAGACCTGTCTGCTCATTGTGTTCAGTAAGGACCAGTTTCCAGAGGTCTATGTGCCCACAGTGTTTGAGAACTACGTCGCTGACATTGAAGTTGATAGCAAACAGGTAAGAGTACATTTGGTCTTCCCACACTTCAAAACCAGAATCTGCATTATGTAACTTGGCATCTGCTTGCAACAACATCTGGAGGCTGGTTGTATCGTCTTCCCCATTCCTCTCACCAACAAAGGTGCAGGTCATATGTGATCTGATGTGTTGATTAAATGAACAGTTTAACCTGTGTTAAGGGTTTGGATTGACGAAAGGCTTGTTGAGAATTTAACAAAGCTAGTTAGTCTTAATAATGGCTCTTACTCAATGTGTGTGTCTACTCTGGTTAATTAATCTATTCTGCTCTGCCTGGCTGTGTCTGAAGTCAGTCTTACAATACACACTGTAGGGCTGCAGCCAACGATTATTCTTCATTATTGATTTATCTGTCTGTTTCTTCTTCGATTAACGGATTAGTTGTTTGGTCTATAAAATGCCTGAAACTGTTAAAAATGTAGATCAATGTTTCCCAAAGCCCAAGATGACGTTCTCAAAGGGTTTTTTTATTACTCAAATCCATTATTCAGTTATCAAAATAGTTGGCAATTCATTTGATAGTTGACAACTTATTGATTAATCATCGCAGCTAATATGTTGCATTTTATCTACTGTCCACTGTTTAACAATTCTCACAGTGGAACAAAAAAGAGTCTCCATAGCATGTTAACGTCTCTCTTGACGATGTGTGGCATTAACACATCTGATTTTATAGATGCAAAAATTGCATTTGTACAAAACCTGTCAGTGATTATGCGAAACTCTCTATTGCATAGGCAGTGCTGATGAATAACAAGGGATGATTTCTGTCAGTGCTGGCAATAAAATGTCCAATCCAAAGCAACATTCAAATTTAACATTTGTTGCAAGACTTTTTATTAAAATATGGATTTCAGCCATGAAATTGTTCGTCTTCACATCCTGATTATCAGTGTCCCAGTCTTAATTAAAGGGAGAGCAGAAAGACGAATCTTTCTCCAGAATTGCTTACTGCACCTTTTAAAAAGAAAAGTTGCATGACTATTATCCCACAGAGCAGCATTGAGAGAACATGTCTTCCTGTCTAAAGTTATTGTATCTCTGTTAAGGCGCTGTTTCGTTAAAATCGTTAACCAGTGTCATTATTAATGAGGTGTAGTTGGGATGGGATGAGTATCTCTGAATACAGGATGTTGGTTCGTATGCACTCATTTGGTCCGAATAATCTATAACCTGTAGACCTGAAGCACACTGAACGTGGTTCAGCTTCACGTGGTTTATAACATGTTCACTCTTATGGCAGGTCGAGTTAGCACTCTGGGATACAGCAGGTCAAGAAGACTATGACAGGCTGCGCCCGCTCTCCTATCCAGACACTGATGTCATTCTCATGTGCTTCTCCATCGACAGCCCTGACAGTCTTGGTAAGTTGAGACAGAGAGCCGACTGTGTGTGTGTGTTAATGTTTGTGGTACATTTCTTCTCATTTACATGTAAATTTCATGATTTAGAAAGCCTACAGAAAACACGTTATATAAGTTTTCATATGTAGACGGACCAGTTGGATATTTAAAAATAGCGCTAATGGTGATATGTTTAAGAAAAAACCACAAACAAAGTTGTTAAACAGGTACAGCTGCTGGACATGAGGAAGCATATTAGCACACTCATCCTCTGGCGGTTTTATCACACCATGTTTCTTTTTTTTTTTGCTCATTCCTGTATATCACAACTGCGCACACACACACACTTAACAAGGCATTTATCATGTACTGAAATTTACGAGGAACCTGTCCAACATCAAGGAATGTCTCCATCTTAGATACAGTACATCTCTGCTCTGTTTGATTCACCTCACCTTCATGTATCTTGTAGCTGTGTCTCTGCTCTGACCGATGGCGTCTTTTGTCCCCTTATTTAGAGAACATTCCTGAGAAGTGGACTCCTGAGGTGAAACACTTCTGCCCTAATGTTCCCATTATCCTGGTGGGAAATAAAAAGGACCTGCGCAATGATGAGCACACTCGGAGGGAGCTTGCCAAAATGAAGCAGGTAAAAAATGTCAAAACAAACACATCAACAGCCTCCCAGTGATGAACACCTGTTTCCTAAAACTCCTCCCGACCTTTTTCTTTAGGAACCCGTGAAACCAGAGGATGGGCGGGACATGGCTAACAGGATCGGTGCCTTTGGATACATGGAGTGCTCTGCAAAAACAAAGGATGGTGTGAGGGAAGTGTTCGAGATGGCCACCAGGGCTGCACTACAGGCCCGGCGGGGAAAGAAGAGCAGTAAATGTGTCCTACTGTAAACGGGGGCACGAGGACTGCTTCCTGCAGGGGGGGAAGAAGAAGAAGGAGCATTAGGTCAAACCTACCCCCAAACACACCCACACAAAGGACTGTTCTCCCCCAGTTTTTACTAAAGGTGTAATGCTTTTACTTTTTTTGTCTCAAGCAAAAGTAGTCAGGTTCTGTCAGTATTCAATTTTGAGGTTATGGAAAATACTTTTTTGTACTTTAACATGAGTAAATTTGCCATACTGAAACCTCCTTTATCAACATGTACTATGTAATCAAAGAGATCAGCCAGGGGACCTGTTGTGTCATACCTGCCAACTACAGTTACGTGCTTAAGCCCTGCCTGCTGATCTGAGGAATGTCTCCACAGCCATCTAGGGTGAAGTACCTGTACACTGTGACCCATAGTCCTTTAATTATTTCAGCAAACAGATGCACACATGAAGTCGAAATTTGTTTGTGTGCTTCAGATACAAATCCAATGTGCATTATGACCACATGCACAATATGAGACTGGAAACTCATTTTGTTAAAACGCAAATGGAAACTTAGTGTTTTGTGTAATAAATTACTTTGTAAGAATCTTGATCATTTGTATCACTTGCTCTATAAACACTGAATGAGTTATAGTGCTGCTTGGATACAGAATAAAGATTTTAAGCAGCGCCTGGGTGAAACATTTCCAAGGACAGAGCTTTTTCAGCACGCACAGCCAGTTTTACACGGTCAGTCTTTTTGCGAATGAATCTAATGCTGCTCTTCAGACAACTCATGAGGTAAAAAATGTCCAATCTCCTACGAGAAAAGTACAATGGAACGCCTCTCAAAGTCGAAATTCCCACCTGTCAACTCGGGCCAGATCCATCTACCCCGACTCCATGAGGGAGCAGCTGTGTGGCGTCACACAACAATGGTAGTACCCATGGAGGAGGCGGCATGTATTTGTATCGGGTTAGTGAATGGAATATTTAGATTTGTTTCCAAGTATAAAGGTGGCGTCTGGTACCTCGTGCAATTTTCCCTTCTCTACTTTAATTATAAATAGTATGTAAAGAGGCTGCACTGCTGATGGTTCACTTGTCTGTATACTTGCCAAGGACACATCATTTTGTTGTGGTCAGCCCGCCTTTGGTGTTGTGCACCTGTAACACTTAGAGATTGGAAAGTCTGACCCCTGATGTTCACGCAGCATAGGTAACTACACGTATGTATTTGAGAGCAAGACTCAGTTGGAGTCATCGAAAGTGCACATTCAAGGGCACTCAGCAGACATGATTGACACTAGATTAATGTAGGCAGACATCAATACAGTCCAACAGAGACGGGGATTATTTAATGCTGATATCGCTATTTGAAAGGTCAGAAGTCTGATTAATCTACTTCGTCAACATTTTTTATAAAGACACTGTTCCTTAATTAGCAGGGTCTTTGGCATTTCTGTGAGAAGCTTATGTTCAGGCTTGACTTGAATTTCATACTGACTGGAAACATGAGCCAAGTCACACAAAAAGTGCTTTATTTAACATACACTGCATACAAACAATAAGATTGCCTTTCTCCATTTCTTTGGTATTTAACCAAGATTGGTGTATTTTTCCACATGAAGTGCTTTGTAAAAGCACCAACATTCATCATTTTCCAAATGAAAATTGAATTTTATTACCTCATGTCGTTCAGTTTTTAATTAATGAACAAAACCCTGATGATATGAGCAACTTGAGTCAATGTTCCCCATACGTGTTGCAGATCAGAGGGAAATGCTAGCTAAATGTACTCTGATAAACCCCCTTGTTCAGTTTTTACTGAAACTTATTTTGTGCAAACGTTTTACATGGAGTGTCGACTAAATATTAGAATCACCTTTTGGTATAACACAATACAATTCAACAGCCCCACGAACTGCAACATTCAAAATGGACAAAGTTGAAACGTCTTTGTAAACTCTTCAGGCTAGCTAGGTGTACCTAAGAAAATGGCAACTGAGGTTAAGTTTTGTAGAGGGAGCAAGTCTTTGGCAAGTTATATTTACAGTTAAAATGAGACTTCAGAAATCCTACATTGCAACAAAACATCAAGATGAATTTGGATGAAAACATGAAGTGAAAACACAGTGGGGCTCGCTGTCTGAAGATGTCTGATAGAACAACATCAGCAGTGGTCATTTCCTTTTATCCATAAATATGTTTCCAGGGTGATCAAATGATGCCCACTATGATTATTAAATAAAAAAATATATAATGTTCAAGTCTATGTTGTGAACTAAACCAATTAGATCAGAATACATTATTGCTGTAGAATGTCTGTTTTACCCAGGAAAGCCGTTGTCACCCAGCAGTGGATGAAAGCAGCTGCACACACTGTCTCACACCTCTGCTTGGACGGCTACAGCCAGGCGCCAGAAACTGTTGTGATAATAATCAGTTTACAAGTCATTCGTTCTTTTTGGCTGGAAGTCCTGAGCGGGCGAGGAACACTGGAAGCAGAGCTAATGCTCCGAGAGCCGCAGCCACTAACGGTCGGTAAAAAAGCCAACCGACTCCGATGACGAGAAGAGACAGAGAGCAGGAGACGCACATGGCGAAGATCTTCAGCCCCACGGACACGAGCTCTCTGAGAACAGGAACCCAATCCACTGTAGACACGCAGCAGAGAGGAAGATGAATGAGATGCAGGGAAAGAAATCCTTGTATGATGTGGATGTACAGCAGCAGTAAGTGTTTGTTTACCCAATGTGTAGATGATTCGCATGGTCAGCTGAATACTCAGGAACATGAGGGCCCAGCCTGCAGCCCTGAGTCCCCACGTCTTCATACTGTTGTACTGGTGTTCTTTGGCAAAAACCTCCTACAGGAAACAATACAAGTGGAGGCATTAGTTAAAACATACTTATTTTACAACAAATCTGATTCAATTGACAAAAATCAAGAATTGAGCTGAAGTCCGCAGTAACCTCTGGAGTGAGCTCCTCCAGGTACAGGATCTCCAGAGTGTCTCCTGACTTGGTCTTAAAAGGCATCAGCTGCTCTCCTCTCTGCATGGCCACAATACTGACCTGAAAAAGAGTTATCGTTCATACCAGCATCTCAAAAGGAATATCACAGTTTAAGCTTTAAAATTACGTCCACTGTAGAAACTAACCCTTAAATTAGGCCTGAAATAATAAGACGATTATCTGCAGCACTTACAGTTTGAGCCTGGCCGAGGCGAGATGTCTCACCGCTCAGTCCGGCGAAGGAGAATCTCACACGCACGTCCCCGACCTTATAAAAACAAAAAAACAACTCGATAACTGCACCACTGTGGAGTACATAACCAATCAGAGGAAAGGTTTATGTATGTGATGTGATTCACATTATGATGCTCACCTCTGGCCTGCGTGGGTACTGGGTGTGATAGAAATAATCATCATCGATGCTGAGAAAAGGGTCCAAGTTAAAGGCAGTAAAATCCCTCAAGCTCAGTGTCTGGAAGTTATTGATCTGCTCCACCAGACCTGAGGACACCCGAACAACCAACTGATGAATTAGTAGTAAAATCTGAAGAGTGTGATAAACAATACAGCCTCTGTTTAAGCTCTATAGTGTGTTTACGTCAGATACCTTTAGAGAGAATGAAAGGTCCAACTCCGACTTCAGGAGCCACCACTGTGACACTCTCAACCGCCATGGCACTAAAATTCAGAGATTAAATTAGTACACAAAAATGTTATTTCTAATGCCAGAAAATAGAACAGGATAATCTTAGAAAACATCAGAGTACCTCGGGTTCTGGTGACCGATCTCCTTATCAAAATTACGACTGTTGATCAACTCTGATTTCCACTCGGTGTCTAAAGAAAGGGAGTCATATCAAAACAATCCAGCTTCAACCAGTCAAGCTTGACATGTTATCAAATACTAACAGGTCACAGTATTTAAAAAATAACTCACTGTAGTTGTAGGTCGTCTCAGTCTTGGTCTCACCGTCCTCCTGGTAGTCCCTGAAAAGTGTCGCAAAACAAACTCACTTCAGGCGAACAATACTCCGTATTCCAGTCGAAGTTTTAACACCTGCCCCCATCCTGAATGTTGACATGCAGACAACAGACTCACTTGCTCTCCCGGTACTCCACCCACTGGTACATCTCCACCTGCCTCTTCAGCTTCACTGCCTGCACCACCACTCTGTAGTTTGGGTCATGCAGAGGCTACACAAACACAGGTGCACATTAATTAGCTGACGTAGGTCTTATATCATCCAAAAGACAGCTAGACAAGGGAAAAAAACGCTCCACAATGCACATTACAATGTCTGAGATAAATACAGATTATAGGTTTTGAGTGGAGACTAAAAACAAGGGTGGATTTGTGGTGTTTATGGTGTTCAATCAGATTTGTGGGAAGTTATTATAAATGTGTCATTGGAAAGAGCAGTTTGGCACAACAGAGTCAAACCTACAAATATACAAGTACAGCCTACCTGTGAGGTTCGCAGCTGTGCAGACAGATGAACTAAACGGTTGTTGTTCTGCAGGTCGAGGCTGGAGAGAGAATCCAACGGCACAACCAGAGAAAGACCCTCATCCAGGGACAATGCTGTTTGCAGAGCCCGTCCCTGAGCACAGACACAGAGAGTTACACTCAACAATTTGTCTTCAATAGTGTGAAATTTGGCTTAGATGTGACCTTCATGGATAAAACTGTTCCCTCTCTGAGGGTGTTTCTTACCTCATTGGTGAAGAGAACATAAATGGACAGGAAAAACAGCCCGACACCAACAAGCGTCCCTCCTGCAGTTTCACTCAATCGCTCCAGGAAGCCAGGGTTGGATTGAGAAGATACACGCTTGTGTTGGTTTGGGCCTGTCCCTGAAAACTGAGACAATCATGCAAAAACAACTCAGGTTTAATGCCAGAAACAACCACAGCTCTGCATCCAGAAGAAAGATGAATGAGATTTTTGAATGTAAGGGGAACATTTAATGAATTCCTCTTGTGAATGTCTTGTTACTCTGGATTGTGGGTTTGTATTTGCCTCCACTAAAGGAACAGGTGAGACGAGCCCTGACAGCAACATCAATGTTTGTCATGATAACTCAAATTATCTATTATACTACATTCAATCATGGTATGACTCACTAAAAGACAATGACTGGTAATATAAATGAATGACCTAGATGTCAGTCTGGCACAGTATATTAACTATTAACCCCACTTTAAACTGTCAAAAGTATTACTTTTCCCACATGAAACACTAACTCATTCAGTGTGGATGGTGGAGCAAAACTAGATGCAACAATTCACACTTTTTAGGCTCATTTTTAAGTTTTAGTTTATACATATGTCCATGTTTTACCATTGTATAAACTTTAAAATGTTTAAAC
The DNA here is from genome assembly GCF_040436345.1 of Pagrus major. Classification (NCBI taxonomy): domain Eukaryota; kingdom Metazoa; phylum Chordata; class Actinopteri; order Spariformes; family Sparidae; genus Pagrus; species Pagrus major. The sequence goes on from NC_133220.1 coordinate 19,145,393, forward strand.
TAGTATACAATATAAAATATAAAACTAAGCTTTTAAACTCTTGAAACCAACCTTTTCTTTTAAGTTATGTTGAACATTACTCGCAGATAGATTTGAAACTCTGCTGTGAACAATAAGTGAAGAATGATAGATTAGTTGTGTCCCTTGACAAAGGGTGTGAACAACTGACACACCTCTTTTGTCCTGTGCTCATTTTACTTCCTAACCTCGTTTAGCAACATGTCTCATGAATGTTGCTACATGCTATTTCCAGTACTGAAGAGGTTTAACAGTCTGGGGCATTAGCTAGCTAATGTTATGTAGCAATACAGAAACAAGGAAGTTAGCTAGCGTGTTAGTTAAACCTGAAGGAATGACGACAGGAAAAGGCGGTAATTAAAGTGTTAACGATCCGGTAACGTTAATTCCACACCAAAGTCCCGGAACAGCCATGTTTAGCATTTAAAGCACTTTAACTGCACTCACTGTCTGTGCTGAAGACATTTCTCTGACTTCTTTAACTCCACAGTCACTTGAAAAACATGCAGATGCAAACGACAGGACGTCCACACATCACCGGTACAGCACAGCACAGTCATGCCCCGCCCTACTCGGCCTCTGATTGGCTAGTAGTTGTCGCTTCGTTGATTGGATTGGTTAGTTTAGCGCATGAGGACTGAGATTGGTTAGAGCACGGGTAAGAATATCAGGATAAGCCAATCAGAGGCGGAGCAGGGCGGGTCATGCCTTCGGATGCGCTGTCATTCTCACCCGGCGTAGACCGGAACTCGCGGCGGAGTCAGTGCTAGTTATGAAAACTATTCTCCACCTTCGCTGCCCGAGTGCCCCGGTGAAGATAACAAGCTCAACCTCATAGAAACTTCCCCTGACACGGACATCTTCGTCTCAAGGCATGATGGGTAACTGAGATGTTGCAGCAGGTTGACGTCAGAAGGGAAATATCTGGAGTTTTAGCGGATCTTACATCATTTTATCATCAAAACGTTGAGCAATTGGTGCTCTGTCAAACAATGTAACTATATAAACAAACATATATTTTATTAGGTGATCATCCAACTGCACTATTGACTCCAGAGTTAACAGAATATTGAGGAGAAAAGAAAAACAAGGGGATTTTCCAACTCCAGACTCTATTTCTGACAGATTTTAAGTATGTTTGTTGGACCGGTTTACATCAGTTAATCCAGTTAGGTATCTTGTTGTGTACCAATTCAATTCAATTCAAAGGGGGCTTTATTGGCATGAAAGTTTAACAACAATTTTGCCAAAGCATCTGTCCAAACACTTGGACAGAACACAACAACTAACAACACAAACACAACACCAAGATTGATTTACATTAATTATATATACAGTATGTACAGTGTGCGTGTGTGTGTGTGTGTGTGTGTAGTGGTCACTCACTGTCCCTCAGGTTGTGGCATGTTGACACATATTGGGCAGCAAGGTATGCCCTATCTCCCTCTCCCAGGAGTATTTTTAAATATCTTATCTTACCAGATATCTATGAGTTATTAGCAGTTCCACTTTAAAAGAGGCACTTCCTCTTTAAACTGCTCACGTTTTATTTTATTTTAATAAAAAAATGTTCAATATTTAACAGAAACGAAAAGATTAAATCTAAACAAATGAATACACATTTGTGTAGCAGAAGTATATTTTTCCTTCTTTCATCTTCTTTTAATTATCTCTTGACCTCTCTGGTTTTTCTTGTGACCTTTTTGGGGCGACTGACCCCAAGTTTGGGAAACACTGATCTACACTAGTATATAAAGTAGTTAAAACTAGTTGCATTTTGACCAACTACGATTGTAATATGCTACTTGATGCATCAGTATTAACTATCATAACTATAATAATATATCAGTCACAGGGGAAATTATACCATTTGTAGTACAGTCTGCTGTCGATTACTTTTTAAACAAATATTTTATTTAGATTTTTCAAACATAACAGACAATAAGACACACTGACAATACAAAAACACTCACTTTATGCTCAAAAATAAAATAACACAACAAAATAACCCAGCACGCAACATTTAAAATAAGTATGTGAACAATAAAAATTTAAGGCGTGATAAACATTTCTTCATTCATTCACCATCTTCATTTTATACCTCGATCTGCAGTAACTCAGAAACTCCACCCCTTCTATCAATCTCTCTCTCTCTCTCTCTCTCTCTCTCTCTCTCTCTCACACACACACACACACGCACACACAAACACACACACACGCACACATATATGTGCCACTCTTAAGAAGATTATGGAAAATGGGAACACAAAGCAATTAGTCACTTATCATACCTGTCTCTCTCTGTGTACAAATTTGCACATGCCCCCTCACACACACCTTCTTAACCACCCACCCATCCACACACACCCACACACAAATACACAAACACACACACAAACACAGACAAACAGACGCACGTACGCATTCCCAATACTGCAACAGGCTGCGCTGAGGAAAACCCCTGGGACTCCGTGAGGCAGTGAGAAACAAGTGGACAGACTGTTAGGATGCAGGAATATGATATTATTGTGCTTGGAACTGGACTGAAGGTAAGAAAACTTTTATTTATTATAAACTGCCTGCTGTACAATGAACATGAGGGACATTAAAAGTGTCATGGCATTATTCCTTCTGTAGTATCTATTGCGACAGAGTTGGGTATATTTTTTACCACAACTTTTACGTGACCAAAGATTGGATTAGTGTCTACGTTTTTACCGAAGTTTTATTTGCATGTGCCAAGAAATGAATAATCCCCCAGAATAATAAAAGACTCAAAACACTTTGTACAGAGAAGCTAAAAATATACTAAATAACCTGTTCTTCAATTTGTTACTTAAACTATTCTTGATGGTGGTAAAGATTGTCTGTGAGTTTAATGTTCACACTTTTACTGATCATTCACATGCCGCTCTTCTGGGCTCCTGTTGGCCGATTAAGGGATTTACAATAATTAGATGATGTCATTATGCTAGCCTTGATCCTTGTCCTGACGGTGCACTTTACTGTCTGTCTCAGGAATGCATCCTGTCTGGTTTAATGTCTCAAAGTGGGAAAAAGGTTCTTCACATTGACAAGAATCCTTATTATGGAGGAGAGAGTGCATCCATCTCTCCCCTGGAGCAGGTGTGTCCACACAAACACAAACAACACGAGTAGACATCCATAGCTTTTATTTTACAAAGCTGCTGCTACACCACTTTGTGTTTACTTGTTTATTTGTATTTTTTCTACATTTTACAGCTGTACAAGAAGTTTAAGGTTCCAGGTCCTGGTAAGTCTATGGGTCAGGGAAAAGAGTGGAACATCGACCTCATCCCCAAATTCTTTCTTGCCAACGGTGAGAGCCCGCTGCTGTTCATCCTGACGTCTGTTTTGCATTTTGTTTACATTATTTCAGTGTAAATTATTGCATTTTCTGTACTCTCTGTTTTGTGTTCGCTTCAGGTGAGCTGGTGAAAATCTTGGTGCACACTGAGGTCACTCGGTATCTGGACTTCAAAGTCATTGAAGGCAGCTATGTGTACAAAGCAGGCAAAGTGCACAAAGTCCCCGGCACAGAGGAAGAGGCCCATGCTTCAGGTGATGAGCAAAGGTTTTCCAAAATTGTCCAACTCAATTTAATGATATTAACAGAAACCTTCCTGTTTTTAGATCTGATGGGGATGTTTGACAAGAGAAGGTTCAAGAAGCTGCTGCTCTTTGCACTGAACTTTGACGTGAGAAACCCTCGGACCTACCATGATGTGGATCCCAAAAAAACGACCACACGTGACCTGTTCTGCCGCTTTGACCTGGGACTAGACGTCATTGAGTTCACAGGTCATGCCTTAGCCTTACACAACAGTGACAGGTCAGTCACAGGAACTAAATAACCAGATAAGAAATGATGACAGATGATCCTTTGAGATAAAAACCTGCCTGGTCTCATGTATTGTCTCCTTGTGACTGTAGTTACCTGGACCAGCCGTGTTTGGAGACCATCAATCGGATAAAGGTGTACTCGGACTCTCTGTCCCGCCACACTTGCAGTCCATATATCTACCCTGTGTACGGGCTGGGAGAACTACCACAGGGATTTGCCAGGTGACAAAATAACTACTCAAGACTAGGACCTGTTTATCTTCTTGCTACATTCAGGGCAATGAGATCAGCATCATGCATGCAGAAGCAGATATATCCGCGTCTGAAGATGCCTTCCAGATGTTTCAATGTCTATTTTTTTTTCACAAGGTTGTGTTTAATGTTCAGTGATGCAGTCAGAGATTAAAGTCACTATGGATCATGTTCACATTATCCAACCTGCCTCTGTGTGTTTCAGACTGAGTGCAGAGTACGGAGGAACCTTCCTGTTGAACAGAGGAGTGGATGAGATCGTGATGGACAACGGCAAAGTGCAAGCTGTGAAATCTGACGGGAAGGTAAGTGCTTTTACCTCGAGGAAGGGTAGGGACGTTACAAAGAAGGCAGGATGTTTGGAGAGAGTGTCGACTAGTTGTTATAAGCACATTCTACTTAATTACAAGTTACTAGTCTTGCAAAAAGTACCCAAAAGTCATACTTGAGTAAAAGATATTGTGTCATATCATTACTTTGGTAAAAGTGAGAGTCACCTTTATGTATAGTACTTGAATTAAAGTATCTGATATTAAAATTTCTTAAGTATCAAAAGTACAAGTAAAAGTAATTCATACATATATTTATATGTATGTATATACTGTATCTACAGCTTTGGCTGACTTTAGGCCAACTTCGGCTCTGATGCAGCATGTAATCTGCAAAGTAACTAGTAACTTAAGTTATCAAATAGATGTATTGGAGTAAAATACAATATTTCCCTCCCAGATGTAGTGAACTAGCACAATAAAGTAGCAGAAAATGGAAAGTACAAGTACCTCAAAGTTCTACTTAAGTACAGCACTTAGGTAAATGTACTTAGTTACATTATATCACTGCTTTACAAATTCAAATATTTGAAGATATAACATATGAAGACCTTATAAAATATATTGTTTTGTTATAAATTAAACTGCCCTACAGCTGAAGCAATTAGTTGATGAATCAATCATCTGATTGACAAAAGTCATTTTATGCAAAAGCACTTTATTGTTTCAGTTTCACAAATGTGAGGATTTTCTTGCTTTTTAAAAAATATATATTTTAGAATTTTAATTTATTTTTTAATAATATTGAAGTTTGGATAGTTAATTGGATGAAATAAGCATTGTTAAGACATTTCTGCATTGAGTAACAGTATATTTACAGTGTTACTATACTATATATACATATACTATACTTACTATACACTTGAGAAAACCTCATAATCTTACAAGTCTATTTGTCAAATTTCTCATCATGTCTCATTATCACCAAGAAAGGAGCCTTTCAGCGAGATATAGGACACCACTTGTTTTCAGACAATAATCTGAATGCTTCCTCCACCACTGACAAATGTGCACTCAGGGATTTTGTGTTTGTGTGTCTTTAACAGCTGTTCCAGTGTAAACAGCTCATCTGCGACCCGAGCTACGTTCCTAATCGAGTGAGGAAAGTGGGGCGTGTAATAAGAGTCATCTGTTTATTAAATCATCCAGTTAAAAACACCCACGAGGCCAAATCCTGCCAAATCATCATCCCTCAAGCACAACTCAACAGGAAATCAGGTGTTTGTTTCTTTCCTGCCAAAGCATTTGTAGGCTTAAATTACATCATTTCACTATCACATGTGTGTGTGTATGTGGTGGGAGTCCATAGATTCTTTGTAAACAAGTCATTAATCTTGTCTATAAAAAGTTGATCACACTGACTCTCTCTCTCTTCCCTCTCTTGTCCATGCAGACATTTACATCTCCGTAGTGTCTTACGCCCACAACGTGGCCACAGACGGGGTGTACATCGCCACAGTGAGCACGACTGTAGAGACCAACAACCCAGAGAAAGAAGTTCAACCAGGGCTGGAGCTCCTCGAGCCCATCATGCAAAAGTCAGTGACACTTTTTAAAGTCTATAATTTTACTGTCGTAACATGTGAAACTACATTTAAAACAACATTTAATTGATGTTATTTCCTGTCACCTTGAATTTAGATTTGTTTCAGTCCACCACCTGCTAGTTCCCAACGAAGATGGAAAAAGGAGCCAGGTAATGAGACTCTCTGTACAACATAAAATAAAATGGGATGAAGTGTGGTGGCTCAGACTTCTCTCTTCTCCATCCTCACTATAGATATTTGTGTCCCGCTCATATGACGCAACAAACCACTTTGAGTCCGAGTGTGAGGACATCAGGGACATGTACCAGCGGATCACAGGAGCAGAGCTCTGCTTCGGAGGATCACAGAGACACCAGTCTTACACCTCTGATGATGACTGAGGAAGACTTTTAACATTATAGGATCAAATAATTCAACAGCTGGAGGCCATAATAACATTATGGATGATTTTATACAGCAGAGGGTGTTATGTAGCATGTAGAGTGAAAGCTGAGTGTACTATGTAAGTGTTGGGTGTCTTTTTCCTCCAATTTGTTTGCTATAATTCTCCCCCTTTGTGAATTTCTGCTGTTGAGTAACAGTGTTGAAAACATCTTTTCTTTTGTCAATCCTTTAAAATGTGATTTGTGTCTATTTGCAGTATTTTCGTTGGAGACAAGGTGATACTCTATGATAATCAATACAACTTCTTTGCTCCATGATTCTTACATTTTATTGTTTACACCGCCATCGTAAAATCCTGATCACTGACTGAAGTTATGGCTTATTACTTTATCTGGTAGAGAAAACTTCATATTCAGTATTCAATATGATTTTAGCTGCTTACATAATTCTTTGCTTATTAACTTGCCAATGTAATTATCTCTAAAGTAACTGAACAACCTAACTGGAGCCAGTTCGATTGGAAATTAGGGTTGCAACTTGCAAATATTTTCATCATCACTTAATTTGTTTGATTATTTTCACAATTAATCAATAAATAATGTCTGTGTCTAAAAAAATGGGGGAAATGCTCATCACAGCCTGGTGTGATGTATTTAAATTGCTTCTTTTGTCCAAACAACAATCCTAAACCCAAAGACTCTTCATTTATTATTATAAATGTCAAAAAGCAGCAGCAAATCCTTACATTCAAGAAGGTGCAACCAGCAAATGTTTGACATTTCTGCTTGAAAAATCAATCAATCGATTTCTCAAAATATTTGGATTCATTTTCTTTCAGTCGACTAATTGATTGAAAAATTGTTGCAGATTTATTGGAATTCCTGATTATCAGTGTCACTCATGTCTGACAGCAGCAGGTTAAAGTAATCACGCAGCGCCCTGCATGTGAACGACAGGGATTTAAACATTCTGGGCATGTGGCACAGAGGCAGATGATTAGAGATGAATCACAGTGATGTGCAGAGGATTTGTGGATTCTCTTATCTATGGAGCTTATGTGTGAGAAGGACAAAGCCACTGAATTGTGTCATGTGCTGCACACACAGGCAGCTTGTTGGTGGCGGCACCACGGACGGACAGACGCACTGAGTAAAGAGGCTTAACATAATGAAGGACAGGCACCACGAACACCTTGGGGTTGAGGGCAGAAACATATTCCTACACAAAGATTTCTTACTTTTTTATTTACAGATAACTTTTATCTGCTGCACAGATGTCTTTTATAGACATAAATAAATAATATTCTATTATTATACATCTGTGCTACACATGAAAACACATCATATTCATGACAGTTATTGTTTGTTGAATGTAAAGCTTTTAAATATATATTTTATACACAAGAATACTGTTACACTTTATTACAGTCCAATTCTCCATCATGAGCGTCCTCACTATATTCACGTGAGCACATGTACACTATGTGCCTCCTGAAATGGTGACAGAAAAACCAGTCCATCATCAGCTCCTGCTCGACTGACTGGGAAACACCTTAAAGGTCCGATGTGTAGGATTTAGTGGCATCTAGTGGTGACGTAGCAGACTGCAACCAACTGAACACCCCTCACTCACCCTCCCTTACAGTGGCCACTAAAAAGTCCCTCTCTAGAGCCAGTGTCTGGTTTGTCTGTTCTGGGCTACAGTAGAAACATGGCTGTAACATCACAGACTGTGGAAGATGACCCGCTCCCTCTGTCATTCTAAGGTAACAAAAACACAACCATTCTTAGTTTCAGGTGATTATACACTAATGAAAGCATAATTGTGAATATAATATTCAATTTCTGCCAATAGATCCCCCTTAAATCCTACACACTGGACCGTTAATATCCAAAAAATAACAGTTGTAACCAAATATAAAGATGGTTTCTTCAGAGCTGCTGATCACAGAGTTTGTTCCTTTGGAAACACATCCCACAGATCGTTCCTCAACCTCTGACCTCCAGCTGCAGAGATCAGCCAAGTTTCTGTTGCCATCACAACACTTATTTCTGCACTTCCAGTGCCGTGCTGATGGGTGGAGGAATCAGACCAGCGGCTGCCAGTCTTCGCTCACTCGTCAGGAAGTTGAAGGTTGCACATGCATTTGGCTGCAACACAGCAGAGATAAAAAAGAAAGAGGTAAATACCAAGACCTCTGAACACACTTTAATGTGAATAAAGTGTTGCTGGTTAGGCAGTCAGAAAGTCTGCCTCCCTTTACTAAAGTCTGTCATGCTGTCGGGAGGAGCATATGCACTTTACTCCACTAAGACACTGAGCATACTTTACCGTGTCTTGCACCTCCACAGCGATGCCTTTCTTCTTGAGCAGAGCAAGGACTGAGGGGTTGATTCGTTCAAGTCGTGCGCCTGTGCCCAGCACAAGAATTTCTGCATAGACAACAAGTAACAGGAAGTGTTTCTCTCAGTTAAATACGCCATAAATGGACCTAGATGAGTGACGAAATCAAGGCAAAACCAGAATTACTACATGGAAAAACACAAGTGAATCATGTGTTACGGCCTTCAGTCACAAGAAGGATGATTTTGAATGATTTTCTTCACCACCATCATCAAAACGTCAAATAAGTGAAAATCTTTTGAAAGAAGTATGATCATGACACTTTTTGTTCTTTTTTCTTTTAATTTGTCACCCATCTGTGTGTCAGTGTGCTTCTACTTTTACCTATTCTTGGTTCAAGCATGTGGAAAAGTGAGACACTTTCCTCAGTGATGTCTTTATAATTGCCGACCTGCAGAGAGACATTCAAAACAAGATGACACCAAGATTAGAAGTTTAAATGTCATACAAAGCAGGGCACGACACAACAAACAAAGAGCTGTGACAGTATTTTCTGGATATTGGTCTCACTTTCCACTGGAGGATAGCAGGAGGCAGCACAGCGCAGGGCCCAAACACTCTGTTTCCGTCAATGTTGAATCCTTGAGGACTGTAGCTGAGGATCATGGCCCCGCTGCCCGGCTCCTTCTGCATGACAGACACGGTGGTGCGCTGGTACATTTCATCATCACTGGGACCTAATCTATGTGCACGAGACAGAAACGGGCTGGAACCAAAGACAGGTAAACTGAGTTAGAACCAGTTCTGCATTAAGTGTGAAAGACTGATCATTTTTTATTATTTATTGTGAGCAGTGATATTGTAAAGAGGGCTTGTGACCTGAAAAGCTGTGGGCAGCCTCTCCATTTTCTCCACCGCTTTACATCTCACAAAAAACAGACTGCACTGCGGCGTTGTTGCCATGTGGCCTAGTTTAAAAGCCAAAAAACTAACGCCAACCTACTGACAGGGCTCACAGCCAAAAGCTTTAGGGCTATTCCTGCAGCAAAGAGGCTGTCAAGAAACAAACATTTCTGCTGGTCTAAGGAAGTACAGCACATTTCAGCCGGTTCTCACACTTTTCCTCCTGACTGTTACAAAAATCTGTGCACGTTCAGCAATCTTTTGTTTTGAAATGTGAAGCACTGCACTTTCTAGTCAACTTGCTGTCTTGCCAGATGGTTTTTAAGCAGCACAGCAAAAGGACTCGTGAGGGGACCTGGCCTGAAGACAATGTGAATGTATCGACTGACTCCAGCAGATGGAGCCAGAGCGGCTTTTTCACACAAGCTGATATAATAGAGGTAATATTGTTATAATAGAGAAAAAACATAAAAGTAAACACCACTTCCCAAAAAACTCAAGGCAAGATATATAATGACAAAAAGTAGAATCAGCACCCTGTGTTTGCCCCACAACAGCTAACTTTGCAGTGTTTCCACTATATTCATTCAGATATGGTGGACCTCCACAGTTACTACATCACCACTACTGCTGGTAAAAACTGGAAATTAGACATTATAATCTGGACAACAATACAAAATAAAACAAAACAATAAGTATGAGCCTTTGTGCACAGAGGGAACACTTTAATCACGAAGCCAAAATCAGCCAATGGCTTCACTATTATCTGTCATTTTTAGACGTAATTACTACCAGATTAATCAAAAAGTGACACATTTATCATGGGGGAAAAATGGTTATTCACATCTCTACTCCCACGACATAATATGACCTACAGAGTAAATGCACACATCACATGACTGCACCTGTTATAGTGTAATTTTCTGGGAGTAACGCTAAATGCAAATCATGGCTCATAAACAATATCACCTCTGTTTAATAGAGGATTTCAAACTCGTGACAGAACAGGCATTTCACCAATAACGTGATGTTTCAATGCCCTCGTCTGGCTCCACACAGAGGAGGAGGGGAGTCAAAATAAAGGACAGCTGCCTAAATCAACGTAGTGAGTCTAAATATCACCTTAAAGCACTCACACGCCTAACATACCTTGAGAAAGCGGGCACTGCCCTGGAGGAGAAGAGAAACCCCTGTGTTGTTCTCTGAAGGAGGAATCTGACACACACCGCACTGGCCATGTTGACGGTGTGATAACCGGTGACACGGGGGACAGAATTCTGTGTGACACCAGCAGCCGCTTGTTTCCGGTGTTGTGTAAGGCAAAGTCGAACAGATTTGACTTCCGGTTTAAGAAGCGTCAACTCAATGTTAAATCGTCGGGTTTTGTGAGATTTGTTTTTATGATTATTTACACTTGTACCCATCATAGATATGTGCACTATACTGCGTGAAACGAACAGATAGTTAAATAACTCATATCCAGCTATCAGCTAAATGCTATGCTAACTGTTAGCTAGTGCAACTGAAGGCCTAGCTAACGTAGCTTATGTTAAACTGTGGTTTTCTTTCTCCTTAAACATCATAATGAGCTTCTGTATGGTTTTAAGTATTGACAGAGTACTATGGCTGAGATATTATTACAACTGAAGTCTACAGGATTGGAAATAACACCCATCTACGAAGAATTACACAATTATAACATATTTGATAGCAAAATAATTGTATAATATACAAATCAAATGTGCATTTAAAAACTTTTTTTCTTTTAATTCGTATTTCTATTATGTTTTACGAAATCTTGTAATGTACCGGCTCTGCCTTTGATTAAAATGCCTGGGGGGCGTGTTGATGGAGTAACAGCGCCCCCTGCGGTGTTTACTGGCATCAGTCACAGGTCAGATGATCCGAGAGCTACATTGTAAATAGACAGCAGCGATCCGCCGTGGCCATGCCTTCATAGCCTCTTTAAATCACCTCCAGCAGAGCAGATATCCCCCACTCGGAGACGCCCTATCTTCCGACACCGGTTCTCTCTCTGTCTCGGCTCGTTTCGGCGTGTTAAAGTGCAGATAAAAGTATGTACCGGTCTCTGTACGCCTTCCGATCCGCCGAGCCCAACTCGCTGCACTTCGCGGCCGGAGAAAGCTTCCTAATCCTGGAGAGGAGCAACAAACACTGGTGGCTGGGGTCCCGCTGCAGCTCGGGGGAAACCGGCTACATCCCAGCTTCATACATCGAGAAAATCCAGGTAAATACCTCCTCTCTGACATGGGTGTGTTTCTCTCTATTTGCCCCAATGAATACAAGTGGTGACCATGTCGCAGCCCGGGGTGAAGTGAGACTAGTGAATGCGTAGTAAGGGTAGGACTGATGAGATCGAGGGAGACAGAGCCCGTGTGACTGTACTGTGTGTGCTGCAGCGCAGGCCATGTTGAAGCTGACTGCTTGTTACTTTCAGGAAAGGAGAAAATGCATGCTTGCAGAAGAAGCCATGAATTATTGGAAAGGTTGCATGATGTGGAGACTTGGCCTTCTGCACTGCAGCTGCTCACTGCGACAGAGAGGAGGTGTAGGATAGGACAGGAAAGGATGGGACATGATGACAGGATAGGATGATACAGAATAGGATATGAGACAGGACAGATCCAGAGACAGAAAGCCTTTGTTTTTCATGCGCAAACTAGTATCATCTGCTCCTGTGAATCCCTGTTATCATTCTCAACTGTCCTTGGCATTGTTTAATAAGTAGTTACTTCCTTCCACAAGGCTGTTTTTCTCCCAGTCACACCCACAAGTGCTCTGCAGTGAGGGGACTCTGTTTTCCAAGGATCCTGAACTAGTCACAGCATGTATTTTGTGGAAAGGCAGACTCAGAGTAGGAATGCTCTCTCTCTGTCTCTCTCTTGTTGTTAATGACATTGGCTGTGGAGGTTTAATGAGCCTGAATGTGAGGCCTCGCTGAGCACATGTGTCACTTGGTTAAAAGGCTCTTTTTTTGTTAGATAACTGCCCCAGTTTGTTTCTGCCCGGAGTCACACATGTCCCCGAGCCACAGCTCAGCTCGGTTTTTGCTTAAAGTTTAATAATTATGTTAATGAATATTTAATGCGTTCATCCCCTCCTCCCTCTGTTTACTCTCTCTCAGGCTCCAGAGCAGGATGAGGTGCTGCAGTCTATTGACAGAGCAATCGAAGGAATCCATAATGTGGCCTTAAAAAATGGAGGCAAATATAATCTGGAGCAGAGAGATGTTCTACAGTGAGTCGTAAAAGCACATAACGAACATAAGATATTATACTGATGATGAATCTGATTGTTAATCCTTATTCTCCTCCGTTGTAGGAAGTTGATCCATCACAGAAAGGAGACCCTCGCACGACGAAGTTCTTCGTCCGCCAGTCACAAACAAGGCCTCCCATCTTCCAGCAGTGAAATATCTCTCAGTCAGACCCCCCCTCCACCCAATGGCCTTACCCGAGACTACGGACGACAGGGCAGCATGCCATTATCAGGAAGCATGGACAATATGCAGGGAGACCAGGGCTTTTACCAGGTAACACACCCACATAGTGCACATTTAAATGTTTTATTTGAAGCAAATATACAGGATTAAACATTTACAGCTGTTATTTATATTATTTGATACTTGTGAGTCTGCTTTATGCAGGCTTACAAAAAAATTGAAGCTTCTTGAGAGTAATTTTTTGGGACTTTGACATTATGGACTACTGACTTATTCTCCTTGTTTTTTATTTTGTTATAAAAAAGCTACAACAATTGGTCAGTTAGTTGACAACTATTAAATTAAGCACAAACTACAGTATAATAATGAATTAATAATTTTTTAATGTCAAAAATGTTCTGATTGAACTAATTGATTAATCAAGAAAATGATGAACATATTAATTGATAATTAAAATTCTCATTAGTTGCAGCATATTTTCATCTCCCTCTTTCTCTACGCGCTTCTAACTTCTGTTATGAAAAGCCCTTTTTGAATTAAGTTTGCTTGCTTTGTTAATTATAACCCACTAATGATCAGGTTGTGAACATGCTCCACTGACATCCTCCCTCACAGGTATTTGCAAACAGGGGCTGTTGATCAATTTGTCAGAAAAAAGTGTCATCATGTCCTGGTGAAAAAACTTTCTTTGGCCTTCTTTGATAAATTAACATCTGGATGTTACAGAATCGATCATGAGAGACAACAAACAACTTATCAATAATTATGTCTCTTGGCAGCACCTCTCTGGAGGCAGTGTCAATTAAATCGACAACATGCTCATGTTGTACACATGCACAATATTCAAATCTGTTCAGTTTCACTTCCCTGTTTCCTCCTGCAGGTGCCTCCTCAGGCTCGACGCGCGGCTCCGATCACCCCTCCTCCCCCCGAGAAACAGCGAAACAGCCGGCGTTCAGGTTAGAACTCAGAGAGAATCGTTTTTTTCCTTCGTATTTCTTTCATTTTAGTGTAGAAATGTACAAACAATCAGTCAAACCAGTTCAATTAATACAAGTAGAGAAACAAAGGTAACAAGAGGCTGTGTCAGAATAAGAAAAGCTACTAAACTTTAGCTACTGACATGCATATCTTGTTTGTTACCAGTTTTAGACAAGGAAACTAAAAAAGAGGAAGGGTCATCACATCCCTGAATCTTGCTTTGGTGCCAGACTGTGGTGACAGCTGTTTTGAAGTCTATGGGAGATGCATGGTCATTAACCTACTCTCTGAATGGTGTTTTTTTCATTTTCTGGAGGCTTTTCTTCATCAGAAGTCATATGACGTAGCTATGTGGGGTTTTAGTGGCTTTCTTCTTGCATCTCCCTTAGACTTCAATACAGCTGTCACCACAGTCTGGCACCAAAGCAGGATTCGGTGACATAATGACCCTTCCTTTTTCTTTAGTTTCCTTGGTTTTAGAGACTCAAAGTTTCAATTAAAAACAATTTAAAGGATGGGGTTGAATTAAAACAGTTTGCTTTAGGAGTATGAAATTTCCCTGATAAGATTTAAAAGGTTAACAGTTGTCCATAAATTGTTCCAGTAATAAGACCAGTAATAACATGTGTTGTTTTGCATCATATGTAATTCTCAAAGTCTCTCCAGAATCGAGCAGCCATAGAACAGATGAGCTATATTTTCTTGTTCAGTCTTGCAAAAAGTTATCGACATTTAAAGATCAGGAGCAGCAGTGTGTATTCACAACATTACTCACATCGTCATCACAGCTTACAGTTTCTGCTGCTTCTTTTAGCCGATGCTACCTGCTGCTGTAGCTTCGTGCTTCACAAACACACTCTATTCTTAGTCAGGTCATTCCTGTTCGCTCTCCTCTCTGTAACTGGAGCTCTCTCTCCCTCTCTTTCACAGCAGAGCCGGAGGTCCCCTCCAGAGTGTCCTCTCTCCCTCCGTCCCCTGCTCCCTCCCTCACAATCAGCACCACCTCCATAGAGTCTGGCTCCTCCCACTCACCGGTCTCCTCAGATGTCAGCTTGCCAAGTGTTTCCAGCACCCCCCCTCCTCCCGTGCCATCGCGTGTGAAGCCCACCGTGCCGCCTCTCGACGGGCCTCCCTCGGACTCCCCTCCTCAGCCAGCCCCTGGGAAGAAGAGCCCGGCTCCACAGCCTCCCAAGCCCACCCCTCCTTCACAGCCTGCTGTGGAGGAGCAGCCAGAGAGTGAATGGCCCATCGCCCCCCCGTCTATCGCTGAAAGCCCTCCCGGCAGCCCCACTACCTCTGAGCCGGTTCCCATGACGATCGGGGCCGAGCTGATCGAGCTGGTACGGAAGAACACGAGCCTGAGTTACGAGCTGTCACGGGTCGCTGTCGGTGTGGTGGTGGGCCACCTGCAGACGGCCTTACCTCAGGCCTCGTCCGCTCTGGAGCAGGTTCTCCTCTCGCTGGTGGAGAGCAAGGTCAGATTTGTTTTCATTACATCATGATTCAGCATCCTGGAGCCTTGCCAGCTTAAAGGAGAATACTGGTGTCGTTTAGAGTTACTGCTCAGTCTGCATTTAGCCGACATTTCTCGGAGTGGTGTTGAGACTCAGGGGACACTAGTCACAGTATCACTCATTCACTTCCTGTTTTTAAATTCAATCACTGCAGCAACAAACCAGGCATGAAACGAGCTGCCGATTCTTTCCTGGCATATGTTTCTGTTTCTCTCTCTGGGTGTAAGGTGGTTAATAGGGTGTAATATAACCTTAAACAGGGATCGCTGAGAGCTTCTGGCTGCATCCCGTGTTTACATGGTGACACGTGCGCACACTCACGCTCATCCAATTAAAAAGCCTTATATACTCTGTGGTCTATTAAAGGTCTCGTCCATGTGTTTTTAAATAGAGAACCCGCAACTTGAGCTTTAGGAAACACTCATAATACAAATCGAGGGTAGTAGCTCAGATGATTTTCAAGTCCGTATGTGTTGTTTTGAATACTTCTTAAATGAATAACAGAGAATAGTGCAGACTAACTATCGAACAGCAGAGAAAAAACACCGGTATTATCCTTTAAAGCTGCTCTAATCAATGTTTTTATGTTATCAGCTCATTGTTTGGGTTTTAATGATAATTGCAGGTTTAAAGACGCAAAACATGGTGGGTGTTTGTATTAGAGCTCTCTGTACTGGTATTTCAGGTTGAAGCAGAAGTAGGTGTGTCACAGTGTTTTATTTATGTCTCTGTAGGATCTGAGTGCAGGGCTGCCGCAGGGTCAGGTGTGTCATGACGAACAGAGGTTGGAGGTGATCTTCAGCGACCTCGCTCGTCACCGGGACGATTCTCAGCAGCGCAGCTGGGCACTTCACGAAGACCACGCTCTCATCGCCTGCTACCTGGAGGAGCTGCTGAAGATACTGGTATGATGATATGATGATACTGGTGGACGGAGCTGTTGACCTCTGTCCTGGAAATAAGCATATTTATAACAATCTGCAGGGCCTCTGTTGTCTGATTTAAGTCTAAAAAGCTATGAAAAGTCCTGACTGACTTTGTCAAACCTGTTTATATGGATTTCATAAATATTCATATCATTTATATATAGGGCTGCAATAACGATCATCAAAGAATTGTGAAAAAGTGACATCTTTAAATTCTTTTGTCCAACCAACAGTCCAAAACCCAAAGACTCTTCATTTACTGTCATAAATGACAAAGAAATAAAATAGTTGGCAATTTATTTCCTTTAGTTTGATTAATCAGCTAATCAATGCAGCTCTTTTTATAGAGCAAATAAAAGTTGCCAAGCACTTAAAAAAGTATTAAATATCAAGGAAGCAGGATAGTAACAAACACAGGAAAAACACTTTATGAAACAGGAATAACATCAACAAAAAGCAAAATATCAGCTTACACAAGAACTCTTTTGATCAAATATGAATCATTTCGTATTAATATGCCACAGTAAAGTTACCTGTTTAGAGGGTGTGAGTCTGGAGGGACAGTATTCAGTGAGAGCTGTAAAAATATGAGGCCACTAATTCAACACACATTATAAGTGTCTTGTTAATGCTGCATCATTATCCCCATCGTCATCATTATAAAATGAAAAGTTTTCTGTAGGGATGAGACCGTGATGTGCCCACAGGACATGTCCAGATGTTGTGCTGTAAATACCAGACATGTTTGATAGGATCAGAGCGGCTCAGACGACTTTACAAATCCAACAGTGTGGTTACAGGCTGAATCTGTAAACTCTGCCAAATATTCTTTGTTGGCAGTTTGTCCTGAACCCTCAGACACTCAGATCAGGGTCGGGACGGTTGTTTTTAATGGGCCCTGTAATCCTCTGCTGTGTCCTGGGACCACAACTGTCCAACAGATTATGAAGTTCTGATGTTATTAAATCATTGCTGTTACAACTAAAAGCTTTTTTTTTTACTCCTCAGACTGATGCAGATCCAGAGGTGTCTAAGAGACTGTGCAAGGCCAACGACTATGAGAATGTGCAGTCTCTGGTTTCATATTATCAGATGGTGAGACATTATGATAACAAATCATTTTATTTTTCACAAACCTGCGTTCAAGAAAAACATCCTTAGCATCATTTTACTTACAGAGTATGTTATTGTGATACCTCTTAAAGGACTTAACTTTTTAAATACACTCACTTTTTTTCCTTGTATGAATTCTTAAAAATGTTGTTGCTGAATGAAGCATCTTGCAGAGCCATGGGTCCATCCAGTTTTTAGTCTGGATGTTTAATCTGCAGCATTATTATGTCAGTGAGCATGTCAGTGATGTTCAGTGTACGTTCGGTCTGTGTTGCCTCATTGTTGCCACCGTGTGACCGTGCAGGAGCATCGTGTGTCTCTGCGCCTGCTGCTGCTCAAAGTGTTCGGGGCTATGTGCAGCCTGGACGCTGCTCTCATCTCCAACCTCCTCAACTCCATCCTCCCCATGGAGCTGGCCCGGGACCTTCAGACTGACACACAGGGTGAATATATTAAACTGTAGTCGCACTCCCCAAGTCTAAGATTATTTTGCTACTTTAATTGAGTGTCTCTTGTCTGTTTTTCTTTCCTCAGAACACCAGAAGATGTGTTACACAGCTTTGGTTCTCACTATGATCTTCTCAATGGGTGAACAGGTGCCATATCATCACTATGGTATGGATAAAGCGTAAAGTGTAACTGTTTTTCTTTATTTAAATTTCAGCACACGCAACAAGAAATTGCAATAATCTCAAAAAACATTTCTTTAGGCTACATTTATCTTCTAAAATCAGACCTGGAAAAATTTCAGGGGCACCGGTTCAACAGAAGAAAATGTTTTGTAGCACTTCACAGGTTACTGAGCGCATCTACGACCAAAACAGTTGCACCCTGGAGCTCTGATCACTGATGAACAATGTTGATTCTTTCCAAAATAGTGAAAAACAACTATGTTTACCTTCATGACGATGCATTTTCACTTTTTTTTCACTCTTCACTCACTTACCATACAGGCTTTTCCATAGCTAAACTGATCTAGAAGTTTGACATGCATGTATTAAAAGGTGCATTAAAGGGATAATGTGTTATTTAATTAAGATAATCCCTGCTTTCAGAACACTTGAATGCTGACTTTGTTGAGTTTCTGCTGGGTGTGGTGGAGGACGGACTTCCCTCTGATCCCACTGAGCAGCTGCCCGACATCTTCCTGAACCTCGTGCTGTCCTTCAACCTACACCACACAGGTGAGAATGGAGCTTTTCACAGCAGACATTTTGCTTTGTCGTAGCAGGAAACACACAGAAAAAGTAAAAGAGCTTGTATTGTTTCACCATAAATACTTTTCTGTCTGTGTCACCCAGCACCCAGCAACAATGTGATCATGCAGGAGCTGAAGAAGAAAAATGTCAAAATCCTGTCAGAGAAAGTGCTGCTGCTTCTGAACAGAGGCGGTAAAAGAACATTTTTGTCTGTCACATTTCTCATTCTGCATCGAAGCTTTCAGCCTGCTGATGTTGTTACTCACTGTTTGCCTCCACCTCCTAGACGACCCTGTGTGTATGTTCAAACACACCCCGCCCGCTCCACATGCGGTGCTCAAGTTCCTGCAGGATGTTTTCGCCAACGGAGAGACGGCCGACATCTTCTACCGCACTGACATGATGGTGATGATCGACATCGCGGTTCGACAAATATCTGACCTTTCACCTGGAGACAAGGTGAGACCCGGACCCGCCACACAGCTACTGATTGTTCTCAGTCTTTAAAGGAATAGTTTCACATTTTAGGAAACACTTATTTTTGCTGTAGAACTGTAACGAGTAAAAATTCTCTGATTCCAGCGTCTTTAATGTGAATATTTTCTGGTTTCTTTGTTCCTCTATGACAATAAACCAAATATCTTTAGGTTGTGGACAAAACAGGACATTTGAGGATGTCAGCTTGGGCTTTGGAAACAATCTTGGGCTTTGGAAAAAAAGACCAACATTTTCTAACATTTTATAGACCAAACTAATCAATTAATCGAGAAAATAATTGGCAGATTAAGTAAATTGCAGCCCTACTCTTGTGTCGAAACTAGAGCCAGAGGCCGGTTAGCTTAGCTTAGCCCAGAGGTACAGGTGGAAACAGTGGACCTGGCTCTGTCCAAAGATAACGAAATACTCCTACCAGCACCTCTAAAGCTCTAAAGTTTGGTTTATTTGCACATTTCCCAAAATGTTGAATTATTCCTTTATTGGTGTATCAACAATTTGTTACCATGTCTGATTATAATCTCCTCTCTCGCCCTCCCTGTGAAGCTGCGGATGGAGTATCTCTCCCTCATGCACTCTATAATGCGCTCGACGGACTACCTTGAGCACCAGCACCGCCTGTCCGACCTGCAGGGGGCGCTGCAGAGGATTCTCAGGGAGGAGGAAGATCCGGGGGAGGACGAAGGGAACGCTACAGCGAAACAGATGGATAAGCTAATTGTACAGCAGATCTACAAAGAGTTCCCACAGATCAGTGAGAACCAGGACTAACCATATCAGTATCACGCTCACACACTGTAGTCTGCTCCTGTCTACTGCAGGGAGGTACAATAAAAGGAGAAGAACTGACATATTCTGTGCCAGCCTGTAATAAGAGAAGCTAATCAGTCTTGCCAATGTTTTCTTGGACTCGTAGTCCGGGGCTGCAGCATGAACATGATGTTGTTTTTATCTTTTCACATGAACTTCAGTTGAAAAAAGAGTTGGAGGTTTTTCAAGAAGGGAAAAATGTGACAAATGTGACAAATGTAAAAAGAACCTGTGAGGTTTAGTCATATATGGCGTTTAAAAATAGCCACGATAAAGGCCAAACCTTGGAGCTGTTACACAGTGAATTCTGAGCAATAATTAACTTAAAAGTCACACATAAAATAACTGTACTCTTAGTATTTTGAATATTAAAGGGTAACTCCACCAATTTTACACATTAAAGTGTGTTTACAGGTCTCGGGGAGTTCGACTGCATATGTGAAGAAAGTAGTAAAAAGCCTTTTGTGGCTCCAGAGGGAGCTGTATGTAATCTAATTAATTGCCTCCAATGATGTCAGTCAGTGGCTAAGTTGCATTGTGGGTCATGTAGGCACCGGATTTTGAAAGGCAGTCGACTGGTCTGCATCACACTCCAATAACACTGTTGGACTCATTATGGACAGTTTAAAAACAAATGATGAAAATTGGTACAGCAGAACCAGAAATATGACCATTTTTATTCCACATTCTTCTCCCTTTTTATAACCTGGTGCCTACATTACCCATGATGCAATTTAGCTGCTGAGTGACATCACTGGAGGCAATTAATCAGCTCCTCTGGAGCCACAAAAGACTTTATACTATTTTTTCCCCATATTCAGTAGTACTCCCCGAGACCCGTAAACACACTTCAATGTGTAAAAAAACACGACTAAACTTTATTCTGACCAAAAGAACTTTAACCAAATTGATTTTTAGAACAAATTCAAAGATTTTTTTAATGAAAAAGGGCAGATGTAAGTGATGTCACAGATAACAGTGCCATTAGGAACCTTTATGTGCTCCCCTGTTAGTGGGACCAAACTACTGTGTGTTATTGAGAGCATCGTTTTCTTTTTAGAGGATACAACTCTTAAAACTGACTTCCTCTCTCATTCACCCTTTCAATCATTATGATTCAAATTAAAGTTGAACAAGTTTACTATTCTAGTGAAAAAAGCACACTCATGCGACTCCTGTATTATCATTACGAAGCTTTTAGCTGAGTAACTTTTGCTGCTACATATCGAGTCCCTCCTGTGGCTCCGCCTGTAGTATTCTCAGTCTGGTACTTTTGTGTCTTTCCGCTCTACAAACACTTCAAATGATCACTCTGTACTTACATATGCAAAGCTTCTCAAGCATCTAAAGTCACTGACTGTTGAAGGTCAGAAGGGTTTTTGTCCGTATGCTGCGTTCATATTCAAACTAACTGTGCTGCAATAAGGCTTTATAGCAACTTGTAATATCGCTGTAATATCTTGAGTCTTGGCTGATCATGGAGGGTAAACATGTTCTGCACTTATTATCTGAGATCATACATTAGTCAGTGTTGTTGGTTTCCAGTTATTATCTGATGCTTCTGCTAAAAATCAAGACAGTGGTGAGGAAAAACAGGGCATTTCTTTTATCTCCTCGTGGTTTTAATACTTTAACAGCGACACTTACCTTTCCTAATTTCTTCCCCATGATGTCGTGATTGATGTTCTCCCATCTTCCAATTTACTTATCTGTTTTTGTCCCTGGCATGGCTTCCCTGACTGGAAACTTGATTCTGAGAAGTGATATCAGTTTTGAATTAATGTCTGAGTGTTCATTCATTGATAATTTGTGTGTCTGTTTACAGTGTGTGAGAGAGGTGAGTGTCTCTTCTTTCCATGGAATAACATTGTCTGCAGAAGTGCTACGACTGTGTTATAATAAGACTAATAAAGCTATATTTTAACAGTGGAAGTGGTCGGGGTGGTTGTTGAGAGGTGATTGCATCGCCGCACATTTTTGTTTGTAGTTCACAATGTAATGAAACCTTAATTCAAAGATCACACTGATACTGTGAGCTCAAACAAGATAAAAGTGAAGTGTGACTGCCGGCAGCAGACAAAACAGTTTAGTGGATCCAGTAAATCTAAAGTTTAGTATGAAAGTCTCTTCAAAACCACTACCTTTGAATTTTTAGCTTCTACACTTTTCAATGCATATGTTTGTGTTTTGTTTTCCTTTAAACCTTTTATTCCTTTATATAAATACATATACACATTTTTCTTAATATATATCTTGATGCAATTCTGTTTATACACTTATGTGGAAAACACTGAAAATGAAACATCACGATTTGTCAATTTGTCAGACATAATGTAGGTGCTAACAATGAACCAAACTCATTACTTCATAACAATGTTATGTGTTGAAAACTTCTCTGTTGAAGTAAGCATGTATATAACGCTGTGATCCTACCCTCTCACTGAAGTTACATAGTGCAGAAACAAGTGATAGCTGTGACAGAGACACCATTCGCCCTGTTACAAGACACTGTACCATCAACATGATTTTGAAGCTGTTGTTTTAAGGTAGAGAAGTTACATAATGTTGCTTTAAAGTGAGCACTGACTGGCAGTAGTATGAATGTAAAATCTTAAAGCATACACACTCCTCATAAGCTTGATAAATACTGATATTTTGATTTCTATATATATGATATGAAGTATTTATAAGCCTATTGTGCCGAGACCTCAGTTTGAGATGATTATTCATGTGTTTATTTCCTCTCATCTTCATTATTCCAACTCTCTCCTCTACTGTCTCAGCAAGACAAGTGGTTCAAAATGTTGTCACCAAGCTTCTGACCAAGTCAGCCCAAAGATCTCATGTTACACCAACCTTTATGTCATTACACTGGCTGCCCATCAAATTCAAAATCCAATTCAAGATCCTTGCATGGTCAGACACCTGCCTACATTAAAGAGCAAGGTCAGACTCTGAAACTTGAAACTCTCTTCCATTGGACTTACGTCCTGTGAAACTATCGACAACTTTAAAAAGCAGCTAAAGACCCATTTGTTTGGACTTGCTTTTGTTTTATTTGCGTTGCTTAATTTTTGTTTTGCCTCTTGTTTTAGCCGATTGTCTGCTTTTACAGTCTGTTGCTTTGTCTCTCTCCCCCTCTCTCTGTTTTTTTCTTTTTGTTTTCTTCATTTATTTTGTGAAGCACTTTGTTACGTCTGTTCTTAAAAAGGTTCTATATGAATAAACATGTTATTAATATTGTTGTTGTTGTTGTTGTTGTTATCATTATTATAAAGTCATAGATATCTACAGCAAATGGGCTCCTACTGTACCCTTTAGTATCTATAAATGTATCTGTATGTCACAGATTGTTAATTATAATGTTAATAATAACAATAATGTTATGTTAATGTTAATATTACTTTACATAAGAATGTTACAACCTATTTTTCCGCTTCTTTTGAATTTAAATATACACCAATTAAGGTACAATGGGTAGAAAATATAAAATATATATATATATATATATATATATATATATATATATATATATATATATATATATATAAATATACACACACACACACACATTAAATAAATAGAGGTTTTAAATTTTTTAAATAATAAAGTTTAGATATTACATTAGCACAGAGTTATATACATAATATAATGAAACAAAGCCGTGTTATCTTAGATATGTATCAATATATTTATTTAAAATTAAAATAACATTTAACTTTAATTTGTTCATTCAAGTTTCACACAAAAGTTGAGAGTTTCCACCCGGATACCAAACAGAGACGGACCAGAGTAAAGCGGTGTGGCAGTCAGACCGGTCCGGGTAGTAAGTGGGGCAAAGGTCCAACAGGCAGCAGCAGTGACAGCAGCTACAAACACCTCTCACATCTCCACAGTCGACCAGGTGAGATCTTATTTCTCTGTTTTCGATTCATCGGCGTGTCTGAGTTTATTTCCGGGGTCGCTTTCATTCAGTCTCTGCTGTTGTTTGTTTTTTCTTCTTCCATCAAAGCGGAAAGTCAAAATGTCCAAACAGCCGCAGCCGATCAGCCCAATGAAGAACTTCTTCGCTGGAGGCTTTGGAGGGGTTTGCCTCGTCTTCGCCGGACATCCACTCGACACCATTAAAGTGATTATTGCACTTTTATGCACCGTGTTACGTTAGGAAACAACCGAGCGAGTGCATCCGGGGTGACACTGCACACAGCAGAACCAGAACCAGAACCAGAGACATATGTCAGATATTTGTTCCTGGGCAGAGTTATAACAAACTGCTGTATTCAGAGAGCTCAGGCTGCTGCAGCCCTTTGACCCACATTCAGTCTGTGTTATGACTCAGCTCACTGCTGCAGTTATGGCCTCCTGCGCACACACACACACACACACACACACACACACACACACACACACAGATCTCACCTGAATGCACCTGAATGCACCTGCAGTATGGCTGCATTAGACCTGCAGTAATTAGTTAAATAGAGCCAGACTGACCAATCAACCAGCTCAACAATATGTTTTTTTAAGAAATTGGAAATTGCAGGTCAGAAAAGCCAGAAATAAATTTGAGGAAGTTCTTTCATGTTTATTTGTAAAGCCTATAAAGTGTCCTGCTCAGTTCATATCATGGTTGTGTTTATTTAATCCAGACTGTTTCGGACACTTGAGAGCAGAGTAACAAACTCTGAACACAACACAACAGTGTCATCACCTTATAAAGTAGTAATGACAGTTCCCTCCAAAATATCACGATAGACGATATTATCGTCTTAAACAACATGTAAGATCATTCAAATCACTTGGCTCACCGTCTTCTCCCGCTTTGAACCCCAAATAATGCCAAACTTTCGAGCTACATCAGGCCCATAAACCTGAAGTATCCTCCACCAGCCCGGTCTCATTCCCACCTCGTCAAATATTGATGCGCAGAATGTTTTTTCTTTTCAGAATAAAATCCTAAAGATGTGGTAACAGCTGGTGATATTTGATATTGTGAAAAATATTGTGAATATTCGATAATATCTAATATTGTCTAATTCTATTACAGGGCTCCAGATTAACGTTTCACGCTGGTTGCACTGGTGCACCTAATAGTACATTAAAATTTAATTTCTTTAACATTATGTAAATGATTGAAAACAGGAATAAAAGTTCAGATAAATGATTTTCTTCATTAAAATCACAGCAAGCGCAACAGAAAATTGCAATAACCTAAACTGTGCTCGACAAACTCGAATAAATAAATCAACCCAAAACCATTAACTGATATACACGTTTACAAACTAATCTACAGAAAGTATGTTTATAGGCTAATATTTGTTCAAAGGAAAATAAAAATGTTTTTGACATTTTATTTAGTCTGACGTGCTGAATATCAGGCGCACCGGTGGAACCAATGAAAATGTTACATTGTGCGACCAAAATAGTCGCACCCTGGAGCCTTGAGTTAGCCTATTTACACAGAGCACCATTAACCGTTCATTTATAGTCGTGTTTTTGGCCGCCACATGAATGTAAGTCCAATATCGACTCTCTGATATTATATAGGACTTATTCAGTCAAGTTCTTCCACATCAGACTCTGAGAAACAAAACATTTCTCTATGGATATATCCACACTGCTGCTACTGTGATCATGATTCTTTGTGTGTGAGCTCAATTCAAAGTGTGTGCTCTTCTTCTCTCAGGTGCGTTTACAGACTCAGCCCAAACCCAAACCGGGAGAGACGCTCCTGTATAAGGGAACCATTGATTGTTTCAAAAAGACCTTAGCCCAAGAGGTGAGGATGCATGCTGGAGTGATCAGCATTATCCACAGTGTCTCTACTCCCTCACCCTGATGTTTCCTCATCATCCTCTTCTCTGGCAGGGTATGAAGGGTCTCTATAAAGGCATGGCCGCCCCCATCATTGGAGTCACACCCATGTTCGCCGTCTGTTTCTTTGGATTTGGATTGGGCAAGAAGCTACAACAGAAAACCCCTGATGATATCCTGACGTAGGTGACTGTTCTGTCTCAGGTGGTGCTGCTCTTTGTCTCAGACGCTCTGTTGGTGATTGTTTGTGATGACGCTGTCTCCTGCAGGTATCCACAGCTGTTTGCTGCAGGGATGTTGTCGGGCATTTTCACCACGGCCATCATGACTCCTGGAGAGCGCATCAAATGTCTCCTACAGGTCAGAGGTCATGTGTTCGTACATATATATATACACGATCTAATCACTGTCTGCTGTGCTATTGAATAATAGATTATTGAGCCATAATGTGTGTGTGTGTTTGTGTGTGTGCAGATCCAGGCATCAACAGGAAAGGTGAAGTATGCAGGACCCATGGACTGTGTCAAACAGCTTTACCGTGAGTCTGGGATCAGAGGAATCTACAAAGGCACCGCTCTGACCCTAATGAGAGGTTTGTCTCTACTCTGACAACACAGAAGTCTTAAACCTGCCATGTGGAGTTTTACTGCAAACAAACAAATGTACTGTTTAACTGTGTGTATCCCTGAGGTCCAACAAACATGGTGCATGCCCCTCCCGTCTCTATGAAACATTTCAGAGCTGATTTGTTCTGAAAGTATTTCTTATAGCATTCTGAATCCTGCATTTGTCCGACCCCACGTTGGTCTAGGGGAGAGTGGAGTTACGTCAAACTAGATGAAGAATATGAGGAGGAGTCAATATGTTCAGTGTTGTCAGATATGGAAGCTTAAATGTCACGTCAGCGAGAGCGCTAGTCAAAACAACGAAACCAACCAGTTGAAATAAAACGACAATACTGAAAAACTTCCCAAAAGAAAAGTTGCTACTTCAAATCTCACTCTCTATCAACAACAAAAAGTAGGAAAGTCGGGGTTCCCACATGACCTGGAAAACATAATCCTATAAAAATGACAACAAGTTAAAGCATTAAAATAAAAGTATGAATATTCAAAAGTTAAGTATAAGATAAACCATTGTAAAATAATGAAGGAATTGATAAAGTAAAAGCACGTTTAAAACAGTGTTTTTAAAAGAGGGGACAAAGATGTGGCTTGCTCATATGGGATTAAACAATCCTCAATATACTTTAAGTACATTTTCGTGAAGCGTTGTTATCACAGCTTCTCTGTTAATGTTTCTTCTTGTAAAGACGAGAACACAGTGTGAACATGCAGGTCATCTGATTAGATTAACTTTTCTGTTACAGAGTTCATATTAAACTGCTCATGTCTTCAGAAGTGAAGTAGTGAATGTTCACATAGACATGTATCCATTCAGTTACTGATCAATTAACTATTGTTCATCTTTTGTAAATCAGATGTTCCAGCGAGTGGGATGTACTTCACGTCCTACGAGTGGTTGAAGAACATCCTCACGCCACCAGGAAAAAGGTGAATATTTGTTCTTTCCATCCTTTATTTATAACTGTCTGTTTCATCGTAAAAACTCCTCTGACCTGTCGAACCTGTCGTCTTTTCCCCTCAGCCATAATGAACTCAGCGTTCCCAGCGTGCTGTTTGCTGGAGGGATGGCCGGCATCTTTAACTGGGCTGTTGCGATTCCAGCGGACGTACTCAAGTCTCGTTTCCAAACAGGTTTGTTTTTTAGATTCCACAATTTGATGACGACTGTTAGTTTCATCCAGAACTGTTATTTATTCAGTCTTTAACCTGCCTGCTTTACTTGTCAGACATTATTACCATTGATTCACTTTCTGGAGACTCTTTCTGAATTCTGCTACTTCACAGTTTCAGAGATTGCAGTACTTGGCTGGTTTTACTGGGTGTGTTTCTGTGTTTTGGTTTTAAATTCAACTCCATGAGGTAATAAAGAGATCTTACCTAAGTGTAGGAAACTGGAAAAAGCCTGTGAAAAGTTCAGTGTTTAGTGTTGTTGCAGATTCTCCATCGTCCAGGCAGTAGGTAAATATCTAAAAGTAGTGAGTGAGTGAAATTAGATTTCATCTTGAGGTTAAAATTCCCAGTAATCCACACCAGACAGGAAAAACAAAAACGTGGCTTTTTGGTTCTCCTAAGAATAAAACAAGTTGAGTTGCCTTTGAGTCTCTTCTTCTATAAAAATGTTTTCTTTTTTTTTGTCCATACTGCTGAAGATTCTTTAACACGTGTGTCTCTGTCGTGTCTCGTTCAGCTCCTGAAGGAAAATATCCCAACGGTTTCCGGGACGTTCTGCGGGAGCTGATCAGGGAGGAGGGCGTGGCCTCTCTCTATAAGGGCTTTAATGCTGTCATGCTTAGAGCGTTCCCCGCAAACGCAGTGAGTGACAGCACTTAATCTTCAGCTCAGTAACACTGTGAATCCACTGTGACGGCTGTGATGTCATTCATTAGCAAGTATTTGTAATTTGCATTCCTAATGTGTATCTTGTCTTTTATTTCCAGGCTTGCTTCTTAGGTTTTGAGTGTGCGATGAAGTTCCTGAACTGGTTAGCACCGAACCTGTGATGAAGGCCCAGCGTCGCCTCATTTGTGAATCCCAGGAACTCTTGAAGACACCGGAGTTATCAGCAGTACAAACACACACAGTGAATCAAAACCAAGAGATTTTAACCTTTTTCCAATAACGTACTTGATTATGTTTGAGACCAGGTGGCACTTCAGAGCACGGCGGATCATTTAGAGCTGCTGAGAGCTCAGAGCAGAGATGATGTGACGACTCTGCACCTGTGCCAGTACACACACACAGACGCACACACACAGACAGTCGAATGTTCTCACTCTTTTATGCTTTACTGGTGTTTGGTTTGTTTAAATTGTGTTATTTTTGTACAAGAAGAGGAGTGACCTGAACATGCCGTGCCTTACCTTTTATCTGTGAGCAGGTGTACATATCAGGGAAAAGGTGCATTTTGTTGTACTGTGTGTGTTCAGTCTCTCAGCAGCAATACATGCCTCTCAACCTGTCTGCTGCCTCCCGTGTGTCACGCTAACTACACCTCCTGTTTGTTTAAACGTGTAATTATGAGAGTAGTCGTAATGAGATTGATTGAACAGTATGTGAATGTCAGCATGTATAGAAATAAAAAAGCAGAATCCATATTTAGAAGTTAAAGTTGTCTTCCACTTTTTTCTAAATTCTCTTTTCATTTGAGTTGTTTGGAGTTCGGCCCACAAGGATTAGCTAGTTGATCGAAAGCCAGCTGTTTTGATAATCCGCTATCATTTCAGTCATTTTTCAAGCAAAAATGTCAAACATTTGCTGGTTCCAGCTTCTTAAATGTCAGAACTTGCTGCTTTTCTTTGTCTTGATGATAGTAAATGAAGAGTCTTTGAGTTTTTGGGTTGCTGGTTGGACAGAAGAAGCAGTTTGAAGACGGCACTTTGGGCTCTGGGAAACTGATGATTGTTTTTTAGAAGTTTTTCTTTTTTCATGATTAATCAATTTATTGTAAAAACAAATAATCAGCAGATGAATTGATAATTAAAACAGTCGGCAGTTGCAGCACTATTTGGAGTAACTTACAATATACAAATAAAGTAGTCATGGTCATAAACGTAGAAGCCTTGACTGTCCATGCTTTTTAAAACAACTGCAACAAAAGATAATAGTAAAGTGAGTCATTTAAATGTTTACAAAAGCAAGTAAGTCAAAGGAAAATACTGAAAAACAAGCATAAGAATTTAAAATGTGTAACACACAGCACTTAGTAAGTAGAACCAGTTACTCTAACCATTATTCAGATTAAAAGGTTTGAGGTCACCCAAAAAACATGTTTTCCAAGAAACATGGAGAGAATATATAATAGAAATAATGATTTTCACTTGAAATAATAACAAACTCACAAATGCTGTTGCACCACATACTCAACCAGCCAAAGGAGGGTCAAATTATTGCTTCTTTAATCAGCACACCAGTTTTGAGCTGTGATGACGTGATTACATGAGTTTTCTCATCATCAGTTAGGCTGCGTCACCTGCTATGTAATCAACTATACAGTGAGTTTGCATTGTTTTTGGTGTTGTCCGAATGAATGATGGGATTTTTCATACCCATACATATATTTGACTCAAAGCATCCCACAATGCATTGTGAAAAGTAGTGTACAGCCAATGCTCACTAACCAAGCATTATATACTATCATGCATCGCGCTGGAGGGGAAAAAATGACCCCAGTGGTGCCCAAAAGTGTTTGTTTGTTTGTTTGTTTTTTCTTTTCATTTCACAGATAAACTCATTATAAAGTCCTCTAACAGAACTCTCTGGTAGTGAGTAGAGAGTAGTGAATGAGACACAGCCCTCGCCTTTTAACACGAGAGTGAAGGCTGCTGAAAACTGTCCTCTATACACTGATGTAGATATTTTATTAAAAATCAGCCATCTCCAGCTAAAGTTGTCCTTCACCAGAATAATGACTCAACTGTATTTCTGATCACTATATTTTGAAAAAGAAAATAGCTTTTCTGTCATAAATAAGGACATTTCTAAATGTAAACATTTTCTGAGGACAGGTCAGAGTCCCTAAGTTTAAATGGGATATCTAACCAGAGTTCTCTTTGCAAAACCTTATAAACTTCCAGCCCAAAGGCCAAAACCAAAATATACACGCAACGATTCGCCTCATTGTCTCTGGCAGCCGCAGGATTTCATGTGACAAGTCTTTTGAACGGCTTAAATGAGGTTTTTCCAACAAAATCTCTCCATAAATCTGAATGTCATGCTCGGCTGTATGTTTTCCATTGTGAGTCACATCATTTCTTCCCTTTGGTTTTTCCTTAAATGACCCTCCCTTTCCCATTTCAGTTTCATATGCAGTGAGTTACTTTTTTGAGATGGTTTTATAGTTTGAATTTAAAAACACAGGCGTCATGTTCCTGCAGCTGTCTGACACCAGGCCTCTGTCTCTCACTCACAGTGTTGTTGCTTTGCCAAATCATCAAGTTCTGAGGCGTAATCCATCAGACAGCCTTTAATTACATCTGATGTGAAAAGTCCTGGTCAATACTTTCCGACAGGCCGTGCTAAATAAAGAAATCAATAAGCTGCTGGATGTTAGGGAGAGTGGGCCGAGAGGAGGAGTCAGGGTGCTCCTGCGATGATGGTCAGAACTATGTTCAACAAATCTGTGGGACAAGCTGATGCTGAGATTTGACATTTGAAAATCTAAATGTCTGATATTTAGTTAATTGTGAACTATCAGACTCCGACCCGTGACCTTTGAACCTGTTGCAGGATGAGCGCTGTTGAGATACCGGCTGGTTTGAAAGAGCTGCTGCAGGGATACACAGTGGAGGTGCTTCGCTCCAGGCCGCCAGACTTGGTCGAGTTTGCAGTGCAGCATTTTACACAAATTCTGGAGGGCCAAAGAAACGATCAGAGAGTGAAGAAACACAGCGCCAAACCTACACGGAAAGGAGTGACCTTTGAAACCAAGTCAAATAAGGTCAACAAGGACGAGGAAGAGGAGGAAGAAGACACTATTAGTGAGTGGTCTTACATTATTTTGTGTTTGCTTTGGCTCCAAATGAAAGACTTAATTTTAAAAGTAGATTTTGTATTTGTAGATGATTCATACTCCAAAGCTTTAAAGTGTCAACATCACACAAAGAAAAGGGAGAAATTGTCCTCTGAAGCTTCCAAAAATGTTATATTGATGCAAAGTTTTGACCTAAAAGTCAGGCAAACATTCATGTGAACAGAAAACAGACCAGCTCTACTCACAAAGAGTAGGTCACATGATACCAAATACCACTCAATAACCCAAACAATCCATAATGCATAAAAGAAAAACGCAAAAGAGAATATGTGCACAATGTAGAAATGAGAAGAAACATCACACACATGCCACTTCCATCTGCTTTAATAGATTTGACTAATACATTCACCACTTCCTCTCCGTTTCTATCTGCAGAGTCCACCACCGGTAAATACAACCGCAGGGTTTCAGGTCAGTAACTGGAACAATATGTCGAATAAATATTAATACACTCTGACCACAGTTCAGTATTCAAATATGTTTGTTCTGCTGCAGTCTGTGCAGAGGCGTACGACCCTGATGACGACGAGGATGATGACGCAGAGCCTCGGGTCGTGTATCCCAAAACAGACGAGCAGCGTCGCAGACTTCAGGACGCCTGCAGAGACATTTTACTGTTTAAAACTCTGGAGCAGGTACAAAAACACGAATCAGCCTCTGGAGGACGGATGTGAAGAACTGGCTGTCCTTTTTGACTTTTCTTTTTTGGGGCAGACTTACTAACATAAATTTTAGGGTCATACACACACACAGGCACATTATGTAAGTGTACTTTATAAAAGGTTTAACAACATCAGACAGTGAAACACATCACTCCAGTTCTCAGATCTTTACTCACTATTCCTCTGTTTCTTCAGGTTTTTTCCTCAAAGGTTAACGCCACCAATTTTTCACATTCAAGTGTGTTTACAGGTGTTTACCGTGTTTGTGAAAAAAGTAGTAGAAAGGCTTTTTTGGCTCCAGAGGAAGCTGTACGTAATCTGATAAATTGCCTCCAGGGATGTCCCTCAGTGGCTAAGTTGCATTGTGGGTAATGTAGGCACCAGGTCAAAGCAGTCCTCTCGTCTAGCGTTGAACTCCGACAACACCGTTGGACTCATTATGGACAGTTTGAAAACAAATGATCAATAGTGATACAGCAGAACCAGAGATATCATCTTTTTTTCCCGCACATTCTTCTTCATGTTCAAAATCTGAAGCCTACAATACCCACAATGCAACTCAGCCACTGAGTGACATCACTGGAGGCAATTTATCAGAAGATAAACTATATTGTACTTAAACCATATTTACTACATTCAAAGTGGTGAAAGTGATGAACACATGAATGCATCAATAATTATAATCCAGTCACATAAAACACGTTATTTTGAAATATGCCATTCAGCGTAATGAGTACTTTTACTTGTGGTACTTTAAAGGTGCAGTATGTAATAATTCATACTCCAAACAAATATGAGACCAGAGTAACTGCTAGCTGCTGCTAACTGTAGTTGTAAGCTCAGTTAACCATCAGCTAGTGGTCGTGTTAGCTATAACAAAACTGTTATTTCTTCACATTTTATTGATAAGTTTAGTTAGTTTTTTAAATTCAGATCTTTTACTTAAGTACAAGATCTGAATACTTCTTCAACTGCTGGTTTTATGTCCTCCTACCTGATGTCTTCCAGGAGCAGTTCTCTGAGGTTTTGGACGGCATGTTCGAGGTGTTGGTCAAACCCCAGGAACACATCATAGACCAAGGAGACGATGGAGACAATTTCTATGTGATAGAGAAGTGAGTGACAGGTTTCAGATTGCTTTCTTTATAATGTTTAAGGAACATTTAGCTCAGTTTGGGAAAACATGGCATCTTGTCCTTTGCGGGGACCCCTGTCTGAGCCATGTAAAAGGTCCTATGACACCACTAGGACATTAAAGAATTAGTGACGTCCAGTTTATTTCAGGATGAAACGCCAGAATCTGGTAAAACTGTCAGTTATCTTCAGATGTGGCTGGAAAAGCAAACAACAAAGAAACTGTACTGACAAGAACTGTATATGTTCATATATTTACTCTGGAAAAGGTTCCAACAGATAAACAAGTCCAGGTCAAAGGGCCAATCCTGTCTTTTATCACCCACATGTTGAAACTAGAGGACACTTTATCCATTGTATAATGAGTTCTTCTCCTTGTCTGTTTGTCATATCATTTCCAGGGGTGTGTATGATATTTTAGTGGACAAGGACGGAGCGAGTCTGTGCGTTGGAAAGTACGACAATAAGGGAAGTTTTGGCGAGCTGGCTCTCATGTACAACACGCCGCGAGCTGCCACAATCGTTGCAACACAGGAGGGCGCCCTGTGGGGCCTGGTGAGTCCCAGAAAGCATGGTGGTCTTTTGTGCTTCACAGTGTATGAAATAAGGTGCTCAATATGGACAAATTAAATCCTTGTTTTTCTTTCAGGATCGAGCCACATTTCACAGACTGATTGTTAAAAATAACGCAAAAAAGAGGAGAATGTATGAGGCCTTCATCGAGTGTGTTCCTCTTCTGAAGTCACTTGAGGTTTGTGTGAGAAGCACAAACTGCACAAACAATATCATCATAGAATAGCTGGATATTTAGTCACAGTGTTGTATCTTGTGTTTGTTGTGTCAGGTCTCTGAGAGGATGAAGATCGTAGATGTTTTGGGAGCCCGAGCATTCAAAGATGGAGCTTGCATAATAACACAGGTGAACTGTTGGGACACTTGGCTTCCTTTGTATTGATCAATAACAGTTATAAAAAAAAGTGGTAAGGTAAGGTATTGATAAAAGTGGTGTTTCGACTGCTTTCTGTGCTCGCAGGGGGAGGAGGCCGACTGTTTCTTCATTGTGGAATCAGGAGAGGTGAAGATAATGATAAAAAGCAAAGTAAGTACAGTGTCCAGTTTTATATAACTGGATCTGATTTAGTTGCCACCTTAAAAAGAAAATGTACATTTGTATTCCTCCCCTTTTATCTTTGAAATTGATAGCTAGTTATTTCAATTAGATATAAAGTAGTATTCACCCAAAAATTAAAATTCAGTCATCATTTACTCACCCCCATGCTGATGGAAAGTCAGGTGACGTTTTGTCGTCCACAAAACATTTCTGGAGTTTCACAGCAAAACAGCGTTGCAGCTTTCTCCTAAACAACTGAAGTAGATGGGGACTTGTTTAAGACGTAAAAAAACAACTGAAAAATAAACCCATACAGCTTGTCTAAATTGATTTGAAAACGTTGTTTACACCCTTGACGTACAGTTAAGCTCGTGCACCCACTACAGACGGGGTGTGTGCTGATGCCTTTTGGTTGGCAGCTACAGTGAAGATTACATGTTGATGAAGGTTCTCAGTCATCCAGGTCATGGCAAAAGTGAAGATTACAGCTTTAAAAAGGGTGTAAATAAAGTCTTTTGACATTAATATGGGGTATCTGGTCCTCCGGAGGCTTGGATTAAGCATTTTTACGTTTTAAAACAAGTCCCCATCTACTCTAGTTGTTCAGGAGGATGATGCAACTCCGTTTTGCTGTGAAGCTCCAGAAATGCTTTGTGGACTGCCTGACTTTCCATTGGCATGGAGATGAAAAGACTTCTTTTTTGGGTGAATTGATCCTTTAATATCAGTGTACTAAATGACAACAGGACTCACAGACTCCTTTGCGTCTGTTACAGACGAAGGCGGGCCAGCAGGACAACACAGAGGTGGAGGTGGCTCGTTGCTCCAGAGGGCAGTATTTTGGGGAGCTGGCTCTGGTCACCAACAAACCTCGTGCAGCATCAGTTTATGCTGTGGGAGAAACCAAATGTTTAGGTATGTTGAAGACTGAAGCCGTACAGTGTTTGTCTTACTTTGTTTCAGGAGTAACACTCGTTTTTAGCTGTCTGCACCTCATTTTCAGTGACTCTGGTCGGGCTGTTAATGTGGTGTTGCAGCAAGCCTACAGGGGAATCACAGTAATTCATAATGTGCACACAGCCGCTGGCCGTTTCATCATCCTACACGTTACCATCACAAACAGCCAGCTCATCGTATAATGCACTAGTCCTGACTGAATATCACACTCGTAAATTCATAGATCTTGTCCTTTGAAGTGGTGCTCTCTAGTGGTCTGCTCAGTCTCCTGATCAGACAGACTTCATGATGAGGAGAAGCAGGCTGACAGGAGGATAAATGCCTGGCAGAATAATCTACTCAGTATAAGGCAGGTACATAACTGCATTTAAAGAGGGAAGTTTTGACTTGATTTCTCCTCTTATCCATCGGCTGGAATAATCTGGAGACGTAACTGTAACAAAACAAGAAGCCCCACTGTTTAAGAGGTTGACACACATAGAGAATTAATTCTGAAGCTTTAAGAACCTGATGATTTCTTTGATTTCCATTTTCAAAGACTAAAGCTGTACAGTTTGCAGAGGATTACAGAGCTCAAGTTTTGACTTAAGCCGATTGGACAAATCAGTACATTTAATCTGTATTTCTGTTGTTTCACTTTGATTTAAAAAAAATCTACTAATCCACATAATTTAAAGATCTTCCATATATACTGTTTATTCCCTCTTTAACCAGCTGTTTAACCTCACATCAATCATCTACACGTCAACTCCATCTGCGAGACAGGTGAACAAAACCCTTTAACAGCATGACATAATCTAAATTTACTTTCTATTTCTTTCAGTAATTGACATCCAGGCTTTCGAGCGGTTGCTGGGACCCTGTATGGACATCATGAGGAGGAACATTTCCCAGTATGAAGACCAGCGGGCGGCTCTGTTTGGCTCCAGTGACGATTTAAAACACTAGAACATGTCATTTTAAAATGAAGTAGTATTTAAGTCAAACATAGTGACAGTGTAACACATGATTATCTTTCTCCTTGATGTAAATGTAACATACAGCCTTCTGTTTTATATTCAGTAAATATGCTGTTCCTTCTACGACTATGCAGCAAGTTAAAAATGTTTAGATTGTGGATAAGATGCATTATGTTTTTTTTGTGTGACAATCCCAATAATTAAACAAAGGAAATCCACACAGCTGTTAGGGTTGTGGTTAAATATACCTCACTGATAGAAGAAGTCAGTTTACAGCAGGTGAGCTTCAGTTAATCAGAGGATGCACCACCCATCATATTGTACCTTAACCTTAGCTGAACTCGACAAGTCTCCTTTGATATAGTTCCTGATTTATAATTTCATGTGTTGTTCCTTTTCTAGAGGTCACCAATTTAACATTGTACTTATATAACATTGTCAGACATACGATTAACAGTTTTTAAAAAATATATCAAGATAAATGCAGCTTAATCAGAGATATTGTCTTTTTTTAGTCCATCCATTTGTGTTTGTTGTGAAAACTGGTGCCTACATTACCTACAATACAACTCAACCACTGACAGATCAGAGAGATTCTTGTGTTATGCTGGCAGTTTATGTAGCCTCAAACAGAGATGAGGAACAGCTACAGAGGTCTGGTAATTTCTTTCTAATGTTGCGTTATAGACAAATGTCCGACCTCCTACCAGAAAAAGTACAATGGAGCGCCAGTCGAAGTCCTAACTTGTTTACTCGGAGTAGATCAATCTACCCCGACTTCATGAGAGAGCAGTTGTCTGACGTCTCACAACAATGGCAGCACCCATGGGAACAGGGTAGGGTGTATTTGTAGACTACAGTATTTGTATAAGGCGAGTAAATGAAATGTTTAGATACGTTTCCGGGTATAAAAGTTCCTGAAGCTGCAGCGCTGAGGGTTCAATTGTGTGTTCATGTGCCAAAGGGACAATTTTGTTGCCATCAGCCAAGTTTTTTTGTTAACCTTTGGCGTTGTGCACAAGCAATGCTTGGAGATCAGAAATTGGAAATTTAATTTAGGACATTCCGACCTCAAACTGGAACGCAGCGCATCTCCACAACCCCACATTTTTACAATTTTTTGTTTTTGCCGACTCAATTGGCATCACTTGAGAAAATGTATCAGACTTCACGCAGATCCCTCAGGAGCCACAAAAGGCTTTTTACAACACATATGCAGTAGTCCTTCCTGAGACCTGTTTAAGACAGATGTGTAAAATCAGTGGCCTCCCCCTGTGGTTGTTTTTTTTTTTTTTTTTTAAAGTTAAAAAACAAAAATGTTAAAATTACACTTTATGATCAAGGTTTCATTAGGACAAGCTTCAGAACTGTCAAACTAAAATACAGCGAAACCAAACAGCCAGCACAATAGTTTCATATATGAACATTTGTTATGCAGCTGAGATGTTGATTCCTTTGCCACTTTAGCTTCCAAATTATATGCAGAATGTATTATAATTGTTGTTCACATACACACAATTCATGTTAATTTGGTCAATAACTTAATACAAAGTGCTGTTTTCCATTTGCACTCAACAAACCTTTAACAAACCCTTCTGTTGTTTGTGTCTGTTGTATAGTACGAAATGTGTGTAACTTTGTTTTAAATGGCATGACTTAAGTATTGATGTTAGTGAAATGAAGAGCTCATTAAAAAAGGAACAGTCTACCAGATAAACCACGTCATAAAAAAATAAAGGATTATATCTTAAATATTCAAGTTTTCTGGAGTTTGTTTTATTTGAGTTACAAAATATGAAGTGCCATCAGCAGACTCCACAGGAGAGTTTGCCAACCTTCTTGTGTTACAAGTATTTACACCCAAAAATCATCTGTCTAAATTTCCACACTCTGCGTTCTGGTATGTCCCAGAGTTCAAGTCTCTGTCAAGTTCCATTGTCAAAGTTTAAATATTTAAAATATTTACAAAGTACTGTATTCAAAAACTCCCAAATCAAACTGTAGCTTGTTCGATGCAAAGGCAGGTGTGACTGCTTCAGTAGTGTGAGAAAATGAGCAGAGCTGGTGGAATTAAAGGAGCTGTTAAACGAAGTGGTCCTCTACAGGGTCTCCATAGTTTTACAATTCTTTCTCCTCTAAAGAAAGCCTGGGCGAGGAAGTCTGTACATAGTTATTTAAAATTTCATGTTGAAATGTCTCCTTAGCCATTGTGGTACAACAGCTTACATGATCCTCTCTTGAGAAGAAATTAATGACAATCAATAAAAGACAGATGAAAAAAAAAGGCCACCCAGATAGTCACTCATTCTTGTTCATCAAACATCCTGATTTTTCTTCAGAGCATCTCCGAACATTAAAATAAAACTCCAATAAATAGAAATACAGCAGAGAAATGGTCGAATAAGACTGATTCTGGTTTGGTCCATCCCTGAGTTCTTTTGAGAAGGACAAAAATACCAGAGTGACGAAAGAAAAAAAGACTGATGGGGAGAAAAAGCAAAAAGTTGATAGGGTACGTCCTACACATTCCCATTGTGTCCAGGAGAAAAAAAATATTCTCATATTCCTCTGGTTTCCTGAGGCTCATCAGCAAGAACATCCATCGCTGGGATGGTTCCCAGCAGTGACGGTTACACAGAGGTGATGACAATCATGAGGTGTGGTGAGATGCTGGAGATCCTGTTGAGAAGGTCGGGGGCGAGCTGGGATAAATGGCTCTCTGAAAACTCGCACGGTGGGAATATCTGTAGCACATAGGCAGGCTGGAAAAACAGAAAACATGAATTACATACATGAAGTTTAACAGATTTTAAACCAGAGGTGGGAGTTTGGAAAGTTTTTCATGAAGTTTAATTGGCTAAGTGAAAAAAAAAGGAGACTGTAACGGTCACACGTGAATAACACATACAAGTTATATTGGTTTAAAGAATGAAATAATCAAACATTTAAAATTAATGATTAAAAACACATGAAACATCTTTACACATATGAATGATCATGTCTCACCTGATTGGAACCTGGGTTGGGGATATTGATGATTCCAGCAGCCAACTTTGTCTGCAAGTAGTTGATAAATGCAGCCTTTAGAGCTTGCGTTTGGTTTAGGACATCATCTTGATCTCGTCCACATGGCAGAGCGAGGAGAAGACAGAAGTCAGTGTCCCCCTGTGGAGGGAAAAAGGAAAATGTTGTCAACAGCCCCACTGAATCATTTTTCATCTAATGGAGTCTAAGACAAAAGACATACCGTCATTCTTCGGGCTACACTTTCCAGCTGTGAAGCCTCTAGTCTCATTCTCTGTACAATCCTAAGCAATGCGCCTCCTTCTTGAAGGGGCAGTGATCGATGAGCCAAAGCTTTGTTGCCACAGACAAAATGCAACTGGACTGCAGCTGTGTCATTCTTCAGTGCCAGCAGGCCTTGCCACACAATGGGGTATTTCTGGTTAAATGTGAGAGAAAACAAGGACAAGTATGTCAGACAAAGCCAGTTCTTGTTCAGACCAATAACCCTGAACACAATTTAAACTGTTGAGGTGAGTTTGTCTTACCTTAAGCAACTGCACCATATTAACAGGCTGCGTCATCTTGCCATCTGGTTTTGGCTGGAGGTCTGCAACCTAAGGATTCAAGAAAATAATCAATGTGTCATGAACAGTTTCTGTAACATGAAGATATCAAAACTCACATCGCAACCTTAATGAAGATTGGATTTATTGCAGAACTGTTGTATCAGACTGATTTATTTTTAGTGAAGTGCACCTTATAATCTGGAAATGTTAATTGCAGTGAACTCACCATGGTTGGTGTGACACTCAGTGGTGGCTGGTTAAGTCCAACAGAAGACGTCTCTGGCATTTGAGAATGGATGCCTCTTGGGTTTGAGTACATCCCCGAGTACTCTGGGAATGACCCACTAGGTCCTGGTGTTAGTAGCTGAACTCTCTGGGGAGATGCCATCGCTTGCCCAGATTGTCGGATTGCCATCATTCCATCTTTAGGAAGAGGGGAGTGTGGCCTCTTTGCTTCCAATGGCTTTGTTATATCCTTCTCAGAAACACCTTTAGGCAAATGTGCTCTTGGAGACAAGGATAACGGTAGGTTAGAAGGTGCTGAAGAGGGGGGAAGAGTCTCTTGAATGTGTCCAGAATGAGCATCTGTGGCCAAACGCTCCCCCTGTTGGTGCAAAAGCACACGCATATCTCTTTGTGTCATGTATGTTTCTAACTGGACACTACTCCGCAATGGCCCGCGAGGATCTGACTGCATAGTGTCCGGTTTTAGCTGTGTGGCAGCTTGTCTTCCTGGAGCCTGGTGGAAACGTCTGGTTTCTTCCTGTTCCTGCTCAAGACTCCTCAATGAACTGGGGTTTACCTTGAGAACTTTGTCTCTGCCAACAGCCTGGGGTGAGGTGGGCCGTGGCTGCATGGGACCAGACCAAGCAGAGGCAAGAGACTCACTATGCATCCCGTAGCTCATCACAGAGAGAGGTGGAGTATTGACCCGTACATCTCCTTGGACAAGATGTCCCACTGGAATTGATTGGCTAACACGATGAGGAGACATACGTCCCAAGCCTCCAGGCACACTGTGAGGTGGCATGATAACTGACTGTTCTGGATGATGTACACCAGTAATAAACTGCTGCATGGCAG
Organism: Pagrus major; assembly: GCF_040436345.1. Classification (NCBI taxonomy): domain Eukaryota; kingdom Metazoa; phylum Chordata; class Actinopteri; order Spariformes; family Sparidae; genus Pagrus; species Pagrus major. Next base: position 19,186,481 of record NC_133220.1, read on the forward strand.
GGAGGCCACTGGGCAGCATCACTGGTATGCCCTTGGGTGATGAGGATCCTATGGGCGAGGACACTTTAGTAAAGGGAGAGTGTGGATGACCCGACTTGCGAGGGGATCGTGGTTCTTGTTTGATTCCACTGATATGCGAGGGAGCTCTGTCACCAGCTGTTGTAACAAAACCTACATGGTTGCCTGGTGGAGAGGGCAAATGGGGGCTTATTGCCGGACTTATAGCAGATGTCCAAGATGGTTTAGCTCCATCAGTACTGTGAGAATCAACGCTGTCCATTTTCTTTTGATGCTTTATGGGCATGTACTCTTGATGGTAACTCATTACTTGCTGGTTACCCTGTGTGAGACGCTTCACTACTCCTTGAGGTCCAGATTGGTAAACAGACTCCATCTTTTCTAAACCAGTGCTTTCTTGTTTAATAGAAGACAAAGTTGACTGCATCTTACCAGGATGCCCATGATCTGTCTGTGATGAAGGCCCCTTTTGAAGTGCCGAATGAGAATGACCATACATTTCCTGTTTTATCTGGGGCATGGATACTAACTGCTGAGATTCCATGTCACCTGCCGTTGCTTGTGGGATCTGACTTATTTTTGCACTTATCCTCTGTGGTCCCTCTATTTTCTGGCCTGAGTGGCTCAACACTACCACTCCTTCAGATGTATTTACTCTCAGACCTGGGCAAGATCCTGTACCAAGAGTGGGGCTCTCAACAATGAAACGTGCAGCACTTCCCACCTCCTCACCAACCGACTGCCCATGGTATGATCCAGTATCGTCTTTGCTGGGCCTATATGTTGGTTTGGGCAGAGCCATGTCCACACAGGGGTTTGCAATGTTCATGTTAACTTTATCCTCAGGCTCAGGAGGGTTGCAAACACGACTGATAACAGAGGTTGCAGTGGATGCAATAACAGAGATTACAGACTTTGTCTCAGGAGATGGCAGAGAGGTTGGAGGTCGAACAACAGACGGAGCTGGATGAACTGGCATTCTACCATCAGGTAGTGGTGACTTATTTGGCACAACAGCTGATGGAGTATTACTTTCAGAGGGGTTTTGATCTCGTAAGGTGAGTAGATTACCAGGAATAGGACTACTGCTTGGCAGTGACATGTTTTTGTGTTTCATAAGAATCTGTCTCAAATCACTTGTGCCATGATCAATAACCATGTTTTCAGAGTCTGAGGGTAAAGGCTGGTTTTCCTTGGATGCCAAAGGTATGACAGGTGAAGAGCAGACTCCAGTATCTTTAGACTGGTGGCGCCAATCTGGTGGAGAAACAGGATTTCTTATTGTTGGAGGGGTCGGTCTGATATTTGGCCTGTTAGCAAGTGGAGACAGGGAAGGAGAGATGCACTCAGGTGGCACCTGTTGAGGCTTTGGGCATATTGGACTCTTAGACTGGGGGATAACAGATTTAAAATGTTGAACGTGTTCTTCTGAAGATGTCTCTGGCTCTGCATTTATTTCTTTATCCTTGACAGCTGAAGGCTCAGGTTCTGACTTCCAAGTAGTAGGAGTAATTACCGCAGCAGTTGCTGACGATGGAGTTGTTTCAGGAATAGTCTTTTCACCTGAAGCTGTGCTATCTGTTAAGGGAGTTGCCAATTCTTCACTTATTAAATTTTCTTCCTTTACATCTTTTTTAGCTTGCTTTTGGGCTTTAGGACGTTTAGGTGTTTTAGGTCTTCCCTTGGGGCCCTTTTTAGGTGTGGTTGGGAAGACAGGTTCCTCCTGTATAGCAGGTGTATTTGTTTCAGGTTCTTCTTTGGCAGGCTGATTGAAGTCTTGCATTTCAGGTTCTGAACCTACATCTGCACTTGGTGGAGGTGCTTGGGGTAAGGGCACAGTTGCTTCCCCGGCAGTTATTGAGTCAATAGCCGCCATGAGTTCTGTCTCATTAGCAGGATAAGAAGGTTTTTCTTCCTCTGGGTCACTTCTTACTTCTGTAGGTGGGACAGGTGGAGTTGGTGGTTCTGTTGGAAAAGCTGGATCGGTGAATTTAGCAATGTTTTCCACAGCCTGCTCCAATTCCAGCTCCTGTGAAATTACGCTTTTTGGTGCTTCCGGGAGCTCCTTTATTTCCAAAGCTGGATTTTCCTTTTCTACACTGTTGGAGCCTCCTCTGTTGGCATTAGTGCACTTTGAAAGATGATCACTTTGCTCACCGAGGCCTGACTTTTTTGTGGAATCCTCTTGATTCCCAAGCTCATCATCCCCCAACTGAAGAAGCTCTTTGACTTCCGTGACATTTAGTCTGATTTTGAGGTTCTTGAGGACAGGAGATTTAGGATTTCTTGTCAACTTGGTTTTTCCTCTAACAATCCTGTCTTTTTCCAAGCTGGGTTTCTCTTCTAAGACTGGGGAATCGGTCTCTTTCCCATTGGATTTACCTTCACAATCCTTCTCTCTGCCTGATTCTCTTCCTTGTTTGTCTTTCTCCTCCTTCTTTTGGTCAACTTTGACTAATGGATCTTCTTTACATGAACTTGATGAATCTTGCAAAGCCAAGGAATCCTCATCTGTGAAATCCATATCCTGATCATCATCCTCAGTCGCCTCAGTTTTTTCCCCCTTCTTAGTTGATCCAGATCCCAGTACTGTGGACATCTGATTTGATGAACTCTTTGTACCATGAGGGGATGTTTTCCCTTTTGACACTCTTGGAATTCGTTCACCACTTTCTGATTCATTTGAATCAGTGTCTTTGTTGTCAATTTTTGATTTTTCTACTTTAGCAGTTGAACTCTCGTCACCTTGTCTGCGATTTTTGGGAGGGCGGCCTCGTTTAGTTGCAGGGGTTGGGGCAGGTGGCTCCTGTTCGATATTTTGTTGTTGTGTTGCATCTTTGTCTGTGGCTCGCTTTCGTGCAGAGCGTGGGGACTCTGTCATTTCCTTTCCAGAACGAATAGGTGCATCATCTTCAACTGGGGTGGCATACACAGATTTAACATTTCTTCGTCTTGCTCTGCCTAATGGTATGCTCTGCTCCAATGGATCAGGATCTGATCCATGAATAGGAGATTTGCCTGTGGACTTCAAGTCAGCTCTAGGAGAAGAGCCACGTTTCAGCTTCTCTTTGTCAATGCGCTCACTCTTGCGTGTTGCTGGTTTCTCAGAACCAGAGGTAGACATGACAGGAACTGGAGCAATTTGAGCAGGGGATTGTTTGCCCTTTTTATTTTTCATTTCTTTTGTTTTATGCTCTTTTTGAGGTGAGATTGGTTCGTCAATTGTGTCATTATCGCTTGGCATCTGCACTTTACTAACTTGAAGTTTCTTCTCTCCCTCAGGCTCAGCTATTGTTTTAGAAGTGGAATGGGTCTCTTTCTTGACAATATCCAATTCCTCTGCATGACTAGGTGGTATGAGACTACTACTGGCTTCAGGCACTTCTGTTTGTGTGGTCTCAGGATCCAGCTCTGCTTCTGAACTGCTAACAAACTCATGAGAATCACGGCGACATGGTTTTTCTGTAGAGCGAGGTTTTATATCCTCAGCAACAATTTCCAATTTCCCTTTAGATGGAGAAAGTTTACATCTATCCACTGAGTAACTGGGTTCAGGTACTACTATTGGTGCATTTTCAGAGTCAGATGACATCTCAGTTTGTGGGTGTTGCATGGGTGCAACAGGTTCATTTTCTTTTGCATCGTCCTTTACCTCTTCCTTGATGAAAGACCCAGGGGGATATGGATCAGGGGCTGGATTTAACACAACACATTTCTCTTCTGGTGGAGGAACGTCCTTGACTACAGACTGGGGGACAGAAGAAGGTGTGAGTTGGGGTTCAGAAATCAGGGTTTCAGCAGGACTAATGGGTTTTATTTCCGGCTCCATGATTGATTCTGTTGTTTCAGGTGACTGCAAAGCTGGTTGCTCTTGAACGGGCGATTTTTCCACTTTATTCTCATCCATGAGCACCATGTCTCCTTTTGCCTCTTGCAGTTGATGGGTTTTATTCTTCTGTTGTTGTAGTCGCATGAGTTCCATAAAACGACTATGGAAAAGAACAACGGGCCCTGAGTCAGGTTCACCATCTACTGTCCCTTGCTGACCAGGAGGCTGGTTTTGTGTAGACTCTGGTTCTTCATGTTTGCGCTCCAAGTGTTGAAGTCGTCGAGAGTCCAGCTCAAAGACGGGGCTGTGAAGGAAGCGGGATGCAAATAGTTCCCTACGTTCTGGTTCCTCTGGCTTAGGCTCCTCCTTCCTGTCGTCAAGTTTGTCTTCAGATCCACTTCGAATCTTTTTCTTTTTCATGTACCACGAGGGTGTAGGTCGTGGTGCTGCTTCTACCTTCTCAGTGTCCTTTCTGTTCCGGAAGCTTGCAAAGTGAGAATCATAATCTAAAAATGACCAGTTATCTTCTCTGGAAGATGAGAGAGATTTTGCACGTTCAAGCAGAGCCTTTGTATCAGGTGTGATGGTCTGATCAAGTGCAAAAGAGTAGAATTTGTTCCTTTCGAGATGTGCTAGTTTGGGGTCTGAAAACCTGTCAACCCTTGGCCTCTCAGAAAAAGGCATAGATGTTGAGGGCATAGGAGAGCGGGGTTTGGTCTCTCTGTCATCCTCAGGGTCAGATCGTACTTCCCCCGGCTCCAAATCATGCCAAATACCATATTCCAAATGTTTGCGATTGTGAATGTTTTTACCAAGACTTCTAGAAAAGTTCAGGTCGGGTAACAAGTCTTGTTTTACTCTGCTCTCCCATCTCTTTTGTTGCTCTTCTTCCACACTAAGTACAGGCGTGTTCTGCTTGTTTACCTGCGTGTTATGAGTCCTTTTGACTAAAAGCTCCAGATCTGGGTGAATTTTTTCTTCATTTCTACTCAACTCTTTCTGACAAGGATCCACAAAGTCCTCATCTACATGGTGAGGGAAGTGTTGATGTCCAGGAGAGGCGGTGTTGTTCCAGTCAGGATCTTCGCTTTTTTGTCTGAAGCTCCTGTAGACACGTTCCCTCTTAATCCCCATGTCAGTGTCAAATTCTAGTTTCTTTAGTTTGTGAGATGGAAAATTATCTGTGACATCCTCAGGTGGTTTACCAACCTCATGCACAAGACTACGATGTTCCAAGTCATCTGTTTCACTTCCTTCGGGACTTATTGGTTTGTCAGGTTTGTCAGACTCGCGCTGCTGTTGCTGCTGGTGCAATCGTCTATTTTGTTCCATTTGCTTGCGGTAACTTTGAGAGAGGTCAATGTCAACATGGTCCTCTTTGTTTTTAGCACTCTTGTCAGTGTCAGCATTCTGAGCACCAAATTTGAAAGCAGCTTGGTGTTCTTGTTCTCTGATAGTGCTTTGGTCTGTAATCCCCTCATGGGAAAACCTTCTGGATGAAGTGTGCCCTGGATGCCGTTTTGACTCCAGTGGGTCCAAAGATCCCTCTGATTTCTCTCTTTGTCCTCTGACATCCTCTTGACCATCCTTCAGAGTGCCACTTTTATCAGTTTTGAGTCTTGAATCTCTCCGCTGGGAGTCTTTGTGTTTTTCAGTGTCTGCCTCTTTCAAATATGTGGCACTCGGGCCAAAGTCAGAGGACTGAATACCATCCTCTTCTTCGTGCCTGCTTCTTTTCTGGCGAATAGTTCTTCCACCAGATTCAGCAAAGCGCCTCTTTCTTGCAGCAAGGCGATCTGAATCCACAGATGAATCTTTCCCATCATTTCCAGTATCAGACTTCAGATGTTTCTTGAGTCGACTTTTTCCATCCAAGTCTGAATTCTCACCTTTACTCATTTCAGATCTTTCACTTTTAACAGAGTCATGATGAGCAGTTGACAACGGATTTGCAGTAAGAGAGTCACCATCCCCCTTACATTTCTGCCTCTCATGAGTATCTTGGTCTGATCCCCTTCCTCTTCCAGGCGTACCATCAAAACTGGTCTCAAGCTCTGATTCAGGCAGTGGGTTGGATGGGGATTGCCCCTTTGCTTTCCTTGATTTAATCTTCTCAGCTTTGTCTTTGTCACCTTTCTCTTTTCGTTTTGCACGTTTGGTTTTCTCAGCACCTGCCACACGATCTGGTTGACTGCTCTTCTCACTCTTGTCACTCTTTGAGGCATGTTCCAGTGGGGTCTTTTCAGATTTGTCAAAGTGTGGTGGTGACATTGAGCTCACACTTCCACTTCGCTCAGAGGACTGGCTGTAAACCCGTCGTTCTGAGTCTCTGGGAGCACGCTCAGATGGTGAAGGCGATACTGTAGGAGAAGCAGGTCGCCTGGGGTGCGAAGGGCTCCACCTACTGCGGTCAGCCTCAAAACGCTCTCGTTCTCTTTCTCGCTCCCTTTGAATATATGTGTATTTTCGAATGTCTTGCTCAAATGGGTCTCTGTAATCCCTGTAGTCTCTTGGGTCTTCATGATAACGTGGGTCAAAGTGCTCCCCCTGATAGTGTTCCAGTTCAGGAAAACGTTCTCTGCTGCGAGCAGCATAGTCTCTTCGAGCTTCCTCTGGATAGAGGCCAGGGGTTCGTATATTCTCATAGTAAGCCCTTTCTGCTGTAAATTCATGGTATGGAGGTCTGCGCTCCTCTCTGTAGAGTGAATGGAGACAATAGAAAGAGACAAGTAATAAATTCTGTCAGCCTGAATAATTTCATTAACAGTAAGTGTTCAAAAATAATCGTAATCGTTACATACAAATCGTAAAGATTATTTTAATTTACATATTTGTGACAAAATATATTCAGTTGAGGACATTATCAATTACATGCAATTAACAATATGGGGAATTTACCTTCGTTCAGGAGGAATTTCATAGAAGTCTCTAATGTCTTGACCAGATGTCTGCATAGATCGATAGAAAGCCATCTGACTCTCTTGACTTGCAAAATCCACCTTTCATAAATGATTAAGTTGTTAAAACACATAAATACATACAAACGCACATGAAAAACACTATTCACTATTCATCCAAATAACTGTCATTGATTACCTTTATTTTGTTGCCACCAATCTTCCAACCTTTGGTCTCCCTTACAGCTGCCTGGGCAAAATCTGTGTTGTTGTACAAAATGAGGGCCATCCCTTTCAATCTATCAAACACAACCTTAAACAAAAGGACAAAAAGACATTTAGAATTTTGAAAACTACACAGCATTCAAATCTAAAGCTGCAAATTAAGCAAGATATAATAAAGCTGCAAAATAAGTAAGATATAATAAAGCTGCAAAATAAGCAAGATATAATATAAAACCTTACCTTAACTACATGTCCATACCGGCAGAAATGCCGAGTGAGGTATTGCTCTGTAATACTGGTTGCCAAACCATCTAGCCAAACACAAGTTGTCGGCATACTTTTCCCAAACCCAAGCTACAAGGAGAAATAGAAAAACATTTGTATTATAATGACAGTTACGTTAGCTTAAAACCTACATAGACCACAGATGTTGCCTCCACTTATTGTAAAAACACTACCTTCAGTCTGTTGCTCCCCAAATACTCTCCATCCATCTTCTTAATGGCTTTGCAGACACTGGCAATATCAGAATACTGCACAAAAGCATATTGGGGAACTCCATTTACTTTCTTGATGTCAATGTCCTTGAGGAAAAAAGACAGAACAATTAGTTACCCATATCAAATGTAAAATGTACCAATTTGCAGTGAAGCCAAATGGCAGCATACCACAATTTCTCCGAAACGCTGAAAAATGTCGAGGAGTTGTTGGTAACTGGTGGTCTTCTCAAGGTTGCCAATAAACAGTGTCCTTGTGGCTTTTGGATGGAACTCATCTATCCGTCCATCTAAGGGCCTGAACTCATTTTCACTCTCTGTTTCTGAGGAAAGGGAGGGCTTATCATTAATATTACTGACATGTTACTACATGTGAAGCTCATATGAAAACAAAAGCTTTCAGAAATAATGTTTGTTGAATCAATTTGTTGGCACCAAGTATTCATCACAATAGTATATTTTTTCGTCACTTACCAGGACCATTCCAGGCGGTTACTTCAATCATCATGCCAAAGAACAGCTTCCCTTTGGAGACAGTAAGGGCTTTCTCTTGATCCTCCTGCTGTCTGAAGAACACCAAACCATAACGGTCTTCTGATGCTCCATGGATCTGGACTGAGGTCACTTTGCCATGTTTCTTGAATTCGTGGAAAAGCCCATCTTTTAAACTTGTGTCTGGGGTGGGAAAAACAAAACAACCCAAATAATAATTATAACTAAAGCTAAATATATATTTTCATAATAATTTATATAAACTACTTTTCTACATTCCCAATTTCTTATTGAAACCAGTTAAGGTTTTGTTGCAAGGGGTATCAAAGTTTGAACCAATAATATGTTATTTTTGTATGTTTCTAAAGCAGTGACTCAAGCTGGATGTTTTACTTTTTCAACTCCTAACGTGATGTTACAGAACTTGAGATTGTGGTCTGGGAACGTTTGCTATAAATACTAAAGTAAGCAGGCAACAGCACATGTGGAAATATTAGAAGCAGAGTGACCTGTACACCAGTAGGCTTACATCCAAACTAAATATCTACCAACGCACCAAATAGTAGTAAAAGATTTCTATATATGGAGCAACCAAAAACCAAAGCAAAGTGAAGTTTAAGACCAAAAAAAAGAACGACCCGTTCTTTTGAATGATTAATTAAGATTACATTACAATTACCTTAGTTGAAAAAAAATATCCTTGGCAGGTACAACTCACTTTACCAGGTCTTGGCATGTAAATAAATGTCAAATAGATAACTAGGGACACTGTATACAAATGAACAGCACATGATAGGACACTATTGCTGTATATAATCTGCATTAGAATTACAGGTAGTCCAGGAGATTGATCTCTATTCTCAATTTTAGACAATAAAACCACGTCTTCAAGAGGCTGACTTGAAACGCGTAAGACATGTAGAAACTCACCTGTGGAGCGCACTGGTAGGTTTTGCACTTTAATTCCAAAGCTCCTGCGTGGCTCATCTGAGTCAAGCACCATAGAAGACTGATTAGGTGCGTGCGTAGCTGACGACTGAACAGAACGTGCCCGAGACCCATCACTTGAGCTGCTGTTTGAATCGCTGTCATGAAAAAACAAACAAAAAAATCAGATAACCAGATGGTTGGTCTTTCTTATGAGTATTTCCTAGCACAAGTTGATGGTTTGTGCAGTGGCAAAAAGTATTCACCCAGTCAGTAAACCTATGAAACATGATGCATTAATATCATAACAAAATAAATGTCACACCTGCCGCTGCCCGTGCTGCTAGTGCTGCTGACAGAATCAGAGCTTGAAGATCTGCTCCTGGATCGAGATCGCGGGCCTCTTCCAGGGGACAAAGGAGCTCTTTTAGGGGAATGAGGAGTTTTGGGGGTTTGTCCCGTGGTCCGTTGTGGGGAAGGGTGCCTTGACGCAGAGGAATGAGATGATCGGCTCCGACGGTGATGGTAGGTTCTGTCAACACGTCGTCCTCTGTCATCTCTGTATAGATCACGTCGTGTCGAATTAGTAAGAGTAAAGGGGTCTCGAATTCTAGAGTCAAAATGTGGGTCCGATGCCTCAAAGCTTCCCGCAATAGCACTGCTCCCTGGGCCAGCAGCAGCAAACATTGAGCGATCTCTGTAATAATCAGCGTTGTAGTGACGCTGTCTGTCGAAAGTGCCGCTGCGTTCATGGTGTCCATATGGGCTGTGATCATATGCACGTTCACGGGTCTCTGAGCTACTGTAAAATAAGAACAGGGTAGAGAGGGAGAAAGAATTACTATGATTCTAAACAAAGAAAGGGGGAAAATAACCTACAATGAACATATACTGGCATTGAAATTCACAATAGTGAAATGCCAAATGGCCAGTACAGCAAGGACACAGCTGAGAGCAGACCAGATAAAATGTGGGGTCAATTTAAATAGCTTAATATGGGTATAAAGAGCAGTGCCAGTATTGTTATTCTTAACTTGGAAAAATTATTCGTTGCCATCGAAAACAAACACTAGGGTTCCAGTTTGTCCAGTAAGAGAAAAGTGTCTGCTCTGAGATATGTTGAGGAAGTGCTTTTTAACCTTTAAGCAACAAGTTTCACAGCAAAAGTTGCAGGAAATTTTCTTCAAATGTCACATGTTGGAGTTTATATGGTTTTAGGTACAAGAGAAGAGAAGCATTTTAACAAATGCTGGAAAAACAAAACCAAATTCCTCTCAAGTAGACAAATAAGCTAAATAATTTGCCTTTTCAAGACATGACGTAATGGGGTCAACCGATCAAATGCTGGCACTGTCTGGCTGCTCCAAACCCTAAACAGTCAGCAGCCTAAAAAATGACATTTCATTTTTAGGAGCAACAAAACCACTAACAAGCACAATTTTCTATACTGTAGATTCATAAACAGTCGCATGAAACAAAGCAGCTCCAGACTATAATAGTCACTACTACTCTCATTGTAGATCTACTTTTGAACACACATAATTCAGCAATGTTGAAATGCTGTTCATGGTCCTCTATTAATTTCATTTGCAAAAGCAGCACTGAGCAGTTTTGGCTCCAGTGGGTGCCCAAGGGAGCTGATTTCAGAGGCGGACTGTTCATGAACTATTGCTGGTAGGAAAAAGAAAATATGAAAATGAAACATTTCTCTTTACATTTAACAGGACAAGTCTCCTATTGAGGAGCTCTGTGGTACTGAAATTTAAAATGCCATGCAGAGCTCAGATCAATGTATTAAAAATCTAAACAATCCTTTGTCGTACTTATGCTGTAAAAAGATGCACTAAGATAAAGATATAATATTCAATACATATATTTTATATATGCATTTTATAAAATATATTTTTTCTCTCATCAAAGTAACCTTTTCCCTAAAAGCAGTGCAAAACTATTAGACAAAGCACTAAGGAAGGTTAGAGAAAGAAAATATGCACAGGGCAGAGCAATACCAACCTTTTGGGAAAGAAGTTACCGAATCTAATCCAAATAAAATCTAGGTGGTCAGAATGTGAGAGCCCGAATGAAAAACCAAGGGGAAAAATCAATTGATCTAATTAGGCAAAAAACGGTTCTCTTGAATCGCACTGCACGTAATCTTCAAATACTGTGGAGCACCAGGCCAGTAGATTGTTGAGGTATAATCCACAGTTAGGCTACTTATTTCTCTTCACTGGATGGAAAAGGGAAAAAAACAAAACAATCACAGAAATGGACCTTTTTATGGATTTCACGACATGTGGTGCAAAAAACACTATAGGAAGATGAGACCTGAATAAATAAATATGGATTTAAAAAAAAAAAGATGATGAACTTCAGGGTAATTCAGCGCATTCCAGGTTGTCTATACCAGTAAACTGATGCCCGAAAGGAAAATACATCCGACTGGATCAGTCTCGTCTTGTGGTATGATGAAGTGGTATGTTCCAACAGTTAGGCTTCACGTAAATATAAAAGGTAAAAAAAAATGTATTCCACTGGTGAACATCAAGAAGTTTAACATCACACAAGCTTGCAGACTCGCAGACACTACGATCACAGGGAATAAAATCCTCATGGGCTCATAGGATGACATAATTCCACAATCGATGGATATTATCGGGTCTACGTATGTGAAGGTTTCTTCTTTTTGCAGTAACATTTCAAGTTCCTTTGATAAAGTTGTCTTCAGCTCTCTTTAACATACTTGGAGCGCTCTTCTCCTCACTGAGGCTTCGCACAGCTACATCCACTCTCGAGTAATCCCAATCAATGGCAGCTACACCTATCCATACTAGGGTCCACATCAGTACATCCAACATGGGGTATCGGTAGTGCATACATCCAGGGGTGTACATCCCAACTATGCGGTCTTCATGTGTCTTCATGGCCATCTATCCAAAACAAGGATAGCTCCACAAACTTTGCTGGTTGGTTGTTTGGATCCTAGGGTGGTCTTGCAACATCTTCTTGGTATAGCTTCCATAACTGGGACAAAACGCGTTAATTATATATAGTTAATCTCATCCTAAAATGACTGAGATAGCCTAGGAAATGCGCATTATATCTGTCTTTCTTGTGACGTGTAAAAAAGTTTTCCCATCCACTTCTTCAAAAACTTAAATCCAGTGCAGGCCGTATCCACAGATGCAAAAAATGGTAAAAGTAGTCCAACCATCAGCTGTTGCCAAGAGGAAAAAACAATTGACAACCCGAGATGGGAGATCCTCTAAGTAATTTGAATAATTTCTTCAAAGAAAAGTACATCCTTCATAATAGGGATTTACTTCCAGTTTAAGGCGATTCCAAGTAAAAATCAAGGTTAGATCCGATTTTTAGGAGAAAAATGTTTTAAAAAATATCCAAAAGCTCCCCAAGGTAGTTCCCCACAAAATGTAATAAATCCAAACTCACCAGGATATTCCTTGCAGATGTAATATCCAAACCAGATGTCAAACCTTGAATTAGTTACCTTACCAAATGATAATGTGTAGTTAATTTACTTAGATCCCGTGGGAAAGGCGAGTCATTTATGATGAAAAGTGGAACGATCCCTAATTACCTTTGTGTAACCCCCTTGAGGCACATATCCCTGAAGAATAACCCCCACTATGTGTTTAGGTGTTACACCTATCCAATACTAGATTCCCCTGGATTTTAAGGGGAGGCCGTGTCCACTTACCCATCTATTCTCCGTTCATAACGTCCCTCTCTGGTGTGAAGGGACACAGGTGGGCCAAACACTGGACCAACTGTTCCCCTAGAGAATCCTGTAACGTCTCGACTGCTCGAGGGGGAGCTGTCTTCAAGGCCCCGAACAGCACTAGGCACTGACCCGGGTTCATTGTAGTCAGTCCGAAGGTCCCTGTCTCCCATCTTGTTGACAGCATTGTGAGCCTTCTGTGCACTTTTGATATCCACAAAATCCACAAAGGCTGCAACACCACCCTCTGACCCTCGCTTCCGCAGCACTTTAACACTTTCCACACGCCCATACCTGAGAATTACAATAAAAACAAAGAGGAAATTACATATACATGATCTAAAAATAGGCTAAGTGCAGTTTCTCTGTATGCCAGAGTGAGTCATATAAAGAACAGAAGAGGTACTGGTATTATAAGCAAACAGTAATGATTCGTCTCCAATTATACACCAAAGCAAATTTCCACTGTTTCCTTTTAGACGCTAGAATAACAGTCTGAACATAAGGAAGTCTTCAGCAGTGTCTGCAATCATAACAATGGATGCTTTAGCTTGTTGTTGCAATCTTGAGGTTTCTTAACGACTTCAACACTAATGCTATTCAAACATCCCTCCAGGACATAACTCATTACCAGTGTTAACTATAAACCGCCTATCCTTGAACACATAGCTGTCATCAGATCACTACTAATGCAGGGCAGCAGTAGCTCCCATAAACTGTGACTGGATGTAATGTTTGTTGTGCTACAGATGAGTTTGTCGATGAGTGACTCGAGTAGGTTTAACTTAAGTAGCAAATTACATGTATTTAAATTACTTCTATGAACACGGGGAAGCAGGAGTTTATACTGTTAGCTCTCGTGCTTACTAGCGGGAGCAAAACCTGGTTTGCAATTACTTGTAATTTAACCAAATTAGAAGCGACACTGAGGATCTTGGCCGAGTTTACTAGTGTAGTGATGGCTACCGACGACAGGCAGCCCAAGTATTTGCTAACAACATTATCAGCCCAGTGGGATCACTGATCGGTGGCAGATTTTGGATTCCATACATTTAACTATTTCTCCAACATCTACTTTAATCAGACACATTACATTATGTGCGAGGCGTCTCCAGTGGCATAAAGAAGTCATCAAATGTTATCTGACCTGCTGTCCAGCTAACACTAGCTGCCTTTTGGCTTGTGCTGATTATGAAAACGTCTTGACTTCCCACAAAATGGTTGGTTGGTTGGTTGGGTGGTAGCTCGGTGGCTAGCAAACCTAGCTACTTGCCTCTTGGTTTTAGCAAAAGTTAGCCAAATATTTTAAACCGAAAACATTTAAACTTAAGTGGCTCTATTGTCGACATTTTGGTTTAACAAATATTGCTGTACTGCAATATAGCACACGCAGCACATACGAAACAGCCAGACTTTTAAAACTTGAAAAATGCTAACGTTAGCTGCATTAGCATCGGTCGCAGGCTACCCAGCGAGCTCGTACTGCACCTAGCGCGCGCTGCTCCGCCAACAGAGGGTCCCTCTTGCGTAACCTACCGTTTAAAATGCTCCACAATCTTCTCCTCTCGAACATGTTCGGGTAAATTTCCCACCCAAAGGTGTCTGGTTTCCCGAACCATCTTGCGCTATTCTTCCCCCCTTCTCACACATATGATCTCGCACGTTTCTAATCCCTGCCGGTCGGAGGTCCGCCTGAACAAAATGAACGACGGTGGACTCCGTGAATAATCTGGGCCTGGTAGCCTGCTGTCCGTTTAGCTTTAGCTGCTGCGTCCTCGATCCGTGCACGTGAACGCGCCGGATCCTCGCTCCCGGTGGTCTTGGGTGCGAGCTGCGCGACTCTGGGGCCCGGCGTGTTGCGCGTGCTCGACGGTGACGAATATGCACAGTGACAGTGAGCACGTGATTTCTGCACTAGGATCAAACTGCAGCCCTCGAGGAGGAAATGTCTGCGGTGTTGACTGCAAGGTGATCAAGATTATGGATGGAAAACTTTCTATTAAAAGCAGATCACATTACATTTTAATGTGCCAGGATTGGAAATGCTGAACACTGATGAATCATTAGATACAATATAATGTAGAGTAAAGATACAGGTTGAAGTAGGCCTTTCCTTTAAAGATGATTAATATAAATGTACAAGTTAAAAACACCACAATCAACCATTTTAAAGTGAGTATTGCAATCCCGGTCTCTGTTGCGCAGAGGATACACTTATGGCTCAGGCCTCCGGAGGTGGGCACTGATGACCCTCATGCCAGTCTGATGATGCCCGACCTCCTTCTCGCTCCTCTCCTGCTTCATGCCTCCCTTGTCCTCGCTTAAACCTGCTGTGTCTACAGCATCCCTTCTGTAAATCACCTCCGTTCTGTACTCCCTGTCATCAAACTGGCCTCCCCTCGGTCTCAGAGGATGTGAGTGGTCCCAGTCCAGCCTTGTTCACTGGGAGGCTGCTGGATGGCTGCTACAGTTAGTGGTTACTCTGGCGATATGCTGTCCCGTGTTTCTTTAGAGTATGTTTTTGACGGGTGGACAATTCGTCCATATTGCACCTTTAAGTTTTGTTATGGATTCAGTTAAAGGGACAGATTCAGGGGCCTTGGCGGAGGTATGTGCTCTACTGAGAGCTATTCTAGTTCTTATTCCCAGAAAAGCACATCCAAAATGGTTCCCGCCCTCATTTGACACCCAGCCCTCCCTAAAGAATTCTGGACTTGCCAGTGATAAATAGGTATGTTTTGCTTTGTGGGCAGGTGTCCACATCAGCCTCAGTGTTTGTGCAGATCAGCAAGACATATCAATTCAGCAGATTTTCTTGGATAAAACGCACATTCAGAAACACTCATCTTGCAACAGGTTACTGCTTCGTCCGATAATTGTGCACTGATGGCACTGTTTAATAACAGTGTCTAAGTGTTCATTGAGGTATAATGGTAAATACTAAAACATAGACACTCATAAAGTCGGCAAACTGACTCATAAATGTCAGGATTATCTACATGACTTTGCCAACATTAGCAAATATCAGCCATAATAAGTCACTAGTCAAAAAAAAAATCAGGTTGGGCCTTGGTGGAGGTATGCGCTCTTCTGTGTGCCATTCTAGCTTTGTATGAATTCAGCTTTTCATTTCTTTCAAAAGTGATGAATCTTACTTTTAAAGAGCAGGCAGAACAGAGCAGCTAACAAACTGCCATCCATATTTATCTAATAAAATAAAGTGTGGTGAATAAATGACACAATTATTTTTTTCCAGGAAATGTTTTAATAAATGATTTTGATACAAAGAAATATGATTCCACAAACATGTAATTTTGAGATACAGAATATAAATAACAAAATAATTCAGCTGGGATCTGAATGAGACTTTAATATTGTAATACAAATTAATGTGAATAATTCTATTATTGTTGAGGCAAAAGACAAGATACAGGCCTTCACTGTGGTCCAGTGAAGGTCTTTTGGGTGTAATCACATTCACATCAAAAGCACCTTCAAGTTTTGGTCCATAATGAGTGCTTTAGGGTGTGTTTTTGTGCTCTGTTACACATTATTTCATAAAAGCTTTAATGTCTGTATTTAACATTGGTGCTTTAGTGATTTTCCACAAATGTTGTGTTGAACTGTTTGCCTCAAGGTTATTTCTTTAACTTTTATGTGTATGTAACAAACGTTATGTAGGCCTACATTGGAACCTGCTTAAAGATAAAATATATTAGTTTATTTTTATGTAAACATTTTTATAAAGAGTTTTATTTTTTATATAAAGGGTTAAAGTGATTGAGATTTTACTGATTGAGATTTACACACAAAAAAAAATCAAAGAATGTTTGCTGTACGCTTTTACAAAGTCTGCTGCATAAATATATTTGGTGCATTTTGTAGTTTATTGAGTGCAAAATTATCAAGTATAAAAGAAGAATTTGAGGATCTTCAGAAAGAATGATATGTAAAAAAGAAAAAATGAAAATAAAAAAAAGAAAAGACATTTTTCATTATTGTTCTACTGGAAAAAGATGTGTGACGTTTGAATTCCAGAGTCCTGAATGCACATGCGAAGTCTCCCGTCTCTTTGAAGCTGGACTCGTGGCACCTTTCCATCAATTTATCCGGGGCTATAAGGGCCAGGGTTAGTGCTGGCCAGAAACCAGGCTCAGATGGCAAGATTTGCAAAGCATCTTCCCATCCAAAGGATAGCAGCCGTGCTCATTTGGTTCAGGAGAGAGCTGGATGGCACAGACCTGCGGACAATATCAAAGACTTCTTAACTCAGGCTGATTAATGTGTGTCTGTGTGTGTTTGCATACGTATAAGTGTGTCTGTTCAGTTTGCTGTCAGATCACCTACCTCACATCTGTAGCAGTTCTCGTGGTAGGAGCGCCCCAGGCATTCAACGTTATAGCTGTCGGTACCATCTTCTTTTGGAATGATTAGCTTGCTGCAGGCGTTACACCTTGGAGCATACTTCCTTTACGGACAACATTTTAGAGGAAAGAAAATATAAGAGGAGGCCAGATAACTTCAGCTGTATAGCACCTTTCAAACAGACAGAATTCAAGTTGGATTTCAGTGATGTAAAGGTACTATAAAAAAGAAAATAAAACAAATAAAAATCTCTCCTCTTTAGTGAATGTGTAAAGGTTATTTTTTCTTGCCGTCATTGTTCACTTTCATACCTGTAATAGTCCTGGAGGCAGTAAACCTCTCCGACTTCCCCCTGAGCAAAAGGTTGCTCTCCAATTTGCTGTTTACATGTTGCACAGGTGAAACAGGAAAGATGGTATGCTCGCTCCAGTGCACGGATCACATGATCTTTAATAGCCTCCCCACACGCCCAGCATAGTTCAAGACTGGCCTAGAAAGAGACAGAAATGCATGATGAATGGTAAAACAAGGAAGATACCAACAATCTATCACAGCTATACATCATCTGTGGGATAGCATAGTGTTTACATTTTTATCTTCCACCAAGGAGGTCATGTTTTCACCCATGTCAGTTTGTTGGTTTGTGAGCACAATTACACAAAAACTACTGAATGGATTTCCAGGAAACTTGGAGGGAGGATGGGTCTCAGTCCGGAATAGACCTCATTAACTTTTGGTACAGATCCAGATAAAGGGACGGATCCAGGATTTTTTTTCTCCCTGTCTTTTACATTGTGAGACAGGGCACTTGTCGACATTTTCATTATTTTCTCAGGGAATAATGCAGGGATTTTGATGAAAAAAAATCAGGCGTTTTTAGGTGGCTGGTATCTGTGAGTGAGTACAAAAGGAGACGGTTGAGCCTTGGCGGAGGTATACGCTCTATTGAGTGCCATTCTAGTTTGAATTGTGTTCTCCCCACTTTCCAAGCGGACATTGGCTTCCATTAATTTTGTGAAGAACGCAAATCAACTTGCAGAGACTGGAAACTTGGTTGAGAAAGGTAAATCCACCACAATGAACATCATTGCTATCTTTATTTTAACATTACATTCAGACTTAAACATAATGTGCAATTGCTACTACACTGTGCTACAATAACAACACTGACACTAAAAGCAGGTGTAAAAATGGCTACCTGGAAGGTAAATGTGAAACACGATAGCAGTCTTTGGAAAACATTATTCTACATGGCATGCATAAACACTGTTATGGTCCATTACAAAGATTTGCATACAACGTCCTGTAGTGGAAGCTGTTTTGACTTTACCTGGTAGCAGTCTTCACACAGGGGGATCCCTGCTTTATTGTAGTACTGTTTACCGGCCAGGGGAATGTGACAAGATCTACACTGGAAGCAACCTTCGTGGTATGTCCTGTTTAAGGCCTCTATCGCAGGTTCAGAGAAAGCCACAGGTTTCCGACAGAAGCCACACACGTCTGCATTGTACACAAAGCAGGTTATAATAATATGTGTGTTGTCAAAGTGGAACCATTTAAAGCCTCAGTGGTAAATGTGTAAATAGAGATCATGTTACCTTTGCTCTCCCCGCTTGTGTCTTGGCCATTTTTATGGATCCCATAAGACTGTTCGTCTTGTTTTAACCCACTAGATGGTGTGCTTGTTTCCACCTGGAATGTAAAGCACATTGTTAAAGTGAAACTAAACTTTGAAGTGACATGTTTGATTGTAGAAGGAGAAAGGCAGCAGAGTGGCTGTATGGGCTACAGGCTGAAACATAAGAGTCATCCAATAAAATTAGGGAACATTAATGTCATGGCATTCAAGTTTTGTTTTTGTTTGTTTTGTTGCCCCCAACTTGCTCTAAACATCTTGCCATGCATACAAACATCCTTGTAAAAAATACAGGAAGACTTAAAGCAACCATTTGTAACTTTTTAGACAAAGGTAGTTGATTGGTGAGTCTCACACGAGGGTCTTCAAATACTGCTGGATTGGATCGGCGGCTCGAGTCCAGCGCCAAGTGTCAGCGTTTGACAACCTGGGGATGAAACCTGAACAATCACCTACCTTTCTCCAGAATCACTGTAAAACATACACTGTTGTTTTAACACCATGAAGCCCTGAATCTGTAACATTTTCCCAAACTGGATAGGAAGTGGGGAACTACATCAAGTCTAAAAAAAGCTGTGCAGAAAAACAACCTCTGCCTCTGAAGGAATTATATAAATAAGAGATTCAGGGTTTACAAGTCACTCACTAAATCCCTTTCCAAAATAATGAAAACACAAACAATACATGTGTTAACCACTGGATACCTTGTATAGGTACACACACTGTGGAATAAGATTGGACCTTGATCAAGAAAGGGAAAGCCTGCATATTGTCAGACCACCTGTTGTAACTCAGCCCACTTTCCTGATCTGTACTTTCATTGCTTCTGCACAGAGACGGGGCTGTGATGATGGGAACTAAAAGTCTGGAAAGTGATCTGCTCTTGAATGAGAAATGTGTACAGTTCATAAAGTGTTTTGATCATTATTCATATCTAAAAGACAGCTGTTTTTTCCTTCATAATGTGTTTTGCAGATGAGTCTTTACAACCACTGCACAACATAATACAGTATCTGTAAAAGCTGTGGAAAGTTGTAATCCTTCACTGTGGGAAAAAATGACTTGAGTTCTCCAAGAGAAATCTTTCAGGAAAACGTGGATCAAGTGACAATGGTGGCATATACACAAAGATTAGGTTGATTCAAATATGACTTTTTAGCAGCAGTGTGAGAGAAGTGTGCATACCTCTCTGTTGTAAACTGGCTGCTGGCCTGGGGTCGGAGGGTGGGAGAGAGGCGTCTGGGCAGGAGGAGGTGGTGGAAGTGGTGGTTCTTCAGAGAGCGATGGTCCCAGAGATGAAGGCAGTGCAGCAGCAGCAGGAGGAGGAGGAGGAGGAGGAGGTAAGGGCTCTGTTTGGGCAAGAGAAGACTCATTTCAAGCCACTTCATAGTAACTTACACAGAGAAATATTTTTTTTATTCCATGCCTTTTATTTAAGTTTCCAGTAAGCACTGAAGTATCTTAAAATTCAGGTTAATAATATGAAACACAGAATAAAAATATAATTACAGATGCATACTCATGCATAAATGTAGATACATATACAGAAAAAATATGAAATTAGTGAGTTAAAAGGACAAAAGAGAATGAATAATAATATAATATATTTCAAAAACATTGAACAAAGGAGAGAATTGAAGCTCATGGGGTTATTGCTTTTGTTCCTCATCAGTAGTCAAACTAAAGAGGAATTTTTTCTGCATGTTCCTAAAAAAGAAAGTCAAATGTAGCAGCTGTTCCTCATAGATAATACAATCCTTTCCAACCTGATAACATACTATACATCCGGTAAGTGTGAGAGGAGGGTTATTTATTTTTTCAAATTAAAAGACTCCTCCAGCGATTTAGCATTGCACTGTGATAACATTGTTCTACTCACAATAGACCATTTAAAAATATATCAAAATGATGATGATGCAGCAGAACCAGACATGTTGTCTGTCATGTTCCTTTCTTCTTCCCTGTCAATATGTGACGCTTACCCACAATGCAACTCTAACACTGGCCATTCAATCAGAGTTTTAGGTGTGGTATGCTAGCAGCAAAGATGAGGAGGGGGCTACAGAGGTCTGGTAAGCTCACTTCATTGTAACTCCACACCTTGTATGTCAAACTTGTAGTCTTCAGACCGTTGGCTGTATGAAACAGATGCTGCCTCAAGTGACGTCACTTAAGTCAGTTTATCAGACTTCACATGGTGCCAAGTGGAGCCTCAAAATGCTTCAAACTTCAACAAGTCAACTTTGTTTACTTACGTTGTTGTGTTCCCCAAGATAGTTCCTTAAACAATATCATAAATCTTGTAATAGACCACATTCTGATGGCGGCCATTTTCCTCTGACAGTACTGCTTAGTACCAGTTTGCAAGTTCGATCAACATTGAGAATCCGACAAATTGTTACCCATTAACTACTTCTACTTGCAATGATAAGAATTTGTCAGATTGTCTATGTTTATGTGATTTGCAACCTGGAATACAGAAGGACCTCAAATTAGCAGTAGCTTATGATACATGGTTTGGGTATCTTATCATCTCACCAAGTGATTAAAAATAGGATGATGATGACGGTCAGACAGGCCCAGATGGCATCAGTTACATGTAGAGTTAAATTCTGAATATATTTCAGGTTATCTAAGTTTGGTCAAGTGCACTTTTTTTGCATTGAACATTGAACATTTTGTCATGAATACCTGCAGCACCTCTGTCATCTCCTTGCAGCTTTCCTCTGCTGGGTCCAGGCTGGAATGGTTTTGGGCTCTGAGGGTCTGCAGCTTGGACCGAGGCCCCCGCGTGAACCCGGCTTTTGCTGTCTGCAGCGCCATAAGACTCTGCTGGTGAGCGGTCCTCCTTCTTATGTCTGAGGGAGGGGATGGTGTCACTTGGACTGACTCGTACAGCTGTGTGCTGCTTGTCTCTAGCCGGGGAAGTGTGGGCTTGGAGGGCGGGCTGCTGCTGCTGTGTCACAGTGGCTCGATGAGGAGTCGCCAGAGTGATGAAGCAAGAGGACACCATCCTTTTTGGTGGAGCTGCTGATGCCATGACTGTATAAAACCCACATACAGCCTAAAACAAGGAGAGAACAACTATCACTGTCCAATCATCAGGAACATAGAAACACATCATAGACTCAACACTGCGTTTGATCTTTTTAAGGAGGACTGGAATATGAAAATAAAACATACTAGGATTACATGACTTGACTTGACTTATGCTTATCATCTCAACAATATCTAATTTAAGTGCACACGCCCTCTCAGTAAACTTTGTGGGAGCGCTCACTCTCACTTTAGAGAGGTAAATTCACACACTCACAGCTCTCATTATCCATAATGAATGGCTTAAGAGGCAGAGAGCACAAATCTGAATCATCTGTTTCCTTTAAACCCACTCAGTCTGGCTGTGAGCTGCCATTACATACCTGAGAGAAACTGTGGTTTGAAGACAGCTCTGTCTTTTCTTCTGTTCTGTATCTCAAAACGTCTGGTTTGTTTTCCCTCCTGTAGGCTGCCACTGAGAGAAGACTTTACTCCGGCAGAGAGGGCGACTATCAGCAGAAGGCCACTCCTTTTCCTTCAGCACCTCCCTCGTCCGCCGACCCCTCCTCCTTCTCTGGCTGAATGACAATACCACCTCCCTCCCCGACCGTAAAAGGTGAACAGTTAATCTCGGGCAAAGTGCAGTAAAAAACATGACACATTCATCTACTATGAAAAATTGGCAAGCACGCACACACACTGGCTTGCATGCACGTAGACACAGACACACAAAGAAAGGCATGCAACTGTTGAGCAATCTAACCAAAAGCTCACAGTCAGACGTTTTTGTATAATGTAATATAGAGAATCATGAAGTATCTCATAAGGTTTTCGCCCATAAAAAGACAAGCAGAGTCACACAGCCGCCTCCCACTTCTTTATCTTTTTGCATGCCAGCAGGATGTGACTGTACCTGCCTTTTTCCAGCAGCTCTCTATCTCAAACTGTTCCTCTTTCTCTCTCCTGTGCAGCTCTGCCTTATTGTTCTGTCAGCTTTATTTTCCCTACCTCCCTCATTGAGTCTGCCTCCTTTTTTCTTCTCCCTCTTTCCTTCTTCTTCCCTTCCCCCCACTACATTATATCACTTTAGCCTTGACTCACTATCAGTGTCCATGCTTCCATTTGGGCCTCCCCAGCGTCTGATACTATGTGGTGGACTCCATCAGACTGCTGAGAGCGACTACAAAGGAGCAGCAGCATTACAGTGCAATGAATCAGGGCATTGTGCAAGAGGAGATATTGGTTTATTAGGAGGGGAAGGGGGGGGCAACAGTGAGTGATGTCTGAGAGAGCTATGAAAAAGCTGCTTTGTTGTGTTTGCCGCTCTCCACCAGAGTGCGTCTGAGCAATATCAGGTCCGCTGATCAGCAAAAATATTGTGGTTAGTTTCCAGAGCCAAACCTTGTGAGGTCTACTCCCCTCCTCAACAGGGAGGATGGAGCGAGAAGCTAAATGTTGAATCAAACTTTCCCGATCGATGTGGGTCAGCGTGAAAGAAGAGCGAGGCAGGAATGTGAGAGAGAGGGCGAACAGGAGACATAGATGAGGAGAGTGATGGGGGTCTCTGTTGTTCCAGCTCTGTGGAAAGGAATGCTGCAGTGATGTCACGGTTGCAGGAGGGAGCTTGCCTTCTGATGACACAATCCCCAGACCTCCACGCTCCGCCCCCCAACAGCCAAAATCCTCATTAAACTCTCTGAACTTCTTCACTGCTTCAGCAGCATGACCTCTCATTTTACTCACCAACATCACGGTTGAAGATTTTTTACTCCTCAGTTTGGGTGAGCAGGGCAACAATGGAAAAGGGAATGAAGGGAAATGGAGGGAAAGTAACAGGAAGAAACAGGAAAAGCAGTGACAATTGCACGTTCATGAAAAAGTTGATGTTGACTTCCTAACTGTAAACATCTGCAGGGGTGGGAAAACAACTTCCTGCAGAGAAACTCTACCCAAATGTTCCTCAAGTGTGAGTAAGATTTCTTGACTGCTTTGAGGAACAGTTAAAGGAACAGATTTTTAAAAATGTGGGGGAACAGGCGCCGAGATGTCTAGATGTTTAGGGCCCAGATACACCAAACAGACATCACAGAACTAGTGGCTATGAAGGCTGACTGTTGCATCGCCTCACGTCACCTGCGTCTCAGCCAAAAAGCTGCACTTGAACACACCGCAAAGGCTACAGCCAACAGTTAACTAGTTTGTATGTTCTGCGTCTGCGTCAGAAGAAATAAGCGGTAGTCTGTACTGGTCATTCATATATTGAAACCAGAAGAAGACTCAGGACTGCACATATACAAACCGTTGTTATGATAAAGCAGCATTTTATGTGTTATGATGCCACTTCAAATCAAGAATATTGCAAATGGAACTTGGGTTGAGGTGGGGACGAAAACCTGGAGAAACCACACAAAAAGTGTGATAGATACAACAGTGACAGGCTCAAGGGTGATATGCTTATTTTCTCCATTGCTCTTCTTATGCACTGATTTGCTAAGCTGAACAGCCAATCAGATCGGCTCCAACACCGATTCTACATGCTTAAATGGCCGAAAAGTCGCCCACAAAGGCCAACCAGTGCCAGCGGTGCAGGACACGCCGCAACAACTAGGTAAGGGTGTGCTTTAAAAATGCTGGATCCTACATTTCCCATAATGCAACTGGTTTGTGTCTTTCATTAGAGCCCCTGGCCTGCTACATGTTCAATTCTTTCTCCAGTTTGTAAAGAAGTAAAACAAAATAAAAACAAAAATAAACTAAGTCTCGTGCCTCAGCTGAGACAACCCTGACAACATCACTACGACCTCGTCAGGGTTTTTCTTCCTGACTAGTCAACACTGTCTCCAGAGTCACATAATTATATAACTTCTAATTATATAATTGTACGTTATATAAACCTTTTCACAGGCTGAGGGGTAATTCTCATGACGAGTGATCTTCTTGTGTAAAATTGGAGGAGTGGCCCTTTAATTAGTGACATGTGGTCACCTTCAGCGGACCATGGACGACCATCTGGTATCCTCATCATTACCATCTTAAAATGTGCAACCTCCTGACCAATTCCTTTGCCCTTCATCAAAGATTTCTCAAGTGTCATTTATAAATGAAGTTTGTAGAATATCTGATCTACTGAAGCTAAAGTAAAATGAATGTATAAAAAGATTTTATAAGGGGAGACACTTCAGGTGATAAGATCATTATTTCATGCGTTGGTTAACTTTTAGATTTTGGGCTATTTTTCTTTAATAACATGTCTATGTTGTTTATGTGTTTACTTAAGTTCAGATTATTTTTCTGTAAATTCATGCAAAAAACACATATTTAATTAGATAACGACTCATTTGCATATTTAAACATAACATTTCAGAAAACTTGAGTTAAATTCTTAAGGTAATTAACCAGCTGGGGAAGTTTCATGGTGGTATCTTTTTTAACATCAAACTTTCCAGTTTTATTCCTATCTGTTGCTGAAAGCTTTATAAAGAGGGTTTTGTTCATATATCAAATATAACCTGATTTATATAACATTGATTTATTAAAAACAGCTTTTAATGACAGTATTTTCGGAATAATGAAGTGATAAAAAAAATGAGTAATATGAAATAAGGATTTTGAACCTGGCTTTATGTAATGTTCAGATTTCTGTTCTGGAGATGCATGCAAATAAGTGCATTTTAATTAAAGAATGCCTCATTTGCATATTTAAACAGAAAGTTTCAGAAAACTTGTAATGCAAAAAATAGTTGTTATAGTGTAAGTAAACAACTGCAGAAGTTTCACTGAAGTTTTTTTTTTCTTTTTTTACCCTATTTATCTGTAGCGCCTCCTCTCAACAGCCCTTTAGTTTGTTCAGCTTTCATCAACTTTCTGCTCATCTCCACACTGTGACTTTATGATGCAGTTTTTTTTCCATGTATTTCTTTCCTCTTGCATGAAGCTTTGAAACAGTGCAACATGATAGCGACGTAACTTCCCACAATAATCCTGATCCAGCCGCTATATGGTGCAAAATTTCAAACTCTTCATTTTCTTTCTTTCTGTTTTAAACAAGACTCAATGACACAATAATCCTTTTAAGTTTTGTATTATTAATATCAGAACATCTTGTCATTGGAGGTAGTTCCTGGTATTTGAGGTAGATTTCATTCAGGTACATTGTCAACTGTCATCTGATGTTCTCCATGTGCGTTCCCTTGTTTTGTGCCTGGGCTTGGTTAAGCTCGTATCTTCCTCTTCTTCTTCCTAAAATTAAAGCATGAAACATCTGTAATTTTCACAGTACTTGTTACTAACATGTAACCGGTATAAAAAAATAATACAGAAATGGCCACACTGAAGAAGTGATGGCTTAAATATCAAAAGGGAAGATGATGCACACAGACCTGTAACACAGCTTGCAGCAGGTCCTGAGAGGGCAGCAGACAGACTGCTTCACCCAGGAAAGTGATGAGGACGTGGAGGACATCCGACCAGTCACCCACGGTCAGCATGAGCACCAGTATGGCTCCCAGTCTCAGCACGACAGTCTGTAACAGGGCCTCTGTACCAGTCTGCCGATTCTGATCCTCTGTGCAAGTGACACAAAAACATCACACAGTGATCCTGAAAGATATTTTGGCTGACAGCAGTATAACTTTTAAGTGACAGAATATCTGCTTCTTTTCCAAGGCATGAGTTGTGTATAAATAAATGTACCCCATCACTGGTTTAAATTGTTATTTCTGAGGTCTCATTTCTTTCCTGTTTCAAGACAACACCAGCTCAGTATTTTTAATTTAGTGGCTCTGTGGATGTCTGTGCTACATTAATGTTCTCTAGGAACATATGTTGCTTGTGATCTTTCATTTGTTACCTGCTGTGACTCGACTGACTTGTTTCTCTTTTGTCATTTGTCACTGAGGATGGGTGAACAAACTAGTTTTTAAGATAAGATAAGATAAGATAATCCTTTTTTAGTCACACAACGGGGAAGTTTGCAATATTACAGCAGCAAGGGGGATAGCAAAAATAGAGAGCATCGATTAAAACAGTAGTAATAAATAAGTAAAACATATATACAAATATAAGTTAAAAGAAAAGCAGTAGAAACAATATAAAGAATAGTTTTATACAAGAATGAAATTTAAGTTCAGATCAAGTTTCAATCCTCAAGTAGTTCATCTGACAATCACCTTGAATATAGACCACCAACATCGTGTAGCAGAGTGTCAGTGGAGTCCAAAACTTCAGAGCATCCTTCTGGGACAGGAAGTGCTCATAAACTGTAGCGGTTGAAGCCACAGTTGCTAGAGCAAAGGCCAAGACAACCGCTCTTTGCAGTGAGGTCAGTATGGTGTGTCGGGAGGTCAGGATGGTGATGCACTTCCCACAGTACCGCTCTGTGCTGTGTAATGGGTAGAGTCTGGCCACATGGATCCACAGACTGTGGCTGACACTTGCCAGTGCCCAGCTGAGAGCGGCTGCCAATAGCAAGCTGAGAGAGCTGTGTGGAGCCCCCTGATGGAGGAAGGCCAGAGTGCAAGTGAGGCCACAACCCAGGGAGAACTGGCACTGGATGAGGAGCAGGTCCAGGCCTCTGCCGTTGGCATCCTGAGGTCAGATAGGTACAGGAGCGTGGATGAAAATAGATCAGATTGGCAATAGAAAGAGGTTAAATAAATGTGTTACCAGCTGATCTGTTCTTGTGCTTAAAGAACTCACCGTTCGAGCTGCTGCCCAGGCAGAAACAGCTCGGAGACAAAACTCCAGCACTATGAGAGAGGAAACCCTCGAGCCCACCAGAGACAGGAGGACCGCCACGGACCAGAACTGGAGAGCTGATCTCCAGCTGCCTCTCAGAGGGTTAACAGGAGAGGATGACTGCTGTTTGCTTTCAGTTTCAGATTCAGAATCACTGTAGGAAATAAAAATACACAATAGATTTGCTGCAAATACAAAACCCTATATAGATATTAAATGTTTTTTCTCCTTTTTACAGAATAATCTCACCTGCACGTTTGAATGAAGTTGTTAACTCTCATCAAATTGCACAGCACTGATATTCCACATGCACCCACAAGACCTTTAAAACATGAACATCACAAGCAAAAAGAAACTAGTTTACACAGAAATTATGAGGATTTTAGCTTTCTTTTATTGCCATGAGGAGAAAAAAAAACAGTAAACTCACCTTGAAAATAACTGTCTATTGGGTTTGAATCAAAAGTTGCCAGGATCCAGGAGAAGGGGAGAAACATTTTTATGTCGCTATGATCTCTCACTCATGCTGCTTCAATCCTGATTAGAAAACTACAAGTCAGTTAATGCTGAATTCCTGGGAGCCAAACCGTCACGTTGTCTTTATTTGTTCCTGCTGATCAGGTCCGAGTGCGCTCCATGCTTTGGCTCCAAAGGTCAAATGTGATGTGACTGTTTTTGTCAGTTTAATCACTTCCTGATGAAAGAGGCTGAAAATCCCCTCAAAAACATGATTAGACTCAAAGAGCAATCAGACCCCTCTGAACTGAGTCAAAATCAAATCTCGCTTTGCTTACAATGCAGCTAAGACATCGTGTATTTTCAAGATTAAGCACTTAAAAAAACAAATGTAGGCTCTTTAACACGTTTCATACAAAAATTTATTGTTATTATTATCATCATTACTACAAACTGCTGTTCAAAGGCCTTAAGTACCCGTAGGTTACATTCCTGTAAAGAAAAACCTTCAAATCAAATGGCATTCTTGGCTTCAGGTATGAGTAGTTACAGACAAAGCAGCTAGAGTTATCCATTCAACTCTGAACAAATCCAAACATGATATAAAGAGCTTATTTTTTATTACTCAGATCTGTTCTCCAGATCATCACAAGCCATACGAGTCTCACTCCTCTCATTTCAGCTTTGTAAATTCATCATGTGAGGTATTAAAGTAAAACCTGATAGTTCATCACCAACTTCATTATTCGGTAAAATATGATGTTAACTCCTGAAATGTGAGTTTGTGCAACATGTGTCCATTTTTATCAAGTACTTGAAAGCTCATCCATCCATCCGGCTCATCTCCCTTCAAGGAGTACGTCGACATTACGGCAAATGTGCTTATTTTCTTTCAAAGAGTAGAGTTCAAAGAGAAGAAGGTAAATATAAAGCTAGCAGCGGTTAGCTTAGTTTAGCACAAAGGCTGGTTTGTCAAATGGTAACAAAATCCAGCACCTCGAAAGCTCACCAGTGGACATCTTAAATGTTGTTTAATCTGTACAAAAACCAAAGGGTAAAAACAACAATTTTCCTTTTTATGAGGAGGTTACAGGACAGACTATTGGCTCTGAGCAGTTGCCAGGCAACCAGTGGAAGTAACGGTCATCGCCAAGAAATAATCCGGCGAGTACCCTTCTCCTAAAGAAACTTAACATTTCAACACTTTGATTTTGGTACAGATTTAACCAGTCAGACATAATGTGTTTATTATGGAGCTTTAGACGTGCTGGTAGGTGGATTTTATTACAGTCGACAGAGGTAGGCTAGCTTTTCCCCCCGCTTCCAGTCTCCAAGCTAAGCTAAGCTAACCAGCTGCTGGCTGTAGCTTCACATGTACTGTACGGACATGAGGGTGGTATCAATCTTCTCATCAAACTCTCTGCTTTTAAATATTTCCCAGAGTGTTGAACGTTTGCTTTAAAGCAACATTATGTAGAAAATTTGCATTTCGTGCGATTTGTCGCCCCCCACAGTCTCTGAGTGCAACACCACTGTCTTAAATACAAATCCCAGGTCCTTAAGAACTTGTCAGACATAATGTAGGTGCTAACTAAAAACAAAACTCATTACATCATAACAATGTTATGTGTTGAAAACTTGTATGTTGAAGTAAACATGTATGTTACGCTGTGATCCTACCCTCTCAGTGAAGCTATATAGTGCAGAAACAGATGCTAAAAGGGGCGGAGTGGCTGAGACGGAGACACCATTCACCCTATTACAAGACACTGAACCATCAACATGATTTTGAAACTGTTATTTAAGGTAAAAACATAATGTTGCTTTAAATTCAGTGTTTTATTAACTGATGGACCACTTTGGTAGCTTAAGTCCAGTCAATCAAACTCAGGTGTTTGGGGTGTTTCAGCTCCTTCCCCGGCTCTATTTGTCCTTCACTGTCTGCTGCCTCATCAGATCCCAGAACAGCATGCTGAGCACTGTGTGCGGGGCCAAACGCAGGAAGACAGGGCCCATGCCTTTATACAACCCCAGCAGGCCCTCCGCTTGGCACACCTTCAGCATACAATCTGAAAATCCATGGTACAGACGTCCCTGAAAGGCAGACAAGGAAAAACAAATTAATCTCCGGAGTTTTCGTCCTGACTTGATCTGAGAGTCTGTTGTGCCATTATTGAGTGCAAAAATAAATTAGATGGAAAGACCTCACTTAAACTCACCCTATGAGATTCATCCACCGGCTGGTTGTAGAGACGTGTACTGATAACATCAAACGGTGTCATGGTGAACGCCACAGCCACTCCACTGATCATGGCTGCTATCAACGCCGTGAGCCAGCTGTTTGGACTGAACAACTGAGAGGAAAGAAAGAAACCGATTAGTAATCAAGAGTCCACTTTTGGCTGATGCAGCTGTCTGGTGCCATGTGCAGTTAAAACGTCAGCTGTTTGTCACACGTACCTGTGACTGGGACACCCAGTTCTTGGCCGAGGTGAAGGTTGCCAGCTGAGCAGCTGATCCAACCATGACTCGAGGCACGGCCCCGTTCACTCCCCTCCAAAGGCCAGTCAAACCTTCTCTTCTATAGATGGTAACAAAGGCATCAGACATTCCCTGAAATGGAAGAATAAAAAAGTATTTCCTTTATGCTCAGGAGCAATTTTCTGATGTCAGTTTTCTGCTGATAACAGAATTGTAATGTTGTGTGTATAAACAGCTTTGGATCACTGGGTCGCATAATAAATATTGTATTTCTGTCTTTTTATTTTTATCCGCCTCTACAAGTCTTTCTTTGTAAATGTTGACCGCCTACATGGGTGACTGAATACGACTAGTTGGCCCGACTTCAGCTCTTACATAACGTGGCATCAGTACAAAGTTCAAGCACAGTAAACACAGTACAGTATCCATCAGTGGTGAAATGTAAATTAGTGCATTTACTCAAGTATAAATACCTCAGAATTGTACAAAACCAATAAAAAGGTGAGTGACCACCAGTTTAATTGATATTCCCTGGAGCGCACACAGAAAAGAAACCTGATTTAGAAAAAATACAAAACAGAGATATTTGTTTTTGTCATGTAGGCAGATTTTGCATGTAAAATGTGTGATCACTGTATAAACTATGATGCTCTGTCATGCATAAATTACCAAATAGTAACATAAGTAGAGTTAGAGACAAATGAATAATATATATATATGTATATATATATATAAAAAAGAGTTCACTCTCCATAATGAGAGCTTTAACTCTGGACACGTTAAGCACATATTTCTGGCTACACTTACATGCGTTTACTCTGAATTTTGAGTTTTTGAGTTTAGTAATGTTCTTGAAGGGATGATTGAAAGGTTCATGGCCACAGGTAGAAGGAGATGAGTTATACAGCTCTCGTTCCGAGCACGAGCAGTTCAACTCTTTAGGTAATTATGCAGAAAGAAGTTGACTTTGGCGGTATTTCTGTTTCAGGCAATTGAAAATTGCAAGTCAGCATGGTCTGAGAAAATGGAGGCCACAAGTCCACAGTGACAATAGCTGCCACTCAGGAATGCAGATTTAAACTTGTCCAACACGCTCTACTCACCTGATCTGACACCCTAAGACTACTACCTCTGTGAGGTTGCAACTATTGAAATACCCCTCCCCTCACCCTTCCCTATATGGTAGCCGCTAAAAATGGCCAAAAACTGAAAGGCCCTCCCTGTTTTCAGCTACTGTAGAAACACAGCGGAGCAACATGGCAGACTGAAATAGGACCTGCTCCCTCTCTAGATACAAAAAGCTCATTCTAAGGTGATTCTAAGTGTTTATGATGTTATCACTACTTGGTCTGCTTTCGACTTCGACAAAGAAGGTGTGCTCCACAACCACTGGACTATGTGTGTAAATGACTGTGTTGAAAAGTAAATGTGTTAGATTTTCTGAAATTCCTTCGACCTTGAACTGCCATAAACGTATCAGTCATCACTTGTCATCACACGTTTACACTGTGGTATCGCTGCTTTTACTTAAAGCTCCTGTTGGTGAGGTAGTTTATTTTTGCGTCTCATTACTGGCGCTTTGTGTTACCCCAATTCGCCAAACACTACTTTATTTTTCAACTCATTTTGGCTAATTGCCGATACAGTCATATGCACATATTTTTTCTACCCTGGGCAGCTGAAGAAAGGACTCAGCCTTTTGTACATGGGGTGTACGCTTTACCAGGTGAGCTACCTGAACGCCCTAATATTTCATCCTAAATACAGATGACATGCTGATATTATCGTGCATCCCAATTCCAAATATATAGAACAAATGATAGTGTATTTGTGTGACTTATTTTGTCCGTCTCACCAGATGGTTGTGCTGGTGGCCTACTGCTATGGCTTCCACCGTTTGAGCCTGCAGATGTGTCTTCACCTGTGAAGAAAATACAACACACAAGGTTTAATTGTGCATTCAGACTGTATGAGATACTGTGCCAAAAAATAAAAGTAAGTACAGACAAAACCAGACCGGTCACTAAGTTGGATAATGTCTGCGTCAGACTAGGATGAGTTATGTAACGATTACAGGTAACAATCACCAGGTGTGAGGCTCATAACACACCTGTTTGCAGGTTAATTCAATTCCTCAGTGACTCATTAGGATGAAACCTTACAATCAAACTGTTGCAGCAATAATAGCACAAAACTAAGACGCCTCACTACTCAATCTCATTCAAGCGTCAATGAAAAATAACCTTCCCCTCTCCTCCTTCAATCGCTGCCAGCAGCACACAGCAAGGAGCCACGAGATACTGTATATTTCTGGCAGCAGTGGGTAGGTTGAAGCTCAGTGCAGGGTATATTTAGTGACCTAGATATTCACAGGCACCTCATCAAACAATATTGTCTTTCCATGACGGAGCAAAAGGTTACATGGTTTAAAATGTATCGACAACAACATTGCTCCTGTAGCTTAAAGGGGGACGAGCAGAGGACGTTCATGAATTGTGCCGTGAGAGTCATTTGAGACTGGTTTTCAGTTCAAAACACCTGTTAAGAAAATAAACATTTATGAGTCTTGCCGGTTTTTATGGATGCACATTAAATCTGACTCTATCTGAAGAAAGCTGTGGGAGCTGCATGTCAACAGATGACTAATGTAGAGATATGTTACTCATCCATCTGGACAGGATATGCTTAAGTCAGCTTCAGATCATTGTATTGTTTTATCTTGTGTTCTGTCAAACAAGATGTGACCTGCGACTAACCGGATTACATACACACCACAGACTGCTGAGACCTCATATAAGCTTTGTCTAAACTTCTAAAGCAACACCATGTAACCTTAAAGCATTTCTGGAGAGATGTAGTTGATTTGTGAGTTTCATCCCCAGGTCGCTTTGGGTTGACGTTGGACCCAAGCCACCCAAACCAATGTGGCATTATCTGAAGACCTGGGGATCACACTCAACAATCAGCTATAGCCCCTTTTACATGGAGATTTCACTATAGTGCTGCAGCGAAGGCTCGCCTCTACACTACCTTTGTTTTTTTTAACACTGAACCCAGCAGTGCCAGCAGAGCGCTGCTCCGGTATGTCATTACACAGATGTTGATTCGTCTCTGCTGCTGCTCTATTGCTACCTCCGCTGGTGGACCAGAGGCGGCAAAAGCCCTTTTCAATGCACATGTGGTCCTTTACAATGTCGCACAAGCTTAAAAGCTGACATCTTATTGCTGTAGATTATTACTTCAGGGAAGGTGATCCAACTGGCTCCAGTAAAGGTTCGTCATTCAAGCTGTTTGCTTTAAAAAAAAAAAGTGTCACGCTGAAACCTTTTGCATTATATATCTGAACACAGTTACCCATATCGTCTTTCCACAATAGCTCACTTGTCTTCCTTTAGCTCACGTCAGTTGTTTGGATGTTAATTAACTTAGGTTTAAATTAGGTTTCACGTGTGTGAGGTTGAGTGTAACCTGATCATAAGATCCACTCTGGTCCTTGGGGTTTCAGTTTCCTGTTAATCTTAGTTTTAGACCACAAACAGATACAACAGAGACCACCAAAGTGACATTTGAGGGTCATATTTTTAAATGTTCACAAGAAAAGGGTGCATAAGACTGTTTCATATATTTCACATAGGTGTGTCATTTTTTGGACAAACATTAGAAAACACTAACTGGACACAATATAAATGTGCCTATAAAAAATGTCTTGTAGTGCTGACCTGTCATGGCATATAGAGCAAGAGTTCCCCTCAGGAGCCACTCAAGGGGTCATAAGATGAAAATGTAAGGTTCACCAGTGTGGGAAATAAAAAATATTGTTTATTTTTCAAACTTTTCTCTGATTTTTGCTCTTTTCTTGCCAAATATTCCATAGTTTCATCTCTTCAGCCAACTCACAGACATTCACCCTGTTTTGAGGGGTTACAAGTGGAGATTGTTGTGTTTTAAGGGGTCATAAGAAAAACAGTCAACTTACCAGGTAGGCAGGAGAGGCAATGAAGGCACCCAGCGCCCCGGCCACTGCCCCTGACATGAGACTCCCCCCGTGGAACGAGGTGATACCCAGAGCTTCACAGTAGGAGTAGGACCCCAGCCTCACTCCATTCATCACACCCTGGTAGATCAGCCCGACTGAGAGCCCCTTCTGCAGGCCCCGGAGCCCATCCGTGCGGCCCACCACCCAGAGAGCCTGCAAGACTCCTCGGTAGTGTCTCTGGTAGGATCCCCTCGAACGCAGCTCTCCCTGGAGCTGCAGGCGGGTCTTTACAACCTCCAGGGGATTGGTGAACACACAGGCGGCACAGCAGGCGAGAGCACCCAGGGCGAAGTCCAGAGGTGGCCAGACAGCTGGAGGAGGAGGCGAGGGGCCGAACACACCGCGGGGTACGGCGGACACAGTGGATGCCATCCTGTGGGAAGGTTGGGCAGCAAACACAGACTCTTCTGGGGAGGCTTGCTGCAGCAGCCGAGTACTGGTCATCCCTGAGAGGTGGATTTCAGTTTGCCCTGTGATGACTTGTCCCCCTTTGTGTTCAGTTTGTCAGGGAACAGGGAGATGTATTGTACTTGGTACAGAACAGAGCAACAAAAGCTATCAGCTGGTGTGATAACTCATTTAGTATCTTTTTGGCATTTGTCCCTTTGGTGTCCTTTCGTTAGCTTCCTTGACTGTCAGGCTGATCAACAGAGGCACCATCTGCAACAAAATGTAAGCATATTGAATTAACATGTTTGAATCGTGATGTCCAGGTTCAGGCTGAGCTCTACATATCAGGACAGATAGTGCATGTGCGTCAAGAGAAAGCCTGATACGAGTCCTGCTGGAAGGGAAAACATTCAGCTTTTAGCTCCTCACATGACAGATATCAGAAAACATTTCCTGCTGTTTAACTCTCTAAACTTGCAGCGGTAAAATTCAACAACACTACACCCGAAGATGCAAAAACAGAGAGGGAAAAGCTTCTAAATCAAACATTTAAGGATGCAGGACCACCTCAAAATCACCTGACATGAAGAAGTCAAGCACCTCTCCTCATGAATTAATTCAGCCCAACCTACAACTACACAAACAAGCTGAGTAGAAGTACCAGAGGGAAACACACACTGCTCTCCTGTGCCTCTGGATAAGTTATCAATATATCTATTTACTTGGTGACTTCATTCAGAAACTCACAGTGTTCAGCGCTCGTGAGCAGCTCCATTCTTCCTCTCTCCCCCATCATTGTAAACATGTGTCCTCAGCACATTCATTGTCAGAGGCTCCTCCCACTCCCTGGAGTCAGAGCCAATGGAGTGCCAGTCCTGTCTGCCACATCCCCACATCCGTGAGTGTGCACCAATCAGATGGCTCTGCTCTTAACTGCCCCTGCCCAAATCCAATGGGAGCTCTCTGGGTAAAAGGTTATTGTTGGTCAAAGAGGGGGGGGTGGAGTGTCTGAGGAGAGGAGAGCAGGGATAGGTGTCTGAAACAAGGTTAATCTGCCAAAGATAGTCTGGATAATCTCAGAAACAAAACAAACAAACTTGAGCTCTGTTTCCCTCCAGGACCATGAACCTGGAATACATCTGTTTGTATATCATGACTGTTTTATAGACACAACAAAATGATTCAGTAAACAATGAAAAGTAATGTGGCAGATCTGTTAAGGAATCATACATACTCAGAGGTATGTTGTTAAATGTTGTTGTAATTGACACTGGGAACAAATGATGCCACTTGCAGTCAAGATGACTCATCTTCATGCCCTGTACTTTATGTGCTGGATGTAAAGGAGACACTAGAGGGCGCTCTTCTTCAGCCCTACACCATCAGATATATGACTCATTGAATAAATTAAATGCAATTGTTAATTCTTGATCTTAGAAACACAAACAATCTCACCACAAGGCTAATAAGTGGCTGTCCAGGAGCTTTCAATGGTTTCACATGATCTTCCTCAGCAGATGGAGTTTGCTCAGGTGTCATTAAGGTGTGAAGACTTCTCATACAAGCAAAGAGAGGCCATAGTAATTTGAATCTTTATTAACTGAACACCCAGTAGTGAGATTTAATCAGTACTGAGCGCTCAGATGTGCTACAAGGAACTTTTAACTGGTAATTAAATGGCAGCAGACCAGACCATCAGCAAGAAGATTGGTTATTTCCCTGTTATAGTCGTTCTGACTGTGGGTCAAACAAGTCACACAATTAAGACAATGTTTCATGGTGGAGTGCTTAAGATGAGATGAGGGGTGTCACATCCTGAGGCAAGAAGCTGCTCTGTAGTCTGATGATACCATACGGCACTAAAACAAACTTAATTTGTTTTTAAGGGGCACTATGTGGTTTGGAAGAAGAAAGTCTAACTCAGAATTTTAATGAGGTAGTGATACAAACACAGACATTTGTTTTTTTCCATTACTGAATAAACAAGCTCTTCTCTGAGGAAAATAAGGTCCCCAGAACAGTTTGAGGCTATAAAGGTGGCAGGGTCCGCCACATATAAACAAAGTATAACAGTATGAAAATGTTTTGTCCTTTCGGGTCAGTTTGTTTATTTAATTTATTCAGTCATGAAAACAAAGACAGTTTGTTTATTTAGTTTGTTTAGGCATAAAAACATCAGTCAATGAAGATCTTTCCCTGCTGATTAAAATGTCTTCCCCAAGACTACACAGCGCACCTTTAAACAAATTTAATTTGTTTTACCATCAACAAAGCCAAAATAGATACATTACCTCACTTTAAAAACAGCTGTCTCACTCCTGTCTTTCTTTTATGGCATATTTTAATGCTACAAAGTCAATAACATTTAAATAGTTTAGTATTAATGTTTATTTAGGTTTTCAGTTATAGTTCAGTTATGGCCTTCTTTGCTTCCACACAACTCAGCTGTGTTCGCTTTAAGGTTGAGTTTTTGTTTATTTAAAAATGTAAATGTGATTAAATGTGTAAATGATTAATATATATATTTTTACAATATAATCAGAAGCTCTAGATCAGCCAGTAATGGACCTTAAAGTGAGATCTTCTTGTCTGGGCCAGACTTTACATAGACTTACATTAATTTTCTGGAGACTTACGATAACCAGTACTTGCATAACCCATAATTTAACCTTAAATTAACTGGTCTTTAGTCTGAAATGAATCGCCAAATGTTTTTCAAACCATTTCAGAAACACAGAGACACACAGAGGAGGAACTGTAAGACTGACAGGTCAGACATGGAGGCCTTTATTGTTTAACTATGTTTATAGTACAGTGCCACATCGCCCACCCACCATGGCCCCCGACACACATTAGTCAACAACTTTTAACCACCACCGTGCACACGTAACACACATACACACACACTCACACCATTTTCAATGTAAACATTGCAGGCTTTTAAAGAGTGATACAAAAAGCAAGGTAGTCGTCAACCATTTCTGTTAAAAGCGTCCGTTCTTCATGAGTTCCTCTCTTTCGAGAGTTCAGAGGAGGTTGACACAGAAAAACAGAAATGTTATTGTTTGGTTGATCACCTTTTGGGGAACGACAAAAAATGTCCTGTTCTCTCTAATCACTGCAGTCACACACAAGCACACACTCTCTTACACACAGTCAGGATTCTCACTCAAACAAATGTTTTTATCAAAGTGTAGTTAAAGTGTTTTATTTTGAATGTTTGCTGTAGGCAGAAGGGAGAATAGTGAATTTGAAGTGGAACATCTAACAATGATTATGTTCTTTTCCCATAATCCTCTCTATAGGAAAAAGGCCTTGTGTGTCAATTCCCTTGTGTGGTCACAGGGTGCGTCCGTCTTCCCGATCCCACCTGCAGCTGCATTACCTTTTAGCGCGTACAAAGTACAAGGCGTTGGTTTTAGGGTAGTACTTCACATTCTGTTTTTTGTCCATGAGGCCCCCAAAAATGATGAGCTCTCCCCTTCCCTGTACCACTGTGTGAAGGCTGGTCTCAGGTGGCCCTGTAACTGCAGCAGGAGTCCCGTTCCCGTACACTCTCCAGGACACCACCCCAGCAGTTTTGGCCCGGGACACATCCAACACGTACATCTGCATGGGTTTGCAGTTGAGAGACTGGTACAGAGGTTTCCCTACGTTCAGGCTCTGAGGCGGGTGATGGCCAAGACGCCGTGCAATAGGTGGGATAGCATGTCCATCAGCTCCAGCAGCCTGTGGAGGGCTGGAGGATGATGACGGAGGGGTTCCAGGAGGACCTGCACCTCCTCCACCACCACCACCACTTCCTCCTCCAGGAGAAGCTCCCTGTGTCTGAAGGGAAGACGATGATGATGAAGACGGTAAAGATGATGAAGATTTGTTTTTCACTGCTTCCAGACCTCGTCGTAAGGCAGCGGGGGACACTGCTCCTGGGGGAGTGCGCGGAGAGCCTGAAGGAGGTGTATGCAGGCCGTTAGTGCTGGGCACCTCGGGGTGGTGAGCGGCAGAAGGGGGAGACTCCCAGTCATAGTCTGTGGAGGCAGGCAGGTGAGGGCGGGAGGGAGGAGATGCAGCCTGGGATGGGCTGGTCCGGGGCGAAGGGGAGGATCCATTTAATAACGGGGGAAGTGGAGGAAGAGGAGGGCTGTCTGGGCCTTGTGAAGGTGACGGCTGCTGGGATGAGGACGGGCTCCCATCTCTGGCACTTCCTCTAGCTGAAGGCCGAGGTCTCAGCGTGCCCCATCGACCATTTACACATGGAGCCTCTTCAACTGCTCCCAGGACGACACCAGCGGCCCCACTCCGAACTGGAGACTGAGAGCGCAGGGAAGGCGGTTCGGGGCCCAGAGGGGCAGGAGTGGCACTTATCGGGGAGGGCCGAGAGTTAAGACTTGGGCTGAGCGGTGCGCGGCCAGATGGAGCCTGTGAGAAAACTACCACACACTGGCCAACCTAGAGGTAAATAGACAAGATGAGGGAGAAAAAAGACGCATTAGTGCTGAATCTAGAGAATATATGTGCTGGAAAGGAGCTCGGACAGACACTTACTCTACAAGCTGGGTGACACCACAGCTCCGGGGCCCCGTGGTCCTCATTTTCTACTTGCAGCTGCTGCCACCTCCATGGTGGTGCATCCATGTGGAGGAGCCAGGCATCTTTAAGGAGCTTCATCACACAAGACAACAGGATAAGTCCAGACTGTACTCACTTGTAATCTAGTGGGTGTTGCTCTGATACAAGAACAAAGTTACAAAAATAACTTACTGCATTAGGGCCACCACAGCCTCCCAAGATGAGCAACGTCTGATCGTCAATCACAATCTAGTAGGAAAACATTTGAAAGGTGTCATTTAATGTCATCTGAAAAGAGTACGTGTAGGTGTCTGGCACATTGTCAACCACCTGCGTGAGGTGGTGAGGTGGCGAGGTGAAAGCTGTCTGAAAATGTTGAAAATCCAAGCAACACTTGGACAGGAGCACTACCCCAAATTGTCAGAAAAAAAATACACGTTATTTCGTCTAGCTTGAACGTTGAAGCCTTCTTACTTGCGATTGGCCTCCTCGTGGGTGGGGTGATGGGCCAGATATGGGCGGTTTGGACCAGGACCACTGCTCCAGATCCAGAACCCAGACCTCGTTACTCCTGATCAGAACCATCACAGACAACACGGTGAGGTGCGACAGCCAAAGATTTTACTCATGAATACATCCCACTTAACAAAAGTCTCAGACTTAAAGCTGAAATGTGTTTCACATTAAAATATCATTACTTCCATTTCGGAGGTGGAGTGTGTTAAAACACGACCCTGGTTGGGGACGCTGATTCCAAAGAATGTACACTGGGACGATACTTCCTCACCTCAGTAAATCATTTACTCGGTCACCTGTCATCTGAGAACTCAATAACTTTTTTACTATGTACGAACAACGAGTGGAAACTTTGCAACTTTGCAAACATGAGCAGATGTCACATCGTATTTGCTGTATTGTAAATAAGTTACAGATTTAATTTACGCAGCACGTATTGTATATTGTGTACAATACAAGTTTATACGTTCATACATTTGACGTGCTCCTAGTGATCCCCCAAACACCACCATGGTGTTTCCAATCACAGAAGAAGAGTGGCCAGCCATAGGTGGAGGTCCATGTGTTGTCACTATACAGTTCCACCTGAAACAACAAAAGAAAAGGGAGAAAAACATCATGATGATGATGATGAATGAAGTTCGTACTCGTCACAACTACATCCTTTAAATCATAGCGTGGAAGTCTCTCTCACCAGTTCTTTGAAGGGGAGTAAGTGTGGATTTCATCAAAAAACCTCTCTGGTTGGTGCAGCGGATACGGGCTGGGCCGAGTCCATCCGCCAAACAGCACCAACAGATCTTTGTGCATCACTAGAGTTGCTCCAGCTTTGGGAGATGGATAAGAGCCTGAAAAACAAAAGAGCAAAGATATGACTCAAATTTTAGCATGTAGTTGACTACATGATTCTGTTTCCACCTCACCTCACGTACACGCGACAGAAAAGCACGAGCAGTGATTTCATGATGTTGTCGACCAAATCTCTCAGTAAACGCTCTTGTGCCACACAGCATAAAGAGCTCTGCCTCTTAGTCCTTAGCTTGCACATACACATAGAATATACAAGCTCTAAAATGTAACTGCGCTGGTAAAATCATTTTCTCACTACAATCTCATTTCATCAGTATTTCTTTATATTTATCACCGCCTCCTCAAACACGGTGTACTCTGCTACTGCTGCTGAGCATCTGACTACTATATTCACTCATGTGGTTCGCCCTCCCACAGTTCCCCCTTACATAAGCTCCATGTGAAGTTACTTTTTTACCAGAGCGACATGTCGTAAAAGGAGCTCTGTTTCCCGTTAACTGCGTATTACTGCTTGTAAGCGAGTCATACCTGAGGCTAAAGGGCGGATCCACTCCTTGCTGTTGAGGTCAAGTCTCCATAGATCATTGAAGGCAGCATTGCAGCTACTCTGAGTGCAACCCCCAAACACATACATGGACTGGTTTGAGTCATAATAACATGCACCTGCAACCCAAGAGAGAGAAAATTTACCACGACAGGATCAACAGTGAGCTCTGAGCATTTTTTAGTATACTTTTTTGTTTGTGTGCCAAGGAGAGTAAAATCTGTGCCTAGTGTTTCCAATAAAATTGAAGGTGGGAGACATCTCCAAGTCGTTGTACATATTGGTATGCAGCTGCACTGGGAGGTTGCTTTGTGATTTAAAATAGTCGTTCTTTAAGATGGCCTACTTTCCTCCATCAGATGACCTTAAAAAATCCACCGTTACGCTTTCTGACAAAATACGATCAAAGAAGATTTCTGTCAAAATCAGCTGAACACAAATCTATTTTAAGTGTTGTTGAAGTTCATCAGATAACAAAAGTGTCTGACGTTGCTCTTTTCACAGTCTCGCACGGGACAGAAGTCATTTTATCTGCTTCACACTGAACTCGTCATCTGACACAAAGCTAAAACCACGTTAAGATTGAGATGTTAGATGCGTGACCGGATTTCTAGGGAAGAGCAGATTCATTAAAAAAATGTAAACATGATGTGCAGCCCATTTTGACACGAATGGTTGCGTAGCAGCGTATACTGACTGTGTGAGAAGCGCTGAGTGATGGGGGTTCCTGGATATGGGTATGTGCGACTTTCCCATTGGATATTTCCCTCCTGGACAGCTCTCAAGAAGCCGTGGTAGCACTGATAAGCAACACCTAGCGACAGGAACACAAAATAATTAAAAATACTTTATTATTAAGATTTTTTTCCCCCTCTCAAGTATTTAAAGCTAAGTTTCACTGCTCTGCTCACAGTATAATGCCCACTCACTCCCACTGTATCCACCTTCTGATTCAGTTTTACATAAGATTATGTAAATGTGACAGGCATACCTTTAATAAGGCGATACCACTGCTTGCATACGAGTGCAGCAGTCTTGTGCTCCTGGTAAGGTGAGAGGAAGGACAAAATATATTCGAGAACTTCCTCTGGCAACTCCACCATTGTTCTCCCCCCTCCTTTGGCACCGCTGTCCATGTTCCCTTCTTGTCGGCAGGACCCCATCTTTGCCTCCACTTCCTCTGTTATCCCAGCAGGCTCTGCACCATCGTCCTCTGTATCCATGGCAACAAAGCATCCATCCTCATTGTCAGGAGAGCGTGACAT
Source organism: Pagrus major (assembly GCF_040436345.1). Classification (NCBI taxonomy): domain Eukaryota; kingdom Metazoa; phylum Chordata; class Actinopteri; order Spariformes; family Sparidae; genus Pagrus; species Pagrus major. Next base: position 19,228,945 of record NC_133220.1, read on the forward strand.
TATTGTCTGTTGAGACATGGGGAGACATGCTAGTGATGTATGCATTAATGTTGATGATGCTCAGGAGCATGTTTACCATGAGTTACAACAAGCTACACCGTGGCAGTGATTAAAATTGGGCTTTTTTTCCAGTAGACTGGTCTGTTTCACACCTGACCTTTATGTTCTATACTGGATTTCTGCAACTTAATGAGGCTGAAGCCTAAAAACACAATTGGAAGATTTCGTGCTACCCCCATGACACTGCAAAGCTGTAACCACCATTTTCATGGTTTTCATTTTAGCAGCATTTAGTGCTCAGCAATCTTAATTGTCAACATCCATTGTCTGAAACGGGTGGTGCCCTTTCTTTAGACTGAGCAGCTGGCCCCTCTACACAGCCTCTTATATCGTTAGCCACATCTGACCAGCTAGCCGTCACATAATAAATGAATTGTTAGATTGCTATTGCTAATTACCACCTTAAGCTAACTACCTAAGAAAATAAACGAAACGATATATGTAGTATACAGCTGAACGAGGAATAGCTTGTGCTAAACACCACTATTTCACTGACATACCGGCGCGTAACAGCTACATGTTCCTGAATTTAACGTTTGATCCTCAGAGAACATAAGCTAGCAGAGGCTAACAAGCATCCAAGCTATCATTAGCTAAAATCAATGAATCTTCAGCTAACGGCATGTAGCCACAGATTACGCGTTTTATTTTAAATACCTTTCCAACCACGGAAACACCCCACTTCCAAATTATTTTAATGACACGACACCCTCTAAAGAGGCTCAGCTAACGTTACACCCCACTAGCTAACAAGCTAGCTGACATCTTCAGTCTTGTCTGGTGCTGATAATCTTTGCTAGCGTTAGCTCGAGCAGAGGCTGTGTGCAGTAATTGACTAGCGTTAGCTCCTCTAATGTCACATACTTTGTCAGGGTTTCCCCCTGGGATGATCAATTTAACTCCTGAACTGTTGCGGCACAACTAATACCGTTGTTTGAGACGTGGTCTTTTGTGGGCTCTGAGTGTGTATCTGTCCTCTCCTTCCCCCCGGTATCAGCTCCGGAGGTTCCTCTGCAGCCTCCAAACAGTCGCCATCTTCCGCTCTGTGTGAACAGCGTCCTCCGCAGCACAGCGACGCTCCAGCAGCCGCTCGCCGTCTGTGGTACCAGCAGGGTGGGTCCCCTGTACGAGACACTGCGCCCCCTGCTGCCGAGGGCAAATGTGCTGGACCTACACATTATAACCAGTTACACACAAGCACATTACCATAATACTTGAATATAATTAATTGCATATTATAATCAGCCTCTAAATTTGGGTATTTTGCCTGATTTTAGTTGTAGTAAATGATGTATTGACGTTGCTACTATACTATATTCCCTGCATTGATTATGTTGTAAATAGTGTTTAAAATTGTACAGATAATAGAAGAATAATCTAATACAATTCATTAAGAACAATTAAAACTAAATAAACGTGGCTAAGACCAAAGAAATGTTTATTGATTTCCCCTCTGCCCCTGCACCGTGTGTGATTAAGGGTGGATCCAGTGGCAGCAGTGCAGCTATATAAGTATGTGGGCACTGTCCTGGATGCAAAGCTTCATTGTAATGCCAATACTGATGCTATATGTAAAAACCAAAGGAAGTTGCAAAGTTTTAATCTGGATATCACACCGGCGAATGTTTTATTCTGCTTTTATTGAGTCTGTTCTTTCTTTTACTATGATTTGCTGGTTTGGTTACAAAAATAAAATCATGAGGCAGTGTTGTAAGATTACAGGTGTTACCCTTAATGACCTTCAACATCCGTATGAAGTATAAAGGAAGGACTATTGTTTGTTTTTGTGTACGCTGAGTTCCAGATGCTTCCATCAGGGTGGAGGTTTAAGGCAGCATGGACAGATACACATGATCTTTTATTCAATTGGCTATTGGCTTTTTAAACTGCTAAAACCTCTAATGATCTATGGTGATAGTGTAAGTGATGTAGACCTCGTCTTGTGTATGTGGTTGATGTATTATGCATTTGTGTCTGACTACTGTCTGTAAAGCAAATTGCCGCACAGGGACATAGAAGTTTTACTCTATTATACAGAATAGGACGCTATGGCATTGCAGTGACTTGCAGTTTCAGTCAAACCTGTCCAGGAAACCTTAAAAGGAGAGATTTAGACCTGCAGCTGAAGACTGACATGGTCTGTACATGAAGAAGAGGCTGTAATGTTGCGTTCACGCCACTTCAGTTCATTCCCTCATTCAACTACTGAGGCCCGTTTATTTTCCATTTCCATCAACATTTTATCATTTATATAAATTAATAAACTATGATGTTTCATATCGTTTTAATATCATTAGTTTATATTTGATTTTATTAGCTATTTCACTTTGGGCCCTTCCGTAGGCCACTGTGATTTTTGTCCAACTCTTGCGTGCGTCGCAGCAGCCCTGAACGCAGCAGTTACCTTCAGGTTCATCAGGTACTGTCAGCGCTCTATCTTAGCGTTACCGAAATATAACAACAGTGTGATGTCGGAGTAGCGAGTGTCACTATTACTACTGAGAGGAAAACACGGCGCGTTGTGCGAGTTAAATGAGCTGTGTGAGGAGTCTGCATTCAAAATCATCTTCATCTTCCCGGTTAGTTGACTTGGAAGCTAGCAGGTTGAAGCTAACCCTGAAGCTAACCTTATTAAACGTCATTTCACTTCCTGTTTAACGGTTAAACTTGAGCGGCGCTGCTCGAGGGTGAAGCCGCAGCTCAGATTACTGTCGACGGCCACAAACTGTTGTGTACAGTCAGTGTTTTTTTCCCGTCTGAGCGGCGTGTGGACGACGCCAGTGGCCAGTTGATTTACTGAGCTGGACGTGACGCCAAATTTAAAGTAGCAGGCAGCAGCAGCGGCGGCGGCAGCAGCCAGGGGGGATTGCCCTCAGTGCAGCGTTGAGCTAGCTCGGCTAACACGCGGCCAGGCGAAGGGGTTTGCGAATTTGTTTATCCAGCCTTCATCCGACCAACAACAACAACAACAATCGTGATATTGAGCTCCCCGAGGGTCTGTGTGAGCGCCACCCTCCGCCCCATGCCCTCTGACTGGATGGGAAACAGTTAGCCCGCTGGAGCCGAAGAGGAAAGCAGTCAGCAGTTGTGTTAAACATGGAGGATGAAGAGGTTGCGGAGAGCTGGGAAGAGGCAGCGGACAGCGGGGTGAGAAACACGATCCTTTTACCCGGCTCTGCTGAGAAACGAGGCCGTGACCCGATTTCAGTATGTCAGTCAAACGATCGGCTAGCAAGGAGCCGCGATGCGCTGGATGTGTCCGGTGCTTGAAAACGTAAACATGTTATTTGTTTCGGCTTGTTTTCCCCGTCAAAGAAAACAGCCCGACTTCCTGGCTGAGTCTTTGCAGGCCTCGCTGTCCCCATAATAACACGGGACTGAGCCTGGCTTCATGGCATTTCGTTTGCTCAGCACTATAATTCTCTGATGTTTGGAAAACCAGAATATCATCTACAAAGAAAACTTAAATTTTCGACCCTTTTCCCTGTAATTCCCTCATTGTTTAGGTCCGCCCATTGCGGAAATGACAGGATGAATCATTACAATACCATAACAGTGTAGTATGTTCATGGGTTTGGGATTGTTATATTATAGTTGTTAAAGCGAAAATCAGGTATCCTTAGATTGGACCAGTCTGATTTGATTGTGTAAAATGAACTGTTAGATGCAAAGAAGTTTTTGTAATCTTCCCCTTTTATATTCTCTGTAATATCACACATTATAAGTGGCTTAAAAGTGACTGCTGTTTAATGGCTGCCCTTCATCTTGGTAACAGGAAATGCAAAAAGTAAACTAATACTGCATACAGTGTGTTGTTAAAGCCAAAATCTGTGCAGTATTAAACTCTCCCTGCACTCCCATGTTTTGCTTTTAATCAAAATAATTTTTTGATTCAGTACCATTTGTTTGTAATTTTTCAGTTTTTCATAGAATAATATCATACTATCAACAGAAAGCTTACGTAAATGCCAAGTTGCTATGCAAAAAAAAACCCATTCATTTTCTAGACAAATGTAATTTGATCTCGCGGCTCAGTGCAGAGTGTCTACAGTGTCAATTATAGGTCACTTGGAGACCAGAGATTAAAAGTGTCCATTACCATAGATAAAGTGAGGTATTGTTGGTTTGCAATGATTGAACTATGTCGTCATATCTTTTTAAAAGCATGTTTTCCTCCATTCCAGCAACCACTAAGCAACTCGTCAACATGTTGTTGCTATACAGGCCAATGAGACAGATAATAAACTTAGACAGTAATACAAATGTAATAAATACGTCTTTCTCCCCAGGAAATCGAGAGAAGACTCGAGGCTAAGCTGAAAATAAACCAGGAGGCAAAGTAAGCAAAGAAAAAGTTATTAAAATGTTAAATACATGATAAGAATGCAAGTTTTTTTCAAGTAATTTTATTCCTCTTACATGTTTTTACCGGTACAGGAAATCCAGCTTGGGTTCAGGTGGCTCGCCTGTTCGAACTGCTATTGTAATCCAGGATGACTCTCTGCCTGCAGCACCCCCGCCACAAATTCGAATTCTGAAACGTCCTTCAAACAACGGTACCGCAGGAAACCCTGCATCCTTGTCTCGTCCCTCTCAGCAGATGAAATCTTTGGCCCAGAGGGAGGCAGAGTATGCTGAAGCCCGAAGGAGGATTTTGGGTAGTGCTTCTTCAGATGATACGCCTCAGGACAATCCATGCCAGGACAGGTAAGACGTCACAACAAAAATAAGAACAACAGCAAAAATGAGAGCAAAATACCTAGAATTGAAAAAAGACTGTTATGTAATGTATCTCCTGTCTTCTTGTATCATCAGGCCAGCTCGTACGAGTGCGCAGCAAACATCAGAACCAGTTCGTCCAAACAATAATGTGATCCGCCAGCCCACCGGCCCAGATGGCACCTCAGGCTTCCGCCTTTGCAGATAAACAGGAGTTACCTGCTGCAAGGAATTAGCTGTCTCCCTGAGAGGGCATGAAGGGTGGCAGTTAAAGGGGATGTGTGTGCTATGTAAAGCAGAGTGGTGGGATGACACATACATTAGAAATATGAAGTCGTAGCATGGATTGAAATGAACTTCTCCACCCTCTCTCTGCTCTGCTTATTGGCGTGGTCTTTGCCTTTCACCTTGTCTTTCCCATCTGTGGAACGTATCAAGGGGCTGGCAGAGATCAGCCAAAGATCTGAAGCCCCTTCTGTTCCACACTGTGAACAGGCGTTCGCCTCACATCCCTACACACTGTGATACTTTGATGTACCATGAGGTGCCCTATGATTTTAAGTATGATTGGCCGGCCGAGCGCCAGGGCATCAGGTGTCTGCCTCTTCAGGGAGAATAAGGAGAGCTCGTGAATCTGTGGGAATTCCCCCAGAGACGTGCAAACGAACAAGCTGGCCTTTCCACTGATGGAGCGTGGATCAGGGCTGGGTGTCCACCGGGAAGCTGGCCTCTGTTTGTCGGGTTCAGTGGAAATTAAGTGCTTGACAGTGCTGAGTTTACTGTGTGTTCAGCAGCTCGAGTGCAAGGTGATGGAAAATCACACTGATCCAACGCTTTGAGTAAAAGTGTGTTTTAATACTGTAGTTGCATAGCAATGGCAGAGGCCCAGACCAGCACTCTCCACAGGCCTCTGTTTGGCACCGGTGACCATGAAAGAAATGCCCGGTGGGCACACAGCCTGTGGCCAAAGATTATAGATTGGGAGGACAGAATGTCACTAAATCTAGGCTTATTCAAGCAATAATAATGAATTTACTCCCTGGTTTATTTTTTACATGTTGCCTAATTACCTGTGCAGAGTTTTGTTTCAAATTATCTTTTGTTTTTCGAAGTTTACATTGTTTCTTCATGTTTGTGTTTTTTTTCTGAGACATAATATGTTTAGGTCAAGAGCTAAGTAGTGTATCAGAGATTAGATAATGTAACCTGCATAGGAAACTGTATTAGTAGTGTCATTAAATTTTATCAAACTGGAAAAAGGCAGGCTTACTCATGAATTGAAAATCCAAAGGTATTGTGCATTAATGTCCCTGTGTGTGTTGCCTCGCTGTTTCTAATCAGAGTAGCTAAGTAGGAACTTCTCTTACAGCCAGCTGCACTGCATCCGGACTAGTACCAGTGAGCTGACTGATTGTGCTATTAAAATGATGGTTTCCCCATTTCTCCAGAAAAAAAACTATTTGATGCCCAGTGTTGAGGATGATAACACCACATGACAGCTGCTTTATTTTTTTGGAAAAGATATGTTGGGGAACTTTGATCTAAAATTTGTAAAAATCGAATTTCTTAATCAGTATAATGAAGCCAAATCCCACTGTCTGGTATTGATGAATGTATTTCCTGTTGTGTTTTTCACACAGATGGATTCTACAGCGTTGTTTGCTTGTTTGCCAATTCAAAATTAAAACAAATGGACTCGTCAGATACTGATAGTTACTGACAGCAAATTTGAACCTTCTGACACTTGTATGCCTTAAATAACAAATGATTCTTGGCTACAAATGTACATTTTTCTCAGTGGTAGTGCTTGTTCATCTTGCGCTTTTTTGTGAATTTATCATAGGTTAATTATTTCATAAATAATGCACCGCTTACACTCAACAAGTGTTTTAGGCAAATACAAAACCACACTCAGTAGGGTGCAATAATGCTTTTATTACAGAAGTGTTCCTCGACTGTGGGTCAAACCCTTGATTGGGAATATTCGGAGCTGACTGTAAGGAGTTGACACTGTAGTTAACAGTAAATTAAACAACTTGCTTCTACACTTCTTGATGTGTTTAAACTGGTACCACTTACTCCAACCTTACTGGATTCAACAACTGAGTGCGTCTCACTAATCTCTGAATACTGAAGTTACCCTTTGTTGTTGTTTGATGACACTAATATAAGTTGTTCATTACAGCTCTAAGATATCAATATTTATGTTTTATGAGAAAGTATACACTGTAAACTGGATTTGGACCTACAGCATCATAATACATTATTCCCAGGGATCAGGGTCAATTCTTGCGCTGAGAGAGATTTCTAATCACTTCAAATTGATGGTTAAAAGCAAATGCCTATCCTGTTACCTATGTGATCGACCCATGACGCTTTGTTTCAGCCATTCACAGTCTAGTTTTGATGTCAGTGTTATTTTGAAACTTGAAAAACACAAATGACATTTGAATACCCTTTAATAAACACAGTTCAAAATGAGAACTTTGTGTGTGTTCATTTTGTGAAACCTTGATCTTGGATTTTTTTTTTTTTTGCTTTGTTTATATCTATTAGGGTCAGAATTACAGCCTTATCTTCTCAGTAGTATCCGTACATGGAGTCCAGTGGCTTCAGGTAACTCCCAGCATCATTTCACTGCAAGCTTAACTGAAAACACCTGTGTGTGTGTGCAGGACCTTTAAAAGCTTCGTCATCCACAGACTGAGATACTGAATATTCAACTTGTAGGCCTGCACGGTGGATGTTTTGTTGTTGATGTATGCAGAGCCATTAGAGCAGAGCCGTACTGACAGATGCACACTATATAATCTACTGTAGAGTGATGTGTTGTCCCTTCAAACTTCACTCCAAGCTGTGTGTTAACTGTCTGCGCCTCTGCGGTGTTTGGACCATCCTGCCCAGCAGCGGCGCTGTGTGATCCGAGCACCGCAGCTCATTTTCGGGATCTCGTCGTCTGGTTCAACTCCAGACGACGTGCTCATTGAAAGTCGGAAGTTGGACTTGATAGTTGGTCAAACTTGACAAAATGGCAGAAGACAACAGCTATGAGTCGATGCTGTGTGTGAAGCCCGAGGTGCATGTTTACCGGATCCCGCCGCGGGCCACTAACCGCGGATATCGGTAAGATGACCTCACGGAGAAGTAGCGAGTGTAGCCGACGAGCTAATTTAACAGAAACACACCCATTATCGGACAAGCAGCTGATAGTACAGCAAGTTTGTCACTTTTCCGTCTTCCCCTTCTGAGTGTAGTTCACGGTTACAGCTCACACCGCCAGCTAACTAGTCAGAGTTACACACACGGACACACGCTGGCGGACACACACATGCTAACGTTAGAGGCTAAATGTGCCAACAATGCTAACGCTAGCGTGACTCCGAAACATAAATGTGCCGCTGTGTCTTATCTGCCCACACAAACCTGACACCACCAGCCCCGACTGTGTCATTAAACACGTCTTTATGTGCGGCTCAACACTTGGTGTCACTTTTTAAAGAGTTAGCGTTAATAAACGACACGAGAAATGACGACAGAGCTGATAAGACTGGAAAGTTTAAAATGGCAGGAGTCACGACTGTCCGATAATGGATGCAGGAGTTTAAGAGTGTGTGCTAGCGGGTAAGTCCAGTGTCCGGGAAGAGTCGGCACGTTTGTGTCGGCCTGATGATTAATTCAGCAATAAATGAGCGAACTGTTTGCGAAATTGTATTTAAGTTGTGAGCCTGACAAAATATCAGGACGAAATTTAGGGAAACATTATCTGACGTTAGCTAACAGATGATCACTGCACCATAAGAAGCCTGCTGATGAAATTGTGATTATATAATTTGCATAAAAACTGTGATGAAAGTTCATTGTTCACGTTGGAAACAGTATTTGGACGTATAAATTAAAAATCCTCTGACTCAAGGGACACTTAGTAGCTTTCTGGAGCTTTAAACTGTATCTCACGGGCTTCCTCCACCTTGGATTTGCTCAGTTGTCATGAAGAAACCCAGAGGGAGATTATTTTTCAATAGACTATTCAGACCGAAAGGTGTTTTTTTTCCAGTTAAGTACTACTTTCTCAAGTCTTTCAGGCTGTCCTTTACAGGATTGCTTTTCTTCAGTGGGCAGCAGAACTAAAGAGATCATTTTTTTACACAAATGTCTTCTGGACAGCTTTTAGTTTCACTTCCTCCTGCAGCTGCCTGTAAAAATAGTGCACAAGTCAGATGTTCCAGTGAGGGAGGATCAGACAAACCACTTTCATATTCAAATGTGTGTTTCCTGGGTTTTTTTTTTCTAGCGCTGCTGACTGGAAGCTGGATGAACCTGCATGGAGCGGTAGGATGAAAATCACTGCGAAAGGCAAGCTGGCCTATATTAAATTAGAGGACAAAAACACAGGTAAACAATCTGACGTCTCCCTGCAACTAAATGTGATGTTCATGCAATGTGGATGCCGAGACAAATTGCTTTACAGGCGACTCGTTCAGAAAATGACCCTAAGGCAATATCTCATGTAAATGTGTTATTTGCAGGAGAGTTGTTTGCCCAAGCTCCAGTTGAACAGTATCCAGGGAGCGTAGTTGAAGCAGTGACGGACTCCAGCAGGTATTTTGTGATCCGGATAGAGGACGGAAATGGTAAGACTCTTTCATCAGAGACTGTGACAATATTTCACATTCGGTCAGATACTGAATTAGTGACACAAATCTTGTATTCAGGCTAACATGGTCAGTTGATTATGGTCAGGCTAATAAGTCACAGTTGTCTTAATTCAACGTAAGCTTATACTATCCCGACCTTTACTGTATATATCTTTCTGCAGGAATATTTATGTTTGCAGACGTGACTCTAATTTGTCTTTGTCTTTAAAATTGCTCTAATAAAGGACGTCATGCTTTTATCGGTCTGGGTTTCGCTGATCGTGGAGACTCATTTGACTTCAACGTAGCTTTACAAGATCACTTTAAGTAAGTTTGCTTCAGGTACATTTCTCTCCACACATCTTGATACATTTTCATGAATATGTTTAAGTGCAATAGTGTAAACAATATTAATACTTTAATAAATTAGTCCATCATGCATGTCATTTGTTGTTTTAATTCTGAACGAGAGGGCGCACTTGCAAGAATTAAACATTTTAAGATAGTCGCTGAGCCATTTGCCTCAGTTCAGTTTGATGTTGTCTGATAATTATTAACCTTTCGAACTCCACTTTTAAAGGTGGGTGAAGCAAGAAGGTGAGCTCGCAAAGATGGAGGCTACTGAGAGTGCAGCACCAAAGCTGGACCTCAGCTTCAAAGAGGGGCAGACGATCAAGATCAGCATTGGGGTGAGCATTTAGCTCCAGCAATGGGGATGTAAAGAAATTATTAAAAGGACAAAAATGGCTGTGTTTCTATCCAAATGTGTAGAAAATTAACAAAAGAAAATGAGTATGAATACTTGTTTACATCCACTACCGTTATGCTATCGTTAGGAGCTGGTTTTATAAATATAAGCAGGAGGTGGTTCTAATTTTTCAGTCGGAAAACCATTTTACCATTGCAGAAGAAGAGGGCTCAACCTCAAGTGATGCAAACAATGTAGAAATATGACATTAAAAACTCAAAATGCGCGTTGAAATAAGTTGATGGAGACACGGCTAATGACAGATTTTATAAAGAAAAAAAACATTCACAAGCTGTCACGATTGTGTCAATCACAGAACATCAAGAAGAAGGAAGCAGGTGGTGCCAAAGCACGGCCTGTGGGTGGTGGTCTACTCCCACCTCCACCAGGTGCAAAGGCTGGAGCGGTGATAACTCCTCCTGCGGGACAGCCAACAGTCTCAGCTGTACAGACTAACACTGGTGATCACCGAGCTTTTCTGTCAAATGACATTTTTAAAAACATCTCACATTATTCAAACAGTTTTCATGATTTCCATAATTGTTTTCTCTCCTGATGCAGCCGCTCTTTTAGACTTTGGCTCCCCCGTCCCTGCAGCTGCACCCAGCTCCGACATGTGGGGAGATTTCACATCAGCAGGCTCCAAGTAAGTTTCCTTCCTTTTAAAATGTCACCTGGCATTTTTGTCTGTGTAGTAATCCATCTCGTCCACCTTCCATATTTATGTTCACGATTGTGTTTTTGAATTCTATCATCCTCCCATCATCGCTCTCGTCTTCCACCCCCTCTTCCTCCACAGCTCCAGTACAGATGCTGTCAAATCAGGATGGGTGCAGTTTAGTTGAGTCGTGAGAAACAAAAACCTTTCACACACTCAGGTTCCACACATTCCACGGACAGGACGATTGTGGCAAAAACAGTAACTAAAAGAGAGAGGAGCTGTTGGCAAACTTGACTGGCTCATTCACTGCACCTGTTCACATAAACTAAAACAAACACACTCTGGAGGAACAAAACAGTAAAATGTAGATATTTTTTACATTCGTATTCTTTTTTTCCCACTCTACTATGCAGTATGACTCTTTCTTTCCTTTCATCTTTCCATCAGATCAGAAATCAGATTTGATTGTGTCCCTCTGTTCCTCGTCTTTTCAAACATTATGCATTATGTTTTCCTGCTCCTGTCATACAGTTATCTCATTACACCAGCGCCACTCATCTCAAGGTTGTTTGTACCATTTGGGAAAGTTAAATGGTTTACCTAGTGAAGTATCCGTGTTTCGTTTAGCTATATACCAGTACGTTTGTGTTGTTTCTGTTTCCTAGTATTTTTTTTTTTTTAGGAGATCTTGCAAAACTTTATTGATATTTGATGATTCGTTTTAAGCCTTTATGAAAAAATACCCAGATTTTTTTTAATCAGCACTGGGAACGGAAGTCATGATTGCCATTTTGTCTGTCATTCAAAGTTTGAACATGCTTTGTTTGTGTGTTCATTTTTTGTCTTTGTGTACGCTCTTCATATGTCTTTACCTCGTGTGGTGTTGCTTTTTAAAATGTGCCTTTTACCAAATTGAATTTTCCTTAATCTTGTTGCTAATTTGCGTTGAGAATTTGTGCCTTCCCGAAAAAGATCTACAATGTACAAATATGTCTTCTTGTAAATAAACAATATATTTCATTGGTTCTTGTTCTGATTTTTATAAGTAACCTAGTCTGTTTATGAGATTGTCAAAAGAGGGTTTTCTATTTCTTTTCCAGCCACAGTACGTTCTCAGACATCGGAGTGAATGAATGACTGACATTTTATTGTTCTGTGTACAATTACACTCGCATGGTCTCACAAGACACCATGAAATGAATCAAGCCAGGACCAGAGCACAGTGTGCACATAGTCAAACATCAGAAGAAGAAAACAGAGAAACAACTTAAGCATCTTTCTTATTGAGATCTTCAGACCGTCATTGAGTGGAGCTAAATCACTGACAAAGACTTAGTGTAGATGTGTATTACTGAAAAATCAGACTAAATACTATATCACCCCTGTCTTTTACAGGCTTTTGTTTAGCAGACCAGATCACAAAATGAGTCATAACCAGCGTTGGAAAACTACCCAGAAATTATTATTATTAAAATTAGCTTAAATGATCAACTGGATGTGAAAAAATAACAGTTTTGATGTAATTACTTATTATGTTCTGTGTTGCAGGGATATCTACTGAAGTTAGCATGCTAACCAGCTAGCTCTGGTCTGTCTCGGTGCAAAGCTCCTTTGCCAGCGGTGCAAACATCAACACTCCCCCCACCTCCCCATCCAGATCACTAGCTGCATGGCTAACTAGTTAGCAGGAGCTACAGTTAGCAGCAGTTTGCAGTTACTCGGGTGATACAGCTACAGTACATATAATATGTATTTAACCTTTAAAAGTGCAATATGTTAGATTTCTAGTAAAAGCAAACAAACTTCTAAAGATAAAACTGAATGTGAAAAAAAATGTAAACTTTGACATCATGACATCCATGTATTGTGTTGCCGGGCTATTACTGAAGTTATCATGATAACCAGTTAGCTCCGGTCCAAAGCTCCTGTTCTAGTGGTGTAAACACCAACTCTTCCCTGGTGCGTTGAGCTCAACATCCAGACCACTAGCTGCATGGCTAACTGAGCTAACTAGCTAGCAGGAGCTACATTTAGCAGCAGTTAGCAGTTACTCTGGTAAAAATGCTGCCCCCTATTTGTTTGGAGTGTGAGTTAGACAGCTGGCCAAATCTTACATGTTGCACCTTTAAAGTAGCTTATTTTAAATGTACTCATATCAAAAGTAAAAGTAAATTATACATATTAACACATATGTATATGTTGTAGAGGTTTATTGATTACCCGCCCGGCTGATCAGATCCCATATTCAGCATTTATTTATTTATTATCCTTTATTTATTTATTTGATTGATTACAGGAATTGATCTTTTTTATGATTACTGGTATTTTTTTAACTGTTACTTTGGCTCATATAACTAATAGCTTAACATAATTTATCAATTAAATGTAATTAGAAAGGACAATATTTGCCTTCAAAATGGTAAATAAAATGGAAGTATAAAGTAGCATAAAATAAAATAAAGGCTATTCAATTAAAGTAAAGTAGTGAAAATGTTACTTCAGTAGGTACAGTACTGGTCATAACTATTATTATTTTGCATTACATGGAGGCGAGGTGTTTTTACCAGTTTATGGTATATTTAGGCTTATTCACAATCATTTGTATTTTAAATTAACAATGTTACTGGTGGATTCGTGATCAGGCTGCATCGTGATGACAGCAGAGCATCGTGTACACAGACAGTGAGGACAGGCTGCATCGTGCATACACAGACAGTGAGGACAGGCTGCATCGTGTACACAGGCAGTGTGAGGACAGGCTGCAGGCTCACTGAACTGGAAGTCCCTCCCCGGAAAAAGCGTGGAGGAGATTTCGGAACAAGGCACCAGTGGCTGCAAGCAGCTGGTGATACATGAAGGATATCTGCTGTGGATGAGGTTTGTTTCTGCCTCTCATGACCACAAAGCCCGCTCAGGAGAATGGAGGGACCGCAGGATGAAGCTCAGCAGACTGATGTGTCGAGGTGAGGCTGTGATTCAGACAGGGAAGTGCGTGTTAGCCGACAACACAGCGTGCGTAAATGTCGCTGTATGAAGCGTTTTGTATCCAGGCTGTTGTTTCCACAGCAGCGCGTTTGTGTTTGGACCACAGTCTCTGCTGCTGGTAAACAAAGTCTTAATTCATGGTCACTTTAATGTGCTCGGATGATGCACACTTTAATGTACAACCACCCACTCCTCCTCCTCCTCCTCCTCCTCCTCCTCTTCCTCCTCATCCAGCCTCACAACTTTTCAAAACTCGGGCGTGTCCTTTTGGATGTATTACTTTCTAAACATGTAGTCTGATGTGATGGGATAAAGAGGATGTTTGAGCCTAGCTTCCTATTATGTGAACAACAAATGATGTGTTAAATGTGAAAGAGGAAACAGTTTGAGATGATTCATGGCCAGGGGTCATCCTGTTTTATCACTTCATTCATCGCTTCATCACTGGTTGTAAACATAAAGTCAGTTTAAGTCAAGCTGGAGTGAAAAGTCAAGAGTTTGGGCTAAACTCAGGCATGCTTCAGCTGTGGAGGTATAAGATCAACAGGTGTGTGTTTCAGCAGATACAAAGCTGCATCCTGCACACTGAAATCAGTGCCAGTCATCTTCTAACAGGCCAGCTGGGGGCGCTACAGATGTTAAGCTACTAAACTTATAGACTAATGGTAATTAGACTGCAGTTGGATCCAAACTGTTGACAAGGCACAAAGTACAATGTAAATGTATTGTCTTTTTTAAATAAGGGTCTACAATAAGGTAGACAATGAAGTACTGACGATGAGTTCAGGGGTCTCGTGGATACTTCAGGGTCAACAGAGACTTTGACATGGTTAAAGGGGCAATATGTAAGAATTTTAGTTAAAAACAATAAACAATACTTTTGAAATTATAATGTAAACATTCAGAAATGGTCAACATAATGTGAACAAATAGTTGTCAAAAATGTTTTTTAACATTATGACATATGTCTATGTACTATGTTGCAGAGAAGTTAGCATGCTAACCAGCTAGCCCCAGCACGTCTCAGTCCGAAGCTCCTGTGCTAGAAGTGACACTTCCCTGGACTCTGAGCTCCCAGTGCGAACCGCTAGCTGCACGGCTGACTGAGCTAACTCGCTAAGGGCACCTACAGTCTGCAGCAGTGGTGCAACTGGTGGCAATTTGTGGTTAAAATGATTGTTGAACATATGTTTACCTCCACTACTGTACTTGTGGGGCCACTTTGAATTTTATACCCTGAGAAAGAGCGAGAGAGATACAGTTGGGACGTTAAGGTCAAGGGCTAAGGAATGCATTTGTGTGCAACTGTGTGTGTGTGTGTGTGTGTGTGTGTGTGTGTGTGTGTGTGTGTGTGTTAAGGCCAGGCTGGGGGTCTGGTATTGACACAATGACCCTCTTGTCTGTAACTATGACAATCCAAACACCAAGTAAATCAGTGCAGACCCCCTCATCCTTCATGTCTACAGACTCCTTTTGAAAACATTGTTCTGAATTTTCGTACACTTCCATGTGTAAAACATAAACTAAACATTTAACCTCACAAACAATTTAAAATACCAATTTAGAGCTGGAGATTAAAAGACAAGAGATAACTCAGTTTTTGTGGTGTTTCTTGTAGTTTTAATTGTAATGAAACGTGTTTTAAAGTCTCTCATGCTGTTAGGAGACTATGAGATTATTCTGATAAATGTTTCACGTGCTTCATGGTTTATGTTGTAATGATGTTTTAATAATAATAATAATAATAAGGGAGCTGTAACACCTTTTCTCCTATCAGAAACAACTGAGTACTACTTATCATACTTGAACAGGCCACATCAACACACTTTTAGGGCTACAGCTAAATATTATTCTCATAGTCACATTTACATTTGTTTGAATGTTGAGTTATGTACAGTCCCTTTTCAAAAATAAAGATTTAAAGAGCATGAAACAGTAGCCAAGGCCACAAAAAATGCAGTACAAAGTCAGCACAATTTCCAAAACCAACCCGTTATTAAATATAATTTAAACTCCTGCTCGGCAGCTCTTCTGTCTGATGACGTCTGAAAACAAATCTGTCCATAATACAGTTTTCCGCACTACAGACTTCTGCTGACCGAGCTGGCTAACTTCCAGTGTAGCGCCCAGCTAACTTGAATGCGAACGCGACAACGTCAAATTTTGTTCACACACTCTCAATAAATATTAACATATGCCACTCCATTTCATCTGGTGATGATTTTCTGTAGTTTAATCACTACCAGTGACCCCTTTCATATTTTCTAAAAATATAATGTATAGCCATGTTGTAACCAAACTAGTTTTGGGAGCATGTGAGACCTGCGGCTCATTTTCACCCGGGGCCCAGCTAGCTGAAGGATCCGGCCCTGCCAGATACCAACTGAAGCTGCAGACTGGACTGGAGGTTAAACCTGCTGAGCTGAGCTGCAGACACAACACGTACAGAAAAATATATTATCTTTGTCCTGACTTGACCATAACAACAATTTTGAACTTCACATTAAATTTTATTTTTTCACAATCAGGTCTTTAAAAGAATAAAATTAAACGATGGTCAAAACATGTCTAAATGTTTGAGGGCTAATAAAGTTTTATTTCGGCGTGTCTCTGTTGTGGTGTGGAGGGCTTTGAATGAGAGCAGTGGTGGAGGAGGTGGAGGTGGAGGTGGAGGGGTGTGCATCTTAAACCCTACTAATCCTGCTGTCCTCAATCTCTGCCTGCCTGTGCCGGAGGAGGAGGCGACGGGACGGACGCACTCTGCTCCTCTGCGGCCAAACTTTGTCGGCTCCGACAGCGGCTCATTACAGGCTCCAGGTCGCGAACTTTCTCTTCTTTATCTTTGGGAAACACAAGACGATCGGTTCGGCCTGTTGAGGACGTTGTAGCGTTCACTCGGAGTTAATCCTCTTCCCGGGAGGGTTTTAAATATCCGCGATGAGCGCTGCGGAAAACTCAGACACCGACTCCAACAAGCTGGAGTCTGTGATCCAGGTGAGGCTCCTCCACCTCCTCCATCCACCCATCGCTCATTAAATGTGCTGTAATGGTGTGTGATGTGACAAACAAGGGCTGCTGGCTTATGTGACAGTGTTGTGTTTCATGCCGGTGTGCTTGTACTTTCCAAGCATCATCATCATCTCTGGGTTTATTATAGGAATCGTTTCACTTTTGTTTGCTTGGCTCCCATTTTTTTTTTTTTTTTTTTTGTCATTTTCTTTTCAAGCGTCTCAAAGTTAAAGCTCCAAATGTTTGTGTTTTGCACATCAGAGGTTGGAGGAGAGTGTTTTGTCTGAGGAGGAGAAGAGGCTGACTGTCCGGGGCCCCTCACCAGACGCCCCCCCTACATGTCTGCCAGCACGAGTACGAGAGATTGTCACAAAGAACCTGACCGAGAGCCGTGAGTCGCCACGTTCTGCTCCTCAAATGTGTGTTTTGACCCTTTTTCTTTGCCCTAATTCTTGTCTGTGTCCCCTCAGCAGCCGGAGCCATGTCCTCAGTCATGTCCCTCCAGGAGGAGAACCGAGTCCTGCAGGGAGAGCTGGCGAGGCTGGAGGACCTGCTGGCCCACAGCCGAGCGGACCGAGACGAGCTCGCCATCAAGTACGGTGCCATTAGTGAGAGGGTAAGACGAGATGACAAACGACAGGCTGACGACAAGATGGAGGGAACAGATTAGATGAAGATAATACTGAGAGAGTTACCAGATATGATCAGTAACAACATGACTGTCCGGTGACCATCATCTGCACTCAATGTAGAAAAAGTGAAAGTTTAAGACTTTCAAAACCATCAAGGTTAAAAGCACCTACAGGGAATGCTGTGGCACTCTCCCCCTTTTCCTGTTTCAGGATTTATTTCGGCTCTGTCTTTGTCTGAGATCTGCTGGTCTCCCAGGTGATGGGGGCTGGTATGAACTGAAGTGGAATGTTACCATGGCGTCTGTCACCCTGGGCGACTGTAAACAGGGGCTTCAGTGGAGATGGGAGGAGGTGTGGTGGGTGGTGGACGGTGGGTGGGCGCCACATCTCGTTTTTGGGTTGAACATTAGTAAAGGAAACACGCAGGTCTGCATCCAGAACAAAAGACAACTCAGATGAAGTACGGTTTCACTTCAAAGAATCAAAGTCTGGTTTAAAACCTGATTAATTACTATAAACCAATTTTAACAGTCACGAAGGCTGTTGAGACGACTAATCTGCGTCTTTGTACCGCCTACGACAAAGCAATCGCTGTCTCGCATTCAATAAACTGAAGAGAGTTTTCTGAACAGGTTTGTGATCAGAAAGATTTTAGGAAAAGAGTGTGCTTAGTTTTTTTTTTCTTATCAACTAATTAACTGTGATTAAAGTAAATAACTTTGTCTCCACACTGAGAGGCTGCAACTCTTTCTGCTGTAGTGAGTGACTGAAACAAGAAAACACAAAAAAGAAAATGAGATACAGAGTTACATAGAGAACAGTTAACAGTACTCAGGGCTACAACGGTGAGTTCAGCAAGATAACAAACCACTATCACTATCTGGCAGTTTCTACACATCCTTCTCTCAAGTCATCTACAGCATTCACAGCACCTCATGAAAGTTCACAAACCTTTTATTATGATAGTGATACAATTAAAAAAAACTTCTTTGCCATTAATTCCACATTGTTTTAAGTAAGGCTTCATTATAATGATAATAATATTATAAAATTCTACTTGTTTATAAAACTATTAAAGAGGCAATATGTAAAGATTTCAGTTGAAAACGTTAGAAAATAACAATAAAAAATTGACATTATGGTGTCTATGTATTATGTTGCAGAGATATCGACTTAGCATGCTAACCAGCTAGCTCCAGAAAAGATAACTTTCAACTTTCAATCTCAAATACTAAGTATGTTGGGATTAACGGCACATTAACAGCATGGCAGCACTGAGACCATCTGTGAAATGAGACGTCACCTCTGCCTCTTACATTTAATCAAACCCACAGCTGGAGCAGGCGCTGCGTTTAGAGACGGGAGACGGGGACCACGAGTCACCGGAGTCACGCAGCCTCGCGCAGCAGAACGTGGATTTACGCCGGCGGCTGGATGAGGAGCAGGCGGCCTACAAGCGTAAACTCACTGCCTACCAGGAGGGTCAGCAGAGGCAAGCGCAGCTCGTGCAGAAGCTTCAGGCCAAGGTATGTTTGTTTCATCTCGTCTTCACCTGAGATGTGGTCATCGGAGCGATGCAAGTCAATAACAGTTGTCCTGCTGCTTCAGGTGCTTCAGTACAAAAAGAGGTGTGGGGATCTCGAGCACATGCTGCAGGACAGGTCGTCAGAGCTGGAGAAACACCGGCTGAGTGTGAGTGGGGTTTATTGATT
The DNA here is from genome assembly GCF_040436345.1 of Pagrus major. Lineage (NCBI taxonomy): Eukaryota > Metazoa > Chordata > Actinopteri > Spariformes > Sparidae > Pagrus > Pagrus major. Next base: position 19,248,105 of record NC_133220.1, read on the forward strand.
CATTGATTCACATTGACATGAACTCAAATAATAAAAAAACAATAACAAATAACACCTCACCTGTCAAATCTTCTCATTTAGGGCGACAGCGAGACATCAAATGGTCGCCATCAAGATGAAGCCAGCAGCAACCTGGAGGACGCTTTAATCCGTCTGGAGGAAGAACAACAGAGGTGAGTAACATCACAATTTCATCCTCCTGGTCGTCACCGTAGAGAATCACATTGATGCTGGTCTTGCTCTGTCAACGTCACTTATTTTCCCCCTGTGTTTTTGTTTTTGTTGTTGTGTTTTCAGGAGCAGCAGTTTATCTGCGGTGAACGCCATGCTGAGAGAGCAGCTGGAGCAGGCCGGTTTGGCCAACGAGGCTCTCAGCCAGGACATCCGCAGGCTCACTGCTGATTGGACTAAAGCCCGGGAGGAACTGGAACAAAAGGAGTCGGACTGGAGGAGAGAAGAGGAGGTGGGAGAGGGATGCTTATGAAACAGTAAAACATTTTGTATGAAGAGAAAATGTAAAGATAACTTTTATTTCTGCCTCAGTCTTTCCACAGTTACTTTAGTAGCGAACACGGTCGGCTGCTGACGCTGTGGCGGCAAGTGGTCGGGTTTCGGCGACATGTGTGTGAAATGAAGAGCGCCACCGAAAGGTTAACATCAACACACTCACTATTTACCAAATGATACTGTGTCCTTTGTGCTGGTTTTATGTTTGATTTGCCTCTCTGTCAACCTCCCTCCAATCTCAGGGACTTGTCCGATATGCGTAACGAGCTGGCTCGGGCGTCCCACTCCACTCAGGTGTCCTGTTCAGGTCTGTCCGCGGCACTGCACAGCCGGGAGGGAGGAGCAGCTCTCGCCCTGGATCGGGAGAAAGCCCTGAGGGTTCAACTGGAGCAGCAGCTGAGAGAGCGAGTGGCAGAGATGATGAACTTTCAGACCAGAACAGACGCAGAGAGGAGTGAGCTTAATGTCAGGTAGGTGACTGTGTTCAGCTCTCTTACTGGATAACTTCTTATTGATTAAAACAACATTTTTTTGAAGCTCTGTTGATGGTTCTTCAGGTTGTCTGACTCAGTGCGAGAGGGCGAGAGATTAAAGGGCCAAATTGAAGAGAAAGACAGAGAGATGGTCGTACTGATGAGGAGAGTTGAGGTGAGCAAAGACTGAAAAACACAGTAAGAAAAATAAAGACAAATGCCAGACTTATCCTTTGAGGCTGTATCAGGTTTTAGTGGTCATTAACCTTCCTCCTCCAACTGTCTGTGCTTCATTTGGCTCATTTTCCTTCAGGAGCAGAGCGGTAATGATGAGACTGACATGCAGCAGATGAGGACTCACACTGAGACCCTGTTAGACACCCTGCGGGACATCGCTCAGGTAAACAACGACACATATGAACCCAGTTTGATACCATTAAGATGGGACTTCCTCATTTTTACTTTCTTTTATCAGACGGTTTTGTCAGACGGAGAGTCGTCATCAGAGGCAGACCAGGACAACACCGGGGCTCCGCTGCTGCCGTTGATCCGTGTCTCCTCCCCTCGCCACTCCTCCTCCTCTCCTCGCAGGTCGACCTCCCCCTCTCGACCCCCCTCGCTGGCTCCTCTTCCTGAGTCGGCGCTGTCTGCTCTGCGCTCTGCAGTCACAAACAAGACGCTCCAGCTGCAGGTGACAAGTCAATTTCTAAACCCTCCATATGATAAAGAATCACACACTGCTCATGTAGCAGCACTGTTTACTGTTCACACGCACAATGGTGTAAATCTTTAGGCTTCCACAGTCACAATGAGAGCAGCTGTCTACTCATCAGCAGGGGTTAAAGGGATAGTTAAGGTACTTTTTGTCAGTGTATTACCAAAGAGTAGATGACAGTCAGCACGGCCCCAGTTTGAAGAAAAGAAAAAAAAAAAGACCCACCCACAGAAATCAATATCAGTTGAAGTGTACGCAATATTTGGAATATTTTTGGTGCTGACCTTCCCGTCAGACAGCCCTTTCTTTCTTTCTTTCTCTCTTTCTTTCTTTTTTCTTTCTTTCTTTCTTTCTTTCTTTCGTTTCTTCTGTAGCACAAAAAAACAAACAAAAAGACAGTCCTTTCTGACGGGAAACTGAATCCATTGTATCACTCTCTCCGAAGCCACCAGACTCCCTTGACATAAACAGTAATTTTACCTAGGAGAACACAGGAGTTGCTGGTTTCCTGCTGCCTCGATCGGTTAGTTTGTTAGTCCTATTGTGTGACTTCAGTAAACTAAGCCTTGGAAAAATTCCAAAATCACACCATAACATAAACAAACCAACCGATCAAGGCAGCAGTAGACCACCAACCCCCTTTTTCTCACAAGGTTAAAAATGACTGTTTTTGTCAAAGAAGCCTGGCGGCTTTGAGGAGAGCACAGATGGATAAATTGCCGCCAGTTTCCCTTCAGAAATGGCTGTCTGACAGCAAGGAATAGTGCTGAAAATATTTTTTAAGGGTCTAAAATATCTTTTGCATATCCATCCGATGATGGATGAATACCTGCCCACTTCAAAACACCTGAACTGTCCCTTTAAGGCTCAGTTAATTTGAATAACCAAAAACACAATTTCTCACTTACACTGTATCATGCTAGTTTTGATTTTGTTTACTTTTCTACCAAAGAAATAGTCCCGAATACTCCTACAAACAAATTCTGTTCACCTCCATTGTATCTAGTTGGAGGCAGAAATCTCAGAGAAAGATTTCTCATAAATAAAACCCATACTGTCTACATCATGGCTACCCAAAATGGGGCCTGAGGGCCAAAATTGGCCCGCCGTAAGGTTTGATTTGGCCCGCTGAGTCACAGTGGGTGACACATTGACCAGAAAGTGAGTCAATTAAGGGAACTTGTGCTCCTAGTACTACGGGAGCCTTGAGCGTCATAAACACAAGAAAGAAAACAATTTAGATCAGACCAGATTTCTTTCTTACTTGCCTCTGAGGTCTACCGTTTCATTTAGCAATTTTACAATCCAAAACAATACAATATGTGTTTGCTTTTGGCCCTGCAAGGGTAAAAGTTTGGTCCGGTCGAGGTAAGTGACTCCACTTGTTTTTGCAGGATGTTCGAGGACGTCTGATCTCTGCCCAGTCCTCGATGCAACAGTTGCGCAAGCAGCTTTCGGAGACCGATTTGGCTAAACGAGATGCGGAACAGCGAAACCAAGCTCTGCAGAGAGAGAGGGATGCTGCCCAGAGAGAGAGGGAGACCACACAGAGAGAGAGGGAGCGTCTGAAGCAGGAGAGAGACACGCTGGCCAGGTTCACAGACAGTTATATCACCTTTCATAATCTGCCTCTTATCCTTGAATCTTGTACGTAACTTTTAACTCTGTGAACATTGCAGTGAGAAGGCGAGCCTGGAGAAGACTGTGCAGGCAGCTCAGAGCAGCAACCAGATGCTGAAAATGGACTGCGAGAAGCTCCAGCTGACTGTGACGTCCGTGCAGCGAGAGCGAGATCACGAGAAGGAGGAGAAGGAGGCCGCCATCCAGGAGAGAGACCGGGCGAAGGCAGAGACTCAGAGGATGTAAGCAGGATAATTGACAGTGATTAAGTGAATGTGATGTTGACACTAATCCACACAGTGAATATGCTTACAGGAAGCGATCCAAAATCTGCATTAGCTTCCCAGACAGAGAGATCTCTTATACCTTGTGCTACCACACCTCCTCAACCAACACAAGCCCAAACATCAGTGAACAGATCTGATATAAACCTTTCATCCGAAGCACCATAGCAGACAGACAAACACAAGGAAAGCTTGACTTTTTGGATGCCTGTCAGAGAAATAGTTTTTAAAACACACTCCTGCACATGACAATGAGCCAAATCAGTCTAACTCTCTCATTACTTACCCTAAAATGTGTCGTTATAGTACATCATGTGTATCGTTTTGCCACAGACAGAAGCAGCGGGATCAGAGTGAGAGTCGAGCCTCGGCTCAGCGTGGAGAGCTGTCTGCAGTGAGGGAGACTCACCAGCAGGTGGAGGTTGAGAGGCAGCTGCTGGAGAAAGAGAGGGCACAACTCTCTGAATCACTAGCTCGGGTAAGAAAAAGACAACTTGAGCTCATTTAGCTTCTGCAGTTGTGTTTTTTTATGACCTTTGTATGATGCTCATTGCCCCTCCAGGTTGAGAGCAGTAACGCAGAGCTCTCTCTGCTGCTCAACAAGCTGCAGTCAGAGGATGCAGCTCTCAGGGACTCTCTGGCCAAGATGGCGAGCATGAATGAGGGCCTGGCCCAGGACAAAGTTGACCTGAACACCTACATTTTCCAGGTGAGGTCATGTCAAGAACGTGTTTGACCTCTGTAAGGGTTCAGTACGCTTGAAAGGAACTAGTTCGTACGACAAATCGATGCAGTGAAGAAGGGAGAAGGGTTCACACTTTTGCACATTGTCTCCTCAAGGACATTCATGATGTTGTCCTTGGTTAGACACACAAAGGTTTTGCGATGAATGAAAACAGAGAGCTAAAGTTCAAACTGAGGAAAGGTACAAAAATCATAGGATGTAGCCCATCCTCGTCAGCAAAGTGAAGTCAGGTTCAGTTTGCTGTTGTTATACAATACAGGATTGCACAATGATAGGCAGTTGTAGCGCACTCAATGTGACATACACAGAAAATGTATACACAGATATTTTAAATGGGAGCGAAATAAAACAATAAAATAGAACAAAGTATATGAAAGTAGCATTAAAGAAAGAAATATAAAAGAAAAAAGAAATTATATTAACAAGAAAGATACAGAATGCCTATTTTTTCACCTACTCGTATGTATATATGTTTATTATCTACCTCTTTTTGTATTTGTTTTGAGCTATATGTCTATTTCTATTGGAACTGTGTGTAAGTTCATTAAAAGCAACTTAAAGGACCAGTGTGTAGGATTTAGGGGGACATATTGGCAGAAATAGAATGTAATACTTATGATTATATTTTCATTAGTGTATAATCGCCTGAATCTAAGAATCGTGTTTTCGTTTGAGCCTTTTATGTCTACAGAGGTAGTAGTTCCTCTTCTATGGAGTCCGCCATGTCGCACCACCTTGTTTCTACAGTAGCCCAGAACAGACAAACCAAACACTGACTCTAGAGAGAGCCTTTAGCGGCCACTATAGAGGAGGCAGCGACGAGATATATTTCATTTGTTGCAATCTGCAACCACACTGCTAGATGCAGGCTTGAGGAGTAACAGAGTACATGTAACAGGATTGTCTAATCAGGATACAAAAAAAAGTAAACTGTATTCTGGTAAAGATAAGGTTAGATTACAGATACATTCAGTTATAAAGGGGATTACTCACATGTTTGGTATTGAAGTAATCCAAAAGTAATGGAAAGTAATCAAGTTACATTACTTTTATATTGTTATACTTGGGTTATGTTACTGACCACATTTTTTAACAGGTAATTAGTAATTGTATCAGAATACGTCTTTAAAGTAACCCAACCCTGGCTAGATGTCCCTAAATCCTACACACTGGACCTTTAAAACCAGAGTCAAATTCATGGTTTGTTCACACATACTCGACCGATAGCTGATTCAGATTCTAGATGAGAGGAGTGCAAAGTTAATGGTATGAAAATTACAGCAAAGCAGCATAATTCAGTGTAATTTGCACGTATAACATTCTTATTAATATGACCGTCTCCCTTCCTGCTCCACCTCCAAGCTGGAGGAGGAGAAGGCCACCCTGCAGACTCAGAAACGGGAGGCGGAGCAGGAGAAGCTGACCATCCGAGACGAGCTGGTCCGGTTGGAGCAGGACCGTCTGGAGCTGGACTCTGCTCGCATCACGTTGCACCAGTCACTGCAGGATGTGGAGCTGAGCCAGTCGGGGATGGAGGCAGAGCTCCAGAGTCTCAGGGCGGAGAGAGTTAAGCTGCAGGAGAGGGTCACCCAGGTACATAACAGATTATATTACATCATCATTTAAAGGATAAGTCCACCCTAAAAACAAAGTGGATGATTAGATACTTCTTATGCAGCTATGACAGTGTTTCATAGTTGTTTATTCAGCTAAAGCAGCGATGGAAGCTGCCAGTAAAATATGCAGTTTGAATGTGGTTTTTAATTTCTTTAAGTTTGTTTTCACTCATGTTGTTTTCTTTTCTGGCATTTGACAGCTTTGTGGCGAAGTGACGTCTCTGGGATCAGAGTTGAGTCTTGCCAGAGGAGAGGGTCAGAGGAACGAGGTGGCCTTAGAGGAGGCCGGCCGCAGTCGGGCAGAACTGGCCCGAGACAAAGCAGCGCTGGTGGTCCAGCTGACAGCATCTGAGAGAGAAAACACGGTGCTGTCAGAGGAACTCGCTGCCTCTAGGTGTGTTTAATTGTCTGTCAATGACACAAACGCTTTCCACACAAGCCTGTGTGTGCAACTTGTGTTTGTGACCCTGCAGGTCGGAGCGGGAGTCCCTGGAAACGAGTCTGTTCGAGGTGCAGCAGCAGCTTGTTCAGGGGGAGTCTCGTCGAGAGCAGCTGGAGACGGAGAACCAAAACCTACGAGTCCGCTGTGAGACCGCGGCAGGTGAGTAACAGAGGGGTGGTTTGTAGAAGAAACAGATTAAAATGACACAAATGTCCTTATTTAAAAGCTAAATAAGATGTTTGGTTTCATGGGTAAAGGCAGTTACGTAAGAGAATAAGAACCTAATGGTTTCCCTCTCCTGGTTGGGATTTCCAGCTGAACTGAGGCGTCTGCGCTCAGATGGGGAGAATGTGTTGGCCCAGGCTGAGAGGGAGAAACAAGCTCTGACTCAGACTCTAAATGCTGCGCAGCTGGAGGCCCAGCAGGCTTTACGCAAGGCCATCTCCGAACATCAGGAGGAGGTGGAGAGACTGGTCTCAGAGAAGGTCAGAGGGTTCACTGGTTCAGTGTGACTCAAACACTGCCTGTAATGCTATTTTTACTTTTCCGATAAGGTGCTGATGGCTGTTTAATCCATGTTTGTGCTCTTGGCCGCTCTGTGTGACAGGAAGTTGTGCGGCACAGCCTGCTGATGGAGCATGAGGGCGCTCTGAGGAAGCTGAGACAGGAGGCGGAGGATCAGCTCCTCAGAGCAGAGAGAGAGAGAGAGGAGCTGCAGGATGAACTGAGGAGTCTGCAGCATGACAGAGATCAGAGTCTGCTGCAGGCTGAGACGGAGAAACAACAGGTCTGGTCTTGGTGTATGATGTATGGAGGGGTTTAAATCACGAAGCATCAGATGAAAACAAGCTGGTTTTATTTAAAAAGAGGGAAAAGTAATTATTTAACATGATTTTACAAGCCTTCCTTCATCAGAAAAATCCTCGGTCAGCCATATTTATTAGATTCAGTATAGAGACAGTGTGGTTCAACACTACATCTGTTGTGCGTTTCCCTCTTTGTTAACCCGACCCTTCCTCTCTTCCCAGGCTCTATCTCTGAAGGAGGCCGAGAAAACAGTTTTGTCTGACAGGGCGTCCTCCCTGCAGGCTGAGCTGTCAGCTGCAGCCCTGGAGGCCGAGCGGATGTCCAGAGAAGCAGCCCATTACAAAGAGCAGGAGCAGGTGATGTGACTTCCTGTTTGAGTTCATGTTCTGTTCAAGTTCTGTTATCTTCTAGTCTTATCTTACACGAACACACGAGGGAGGGTCACTAATAGACTTTCTGTTTTTACACAGATCAGAGTCGGGGCTCTGAGCAGCGAGCTGCTGGAGCTTCGCTCTCAGGTGGAGGACGCAGCTTCTGTTCATGAGAGGGAACTCCACAGTCTGCGAGAGACGTGTGCTGATCTTCAGTCACGTGCTGATGTTGCTCTCAAAGAGGTAGATGAGGCTGTGAAGTTCAAAACAGAGAGCACACACGCTCCTCTTAAGTTATTATTTGAATGACAGAAAACACAATTTATCTTTGCATCTATATCCAGCAACAATATCTCACAACAACATACATGAAGTGCAAATCATGGGATCCATCTGCTGTTTTATTTCCATTAAAGTAGGGGTATGACTACAAAGAGTTACATTTCTAAGGAAAAAGTTTCCTCTCTGCTGAAACTATGCAGTTAAAAATATGATATGTGAAATACTGAAACAGTTGAAATACTAATATAAAATACATTTGCCTTGAAATGAGTCAAACTGCCAGGAGAAGTGAAAGTTGTAATAGGACTCAGACCAAAAACCTCCCGTGCATGGCTCAAGTTGGTCTTAACGCAGCCTGAGTTAACATTTAAGCACTGAAAGGAGTTGAAATGTCAAGTGTGTGAAACAGATTGAGGACAAAGAGTCAACTCAAGTGCAAGTGTTTAAAGAAAAAAGTGTTAGTTAGCTATCGACTGAAGTTTAAGTGAGGAAACAGTTGAGATAAGTTTTATCTGAACAGTGGAAGTTCTGGGAGATTAAAGAGCTGAAGAAAACACATTTTCAGAGGAGTAGATATGAAACATGATGAATAGTATGAACAAGTGTGGCAGTTACAAACACACCCTATCTTGCATGATTCATAAAGTTTCATAATAAAGTTCCTGGAAGTCCACCGAACCAGCGAGATCTAATCTGCCTCCACATTTTAGTGAAAACTGTTGAAATATCCTGTGAACTAGCAAATCCAAAACAGACCTTCCTGCCGACCGTTATGAGATAATCGACCTCACATGACTGTTGCCCTCCAGCTGGACCAGTGCAGAGCTTCTCTCTCAGCTAACGAGGAGAGCCGAGACCAGCTGCGGCGGGACATGTTGGACGTCGAGCGACGTCTCAACCAAACTCAGGAAGAGGCAGAAAACCACAGAAGAGAGGTGGCGGAGCTGCGACGCAGCCTCGGCGACGTCAGCAAGGAGAGAGACACCATCAGCCAGTCAAACAGTCAGCTGAGAGAAACTCTGCGAGGTGCAGAAACAGAGAGGATCAGGTAAAAGCTTCAACCAATGGCAAACGAACCGTTGACTGAAATGACAGAAGTGCAATGTTCAGAACACGTGTGTGTGTGTGTGTGTGTGTGTGTGTGTGTCCGATTCTTCAGTGTGAAACGACAGTGTGAGGAGAAGGAGCAGAGGCTGGCCGTGCTGGAGGAGAACTTCTCATCTGCTCAGAAGGAGGTGGCGGAGCTGCGGAGCTGCCTGAGAGAAGTTGAAAGGTCGAGACTCGAAGCTCGACGAGAACTGCAAGAGCAACGCAGACAGGTCTGTTGTCCCTCCATCACACCTCTGTCAACACTTTGTTTTCAGTCCAGACTCGGGTTTTTCCTTAATGATGTGCTTCTCTTGGCTCCAGCTGAAGGTCCTGGATGGAGAGAAGGAGCAGAAAGGGAGGGAGGTGGCAGAGCTGCAGACTCGCCTGTCGCTGGAGGAGCAAAGAGAGGAGGAGAAAGGGAGGGAGGTTTTCAGCCTCAGGCAGAGGTTAACTGAAGCTGAAACAGCTCGAGACTCCCTGAAGAAAGAGGTGAGGATGGAGGAGAGTGAAAAGACATGTACAGACTTTTGCTTACTGGCTTTCTTCACTGTGTCACAAACTTTTTATTCTTTTTATTCAGCTCTCTATGACTCAGAAGCGCCTGGTGGAGCTGGAGTCAGGCTGGCGGAGCTGTGAGAGAGAGCTGACCGCTCAGCTGCAGGAGGCGCGTGGCTGTGAGAAGAAGCTGCAGGATGAAGCTAAGAACCTCGCCCTGCGCGCTCAGGCAGCTCATGACTCTGCCGCCCAGTCCAGCCTGCAGCTGAGCGAGGCCCAGGGCCGCCTGGCCGCCACAGAGGCTGAGCTGGTCCGTGCCGAGGCCGGGAGGAGGGACCTGGAGTTCCGCCTGAGCAGTGTTCAGTCGGCGCTGACACGGACACTGGGCATCGGAGCGAGCGGCAGAGGAGGCCGGGGGAGGAGCCCAGGGGGGAGCTCCACATCACCAGGCACCATGTCACGCCACCACAGCATCTCACCACTGCGCTCCTCACTGTCACCTCCTAAAGGTGCGAATGAAACATGTGCCTTACCTCTGCAATAGAGGCATTTATTCAGACATTAAAGGACAAATATTCCACTCATTATCAGGTTCATATTTTTACTAGAATAGGTTTACATGCTTTACTGCTCAATAAACACATCAGTTTTCTCGTACTGTCCAGTGCCGCAGCTCTGTATTCCCCCTCTGTCTGAAACGCTCTGTTTTAGCTCCCATCTCTTCAAGGCCCCGCCTCCTGCATACCCAGTCTGCTCTGATTGGTCAGCTGACACACGTCTGAGCCAGCACCGCTAACGACAACAGAGCAGCTGTGGAAAAGAAAGCAATGGAAAATTAAAGTGGCAATCACAACAAACTTAAATCAAATTAAATTAAAAAATGATACAAATGACTAATTAAGTAATGGTAAATGAAAAACAACCAAAATTAATATATACAAATTAAATGAAGGGAAATCAAAGAAAAAATTAAATAAAATTGCATTAGTTCTGGTTTGATAATATTATGTGATCCCTCCTCCCCTCCTTTGCGCCAACATTAAAAAAAAAATTAATAAAAAGATTTGTACGATGGGCTTACAGCACTTTATATTTAATTTCTACAGAATTTCGAGTAAGCACCCCTGACAATACTTTGGGCTCTGGAGCCGTGTCTCCTGAGAGAGGAGAAACACCGCTGCCTCTCCCTCAGCCCGAGCTGGACCCCGACACACTGAGAAGTGATCTGAGAGACTTCCTCCAGGAGCTGCGTGACGCACAGAGAGAGCGGGTACACCAAAAAAACTAAGTCTCAAAGTAAATATTCGACTATAATGACTCAAGGATATTTTCTTGTGTGTGTATGGCTCAAGTCTTTGTTTATTGCTGATTTTGAAGGATGATGCCAGATGCCGGCTGGGGGTCCTGCAGAGGGAGCTGGAGGAGCTGACGGGGGAACGAGACTCTGCTCAGAGTCGTCTCACTCAGATGCAGATCACCTTACAGGAATACCAAGAAGGTTTGTTATTTTTCCATGAAGTTTCAGGAGAAAAGCTCAAACCAAAGGTAGAAAATAATATAAATCTTTCATGTGTGACTGTAGGGAAGCGAGGACTGGACGAGCGTCTGACCACCACTCAGATATTCCTCCAGCAGCAGGAGGAGGCGGTGAGGAGAGGAGACAGGGAGAGGAGGGCACTCACTGACCGCATGAAGGATTTAGAGCGAGCGCTGCAGGCCTCTGAAATGGATAAAAAACACACACAGGTACACACACGTTTGTGTACTAGTGTGCACATATACACACACACCATGTATTTGTATTTGTGTTGTCACTGGCACAGCGGTGACCACTGATCTGCCATGATCACCATATGGCAGCACTCAACAGTAGAGCCATGTCTGGACACATAGGATTTCAGGGAATGTAATAACAACAGATGCCACACACACACAGTGTCACACCTCTTGTGGTGTGTCACATGTCAGCTCTCCATATGTCTGTTTTTAAAGCCAGCGACCTTTAAAATAACAACAGGAGGACACTAAGTTAAAGTGAGACTCTTTTAGTGCAAAAAGCAGAAAGAAATGTGTATTTGTTGGACATTTGTAGAATATTTCTGTCTAGGATCGAAAACTGAAGTCTCCATTATGCCATGAAGACTCTCTTAAAGTACACAAACTGGTCTCACCGAGGATCTCTGCGCTCCCTCTGTCTCGACAGGATCAGTTGAATATTCAGCGAGCTGCTGAGATGCGTCTGGAGGCGGAGAGGAGGCGTCTGCGGGAGGCGCTGGAGGCAGCTGAAGCCCGGGCCACCAGGGTGGAGCTGGGGAGGCGCAGTCTGGAGGGGGAGCTGCAGAGACTCAAACTGAGTCTGGGAGACCGAGAGGCTGAGAGCCAGACCTCCCAGGAGCGCCATGACGCTCTGCTGAAACAGGTACACAGTCTGATGCAGAGTCATTTCATGCTCATGTTTATGAGTGTTTAATCTGATTATTTTATTTATTTATTATTTATAAGTATGTTTGTGATATCTTTTGTGTTCCTGGGATCTGTAGTTTCCTAATCTTTTTCATCTAGGTGCACGCAATTATACACTTTCAGTTTAACTAAATAAATCATTATATAAATGATTGTAACAGGAATAAAGGTGCACATACATGTTTTCTTGATTTTAATCACAGCAGAGTCATCAAGAAGTAAAATAAGTTTTAAAAACAATGAAAAAGTTATGTTGCACTTCACATATTTTTGGGCAAGTGAGGCATGTGAGACAAGAACAATCGCACCCTGGAGTCCTGGAAAACTTTGCTAATAAGCACTAAAACGTTCAGCTGAGACTGAGGTGACTGGAATCAGTTTTTGAAGGTATTCGGCCATAAAGCAAAGTATTAGAAACATAACACAACACAAAGAAACACTTTGACCAGATGGTGGCGCTAGAGAAAAAGTCATTGCATCACCAGAGTTTTTACAAATCATCCAATGGTGGTGACATTTCACTAGAAAACTACAAATGTCAACCTCATGGTTGCGCTAGATGTAAATTCAGAGGACCATCAAAGTCAGTAGACTTCATCCTCTGAGGAACATGAAAATCTGACTGACTTGTCTGTTTTTCTGAATACTTTCGATCGTTAGCGATTGAGTGGGTAATCATGAGCCTTTAAATCTTATGAAAGGAAATCAGTAGATTTTGAGATGAGAAACATCAGCAAACTTTTGTCTTTTTAACTAAACTGTATCCGACAGAATGGAAACAGCTGACTCACCACTACCTGTTCATTAAAGAAAACAATGCTTTTTCGGTTTGCTGACTGGGTCACACATAAATCTGATTCGTACAAACTACAGGTGGCAGAAGGAGAGGCCAGAGCGTCTCTGCTCCAGAGAGAGGTGGAGAGGCTGAGCCAGGCTCTGCTCAGAGCTCAAGAAGGTGAATCTTTGCTCAAAGAGAAGACGTCTTCTCTCAAAAAGAGCCTCCAGGAGGCGGCGGCTTCTCACAGCAGCACAGAGAGTCGCCTGGCCGCTCTGCAGAAGACGCTGAGTGTGGCCGAACAGGACAGAAGGCTTCTGCAGGTGAGTGAGGCGGCAGAAAGACAGGACAACGTGGATGAAAACTGAACAGTGATGTGATTTTTTTGTACCAATTAGGAAAGAATGGATGAAGCCCGGGCCTCACTGGTGGAGGGGAAGAGGAATATGGCCGCCCTCACTGAGCGTGTACAAAGCTTGCAAGGTGAGTTGGACCAGAGCGAGCTGAGACGAGAGGACCTGGAGGCTGAGCTGGACAAAACTCAAGAGGTGAGGGAGAAAGTTCATCTGTGTGTCAACAAACATCTGCCACAACACATCTGTGACGCCGCAGAAGAAAAAGTGTCCCAGTACAAAAGATTGTATACATTAAAATTGTCATTCTCGCTTTAGCAGTCTCTAGAGTCACGTCTTTGTATGTGATCTCTGTCTTCCCTCCGTCAGGCTCTGCGTCAGCGCTCGGCCAGTCTTGCTGAGGCTCAGCGCGGCTCCCAGTCAGTTCAGACAGAGCGGGCCGCTGTCGAGGAGCGACTGCGTGGGCTGCAGCGAGCGGTCGCCATGCTGGAGACGGAGAAGAAAGATGCTGAGAGACAGGCTGTGAGGCTGGAGAAGGACAAGAATGCACTGAGGAACACACTGGATAAGGTCAGCACTGTGTTCATCACAACAAATGTGACACTTGTTCCATTGAGTCATTTCTTTACAAAGAGCCATTTGTGAATCCAAAGTTCATGTGCTGGATGGACACGTGTTGGGTTTCACCAATAATGAGCCAAAAAAAAACTTTGCGACCCTGCTATGTCACAGTGAGTGGTGCTTTATGGGAGGTCGGCTCGTAGAGGATCAAAACATTACACAAAAAAAATCATCTTTGAGGTTTTTATTTCACTTTATTTTTTGGTGAATTATTGAAAAACGTGTCATTTTGAATAAGCAGTTTTGATCACAAGACGTTGAGAATTGTTGGCTGTATGTAAAGAACAAATTTCTCTGTGAAAGAAAGCCGCATGATCAAAAATCAAGAGTACGAGTCTGTAGCCAGACTCAAACTATAGCTCAGGCTGAGTGAATGAATGTGTCCAAAAAACACGTATTGTTTAGAGCTCAATGCACTGCAAAAAAAATACTTATAAAATCATATTCAGGTTTTCACATGTGACTTATTTGCGTGCTTCTTTTTTATTATAAATGCACCTTTCTTCAGGTCGAACGTCAGAAGCTGAAGACCGAAGAAGGCAGCATGCGTCTGTCTGCAGAGAAAGGCCGCCTGGATCGCTCTCTGAACACCGCTGAGCAGGAGCTGCAGGAAGCACAGCAGCAGATACTGATGCTGCAGGTGGGGAGAAACACCTGACCAAACATACACTGACAGATTCATCACAGATCGTACCTGCCTTTATTACGACATACCAGGCAGCCTGTTAGAAGCTACACCAAACTGCTGTCAGCAGAGTGAACGCTGGCACCAGGACAGACTTTGTTTTCTTAGCTGCTTCACACCTCTGCTGGAGAGTCCATCATGATCCACTGAAGGACAAAGACAAACACGTGCTTTAACAAGACGTTACAGAGACACAAACCAGTCTTTAACACGACAAATGAACTCCGTAGTTTGGGCTTCATATTGTGTATAAATAATTTACTCTCAGTTATTATTATTAAACCAGACGACCGCCATTTAAAAGACTGTTTACACGGTATGAAACTGTCGTCACTGAGGTGAGTAAAGAGGGATTTTGTGGTTTAAAGAGGAAAGCGTGACGTTTTCTTTGAACTAAATCACAAATGCGATAAACAAGTAAATAAATGAAGTTACAGTGGGTTTCTTAAGAATTATGAAAGAGTCATTAAAGTTGTTTATTTCAGGCTGGGTTTACGTCTCCGACCGCTGTTCAGATTTATCCTAATTTGGTCAAATTTTTTCCGGACTGTTCATCAGCTGAAGTGGTGATTTTCCTCCCGATTACACAATATCCTTTGAATATTTTTCTAATTACATTGAAATTTGTGTCTTTCTTCATTACTCCCAGTATGACACAAAACAAAGTGAATCTAATGTACTGGAGCTGAAAAGTGGAGACTGTGCATGTTGGAGGTTTCTCTACGTGGGGCCATTTGTCAGAGGAGCTTCTCCAGACCAATAAAAATCACAGATGTTCGTTGTTTCAGAACATCTGTGATTTGTGATGTTTAGTCAAGTGTCACAAGTGTGGATGTTAATGTAGACGTTCGCTCAGTACTTTCCTTTTTCTTGTACATTCTCATTTGTTATGCGTTAAGTATCTTGTTTCTTGTAAACTTTACATATTTCGCAATTTCTGCCAAAAAGGTTTCTTTTAGCTCTCAAAAGATCGGTACATTTTTCCACTGAATGCACATCATGAACAAAACAACAAGTTGCTTTTTCTTTGGCGGCTGAGTTTTGACATCTACTTCTTGTTAAAGAAGGTACAGTTACATCACAGCATAGTTGTTTGGAAAAGCACGTCCCATAATGTCTTTAATGGTTGGACTTACATTGTTCCAGAAAGGCTTCAGGTTCATTCAACTCCAGAAAACATGAGTATGATTTCTCTCCAGGTCACCACAGAGCCTCCAACATGTTTATTGTTTTGTGTAGTTTAGCTTTCTCCTTTTGTCTCTCCATCCGTTTCCTGTTTTTAATGACATTTTGGTCTCTTCCTCCTGTGTGTGTGTGTGGTTTGAGCAGACTCAGCTGGCTGAGATGGAGCAGTCTCACAGTCTGTGTGAGAGTCTGGTGAGGCAGCGCGATGAGGCCCAGCGGGAGTCGGAGAGACTGAGGACCAGCTTCAGGGACGTCGAGCGAACGCTGGGCACCAGAGAGCGAGCTCACCGACACAGAGTCAAAGGCCTGGAGGAGCAGGTACACACATCGTGACGTTGTCAAGGTTTCTCAGGCTAAACCTTTTACACTTTTTACTCCCAGCGACAATGAAAGAGCTGACCTCGGATGTAATAGAAGATTTGAAATACAGAAATCTTTATCTGTATTGAGTCGACGTTATGTTTCGAAAACATCAGCAGAAGAAAAGAAGTGCCGAAGTATACAGTTCAGCAGGAGAGTGCAACAAGAGACTGACAGACCTTCAGCTGTATATAAACCAGGCTGTACATACTGTAAAGAAGGATAACCTTCATACACTAATGACAATTTGTAAATCATGTAGATATCAACAATACTTGAAATAAAAATGAAGGAATGGAAGAAAAGACTGCAATGTGTGACTGTATCCCGTTTTATTTTGGCTCAAATTTTACCAAACAATGTAAATCAGCAACAATGAGAGCAGTGAGATGTTAACGCGTCACAATAACCTGTTTAGATTAAGAGAGACGTCAGCAGGGTGTTTACATGTGTGCATCCAGAAGTCAAGATTGTACCATCTGTCCTCGTGTTCACTTCAAACCCTGCTCCCCGTGCAGGCATCAGGAGGCAAATTCTGCAAATAAGACTGTAATTCAACCGTAACAAACAGCTCCTGCGTCCCCGAGGATGATCCTTGTACACATCCTGAATCTGTAATCATGTGAGGTGGAAAGTAATGAAGTACAAATACTTTGTTACTGTACTTTTTTCCAGGTATCTGTACTTCACTTGAGGATTTAT
Organism: Pagrus major; assembly: GCF_040436345.1. NCBI lineage: Eukaryota > Metazoa > Chordata > Actinopteri > Spariformes > Sparidae > Pagrus > Pagrus major. The sequence goes on from NC_133220.1 coordinate 19,264,695, forward strand.
TTTTCGGACAACTTTTCACTTTTACTCTCAACATTTTAACTCAAATATCTGAACTTTCTACTCCTCACATTTTCAAAACAGGCTCGTTACTCTCGTTTTAACCACTTGACGAGAATTATTGATTATTTTTATTTTGCGCCATTGCACACAGCCTTCCCAACATCACAAGACTGATTTCAACCTTTTAGTGCACATCAAGCACAGCTGACTTAGCGAGACGAACCAACTCTAAAAAAACAGAAATGTCTGCCTGGGTTTTCTAATTTTTTGCTGTGTTCGTGACGCTTTAAAAACCCAAAATGTCGGTATTTGATGTCCTGAGAATGATACTCAACAATCAACTACCTTTCTGGTGCATTTACAAACAGCTCGGACAAATCCAACTAACTCTATCTTTAAGTTAAGTAGTGTTTGAGTTATAGATCCCTTCAGAGGGATACTTTTTACTTGTATTATACTTTGAGTACATTTCTAAGCCTGTACTCTTTAAGAAGCTGTTTCAGTCTTTTTTTGCACAAGTATCCGTATCACTTCTGCCACCTCTGTCTAAAATACAAATGAGAGATTTAACTTTTGTCACCCACTGTCTTACTGCAGGTGTCCACCCTGAAGGAGCAGCTGCAACAAGAGATGAAACGGCGGCAACCTTCTCTACCATCCTCCTTATTGTCGGCAGGGAACTGAGAGGCAGCTTGAAAACTAAAGCACCAGCACACTACACATTTTTAATCCAGGGAAAATCCACTTGTCATGAATGTCTGCAAGCAATATTGACTTACAGGAACATTACCTAAAAGTGTTCAAAGTCTAACTCCACTGTTTAAAATAGTATTTGTTTTAATTTGTGACTCTGAAACGAGCGTTGCTGTCATTTCGATGGTGTTTTATTGATGTTTCGTGCAGTGAAGAACACTTCGACTCGCAGCATGTTGACAGGCGATGGGGGAGCGGAGCGATGTGATTCGGCAGCTGTGCCGACAACGCCAAAAGCCTGCTGATTACTGGCAGCCAGCTGCACTTGATCCTTGCTCAACATCTTCCCAAGTTTCCTGCGCCTATTCAAGAAGAAACCAAGGATTCCCCTCCAGACAGAATCTGGATGCAGTGCCAGTTTGGCCTCGACTTCTCCACATTTATATTAACAGTCGAAGACACTAAGACACCGAGAGGAAGGCAAAATGAAGGTGCTGCACTGTGTTTTCTCTCGTATTATGTGACATATAGACACAGTTTTGTACTGCAGGATGATGTATACTTACAGTATGTTTTTTATTAGTTAATAATAGTTTTACTAGCTGTACATACTTTTCACTTACTGTATAAACGCTGACAGACTGATGATTAATAGCAGCAGTTGTATGGACAGTACACATGGAAGCCACATGTTTGCAGGAGAATAAACTCAATGTGCACCATAATTCATGTCTTTCATAAAATACCTTTCAGCGTCCTGAGCTGCAGCTACAGCGATGACTCATGTTTGACTCAATCACACACTGAACAGCTGTCGTAAAAAAAAAAAGTTTATTTTTTTTCTTGGTCTTTATAGTGACAGTTTTACAAAGCAGTAGTACAGAGGCCGTTTGTGAGATGCCTTTTTAAAGCACTTGTTGCCACTGGAATATATTTCTATGAGCTCGCTGCTTGGTTTCGAAGCATCCAGGTGGCAGTAGTACAAAAAACTGAGGTCACTCACCACCTGTTCCTTCACACATCTCATGATCTTCAACTATGAGACTGTCGGCGGCTGGATTAGTTTTGTCTGATGTCAGTGCACAGCGGCTGCCGTTGAGTTCATGACAATGACTGCTTTTCCACACAAGTACAGTAACACATCAACAAACACAAAGCACGAGATTAATATAACGGTACAATATGCAAAAATAAAATAGAAAAAAGATGTTTTATGTGCACCTCTAATAGTTTTATAGCACCAGTGTGATGATTTTATAGCACCAGTGATTTATACAATCATCAATGTTCTTTGGAGTATATTTATCCATACACACAGGATCTACTGGGCAGCCATACATGTGAGAAGAGAGACAGAAGGAAAAACTTCAAATGCAGAAGTGCTTTTGGCACAGGAGTAATGAGTTGTCGAGGAAAAACTGGGAGAAGAAAGTAGGTAACAGGAGGTGGAGGATGAGTGGTAGAAAAAGCGGCAGTATCTGGGCAGGTAGCGTCCCTGATCTCCGTCCTCAATCAGCAGCCACCGCAGCTCTTCCCACAGCTTCCTCCTAGTGATGAACACTGGCCGCTCAGCGCCGCCACGCCACAGCGAGAGAACTGGTCGCGGCACAGGTCCGCTAAACACACAGAGGCAGAGGAGTTCAAATGACAAGCCTCAAACACACAGAGAACACACAATAAGAGAGAAGAGTGAACCCACCTCTGAGCAGCTCTTCATGTGCACACACAGTCCTCACGCAGACCTCCTTGTTGATGACGTACACCCGTCGCAAACTTAATGAAAAGCACATGTATGAGGTCACAAGTGAGGCTGAAACACTCACTGAGGTGCCAGTTAAAGGGCTAGTTCACATAAAACAATGCAACCAGTCATTTTCATGTCTGTGAACACTTAAAGACAACATCTGGCAATCTTCTGTGTTTTTCTTCCTGTCAACCAATCCAATGCAAAAGTCAAAACCAACAATGTATTGATCAACAATTATTGTCTGTGTAGCCAAAACCTGATTCTGATCTCCACAGCACTGTGTCAGCCTGGCTGCACCAATGATCATTCTGCTAAAGCGGGAAAAACTCTGGCTTGTTCGTATTTCTTTAAACCAATCACAATTGTCTTGGGCGCTGAAAAGCCAGTGTTGTAGGAGTTAGGTTTGCACATGCGGAGGTGAGCCCTGACATTAAAATATTTAAATCCCTTAAGAAGAAAAGGTAACAACTAATAGTATGTTTGCGTTTGCACCGTTAGCGACCAGGTTAGTGTTAGGGTAACGTGCCGCTTTCAGCGTGTAGATTGTTAACTTATCGCAGACATCTGAAGGAAGGTGACGCCACCTCAAATAGGCGACCGATTGCAGCGCTCATAACCAAAGTCTATAACCTCTGAGTCAGACTGAAGTCGATACATCTTATTCCTCTGTGTCCAAAAACTATGAAAACAAATAAATAAACCACACTGCTGCAGTGTTAGTCCCACATACTCTGTCATGCTGCTGTAAAAAACACTAACTAGCACACCATGTGTATTCATCCACGGCTGAAAATAGTCCCCAACAAATGCACTATTTCCTCATGTTTGAGAAATGTTTGCTGCCAACAACAGTGCCCAGCTGTTTCAGGAAATAGCCGAGCCCTTTTTAAAGAATAAAATTCTATATACCAGGGTTCTCAAACGTATTACTCAAAGGTCCTTGTCTGGTTTTTATTTTAGTTCTGGGACAACTGCCGATACTAAAATAACATTTAATCAGTTAATTAATAACACATCTCTCACATCTCACATCTTTAGTAAGTAGTTATTAAAAAATGCTGCAGGAAAACACCTCAGAAATTGCCAGAGATAGGTCACTTGTAGACCTGTGAAAATGTTCCTACATAGAAATAATCTGCCTTTATTTTAGCAATCTAATTAGTAAAACTGATAAGAAAAAAATCAAAACTTTCCCCTTTAAAATAACCTTTGTGGTCAATCGAGAATAGATTTCTGAGTTTACGATGCACCTGAACGCACCGTGAGTGTCAAACTCCGACACAGACAGCAGAGATAAAAATATCTATGGAAACATTCAGCTTCAGAACATATTGTATTCTTCATAACACGAGGTATGGACAGGGATTGGGTCCTGACTGACACACCATTAGGTCAGGGTGCGAACCATAGTCCGGTCTTTACGAAGCCCTGGTATAAACCATAATGTAGCCTACTGATAAGTGGAACATAATGTTGGTTTTAATCGTTTTATAGGATTTGTTGACAATGATTAATATCCTTATCTTACTTACATATATGCAGGACATCCAAGCAGAGATAAATCCTTTTCCTAAACATTTTTACATCTAGTAGAAACATAAAAACTCCAACCTGCTATGAAACAAAGGTATTTTTCCAAGAATAAATCTCCAAATCTGTCTAAATACACTGTCTATGAGGAAATTATGCTAAACAATTAGAAAAAACTGACTTTTGAACTCTCTGAGTGCACTCTCATACTTGAAAAAATTGAATTTTTGGAGATTCACACTTTGTTATCCTCTGAAGTCCAAACTTCAGAGGATAACGACTGGGTTTTTTAATTGTGGGTTGCTCATTTAAAAGGTCACCTACCTGTAGAAGCAGAGGCTGTTCAGGCACTGCTTGCATGGCTTGTGAACAGAGTAGAGTCTGGTGCAGGGATACTGCTCCTCTCTACAGTCTGGAAATCAAACACAAGGCAAAATAAGTTCTCCATTCAAACTAAACAACTGATTATCTCTCCTCCTTTTGTCTGAAGTTTCCTTACCAAGAGGGCCAGGCTCTGTGGGCTCCGTCTCCAAATCAGAGTCTGACATCCACATGGAAAACAGATTAACAAATGAGTTCGACTTGAATATCATGACTCAGACAGGAGGAGAGTTCAGCACATATACCTGATTTTTCTGGACGGAGCACTGGACTGAGTCGAACCTGCTGCTGGTAGGTTCCAGGAAGGGAATCAGGATTGTCTGGACTATCTGAACAAGACAGAATGGAGTCGCTTTAATAAAAGAAAAAACACACAGATGTTTAAATGTGAAAGTAACATTTAGAACATTTTATTGAAGCTTTACCTGGAAAATAATCCAGCCCATACTCATCTGTGAGGCCGTAAAATGAGCAGGAGAGAGAAATGTTTCATGAGATCAACATTGTGAAACCAATTACAGTCACACACACACACACACACCCACACACACTTACACAAAGCCCTGCAACATATAAAATGAACCACCTGCATGCCAAAAGTGAACAAAATGAGCAGTCTGAGAGGGTGTAATGCATGACTTCATATGCAAGATGTTTACAAATAATAACATGCAGAGTGCTCAAAGTGCTATTTACACTGTGACAACAGTTGCTATGCGGGAGGTAAATAACAAGAACGAACTCCTCGAGGCGAGGTGACACATCAGAGGACAGCGAGGAATCGGGAACAGATGTGCAGAGCTCTGATATAAACCGATGCTGAGCTGGAACGATCAGAGCCAATACGCTCTTAACGAACTCACCCAAAAAAGGAATCGGTTCCTGGTACGGGGCCTGGGCGAGCAGCAGAACTGTTGACATTTCAGAACAATAAAGTAATCACAAAGATGGAGCAATGAGTGAAGGGAAAGAGGGGAAAGTTAGTAATTACTCTGAATACTGTAACTGAGTACTTTTATGATGAACTAGTACTTTTATCCTTGAATCACATTGAGTGATTCCACTTTAGATTCACATTTTTCAGGACAACAACTACAATTTAAAACATTGAGAACACACAAACAGCAAGAGGCAGATTAATGTGATTTTTACATAGTCTCACTTTAAAGGAGAAGTTCACCCAAAAATGAAAATTTTGTTCTTAACTTCTCCTATCTAATCCCTGTGTTGATGGAAAGTCGGGTGATATTTCGTAGTTCACAAACATTTGTGGAGCCTCGCAACAAAATATTATTTACATCCTCAATGCACGGTTGAGCTTGTGCTAACACTTTCAGCCTAGCTGCTATAGAGAATATTTTGGCTTAAAAAAGGGTGTAAATAACGTCTGTTCAAATAAATTTGGGATCTCTGTGTTTCCTGAGACTTGGATTATGGCAGACAAGCTGTATGAAGATATTTTATACAATCTTTCAGTTGTTTATTTTAACTTTTAAAACAACTCCCCATCTACTTCAGATGATCAGGAGTTTGAAACTTCACACGACTTTACATGAAGGTGAGTTGATAATGTTATTTCTTGGGTGAACTTATCCTTTACAGTGAGAATCAAATGAATTCAAAACACACCCTTACCCAGTTTGATGAACTCATCCACATGTAGTGTTATTCATCCATCTAGCTTGTTTTGGTGCGACTTGCCAAGTTTCCTTCATAGTTGTTAGAAACCTTTTTTAGTTTCATGGGGGAACTATTTTCTTTCTGCCGTACCACATTCGCCAACCGTTTCACCGTGCAGAAAGAAGCGTGCATCTACTCACCGACAGGAGGCTCATGCTTGTGATATTAAACGTGAAGGCCAGAAACTTGGTCTATGCAAGTGTGCAAACGCAAATGACAATGCCCGGTCCAGCTGGCACAAACACGCGTCCCCAGTGAGCAAATTTAACGTTCGGTTTTACACACAGTTGGAGGTAACAAATGTCAGTCCTCAAAGAGGCAATAAAGAGCTAATCAGTGTTACCATGGCAGCAGTAGTAAACAAACAATTCTGTGGAGGAATGTGTGCACAAGAGGAAGAGAAAAAGAAATGGACAAGGAGAGAAGAGAGGCGGTGATGAAGTGCCTTAAATATGCTGATGCATGCGGCCATGTTGAGCTAGAGGTTCCTCAGCCGTGGTTGTTTTGAGCTGGAGTGAATCAAACAGATGAATCAGTTTCTCTTGTAGTTTCATGCTATAGCGCCCGCAGGCTGCAGCGCTTGAAAATCGTGACTCGGTTCGGTCACGATTTTCAGAAACATCCCAGAACGCAGCAACGCGTGAAACCAACACTTGAAGCGTCTGTGCTCGCATATTTGTGCAGGTCATGTTCCTTGGCTGAGCTTCGACATTAGCTAGCGCAGCTGAACTGCTCATTAACTCAAAATCATTGTTAACGAGGGCAGCATCAATGATTCTTCGAGTTTAAATTAAGGTTTGAAAGTTGGCTAGCCTCTTGTCCATGATTAGATGCACACTTCTTTCTGTGTGGTGATACGGTTGGCGGGTGTAGTTTGGTAGAAAGAAAATAGTTCCTGCATGAAACTGCTCTCAACGAGGTCTGTGGATTATCTTGAGTGACCGGGTAATGATTTCTGGGAAGAGACATTACTGCTGAGTTCTTCACATTAATTTTATTGGCGCTTTGAGCACCCAGTCCCATCTGGTTCAATTATATTCAAGGGAAGGCAGACTATCTCTACAGCTGATATCTCCAAAACTCTGCATCTCACACCAAAACAATCCAGATGGATAAACAGCACTTCAGGTAAGAAGACAAATATGTATTTTTGATTTTTGGGTGAACTGTCCCTTTAACTTTGATTGTTGTATATAAGTATTTCTAGGGGGGTTCTCAGGGGCTTCAGTGGACAGTATGGTGCAGTTACCTGGCATGCAGATGAGCAGGAGGACTCTCATGGTCACTCTGGGAGGTAGACTGACTTGAACACTGGAGGGGAGACGAGCAGAGCATCAACAATCAAAACAGAGCAACACGAGGGGGAATAATAAAGCGCTTAGTGTCGGATATTCTTTTGCTCTCCTGAACTCCCCTCTCCTCTCGTTTCCCTCGCTCTCTGTCACCTTTCCAACCCCCCACTGCTCTCCCCTCTCTCTGCCCCCCCTCCACCCCTGTCCACTGGCCCCAAACAGCCATGGCAAGAAAAAGAGGAGGGGGAGGAGAGGGGGAGAAAACTCTGACAGCAAGAATGTGGCCCGTCTGTCTTCCCTAAGAACAATCTCTCTGTTTTCCTACTTTTCCTCACTGCTGCTGCAGCAGAGCAGACAGTCTCGGGGCTGCATTCCAGGAAAAGAAACAGAGGACCCCTCAACCCCACCCTTCATCCCTCCCTCTTTCCCTCCCGCCCTCCCTCTCTCCGTCTGTCTCCACATCCTTCATTTCCCTTCTGTCGCCCTCACTGGTCATTTCCTCGAACCCCTCACCCCCCCTTTCCTTTTCTTTCTTCTTCACTCCACCAAGCAAGCAGAGCCTCTCAGGATGAGTGGAAATGACATGTGGACAGAAAAACATGAACACTGACAGCATCCCCAACATGTAAAAAAACCAGAGTCTAACTTTTTGTTCAGCTGTCAATGAAACTCTTGACGTCAAAAGTGTTACATACAGTAAAATCCATTACCTTAGCTTCCTGTTACACTAACTACTTTTCCATTTTGTGGAAAGTATGAACGCTCCTCCTCCTCCGCTGCAGCATACACACAACATGAAGCAGTTAATTTGGGCTTTTCTTTTTTTTTTTTTTTTACACATCCTACACTGAGATCTCTCATTTTACATTATCATGAGGCCACACTGGACGCAAAACATGTGATTTGAACACTGTTTGCACAAGTTGTGCATGTGTACCAATAAATCTGTGTGTGTTTGTGTCCCTGTGTGTTTGCACACACACACATTCTTCTTGTGCATCACAGTGGCTATCGGAAACCATATGTTTTCACAGCACACATCTGGGAGCGATTAGCCCCCCTCTCCCCAATTGAGTCCTTCCCTTCCCAGCTAGAGACCCCATCCCCCCCTCCACCCCCCACCTACACACACACACACACATGCACACACACTCATTAGTAAGAGTTTCTGAGGTCAGCAACAGGAGGTGCACTGCTGTCATCTATTTTACGCCTTTTGTTCTCATGCAGCGCTGACAAATAAATAAATAAGTCTTTAAAATCATCTTTCCATGTGCCCTCATCGACCCCCATCCTCTCTGTTTTTTTTTCTTGGCTCCCTCTCTCCATTGTAGTGCCATTACTGCAGGCTGTGCTGTGGAGTCCCTCCTCCTTATTCTCTCCAGTGAAAACACAGGACCACATGTCAGCTCTCTACAGCCATTAACATACACGCAAAGTATGCATAATTATTCGGAGCAGACTGATAAACGCTCAGGAGGCTTTACAGCATTTAAAACGTGGACTGGGCTGCAGGAAATCTGTGCACAATCACCCCATGAGTTTTTTTCCCCCCTGCTTTGTCTGGATCAACATGTGCATGAAATAAAAATAAAAAAGTAGGTGCAATCAAACAAGAAACTAAAACATGTACAGATAGAAGTTTTTTCCAGAGTTTCTTACCTAACTTTGCTTCAGTTTGCTCCGGCTGTCCTCAGCTCTCATGCGTCCTCTGAGTGCAGGAGGACTCGCAGCGCCACATTGTACCACCCCGCATCTGTAGTCTCCTCCCCGTCCAGGCCAACCTCCAGCCTGCAGCCTGCAGCCTGCAGCCCCCAGTGGTCCCAGCACCGACCCGCAACAACATCCCGACACCCCGACAGATCCAAGGATCACATGTGTGGATGAGCTGATCGGATACTGGTCACCACCTTTCATAAGGTAATCAAGTGAAAGTCGAGGAAAGTAACTAAGTATATTTACTTATTCGGTAAAAATTTGAGTATGGCCTACTTTTCACTTCACTCCATTTTTAGAAAAGACATCTGGACTTTTACTTAAGTCAAGTTTACAAACAAAACATGTAATCAGTTGATAAAATATGTTATTTTATTACAAATTAAACTACCTACTTTAAGTATACAAAGTACTTGAAAATTGAGCTCCACCTTCACCAATGACAGCATTAAAGGTGCAATATGTAAGAACTGGCCACCTCTCAAATTCACACCACAAACAGATATCAGCATATCACCAGTGTAACTGCTAACTGCTGCTAGCTGTAGCTGCTTTTAGCATGTTAGCTCAATTAGCCATGAAACTAGCTGTCCAAACTGGGAGCTCGGAGTGGTATTTAAAAAAAAATAAAAATAAAAAATGGGCTAGCTACTAACTTAGCTACTAATTTCAGTAGATATCTGCAACACGATACGTAGACACCCTTAATGTAACATCAGCATTCTTATTTCTTCACATTCTGTTGATCATTTTTCTTTTTATGATGTTTAATTTATGTTTTAATCTAAAATTCTCACATATTGCACCTTTAAATTTCTGCTTATAGGCCTACATCAATTATAATGATCCAATTAGAACGTACAACACTGATAGGAGCAACTCTGCATGATGAGTACTTTTACTTTTCATACTTTAAAGCAACATTTGGTGTGATTTGGCACACCCCACATTCACTGTGGTAAAAACAAATCCCAGTTCTGTAACCATTTGTCAGACGTAATGTAGGTGCTAACTACAAACAAAAGTCTTTACATCATAACAATGTCATGTGTTGAAAACGCTGTGACTCTACCCTCTCACTGAAGTTACATAGTGCAGAAACAAGTGATGGGGTGGGGAGTGGCTGAGTGGCTGAGACAGAGACACCATTCACCCTGTTACAAGACACTGAACCATCAACATGATTTTGAAGCTGTTCTATGGTAAAGTTACATAATGTTGCTTTAACTATAAAACAATACATCTTCAGATACAAGATAAGAGACAGATATATAGATAACAGGGTGCTACAACAACAGCAGTGAGTCCAACAGCTGTTAAAAATAGAAAACCTGTGTTTTCATGTTGTTTTTGACAGTGTGAATAGTGTTATATATTGCTTAAAATAATACATAAGCTGCTTAAAATATTTCCCGTCTTCTCACCTTGTCATAGATATTTTTATATCATTTGTATGATTTTAACTTTTTAATAAATGTATCAATGAAACTCAATCTGACAGGTAACAGCATATAACAGCCAAATCACAAGGTGAACTGTCTGAACTGGATCCCTGTCATTTAAACATAATTTATACATTTATTGAGGATGTGATTCACAGATAATCTTCTATACATTAAATATATTTTCTGCCCTTTACCTATAGCTGAAGATTATTAATGGGAAATGATTGAACACCTATTTTATCTAATACTCAATATGAGGTATTGTATAGATTGTACAGGTGATAACACTCGTCAACACTGAGCGAACAAAAATGACGTGTGGAGTTCCTCAAGGGTCTATTCTCGAGCCTCTTCTATTCAGCATCTCCATATAAAAAAATAATAAAAAACTAATACCTGCCTTTATGAGTCTTCAAGTGAACCCAGGAACACTGTGATCAAACTGCTCATTTGCAGTTCAGGCTCCGCAAAATACTGACATCTAGAGGACACTAACTGCTAACAACAGTGGATGTGTTTTAAAGAAGATGATGTGTGATCAAAGCACCATCAGTGACAGCAAATAACCAATGAAAACAGCTGAGGGCATTTAAAACTATTTATTTTCCATCAAAACATAACTGCAGTTGGTATGTTGGAAGATCTGAGGGAACACATAGACTGTACGTTTGTGAAGCAGCTGCTAAGCTGAAAAGCAACAAGCTACAAAAATGTTTACACGCACGAAGAACGCCTCTGTTTGTACTTAAATATGCAGCATCACGTCTCCCAAGTGCATTAACAAACACACAGAAGAGCTGGAGATAAACGCCTCTGTTATGGTACATGTAAGACTCAGACACACACACTCTCTCCTGCATTCATACTGTACATGTGCGTTTGTGTAACACCAAGTCCTCCAACCACCCCCACCCCCACATACACACTCATTCCATTACAGTTTGCTATTCAGTGTGGAGGTGGTGGAGCTGACTGGTGTTCTGGCCCTTCAGACCTCAATAAGCATTTTTTAAATCAAGATATCATTTAATCATGGAGGGAAAAGTTGTACAAGAGGGCGACGGAGGTTTCAGACAGCGATGGCCCTCTTCTCCTTGTACGTGGCCATCATCTTCTTGATTTCAGCTATCGCTTTTCCAGGGTTCAGTCCCTGAGAGGAACACGAGAAAGACCAGGATGAGGAATGTATGATACAAATTATGAGCTGTGGACTAAATGAAGCTGTAGATGTGTGTTACCTTGGGGCAGGTTTTGGTGCAGTTCATGATAGTGTGGCAGCGGTAGAGGGAGAACGGATCCTGCAGCTTGGACAGACGCTCCTCTGTAAACTCATCTCTTGAGTCAATCATCCAACGGTACGCCTAAGAGAGCACAGGATGTAAACTCATGAACTCTTCTGGTTATATTTTTAATGTTTCATTTAATCAGTGATCCCTGAATGCTTATGTCATCAGACACACACCTGCATCAGCACAGCAGGCCCGAGGTATTTGTCTCCGTTCCACCAGTAGCTGGGACAGCTCGTACTGCAGCAGGCGCACAGAATGCATTCATACAGCCCATCCTACAGGAGAAACATGAGAAAAGATATTTATTTTCATGTGACGTTAAGAACTGGGAAACTTTTTACATATATGTAAAGAGTGGTGTACCAGTTTCTGTCTGTCCTCCACAGACTGCAGGTACTGATCCTTCCCCTCCTTTGACCCATCCTTTCTCTTCAGGTAGGGCTCAATAGACTTGTACTGGGCATAGAAGTTACTCATGTCCTGCAAACACAATTGTATGATCAAGGACCCAGATGGCAGATAAATATCTGAATTAAGTAAGTAAAACTTGATTTAGCTGCCGACACAGCTTCATGTCTGTGTCTGATTGACTTGATAAGGTTCAAAACAGGCTGTGAATGTGTCTACAAAGAAGAAGTGCAAAGTTTTGTGAAATGTGGAACTGCTATCACTGTAATATTTAGTAGTATGTCAAATTGTTCCACTTGTATTAAGTATGAAATTAAAACCACGAGTTTATAAAACCAAAGAAAAAGAAACATGAGTCACAGAAAAAGTTTAGATACTTTTGGCAACTGTAACTTAGAGGAGAACACATTTGTGCGTCCATGTTTGACAGGGAAAAAGAAATTGATGGTGGAGTAACATGTTATCAGTTGGAGTCAGTGACACCTGTTGAACAGTTCAGTGCGTAGTGGATGTTTACTCACGGGTACAAGATCCTTCACCACATACATGTGTGGCAGAGGGTAAATCTTAGTTGGCTTGCTAATGTTGGTGTCAATCTTGTTGAGGCAGGCAAGTGTGTTTCCTCCATTAATGTTCATGGCACAGGATCCACAAATACCTGCATTTAAACAAAAATAATAGAAGCTTTTAATATCATTTCTGAGACAAGACAATCTTAAGGCAAAAAGACATGAAAAATGGACATGTGTTGTTTATTACTGTAGGACAATAACATATTTTTTTGGGGGAAAACATGTCCAGAAGAGTAGAGTAAACTTAAAGAAAAAGAAAAAAGAAGAAAAAGAAAGTACATCTACAGAACCAACGTCCATAACTTTGGTATAACCCCCTGAATAAACAAGTTGATAATTATTTTGGTAACACCCTCCAGCCTCCCTGTTATTCACCTTCTCTGCAGGAGCGGCGGAAGGTCAGAGTGGAGTCCATCTCATTTTTGATCTTGATGAGGGCGTCAAGAACCATCGGACCACAACTATATAAAGAGCAAAGACAGTCCACAATATCAAGACATGAAAGTGTTAAAGGGGTCATCTCTGAAAGAGCAATATTTTAAGGACTCTTTTTGCTGCAGTGTCATGTTGACAGAAGTGAATTGAGAGCATCCCAAAGCTAATTAGAGGATCAGAGGAAGGACGAGGACTGGCAATATGCCAGGCTGTCAGATCCACCTTGGTTTAATCTACCTGAAGGCTGTTCTCAGTTCGTTAATGATGCCCTCTGTTTACATGAACCTAGGCACTTCTTTGAATTTCACTCAGCAATAAGCCTCCGCCAGTGCAAGTGAGCATGATCAACTAATAGAATTGCTATTAAAAATTTCCTTATCCTCCAGTATAAACTAAAAAGGATAGGCAGAGATTTGACTTGAATGTCAGTGCTTAACCTGACAAAGTCCTCTCCATTGCATCTCTTACTAAATTGTTAAAAATCTACATGCAGGCCATAATCATCATTATGCCTAGATGCCATGTTTCAATGACTTTGAATTTAACATCCCTTTTTGTTTAATAGGTAACCATGGAATTAATGCAATCATACACTCAAAGTCTCTTGAAAAGTAAGTGTATGGAAAATACAGTGTTAACTTTTGAATTTAAGTACACCTTGTTGTGCATCATCACTTCTCTTTTTCTGTAGACAATGAACAAGAACAAAGATTGACACATTGCAGCACATAACGGGGCAAAGTGACAGGCAGTAACACCTACGTGTTGAGATCGATGTCGTATGTCTGCATGCGGGGTTTATCCCCTGGAGTGTCTGGGTCCCATCTGTACACCTGGAACTTCTTTATTCTTGGTTGTGCTGCTGGAGCCGCTGCTGTTTGGGCATACCGCACCGCCTGACAGCCGGGACAAGGAGAGGGGAAAAACAGGACTGTTTAGGCACTCTGCTTTTTTCATTAAACAATATTAAACACTTTGATTAAAAACAGTAACATTATGTATGCACAGTTAGATGATAAACTGACATTATCAGCATCGGCCCTTAAAAAGTGCATATTAATTGGGCTTTACTTACAAGTCCCTAACAAAGCACAGAGGAGAAGAGTTTGAGTATTTTTTGTTAAAGCTAGAAAAATATTCTGTTTTACATGGAATACAAATCCCTTATGAATCATGGTTTTATTAACCATTGCAGTGACATTATTTACTAAATATGACTGTTATTAGACAGGATTAGGTTATAAATTCACTTCTGTTGTCTGGCTGTTTGTTTTGACTGAATTTCCACTGTAAAAGGTGTCACATGACTTTACTTTGCTATAATTAGCTCATTGTTTACAGTTTAGTTGAACTAGTTCCCTGCCACTGTGGGTGTTTATATAGACTTTTAACGTGTTCATTTGTAGCTTAAGACACACCAAGTAATAAACAACAAATGGATATGTTTAAAAGTGGAAGTTGAGTCACTCGAACTACAGTAGACACTGAGGGCTAGCTAGCTAGTAGCTAGCTAGTAGCTGGACTACGTAACCTAGCCTTCAGAGTATAGACGGAGGCCACCGCTGTCAAACAGGACAGCTCTGTGTTGTGACGTTACTCTGAGTGGAAACTGTAGCGGACAATAGCAGATAATTATAAATGTGTATGAATTACAATGACTGTCAACTTACCACCAGTCCTGCGGGGGAGCGGAAAGCCAAAACACCACAGCGGCTCAAGGACGTGAAGCCAGCAACCGACATTTTGGAGTTTCTCTGACCTCCAGGGCCTGCTATCCCAGCATCCTCCGTGGCTGCGTCACAGCTCTGGCGGGAGCGCTTGTTTGATGAACCGATGTCTCCCGGCTCTAGAAGCACGCGTTAAAGAAAACCGTTAATTTTTACGGTTTGTTTTACCTGTCACGTTTTCTCTATTTCTTTCGTTGGTTGTTGCCCATAGTCCTCCATGGCAATATTTTTTTTGTTTGTTTTAATCACGGCGCGGGCTGTTTCTTGTCTTTTTCACAGCAGAACCCGGGCGGACACACGTACATCAGACGTCCTGGCGTTAAATCGAACGAACTCCGTGCGTCCTTGTCAGTGGTGGTACGGCGTGTGGATCTGGAGACACATAACATCGTGGAAGGTGGGCTGAGGTGATTTAATCCAGTATTTTTTAACTTGTTACAAACAGATTGTGGTGCAGTAGTGAACCCAAAGAAGAGACATGGTTTTCCTGACGTTGTCGTGTTGGATCCGAAGCCGTGGACCTGACAGATACTGGAAAGTTCAAGAAGTTCTCAAACATGCACGGGTAAGGCTACGACTACTTCCTGGACGAAATGGGGCCAGCTGATGTAACTGTTACTATATTTCATGTTGTTACAACTAAAATCATTAACTAGAAAATCACTTCTATTTATTGATTTATTTATTTTTTAATTTAATTTATTTTTTAGCTGTTTAGAGATGACTCATGTTACTCGATCCGGTCACAAAGATGCCTCATCACCCTAATCTAATATTAACATCAATAATGTCACTCATTTTGTTGAAGTCATCCCTGTTGAAGTCATCTTCCCTGTCGGTTCCTCCTGCAGCACTTCAGAGGCAGAAAGAACCGCTGCTACAGTCTGGCTGTCAAGGCGGTCAGAAGAGCTTTCGTCTACGCCACCAAAGGTCGCAGGCTCAAGCAACGTAACATGAGGACGGTAAGACACAAATACAAACATCCTCCACAGCTATGAAGACAGGGCTGTGAGGTAGGCTACAGCCTGAGACCTGTCAGGGACATTTAATGTGTAACAACTGAAAAATAGCTTATTTTTACTGCTGTATAATCCTGAGAGAGTATCTCTCTCAGTACAGAGACATGCATGCCTCACCTAAAGGAGTCAAGGTCTTTGGGAATAATGGGGAAATGTTATTACATCTAAACAATTGAGATTATTTTATTTCACCAGGTTAATACACTTTACAATACTAGTTTGCAGTATAATGTGCAATGTCACTCATCAATATTGTGTGTGTGAGTACGTATGTATGTATTAGTATATTTATATCAGACTTTTATCTCTCATTTTTGTTTTTATTATGCAATACTGGATATTTTCATCTCTTCTAGGCTCAAAAATTCATCAAATTGAATGATACAAGAATGAAATGTCACTCTTTGGTTTGACTGATCGCCTCTCATGTCCACACTAATCGTTATCATTTATTGTATTTGTTGTGCTCTTGTTTCTTCAGCTCTGGATCACGCGCATTGCAGCAGCATCACGAGAGCACGGCATGAAGTATCCTGCACTAATACACAACCTCACCAAGGTCAGCCGTGTTGAACATTAAAGTTCTGTATCACCCCTCTACGTTCTTTATGCTGTTGGTTGAATCTATCTTTCTGTTAACATATTTCCTCTCTTCCTCCTTACAGACTAGCGTTCAGCTAAACCGACGTGTTATCAGTGAACTGGCCATCACAGAACCTCGGTCATTCCTCTCACTTGCAAAGCTGGCACGGGCGCGACAGCAGGAGGGCCTCCGGGCAGCGTTGGGCGACGGCAAAGAGCCTGCTGGTGTCTTCTCCCGAGTTGTTTTGCTACAGTAATGGACTTAATAAAGTTGCAGATTTCCATTTGTTATGTGGTTTAAAGAACAGTTGCCTTGGATTGTGGAGATGTTCATCAAAATCTTTTTCATATATTCATATACAGTTAAATTAGTTGAATAATTTTGATAATTTTTGTGATATATTATTATTATTATTATTATTATTATTATTATTATTGATCATTATACCAGGGTTGCCTAATGCTCAATGAATCACATAAAGGACCCATTTTGACAACAGAGTCTGGTCCCTAACCCTTCTCCCACTATTGAGGCCCATACTAACAATGCTGGCAAAAGGCAACTCTTCAATATTTTTGCAGTCACAAGGACATAATCATAATCCAAGATGGCAGCTGACATTGAACAGCATAGCAATTGTTAGTCGACTCACCTGCTTCTGCTCCATGTGCTGTTTTCAGTCCAACATTTCTATCACGTGTACCAGAGATTTCTGGCTGCAGTTTTGCCTGCACAGTCCTTCACAACAGCCCTCCTGATTACCTCCAGTATCGTGATTGAGAATGTGATGATGAATTTCCACAAACCTCCCTGTGAATATTATGCAACCTTTGTGACCAGTCACCACTGTTTTCACCTTGTGAATCTGTGTGTGTCATCATGGCAAATTGTGGTCCTGAAGGGAGGCTGTGGACAGATTTTGTCAATGTGATTTCATCAATATGTGCAAGAAGCAGTCCTGAAACTTTGAAGGTCTGGATTTTGGATCAAAATGAAAGCCAAGTGCGAAGGGGCGTCGTCTGACCCATGAGTTTTGAGTATTCACGTAACTTGATCCCATTTTGTGATGGGATCACACAGCCCCTGTCAAGATGTTGACTTTCGCCCCATGAGTATTCAGTAGTCATTACATTGAGTTCTCAGTACTCTTGGGTCAGACCACACACATTGTCGAACGCAGAGTTCATTTTGATCTCATCTGTACACCTGTAAAGTTACGTGACTGCATCTTGTAATCGGTGATGCTATCGCACTGACAAAATCTGTCCATAGACCAATATAAACACCTGACGAATTACTCAAAACTGCTCCTGTGGTACTTCCAGCTACAGTAACAGTCACCAAGACCACATTTAACCATGATGACACAAACGCTGACGAGGTGAAGACGATACCAGCCATGCTGTATCTGCTGGTAAACATGTTACAGTTCACCTGTTCTGCTAAACTCACCTCTTTCACGTCTCATTGCACCGTACACTGATCTGCTGTCATGGTTTGCGTGATCCGATCACCAGATGGTCTCTTGTTAACTTATGATTTGATACTGTTGGATTGTGAGTTATTTGGAGGTTGGGAAGAAGAGTGACCTCCAGATTTATCATGTAATGACTTTTGTCTGTGTGTAAATATATTTTACCATTTGTTTTTGTCCTCTGAATATTTAGTTCATTAAACATTTTGATATATATTTTGTTGCCCTGTGTTGATTCTCTTCATCAGTCACATTTTGAGCATGTGATGTTGAGAGGTAGTTAGATAACATTAGACACCACAAGGACACAAGGAAAATGAGTATCTTAAAGGGGCACTGTGTAGTTTTGGAAAAGAAGGTCAAACTCAGAATTTAAATATTTACTATATAAATGAGGAAATTATACAAACTCACAAAAATATATATATATTTTCTATAACTGAATAAACAAGCTGTTCTCAGAGGAAAATAAGGTCCCCAGAACACTGTACGAAGCTAGAAAGGTGGCAGGGTCCGCCACATATAAACAAAGTAAAACAGTATGAAACTGTGTTGTCCTTTAAGGTCAGTCTGTTTATTCAGTTCATTCAGTCATTAAAACAAAGATAGTTTGTTTATTTAGTTTGTTTAAACATAAGATCTTCTGGTTAAAATGTCTTCCCCAAAACTACAAAGTGCACCTTTAATATATCAACCAGTGGTTTGAAGACCAGACAGTCCAACATTTCTGATGAATGCTCCCTGCTAGAAAAACAAAGGTCACATCACACTGATGTCAGTGACCTATGACTTACAAAAACCTGAAACAGCCTGATGCAACCAACAGAAAACCATGTGAATCAAACGTATTATGACCCTCTGCCGTTGCCGTATCGTTGTTGGGTGGGACTTCATGAATGACCTCTACTGAGGACAGCTGTCGGGACAGCCAATGAGAAGAAGACGTACTCATTAGCAGCCAATCGTGGTTGCTCTTTGTCAGACTTTCTGTTGCGCATGCGCGGGAGATTACGGCGTGACACGCGTGTGGAGGAAGTGCAGTGACAGGACTGTAGCAGCTGCCGCCTCTCGCCTCACACAGAACCGGCTAAACTGTACCTTATTTATATTTCTCATCATGTCGTGGCTGTTCGGCCTGAACAAGGGGCAGCCTGAAGTGCCTCCCGGCCTCCCGGCTCAGCCTCCACCACCTCCGCCGCCGGCCGGAGGCTCCAGCGGCGGTGGAGATAAACCCAAGGACAAATGGAGCAACTTCGATCCCACCGGGCTGGAGCGGGCTGCCCAGGCGGCCAAGGAGCTCGACAAGTCCCGTAAGTGTTCAGGAGGGCCTGTTAGCTCAGTGGCTGTGACCGGAGAGGATGCTTACACAGTTTATGACACCATGACTACACAGTGGAGACATGGTGCTCCAGCATCCAGCTCCTCTCTGCTCCTCTCTGCTCCACGGTGCGGCTCACCTCAGTGATGCAGCAGCAGTGAAGATAATGAGCCCCCACACTCACAGCCCGCATCTGTACAGATAGATTTAAATTCATCTGTGAATTTATCAGCTGCTTCTGAGAGCAACGCTGTCCTGATCTCACCTTCATTCAAACTAGTGGACAGAGTTCAAAGGTCATCACATTGCAGGCTGGCTGGCTTGCATCACCCGAATCCCTCATGATCCACACACATGAGATGGATCACCTATTGATTTATCTTGTTCTCGAGATGTCATTGTTAAACATTTTCCACACTTGTTAAAAGTGGAGGTAGAAAGGTGAGTGGTTTTGGGAAACACTGAGCGACATTTTTCACCATTCAATATTTTAAAGACCAATTTACTAATCAATGAATCGATTGACAGATTAATTGTCAATGAAAAAATGTATCCGTCGCAGCCCAAGTCAGGATTCAGAAGCACACCATGTGACATTGTTTGTTTGCTGAAACGTCTCATGTTTTAAGCCGTCACACCTCTCACTCGCCTGTTGTTGCCTCTTTTCTCTCGCCTCCATCCAGGACATGCCAAAGAAGCTCTGGATCTGGCTCGGATGCAGGAGCAGTCCACTCAGATGGAGTATCAGAGCAAAATGAAGGTACAGTGGAAACACACACACTGATCTGCTGAAGGACACAAGTTGTTTTGCAGAGAATGTGCTGATTTACATGAGCTAAACAACGTGTTGATAATCATATGATTTAGATTTTTCTGGATGGTTAATGGTGCTCAGAGATGTGGTAGAGTTGCACTGGAGTGTGAATAAGAGTGTTGTAGTTTTGCTGCCGTCCCACTTGACAATGGGAAAGTCAAAAAGTAAATGTCATGCATTATTTACTGGGTCTAATGACCATTTATCAAAAGTTTGTATGTTCATGTGTTTGTTGCTTGAGTTTGAGTTTTTTGACAGTCTTTTCTGTGCTCCGCTAACAGGAGTACGAAGCAGCAGTTGAGCAGCTGAAGGGCGACCAGATGCGAATCCAGGCGGAGGAGAGGAGGAAAACTCTGAATGAGGAGACCAAGCAGCATCAAGCGGTGAGAACAGAAATGCCTCGTCCTTTTCTTTTAGTATTTTAAAGGAAAAATAAAGTAAATTGTTGGAGTGAGAGAGCGATTTGAGCTGCACGGTTACAGTTAGGTGATTTCTGTCTCATCACAGAGGGCTCAGTATCAAGATAAGCTGGCCAGACAGCGATATGAGGACCAACTACGGCAACAGGTAAGCTCATCTCCTACATTTGTATTATATAAGGTTTTATAATGAGACGCTGTACTAAAATTATTATTATTTATTTATAATTAGCAAGCCCTGAATGAGGAGAACCTCCGCAAACAGGAGGAGTCTGTGCAGAAACAGGAGGCCATGAGGAAAGGTCAGCACTCTACAATTAATGACGCGATCTTGTGAAAGCTTTTCACAATAATGAGCGGTGGTTTATGTACCTGTTGTGTGATGGGTTTTTTACAGCAACGATAGAGCACGAGATGGAGCTGAGGCACAAGAATGAGCTTCTGCGTATAGAGGCCGAGTCAAAAGCACGAGCCCGTGTGGAGAGAGAGAACGCTGATATCATCCGCGAGCAGATCCGTCTGAAGGCTGCAGAACACAGACAGACCGTCCTGGAGTCCATAAAGTAAGACCTAACATCTACTATAATGTCTGATGCAGTGTCTCGGTGGTTCTTGGTGTATTGAATCATGTATGTTGAAACTGAAGATGTTGAAGTATTTAAAACAAATGTAGTCTCCAACATGCTGTCACATAACAGGAATGGTCAGATTTATGTGTTAAGTCACTGGTTAAACAATTGTTTCAATCTTGTAAACGCCCAAAAGGCTTGCTTCACAGTGCACTGGTATTTGCTTTTAGGACTGCAGGTGCTGTGTTTGGAGAAGGATTCAGGGCCTTTGTGTCAGACTGGGACAAAGTGACAGCCACGGTGAGACATCTATTCACATCCACAATCAGTTTAGTGAATGATTACACTGATTAGAAATAAGCAATAAGAACCAAGTTTTAAATAACTTCATGGAAATACCATCTGTTCTGCATAATAAAGGTTATTTAGGTGTAAAAGTACCAACAAATCCGTAACCTTTATGTACAAAACATAGTTGTTTTTTCGCCGTAATGCTGTTAGAAGGTCTGTCATGTTAAATACTTTTTTGGATTATTTTTTTGTCCCAGAAATAATTACGATTAATGATATTACTGTTTTATACCACTGATATAATAACATGATAGCATACAAATGCAAGTACACCCTTAGAAAGAGCAATGGACTTTTAATTATATGATATTCAGTCATTAAGTTAGAATTTGACAGATATTAGAATATCCTAAAAAAATAAAATTAGAAGGGTAAGGTAGTAGAGTAGAATGCATACCTCTGTTAAGGCCCTACTATCCTGTTTCTACTGTTTTGCTTACACATGCTGCAGTAAAGTCCATTCTCTTCACCTGTACAATACTGGGCATCAAAGCTAGCTAGTTGGCTAACTGTTAGCAAGCCTTCCAGTTAGCAAAGGGTTGACTCTGTCCTGACAGCCTAAGTTTTTGTAATCTGCGCAAACGCAATAATTCATCGTGATTGATTGTGATACATAATGTAAAAATACAGAAAACAAGGCTCACAGTCGTTTAGACTCACAACCACCTACTACCGCACACTGAGCAGAGGCAGTCGGGGACGATGACTCCCTTACATCATGTGATATGGCATGATGTTGTATAAGAAGAATGTTTCTGGAGCTTTACTCAAAACGGCTCCTTTAACCTCTGTCTTGTTAAGCATATAAATCCTGCATTTACTTTTGAAATGGCCATTTTCAGACGAGGTTAAGTAGTAATTTCATAAGAGATTTAACCTGCAAGATACAAGTCAGAAAAAATTCCTGGATCCGTCCCTTTTATTAGGATCCACACCAAAAATTAATGGCATCCGTTCTGGGCTGAGACTTATCCTCCGTCCAAGTTTCGTAGAAATCTGTTTAGTAGTTTTTATGTAATCCTGCCGACAAACTAACCAACAAACAAATTGTCATGGGTGAAAACACAAGCTCCTTGGCAGAGGTGATAATACCACTCAAGAAAAAACAATAAATAAAAAGGATGTATGATCATGTATATATATCGTGACAGGACGACATGTATTTACATTTTCTATATTACACCACTGATGACATCCAGTAGACAAAATAAACCACAATGTCCACGTAAATGTTGTTGGACTATGGGTGTGGGCAAACCTGAAGTAGGTTTGAATTGAGTGTTTTTCCTTATCCTTGCTGTGAACTGTGTCTGAATATTGTGTAATGTTGATGCTTCACCAGGTGGCAGGTCTGACCCTTTTAGCTGTGGGAGTTTATTCAGCCCGAAATGCGACCGGAGTGGCGGGACGTTACATCGAAGCCAGGCTCGGGAAGCCATCACTGGTGCGGGAAACATCGCGATTCACTGTGGGAGAGGCAATCAAGCATCCAATCAAGGTAGCTAATTAGCAACTGATCAATTGCTCATGTTGTTAACTGCAGATTATCGTATGCTAACTGTACTTTTTCTGTTGTGTTTAACTATTTAGACGACCAAACGGCTGAAGAGCAAACCTCAGGATGCTCTTGAGGGAGTTGTGCTCAGTGTAAGTGTATATTCAAGTCTTTAAAAATGCATGTTGTTACATCTTTTGTAAAGTATTGTAACCTCTTGATATAAATGCATTTTTGCATCTTGTAGCCCTCCCTGGAAGAGCGTGTGCGTGACATCGCCATAGCAACAAGGAACACGAGGCAGAACAACGGCCTGTACAGGAACATCCTCATGTACGGGCCTCCAGGCACGGGCAAAACTCTCTTTGCTAAGGTACACCTGACCACTGATATAAACATTTACATACATGGAAAGTGAATTCTTTGCCTCACTGTTAGGTTTCTCATTTTGTGGCGAGTAGAAGCTGGCAGTGCATTCTGGGATGGACTACGCAATCATGACTGGTGGTGACGTCGCCCCCATGGGCCGTGATGGTGTGACAGCCATGCACAAAGTGTTTGACTGGGCTGGCACAAGTCGACGCGGGTACGCTAAATGATATTACATTAAATGAGGCAAATATACAAACAGCAATAATATCAACAGATGAAGGTTATTGTGTGTTTTTATCCTGTTGCAGACTTCTGCTGTTTGTTGATGAAGCTGATGCATTCCTTCGTAAGAGATCCACTGTAAGTCTGTTTCATTTCCCAGAAACCTTTTACAACATATTTTTTCGTACACTTTCATTTTCTTCCAGCTACATAAATCGGAATCTTCATCTTGTTTTTTGCAGGAGAAGATCAGTGAAGACCTCAGAGCCACTTTGAATGCATTCTTGTATCGCACTGGAGAACAGAGCAACAAGTAAACATTCACTTATGTTCTGTGCAACATGTAAACCTTAACTGTGTTGTACTCTTCATTTTGCCTTGTCTGTTCCAACTTGGCGACTTCCCAGCATGTCTCTAAGCTGCTTTATTTCTGTTTTTTTTCCTGCAGGTTTATGCTGGTGTTGGCCAGTAACCAACCGGAGCAGTTCGACTGGGCCATAAACGACCGTATTGATGAAATAGTGAATTTTGCTCTGCCGGGTCCCGAGGAGAGGGAGAGGCTGGTGCGGTTGTACTTTGACAAATATGTGCTGGAGCCCGCCACTGGAGGGAGGCAGTGAGTACAATCCCTTCACGACAACACAGCTGTTCAAATAGGGCAGGGACCCCAGCCACTGCACACCAGGGATGCATACTGAAATAAGTAATCAGGCTCAGTCCTCCTTGTCTGCATACTCACATGTAGATATGTTAATTTAGAGTGATTTAGAGGAGTTGTATAATATCTAATGGAGTGATCCTTGGCTGAAGGGCCGTGCCAGGATGAGGATTAGATTCAGGAGAGACGAACGCCAAGAAAACACCTCGAGTGTAGCCAGCCATGCTGAGGCACTAATTACAAGGAGAAGGAGATCAGATGTGTGATGGAGGCTGAAAGGTGGGGGGGTCCACACACAGGCCAGGAGGCAACGAACTGAGCTTAAAAAATACAACAAAGTCAGAAAGAAACTGCATCACGGCTAACAAAACAAAGGAGGAATCTTACCTTCCTCTTATCTGTGTCTGTGTGTGTGTGTCTTTGCAGGAGGATGAAGCTGGCACAGTTCGACTACGGTATAAAATGCTCTGAGATAGCAAAGCGGACAGAGGGCATGTCTGGTAGAGAAATCTCTAAGCTGGGTGTGGCCTGGCAGGTACGTATCCTGTAGATATAAATCTTAATGTCATAATTATTTACTTCATTTTCTTAAAGTAAATAATTTTTTCATGTTCTGTAGGCGGCAGCATATTCCTCTGAAGATGGCGTCCTGACAGAGGCTATGATTGACGCCCGAGTTGACGATGCTGTCAAGCAACACCTTCAGAAGATGAACTGGCTGCACGCAGAGGAGGAGGCTCAGACCCTTACACCTCCCCCAGCTGGGGCAACAGCCAGTGGAGGAAAAATGGGTTTTACTCTGCCACAAAGTGATGCGCCTCAGGCTGAGGACGTGATCGCTCCCATCCTTGAGAAACAAGAGGGTGAAAGTATAGCACCTCCTTCAGACATCGACCAATCAGCAGAAGGCAAAAGTGCCATCCTAGCTGGACAGGACTGTGAGGACACTGTCAAAGCAGAAGCTGCGACAACAGCGGAGAGTTTAGCTGAGCCTGCTGCCTCTACTGACAGTGAGGGCAAGGTGGAAAAAGAAGGCAAAACTGGGTCATCTCCTCCAAAGGATGGAACTCCAGTTTGAGTTGTAGATTTGTTCAGTGGGGCAACCTGGATTATAAAGATTAGCGTCCTGCCCCTTTAACTAGTCTGTCAGTTTATGTCTTAAAGTCTGTTGGACTGTCTACGACAGAAGATGAAATCAGTGGTGGGGCAAGATGATCGATTAATAATTCAAAACACAAATGACGCCTGAGACTCTCATTCTAATATATAAATATAGATCGTACAAGTCAACATGGAAACCAGACTGTGTGTCTGTAATAACAGTATATAAGTGTTGTGCACAGTGGAGTGTCTGTTGGAATGATTAAATGGATCAGTTTTTTTATAAACGGTAAAAGTTCTGGTGTTTCTTTCAGATATTACACACCCTCTACCTTGAATTAGAAACTTGAAACTTTGAGCAGTCAGTGGCAAGACATATATTACAAAACCCTGATCAAATGCTGATGTCCTATTTAAAGTGATCGAACTGTTACTCAGAGATATATACAGGTAGAGAACACATTACCCACTGCTGTTCATTACAGCAACATATTTGCCATACTGGTATAAGGAAGAAGCACCTCCTATTTCCATCCACAATTTTTTTTTTTACCAATTTACCATCAGTTTGGTTTCTTACAAATGCCAGACATGTTTTTATTATACAAGGTATTGGGTTGGGTTTAATGTTAAGAGGGTATACACACCTAAAATACTCTAACCTCTAACCCTTACTGCATTGTATAATGCCAGTCAATGTGTAATTTATATAGATTTGTTTATAATTTTGGAAATATAGAAATAAATAGAATATATATAAAAAGATAATTAGGACAAATGCTAAAATTAAAAGTACATTTCTGGCAGGTTTCACAATTGTTTTTTAATTCCATTTATAGTTAAATATTCATATTTTGCTTATTTACATTTTAAGTCACATATTAGGTACAAAAATGATACATACAGTGCATCAGCAAGAGGATAGAAATGTTTATGAAAACACAGTTTTGGGTGGACATCAGGAAGGTGCTTGTGCACTGCAAGTCTCCTGTCATACAGACACATGCTGATGTCGTATAAATGTCATCCATTGTCTCAAACACAGCACTTTAACACTTCGCTGATGTAGTGCCTGTACGGCATGCTGTAGCAAAGCTTTTTGGGTGTCTGGTCTGGAATAATTAAGTAGGCGATGGGCATTTTACAGTGGCCTTGCAGTCCAACAACCATCAACACGGGGGCTTCACGTGCCACAATGGTCTCATCAACATCCACAAGGGGTCATCCTGAACAAGCTAGCCAGATCTTCATTATTTTGTTGTTGTAGCATCTAAAAGTGATCAGTTTAATCCAGGCTTGGGATCCACAGTCTGCAAGCAGCTGCTTCAGGTAAAGCAGTAGATGAAGTAGACAAACATGTCCGCATGTTACCAGCACATTGTTTCTCTTGAATACTTGCAGGCTTTAGGTCCATGTACATTCAGTGTTGCAGCAAAGTCCTTTTGAGTAGGAGTGAAGGTATGGTGCTGCTTGAAGAGTTAAACTGGAAAATCTGAAAAGTTGGCAAAACATGAGAAATTATGGAATAAATTACACGTTTTTACACATTAGGTGTAAATATAGATATTTTTAGAGATATTTCACATCTTGAAATATTACAGAAAAAAAGATTTTGTGTTAAATACAAATAGTGTTGGATAATTTAATTAGAACTAGAAATGATGTAGACTGAAGCTCAATTACATATTTCTAGTACATATTTCAAAACAGTTGTTAGACTGCAATCTTAAATTGTGCTATACCAGCGCAAAATTATAAATGTTACACATATTCAATCTTTTTAAATGAAAGAGGTGTGTCATTGAACCAACCAGAGTACAAGTCAAGCTCCTCCTGCAGTTCCTTTGTTAGCATATTTTTGTGTTTTAACTCCTTAATCAGGGATTTCACAGTCTTCTTAAGTCTTCTTTCCCGATCTTTGGCATTTCTTAAGTCCCGCTGCAACTCTTCTATTCTCTTCTGAGCCTCACTTAACTTTTTCTTAACTTGAACTGGGTCAAGGGCATACTGATGATCCTGCTCAAGTGCATACTGATGATTCTGAAAAATATTAATTTTAATGTAAAATGATTCTCCTCACTTCATAAATTACACTATAAAATATTCCAAGCATCCTGCATAGACATTTTAAACAACAACTATTTCACTCACTGAGGTTGACTCCTCAAGTTTCACTGACAGCTTAACAGGAACTTCTGGAATTTGTGTAACAGCTTTTTGTGAGGTTCTGGTTGTCCTGGGTTTAGTGGGCACCTGGAAATAAGGTAAAAATGTACAATTTGTAACAGCTTAGCCTTCTTTAGACTAAGATAATATATGAAAACCTGGTATTACTTATGTAGAAACAATTTGTTAATGACACTAACTTTGCAATGACGGTCAGAAAATCCAAAAACTGACGGGATCACCCCTTCTCTTAAACGAGTCGTCTGTCCGGTCATGTCAAAGTCATCTGACTTGAAATGACAGCTGCAGATGACTGAGCGGTCATTTGGCTTAAAGTCCCTTCTCCTCAGTGCTGCTGTCCATGCCCGTCTTTTGACTTTATCTTTAGGGAACCTGTACACAGAACAAGTCCATCTGAAAAACACTATGCCACTTTGCATACTATGTAGCTACAATTCAGGAACAGTGCCAGGTGACAGTTTTAAACAAACACCTTTAAATTACAAAATTTAGGACTTCTTAACACAAAAACACATAGAAAGACACAGCTGATAATTGATGAATATCAATCTCAGTATCTTACTGATATATACTTACTTAAATGAAAATGTTCTTTTTTTTTTCATCCAACATAAGTTAGCTTAACTTAGTATCAGGGCAGTTACTTAAAAATATACATGATAGGCCTACCTCACTACCTGCTGATGTTCACTGGAGTGATGCATCAGCAAGGCATGTATTTCTGATGCAGGATAATTGGATAAATGAAAAATACAAGTTTTCATATTTAAATATTACCCATTCTATTATTATGTATTTATATTCCATAATTTACCCTTCTAAGTACATTATCTTCTCTTTCTGCATTGTAAAGTGCATGGGCAGGGTTGTCCAGATGTACAGTTCCACTTGTTTAACAAACACCAGTTTAATAAATAATAAGCACCATGTGACAGTTGTAAACAAACCTTTTAAAGTAGGTCATTTAGGACTACTTAACACAATAACACACAGAGCGCCAAAGCTGATCTTTAAATATCTCTGTCAGCATCCAACTGATTTATAAACTTCATCTTTTTTATGTTTTTTCAGTTTAGTATCAGGGGCCTTAACATTATGTTATCACTAAAATAAGGAAAACTTGTATGAAATTCAACAAGTTCGTAACAGTAAAATGACTTCGCACCTGTGAAAGGTTATTCGCTGTTCCTTGGTTTTGGCATTTCTCCGATTAGAACATCCTACAGCAGCACAAAAACATGGCATTTTCTACTATCTCTGCTATTTGTACGGGTCACAACCCCGCCACTCAATGGCGGCGGCACAGACGCATCAGACGAGCCGGATGCGACATCTACTGTATGATTTCACTCCATAACGACATATCTAATCCAGCACATTCGTTACAGTCAAATATTTTAGAAAATAACTTCTCGCCTGTGAAATGTTATTCCCTCGTCCCTTGTTTTGGCACTTCTTTCATTGGAACATCCAACAGCAGCACAAAAGTCTGGCATGTTCTCTGTTTTGAACTGGCCAGAACCACGCTGCAATATGGCGGCGACGGCAGAGACGCGTCTCACAAACCGGAAGTGGTCACTACCATATCCGGAACGTCTTTTGATTTTGATTGGTTGATTTCACGTCATTCAAAACACAGAGTTGACATATTCCAAACAGTTTTTCTCTGTAAAAGTTGCAGTAAATATACTTCACTGTAAAAAATAATATTGAATTGAACAACAGATAACAAAATGAAGGGAAAGCCAAGAAAAACATAAACAAAACCTTTGGGGTCTGTTAAACAACTGGAGTCAAAATAATGTGATTTTTGTGGTTTAAGTTTTCAAAAGTATTCACATACGTTTTAAAATCATCTTGTCTTATCTTATCTTTAAAAATATAAAAGGAGCCAAATCATTTTATGGATATATATTTGCTTATATATGAATCAAGTTATTTGTGCAAGTTTAGTCTGCCAAAACAGTGGGATTGTTAAAAATGAGTAACCCTAACCCATATTTTTGTTCATAGGATATATTTTTCAAAAAATCTTTTTGAAAGTCTGTCTGTAAATCAAACCAAAAATAAGTAGCATGAAAACAATCTTCAATCATATGAAGTGCTTGTGATGTTACTCAGCTTGTTTTTCTACCATACATTGTCTATGTTTCTAAGATTTTACGTCACATTAGGTACAAAAATTATACAGTGCATCAGCAAAAGGATAGAAATGTATATGAAAACACAGTTTTGGGTGGATGTCAGGCAGGTGCTTGTGCACAGGTAGTCTCCTGTCATACAGGCACATGCTGATGTCGTATAAATGTCATCCATTGTCTCAAACACAGCACTTTAACACTTTGCTGATATAATCATCTCAATAAAGATTAGATTAGATGTTTTTCCAGAAGAGTGGATAATAAATCATATATATCGGGCTGATATGTATTATGCATCCCTCGTTGGTGCTTCTATAAAAAAGATTGCCATTTGCCACAATGTAAGTGCAATAAAGTCTACATTATTGTGTCAGAGATATCACCAGCAGCTGACCTGCATGAGTTAATCATCATTAATCATGTCTGAGTTAAAGGGTTTATAGGATGCAAACACAACCACACCACCGCAGCAGTCTGAACATCTCTTTGACACAAAAGCAATGAGTAGCTCATTGAGTATATTACATACAGTATATTAGGCTATATATACTGTATACTGTGAGTTAAAAGCCAAGAGGTATATACCCAGGCTTCATGTTGAGATGTCATAACAAATGCTGTGTAAATTCAGGCTTATGGAAAAGCACATGAACATGAAGTCATTCAGAGCAGTGTACCTCCCACATGTACAGTCGCAGACATGGTCCTTCCCTCGCTGTAACAGTAACATGAAGTTGTGAAGGCAGAGAAGAAGCACGTTTACGTCCAACAGGAAAACTTAAACAACACGATACCTGAAACTAAAATACCCACAACCAGGGCTGTAGCCAGGATTTTAGAACTACTGAGAAAAAACTCACAATAATACACAATATAAAAACAGACACAAGAACGGTAAAAATAACACAATATTTACAAATATATGCAGACATACACCTACTATACTGCAAGACTAAAAAATGACAGATATAATAAATAGAATAAAATTTGTGCAAAAAATGTGTAAAATAAGAGCATACACATGGGTAACATGTCATAATAATTATCAGTAATAAATGGTAAATTTCAGTTTCAACTAATCCAAATGTTTATAAATGAACCACACAGTATTTATTATGAACATCAATTGCAACTTTCCAATAAACAATTGCTAATAAGTCATTTATAAAGCATTTCATTGCTTGTTAACAGTGACACAACAATGAAATAAAGTTTAATAAAATTAAATATATATGTATATATATGTGTGTATATATATATGTATATATATATATGTATATATATATATATGTATATATATATTTCATGTATATATGTATGTTTGTATGTATTAAGATATCAAAGACCCAGAAAAAAATTACCAAGGACATGACCTCAGTGGCCTCAATGCTAGCTCCCTCCCTGCTCACAACACTGTGATAGTCTGGTTAGCTAACATATTAATGCACTCCAAGACAATTTAAAATATTTTAAAGGTGCACTATGTAGTTCTGAAGAAACCTTAATCACGAGAAAATTCTTGATTCATTGATTTTCACGACTGAGTAAACTGAGTAATAGGAGACCAGCCCTGGCGGATTATTGGGGTCGATATTCAGCAATTTCTGATTATCGGTGTCTGTGATTTTTCTGTCATATTGCTGATAAAATAAACCATAAACTACTAAAAATGAGCTTCCTCACACACAATATCCCGCCCACAAGACTATCTAATATCTCGTCACAATTAATAGCCTTTAAATACCGAATAATCTGAATTTGCAAAGTAACTAGTAACTAAATTCATCAAATAAATGTAGTGGAGAGGTATAGGATAAAGGATAAGTATAAAGAAGCAGAAAATGGAAATACTCAAGTAAAGTAGCTCAAACTTGTGCTTAAGAACAAAACTTGGTTAAATTGTACATTTGGTTTATTCCATCAGTGGCTGTGAAAAATTTTGAGAGTTTCATTTTTATTGCAAATGAATATCGGTCCCAAATATCGGTTTTCAGTCTCCTTCATTTCTATTTATCGGTATCTGCCCTGAAAATGCTATATTGGTCAACCCCTACTAATAAACCATCAAATCATAAGTCATCCATGGACAACACAATTTTATTCATATTACTTTGTTTATATTTGCAGGACCCTGCTAAGTAGCCACCTCAGTTAAAAAAACTCTTCTGGGGACCTCATTCCCCTTTGAGGACAGCATGTTTATTGTATTGTATTGTATTTTTACCATAATAATATTGTAAATTTCCTTTGAGTTTGGATTTCCTTTCAAAAACTACATAGTGCACCTTTAAAATAATCACACGTTGCCTTTGCTTGTCCGAAAAGATCTATGGCATCTAAATGAAACGTGAAAAAAGACAGGTCCTTTTGATATTTATATTTAAGTACCTTGTTTGTGATCATTAATAATAACTGACTGCTCATAGTTAAATGTAACAGTTACTACTTGCAGTCTTGCATGAATGCTCTAATGAAACCACCACAAACTAAATACCATAAAGCAAATAAAGATTCATGACATGTTTCTTAGAGATGTCTTTTTCTTTAGTGGATTCATATGTACATACAGAAAAATCAGGCACTCTGAGCTGAGCTCGCAGTTTGCAAATAATTACAACGCGTCAATTCTTTTACATTTACAAAAGAAAAAAATACTATGCCCTGAAAAATAGCATATCCAAGTTTAAATATGAATCAACACATACTGGAAACAGATTGGAGGAGATCCTCAGAGAGGCCTGGGTTTGGTTATTCATTACTATCCCACCCACTTCAACTTAATCCTAATCTACAACACATTGTCGCACAAAAACACGCATTCAAATCAATTAATTCTCCTCCACATTTACACTGTCCCAGATCAGGAATAAAAATCTGACAAATATGCTTAAATGAATCACAATTATATATAATCTGGAGGGGGAAAAAGATCTGCATCCATATGTTGTACTGAACAAAAACAGAGGGACTTGTCAAGGAGTCATCCAGTCATGGGTGTAGGTGTTATGGTTCTCCCTGAGGAGACATGGTTGAGTGTTTTCACTGGTCTGGGATGCAGGGAGGACCTTGGCCTGACCTTGATCTGGAGAAATAAAGGCAGAGCGAGAGCAGCGAGCCGTCCTCTGCGTAGAGGAGGAACCCATCATCACCATTATGTCCAGCAGCAGCCATTTTGTTAGGTCCTGATCCAAAGCTGTGTGCATGTGTGTGTGTGTGTGTGTGTATATATGTGTGTGGCTGTGTAGGCACACAGTGTGTATGTACTGTGTTGTACATAACCTATTATTTGATTGCTTGTCATCTGGTTCTGTATTTATTGCAAATTTCAATTGTGTATCAGTAGAAACAGACAGTGTGAAGAAAAGGCCTGTTGCTCTTCTCCTCGAACTCTTGTAGGAGCTCATCGATTTCATTCTCCATGTCGTCAGTGTGCTGGATCTGCATGGGTGGAGGACGAAGTAAATTAAACACAGCCTGCCTGCACACACTGCTCATTTGGACCAATTGACCTAAAACCATTCTCTGTACAATGAATCTAGCACATCTTAAAGCATGAGATTTACATTAGGTGACCACTGAGTGTTTTCTTTTGGTGGCAGATTGTGTTCACTTGAAGACATTTTATTCATTTTAAATATATAGTTTTACCGCATTATGTATTATAATTCAAATTTCATTATTAAACCAAAATGTCATTAACTACTTTATTTATTTTTAAGAACCTTGGTAGGAGACACTCACACATTGACACAGCTCACAGATGAGGAAGGCGCCCAGCGTGGCTTCCTCGTGGTTATCCTGAATATCTACATTGATGACGTGCACAGGCTGTAGAGTTTCCTGCTCTCTTGAACTCAAGTCTGGGGAGCAACAACAGATAAAAGACAATCAGAAGCAGTAAAAACTTGGTCTGCGACCAAATCATGGCAGGGCAAAAAAGTTGTGTGGCCTCAAAAATTACAATCATTGCAGTGTTCTGGCAAGGGGCTCTGAATGACCAACTACTGCCCTTAAGTGATTAGACATGTCTTCTTAGAAGCCTCACCCTCCAGCACTTGGTCATAGACTCTCTCTTCACAGGTGATGACCAGGTCAAACTTATCCTTGCAGTTTTGGAAGCGCTCTGGCTTTGATTTGATGCGCTTGTTGCGGTCCAGCATGTGCAGGATGCCATTCTGTGTGTATCTGAAGAGTGGGGAGGTCAAGGAACACAGCAGGAGCGAGAGAAACATTTCAAGGTAATACAACACTCTCATCAGAGACCGGTTAACAGGACACCAAAAAATGCCTGCCAACGACCAATAAGCCTGTGGGAAACTAAGATATCCATTTGTATTAATGCATGGTGGAGTGCACACTTGGAGTCAGTGTTTGTATTAGACAAACTGCAGCGCCCTCTAGTGGCGTCTAAAAAGTATGCCATGCATTCTTTGTTGAAAAAAAAAAAAGGTAAATAGATGAATGGCATTTTAGAGCAACATCAATCATATGTAACTTTTTGACAGCAAATTTCTGTAATTAACTGATTCAACAAAGTTTTCATATTAATGTTATCAACAAGCCATACCAGAAGGCCAGTGTTTGCTGTCCTTAAAACAGATGTGACAATTCCACCCAGTGCTCCATTTTTAAAAACAGAGACAAAGTCCATGTTCCTCTGATACTACATGGCCATCCTGCAAGTAACCTCTGGGTACACAGTATAAATAAAAAAAGACACCACTACAGTGAATTGTCTACAACAGTGGACTATATTTTGCAAAATCTCAAGAGAACAGCAAATAGTTGACTTTTTAAGAGGCAGTAGGTACATCTTCTACTCTTAATACACTGGTGTTTATGGGACAACTAGATCACAATCTGTAGCACAGCACCTTTGATATGCATAAAACAAATTTGACCACTCAAACTATCATGTTGGCAAAATTTAAAGAGTTCACCTGAGCTTTTTTTTGTGTTTGCCATCCGGGGAATATCTAGATACTAACATTTAGATACAGTAATATCCTTTGCAATAGCACAGTAGCAAGTAAACATTTGGTGAAGTACATCTTTCCTAAACCATAGAATTTCAATTAAGAGGCCTATTTAATTGGAATAACAATATATAACCATAATTAAGAGTAATTCAAAGACTTGGAGGCCGGGGGGAGGGGGGATGATTTTACATTAGTCATACTGATAGTGTAGACGTTTGATTATGTGTGGATTTCAACTATATGAATAAACAAAAAGTACCACCCTTCAGTACTTATTGACAGGAGCAATAACTGCTTAAATCAAAGTGTCTGAGACAGTTCTGTACTAAGACTGTGGTGGAAATCACTCACTA
Organism: Pagrus major; assembly: GCF_040436345.1. NCBI lineage: Eukaryota > Metazoa > Chordata > Actinopteri > Spariformes > Sparidae > Pagrus > Pagrus major. Next base: position 19,299,665 of record NC_133220.1, read on the forward strand.
ATGCAGTTTTACTTCTAGGCTCCAGAGATCACAGGCTTTCTTAAGTCCCATGGTTTTGAGCATCGTAGTTAGGTGCCATGCACATTTACACCCTCGCTAACAAGGAAAAACAAGCAGTTTCTGTGGGGAACTTAAGTCAATATCTTAATCTGAATACAATGCGTCTAAGATAGACATTTCTTTAAAAAGGATGAACTATTCTACCCTGAATTAAAGTACAGCCTAACCATGTTGATTTTTTGTCCTGTTAGTCGTTTTTTCAGTCAATTGTCTACTTGTGAACACTGTATTTCACAGCTAAGAGAGTTCTTCTTTGTTTCCCCCCCCCCTTACCATGTTTTAACAGTATTTATCACTGATGCACCAGCAATTCAATTAGGAATTACTGAAATTATTGACTACAAAAGACAAATTAATCAAATCCAGTTGAAAAACAGTTTCTGATGGTACTCTACGGTAGACTGCATGACTAAGTGAAAACGTATCGGTCTAATAATACAAAATTGTCTATATACTTCAAGTGTTGCTGTAGCTTTTTGGCCTGTTTTTTTCCCTTCTCTATTCACCTTGGAAGTAGGTGATGTTTTTCCAGAATTCACTATTCTGCTTCTATGGTACTCAAATTGCAAAAATATATTGAGACACCAAGGAATATATTTTAAAACAGAGGGAAACGGCACTAGTGAGGAACAACAGTGGTAACACGTATGACGCTCACAAATAGACATTAAAGAGTATAAGATGGGGGTTTTAGAAATGAGGAGAGATTTAAATCTGATGGGCTCAGCAAAAACTTCTTTATGATCTTCACCAAATTGTACTTACTGCATCATGGCTGTTGTACTGCAAGGTGTTTCTCCACCGTCTTTTGACAAAACATATACAGTGTCTGTTACACATTCAAAAATCTCTGCATGTCATTTACCCATCGGTGCAGTCCCATCTGCTGTGCCGTTCAAACACCATCACCTGCATGAACTCCCACAAAGATCAATATCTAAACAGGATACATGGACATGGGCCATGTATACTTATCTGGTTCCGGTATACCATATGTGTGTTTGTGTGTAGATAAAGTGAGTAAGAAGGGGATACAGTTCCTTGTCCTTGCGGACCAAGTCGTTGTACATCTGTACATATGTCGTTTTGAAGTCATACACATTTGGCTTATCCGGGGCAGGACCGGGTAGCTTCACGTGAGACCCCGTCCCAAATGAACGCACATCAAATCCACGTTTGCTGCAAAGATGAAAAAGGACAAGACAGTAAATCACATACCAGTTCTAGCAACAACAGTATAAACAAGAAAATTAAACAAGCAGAATGCAGCAATCAGCGTCTTTCCATGCTTCAAGAGCAAGGTATCCAAAGAGGTCAGCGTTTCCTTACACTACATGTTTCATGTGGTCCTGTTATATGTCAAATGCTGAATTAAGACATCACTGCAGCTAAGAGTCTAAGCCCATTTCCAGCTCATCTCCTGAGCTGCGTCAGAATCAGTCTGACACACATTGCATATATAAGAGCTGGACTTTTTGCAACACAACTCTAAAAGGGGATTTTTTTTAATTTCAGCTGATCACAGGATGAGTTTGTCTGTTGATCTGTAACTCCTTCAGTCCTAGACAGAGGCGCACTGCTTTCCAGTGGATAAAGAACAGCTGCTAATGAGACCAAGTGTGAAATGTCTGATCAATCCCAAACTAACACACACCTATGGTTTAAAAACTAATAAATCTAGAAACAAATTTTTGGGGTGCGTGATTGTGAGGCCGATCAAAGCTGCTCAACTCCCCAGTATCGCCTGGCTGCAGTTGCTCCCTTCCGGAATATTCCCTACAGGGGGGCGCTCTTGTCAACATGTGAGGGGAAAAACGACCCAATAACTTAGGCCAGTATTTTTTTTCAAAAACCTCAATCTGTTTGAAAGCAAATAAATCTGTGCGGCTGTTTGCGGAGCGCAACCGCAATCCTGAAACCTCGTCAGAAACCAGCTTTTAAAGTACGCCACCGCCCCTGTGGAAGAGCGAGTCCATTGTTAACTGCGCTCAGGCCCGACGGGCTGTCAGTCAACGTGTCGGCATGGTCCGATACCGGCTCAGAAAACGGCTCGATGCCGCACATATTTCGGTCACTTCATGGCCGTGTCCCTTCTCTTCGGTTCCCGGCGGCCCATCTTTACCTGAGGATATTGTGCGCTTCCATACTGCGGTTCTGGTTGCTCGAGCACACAACCGCTACACGCAGCGGGTGGCTCGGCATTGCGACTCTCCGGCTGAACCTAACCTAAACACGCTGTCAGAAACTAGTAGAGGTAGATAGTTTGATCCCTGTGAGGAACAATGAACAAGAAAAACCACTATGTAGAGCTAAATAACAAAACGTTTCGAGTACAAATACTGTGCGACTGGCTCGACGTCTATTGAAGCAGGAAGTTAAAATGGCGGCGCTGCTACAGTTGAATACGGCTTTAACTACTGATGTAATTTGTGGGCGGGGCTTCTACTTACGCTGAAAAATGAAGCGACGTAGACGTGACGTCAATAAACAAACGTGAAAAATATGATTTTCCTTGAAAGCTATATTTTACTACAGTAACAATGGGCATGAACACACCCAGGACATTTTTTTTTAAATCAAACAGAGATAGATTAGTGAGTATAATCTGAAGCACATACTGAAACCACTATTTAAAACCTGAGGGGAAAGGCAACATACTCTTCTATATATGTAGACACTGTGTTTACATTGTTGCAAAGATACGCGCACAGTGTTTGATTATATACCTTTCTCTTCTTAATTAACTACTTTGATTCAGCCAGTATTTTCCTGATATGTAGGCAAGTAATTTGACTTTTTGATTTTAAGTTGAATGTACCATGATGGAGGATGCATATTTTAGGATACATTTGTATCCAGTGTAACCACCCAGACACCAGGGATGAAATGTAACTAGTACATATAGTTAGGTACTGCACTTATATGGAAATGTGAAGTACTAATACTTTGCTTGAGTACTTCCCTTTTCTCCTGCTTCCAATCCACTACATGTTGGAGGCAAATATTGTACTTTTACTCCACTACATTTATTTAACTTTATCTTTAGTTCCTAGTGACTTTGCAGATTGGATGCTGGATCGGAGCCAAAGCCTTTTTAAATTAATTATTTTTATTGGCAATCAGATACTGATGATTCATGATTCTGATAATGAGAAAAATGCTGTATATGAGATCAGATATTTGGCCAGAGTGATGATTGGTCAACCCATAGTGTACAGTATACACTGTACATACATGTAAATATATGTATAATTTACTTTCACTTGTACTTTTAATAGCTAAAGCTCCTGTTGGTAAGAGAGTTGATTTTTAGTCTCATTCCCAACTCATTAAATAGAGACACCTTCAGATGGTCGCCAAAACAATCCCAAAACATCACTATGTTGACAAGTTGGAAAACACAAAGCATCAGTATTACTCTTTTACTTATAGGAGCTTGAAGTACATTTATTTCCAAAAAACTACTTTTGTACATTTAATATCAGATACTTGAAGACTTTTACTCAAGTACTATTGGAGAAGATGACTTTCACTTTTGTCAGAGTCATATTTAAACATGAGATCTTTAATTTTACTGTAGTATGACTTTTGGCTACTTTTTACAACACTACCAGAAAGACCTAAACAAAACAAGCTAAATAATGGGATCAAGCCCCGTTTTCTTCATCAGACACCTTGAAAGGGTGTTTATGCAGATATTCTCAAAAATGAGTTCATGTCTGTTGTTGATAAATTGTCCTTGGATGTGAAAACTAACACAAACACTCTCACACGAGCAGAATAATAGAGACAGCTGTAAAGAATTACAAATGACCTCATGGTACTTTATTCACTCACAGCAGGACATAAGGGATATCTAACTCAAGGTGTTTGGCACAGTATTTGGAGATTGTACACCACATTGGATTGCCCCTCACAAAGTGGTACAAACACATACTGTATGCAGACTTTAAAGCAAAACAAGATGTGTGGAATAATCTAGTTAAGTGAAAAAAAATCATTACGTTTTATTTCCCTGTGTCCCTCGCAAAAACAGGACAACTCTGGACACTTTCACAGGCTGTACACTTAGCAAAAAAATGTCTGTTTCTGATGTACTCAAAGCCATTTTGTTAATTGTATTGCTGTATAAATGCTGCCAGCATACAGGCTGACAGACTCAATCAAAGACAGCCTGGAACAAAAACACAACACAGTAAACTACTGTATTAGTAAATGTAGGTCATCAGTACTTTTGGTTCAGTGCATCCTCGCAGAGGTTGACAAGGCATGTTGTTCGCAGAGCCACAGTAGACTGCATCAGTCAAAACAGGATGTGTGTATCATATTATGTGTCTGATTGAGAAATAACTATTGTTGACAACGAGTGACTGTGATTGTGAAATTAGACATGGTCATCATGGATAGTAGATGTAGGCCATTTTACTCATGTAGCAGTGCATGACTCTTGGACTCTCGGACAGTGCAGCATCAGTGACGCGAGTGAGTGCGGTAGGAGTATGTGTGCTGTGCCGTGGGGCTCATGATGTTTTCAGTGATGTATGCCACCAGCAAGCAGATGATGACCAGCATCACGCAAATAGCTCCCCCCACCGTTGTCATGGCAATCACAATGTCCTGCATCCCAGACGGCGGCAGGGTGAACTCCACACAGTCCTGATGGTCTGCTCTCTGAGCTGGGTCGGAGCGGGCCAGGGAGCGCAGGCAGATGCGGTACGGGATGTTCTCATGCAGCTCGGTCAGCAGAAAGTCCCTGCAGCCGGATCCAAGATGGACACCGGGACACTCGAACTGGGTATAGCTTCCGTTCCACCAGCAGCTCAGCTCGAAGCCTCCCCGTCTGTGGCGTCGCCTGCCTCCCGCAACAGAGTCTGATCTGAGAGTTTCCTCTCTGGTCAGGTTTGTCCCGCTGCTGTTCTGACCAGCCGCAGTCTCTCTTGGCTTCTCGGTCATTGTGGATTGTCCCTCGTGGGTCCACTGTAACAGTACGCTGCCATTGGTGAGAAAATTTGCCACCAGACTCCCCAAAGACACCACTGTCCTGCAGTCTCCTTTACCACACGTGTACCCAGGCAGCGTGTGTCGAAAGCACAGCTGGCCCCCGATGCCCCCCTCGAACACCCGGTAGGCACACAGCGGTGACACCCCGTCGTCCAGGCTCCAGCTTGGTGCCCTGCCAGACCTGTCAGATATCACAGTAGAAACATTGCCTCTGCTGGTGTTAGAAGAGAAACTATTCGCTTGGCCTGATATCTCCTTGAGCTTTGGTGATGGCCTACTTTCGTGGCTGTGATTGCCATAGTTAGACCTGCCGTTAGTCTGTTTCAGACTAGTCCCCAGATGATTCCTGCCTCTCACCTCAGATGGGGATGCTGTTGATGTTGATGATGATGATGATGATGATGATGCTGATGCTGATGCTGAGCTGCTGGAGCCAGCCGTCTGGTTCAGTGTGCAGAGCAGGAGTGCCGACAAGGCGAGCAGTGCTGGTCGTTGTTGGCTTTTCATCTCACCTCCCTCTCGTCGAGTTATTCTCTCTCACAGTGGATCAGATGGACGGTGGTAGAAGGCGGGCTGGTGTCCGCCATAAGATCAGCTCTGCCTCAGCGCACACAGACCGAAATCCGTGTGAAACAGGAGAGCGAGGAGCGGGTGTGCATCTGCGACAGAAATAACATTCAATCATGCGGGCATGCAGACAGGAGGATGACCTTGCACAGGATAAACTCGCAGGGCGAAGTTAATAAAGCCCGAACTGTGATCCGAGTCGCCTCACCGCAGCCACCGACTCACACACCGTCCATGAAAATCACGTACTTGTTTCGGTGGGACGCGGGGACCCGGCTATCGTGCCATCAGATGCGCTCTCTCCTTCCTGTCTGGCTTGACGTAAAGGCTTTTGATGCCCGCTGTGTGAGCGTGCACGTGGAGAAGCGCGCGCCGCGGAGAGCTTGGGAGCGTGGGTGCGTTCACAAAATATTTGTAGTCATCAGGAGTCGGTTTGTGAGTCATCATCCCACACAGCGCTTCAGGTGTCAATAACAGAGAGCCCTGACAACACTGACGGATGGAGGTTTTTTTCAGCGACCTGCAGCCCACCTGTGCTGCAGAGGACAGGCTACACTCCACATCAGAGCTGCCTCCACAGCAGGTCCACCTGTGTAGTAAACAGCATCTACAGCAGCAACTAAATAAATGCAATACTCTCTCCTAATCTTGTATTAGTTGAACATTTATGGCAGGTGCAGAGAGCCACATGTGCTCCAAATAATATTGCTTAGGTAAAGAATATTTAATCAATATGAATCTTCTATAATCATCTATTTCTGCCAAGGCCCAACAGTCCCCTTTAATTCAATCAAGCCTAATATAATATCAAACTCGCCCTGTATCACTCTTAACTTTAAAACCACTTATAAGTGCTTAACCATAATTTAAACTCATCTAGGAGCCGCATCAAATCAAACTCATAGATGCCAGACACATGAACGTGCCTGATTTTTTTCCACCAAGATCCATGCATTAATCTCTGAAAACAAAAGTGTCATACATGTAAAGCGCCCTACTCGCAATGTTAAAGAAAGTGAGGAAAAATATTCCTGGATCCGTCCCTTTATCCGGATATGCAACAAAAGTTAATGGGGTCTATTCTGAGCTGAGACTCATCCGCCATCCAAGTTTTGTGGGAATCTGTTCAGCAGTTTTTGTGTAATCCTGTTGACAAACCAACTAACCAAAAGACAAACGGACAGGGGTGAAAACAAAAACCTAATTAATTTGCCTTTGGTCGTTGAATCTGATGCTTCTCTGCTCTCACTTTCGGTTGCATGGCATTCACTGACTCTTACATGTAAAGATACACCCCACAGAGGGTTTGACGCTTGTATAAAATCCACCACAGATTGTTTATGTTCATGTATCCAACACATGAAGCGTATATCACGTCTGTTTTTGGACAAAACGAGGAAGTGCTATTGCAAAACAAGAAGTTGTTGCTGCTGACTTGCCCAGGCTCAAACTTATTTAAGTAAATGTGTTGTTTTATACAATCAGGGGTTGGGATCCCATTAAAGCAACATAATGACGTCACCCAATCCCGGCACTTATTGTTCGGTTTATTGTGTTCACGTTCTTTTGTTTGTGGTTTTTAATTTTCTGGGACATAATGGTTTCTTATATGAAGAGAAAATTCGTGATAATTAACTCTCTCAAGCACAATGAAAAAAAATGTATAATCAATTAGCATCATTGTTCTGCTCAATCCATAATGAAGAAGTGCTTATTTGAGATTATTCTAAGCAATAATTGCCTCGTCCCAGGAGAGGAACTTGGCAACCCTGTAAACAATTAGTACCATGTACCACTAATAAGAGAAAAATGCTGCATCAGTCGGAATGACTTAGCTCCACCTGTCCCTTAGAGGTCGCATGGATAATTGGTTAGATGTGATCTGCAGTTAAAGGTATACCTGATGGTCTGATACTAGCTATTCACATGTAGCTGATCTATGAGACATTAAGAGTTACTTCTAAAAACTAAACGAGCAGGTCGCTGGTCTCTCACGGCAGAGTCACCCAATGATTAGTGTGAATAATTGAATGGAAACAGGCTGTTATGAAGTGAACAAACAGCAGCGGCCCACACCTGCAGACGTGATCTTTCAGGTCAGCAGACAGCTTTGCAGTTGGTCTGTGATGCAGAAGGAAAACGTGGAAAATGCCTGCCTGTGCATGTCGACTCACGGCATCAACATATTAGATCTAACCCACCTTGAGCCTGGTCAGCAAGCATGAAACCACCTGTGTGAGAAAGATTTGTTTGTCTGTTAATGCGTATATAAAACAGCATGAGGCTCAGCAGCAGCGGTAGTAGTGGTGCATGTGATGTGTGTCAAAGAATAAGCAGAGTATGTCGCCATGCAGAGGATGATGCCATGTCAGAGGTCCTCACTGTAGATGCTATTTTGTTTGGGCTCTTGGTCTTCTCTGGAATCCTGGGAAACATCTCGGTCATCCATGTGGTGAGATAGATAATATATTATTGAGTGAAGTGAGCTGAATGTTTTAGGGCAGGTTTGTTCTCAGTCTGTCTGGTTTATACTCTCAGGTGTTTCAGTCAGCCGTTGAGAGTCCGTCTCGGAGACTCCCTTCCTCCGACACTATCCTGGTGCACCTGTCGCTGGCCAACCTGCTGACCTCACTTTTCCGCACAGTGCCCATCTTTGTGTCAGACCTGGGCTTGGATGTTTCCCTGTCTCCGGGCTGGTGTCGAGTCTTCATGCTGCTGTGGGTGTGGTGGCGAGCGGTGGGCTGTTGGGTGACTCTAGCGCTCAGCATGTTCCACTGCACCACCCTGAGGCGTCAGCATGTGGCCTTTGGACCTCTCGCACAGCAGAGGGAGAGGCGGCGAGTTTGGATCGTTCTGGGGCTGGTGTGGGGGGGAAACCTGGTCTTCTCAATTCCAGCTCTGGTGTATTCCACTCATGTTCACGGCAACGCCACCGTGGAGCTGATGGTGATCAGCTGCACCACCAGGCCTCTGCTCGGCTGTATCTGGGAGTTCCCCTCCAACGAGCAGGGTGCAGCCTTCGCCTCCACCTCACTGGCATTTAATGAGGTGTTGCCACTGGTGCTGATGGTTGGCACCAACCTGGCCACGCTTCATGCTCTGGCAAAACACATCCGAGCTGTTACCTCGGGGGGAGAGTCAGGAGGAACCCACGGGGAGCTGGACAAACACGTGTCCACCGAGCGTAAAGCAGCCAATGTAATCATGTCGCTTGTGTCACTCTTCGTGGTCTGCTGGGCGCTACAGGTTGCTGCGGTGACGTATTACAACCATGACGGAGGACACCACGCTGAAGGGCTGCTGACTGTGGCCCACTTCTCTGCCTCGCTGTTTGTAGGATTCAGTCCCATGGTGGTGGCCCTGGGACACGGCAAGCTGAGGAGGAGAATCACCAGTATGATACTGGGCTGGTCTAAATTTTTTAAATGTCACAGTGAGGACACTGAAGAGGGGGGTGACTCTCCAAACACTGAAGGAAAGAAGGGGAAGCAAACCATTTTTGTTGTTGAGAGAAAGGTCATAAAAGTGGAGGAGAAAGTTAAAGCAAAGAAATGATGGAAGATAAGTGTGACTGCATTGAAAATAAAGTACTGTAAAAACATATTATATAGTATTATTAAGTTTATTTTTCAGATATTTAATGCAAATCAAACTGAGACACAGTGTGTTGGTGGAGTCAGAAATCATCACACTGCAATAAGCTGGTGATTTTCTTTTATAGTTGAAATGATTTCATCCAGTCTAATGTGTTGTTTCTTTGTCGTTTCTTTTGAGCTGAGATGTATACAAAGAATCGCTTGATTTGTCTTTTGTTTGTGTTGTCAGTCAAGTCGACTTTAGTTGTACAAGCCAATAGTATGTACAGTTTCCACTCTGATGAAGACACAGGTTAGTCATTAAACTAAAGTTTGTGGTTCCTGATCTGTGTGCTCTAGTATACTTTGGACTCTGTTACTTAAGTCTCTCTTGACATCATGTAGAAAGTCTCAACAGGCTGTTTACAATCGCCCAGTAAAAACTTTCTAGTGGCTCAAACCAAGTTCATCTCTGATACGTCAACGAAAACTTTTAGCACACGGGAAAATGACAGAAAATTGGGAGAGGCAACTCAGAAAGTAGTCCTCAAAGATTGCAGCCAGATCCAATATTATAAAGTTGTCCTTTGATGTTTGATCCTTATATTAACCACTTTGCTCCTGTGTTATATCACTAAACTTTCTTATAGGGGTAGACTGATTTGACTTTTTGTTTTTGTGACGTGTTACCAATCAGATAGTCTTGTGGACGGGACATTATGTGAGAGGATGTTGCATCATAGCCAGACGTAGCACATTTTTAAATGAGTTCAGTTAAAGGCAATCTGACAGAAAATTCACTGATCCTGATAATCTGAAAAATGATGATTATCGGCCCTGATAACCTGCCAGGACGATAATCGGTCTATCCCTGACAAGGATCTAGAAACAGATCTAGAAACCAAAATATTTCAAATTTCTTTTAAGTTACACATATGAAGACAAGAGATGAATGCACACTCAGAAGCCGTTATGGTCAGTATTAACTTTAATAAAACTGTAGATCTTGTTGATAACCCTTTATAAGCCACTGTTCCAAAGGATAACAATAACTTATTGGCAAGCAAAGGTTTTTAGACTGTAAAACAAAGACATCACACAATCTTTCTGCCCTGTCTACATAAAGAATCCTTTGTTTCATGTATCCATGTAAGCGTAATTACTTTTTAGCTCTTTGCCTTTTAATTGAGCCCATCAGTCTGACTCCAGCGAAAGAAAAAGGGATCATTTGCTCATACCTATAACCATGAACCTCCTTAAATGTATTTTGGAGAAGTTGATGCAAATAGTAGTTTATGATTGAGCAGTATTGTGTGCTGTCAGCACTGGCGTCTTTCAGTGAGTGAGCATAGACCTGATGAAAGAACGCAGCCGCCGGTGGCCAACAGCCAGAACACCAGGTGACATGGCAATGAAGATGATGTTGGCAAAACGAGCAATGACCAGAAGAAACTCAGCTGAAGAGCCGCGGTTGTAGTTGAAATAGTTGACGGAGATAATGCTGGTTCCCCAGGATGCGATGAAGAGCATTATGAGAGCGAGAATCACCTGCAGAAACACATGAAGCAATGAAATGGGGAAGGGAAACTCTAACATTTGATGAAATATGTTCACCTTGATTCTGAAAAAACCTCTAAAACAAACAATGTTTGTCAGTTCCATAAATGAATCCTCAGGTCTGCTGTTGATAAAACATTTTAACTCACCCATCCACTTCTCATCTACATGATGAACATGCCTTCAGTAAACTCTGTTCAACCACAATGCTTCAATCACCCTCCTCTTCCTCACCTTGGCTGCTCGTCTCTCAGCAGGCACCCGTTTTATGACAGGTGCATCTTGCACCGAACTCCGCATCCTACCGTGGGTGTAGAGTGTGTAGAGGGAGCCCAGGTTGGTTAAGGCCATCAGGATAATGGGAATTGTTTCATGGATCACCATAGATGTTGTAGCGTAGGCCAGGCCACTGTAGACAGAGGGAAAGTTCCAGACACAGCCCAGCAGGGGGCGTGTTGTGCTGCTCACCAGCATCAGGGTCTGAGAGAGGAGGAAGAGGAAGACAGAGGAGTGGAGTAAGGACAAGGAGGAAAGAGGGTGGAAGGAACATATAAACTGCACTCCAATACACATACTGCTGTACTATTTAATGTGCCAGAAAATGTTTCAGTATGTCCCAAATGCAGCATGCCAAAAATACCAGGATGTCCTGTTGCTTCCAGTCAGATTCGACATTATGGAGGCCAGAACGCTTTCTGGAGCCTGAGTGCACCGTACGAGACATACTGTAAATGTGGGGCGGTAATGTCTAAATCAGAAGAAGTCCCCTGGCAATACTAGTCCCTTGTGAATAGGGCTTTAGTCTGCAATTTAGGGAAATGTCTTCTTTCCTGAGAAAAAGGGACAACTACTTCTTGTTGATCTCTTTGAACTAAGCCCAATTAAATTAAAAAACAAAAAAAATCCTTATCATCAAACAGTCCTCTAAACCTTAAAGGACTGTTCCAGTGTATTTGCAAGTTTTAACTCCTTAAGTACAAAAGTACAATTTTTTCACTGATCATTTTCTGAAAGCATGCTGCACAGATTTAAATTTTTGATTGTATTTTCCTACTGTTACAGAAACACATTGGTTTCCATTTATTTTTCCTTATATTCAATAAGCAAACTCCTTAGAATTGCTTGAGTTGTCTACTTTAACTTACAGTCTGCACTATTTTTTTGATCATACTAAAATTAACATTATTTCATTCATACATTTGATTTAAAGCTCCAGTTTGTACGATTGTAGAGTCTCATTCCCAACATGTCAAATACTGATTCTTTTGGGTTTCCCAGGTTATTAGATACTGACACTTTAAGTTTGTAGGTCGGGCCATCCACCAACCCAGAGCATCAGTATTTGACAAGCTGGGAATGACACTCAACAATCAGATATTTTACAAATTGGACCTTTAAGCTAATGCAGCCTGATGCTGCAGCAGACTTTCACCTCTGTGCTGTTCTGGTTCCCATTAATGGAAAAGATATGAGCAGGAATGGAGTAAATAAAGTTGAGAAGCCAGATGAGGCCCAGACTCAGCAGCAGGGTCTTGGGAGTGCCCCGCTGCCCGTGAAGGTTCCCAACATTTGGGGCCACACGCCTCAGTGTCTGGAGGTGGAACGCACTGAGGAAGAACGTTGACCACACGTTGACCGATCGCAGCCACACCCAGACACCCATGAGGATCTGGCACCACTCTTTGGAGGAGTACAGCTGTAAAAGAAAGAGATCTGTGCATATTCACAAATGTGTAACTTTCCCTGACTAATATCTTTTGTACTTTGATACAAAGACATCTCTTGTCAAAAATGTACACTTTGGTATAGACAACCTGTAAGACAGGTGGTGCAAAAAAGTCAAAGCAACATACCCTTTGAACCAACTGAAGGATGAGTGACTTATCTTTAAGAGCAAATACCTGCAGTCCCGTGTCTGAGATGACCAGCAGCGTGTTCCTCACCAAAGACACCAGCAGGTTAGAAAGTGCCATGTTGATGATAATAATGTCGGAGTTTCGTCCCCCACCACGTTCATTTAATACACTCTTACCGACCACCCCGACCACGGTGGCATTACCAATGATGCCAAGCAAAACCAGCATAATGTAAAAGGCTGTTTGTGCAGGGGACACAGAGACACGAAGTCCCATCCCCACAAGCTCTGTGTCCATATCCCCCTCCATCAGGTTGTTCATTGCAGCCATTCTCTCAAAAACCTCGTTGATGAAGTAGTTTTACCAGCTGATAAAAAGTCTTAAAGCATGCTCCATCTTCATTTTGTGAGGTAAGTATAATTCAGTTTTCATCCTTCAGCATGCTGCCAACATGACCAGCGTAATCATCTCACAGGTCTTTGCAGGTGAAGCTAACGTAAGACCCTCCTTCATGAGGTGCCTTTCTGCTGTGATGAAACATTCCCCGTCAGACCCACAGAAAGCCAAAAAGCAAACCTGTGTTTTATACCCTGGGGAGCTCGAGGTGCAGGTTAATGAAACACAGGAGATTAATCAGTTTCCCTGAATGAAATGTGCTTCTTTTGCAACTTCATTCGTGACGCCATGCTCCTCGGGGAAGCCTTTTTGTTTTTGTGCATGTGTTCTTGATTGAGCTCATGAACAAAAAAAAAAACAATGATAGCACGTTAATGTTATGTTTTGACTTTATGTCACAAGGCCCTGATGTGGATACCAATAAACACATGGCTATTGCTAATGGCCTGGCCACTGTCCAAATAAAAAAACAACCAAAAGAACCTCAATTTGACCTAGAAACCCTGATCTCAGTGCTATGAAAAGGCAGAGTTACACACTCGGTTGTATTAATAAGTAGGCAGGTTTTGTTTTAACCGCTTCGAGTCCTAGTGGTAAAGGAAACGTACATCAGAGAGGGAACAGACTTTAACACAATTGGTGCCCTCTCCATCGAGTGAATGCCCGTCTGTTCACTAGTTTCACCTCAGTTTCTATCAGTCTCCCTCGTCACCGTCTTTGCCTCCTCCATTAGTGGCCCTCTTTTTCTTTTGCAGAGTTTCCACGGTTATTCCAGTTGTTCCACCGTTACCTGGGGATAGTGACCAGGGAAATCAATGAGTCTTCCTGTTTTGGTTGGATGCACTTTGAGGGAAAAATCGAGCATGGTGGCAGGCCGAGCAGCATCGTAAAGCCATGTTTACAGGGGACGAATCTGTGTGCAGATGGTGTCATTTTTCCACAGCCATCACACTGTGCAATCAGTATTGACTTCAGAATGATAAGTTAAAGCAAAAAAGTTGTGTATTGCCAGTTTATCTTTAAATCACTTTGTAAAAGAAAACCAAGTTGTGGTATCCCAACATAACGAGAAATTTTAAGATTTTATAAAACATAATACATCTTCAACTGACTACTACTTTTCAGTCCTTTCCTTTATGTTTTTATCTGAGCGAGTAAAACATCACTTTAATGCTCCATTTAACAGCACTATCCCCCTTTTTATTGGAAGAATGCTTCATTAACGGTTTTGGGTGTGTTCAAGTAATAACATTTAATGGTGCATGATCTCTGTCTCTTATGTCTCGTGAAAATATGGCATCAAGTTTACCATTTTCTCAGTTTGCAATATCTGATTACAGCCAACAACCACTAGATGGACCCGTGAACAACCAAATAAATGAATACCATGGAGCAGGACACATGTTCAATGTTTTTTTCTTTTCATTATTTACAAATGTAAAAAAAAGAAGAAGAAAGAAACAGGTGCTTATAGACACTGTGCAAACATCTTTTATAGAAATCTTCTTTCTCTTGTCCTTTCATTCGTCCAGAGAAACATTGTACCAGACAAGCCTGGCAATAAATGCAGTAGCACATAAATACAAAACAAGTACATTTAAAAATATATATTCATTCACAGTACATATTCACTGCATGGATTGAATACTTAGGAGCGTCGTACAGAAACAGGAGGCTGAATTTATTCTGATCTGAAGAGCCGATAATATAAAATACGGCAATCATCTTCATGCTTGACAGATGCCACAGCCTCTCTGTGTTTTATCAGTGACCACAGACCCGACTGTGAATGTCTGTGATCCAAGAGAAAAATGCATGAACGCTGTCTTTTCAGGAAAAAAAAGATACATCTTTTTCTGACTTATTCATGATCAGCTTCAAAATCGAAATGTTTGATTCTTTCAATATTATGAATAATCCAGAAGGGCCACAAATGTTACATACAAAGTAGAGCTTTGGTCATTATAGATAATAAAAATGATTAATGCCATCAGACATTAATACTGCATTGTTTTTGGTTGGCCAGTTAGCTCAACTATAATTTGCTGCCTGCAGCCACAAAATGGATTTTGGAAAAATATCTTTGTACTTACACCGCTGTGTAACACAACTTCGTTATATTAATACATTTGGATAATTTTCTCAAATATACACACTTCCTTTAAAAGATTAAAATGATGAATCTGTGTCAAGCACTGTGCTAATCTAAGAAAACATTAACAGCCAAGGTCACAGTCCTCTAACTTGGCATTCAAAGCTTCTTCAGCTTCAGGCTAATGCTAGGCTCTGAAAGGTAATTGGCAATTCATGCTCACAATGATAACTGATGATCACATCTCATCACCTCTTTTTCAGCTCTTTAAATGACAATGGCAAGTTTTTCCTCAATCTAATCGAGGGTCTAAGGACAGAGGATGTCGTTCACTGTACAGACTGTAAAGCCCATTGAGGCAATGTGATTGTGATTTTGGGCTACATAAATAAAATTGATTTGATTTGATTTGATTTGAATCTTCTTCCTCTACCCTCTACCGGCTGCGCCACAGTGGGTCATCTCTTTCTATCTTGCTGGAAAACTGGGTGCCGCCCAACCCTTCATGGAAGATCAACATATTTCATTTAGCGTTAGGTTTTTACGGCAGATACCCTTCCTGATGCAACCCTCCCAATTTATCAAGGCCCGGGACCAGAAATTAGGAGTTCACTGGCTTGTGGCTTGGGAGCAAACCGGGGTTCAGTGTCTCGCCCAAAGGACACTTGGACATGTGGACAAGAGAAGGGTGGGGATCGAACCACTCTACCTTCTGAGCAGTAGCTGCCCCATGGCATTTAAATAAATCATGAAGTGAAAAAGAAATGCAATCCAGGCTACAATAGTTCAGCTCCTCAGGTCACAGCTCATCAGAGCACTTATATTTCTACTTGCAGCTCTACAATTCATAATGGAGATGTTGTGTGGTTTATTGTACCTCAAAGACTTTTCTGTAATTTTCTCAAGCTTATCTCATCCTATTTCACTCCTCAGATGAGCAAAGCCTTAACCCAGAAAAGATGTCATTCACAGATATGAAGATTTAAAACTAGTGACAGGTGATGCCAGAAATCTGGATTTTTGATAAGACATTGGGGGAATACAGGACAGGACATCTCTTTACATTTTAAGATCTTTAAATATGTGTGCAAGGAGAAGAGAACGTTTTAATATATTTTCTAGTAAACACACCTGTAATTATGTCACAGTACAATTTAAGAGACAGCTGACACTGTTACGATAACAGACGGTTAATCACAATAATAAATAACGATTGTCAGTAACAATGGTTCCTTGTACAAACCGTGGAGGCAGCTTACCTGCCTACTCTGACTAACTCTGATATGTTTGAACACATCTGAGACGCTGTGGCGGACGGCCTTCCTGCAAATTTGGTCGACATTTTAATTTTCAGGACAAATAAATTATAATTACACCAGATTTGTTCAACCATTGTGAGGACAGAGGGCTGGGGCTACGTGATAGAGTCTTTTCTGTCAGTTCAAGATAAACATTCTAACTTTGAATTGAGAATTAATATTTAGTCCTACACAGAGTATCTAGTGCATCCAGCACCTCAAATGCTCGATTTCACTAATTGTTTTGCTCAAGCTGCTTGATTGGTTTGGTTGTTAACCCCACTGGTTGGAATCTATCAGAGAGAGGAGACAGGGAAACAGGAAATTACACTTCCTCTAATGAGCCAAACCTGCTATGAATGAACAGAAGTGCTAAAACTGAGAAAGAAAGGAGATCTTAATATTCAGCTCAGCCAACCTGTGTCTCTCTCTGCAGTGCAGCATAACCCGTCTCCTCGGCCAGAGCTGTAGACAGGGGACACACACACTCGACTGCCTGGCGCGAGGTGTGTGAGCCGGGTTGAACGAGAGGTAGGAGGCAGGTAGACCGAGGAGGTGGAGGGCTTCCAGGAGGAGCCGAGTGAGCCTTCTCTCTCCCAGCTCAGCCAGTAGCCTTTCAGGCCTTCCTGACCGGCCTGCCACGCCACCTGCACCTCCTGATGCTGCACCGCGGTCAGCTGAAGGTCGGCCAGGGCAGGCAGAGCTGCTGCATGGAGAAAAACATGGAGGGAAGATTTAAAGATTGATGATTCACAAAAGGTCAGAGAGAAATAAAACAGAACAATTGAAATGTTTACAACCAAAGACAACTCAATTATCATGTAGGAGGAACAACTAAAGGACAAACTCAAACAAAACGCACCCTCTTGAGTGCATGCCCTCACAGACATGGCTCTTTCTTTTCCATTCACATGCAGAGCGCTGACTGTGACCAGGTACTGAGTGCCCGGCTCCAGACCCGTTAGTAAGGTGGAGTTCTGCTGGTTGTGTAACGTCACGGTGTGGACGTGTCCGCTCGGGATTGCTCCGTACTCCACCGTGAATCTCTGGACTCGAGCCGGCTGCAGGGGACCCCAGCTCACACGGATCTGACGAGGGCCAGCGTCTGACACGGACACCACGGCTGGGCTTAAAATATCTGAGGAGAGTGAAGGCCAGCAGCAATTAAAGGTCAATTATAGATAATTACAGTGGGCCTGAACAGCCTGCTATGCTGCAACTGTTGAACAGATCAGGGGTTGTGTGTGTTGTTGGAAATTAAAGGACAGGAAACAAAAAGAAAAAAAAAAACTCCCTTATGTAACAAACCATCAACTGTCTTTGTCAAGTACTCAGCCTGCTGAATGTGTTTCAGAAAAATAAAAAGTCAATAGGGCTGGGTACTGTGACATTTGAACCCATACGATACCAGTACTGGTCCCTGGAATTCAGTACCAGTACCCAACAGGACTTTACTCTCTTTGTAATAACAAAAATGTGATTTCAGTCGTACAAAATAAGTCACCAAATCAGATCGACATTGCTTTAAAGCAGGACGCTGTAAAATGTAGAAACTGATGAAATATCAGCAGGGTGTTGGACTATATAAAAAATATAAATAACTGTCAAAAGAAACATTAATAACAAACATTGGAGGGCTGATCCTGTCCTGATCCTGATGGCCTAAAGAAACACAGGCATTATCTTTTTGTCACTACAGCAGTGCTTGGGTAATGTAATATTTCTCTGTAAATACTATGAAATTCACGTACTATTGGTTTCATACCAAGGTTTTGGACAAAATAAAAAACCTCACAAATTGTGTTAGCGTACTAAACAGCACGTTGGTAAGGAGTTTATGATGGAGCCAGTGGCTGAGTTTTGGCTAACGGCAGTAAAAATGCTGGGTTGACATCGACTAAGACAGTGGAAATAGCCCAGTTATCTCCAACTAGCTAATTAATTACATGGAGATGTTGATGAAGATGATGATGCCTCCTCGTTCATGTGGAAGGGTTCAACTTTCCACAAACGAGCACAGTGCTGGCACAGAGAACGGTCATGCCTGCAATGTTTTCTTTGGTGCCATTATCTTGTGATCATTTTATAAGAAAACAAAAGGTTTTTTTTTTTTTTTTACTTGTTTTTATTTATGAATCTTATGAAGTCGTTTCTGGTGATAGATTAAATTGTTATCTTGATAAATCACCTATTGTTTTCTTGAGATAATGATTTAAATTTACCCGTTATCACAAGAAAACTAGCTTTGTTATCTCAAGATAATGGCATAATTGCAGTTACGGCCATTCTTGTATTACATCTATGACGTTTTCTATCAAGTTCTTCATCTCTTTTCCTTTTTTTGAATTAAGTATGTTATGCTTTAAATCCTCTCACCAGGAAGTGTGGTGAAGTCCACAGAGAGCCTGTTAAACAGCTGCTGGTTGGACTCTGGGTGGAGGGAAGCTGTGTAGGAGGTATCAGGGTGCAGGTTGGTCAGCTCTACCCAGCTGGAGTCGCCTGGGAGAATGCGTCTGGTCTCAGGGTCCAGTTTCCTCACAGAGTGATACCGGAGTTCATAGTAACCGCTGCCTGCACTCAGAACAGGACGCCACTGCAGCACGGCACTATGGGAAGTCAAGTGAACCACACGCAGCCGTTCTGCACGAATGATTTCTATAGATAAGACGAGACGAGAGGAATGGAAGACAGAGAGGCATACAGTTAGTCTACTGTGCTAAATCGCATATTTCAAACACACACACACACACACACACACACACACACATACTAATGATGGCGTCCCTCAGGTCCTCTGTGATGATGTCGACGTTATCTATGTCCACAGAGTAGAGGTGAGACTCCAGAGGTGGTGTCACTGCCCGTTGTAACACCTGGTAGTTGCCATGTACTGTAGACACCGCCAGCACAGAAACTCCCTGCGCCTTCAGCTCAGACATCGGCTTGTCCACGTCTCCAGGCTGCACACCATCAGTCAGCCACAGCAGGATCTTTGGCACCTTCTCCTCCGTCTCTGTCAGAAGCTGCTGGGCCACCCCGAGCGCCGCCTCAGTGTTGGTGTCCCCCTGCAGCTGGCGGACACTCTGCAGTGCTTTCTGCAGACTCTCCTGATTGTTGTGGACGTCCAGGCCAAACTCCAGGTTCGGGTTTGTGCCCACCTGCAGCAACCCGACTCTTACGTGCCCACGGCCCAGTGAGAAGGGGCGAAGCAGCTCGCTGGAGAAGAGCAACAGGCGTGAGAACTCGTAGTTTGCCACACTTCCTGAAGAGTCCAGCAGGAGGAGAATATCCCCTTCACAGCAGTTTAACTCTGTGCATAACAGGAAGGAAAACAAGAAGGTCATTTCAATACGTGGGTGAAAACCTTAAATCATTCTTGTTCTTGTTTACCATTTTACCATGTATGCCATCATACAGTGTTGAAACCTGCATTATTATTGTTATTATATTTTTGCCACTTGTGGGCAGCGTAAATAAGCTGTCAACACAACATTGACATTTCATCACCTTCATGATGATATTGCCTGTGTGTTAGCAGGTTATTTATTTAAACATTACTTTTTTATGAAGGAGACAAAAAGTAATCAGCCAAGTCGGCAGAATAAAATGTTAATATTGAGTATTTCTGGAAACCACGGCCACATTAAACTTTCATATCATATACTATCACCATTCTCACAATAAATGGAGGAGGGGGTGATGGTGGCGCCAACAGGTGTGAAAACTGACAAGCGAGAGACAACTGCTCAAGACGGCATCAACATTTGGAAGTGCAAAACCACTGGATATTTCAACAAGACGTTAGGACATTTTCCGGCTGTTTTTGAACCTGATGAGCCAAAACATGATCTCTTTCTAAGCCTGACCAAGTGATTTTCTTGCCTTCATAAAATTGGAAACTGAACAAAAAGGAACCATAAAGCTGCAACAAAAAGAAATGTAAAGTTCAAACATATCTGCAGAAACGTACATTGCCAATGTTGATTCTGGGCAAGTGGGTTGAGAGTAACATTAAAGAGGTTCTGTGGAACAACGTCGAGGAAAAACTGACCCGAGTCCTTCACAAAGAAATCCACAGTCCAACAGCATTAAACAACTGAAACAAATCGTCCACAGGCTTGAACAGGCAACAGAGAGAGACGGGGATGGTCTAATTTTTCACGTCACGTTACAATCCGCTCACATACGGCCAATTAGAAAGTGATTCATTCATGTAAATTGCATGTGTAAATCCAATATCACCTTCCTTTTCGCTCAACAGCTGCTCACCAGCTAGCTGCTAACTTTGCTGTGCAAAGTCGGGTAGATGCTGAAAATGACGTTGGGTGAATCAATAAAATTAGCCGAAAGATGTTAAAACGCTCCACAAAAGTGAGGGGAACTGCAGAGTCAGGCAATAATCTCTGTGGGCTCATCACGACAAGTAACCACTTCTCAAATACTCTATTAGGTGTGTGAAATGCTAATTTGGCCAATAAATATATTAGGAAATGGCAGCTAAACTAGATCCTCAATTTCCCCCATTTTAGATATTAAATCAAGGCACGGACGGGGATTTTTTTTATTAATGATTAGCATGGAATCTTCATAAAGTGTGGTGAATTATTAAGTCGCTTCAATTTATCCTTAAAGATACTAGAAACTGTTGGCAGTGATGAATCATCCCATCGTGACTACATTAATATCTCAGTCATAAAAAAAGGGACACTGATTTAAGGCTTCAGGTTAAGACTGATCTTATTATTGTCATGGGTGCCACAACTGTCCTTGGGGGAAGCACTGATAAAAAGAATGAAAAGGCAATAACAAGTATATGAGGTGTCTCATTTCATACATAACACTGAAATCCTGAGAACAATCTGCTGCGCGGCTCTCGGCGTATCAAAGCATGTCGGAAAATATTGCTTTGAGAATACTTTAGATTGAGCTCCAGCAGAGGATTCACGAGCGAGGAATCAAAAAGGATTGGTCACAGGAGTCGATTCATCATGTGGAACTGGAGTGAGATTTACGTCGGCGATAAAACAAAAACAGGGCAGAAAAAGAGAAAGCACAACCCACATCTGGGGATCTGTCCAATCTTCACCTGTCATCATTTCTCAGAAGCAATTGTGCTCCAGTGTGTTGTCGAAGAGTCGACTTTATGGAACAATTTTCAATGAAATAACCAACAATCAGATCGACGGCTGGCTCACTCGTCTGTTCCTCTGGGAGACCACTGAGCGTTTCCTCATAATCATGTGGGGTTTGTGAAATTATAGGCCTGCAGTTCATGAAATATTGGTCTTATACCATCACCTATTATTAATGACTAATACGCTGACATTAGTTCTTATAACTAATGTGGATTGAGGATCAGATTAAATGATTCAATAATTCCTATAATCCCTAATGTGGCTTTACTGCCTCACTTCTTCCATATCGTTCACACCTATCTGTCTTTTCCATTTGCAGCTCCTCTGCAGGACACACCCTTTATTTTATTGCAGCAATGGTCCATAATCATTAAACTTTTATAGGGAGGCAGAAAAAATAAAGCAGCAGGAAAATAAACAGGCGGAGAGGAAATGAGGGAGAACAGAGCAATCAGACAAGGAGGTGCCAACATCTTAATGAAACACAGATAACTAACAAGAGAAGAGATGCTACCAGAGGGAGGCAGAAGCTTCAAGAACATGAAACCTCTGTGGATTTTAAATATATATTTATAGGCTATATATGGTGAAGAATGGGGGGGTGGGAGCTGATATGGGAAAATGAGGCAGAGAACAGAGAAACAAGACAGAAAGATGAGGGGAGATGACTGGATTAGAGTTGCTGATGGAGATGTAGAGGAATTGCTCCATCTTTGCATTCCTCAGAGGGAAAGTGCCTGTGAATATGAGATTTGAGCATGTCATCTGTCATTTAACTGGTTTCAAGCTGTGCCAAGGCCATATGTTACACTGCAGAGCTGCTCAGATGAATGAAAAATATGTTAATGCTTCCTGTGAAGTTTACTGAGAGCGTTATCAACATGCACTGACATCAAACAGACAGATGGTAGACTATCCAGTCTGCGCTGCATCAAAATCAACGCAGGCTACTTCTGAACTCCCGATCATCTAAAACATATTACTCATGAACTGTGTGTGGCTCTGCTGCCTTTTAAACATTTACACATTTCCGGCTGAAAAGTGAAACCGCAGATGAATTAAAAATTCCAAGCATTCCATGTGGGCTTTCTGAGGAGGATCTCTAACTTAGCCAATAAGCAAAAATATTTACTTTTAATTAGCTGTGGCCACCTGTGAGTACCACAGCGTCCTCTGTGTTAAAGTCAGCATGAAGAACAGAGCTCCTAATGTCCTTCAAAATACAGAAATGGACTGCTGCTCCTCCAGAAGAATTAAACACGAACAATAAACACCTTACCTGCATTACTGAGCAGGGTTGTCCCTGATATTATAAGGTTTAGGGACCATTTTGGGCAAATTAATGTAAAATCACTGTGGAAAGCATCAAAACTAAAGGATATGTCTAATGGTTGTAATTGGTCTCCAGTCGACTTCTTCAGCAGGTTTAATTCAGCTTTTGAGATGTTGTTTGTTTATTTTCTGCTCTAGCTTTTTGTACACATCTATTATCATGGTTTGAGTTTTGGTTTGGTAATTTCCTGTTTTATTTTATCGATTATAATCTCATGTGTTGTGTGTTACTGTCTGCTTCCTGTCTTTGTCTTGTTTCCGCTCTTATCTCTGTTTTTACCTGTGTTTTGTTGAAGGTTCAGTTTGTAAGAAAGTTGATTTTTGAGTCTTATCCCCAACTCAAAGTCAAATACTGACTCGTAGGGATTGCAGGTCAGGTCGGCCGCCATCCCAAAGCATCAATATTTGAGTTGGGAAAGAGAAAAATCAAATTTCATACAAATTGGACCTTTAATTAATCAGTTCCTGTGTGTTTCCTCATTCTTTGATGGTTTGTCTGCATCTCCTGCATTCCTGTGTCTGTTTCCTGGTCCTCTTGTGTCCTTTGTTTTCCTCATTTGTTTCCCATGGCTTTTTGGTTCCTCTGTTTTTGTATTACTCTTTAATTTTCTTGGATTCTCCTTGTTGCCTTTTTGCTCCCAGCTTTTGTGTCACCTACCTTTTTTTGCTAGCATTTTGGACTTTGGATTTTATTAGAAAACATACATTTTCTTGGGAGGACCCCCAAACCCTCTGCCCAGTATGTGCACCTGAGTGCTGGTGGACACACTGTTTACTTGCATACGTTTCTTTAAACTGTTTGACGTCCACTTGGCTGCTTCCAGTGGTGTTACGATTTGGAAAAGATGACGTTTTCCATAACTTCTTACAGTTTGTACACCCATATATAATTTGTTCCGTATGAAGTCACAAACAGTCCAGATCAGCCAGCTGGCTTCTTTTTCCAGATTAAACCTATAAATGAAACCTGCACCTGCAGCGGTAGACTTAGTATTCAGATCCTTCAATTAAGTGAAAAGCAGCATTTGAAAAAAAAAAATTAATCCATTAGGAGGTAAAAGTTGTATGAAATCACATATAAGTAAAAACACTTAACTATTTTTGGCTAAATGTACCTTTTTCATATCAAAAGTAAAAGTACTCATTATGCAGAAAAATGCCACCTGTGAGTGTGACACTATAATTTATTATACTATTGGATTATTATCACTGATGCATGAATGTGTAAGTAGTATTTTCTTTCAACTTTTTATTTATTTTCTTTCATTTGCTTTTACATTGAACAAAACTGTGACAGAAAAGAAAAAGAAATCAAATAAAAATATTGTAAGCGGTATTTTAATGTTAGCATATTGAGTTTAAGCCAATTTTAATTACTTATACTGGGAAATGTAAGCTGTAACTGCATCGTACAGTTCATGTGTTTTCAATGTAAAATCAAAGTCTGACAAGTAATTAGTTACTATAGTGTCTACTTCTTCAGTGACTTTTCATATTATTGCCAGTAACTGAATATTTACACTCATTGTGATTATTATAAACTATTATATTGATAGATCGTAAACTGGGAGCACATAAAAAGACACACCCATTACATTTACCAAGTGAATGGAAACAGTGTTTTGCAATGTACAAACACAGAATCACACTGTCCATGTGACAGCTTGTTTAAACCAGTCTGCCTGTGGAAATGACCCCAGCCTGTTGCTTCACATTAAAAATGTTGTCAAAAAAAAATCTATTAACAGCATTTTAAAAAATACGTTTGTGTGTCTTTGCATAAGTTGTAACTTTCACAATAAAGGAAAAACACGTTTTTCTGAAGGGTTAACTTTCAGCCCAGACTTCATTTACAAAAAGCCTAATTTTCAGAATCTAACCCCGAAGAAGAAGATAGATCAAAAATGTGAACTTTGGACATTTGTACCAGGTCTCTATATGGTCCATGTTTAATTCGGCGATATACCTGGCTATCTGTTCTATCTCATCTGTACTGTAGCCCATGATATCAACTCACCTGTGGCAGGTAGAGCAATCTGCGTGTTGCGCCGCTGCAGCGTCGCCAACAGAAGGAAACAGCGAAGTAAAAAGTGCCTCATCCTTCCTGAGCAGCATTTAAAAACTATGAATTTGATCATAAGCAGCACAGGCAGGTGAAATAACCAACAGTGGGTCTTCTGTCACCGGTTTCCATCGCACAGTGGTCCAGTGCGTGTTATGATCCACCTCTGTCGCCTCTTCAGCAGAGTTTTGCTGCTGCGCGCTTCATACAAACTTTTCTCCAGCAAACACCTGCGTCATGCCTTCTCCTCATTGTTTGCAGGGTGGGAATACTTCTCTCCCAGTCCAACAGACTGTCTCACTTTCAGGTCCAGATCACTCCTCCTCCTCCAGCTGCTGAGCCAGGAAATACAATCAGTCACCTTTTGCTGGATTTTGGTCTTTGATGGTGCGTTTAAGGACTCATCCTTTCTTGATTTTGGCTGTTTACTGTTATTTCCCTAGTTCATGGTCCGCAGCCACACATTCTCATACAGCACTAGACCAAGTGGACACCCATGTGAAAGACTATGTGTCCCAGAAGAACCAAGAAAATCTCATCATGAGCATGCCAGAATTAAAAGTCTGCTGTGGCTGCAGAAAGGATGATCTCATCACTTTTCCCTGTACAGTATCTTGTGCTGGATGAATAACAGTGAAACTGATCTGACCTTCATTCTCTCTGGGGACACCCAATATGGCCCTCAGGCTGACGATACAACCGAACCTCACTTTGGAAAACAGTAACCTGGCAAGAAACCCATTCAGACCAAGCAGCAGCGAGGAAAACCGGCCAGTCCATTAGACAGGATTACAGTAAATACCACAGCTGCTGCTTATCAGAGAGATAACTTGGAACAAGTGCAGGGTATTCACATACATTTATTGCAGTCGACTACAATAGGACCCATGTCTGTTTGTGTGTGTGTTTGTGTGTGTGTGTGCCACCAGATAAAGATAAAAGGCTTAATAAATGGAGGGCACTGACTCAATGTGCCCTCTTGAGATGAAAGCATCCACTGCCAACACAGAGTGTCTGCTACTTCACTGGAAATAATGTGGATGGTTAGAGTTTGCTTGTGCTGTATGTGGCAGAGTTTTGTATTATTTTTTACACTTTTCGCCAGTTTTCCTCAGACAGGGTGCGGTGTAGGGTGTATTTTAATTCTGTCATTTGATACACGATATGAACCATTTTTATTTACGTCTGGTTTCTCTGTTGAAGTAAAGTCTGATTTGCTTTGATTCCCTCGAAGCAGCACACATTAAAGCAAAAGTTTGACATTTTGAGGACACACGATTTTGATTGATGTAACTCTAATATCTGTATACAAAACTAGTGCAGTACCTGTTCAAAACATGATGTTCAGCACAGATTTCGACTGGAACTGCGACCACTAGAAGTGCCAAATTTAGCACTTCTAGTGGTCGCAGTTCAGCACCAGCATGTTGGACCAAAACAAACCGGCATGTCAGCCACACCTCCCCTTTCCCTTCGCCTCCCACGCACCCCACCCTCTCTACCTCCGCCATTCTTAGCAGCACAGAGAAGAAATGAAGTTACCCTTTTGAGAACCGTATCAATGACGCGTAAGTACATTAGACAAGTGAGAGGATGTGCATATTGGCCATGACTGCGGTCTAATAACATTTGGAAAGTCTAGAAGAGCCGCAGGATTAAATTATTTCATCCCCATTCAAGTTAGCTGGGCGCTAAACCAGAAGTTAGCCGGCTTGGTCGGCGATCGAGGTGTTTTCGTAGCTGGGAAGTCAACCTTTTTTGGCTTCAAACCACCACTGAGCAGCTTTCATAGGAATGAACGGGACTCCAACTCCAACACTGTGTCCAGTAATTAAAACGTCCTTAATAGACCGCACCCCAAATTCCTTCCTTATTTACGCGGCACCACCTGATGTTGATAACGCGCCTTCTCTTCGCGCGGCGGAATTTACACTAGCTAACATAAACATCACTAACGCTACCTAACTAATGTTAGGACAGTACATTATGCTGGGCGCATACTCTTTTTATGTTTTTTTCCACATACTGGCAACTACCAAGCCTCTTGATGCTGATGAAACACCATATCACATAATTCCATCAGAGTTATACTATTGGCTGATGAACCAACTGTATTCTGTATTCACAAAGATAAACAAAACGATCATTTTGGACCCTACAAACATTTTTAAATAATTCATTTTAAATCATGATAATGTTTTTAAAGAAAAGAGACACATTTATTTTGCATCTTTCCACAAACGTTTTACATAAAAATCTTATCAACATGACCTTTAACCTTCTGCTTTTGTTTTTTTCTCTCACTGCAATGCGTTACTCCAGCGAATTGTTGCCCCACGCTCATCTCCAGTTTGTTTACATCTGCTTCCCCATGAGATCATGTGAGAGGGATCACATGTGAGCCCAGGCGTGACCAAATTGCACTAAATCCAACAATGCACTTCCTTGGATGCTCAGCAAAACACCTGTCAAGTGTGAAGTAGATCACAGACAGACACACAGAGATTCATTGCTTTATAGTTGAATATTAAGTTACTGCCAGCAGATGGTTAACAAAACCTGGCACAAAGACCGGAAACTTTGAAAATTATGTTCCAGTGGTGAAACATTTGTCGGACAAGAACATAACCTCTTACATGTAACATTAGTGACAAAATGTTTCCTTCCTGAAACACAGCACATTTTGACGTTCAGAGGTTCCCTTCTCATTTCACCACTGACAATATGACACTGCATTAAAATACCTTTTGGCTTTCCCCCTTGGATAGTTTATGTTCAATGTCTGAGCCCACAGCTTATGAAACTGTAAAACCAAGCTGACTCAACACTCCTGAACTCACCAGACATTCAATGATTAAACTGAAACATTACACAAGCACTCTCTCACACACACAGTGGCTTTTAATTTGCAATCTCGTCTCATCCTTGATGTTGACCTCATATTGAAACTCTTATTAAAAGTCACATTAAAAGACTTTTTCAGTGTTGTCATGGATATTTATATTTAAACCTGTCCTTTTCACTCAGTGAACTCAGATGTGTTGTTGTGCAATAATGAGCGTTGTCAAGCTTGTGAGTCAGACAGTTTAAGATAAATGGTTCAAGTAAAGCAAGTGTGGTCAATTCTGCTTCACATTTGTAGTCGTTCTAGTGGCAATGCTCTGTTGATGTCTGTCAGTCCACCACTTTAGTCCAGACGGAAATGTCTCAGAAGCTTTCAGATGGATTTCTATTAAATTTTTAAATCCTAAAAAATCCTACTTCCCCTGACCTTTCATCGATCAAGTTGCCATTTTTATGTTCAAAGTGAAATATCTGGATAAGTATCAGAGAGATGTCATGAAATTGGTTTGGACACTCATGTCCCCCTCAGGATGAACTGAAATAACTTTGGCGATATTGTTTTATCTGGTGCCATCATCAGGTCAGAATTTTTATTTGTCCAATACTTGAGACCATCAGTCTCAGCTGTACTGTACATGTCTTGGCTTCTCTGGGTCTGTCTGGCACTGACGACGGAGGCTTCTGCATTGGAAAGCCACGCCTGTTGTTACCATGGCATCCTATGCATATAGGTTGGTGATATCTGGATGAAATAAAGTATACTCAGACCAGAAGGTGCGGTCTTAATACAGTAATGTCAGTGCTGCTGACTGACATTCTTCTCCTACAATGTAATACACAAATGAAAAGGAGGAGCTTCTGATGTGAAAAACCTTTTGCTGCATATTTGTTTAACCAGCAGTAGCTCTCCAAAGTTGCAGTTATAATTAAATGGCAAACAACATTGTATAATTTCCTGCTAGTAAAAGAGTATAATGATATTTTTGTGTAATACTTTCTTAAAATGTACACTATGATGATAAGTATGTAGCGCATACTGTGAATAATTTGAATGTTATATGGATTTGGGACACAGCTTGTTATTGTAAAGTCTTTAAATCATTTTCCTCTGTATTTTTTCTAGCTCCACACTTCAGTCAAGAGGCCACTGTCTGCTTCACATTTGCATTTCACATGTGCTCTACCAGTTTGCGATTGTACCTCTCACTGTGATACTGTGAAAGCTGCTGTTACTTCCACTTGAAACATTAATTTCTATTTTTATAGTTATGTGTGTAATAAATGAGACATGAACACACACTGCATGTGTGTGTGTTCATGTGTTCATGTTCCAAACCCAGTTAATCTAAAGATGACTGTGTAAGCACTATTATAAATCCCTTCTGTGCATGAAGCATGAAGAAGAACATGATTAACAAACTACCAGCGCTTCATTCTTCACAGTGTAAAAAGAAAGAATCACGCCCATGTTCCCCACACAGAGGGGGGATGTGCTATTTAAAAAACATTTTATTAACGTCATGTAGATGAGCTCTGCCTCTGCTGAGGAGTCCTGCTGATTAACTTCCAGATTAATGTGCTGTCAGCCCTCTGCCTCTTCGGCACAAATTAACAGGATGTGTTATCACAACTACACAGCGATACAATAATAATGACCACACAGGACAGGAATTAAGCTGTAACCTCTTTCCCCTTTGGAATGAACGCTTTCATTATGAACGCGCTCTTTAAAAAGTGTACATTTGAGCTGCCTCTGCACTTCGGAGGTTGAACGTTGGTGGCAGGGAAAGCCCTCAAGGTCGGCTTTGAACCAAAAAGTCTCCCTTGTAAAAGCAGAGAAACCGCAACATACAGAGCACTTACAGGTATTGATTAGAGGCGTTGACTCAAAGGACAGATTTATAAGGATGGAGCTTCCCTTCCTTCCGTCTCTGAACTCATCCGCTGTCTGGTGCATGTTCGGGCCTGTGGCATCACCAGCCCTGCCGCTAAGATGGAAAACTGGAATTTCCCATGATGAAGAGTTTGGCAAAGGCAGCTTTCTCCTAATGTCTGTGTGGACAAACATGTGTATGAGCATAATATGTGTGTGTTTATGAGTCTGAGCATGTGAGAATATGTGAATGAGTGTGTGTGTGAGTGTTTTATAGTGAATACATTCCACAGGGTGCAACGTATATGTCTACACAGTATACGCCTGTAATTCTGAGACGTTTATGGATTTTCCAAAATAAGGATGTTTAACAAGCATCCATTTTCAACGCGTTGCTGATGATTGATGACAGATTTAAAACATGAAAACACACTTCGCCATTGCTTTTTACAATGGGCTGTGAAGGAAAGAAGACCAAGTCACGCAAATAAATGACATTCATGTCTGCAGGATGAGCGGATGGTGATGATGCGGCAGCCAAGCCAGATATTGTTTCAAAATTTGTTAGTGTGAATCAACTGGATGTTTGCAGAGACAAAAGCCAAAACATGATTTGTGCCTAACCCTAACTAAAACATAATCACAGGTTCATTCCATACTGCATTTTTTAAATCTGGTCTGGATGAATGTAGCAACAGTCGGTGTAGCAACAAGATGGTGAACAATGTCCATCAACTTTGACTCCATTTGAGCACCAAGCATCAACGTTATAAAGTCCAGCTCTCCTCGTCCTGGGCTCTGTCGGCCTGGAACAAGGTCTGCCCGTCGAGCACAACAACTTGATCCAGGATGCTGTGGCGGAGACCGGTCTCCATATAGATATGGACACAAGAATTTCTGATTTCCCGTTGTTTGGCCAGCCTGAGTCTCACTTCTTCCACTTCATTTTCTTGCAACCAAACATTAGCCAGGAGCAGCCTTAGCAACAAAATGTAACTTTGGTTGACGCTGGCGTCAACACTGAAGCTTTTGGTTTGAGAGCCACCAACCATAACTGTCATTTTTTGACAATTTGCAACCTGCGTTTCTTCTCCAGTGCTGACTTGTAAATAATGTTCACGTGACTGGGAAGCTCAGATTTATCTAACTTGAACTTACTAATGCAGCAGTGCCTGAGAACCAGACAAATATGTGGACCGTCATTCAGTGCAATTAAACTTAAACATAATTGATATAGTGTTATATTTTCAATGCACAGTATTTTAAACCTCACACACTCAACTCTGAAACAATACGACCATCTTAATGGCCTGAATCCTTGCAAGTCGTGATCATGGGAATCTTATCTCTACCGCTCTCTACCATCCATCCCACAAGAGGGCAATGCCGCTTCAGTGTCTGCAGCCATGCTAGCAGCTCTGTGAGAAGAATGGCTAAAAGGTTGAAAACAAACAAAAGTTATGTAAATTAGTGTCACTCACCAAACGCGGTGTGCGTAAAATTAACCTGCAACAAGAGGTTAAGGCATTTCTTTCCTCATAAAATATTTACAAAGTAAAGTCTTTTAACTCCAGCATCATTTACATCCTTGTTTCACTCTAGTTTCCTCACTACCTTTGCTCTCATAACTGCATTGCTTGGCACATTACAGCCATCCCTTGATCAATGAAACAGTGTGAGACCACTGTGCATTGTGTCAACACTCAGCGTACACTCAGTGTCCTCGTGCGAGTGATTGAGACAAACAATATGGGACCCAGTGCTCCACTGTGCTAATGTACTCTATACTACTACTCTACTACTACTACTACTACTACAATGCTAACATGCTGATGTTTATTGGGTAAAAAATCTTTCCCATCCTAATAGTTATTTTACTGAGGCGGTTTGCAAAAGATTTGTTAATTGGCAAAAAAGACAGCTGAGGCTGTTATTGGTTTTTGCAGTATTTTGGTAATAAACCAAAGTATTGGACAAATTAAAATTCATTCTTACAATCCCCAAGGGGAGAGTGAATGTGTGTACCAAATCAGTTTTCATGGCAATCCTTCCGATAGCTGAGATTTTTCTGTTTTTCCAACAGAGATATTCCACTGAAACACAAATGTTAAACTCATGGTGGCGCTAGAGGAAGAAGCAGAGGACCACCGAAGTCTTTAGGATTCATCCTCTGGGTACCGAGCATGACTGGTCCAAATCTCTTGGCAATCCTGACTCAAGCGGCGGACGAATTGACAAACTGGCATTGCCATCCCGACGGCCATGATGCTAATGTGGCTAAAATAGTGAACAGAATCAATCTTGGGAGGTGAGGAGCCAAGGAGCAACAGTAAAAGAAAAAAGCAGAGAATGCAAGACGGAAAGATATCATTTTAAAACTTTTGCAACTTTTTTCCCACTTTTACCCAGTCGATGTAAAATGTTTATAAAATATTGATTGATTCATATACACAGCATTATAGATTTTGAGGGAAAAGAGAAAGCCCCCCACACACAAACAAAACTCAATTTGTCTCCAATTTAATTGTCCAAAGTGTGAAATGACTGCGCTCCACGTCTGTGTGTGTGTGTGTGTGTGTGTTTCTGTGTGTTATAAAGCTGGCACAGGGTAAAATCTAATCACCAGTTTCAGAGCTCTGTCGGGCGATGAGTCCACTGGAATAAATAAAAGTCTTCAGTGTCAGTCTGGAGAGCACTAACCTTCTCTGCCTCATAAAACATGGAGCGGCACTTCATGAATTCAGTTTTGGCTTCACGCGAAGGCGGCGGGCATCTCGCCAAAAACTTACCCTGACAGTTTACTCTGAGAGCATACTCAGATTTCATTCATCCATTCACGTGGACGCTGATTTGGTCGACTGGAGAGTAGCAGATGATGGCGGATTTCTGATTCTAACACATTTACCTAATTGAGCAGCTGAAGTCATATAATTGACTTTAATGTCTGCCAGTCTCATTTCTAATCTGATAAAAAAAACTATTACAACAGTCATTATGAAGAAAGATGTAGGGCTTTTGGGAGAGGATGCAGGAAACAGAGTGATGGAGGCTTTAACAGCGTCAACTGGGAGAGAAAACAGAGACATGGAGGTCAAAACTGTAGCAAGGCCAGCACTCAGCAGCTCTGACGCAAGACCTGGAGAATGAGCCTGGAAAAGAGCAGCAGAGCAGAGAGAAACATATCGGAATACAGAAAAATGTGCTGCGCAACGTTTGCACGACCTTTGTTGAAGCCAAAGAAGGATTATGGAGGTGATACAATAATGTTAAATGTCATTCGTTTATTTTCTGGTTTAATCTTTAGGTTCAGATGAGGTTTGAAAGAAAGTTTAGTACCACATTAGTAAAGAGTCAATGACATCGACTTTTTTATCACCTGCACTGTTTTTCCTTTTCTTGCTTGAGTTGCAGAAAGTGTGGAGTGTGGTTTGGGTCCAGACGACTCACATAACAGTAACGCTGTTATGAAATACTGAAGCACACATTCTTCAGTAATGGGACGAGCGCAGCAACACAAGCCCAGTTTCCAGTGAAGGTACTGGCCGCATTTCAATTTTTTTACCAACAGTGAAAACACAAAGTTTGCTGTTTTTTTGTAGTTTCCAGTGAAGCTTTTATTCACGTCTGGACAAGTTTATGAATCCCAAATATATTCCTTAAACAATCAGTTTAACCATTATACCACCATTATATTAGTGGGTTATGATTAAAGTGTCTAATGCTAGGATCAGTTACTCCGCTGACACAATAGACACACTGGCCCCGGAACTTGTATCTTTCACGACCTGTGTGATGTCATTTGAAAAGAGATGCTAGGGACTGACTTTTGGGAACAAGATTGTCAACAAATACTGCTTTTCCACCAAAAGTGGCGCATATACGCAATTGACTCTTTTCACATTGCCAGGAGGTGGTTTTGCCTTTCTGTAAGATATTAACAAGCCAGCAGCCTGAAGTTCAACAGATGTCATAGTGTCTTGCCTGGGAAGTGGAGGAAATTAGCGTGTTCACCCAGGTGTTCAACAGCCAAGCCAAGCCG
This sequence comes from Pagrus major, assembly GCF_040436345.1. NCBI lineage: Eukaryota > Metazoa > Chordata > Actinopteri > Spariformes > Sparidae > Pagrus > Pagrus major. Next base: position 19,333,352 of record NC_133220.1, read on the forward strand.
AGCAGGAGGCGATAAATACCCATGACTACTGCAGGGTCAAATGACCCTGGACTGAATCCCGATTGTACATATTCACATTGCACACAAATGCCAGATGTTATCAGATGTAACATTTCTACAATAATAATCATATCATGTTAACATGTTTATGACCCGACTTTCATATCAGGAGGTGGTGGAGTTACAGGATGTAACGTGCTCCTTGTCTGCACTTACAGCTCTATATCATGCAGTGAAAATACATCTTTGACAACAAAAAATCTGATGATGGTATTCAAGTATCTGCAAATTGACTTTGTGATGAAAAGAATGGAAACTGATGTATTTTTGGAAGGAGGAAAAACTCATTAACATACATTAAAGCAGTACAGAAGGCTTTTTTATGGTTGTGAATGTGGGAAAACATGTAAAAACACTGTTGATCATTTGTCAAAACACAAAAGAAGACATGGTGGTGCTGTCAAAACACTAAATGTTGCCACATTTTCCCTTCAGGCATCAAAGAGCTTTTAGTCTGCTCAGACTCTCAATTCCTCATCAGCTGTTCTGCCGATTGAAGCCCAGAAGCTTCACAAACAAAGGAGATTAATGTGCCCTCAGTATCACATAGTGCTCTTAATGATGCACTGACTCTTACTAATAATACCATTTCATTTTAATCTCCAGCAGAGTGACCACATAGAGGAAACAATCATCTGCCTGCAGGTGTAGCAGCACAGTAAACGTTGTTAAAAGCAGCAGCTCATACCCAACTGTTCCACTCTGGTAACCAGGTTTGTTCCCTGCACACATACAAAACATTTCCTCATCGATTTCATGCAGACTGCAGAGAATACAACCATTAAGAGAGCAGTGAGGTCAACATAATGGCCACACAGCATATTTCATCACCTGTGCTGAAGCTCCACAGACGCATGTACTGATTGGCTTTTGTTTGCAACACTAAGCAGGTATTGACAGAAATAAATAGGATGTTACAGCAGCAGCACGTGTGACCTGCTTTGACCTGGGACTCAAACAATCAATCAATCAATCAATCAATCAGAGTGTTTCAGGCCAGTACAGGATCAATCAAGCTCACAGTCTGTGCATTAGACATAATAATGACTGCTGTGTGCTGAGAGCTCTCAGGGGTCTGACAGGTCCCCACTCTGAGGCCTCAGGTGGAGGATGTTTATTTACTTCATCTTGTTCGTTTGTCTCTTAACAGGATATCTCTAAAACCTGCTGACAGACTTCAGTGACATTTGGTAGAACGATAAGAAACTGGACGAGCAACAAGTGATTATGATAGATTACAAAAATAGTGTTTTTAACTGTCAATTAATCAATGAATCCACTGATTTTTGCAGCTGTAAAACATATGAACATTTATTAAATCTAGACAGGGGATGATGCAGTCACTGTGTCCTCTGAATAACCTGTGTTTCATCCATGGTGCAGGAGGTTTTAGTCATGCGTGCAGTACATTTCTACAGGGATGGTAATGTTGGTCTGTCACACACAACTATAATGAAACTTGGTACAGACATTCATGTTTTTCGACTCGGAAAAACTGCGATAACTTTGCTGATTTGTTGATATTTCCTCTAGCGCATCAACAGATCAAAATTTTAATTTGTCCAGTACTTTAGCTTATGACCAACTGACCGATCCAAAGGCCCGCCCCCCTTAGCTACTGTTGCTAGGTCGGACAAGCTTGACAATAAGCAACACGGCAAAACGAGGCCAAGACATTCTGGTCTCGATGAAAACAAGAGACGCCTTTATCTTTTGTGCCTAACGATAATTCATGTCATGTTAAGAATATGTCAGCAACCAACCTAACCTTGCTGGTTAGCTAGCGTTTTGCTAACTTTAACTAACCTAAGATGCGACTACATACAAACATCTTGACTTTCAATCAGCACGGGGCAGAGTAGATAATGACTGAACTTTCATTTTGGGTGAACTTATCCTTTAAAGTCACGTAGGAACTGATAGTCTTCGTGTTCAGTCCTTTAACTTCTGTCAAGGCTGAAAAGAGAACGGACATCTCGTCACTGCATCAGTGCAGAAAATGACCTTCAATTACAAACCTCCTGTTGGTATTTGACTAACCACTACAGCTCCAGTGTCCTGACGTGGGTCTGCGTGTCAGACCATTGTCTCGTTGTTTTTAAATGTCGGCAGCAGCAGGTTGTTGTCATTTAAACAGTAGCTCTGTGTTTATCTCTGCAGGTCACTGTGGATGAGTTGTAAAGGTCATCAGGATTCACAGTCTGTCTCTCATCACTCTGCTCATCCATGTTTGAAGCTGTATTCAGTTTATAGTGAGCCCCCCGGGGCCCTTCATCCATTCTTCTCATTAATGTTCATATTATCATAGTTTGGGTGGTGGGGGGGCTTTGCTGAAGTGCTCAGCAGTGGGTGGGATTACTTTGTTTTTCCTGTGCCATCCTAAGTGTGGGAAGCTGTATTCTTTCCAGTATTTCTGTCAGTCATGACCTTAACAACTGAGAAAGAAAATTACTGAAATGGAACAGACTGAAATGCTTCCACTTGTGTCATTACATCGATTTGTTTTTTCCGTTTGTTATTTGACTCAAGGAACCACACAAAAGAAATGCTTCCGTCCCTCAGCAGCAATCATAGCCAAACAAACACAAATGACTTTCATCAAACATGGTCGTCCTTCACTCGTGATTTTAAACAGTTTGCCATTGAAGGACTCATTTGACAGTTTTGGAACTTCAGTTATTCACTTTCTTGCTGAGAACTAGATGTGAAGGTTGATACGGAGGTGGAGTTAAGCTTTGCATAAAAGATTGAATGCAAGGGGACACAGCTAGCCAGGCGCTCTTAATGCACCTATTTTAGATATAATAAGTAACATTTCTGCATTAAAACATCTAAAAACGAAGAAAACAGCTCCAGTCATCGGTGAACACTACAGAACAGAGATCACTGCTGCAGTCAGGTTCTTAAACAGGAGTGAGGATAAATCCAACTTTTAACCCAAAGGTTAAAAGTCGTATCTGAGCTCTCCTCCCGTCTGTAAACGACTCTTAATAAAAGCAGACATTAATGTTACTCTTGGTGTTTATTCCTCCAGAATGTCTGGCTCTGCGCTCGACTCTCCGCTGCAGAGCTGGCCGACTCTGAGCAGCTGAGCCGTGGCCCTCCCCACACAACACTTTTTTATTTGTTTTTAAGAAATGATGTATTGTGTGTTTAACATATTCTTACATTTCTGTCTATGTATGGATTACACACACAAGATATGAAGTAGTTATAAAAGAACTTTGGACAGAGAAATGGTATTGTACATTTTCTTGCATTTCGGTAGCTCTCAACAGGTCTGAGTCTGTAACCTCTGATATGATGGTGTCTTTATTTAGTAGTCCAATGCAGAAAACCACTCTTTTCACTTTTTTAGGTATTTTCTGTTTGTGAATGGTTTTATAGCTGCTCTCTGTAACCTGATTTTTGGAGGTACAAAGTGTTTGAAAATGTGCTGTTTTGCTTATCATATTTTGGCACGACACCCTTGGTTGACTCTGTTTGCGTCATGTGAAAGTCAGAAGAGTCACATGAATCAGGGTGTGAATTGGTGTAAGACCACCTGGGAAGGATGTGAAGAAAGCACTGTTTTCTATCAGCTTCTGCTCAGCTGCTCCTCCTCATCTGATCCAGTTTGATCCTCATGCCGACTCTTTTATCTTCAGTTCCCATCCGACTAGAATCCAATCTGTCCAAAGCTCATGAATTAAACTTCACTTCTCTTTGGCAAATCATGAAATGTTTCAACCTGTGTATTTAACTATTCTTAAAAATATGTTTTGGTATTTTAAGTCAAATAAATATTGTATTTATAATAGTGTATTTACAGACAGAAAACCTGTTTCTGTCCTCCATTGACACACACACACATATACACACATGGATACAGTTGGCGCTCTGGTGCTGACTGAAACAATATAGAGACAGGTGGAGGACTGACGGAGGATGAGACGTGCTGAGCCGTACGTCTGCTTCATATTCCTGCCTGAGGCAGAAACACACAGAAGAGTGAAGAAGCGTACTTCTGATTTAGAGGGATCAGAAAAAGTCTAAATTATAATCTCTGCCTCCAGACCTCAAATTTTACTTTACCTTTGAAGAACCGTCAGTTACTTTTCACAGATGTTAGAGGGAGAGAAATTAGACTGATGGAAAAAAATCTCTCTGTTATCTTCTTGTCCAAACTTCACTGGTATTAAACATTTTAAAAATTGTTTTGTACATTCGAAGCTCACATCAGCCTGTCAGTTTGATGATCTCTGATGTTGGTGTGGTGTGTCTGGGCCTTTACTCTTTCCTGATTTTCATAAGATTAATTTCCATATTACATTTTTTTTAAATGAAAAACACCTTCTATGATGCTTATTGACCTCTGAATCAGGAGAAATATGTCCTATATATAGGATATATTTTAATTAGTGCCCAAAAATGTAGCAGCACGTTTTCTTACTTAGTGCATAGTCTACTAAAATTAGATTCCCCATGTCAGCGTTATGCATGTTTTGTATGACGTGCTTCTGTGCTGCATGTTTTAATAATTGTCTGATTCTCATCTATGTTTATTATTTGCATGCTTATTGGTTTCAATAACTATTGCACTTTCAATCCTATCATTTTATAATCTTTATCAGGATGACTCTGTAACATTTGTCCTGGGACTACAGATGAAAAATAGCCTTGTGAATAACTGGAAATCTGCAGCAGTGTTTATTTAAGGGCACCGCACCTGTTAAATAAATCATTAGATAAATGAATTAAGATAAAGTGAACCTTGGAGCCGGGATTGTTTTGTAATACTGTCTCCAAGGTGAAGAGGGAAGTTTTATTGTAAATATAAAATGGACAGCTGCTGAGCTCACATGTCAACAGTTTGTCTCCATGACAACTAAGTGAATGCTGTATTTGTGTGATTGTCAATCCAAAATAAATTAGGAACTATTTTGTTAATAGTTTAATTGTCAAAAAATACACTAAAACACAAATTAAATAAATTATCAATGGTTTCTTTTGTTTTTAAGCTCGTTAATTAAATATCTCTAGTTAGTCAGACAAAACAACATATTTCAAAGACTGCGCTAGACATTTTCTGTGTTTCTTACCTTTAAAAGTCCAAAAAAATAAAATGTAAATTAATCAACGAATCTGGAAAATAATCTGCAGCCTGATTGAAAATGAAAATATAATTAGTTGTAGCCAGTGTGTGGACACCAGTCCTGAGTTGGGACTTTTTGTTTTGTTGTTTGTGTTTGGTCAGTGTTAAGGAGATGTGAGTAGTCATGCACAAATCCAATAAAAACCCTCTTCTCACAACATAGTGTGCACCCTCTGTTTTGTAGTCAATCTAAATTAGCTTGTGTAATGATTTTTGGTCGACAGTCTCAGCTGTATTTGCTCACTGCAAACCACAACAAACATATATGTTGGTTTAACACATTTTACATGTGAACACCACAATCACTCACACAAACGTTATAAAGTGATTCTCAAGACTGTGGAGCCTCAAAAAGCCACCAAAAAAATAAGAAACTCACAAGCTTCGTGATTTGAGACATTTTCTTTCATCTCCGTCTGAAGACTTTCATGTGGTTGTGGTAATATGGCAGATGTGTTGTTTTCTCCAGATGTTTCGAGGCTCAGAGGACTGAACAGGTCACAGGATGTTTGCGGCCTCCTGCTGTTTTTGATTAATACCGTACAGTTCCTCCCTCTCATCTGACCTTTCAGTCCTCTCAACTCCATTCTAATTTCCAGCCTCACCTGTCTCTGGGCGGCTTCCTCTTCATCAGTATTTCTCTTTCATCTGCCCCCGGGGGCAAACTGAGGAATCTCATCCTGCTCCCAGCGCGGCACGTTGAGGGGAAAATGGCAGACAAGGGAGCAGGTTTATTTATGGGTGCTCTCTGTTTGCCTCACATTACAGGAGATTTCTCTAAGGCTTATATGTATCTGTGTTTGTGTTTGTGTGTGTGTGTGTGTGTGTGTGTGTGTGTGTGTGTGTGTGTGTGTGTGTGTGTGTGTGTGTGGCACGTACGCTGTCAGAGGAAAATATGTCAAAACCCCATTACTGTCGAGGATGTATACACAGGAGCAGAAGGACCCTCTGCACTCCAGTCGAAAGAATTCTCTGCAGACGAGCGAGACGAGGCAACAAAAATAGATTGGGAGTGTCTCCAGTTTCAAAGAGTTGACAGTTTTGGCATCAAACAGGTTGGAAGTATCCTCCAAAGGGTTAAAAACACCACTCAGCTGAGGGTATGGTAGGATTTTACATTTTTTATTACAATCTGGAACAGCTTCAGCAGTTCATTTACAATTTTTGGTTTATTAAAGTGAACTAGCAAGCCGTCTTATTAACAGGTGACTCTGAGTCATCTTGTGCATATTTATTATGTTACATTTACGTAAAATATGACATTTTATTATAGATTATGGTTGGCTTTGTAACATCTTGACAACCTCTGGTTCATTTACAGTTCTTCAGTCTACTACAATAAAATAATGATGTTTATCTTGCAGTGGGATGATGGAATTTGGTGCCAAGACATAGTTTTCTTATGATTTATCCAAAAAAAAAAGGACCCAAACCCAAGACACAGAGTCAGGCAGGCTTAAAAACATAACGCTAGCAAAATTTACAAAGCTGAAATCCAAAAAATAAAAATGCTGGCAGAAAAAAACAGGCAACAACAACAACAACAACAAAAAGACTAAAGAGAATCCAAAGAACATAAATAGTAATATAATAAATAATAATAATGCAAAAAAACCAAACAACTAAGAACAAACCAGAAAGCCACGGGGTATCGCTCAGAGTGGGATGTTCTTTAAGAAGTCGGCTTATTTATTATTTATTGCCTTCTTGCTTCCAGGAGAATTGTGTACATATTTGTCCCTGATGCTCAGTTTACTATGTTTAAAAAGCAGAACGAGAGAAAAGTGAGCTCCATATTGAATCCTAATATGTTCTTGTCCTATCTTGCAGAAAGGTTGCAAGATAGGACAAGACCAAAAGATATGAGTGTGGTCTGCCATTAAGTATCCATGTTGTCTCCATGTTTTGGATTGTTTTTTGTTGTTTAAGTGTAATGTTCACCCCATGCTGCAGGGGGTGTATGGTAAATTCAAAGTCTGGCATAAGAGTGTTATGCTCTTATGCCAGCGTGACAGAGCTTTTTACCGTCTTCTCCTTGTTTGTGGTTTTACCCCCAGTTGATTCACTGTTTTGATTCAATCTCACTGCTCTCATAGTTTTTTGGCCACAGCAGGAAGCTTTTTTCACCAAACAGAGCTCTAAAACCCCCAAAGCATACCACCTGCTGAGCAGCAGACAGCAGACAGAAACAGTTAGTGACTAGCTGGGGAACACTGTGGTGCATTTAGCAGCTAAAGACGCACATATTTCCCTGAGGAGGTGATGGAGATAAAAACAGATCTAAAAGGAGAGTGAATATTGCTGGAAGTGTAAAAAAAAACTGTCCACCTGCACGTTTGCTGTAAGAGCTGGATAAGGTGATGATACATGAGGGCTAAACCTGCCTCGTGCCTCTCTCCTGAGCTCCACAGCATTGTTATTCTGCCCCGTCAGTGTGTCCATCAGCGATACGTGACTACATACAGCACTCATGATCCTGCAGCTCGCTTCATACTTAACCCTGAACACATCACGCTGTCATTCCTCCACAGGGTGCTGAGCCGTGCTGCTTTTCACCGTCCAGTCAAGACTGATGTGACACCCGTGACTCCAGCTCACTGACCAGCTTTGATTGAGGAGGCGACACCAGCAGAGAGAGCACAGAGAGGAGCAGCTGATCAACGACGACTTCAGGTTACGATTAATCACTTTTGGGCACCACTTTACAACGGGTCTGTAACTCATGGCTTTGTGAATGGTTAAATCATTTACTTATGCTTTATAAATCAGTTATAAACCAACAAGGCTTAAAAACAAAGTGTGGGTTGCCAGGTTGTGAAAAATCGCCTGTCATTCATAAACTATAAATATTATGGTTCAGTGTCTCCACATTTCTTCTCCAGAAGATCTTGGAAGTGGTTGGACAACACTTCTTATTCCAACAATTGGACTGAATTGCACAATCAGGCAACGTTCTTCCTGATGAATAAAAGAGCTAAAATGGCAAAGCAAGTTGGTTTCAGAGGGATTTTTCACACCCTGGCAACCCAAACGTTGTTTCCATTAATGGTTTGTCCATTATGGATCTGTACAGCATTAGTAAAAGACTAAAGAACAATAACAAAAACATGTATTACAACTTAAATACCCTCTATATTAAAGGTTAATTATCTTGGATCTTATTTTATTTTATCTCATTTTAGTGACAGACCCGTATTTCTGCAGTAAACTCAAACCTTGGCGTGTGTTCACCCTCCTCTTATCTTCTCATCGCTCGGTTTTTTATCTCACACTCCTTGTTTATGTGTGTTTGTATGTTGATTTATGGGTGAGTGTGTGCACTGATAGCACCAGGCCCATATTTTCTAAACTCATCCCTTGATCTACACACACACACATACACAGACACACACACAGGATGATAAAGGTGTTCAGTCACTGAGATTCCTGAAATATGGGCCTGCTGGCTGAAGACACTCTGTGGTTTGATTTCAACAAAGCATTTTTCTGTGGTTGTGTGCCTGTGGGAGTTCACATTGAATGGTTTGGGATGACATGATTCTGCATGTTAACGTGTTTCTGGCTTTAAATGAATCACACCGAGTCAGTAGCCCGCTTTCTGGTTAATCATTCATCAAGGCTTGAATTACCCCATGACTTTTGAAAATGATTTTCCCCACCTTCATGGATGCTCTCTTGCCGTCCAGCTGTTTGAGTCCAGATGAGAGAAGGTCTGAGTTGGTAAAAATGGTGGTCGACTATGTTTCCCTCAGTTGTTATCAACGTACATTTAAATTTTAAGTTTGTCCGTCTGCAGGTCAGCCCTGCCAGTCACAGTGCTCTTCATGCAGTGTGATCGGCTGCTGCATGCGTCATCAGCAAAATGTGAGGAAAGTTTCACAGTGATAAGTGAAAAACAAATTCGGAAACCAAAGTATTGGGCAAATTAAAATTCTAATGATGACTCTCGGTGTGAAGTTAAGAGATCAGCAAAGTTATTACAATTCCTCCTGAGGGGACAATGAATGTTTGCACCAAATTTCATATTAATCCATCCGCTAGTTGTCAAGACATTTTACTTATAGTAATATTGACGCTGAATGAAAAGTCAGGGGCTCACCAAAGTCAGTATGAATTATCAACTGCAGACATAATGGGTCATCCAGTAATTGAAAGGTGGCTGGTTCAAAACTTTTTTTTTTTTTTTCTTTCTAGCCTTTGTTTAGACAGGACAGGGAAGAAAGAGGAAAACATGTACAGGCTAGAATTAAACCTGGGCTGCTGCTGAGGACTCAGCCTGCATACATCAGCTGCATGCTCTGCAGGTAAGTTATGCAAAGACCACTTAATTAGTTCAATGTTTGTTGAGATATGTGAGTTGACATCCCCAGAACCACATCTCTACTGTGGCTGAAAATTCAAAATTCAATGAGGCACTTACAGAATGAAATATGCAAATAAAGTGTTTTTCTGTCTGAAAGCAAATGTGGTTTTATTTAAGGTTAGTGCATTTAGAGCTCAACAAGACAGTTTCACCATTAAGTGTTGTTTGCTAAGTTGTAATGGGAATATATTAACAAATATATAATTTGACACTTCATTCACGGTCCTGGAGCTCAACTGGAAGAAGTTGTTAGTTTAGCGTTTAGCGATAGCTCAGCGCAGAAGCCAGAAAAAATGCTAGCCAAATACATTTCTGCAAAACCACAAATAAATTCAAAATTAACATTTCTTTATGATGCAACTTTATGTTTGTCTCAGTTTTCTATTTCTCTTTGCTTTGCTCTACTAAGGTTGAGGCACAAAAAGGACTTGGTTAGGAAAACATCATGGTTTGGCTTAAAATACCAGTTTTGGTCACAACTAAAACTGCTGGAAATGTTCCCACTGACTTGAACTGTGGGTGAACAGCCTTGTAGGTTGTACTAACACCACCTTCTTCCCCTTCACCCCCTGATGCGAAAGTCTTGTAAACATATAATGTGAACACGATTCACCACGTCTGGGTCAAATGTCAACCCCGGATGTATCTGTGGTTTGCAGAAACTTCAACTGCTAACATCATATCCTAGTGACTGGGCTGGCTAGCTACAATATTAATATTTAAGCAGCCACATGTGGTGATTTTATTAGCCTGAGGGAAGGTAAACATTTGGATTTCCACAACGTGTTCGTCTCAAACCTCAGACAACAGCTGACCACACAACGACACGAGCCAAAGGATGTTTCATCCACAACCTCCAGCTAGTTGGGGATGAAAAAACAACACTTTCCTCTTCCCTGTGTAAACACCTGACTGGATGAGAAGAGTTTTCATTGTCTTATAGGAAATGAAAGTGATGAGATGAAACCCTTCAAAATAATGTGCATCCATGGTAATAATATAAGTATTACAATTAAACCTATAAAACTATGTAATGCATATCTGATTCCTTTAATCTACTTTAATATTTTTTTTAGTAATACAAGTAATAGTAATACGTGTCTAATATGTGATTGTCTTTTTTCATTATGTTATTACCCATGTAAGTGAAAACCTACATCTGCCTTTTCTTGTCATCAGTAAAGCACACTCCTGTCACTGTAATCCATTATCTGTCATTATCCCATTACTAAGTCTTCCTCTGCAGCGCCTTCAGAGGCTCTGACCACGAACAGACAGGAAGATGACGCATCCCAGAGGTACCTAATCTCACCGCAGCAGCAGCAGCTTGTTCCTCTATCAGTGCAGGAATGTGCAGGCATGTCTCGATGTGAAACTACACAAAGAAACCAGGGCCTCTGAGCCTCGAGATTATCATCCGCTGTCAATCACGCCGAGCCTCGTGAATCTGAATGGAAAAGCTTCGCTTACCCAGCGAGGGACAGAGCTGTTTAACTAGCGAGGAAACACTGATGCAGTGACTCCAACACGTCCTTCTCCAGCACTCACACACAGATGTTCATACTTAATAGCATTAGTTTATAGTTATTATAGTTCAACCTGCTCTAGGGCACAGGTTAGCACCGTGACAACATGAAATAAACAGCTTTAAGCAAGCAAAATCAAGTCATCCACCTCTGTATTCAAGTCAGATCACTACTTAAAGCCAATTCAGTACTCTGAGCTAACTGGGAGGTTTCCTTCTTTGGGGATCTAAAAACATCTTTCTTTCTTGTCTTGAGCTCTCAGTCATTCACATCTCACGATGACGTCGCTCGACAACCTGTAAGAGGAGAGAGGACCAATTACACACCACTTTAACACATTACTGCCACACTCATCAGAGAAACCCAGAGTTCACCATTTCTATCAGAAAAATGTAGTTACTGAATGTGTCCGAAAATGTCCACTTACTCACTTTTAACGACACATGAAATCCCAGATATAGAGGACTGCATAAAGTATCAGATGGAAAAATAACTATTTTGAACACTCCTCAGGTCATAAGTCACATCCTGTTAATTGCCTTTTTTTTTGTCTCCCCAATGTGTGATTGCAGGTCGGATTCGATTAGCGACCCTTGATTGCGCGCTACTTTTTTAAGTTGCACTGAGGGATAATTTGAGCCTGATAGGGTATAATAATAACCATTAAATGTCCAGACACGCAACAAATTGATAAACAAACTATATAGCAAACTACATTAGTGATTTCAGACACATTGACCAGTGTCTGAAGGATTTATGGTCAAAAATGGACTTTAATATTCATAATTATGTTTTCTATTAAAGTAGTGCGATTTGGCACCGCCATGTTTCTACAGTCGCCCAGAATGGACAAACCAAACACTGGCTCTAGGGAGGACCGTTCATGTTTTCAGCCAGGATAAAATGTTAGCAGTTAATGTTTCTGCACACCACAGATGTGTAAAAATGTGTATGTGTCATAGGCTACGTACCACATTGACATGTTTGTCTACAAAACGTGTCGTTTCATGTTCATGACCTGACTCTCATGTTGGGAGGTGAAGGGGATGGAGGTGGAGTTACAGGCGAATAGGCTGCCCAGCCAATGACTATTGTTCGAGTATGCGTTTTAACATATGTAGGTGTGAAACCACTGGATATTTTTGAGGCGACCTCAGGACATTTTCCAGCCGTGCTTCTGGCAACCAAAACTGGTATTTTAAGCCAAAACATGACTGTCCGTGGTTTGCAGAAACGTGTTCGCCAACATTTTTTTAAGCGATTGGGTTGTTTTGGCATTTTTAGCGGCCACTGTAAGGGTAATTGTTTGGTTGCGATCTGCAACCTGACAGCTAGATGCCACTAAATCCTAAACAATCAGGAGAGAAACGCTTTATTTACTCATATTCCAGAACCTTACCTGCTTGGAGATACAAAATTACTTCACAAATCATATTAACAGATTACTGATGACTCACCGGGAAGAATAACTTATTGCTTGATTCTTTCAAAACATACAAAAGAGAGGACTAACCACAGAAGCCTGTTTTTAATCTCACTGTTCACAGTAATAATATCCCACCTCTATGACACGTACGTTATGGCCAGAGTGACCTCATGAGGTGCAGTGAAATCCTCTCCTGACTGCTGCAGGTCTCTCGCAGAGGATGGAATTAGTCTTCATGAAAGGCCTGCGTTGATTCCTCTTTTCATCCCGCAGCCACAGGAGATGGGGAATAAAGCTGTAATGAGACATGAGCGGAACGATGGAAAATGGATTTTAATTTTCCGAAAAAAGGAAGAGGATGAGGGCGGACAGCAGCGCTCAGTAAAGACCCATGGTATTAAACTATAAACTGAAAGGAGATGAGAGATAATAAGAGAAAAGCAGGAGGAGAGGGGAAATATAATGTGTAATAGTGGGAGTGCTCTTCTTCTCCCTGGTGGGGGGTTATGAGAGACGGAGCTTGGCTGACATGAGGGCAGAGACTTTTGTGTTCATGGGTTCATTGAGAGGAAATGGTGTACCTTTGGTGTAACTTTAAAAATCAAGAACCATAATAAAGCAAGAAAAGTAAAAACCAGCAGACTTTTAAAGAAGACAAGTTCAAACAAGGTGTCAAAGACTGTTTATAGCTGTTGTGGGAGACAAGACTCGAAGTGACAAACTTACAGTCAAATAGGGCAGTGAGACGCAGTCATTTAAATCTGTGGATCATGGTGCACACTCTCAGACAGTCTGTCCTTCAAGGCATTCATGGTGTGGCTCTCGGCTGTGTGCGTGAAAAGCAACAGAGACTAAAGGATGATTAAAGTTCTTTCAGCACTTTCTCACCTGGCAAACTGCTGTACGAATGTCACATGGTTATTTTTCAATAATATCGTTCCTCATTACGACATTGAAAAGGGGGTTCAGACCAAGTGTCAACCCACCGTGACGTCACCCATTGGTTTGTAGACTACTGTTTTGAAGCTGCAAGTGGTCATTCTGGTTTTCTAGAGCCAGAAGTGACCATATTTGCACAAGAGAGGATACTCTAACTGAGAACCTGAGGACACGCCTTGGTGGTGACCTGTCGAACACATCGTAGTCATACCGTTGTTTTTTGTCTGTTGTCCTTACCGACTAGTGCGCAGGACCAAATGTTTGCTGTTAGGGCTCTTGCATGGCTCTAATTGAATGTATCCATAGCTTTTTAAACTTTTTATCTCAGTATTTTTATGGTTTTAATCATTCATTGTTATTAGTTTCAGTTCTCTTTTTTTTTTTATTGTGTTTTTGTATGTATTGTGAAGCACTCTAACGCTGGTTTTGATAAGTGCTATACAAATAAACATATTATTATTATTATTATTATTATTATTATTCACATCATGCTGTGTTAAAGAAGACCTTAAACTAGGGGTTGAGACCATTAACTCATTGGGAAACTGTTTACAGGGGAAATAAATCAAGAGGGGAGAAACAACATTTTCTCATAAGCTTACATAAAATCTGACTTCTTTTTGAAACCAGTGGAGTCGCCCTTGCTGACCATTAGAAACAAAGCAGGTTTATGACACCTCTGTACTGGCTTTGCCTTTCAGATCTGGAAGCGCTGTCCATACAGTAAGATAGATCAAGCACTTTGATTAAAGTATTCAGACTTAATGTACGCGTATATTTAGCATAATAATACTACATGTTACTGTTAGCATGTAACAGGCGTCTGTTTACTGTAATTGGCATATTCTACCAGAAACTTGAGTAAAATTTATATTATATTATATAAATGTATTTATAGGCTTTTATTTACAAGGTATAATGTCGTGAAAAGTTTGGCACATTAACAATTGCTAACAATTGTTAATTTGCACTTAACACAAAGGACAGCTGAGCCTGAGAGGAATGTAATTAGTCGTGCAGGTATGTTGTCATAAACCAAAATATGTTTAAGAGCAGACCAAAGTAGCGGACCGACCGGCCACCAGGCCAACATTGTCATTCGTAGAGTCACGCAGAAGTTTAATGAAAGGAAAGAAAAAGAAGAATTTAAGGGCAGTGAGTCAAGACACAAGAACTTTTTTTTTCTTTAAGGTACCAAGGTAAGTACATAACACCGGAGCAGACAGTACGTGGAGGGCACAGAGCATTATAGAAATGGTGGATGGTAAATACTAAGAGCTGTAATTTTCTGTTGCAGGAAAGAGAAAGCAAAGAGGCTTAGAGTGAGAGAGACAGACACCGGGGGGAGTACAAGAGTGGAAAATGGACTGAGAGAGCCTGATGTAAATGGCTCATAGCACAAATTAATTTCCACGAGAGTGCTTCAGAAAGCAGCAGAGAAAGAGACAAAGAGAGAGATGTATAGAGAGGATAAGTGAGGCATGGAAACCACATTTTTGGTTGTTTTTTAATACCTTCGATTGTGTTATCCTGTAATGCTAGTGATTTTTCAAATGTCGAAGCTTCTCCCTATTTAAAAAGCCACATTTGTATTTCTTGCTGTTTAAGCAGACAGAGCTCCAGCCGAATATGACAACGGATGCTGTGAAAACTCTCTCATGATTGCCTGTGATTGTGAGCACAATTTATGATACAGATTTCACTGATTCTAAGCACTGAGCGTGATTAGCCATGATTACCTCTGTAAACTAAAAATGGATGATACGGCTCTGTCATTATAACCAGCAGGAAGAGAGCGCTTTGTATTCTACAGACCAGCTGCTAAAAATCACACAGGCTCAGTACCCAACAACCAGCCATGAACAGGAAGTCTGGAGAAGATGTAATCCTCTTTGACGCTGTGCCAGATACAGATTTTACTTATAAACCACAAGAGTTGTACATCAGGAAATTCAGATTCAAAAAAGGTATAAGCGACATCTTTCCGAGGGCTTAGACGAGTGAAACTTCTTCAATATTTTTTAAAATAAATTGTATATTGGAACCGATGGCTATTCTGGCTGTTTGGGGGGAGAAACCAACAGGAAAACTTGAGTGAGTAACTTGATTGAATAACAACTATTTTCTTGTGGTCAAACACGTGAATAAAGCGAGGTGATTCACATTTCTTTCTGTGTGAACACAGCTAGTTTGTTAGCCTCAGCTAGCTTGGTAGCTTCAGTAATATAACAAGGCTTCATTTGGCGCCAAGGAGCCACACAACTGTTAATGTCATCATGCTGATGTTTTAATATTAATAAATACATAAGATATCCACAAACTACCTGCCACATTGTGAACCTAATTAACACATCATATTTTATTTGCTTACTTCAGTCAAAAACTGAATTACGGACCTGTTAATTAGTGAGCAGATGTGCTGGTGGGCATATTTTCTTACATTTGTTTTCCCATTTTCAGTCCTTGTGCTAAATTAAGCTAAATGGTGCTTGGCTGTAGTTTCATATTAACCATCAGGATATGTTAGTACTATCAACCATCTCATCTAACTCTCAGCAAGAAAGCAAATAGGTGTAAATTGAAAAATGCTGAACTATTCCTTTAAAGTCATTGAGATACTGCAAAAAATCCCAATGAAACACTATCAAAGATAGATTTTGCTTCTCATATCATATTATTATTAGTAGTAAATATTGGTTTGCAATTGATTGCATTCTATATACAATTTTTTTTAACACCAGGTCCCATTTTTTTGAATCAGGGTTTTAGGATCAACTGTAATGTAATGTAAAACGTTGCATTTTCCTGCATCAGTGAGCACTGAGAGTTTCGACGCTGCCATCTCCAGCTCTTCACACCTCATCCTACTTCTCCTGCAGACCCCTGGAGGATTTCCATACCTCCTACATGTCAGCGGCTAATTGGATGAGTGTGTATAATGAACCCTATATGACAAAAGGTTCATTACACCAATTAAAAGCCTTCCCTTCTCCACGCCCCAGCCCCGCCCTGGAAGGGTTGTCAGCTCTGACAGCCTGCTGTAGGCACTGCGCCTCGCTGCCTGTTGGTAATTATCCCTCTGTATTCCTGTGCTTTATCACCAGCAGTTGGCCGCCTCAGCATGTGAGTGAGTCTGGATTTGTTTACTCGTTGGTGCTGGTGAACATCTGTGTACTAACACAGCGGTTATTTGCTCGGCCACTCGTGTCCACAACAGACGCTCACAGTGTAGGCACAAAAACAAACAGCATACATCACACTGATGCACTCAGCACGCTTTGAACGAGGACACCACTTATTAATACGCATTATTAAACACATATACCTCGAACACCTGCTGTCATAGAGACAGATTACATGAAGTGCCCATTCTGCAGCCACTTTGAATATGTTTTAACCTTCAGCGGCTTAGACCAGAAAAACAAGGTTTTTTATTTAGCCTTGTTTGAATAGAGGCGATGGTAGTTTAGCTGGAAGAAGCATTTAGGGGCAAGGATAATTGAGAAGAAAATGGCAGGATGAGGGAATGCAGAGGGAGGAGGGTCACAAACACACTCACTACTACATGGATACATACACTGCTGCAGCCCACAGCACCGCCGGCAGCTGATATCATCCTCATCTAATCCGGCTGTGTGAGATGAAGCTAATGTTTAGTCTTTGTGTTAAAACAGGATCAGTGTTTTGACTTTTATAGTCTGCAGATTAGTTTGTTGACCGTTTGTAATCATCAACGTTCATTTGTTTGCTTTGGACTGAGTTCAGAAACCCACTTTGCTTGTTGGCATTTTCATTAACGAAGTGGTTTTGATAGAAATGTTCCAGAGGTTGTTGTGTTTTTTCATGTGATTACGTTAATCTGTGGAGGATACTTGCAGTGCAGTCAGGATGTGTGAGGACAGCAATGTGTTTTTCATTGTTTTGGCTTCATATTCATCATAGTGGACCTGAAATGAAACACTGGGTCATGGCACTGACTGAAAGGAATAGCACAAACTTTTGGTGAATACAGAGTGGGAGTTAATTAGCTTAGCTTAGCATAAAGACTGGGAACAGGGAGAAACAGCTAGCCTGACCCTGTTTAAAGTTTAAAAAACTGTCCTATCAATCCTATACCAGCACAGAAGTACATACTTACTTATGCCCAACGCCCCTCCTGGAGTATAGGCTATCGACAAGGGACCTCCAGAGTTATGTGTGTCCCAGCCTCTTGATGTCTGTCTGGAGATTCTGTCGCGAGGTTATCTTTTCCTCTTCTCTTGAGGGTTCCCCATCAAAGCTTGTCTAGTGGTGTTTGACACTGTTTTTTGTAGTGTATGATTGATCTATCTCCATCTTCTTCAGTTTTGTCTGCAGTTGGTAGTATATAATAACTGCTGTCACAGTTCATCAAAGGACCCAAATGCAAACATAGAGGCACAAAGACGTAACAAAAAAGTGAGCTTTAATGAGCTAAAGCTGTATTCCAAATGACAAACGCAGGCAACAAAAGGGCTGGGAACAAAAAAGCAGCAAAAGTAGAACAAACTACAAACAAGAATGACACGAGCACAGGTAGATCGCTGGTAAAACATGAGGAGAAAAAAGGACCAGAGAAGTGACATGGAAACACAGGGACGCAGGAGATGCAAGAAAAAAACCAGAAGAACCGACAGTGTGATAGGAAAACCCAGACTTTACACACAGGGCGCGATTAATTAATGGAAGACAGGTGAGCAAGAAGAAAAAGCGGGAAAACAGACAAAGACAGGAAGTGGAAAGTAAAACCTGACACACATGGGTACTTTCAACATTAAACAGGAAATCACAAAACTAAAACCAAAACAAAAGACCATGACAATTGCTAATTTGTCTGGCCAGTGCATAAGGCAGTAGTTGATGAAAGTTTGCACTGTATTGTTTGTGGTCATTCTCCAGGTCTGGTCTTCTGAAAGTGACTGACTGTACCAACGGCATTATACTGTTTGACCCATACACGTCGTTAAAGATCAGCACATCTTTTTATACAGTTCATGGTTTGGCCAAAAAACTCCCGGGTTGCTTTGTCTGTGTGTTTTTACAATTATTAACTTTATGCACTCTCCTAAAACTGGAGTACTATGTACGAGAAACGAGCCTCACTGTTCGCCCAATATAAACCAGAGCACCCTCCAGCACCCTCAAAGCTGAGAGTCATCATGTCTTTACAAATCCACTGAGCTGGACCACAGAACCAAAACAATGAAATACACTCCTCTGACAGCACTGTGTGGCGAGAACATAACGAATATTAACTGTTTCCACACTGTGTCTCAATTTGTTACGTGTGGATGTTATGTTCGTTTTGCATTGTTTGGTTTCTTTTGGCAGGCTGACCGTTCCTTCTTCTTTTTTCATCCTGCAGTTCACAGTGGCATCTTTATTACACAAATGCCTCCTGGCTCCATGAAGTTGTGGCAAGAAATAGTTTGACACACACACACACACATCGTCAGGCACACTGTTGCTCCCAGAGTTATAAATTAATCAGCGTTCCCTCTGATATAATTTGCTTCCCTGTGCTTTTTAGGCTTTTCATTTGTGGCGTTTGAACAGTAAACTAAAAAACATCCCAGTCAGCACTTTACACACATTCACCTCATTTTGAAATAATAGGATTTTGTTCTTTTTTAAAGCAGCACTCAGACTCGCAGGCATATCCATTATAGAGTCCGCTTTGAGACAGAACAGCAAAAACCAGCTGGTGGAAAAAATGTGGGCCTGGTGAGAGCAGCTGGAAGGACTCATATCCTAATGGATTCAAGTCTGTAAGGTTTTAAAGAATATTTATATGCTGATCGAGTCAGCTGCAACTGTCACAAAAAAATCTACGCTTTGACGTTGCTACAGTATTTTAAGCTCTGCTCGCGGTCTGGCGCCAGCGATGGCAGTGTTGATCAGTCAGCTGACCACTTCAGTCCAGATTTAAATATCTCAACAACTACATGAGGGATTGCCATGACATTTGTTGGCACATTCATGGTCCCCAAAGGAAGAATCCTCAGCTACTGACTTTGGTGAAGCTCCAACGTCCTCTAGCGCCACCATGAGGTCAAAATTCTAATCTTTTCAATACATTGGTTTATGCTGTATGCAGCATACCGTCACGCTCAACCAAGATTAGGATCATCATTACCAGATGCTCAACGTTATCATACATTGGGGGAAATTACCGGTATGCTAGTCTTAATGCATAATTTTACAAAACTGCCTACAATACAGAATAGCCCACAAAAGATAGCACAACTGAAAGCCTGTTCACATTCTGCACGAAAAGGCCATAAACTAAGATGATTCAACAAATACCTGGGATCACTGGTGCATTCAAAACAACTCAACTCGAACACAACGTACCTCATAGAAAGTGAAAAAGTTCGAGCTCCACCTTCAAGTGGTTTCAAATGAGTGTTGAGCAGCGGGACAGAGAGAGAACAACAGCAATTTTACACTGCAGTTTATCTCAATTTTAACAGTTTAGTAAGTCCTGCACCTGTTGTTTTTTTTTTAATTAAGACATTTAGCAGTGGGCGTCCTTAATGTCACATGGTTTTTTGTAGAATTGAACCTGTTGTATGAATCGTGTAGAATCTGGTGGAGTTAATTTGTTTTGTTTCGTGCTGTTTTCACATTCACACGATGAGAACAAGTGGAAATAATCCAAGGTTCAAATGCTGAACATTAGACTGGATGCGTGATGGGAGCTGATGCATAATGATGAACAGGCAGCATTAATGAAAGGAAATTTGGAGCATTTTCAAGGGGTGATACAGGGATTTTATCATCTGTCATTATAATTTAAAGAGGCATTATTATAATGTGGTTTTGAAGGGCGTCGATACTAATGACCCAGTGCTCACTCTGCCACTCAGAGCTCATCGTCTGGTCAATACTCCTGCAATTTCCTCCTCCATACTCTGCATCTATTCTAATTGTCAACCACTTAACAGCAGTGCTACAAGTGACTGATCCACATGATGAGACAGTTTTCCCTTTTATCTAAAAAAAAAATCCAGTTTGGTTCTCCTCCCTCTGCCTCAGCCACATTTTCAGTCACTTTTCAGTAAACAGTAAACATGCAGAGGATGACTTCAAAGCGTACAGGTACTAAAGAGTCGCCCAATGAAGAGACACCACAAAGTGCTTATGCTGACCAGAAGCAATGCATGCATAAGTGTCATTTACATTGTGGACACTGAAGACATTAAAATGGCTGATTTTGTCCCCATCACTTTTAACTATTTTACTTGTCCAGGATAGAATAACCTGTGGCCTTAAATCAGTCATGATTGGTTGAATTCTTGCGAACTCTTCCTCTAATGTTAAATAAGTATGACTGTTACTTTTGAGCCCAACATCGTTAGGCATTTTATGCTGAGTTTTTTCATAATTTCAGTTCCTCGACTAGGTCTTATTGATGTGCCGTTATGCAAGTAATTATCTGCTCTGACCCCCCCCCCCCCTTAAATTGACTATAATTGCATATGTTGTTTCTTTTGATGATTTAAAAATGTTTTTTCATCTGAGCCCTTATGTCCTCACCACTTTTCAACACAAAGTGACGCCCTTGATTGCATATCTGGGAGGTAAACTGGCATTACTGCTCCAGCTGCCCAGTTTCAACAAAGTGAGTTTGTTGCAGACACAAACACAGACGTGTTGTGTTTGACAACAGGAGGCGTGAAATTGGATTTTAAAAGACGGACTGTTGGATCAAATGCCTGCAGAACTATAACTATCACCATCAGCCTCAACTGTACTTTATGTTCAGTGCTGCTACTTAGCAAATGTAAGCATGCTAACAGGCTAAACTAAGATGTTGACCCCTAGCCTTGAACACACAAAACAGAGTGGTAGGGCTAAGTTGAAGGGGCATATTGGGATTGGCTTCAAATTGGGTTGTCCAATTTCATAGGGGGAGATTTCAATCACTATTGCTTGTAAAAATTGATAAGGATTGTAGTCTTCTTTTAGCAAAGAGGCCAAACATGATAGATATTGTACAAACACAATTACAGTTGAAGAATAAGTCAACATGATTCTGACCCCGCATTCAGTACTTTCTGCTAGGGACACTTTTCCTCTGCACCAAAAGGTAAAATGAGATATGACACCCAGCCCTAATCATCACCTTGTCAGGCAGGCAGAAACCAGTGCTTCTGGGAGGCAGACATTGTGAACAGCAGACGCAAATTGCTGAACGATCCCACTGTGGCTGATACTGAGAGCCGTCGCATGTCAACACCTGCAGGCTGTCTGCACAGAAGGATCATGTATCCATCTATGTAGTGCTAAACTGGTTTAATGGACTACATACATCATCTGGACAGACTGAACGTCAACAGAGGCGACATTTTTACTTCAATCTGATTATTTACTGTGAGCAGTGTGACAGGAGGTGAACTGAGGGTGAGAAGGGGCGTATCAGAGACTTTGTCATGTTGTTTTCTTTTGAAATTGAGGTCAGAATACCCTTTTAGTGTGTTGAATGTTAAGTCATCATCCTCAAACCTCTGAAACCTTTATGAACAGGTCACATCATGAAAGAGACAGACTGAAAACAAAGCCCTCCTTTTATTGACAGAAGGTCTTAACATGACAGTGTGTTGCTGTTTTATTGACAACAAGCTGTAGCGACTGTATTCATTCCAATTAATTATTTCAGATGTGGTATTTGCCAGCATACAACACAGCAATAATAAAAAGAAACACATTTCACCTTTTCTTTTTCCTGTTCAGTTCTCTGAAACACTGGAACAGACAGGGCTTCATTATTGTAAACAAACAATTTACATACATTGAAGGATCAATAACCGCACCCACATAACAGACAGACAAAATACACTAATAAATATGTTTTAAATAGAAAAGAAATACATTTCAGTGTGATAAAAATGGCACAGGACAAGTAATAACTGCTCCTCAGAAAATGATTCAAGGCGTCCTTCTGAGAAATGATGAACCTCAGAGCTGAACACTAAATTACAGAGCGGTGACACACAGATAAAAAGGATGTGCTGCGTGTGTTTGTTTGTGTGATGAATTTAAATGACCAGAATGCAAAGAGGCAGCAGAGCGAGCTCCTGATCTAATGATTCAAATCCCTGCTCAACACCTGGCTCCCACTAAACAACCATTACTTTGTTGTACTGTCAGCGGCTGATGTCTGTATAATGAAGGATGTGTTTTCTTATGGCACTTAAATGAAATATGTTTTATATACTGCCCTCCCTCCCACAAGACATGAATGCTATGCTACATCAGATAAACTCGCTTGAGTAGACATTATTGTAAATTTAATTCACCTCACAGACGATATTAAAGTCCTCGTATGTTCATCCTGTTTTTCAGGGTGCTCAAGGTCCCCGAGAATTAGACCAACATACTGGACCAACTCAAAGCAGATCAACGAATCAATTGATTGCGAGTATGTTTTGACTTCTAATGTGCAACCACAAAAACTTTACAGCAACATATTTCTGAGAAAGTCCCACATGTAACCATGTCAACATAGTTAGCAAACAGGCAATACAAAATCACAAAAATATTAGCTTCATTCACAAATTCTAACTGAACACTACTCTAATAAATGTGACGCGTTCCCCTCTTCAAGCTACTCATTAAAACAAATGACACTTCCCTTGAGTCCAAGCCTCAGTTTTCCTTCATTTCTACAAAAAACTATCTTAATAGCATTTTTTTATCTGTTTCTTCAGATCAAATGAGTGCAGAATATGGTTTTTGTGATCTTACGTACAATGATGTCAATCCAAAAATCACTGAAAACAGTTGTTTCTGAATCGAAGAGAAATAAGACCGAGCTGGAGATTGCTACGATGGAGTTAATAAGCACAATCTTATTTTCTTGTTCTCAACAAATCACAAAATGACCTTGCATGTAGGGGGGTAGTCAAAATAATGGGGACACCTTTTGATGCACAACCGAGTACAACAACACCTCAAAACTTGGCCTTGAAGTTAATAGTTAGACATGTTAGAAAATACAGTTATTTGCTTTCTCTCTGAGAGTAAAATGAGCCATAAAACATAAAACTCTCTGCCAGTTAAAAATAAGGATAGAAAAAGGAGGTGATTAGCTTAGCTTAGCATAAAGACCGGAAACAGAGGGAAACAGCCTACCAGCACCTCTGAGATACTGAGATAATAAATCAAGTGAGAAGTGGGGTGATTTTCTCATAAGCTTACTTTCAATCTGACTTCTTTTTGAAACCAGTGGATTCGCCCCCTGCTGGTCATTAGACAGAATGCAGGTTTAAGGCACCGCCACACTGGCTTCACTTTTCAGACCTGGAAGCTCCTTCCACTTTTTATACGTCCATGGAGCCAGCCAGAGAAATGTACAGGAAGTTATTATGGCCAACCAAAAGTAGTCTGTAAAACCCAGGGATGTATTAAGAGAGCCGGATACACTGCAGCCTTGGTGGCCTTTATAAAGGACATCTCCAGCTACACGCGAGATCTATTATAACTCATTCTATGATGACTTTTTAATCCAATGATGGATTTACATATGTCAAATTTTCACAGAGCTTCAAAAAGTGTTTCCATTTGCGTGATGACATCTCAATGTAAAGTCGATTTTTTTTGTGTTTTCCTTTTTTTTTTATTTGTGTTTTTTTTTCAGTTGTCTTTTCTGTTTGTTTGTTTGCTTCAGTTCCTGTAGATGTATTCTCATCTACCCCTTTCATCTTTCTGTTAAAAAAACAGACTACAGGCTGAACGGGAAGTGCAGCGAGTCGCACAATGTAGAAGCAAACCTGGAAGCTAGAATGTTCTTGCCTCAGTGAGGCACTTGTTAAGTGATTATGTGCCATCTTTAAGTCCAGTATCCAGTTTCTATAACGCATCCACAGTAAAACCACAAATGGAGCGATGGCTGCATTCACGCAGACTACTCGAGCTGCACTGTTATACACATGTGACATGCCGCACTCTCTACAATCATCTACCAAACACACCCTCACAATTTGGCGATCTATTCAAACTGATCGATCCACCTGCAGGATCCAGCTCGGGGGTTCAAGATGCTTTGCTAATGAGGTTGGAGCCTGGACGCCAATCTCTAACCATGTTTTGCTGCTATTATAAGCATTTCAAACATGAGTTGCCTGACTGAACTGTTTTTTTTTACACTAATGAGATAAAAGGTGTTAATTGGTGAGTTTTTAAGGTGTTGGGCAGATTTCTGAACCTTGGAAAGCTGTTTCCCCCACTGACAGTTTTTCGTGCTAAGCTAAGCGAACCAGTTTCATTTTTATTGTACTAACATGATAGTGGCATCGATCTCATCAAACTCTCTACTTTCTCTGTCTCTCAAACTGTCTAACTGAATAAAGGTATTTCCTAAAATGTCTAACAATTTCTTTTAAACGTAGCATCTAGTTGAGTCAACATTTCTATGAAATAACCTCAAGTGTTTCTTCAGTAATGTATCTCCTGTATTTCTCTGGTTGTTTTAACACTGATGTAACTTTCTGATCCCCTCTGACTGTTAGCATATCTGCCCCTGAAGCGCCTCCTGTTTCGTCTAGATCAGACCCAGGCGTGGACGCCGCCCGCCCAGTCCAGCAGCCGCCCTCGGTACCAGGCACGCGTGATCGGCTGAATGAAAAGCAGGAGTCGAAACCTTCGGAGCAGCCCGCAGAAGATGGCGGCCGCCACGACCACGAGCGGCGACATCATCACAAAACCCAGGATGATGAGGGCGGAGCAGCTGTTGTCGTCAAGGTAACGGCAGATGGCAGAAGGGGCGTCGAGGACCTACAAGGACAAACACAGAGGGGATCATAAGAGTAGACAGAGGGGCTCCAGAGGACACAATGAACATTTTGGCTTCAGCAGCTTCTCGAGGATTTGTCGTCAGCTTGGTATGATTACTGTGTGCATGAGTGTGTTTGCATATGCTCAGGGTGCAGACGTGGGACTGTGTGAGTAGTGAGCTGTGACAGAGTCTCTCCCAGCCTTCCTCTACAGTTCAGATAAGGAGAAGAAACTGTCTGTAACCCTCTGAGCTGTCAATCACATGTGACACAGGCCAGAGAGAGAGAAAGAGAGACGGAAACTAGCAAAAGGATGCAAAAGAGGCAGGAAGTGAACAAAACATTGAATGGATGAAGAGGAAGAGATCGAGGGGTGAGATCGGAGTGCACAAAAGGTTAATTCACACAAGACACACACACGCAGAAAGAACAAGCACATTATCTCCTTTTCTCTGTCAAATCCAGACACACTCGGAACAATATGGTTACATCTGAAGCCTCTTTTCAACAATTTCCCATTGTGAGCTCTGTCTAAATGTACTTTGCCTCCTACAAATGTACCCTAGCAACAGCAGTGTTTAACACTCACACATGAGAAAAACCTCTGTCAAGTGCACACTGTGCTTTCACCGAGTACATTTTCCTCCTCATCGTGCTGTCACTGTGTCTGTGCACAGCTGGTGCCGGCACCAAATCAGACGGTCCTCTCAGTGGGTCCCCTCTCGCCATGTTCAGTCTGTCTCCACAACTCTCTGACTGACACTGTCTGTAATTGTTCGCTCTGAAGGGACATTTTCTCCGGCCTAATCACAATTACAGTCTTGTTGCATGCACAGACTTTGCATGTTCTCAATTTATCTGCTCCGTCACGCGCAAAATCGTTCGCAACCGAGGCAACCTGGCAACTGAACCAGAGGTGGGATGTGATGTTATGACCTGTTGGGTGAGTCAAGGACAGCGCTGAATATCTTCACAGCATGATTTGGCTTCATGCTCACCATATTTTACTTATGACCTGTCTGCCCCCTTTCTGACTCATAAAAAACAAGCCGCGCCCTTCTCCTCACCTCAAAACAAGAAGCACTGACGGGCTCAACTTCCAACATAGAAAGCCTGGACACATTTGTGGCATCAGTTATCGGCATCTAACTTATGCTGCCAAAAACACTTTGCCTGAAGGCGGTGGTTGTCTTGTCTACCTCTCTGACTCCAGGTGCCAGTGCCAGTCTTCACAAGAGGTAACGCTCCCACTTTCAGTAATTGACATGGGCTTACTTGCCTAAACTTCCAGGCAAGTGGAAGGAGACTGGGTGCAGATTCCTCACTGGAAATGATTTGTTAACATCTTGTCAGCTTGGCACAGAGCACCATCTTTTTTTAGCTACTTGTTGGCAGCAGAAACCAGCTGTCAACACAACATCGACATATTATCACATTCTAAGTTGATTTGCTGAATTTATTAGCAAACAGTTGCCAGCAGTTATGGAGCCACATTATGAGTCACCTGCAGTCATGTTTTTGTCCACATAATGACTTTAAGTGCAGTACTCACTCTCCTTTTAGCTCGGTCGTGCTCTTTATCAACTCCGGAGAAAAAACATCTAGCTCTTTAGCTGCTCTCTGTGCCTGTCTGTCATTTGGTGATGGGCAGTGAGGGTTCTTTTAGCTGAAAACAACAGCTTCACCCATTATCTGTCACCGCTTATCCTTTGTAGGGTCAAAGGGGGCTGCAGCTGGTTCCAGCTAACATTGGGCCTGGACAGGTCAGAAAAAATTCACACCTACAGGCAACTTAGAGTCACCAATTTACCTAATTTGAATGTCTTTGAACTGTTTGGAGAAGCCTACACAGACATGAGGAGAACATGCAAACTCCGAAAGGCCACAGCCAGCAGGCAGGTTCGAACCCAGAGAGCTGATGCTGTAAGACAACAGTGGTAACCGCTGCACCACTGTGCTATCCTTAAAGTTTTATTTATAGTTGCATGAAGGCTCTACGCAGAACCTACGCAAGTGGCCTTGACCGTTGGGAGCACTTATACACGTGCGCTGGCGTGTCTGCATTGCCGGCAGTACTTTCCCCAGTAAACACACTGACCCCTTCGGCTCGTGACTCTGTCTCTGGGTTAGGCAAAGTGGACAGGTTGAGTGTCCACAGGGTGAGCTGCCCCTCCATACACATCGAGCTTGAACGTTACTTTGTTTCAGCAAGGGCAGCGTTTGTCTCCAGGCTGCTATTTGAGGGGCCTCCTGCCCTTCGGGTATCCAGCCTGTTTGCTCTCTCTAACCCAGAGACAATCTGGGTATAACCCAAGAAGAGCCAGTCAGGATTGACTGCAACAGCCGAAGAGGTTGATGTGTTTACTGGGGAGACTACAGGTTACAATCCCCTGTATTAGCACCGCCGAAAAACGCGATACTAACAATGACAGTCGTTGTGGTCTGCGTTGCTGCAACCGGCAGTTAGATATCTGGGGAGGTGCACGTTAGGCTACGGCATAGATTCAACGCAGAAGCATAAATTAAACTAAAACGAAAACAATGAGCTGAAAGCTGCTAAAACACTGACGGCAGCTACAGTCAGGTGATGATTATCTGTGGTTTCGTTACTACGAGCAACACCTTTCACATTGCATAATCATTTGATCCTTTTTTATTACAAAAATATTGATTGTAGAACAGGTACACGAAAGTTCTTCACATTTCTTTCCTTATTGTTAACTTTCCCCAGAAACCTAGAGTTTCTTAGCAGCCTACATTTCACTGTCTCAGGAAATGCAACAAAGTTTCCCAACATTTACTTTTTCTTCTTTCAAATAATTCTTTTGTGCTTTTATGCCTGACACTTGAAACATGAGGGAAAAGAGGAAGAGAGTCAAATCTAATATCGACATTGAAATGACAGGGTTTGTGTTATTGACCCCTGTCTGGACAATCACAAGGCTTTTAAGGACACGTCAAGCATGGTGATTAGTTGTCAATATACGGTTGCCATGGGAAATCAAATCGAAACTTTGGGAGATTATTGAGCAACGAACAGAGGGGGCAGTGCAAGGAATCAATGTTATATTTGGCAGGATACAAAGCATACTTTTTCTCTGGATTATTATCATTTTTAAAACTGCATCTTTTGGTTTGCTTCCAAAGAGTCAGGACATTGTAGAGATTTATACAGAGACAGTTCAATTATAATGTATTGTGGTTTAATTTGCATGACAACAGGCTGTTCGCTCTGTCTGCACGACATGACATTTGCTGCAAAGTAAGTAAGTGGAAACTTGATTACATAAATCAGACTTTGGGAGCATAATTTGTTGCAAAAGGTGTAATAAATTGCAAAGAACTAAATATCTTATTAGATGGCAATTATTTCACATTGTGCACATATTGTATCCTGGGGCTCTTGGTGATCCTTGGTAAACAGTGTCTGACACTATAGTCTGTGTCCACCTCAGCCAAGTATCCACTGACTAATCATCCAGAGCAGCAGGATTAGCTCAGATTCAACTTTACAACCTAAATTTTGGAGCTCAAATCACACCAGCTGTCCACTAGATGCACAGTAAACTTTCCTCTCTGCTTCTACACAAACACAATAACACACAGATTAATATCAACTTGAGACCTCGCTGCTGCAGACGACTCACCCTGGAGTGGCAGAGGAAGCCGACATACAGCAGCAGCATTGCAGGCAGCAGCACCACAGAGAAGACCAGGGCCAGGAGCAGAGCGCTGACTAACACCACACACAGGT
Organism: Pagrus major; assembly: GCF_040436345.1. Lineage (NCBI taxonomy): Eukaryota > Metazoa > Chordata > Actinopteri > Spariformes > Sparidae > Pagrus > Pagrus major. Next base: position 19,362,349 of record NC_133220.1, read on the forward strand.
TCCAGACGATGAGCGCCGCCCCGCAGGCCACGCAGCCGCACCTGCCCCTGCGGCTGCCCCACGCGCTGCCCCCACTGTGGGCCACCGGAGGGGGCAGCATCTTCACTCCCTCCCCAACCCAGAACTCCTCCTCTTTCTCCTCCTCGCCTGAACCGCCATCGTCCAGGTCCACGTCCATACCACACATCCTGAGGGAGAAAGAGAGAGCAGGGTGAGGTGTTCTGATTCAGACTGTTGATGTTCTGGTTCAATGAATGCAAAAGAGATGTAACAATTGTACAAAGGTGAGGTGCTTTAAATTGTGCATCTGTGCTAAATTAATGAAAAACAAAGTTATTAATTGGCCATTTCTTAGCTTGTAATCACTTTCATGTTGAACCACACACAAAAACACCTGAATTTTATGTTTCCTTCCCAGGCTGGATGCTGTTTGATTCAGCTGCATGTCATTTTTGCATACACACTGAACTTTAAAACCATAAATAAGAGTAGTGAGGCACCGCCCTGCTCCTTCACTGCCCTCTTCTTTCTTCCATCCAGGCAGCCAATAACTAATTAGTCTATGTAAATGAGGGACCTATAGCCTGCTTTGATTTTACACACACACACACACACACACACATGCACACACACTTTATCTCCTTCGTCGATGTCATCGATCAGCCCTCTGCCAGTAGAGCCCAGACTGTATGCCAATATGATCCATCTGAAACAGATCAGTCTGAATCTTTTAACCTGGACAGCCTCCTGCTGAGCTGCAGACACAAACCAGGGCTGTTCAGCATCACACCGGACAGGACACATGATCTGCTGCTCTCAGATCAGTTTAAACAGCTTCAGCATGAACTGAACACGTTTGTTTTCTGTGAGGTGTCCTGATCGTTTACCTTGGATTGATAAAACATTATATTCTCTGTTTGTACTTTAGTTTACTCTGCTCTTTCTGACAGGAAACTGTTAAACCACAGTGTTCAAAACAATCGTGCATGTGATGGAGTAGCACTATGCATCCTTTAATAAAGCGTCTTTAAACAACCCGCTGTAAATGAGGATTTTAGTGCCTACCTCCAAGTGCAAATCTCGTTAATCCCTTGCTGAATTCTTCTCCCGCAGATCGACCCGCAGCTCCTAATCTCACCACACAATGAGATAAACACTTATTTGTTTGTAGAGCAGCGGACAGAGGCAGCAGTCAGTGGGACCCTGTACTGCTGCTGCTGCTGCTGATGCTGTGAGGAGCCTTTGTGCGTCTGAGGGCGCGAGCCGCTCCGGGCCACGCGCACTACCGTGAAGTGCGCGCTCACGCGGTCGCACATCAGGTGCATTTTCAAGTGTGACACACAATACAGGAATTTGTTACTGGAGTGTTTTTGTTGGATTTTGCAGACATGCACACATCTCCACAGCCTCTCCCCATAAATGACCAGAGGGGTGGAGTTCAGCTGCTGGGTTCATTTATAGATATACATGGGAAAAAAACTTTTGGGTTGCCAGGTTGTGTGAAAACTTCTTAAAATCAACTTATCAATGGATTTACCAACTTACCTCAACGTTATTAAGAATAAACAAATGCAAACTGGATGGATTCTCGTTGTAAAAATGCCTTAAAGCAACATTATGTAGAAATCGGCATTTTGTGCGATTTGGCGCCCCCCACAGTTTCTGAGTGCAACACCACTGTCGTAAACACAAGTCCCAGGTCTCTAACGTGACGTAGGTGCTGACTACTAATGAAGGTGTCGCATCCCTTGGACTGACACGGAAAGTCCAACCCCAGGTCTTCACGAAGGTAAACCACAGTCCAGCAGCATTAAACAACTTCAACAGTCTGACAATCTGCTCACATATGGCCAATAAAAAAGTGATTAATACATGTAAACATGTAACAAAGGCTGCTCGTATCCTAGACTGTTCATCTTGTCATCTGTACAATCAGGTGACCTTTGCTAAGGTTTACACAAGTAAATGCAATTCAGTTGAGTCAGATAATCAGATAACATCTCAGCAGAATGAGATTAGGCTGCACTTATACTGATAGAGGACACACACGGTGTAAAGAGTGTACACCTGTTATGCACTCAAAGATGAAAATGATATTAAAATCACCCAATCTGTATCAAAAAACAAAAGAAATGATGATGAGTGTGTTGTACCAGATGAAAGATGATAAATCTGCCTGTGTGAGAACAAAACCAAATCAAAGCACATAAACAAGTTAATATGTGATAATATGCTGTGACAAGTTCAGAATTGTCTCTCTGAGTTTCTCTGCCTGCAGTCGTTCACCAGTCTCAGAGCTTTGTCAGCTGTGTGGCTGTGAGATAAGAGAATGATCGATTTGTTTTGCAGCTCAGACAGACAGTCAACCTTTCGCTGTTCAAATTTAATTACACAGAACAAGAGAAAAAAGATGGGAGGATATGGGACAGAGCTGACGAGAAACGGTGGAACAGACGCTGCCTGCACGTAGAGATGAGGGAATGATTGATGAAGGAGAGGAGCGATGCTGCAGAGAGTCTCGGGTGGAAGATGTTTTAGCTCTGTTTGTTTGCTGTCTGGTTTGGAGAGGTTGAAAAGTTCAGTCTTACAGTAAATATAACCTGTAACATCTGCTGACATCTGCTGGACTGTCTGTGAACTTTTAAAAAAGAATTGTAACAGACACTTTTTTGCAGCCACTTCTTTCTTCAGTTATGTCCTCCAGCCGTTCTTTATTACCATGAGCCAGCAGGCCGTGAACTGAACATTTTCTCTTTGTGTATTATCTCTGACTCTGTCTGACTCTCTCTGCCTCAAGCCACGCACGAGGTCATACACCATCCATTTACCGAGCAGCATCATGCAGACTGACATCTTCTGGCATTTCAGGCCAACAAGCAGCACACGAACACTGACTGTGAACCCTGTGAGAAGGAGATCATCCATCTAATACTGACAGCTATTAGATGTAATGAGTTCATAACTTCAATAGCCTCGTCTTTAGCTTAGGGACTTATCTGTGCTATGAAATATTTATAATGGTATTAAAGTTTATATTATTTATCATCATGTCAGTTCTGTCTTCTTATATTTGTGTTTTGTGGTGTTTTTTGCCCTGTTTCCAGTCTTCTGTTTCCCTTCTGTGTTCCTGTGCTCCTCCTCTACACATGCACTGCATCTCCTTCTACTTTCTAGTCTATCAGCTCCTTCCCTGCTCTCTTGTTTCCTCCACTTGTTACCCTCACCTGTGTTTCTCCGCCTCACTCCACCTGCACCTCATCCCCTCGTTAGTTCAGTTTGTATTTAAGTCCAGCCTTTTAGTTCAGTCTTTGTCAAGACATGTGTTGTGTTTCCCTGAGCCTGTTGTTGTGTTTTCCCATTCCTGGTGTTCTGTGGAGTTTGCCTGTTCCTGTCGTGATCCTGACTAAAACCTCATACATTGCTATCCCTGCCTGTTGGCTACGACACAGAAGTGGATTTGTGTTCCTGCAGACTGCTATGCAATTCAGGACTAATTAAAGAGAAAAATAAAGATTGCTTTGGAAGAAAAGGCTTGTTTAAAGACCCGAGAAAATCCAGAAATGTTTTAATCTATTATTCACTCATGAATACATAATGTAATGTACTTACTGTATGTTGAATTGTATGCTTGTCTGTGGATACATTTTCCTGCATATTAAGCTGACCTGCTGTTCACTGATTCCAAGACTCTAAGTTATATTACTGCTAAAACTGGCAATAGACTAGTTTTCTGCTTCAACGAATCATTAAGGAGTTAGTGTTGATTGCCGAATGTCATGGATACAAAATAATGAATCCATCAGTGTTTACACTGGTTCCCTATAAACCTCACTATCACTATACAATTCTGTCTGCACGAGGCCACCAGGAAAAGGAAGATTGACTGGCAATCCATTTCTATTTTAGGCTAAATGATTGAATAAACTTGTTTTGTCCTGCATGCGTTGTTTTTATTTGGAAACAACCTAGTTGTCTTTGCAACAGCAGCACCCTAATAATACCACTTGGAAACGCTAACAGGGAAAAGTTGTCCGTTGCCATTTTAATTAAAATGAACTATTTGAAAGTGTCAGGCCAGCTCTTTTTTTTTGTTCCAGACTGCACACTTCTTTCCAGAATACTTTGTGAAGGAGATTAAATTAGAAATAACAGCCATAAAAGAGTTGTAAAAGTGTAGAAAGATACTTTCATTGTGGGTGTTATATTATGTTTACTTGATAATACAAAGCTTGTAAAACAAAACATTAGCCAAATTCTTTTTGGTGCCAATTATTATCTCATTTTGAACCTTAATTAAAAGAACTGAATCTCTTAAATTCTTCTGCTGGCCCTCTGTAGTGAACCTTTTCCTCTTTAAATCAACATTGTACTTCGTGGGATTGGTTCATATGTACATTGAAAGTTTTCATGGTTGCTGTGTGAATTTCTCTCCATCCTAACATGACTCTAATGTCCATGATAGGGGACAAAATCAGTTCGCCAAATGTAGCAGGTATCTTCCAAAGTCACAATCTTGCCAGTAACTGACAGATTGCAACTTTGTAAGACACCCACTTGATAATAGCTCCAACTCAACTTTAAAAGGCATTTTTCACATCCATAAACAAGTGAAAATATCTGGGTAAAACTTTCTCTGCGGCTTTCCATCACAGCATCTCATTAAACTTTCTGGCGCAGTGACATCAGATTCAGGCCAATGAAGCAGCAAACAGCAGGATCTCTTCCAATCATGCAGCTCTTCTGTGCTCCAGTGAGCGGCACCAACATCTATTAAATGTTTGTCCATGACTGGAGTTTTGTTGATCAGAGAAAACAACACCATGTGTCATGAAAGTAAAGGCACAGCTTCAGTTTTGGAGACAGTGAGGGGAAGCTGTGAGTATTTCTTTCGTTCAACACAAAGACACTTTCTCTAACTCCATTTCATGTGTTACTCACTTTGACAGAGAAAGAGAGAGCTAAGAACATAACAAAAGACAAAAGGGCAGTTACCACAACAATAGAATTTATTGCATTAAAGCAGATTAAAAATAATGAGACTACAGCTTATTAACAGACTATAGTCATGTCTGGATGCACACATATGCATGTTTAATCAGCAAACAAAAAGAGTGCACAGGCTGCTGTGTTTGTACGAGTTTATATACAATGGAGTGTAATCTGATAGCATGACTGTGTGTGTGTGTGCGCGTGTGTGTGCCTTTTAACACAGGGAAATGTTTTAACACAAAGTGAAGCCTTATTTCAAAGTGCCTTTACAAAACTACAGATTGGTACAAAGGATGCGGTGTGGAGGAGAGTAGAGAGGGTGGAAGAGATGAGCAAAGTGACAAAAGGAGTCAAATGACGGAGCTACCCTCCGTCTGATGTGTGTGGTAGTGTGTGATGGTCTGTGTGTGCGTGAGCGTGCTTTTTAGAGTGTGTGTCTGAAGGGGGCAGAGGGTGGGCCTGAGCGCCGCTCAGGGTGTCAGATAAAGACGGAGCGTCCACCACGTTGTCTGCTGGATACAGCTGCATCACCGCCCCCTCCTGGGCTCCTTCCTTACTGCAGGACTGGCAGCTGCAGTGGAAGATCCTCTCCACCAGCTTATCCACATGAGGAGACTCTTCACTGCCGGGGCAATCCAGAGTCACCTGTTCACATACACAAATGCACTCTCAGTGACCTACTACACACTTGCAATTCATCCTAACTGAACCTTGTTTGGTTCTGTATTCAAAGCCACTATGTCCTCATAACTGTGCCATAAAAAGCAGTTTTAGTTTATGACTTATCCATCCTGGATAAATTGAAATCCGACCTGGTGACAGACATTAAAAAACACTAAAAGAATTATTCAGAAATAGCCGATCTTCTCGCTGATGGTCTTGTTTGCTTCTGTAGGTCATGTAGAGGGATCAGTATTACATTGAGAATGTTTCAAAACCAGTTAAAAGTTGCTCGGAGTACATTTGAATCTTTCCCTTTGTTATACACTGAACAGTAATAGTGTTTCTATTTTTGGCTTGATCTGCTGCTATTTTAATAAACATATATATAGGTATATAAATTTCTTAATATTCTATTTTTACTACTTACTGCTAAATCTTTTTTTTCAGTAACTACTGTATCCTATATATATATATATATATATATATATATATATATATATATATATATATATATATATATATATATGTAATACTGTGCTTATTTTCCTGCCCTACAAAACAAAAAAATAAAACAAAGGTGAGATAACTAAATTATCTACTTTATAAACTTAATTGTAAGAAATATTCTCAATAAAAGAAATATATAAATTGAGGTGGCTCTTTAACTGAGAAGGTTTAGACGAGGGCTGCCCAAAATGGGGCCCGGGGGAAAAATGCAGGAATTCATTCAATTAAAGGAACTTCAGATCTTAGTACCATTTTTGCATCATAATTTACAATACATTATCTTTTAGCCCTCGAAGGGATAGTTTGGGCACACCTAGTCTAGACTAGATTTTCCATTTTTACTTATTGTGTTCATTTGTATTTAGTGACTTATACAGTAATTTGCTTGTATTCAACGATACATTTTGTTTTTGTCTTTTCCACTAAGGCTGCAACTAAGGATTATTTTCATAATCGATGCATTTGCCAATTATTTTCACGTTAATCCATTAATAGTTTAGTCTATATAATGTCAAAATAATTTAATTTTCCAGATGCCAAAGTGACGTCTTCAAATTGTCCAACAGTCCATAACCGAACGACTCTTCATTTACAGTCATAAAGGACAAAGAAAAGCAGCACATCCTTGCATTCAGGAAGTTGGAACCAGCAAGTGTTTGACAATTTTCCTTGAAAAATGACTGAAACAATTAATTGATGATCAAAATAGTTGGCTACTAATTTTCTTTCAATCAACTAATTGATTTATCGACTAATTGTTACAGCTCTATCTTCCTTCTTGGGAAATCAAATTTTTACAATATGTACATCCTGCTTCCTGTAGACCTGCCATCAACTTCCTTCTCCTCAGTGTTGTGTTTTTGCTTTGTTCAAGACAGTCTTATTTTCATTCTGAGAAACTGATTGCATCATGACTGTATTGTCCACAGACTAAAGAAATACTGAAAGAAACGTCATATAAAATAAACAGAAAATATAAACCCCCTATAATCCACAGCATTGCACAAGCTCTTGTAGCTCTCCAGACCTCACGCAACTTCCCCTCACTGTTATCATTACCCACTGAAAGTGATCATTCAGCTGTTTTATCAAGATCAACCACAAGTGCCAAAGCAGCATGGAGCAGTCTCCTCTTTCATGAGAGCTGACATTGTTGTTGTTTCAAACTGAATTTTGTTTAAAGTCCTGCAACAACAATCATAACCACAGACATAAACATTCATTTCCAGATAATTAGAAGTAAGGTGAGAGCGTAAATGCACTTTCTCTGGCCTTTCTCATGCAACAAAAATACTAAGAAAAGTAATGAATCTATCAGGTAACAGCAGTGCACTCCAAAAGATACAATATTTTCCAGTGAAATATGAGGCGACTTCACCTGCGGTCCCACCCGCCGAGCCTACCTGGCAGCTTTCCAAACTACATACACCTCACTACAAAGCCTTTGTTGTCACAAGACTGGATTCCTTCTGGCTGAGAGGGACAATGAGCTTCAGAGGAAAATAAAATACAGGCTGATGGTTCATGGGGAACCGCAGAAAATGTGACAGAGATCTATTCAGAAACCTCCATTTATGGTTTTATTTTCTTCTGGTATGTGTTCACTGGTGAGCAGTGATTGCCATCTTTTATGTTGGAAACTTGCGGTCTGTGTGTGAGTTTGACGAGTCAGTGTTGGTGTGTGCTTGCTACATGAGCTAATGTGCAATAACTCTTACCACTTCCCACTGTGTCTGGGCAGGCATGCAGGAGTCACAGTGCACCAGAGACTCGGTCGACTGTGGGAACGTGTTGGGGACGCTGTAACTGAAACACTGGCCCAGACAAGCTCTGTGAGGAGGACAGAACGCATTAATTTCATTGTTCCTACAGACACGTCGTCATGCCTGTGTAAGAAAGAGCTATGGATGTCTGGTATCCTCAGGCCAAACATATGATCACACAATAGAGATTTATTTACAAATGTAAGGTGAAGCACTGGTCAACTTCAGATTATAAATGTAAATCATGATTAAGATGTTGAATTCCCCAAATACTATTGTGTTAAACACGGGGAGTAGTGTGCAAAACTTCTACTTATGTCACAGGGAAGAATTCATATAAATGTAGTAAAGTTACCCTCGAGTAGAATAACTAATGAACTTCAACCCGACTATATTCTTACAATCAAATAACTTGAAGGCAGTATAGAGAGTTATATTTGCATGTTTTGTCTACTGACAACAGATCAGACACTTAAATAAAAAACAAGTCTGGTGCTCTTTTTTTTTTCTTACTGCCAACAAATACCATTAAAAGAACAAAACAAACAATGAAGTGATCTATCCTCTCTGTGTCAGCCAAAGCCTGAAATAGCGTTTTTCTTCACTGTTTCCAAAAACTACTAAAAACACACGACTGAGCCACAGCACTGCACTGGGTGACATGTTCCCTTGTTAAAATAATCATGGGCTTTGTAATTTATTTTCAGTCCCACAGACACGGTCCTGCTGCTGTAATTACTCACTAGAGCAACAAATAAACAGCATAATATAGTAGAAATGCAGTAATTACTTCTGTTTGAGTATAGTTTGCTGAAACATTTTAATAGTCTTTTTTTATTATATAATAGTAAATAATCCTGACAAGTTTTTAAACATTTATGTCGTCAGTCGGCTAAATGCCACAAATAGGTTAGGAAAGACAGAAACTACTGCAAGACAGATGAACACATTGTCGGTTTTTAGTCTTTTCATGGGATTTGTTGACAAAGAGATTTGCTGAGAAACATGAATATCTCCAAAGTGCCTAAAGTTTTCCAATTCATCTCTGGTTTTTAAATTAAATTATCAAACCAGGCAGGCAGACGCTGATTTTCATACAAAGATGCCTGTACGGAAATCAACAAACAGAGTTGAGACTATCCAGGAGGTTATTTCCTTCTTCTTACTTTTGAGATTGTAGCACACAAACAAGTGTAATGAACTGATTAGTGTCAAGTCTCTGCATGTTGATTTTCAGTCATACTTGACTGATTTGTGGGAACTAAAAAACTTGCTAAAGGCAGAAAGATACACATCTGGAAAATACTGTTGAAATTCTTTTCCATTGGTTAGTAATAAAACAAAATATACGTTTATGTACTAAACTGACTGGTCACACTTAAATGATTGTTTATTCAACTTTAGTTAATAGTTATTTCACTGTTAACAAAAAATTAAATGCTTTATAAACCACTTATTAAGCCTTTGTAAAGGTTTATATGCATCAGTTGCAACTCAATAATGGTCATCCAAATAATGTTTATAGATGAACTACAGAATATCTATTAACCATTTACAAAACATAAACATCAGCTGCAACTTTACAATAGACAATTGCTTAATGAATGGTATATAAGGCATTTTGATTGTTTGTTAAAAGTGATAGTTATCATAAAGTGTTACTGCTGTTTTAGTTGTGTTGTTTTATATAGCATTTCTTTCAAATAAAGGAATATATTCATGGCAAGTTTTAAAAGATTTACAACTTCAGTCGGCTGCACGCCACAGATAGTGAAGTCACAAACTACTGAAAGACAGATGAACACATTGTCGGTGTTAGTCTTTTCATGGAATTTGTTGACAATAAAAAGCATGAAAATCTCCAATTGTTTAAAGGTTGTAGAGCACAAACAAGTGTAACAGACGAGTTTCAAGTCTCTGCAAGTTGATTTTTATACTTAAAGCTGCTGTAAGTGCAATCCCCTCCCTCCTCTCTGCGTCACCCCTTGAACGTGCAGCGGTAATCGCCACACATAGCAGCAAACAGGAGGACCGTGCCCTCTGTGTGTTCACTAGCAGACAGGACCGCCTCTTTATGGAGTTCTCTGTCCTGATTGGATAAAGTGGGCAGGGATACCAGAAAACGTATTTTCTCTTTTACTGCAGGGGACATGGGTTACTGACCAAACACTCTATAACAGTGATAACTGTTGGAATAAATGTCACTTACAGCAGCTTTAACTGAATTTAATGGAAACCAATAACTTCCTAAAGGTAAAAATATACACAAATTAATAAAACAAATCGAACAAAATAAAACAAACAATACATGTTTGTAGTAAACTGACTATAACAAACAAAACCCATATGGTGTGCTACATTAAGTTAAAGTACCATGATACCTTTGATACACCAACACCAGTGTGATCTACTATGAATGAGACAACTGAGGATGCAACTTAGTGACATCTAGACATTTCCGGATGATTCACTTTTTTCTGCTGCACCAACAGATTGTCAGCCAGACGGACAGAGAGAGAGGGACAGAGAGGGCCTTCATCCTGACCTGTTTTGAATAGAGCGAGGCTGACATCCCGTGTGCCCGACTATCTGTGTGATGTTCTTGGCTTCGCACCAGGCGCTCTTGTCAGGGAACAGCGCCAGGCGGTTGATGTGTGCAGGCGGTGCTGCTGAATACAGTGCAAACAGTGCGCAGCAAATCTGAATCCTCTGCCACATGACTGCACCTAAAGGGGCAGAAAACCGCAGCGTGTTACCACCCTTGTTCCACACAAAAACACACACAAGAGAGTAGACACAAAATCCCTTGACGTTTTCGGATGGTTTTACAGTTAATCCTAAATTTGAACTTTGCATATCCCTGCAGATGTGGATTGACAACTTCCTGGTGATTAAGCAGCTTGAAATCCAGATGACCCTGGGCTTCAAATTTAACTTATTGGAATAATTAATAGACACAACTTCTTCATTATGTGAGTCACCAGTTGCGTAGAGAACATCATACTGGGTTTATATTGTCCCAAATGAGACAATAAAATGGGGGAGGGCAGCAAATGTCTGCTCCAAACCACCTGACTTCAAGTCTGCTCTCTTTCACCCTCTTCTTTAAAAAATACCTCAAGGAGTCACGTCATTTACAACCTACAAAATGGTTTTCTCCTGCTGCTTATAAAAAGACGGCCCAGTGGTCACCCACGTCGACTCCTTTACACACTTTGCAGCACTTCCATATGTCTCTGACACAATCACAGCCTTGTCATCAAGAATCAATAGAGATCTGAAGGTGAAGAGGCTGCTGGCTTTTTTTTCCCCCTCAGTGTTGAAGAGGAAGAACTTTATATAACAAACATCTTCAGACACACATCAGGACTTAACGTGACTGCCTTTAAACGCAGCACGCTGTACAGTCTGAGCGCCCTGTGGATGTGACTGTTAAAGTAGTAACGCGTTACAGTAACGAATTACTTTAGTTACTGTTTCAAATGCAGTATGTCACGACTAAAAATTGGTTAATCTGTCGCAGGCATTTCAACAAGTGTCAAAATAATTAAAGATTAATCTCGATCTAGTTTCTGTTAACGTAACGTAACGTAACGTAACGAAACGTAACGAAAAGTTCAAACCGTCACTTTAAAAATGTGAAGCGAGCTAACCAACGGCTGAACAAGGAGGCTAGCAAGAATAAAAAGTAGCACAATGCGCCGGAAAGCATCTCTCAGGGGTGAGTACAGTCACAGGAGTACTGACAACGTTACTTTTCAGGCTAGTAACGAGGAGCACGGTACTTTCTGAGTAGCCCCGACAGCGGTCGTAGTTGTCACACTTACCGCCGCTCTCCGACCCCCGGGAACAGCCGGTCGAGCACTGCGCAGAGTCCCGCTGAGCTGAGCCCCCTCACCGAAACCTGGACGCGGGCTCCTAAAAGCGGAGGATGCGGCTCGCCGTGCGCTGATAATTAAGGGAAAGAATGAGCACTTCGCGAACGGCGAGGATAAAACCCGAGCCCAGTCTGTCATAAAACAGTTACATCATCCGGAAAGAAACAGAACCGTCCGTCCGCCGGGGAAGGATGGGGAGATGGGGTCGGTTATGAACGCTATCTCATCTCCGAGTCCATCAGCTCAGACCGTCCCCTCCCCTTTGTTCTCCTCCCGTGCGCGGCTAAATCCCCCCGTAACTCCTCTGAAGGACACTTTCCAAGTTGTTGCCTTTTGTCGTAAAAAAAAAAAAGAAAAGCTCTGAAGCCGGGGTTAGGCGCGGTTGAGCCCTCAGACAGGGGTCCTGCTGTGCCGTTTCTGGACGAGAGAAAGCGGGGAGGGAGGGAGGGGAACTGCTGGGAAAGGTTTCAAATGTTTCCCCAAGTAGGAGCGAGGCGAGAGCGCAGATCAGATTTACAGGACAAAAATGCAAATATAACAAGATTACACAAACAGGGGGGAAATTTACAGTCACGCGTCAGCTTTGCATCTGGCACCACTTACTTGTGTTTTTTAGATAAAATTATATCACTTTTAACACAGTATGATAGCCCGTCCTAATGAAATGAACAACTGGAGAACAGATGTGAACTTACCTTTTCTTAAACACTTCCCTCAAGCAGCTGAAAGTCTATGAATCGCACATTACTTTAACCGTAGACTCATGACAACTCCATCTAATGAAGGGCCCTCAATGTCTGCAGTGAGACCACTGACAGCCCTGCTGGAAGGCTTAATTATCCCTGGTTTGGCTGACCTGTCAGTGTGCTTCTTTAAAATCCTATTTAAATTGGAAGTACACTACTCAAAATTAGTTAGGTATATTTGGATATTTTAGTTTTTCACTTGATTGCTTATTCTGTGACATGTATTAATTTTTATTTGACGTTTATTGCATATCCATATCCCATTATCCCTAACTAACTTTGAGTAGTGTATGTGTACCATCATATGGGAGTAAGAAGTATTCATATCCTCAAGGAAAAGCCAACACACATACAACAATGTTGAATTATACTCCCATATAAGATCTGCCCAAAAGTATTAAAAAGCTAAAAAGTACTTTAAGTACTTGTTAGTATTAGGCAGACGTGTGTGTAGGTACATTTACTCAAGTGCTGCACTTAAGTACAAACTCAAAATACTTGTACTTTAATAAAGCATTTTCATTTTATGTTACCATATACTTCTTGCACTACATGGTATTTTTTCCTCAATTTATTTAACAGTTATACTAAATCAAGATTTTACATACAAAATATAGGAACAGATTTTAAAATATGATGCATTGTTATACATCAAACTACCGGACAGTATATGAAGGTCTTGTTAAAATTAGTTCCACCTCGACTGACTACAGTAAAAATACACATTAAAACATCAGTAATAATAATCTGATCATGTAACAGTATAACAATCACAGGGAGATTTCTTCTGCAGAGCTTTTACTTTTAATACCTGTAAGTACATTTTGCTGATAATACTTTTAAATAACACTTTCACTACAGGACTTTTACATGTGCTTGAGTATTTTTAGTAAGTAAAAGATCTGAATAATTCCTCCTCCACTCTTTGTGACTGGTCTATGAGGTCTGTTGATGGGAAAAATATGATTTGTCCCTCCCAACATATCACTGTTAACATGAAATGTAATTTTATATAATAATTAAAATAGCACATTTTTAAGGTTTAATAGTGTGCAACTTTTGCCTTTTGCCTCATATTGGTTTGATCAGCACCCCCTGCCCTCTCCCCAAGATATAGTATATAAAGAAGATATGTTTGACATTTCTACCACTCAGTGCAATCAAACACATTTATAGCAATCACCAATCTTTATCGTTTACTAGCTAGCCACAGTCACATCAACCTGTGTCTGCAAGCTGTTTGAATTTGGGTCAATCTGAGAGGTTGGCAATGACAGTATTTATTTTACAGCACTACTTTTGGTGCCCTCGAGAATTACTCTTGGAAAATTTCATGTAATTGCCCCATTCAAACTTGACATCAGGTTTTTGCCCATGCAAGAAAGTAGTAATGATAAATGTGCTGTAGTGGAGCAAAAAGTACAATATGTTCATCTGAAATTTTTGTACATACACACAACGAAATGTAGAGTTCACGTGCCTCAAAATTGTCCTCAAGCAGAGTACTTTACTAAATCAGCTTATTTTAATTCCAGGCTCTTTGGCTTTTTAAGGCAACAACATCAGTAGCAGCAGCAGCAGCAGCAGCTCCAACCTGCAGTCCTGCGGCAGCACACATGGCATGTCTGGTCTTATTTTTCATGCCAGACATTCACCAACCCTGACTGAACAGTTACGAGCCATTAGATGAACAAATGTGATTAAGTAGCATTATTAGTCTGGTACCTATGACTCATCATAGAGAAGTGTTCAGACAGGCACAGACAGGTAAGGCCGAGGGGTTTTGGCTGCCCTGTTACACCTCAGCTGTGTCGGTGGTGGTATCACTCACCCTCCCGCACACACACACCTCATTCCTGCACTTCATCCTACCAGTGCAGCCTTGCTTACAGGTGTTCAGCCTGGTCTGTGTCCATAAGCACCCCTATCTGTTTCACGCTTCACTTGCAAACAAATATTTTAATGGACCGGGGACGAGTGACATGGCTTAATTTCTGACATGAGAACATTTTTGCCGTGATGGATAGAGTGTGTGTGTCTGTGATAGAGAGGGTGCGTGCAGCACTGTTTTCTTTGATGTGAAAGTGTAAACCATGTGTTATGTTCGAAGTGCAAAGTGCAGAACTCACCTGTTTGTAATAAGACCGAGCTCCAGTCCAGAAATGGCATTCCTCTGCATTCCACGGATTCTGCTTCACCAGGGGGCTGGATAAATGTGTGCTCGTGCACACGCTCACACAAACAATCCCTCTCCTCTCCTCGCCTCGCAGGCCCATGCAACCACACATAAGTGATCAATCACACTCAAAACAATCTCGCCAAATGGACACACAGCCAATGAATACACGAGACGTAAGATTCCTCCTGATATGAAGAAATGTGCTTTTCAACTCCCTGTGACGAAAACAGTCAGTCACAGCAAAAACACCAGCGCACGCAACTGGAATCAGGACTATAAGGCATGAAATACTGTGAAAATGCTTGGTCTGGCATGAGTGAAGACCAGACTAGGTCTTTAGAAAGGAGTCTACCCATTCATGGTGTTCAGAGAAACCTACATCTGTAAATAAGAAAATGGTTTGCTGTCACTGTGTGTAAAACATACACGTTAACATATTGTTCCTTCTCTTTTCCAACACTAGCATTAGTTTTCCACCAACTGCATTTTCTTTATTCCATCATTGTGTGCAACTTTCCTTCCTTCCTCCCACTCTCTAACAGGGCTGCAGATGCTGAACCTGGCCCTCATTCCAAAACAGCAGGAGTCCGAGTCTCCCAGCTCATTAACACACACAATTACGTCCCGCCCCCAAACCACATTTCATTCTTCTTTAACATGCACAGAGAAAAGCAGAGAGAGAAAGAGGGGTTTTTCCATTATCACTTTATTAAATATACACTCATAGGCCTTTGATAAACACAATGTGGGCATCATTGGACATTAGTGCTAGGACAGAAATGGTCAGCAAAATAACAGAGGACGAGACAAAAACAGATGATAAACTTCATGGCAAATCCTTATAGTCTTCAGTCCTTCACTACTGGTCCTGTAAATGAACACAGACAAAAAAAAAACATGTATTATGATGTGTTAGTGTGTCACAAACCTCTGACACACAACATATCTTCACCTTCTGTACTCACCTTCACCATGCGGCCATGAATCAGGTATGGTGACCTGAAGTCATGCTGGCAGTTGGCGTAACCCATACCCAGTCCCAAACCTGAACCGAATGAGACGGGCCACGTGCGACCTGCGGGAGAAACACATTTAAATCTATTTAAAGTATGTGCTTACGAAAAAAGTTCACATGAACTCCAAAATGAGATATACATATTTTTCCTCTTACCTGTAGTGCTATTTATCCATCTAGATTGTTTTGGTGCGAGTTTGAGATATTGGCGAGATCTAGTAGAGATGTCTCCCGTCCCTCGAATGTAATGGAACTAGATAGCATTCAGCTTGAGGTGCTTGTGTGGCTACATTTGAAAATGTCATCAGCCATGTCTCTTTCCACAAATCATGACGCGGTTAGTCAAGATAATCCATAGACGTTGTTGTGAGCATGTCGGAACTATTTTCTTTCTACCGAACTACACCTGTCAACTGCATCACTGCACAAATGGAAGCGTGAATCTACTTGTGGACGAGAGACTAGCTAATTAATACCACTTTTATGCCCAAATTAGTGCGTATACGCATGTTGTTTTTTTTAATGGAAGGTAAACTGGCTAAAATAGACAACCGGGTCTTTTAAAACTGGCAGTGGACGAGTTTGCATTTACGTTGTGGGTTTTCTGTTGTGTGTGCGCCACGGTTGTCATCAACAATGTGATGGAAAAACAGGTAACAGTAGAACATAGCAGATCATATACCTCGTCAGGCTACATCCAGAAGACGTTAAACTTGTTTAATAAATAGTCTTAACCGATAATATTCTGAATTAGACAAATAGTTTTTTCAAGAGCTAATAACAGGAGTTTCTGGGGAGTGAGACATCTTGCCTCCTTCTCATCTCTGATCAGGCAGATGACTCAGATCACACGGAGGCCACAAACAACGATTACCTTTTTCATATCTTAACATCAGTGTCTCTTTAAAACTCAGCGCAGACCGAATGATGTTCTAGCATTGCTTTACAAGAGATGGAAAGATATTTACAAGCCAACGGCCTTAACTTCAACATGTCATAGCACTGCGCTGGAACAGAAGAGTAAATTGCCGTGTTTGCCTGACTACATCACAACTGAGACGAGCCAGAGCCGATTAATAACCTGACTACTGCAGGGTCAAATGACCTGGGACTAAATCCTGATTGCACACATACACATTGCACACAATAGCCAGATGTTAGCAGTCGTAAGTGGGATTTTTGGGTATAAGCTAGCTAACGTTACAGCCCAGTCGAGGAGGACGGCGTTAATGTTTTCATCCTGCTCAGCCACAAGCACAGGCCTCTGGTCCATGCATAGATGACCACTTCCTTCTGTGTGGTGATACAGTTGGGGGGGTGTTGTTTGCTAGAAAGAAAATAGTTCCAACATGAAACTGAACACAACAAGGTCTGTGAATAATCTTGAGTAACTGGGTCATAATTTTGGAAAGAGACATTGCTGTTGAGTTTTTCAAATGTATTTTTTGGCGCTTTCAAGCGCCACAAGCCATGCGCCATCTAGTTCCATTATATTAGAGAGAAGACAGACATCTTTACTGCAGATATCTCCATAACTCTCAACTCACACCATAACAATCTAGATGGAAAAAAAATATAGCAGTACAGTTAAGTGGAAAAATATGTACTTGTGATACTTAAGGTGAACTGTCCCTTTAAGAAAGAGCACTTACGTTTAAAGAAAAGGACGGAGAACACGATGCCCACACCGAGGCCAGTTACTGCAAAGAAGAAAAGAAAGTATGAGTGATTAAACTACACATTTAAATGACTTAAGTACTGAGGTAATGTGATCATGTCTGATCCAGTAGAAAAACGGCTGGCGTAGATGTAAATCTGTCGTAATGAGGTCAGCGGGGTGCCGCTATTATGTTTGATGCAAGAGCTGGTAAATAGCACAAGTTTGCAAGACATTGCTCATTAGGAAAAGAGAGGGAGAGAAAAGCCACAAGAACTTCCAAGAAAGAGAGAAAACCGTAAAAGGGGTGCAAGAGAGGGGGAAACGACAGTGTCTATGAGGCAGAGGGCAGGAGAGGTGATGGGTCAATGAGTCCACCTCGCAAGAGTGAAGGTAAGGATGTCTGGACGCAGTATGGTCACGCAGAAGGTTTGTCAGTGGCACAGAAGTTGGCTGAGTTGTTTGAAGTGCTCAGACTGGAGTAGGATCTTGAGGAGGAATGTGTTTGTGCGCTTAGCTTCACCTCGCTGCAGGCCACACCACACCCAACAGAAGGCCAGCCAGCACACAAAACACATAAAAACAGCCATTTGGGCCCCTCCGACTCTTAATTGGATTCAGAGAGCTATGCAGCATGACCGATTCGCCTGAACCAGAACCCTCAAACTGTTCTCTATTACACAACTTACAAATGTCCAACAAGACCACAAAAGATCCCAAACACCATCATTATCAGTACAGATCAACAGTAAATCATTGTCCTCTGTGTCCATTTCAAGCAAAGGTTCAGTTAAATTTAAGGCTCTCCGTCTGTTGCAGCCTCTGTCTTTCTTTGCTCTTCAGCCAGCGCATTTCTGAAACCTCTGATTTTCCACTGACAGTAGTAACAGTAAAAACGTTGGCAAAAAATATGAGGGCAGATCAACATCTCATTTTGGAAATTCTTTCTCTTTGTCTTGACATCTCCCAGTGGGATAGATTAGAACAAAAACATTTGTGCTGGAGCAGAATGAAATATTGAACCCACAGGCCAGAAAACACACAGTAGGTTTTGCCAGAAAATAAAGTCAAGAGCTGGTAATTGTTTTGTTATTCATCTGTTCATTATTTCAAGTACTCTCTTGAAATGACATCAATGAAGACATTCATTTTCAATCACTGTCATTTTGTGAATTTAAATAAAATTGCAACTTGAGTCAAATAATTCTGGCACATGGCTTTCGCTCAACATAGCAATTTTAACATGTTTGTGACAGCAGATGTTTTGTGTAGAACTTATTAATTTTCTGTGTGTTGGAGGGGACACAGCTTACGATTTGCACAGCTGGAATGAAATAAATAATCTTACCTAAAAAGACTGGGTGGCAGCCATTACTGTGAAGTAATATAAATAATTTTCTTTTATGACTTGCAACTATTTTCATTTCCCGTTTTTAGCCGTGCTGGCTGGCGGTATGGTTCTAGGGATGGCAAAGTCAGTCTGACAGTTGGTCGACCACTTTAGTCCCGACTGAAAACGCTAAACAGATTCTCCTGACAATTTGACTTACTACAGTCATTATTTCATGACTCCTTGTGGTGTAAACTTCTTTAAACTTTATTTACACAGATTGAAAAGAATTCAGTGAGCCATAGTTGTGTCCTTCCTTTAAACATTTTAACTCTAGAACTGCTCTGTTTTCTGGTATTTTGCCAGTTTTTGGCTATTTTACATTGTAATGATGGCAGACATCAAACGGACAAGTTGCAGTCAGTGAGTGTGATAAAGAGGCACCAAGCTAAGACTCTACGCAGTTTTTAATACATTGTTTCATCTCAGTTAGCATCATATTCAGTGAAAATGACGATGCAGTGAATTTATACCTGCACTTTGCCCTTTTAGGATACTATCATTAGTGTGGGCAACATATTGTGAATCATATCGTGAGTTTCTCTGTGATTCCCACTCCTACAATTGGATGAACTGCTGTTACATTTTGAACAGACTTTTCCTCTAGTGCCATCATAAGGTTGACATGTGTGTTTTTTGGCTAAATTCCTGAGCCAGATTCTGGTCAACTTTTACAGAGGAGCGACAGAAAGCATCCTGACTGGAAACATCACAAACTAGCATGGTTCGTGCACGGCCCACGTTCTACAGCGGCTGATTAAAACCACCCAGAACTTCACGGGTACACATCTACAGAGCATCAGTGACATTGGTGAGGTGCGATTTCTGCACAGAGCCCAAAGGATACAAAAACTCAACACCCACCCCAGCAACAGTCTGTTCACCCTGCTGCCATCTGTCAAAAGATACAGAAGTAACCGCTGCCGTACCACCAGAGTAAAGAGCAGCTTCATTACCCAGGCTGCAACATTCCTCAATTCATCATCAACATGATTTTACAAAATAGATGTAGCAGGACTCAATCATTTGTTTTGTTTTTTAAACCCTTGTGATTTAAAAATGACAATAAATTTACCTTGTACGTTGATATATTGCTTCGATCATTATTCTATTATTAGACTAGTATAAGACTAGTACTGGCCTCTTCCACTCTACCGTTTACAAGTTCCTCAAATTAAATACCATGTTCCTACACATAACACTGTTATTTCTTTTTATGAAGAGGATATTGTGGATTGTCTCTCTCTCTCTCTACCATTAGTGCACATGCAGCTGTTTTTTCTCTCCCTTTAGTTTGATTTGACATCTCTCTTGGTCATTTTACTTTTATCATTATCCAGCATACAGTATGCTGCAGAGTTTCTCTGGCTACTTGAGACGCACTGGCACAGCTGGCAGTTTGCTACACACAGTGAGCTCAAAGAAATGCCACAATGCAGATGTTTCTCCTCCCAGCAAGAAACATATTTTACTGTGCTGAAGTTGGCGTCACTTAGTGTCTTTCAGAATAGATTGAGTTCCACTTTAAGAATTTTAATGATGGCCCAACACAGTTTCAAATACCACAGATAAACTCCTCCATAAAGACCCCACGGTGATCTGCTTAAAACTGTAACACAGTGTGTTCAATCAACTCTGACTGGTTAAGTGAAGGCCAGAGTCGATGAAGGAAAACAAAACATTCTTTCATCACTAATTATGATATTATGGTCTTAAATAAAATTCCAGATGGTTTTGGCAGTGAATTCAAATATGTCTGTTGTGAACTTTTTAGAACTGTGTATTTTTCTTTTGCTATAAACTCTTGTTTACAATAGGTCACCTAAGGAAGAGCCACGTGAAGTAATTCATCCAATCAACCTAGCAAACTACAGGCCATTAAATACTGCGATCTCTCTGATTCACCTGAAAAGTCAGTCATGGACACTTTCAAGATTGCTTTCGCTCTAAAAATCGTTAGATCGCCCATCCCTGCGACACTATCACACAGCCAACTGATGTCATTATTCTGTATTTACATTGATAAGACAGGATTAAATCACCATTTTATGCTCATTCAGTCTGACAACAGAAATAGTGCAATATATAAATAAGTACAACTCATTTGTGACTCGTCAATTTAGAGCTGGGCAATAAAGCCTTAAAATGATATCACAATATATATAGGTCATATCGCAATACGCAAAAAACATCTTGATTTTGAAATCTCTTCTTAAAAAGTACTTCATAAATGCTCCGACTGGGTTACACAATCAAATATCATGATATTTTTACCGAATACCTCGATATCAATATTGAATATTGAATGACTATTGTTACTTTCACAAAACATTAACACACTGAAATTTTTTATAAATAATCATCAGTAATGTGGATATACTGTAATGCAGCCTTTAAAACCAGGAACAGACAACACTAATGCCATGTAAGGATGTAACGATGTCCAAAATCTAAGACAATAGATAGTCTCAAATCACAAAAAAAGATATAATATTGACACTCGCCCAGACCTAATTCAGCTATATTAAAACATAATATACACACAGAGTAGGAGGGGACACAATGAGCTGAGACTGAGCAGACTAATCCTACAACGGCTTGTTTCTTTTATGTGAAATTTTTAATGCTGCTGTTGTGGCCAGAACTCCCTCGCAAAATAGGCTTTGAATCTCACTGGGAATATTTCTGGTAAAATAAAGGTTAAATAAAATAAAACACAGTGCTTCTGACTCAAAGGTTTATCAGTTCTCCAGTGGTTTAGGCGTTTTAATATGGATGTGGTGGTCTGAGATGACTCTGTCTCAACAAAACAGATGTTTCTGGCATTTTGGACTTTGTATGTTTACCTTTGCAAAGTCCTTTAAGAGATTAAGGGCTAGAACATTGCGGACTCAAGTGGAGGACTGTTGCCTGTTGCTGGCATTGAACTGTAAAATATAGATTTAAAATGTGAGTGAAGCTTGGGGGGAAAAGGCTGGAAGTGGACACAATTGTCCTTTACAGTTTTGATAAATGTAGGCTAGACCCTCCATGCTGCCACTCCACAACTGACTTTGATCAATAACTGCACAGGTTGTTATACAAAACACACTCTAGCTTGTATCCAAAGATTATGTTGTCTTCTTTAATCATAATGTTCCCCCCAAATAACAAAACAGGTAACGTTAGTTTTATCCATTCAGCGGACAAGTGCACACTTGACCTCAGTAAACTGGCATGGTCATACAGATGTCCCGTAGATAAGGACCTCGACTGCAGCCTCTGACCCGTAGCGAAGCTTATTTACCGGGTTAAATATGCTGCAGCATGCTTCACGATAATGTTGAATAAATATAATACATTTATGAAATGACATTAACCTGTTTTCACGGCTGTATCAGCAAGACAGCGGTCCCATTTCCGTCCGTGTTCGTCCGCCATGTTTTCTGCTGTCAGGAAGCTCCACGAACTCTCGCGAGAGAAATATAAAGTCACATGAACTCACCCCCACCAGCACTGAAGTCATCTCCTCCACTCATTATATCCAGATTATTTATGATAAATACACTTTGTAGTTGTTTTGCCATACAGTTATTCAGCTCCTAAAATAATATGTATTTTAAAGTGTTAATGGATTTGATAGACTATTCAAAACTAATTTGATAACTTTTATTGCTCTAATTTCAACAGGCCTACGTCTGACATTATGTGATAAAAGTTCTTCTGTTTATCACAACTTCTTGTTAGTTTTCATTGCTGGTAGAAGTGTTCCCCATCCCGCCCATATGCATACTATATGCACAGGAAATGATGCATGCATGCACAGCGTGTTGCACATCTGCTGCTGAACAGAAAACTAGCAGTTCCCATTTTAAAGAGGGAGGAATATTGTGTTTGGCAATACTAGCTTTCTTTCTTAGAATATGTTTTTGGCAGAAGCTAATCTAGATGTGGCATATTTTGAGGAAGAAAATGAGCCTCACCTAGTTTTTTTCAAAAACACATGATTCATTAGCACCACTAATCGTTTGGAGATCTTTGCTGAATTTGTTCTCCTCTTATAAACATCCAGCAGACTAGATGCTGGAAGCTAAAGTGGTGCTTACCACACACAGTCAATAATATACAGATGTTTGTGAGGTTTACAAGCAGGTTTCACATTTACAAACAGTCCAGGATGGACACGCAGCTTCAAGGCAGAGTACATTCGTACAATGTCATGATAGCTTTGATACTGAGATGTTGAGAAATAAATGACAAATATTTATAAATAATAAAAAATTAAATATTTGGAAGTACACATGTATGGGTCATTTGCCCATGTTTTTCATGACACACTTCACAATAGTTAACCCCTGAGAAATGGCAGCTATAATCAAAGTAAAAACATTAAACCAGACTTTCGGAAGTGGGTAGAAATTACAGTCTATAAGCGTATATGTAAAGCAGAGCTGTTAAACATTAAAGCCTTATTCATATCATTTTCCCCAATAAAAATCATAAAAGGTGTGGATTTACAGACTCAAGTCATTAAAGTGAAAGTTCATCCCGTAAGAGCTATAATAGTCAGAACAGCAGGTGAAAGAGTGTTGATTATCAGTGTGATCGACACTATAAGACAACATTTTACATTACAGGGACTCATTTCATTCAGTTTAAATTAAAACATGCACAAATGAACCACAAGTCACTACAGGATTTGCTAAATTCCCAGAACACCACTTTTATACTGAATTATCATCGATACCAGGGCTGCCCACAGTGTGGCCAGTGATCACTATTAGGTTAAATTTGGCCAGATGTTTCTAGAGAATTTTTTTTTTTAAGCAATATGTAATAATTGGCCACTTGTTGAATTCATACTCACAACAAATAGGGGGCAGCATATGACAAGAGTTACCTCTAACTACTGCCAACTGCAGCTGCCGTTAGCCAGTTAGCTCAGTTAGCCGTGCAGTTAACAGTCCGGGCTGGGAGCTCGGACCACCGGGGGAAGTGTTGGTATTTACTCTGCGATGGACCAGGGCTAGCTGGTTAGCATGTTAAACATTGCAACACAATACATAGACATCGTAATGTGAAAACAGTTATTCCTCTACACTCTCCTGATAATTTTAATGAAGTATTGAATGTTTTCAACCAATTTTTTTATATATTGCACCTTTAGAAAATATCATAATGATTGTGTCCCTTTATTTTATGTGAGGTAAAATGCTATTTAATATGTATCCCTAATTATTATTTTTTATAATCTCAGTCAGTTAAGGGAATTTATGATTTTATACACATTTATTATAGCTGTACATCTACTTGTATACTTTCATCATTCACTGTAAGGCAAACAAAGGAATTTTCATATTCCATTCAAGTTAGCAAAAACCAACAAAACTAAACCTCAGGGGGTGCTCTGACTAAAAACATATTAATTATGGACACTGCCAGTATTAAATAGAATTAAAGAGAATAAAAAGCAAATAACATTAATATTAGGACTAACATTTATGATAGTGAATTAATTGACTGAGATTTCTGGAATTATTAGTTTTCAAAAATAACTTATGTTATCTTAAAATAGTTCATATTTAATCAACAAATGATAATCATTCTTCCCATAGAAGATGTTTCTATGAACAGAATGTGAAGAGAAAATAAAGTTGGAAATAGTAAATGTTGAAGGGGCACGATGTGAGTCAAAATCTTTTAATATTCACAATATTAATGAGGCAATAATACAAACTCTGAAATATATATTTTTTCCATAACTTAATAAACAAGCTGTTCTCAGAGGAAAACAAGGTCCCCAGAACACTGTTCGAAGCTAGAAAGGTGGCAGGGTCCGCCACATATAAACAAAGTGAAACAGTATGAAACTGTGTTGTCCTTTAAGGTCAGTTTGTTTATTCAGTTTACTCAGTCATGAAAACGAAGAGAGTTAATTTTTTTAGTTTGTTTAGGAATTTTAAAAAAATCAGTCAATGAAGATCTTTCTCTTCTGACTAAAATGTCTTCCCCATAACTGCATAGTGTCCCCTTAAAAACCCATTTACACTAAAAACATTATTCTGATTTGCTTAATTTGTGACATTATAAAAATGTTTGTGAAAGGAGCATTTTTGATTTGAGTCGCAGTAAACATTACATTTACTGCAGTGTCCAGTAATCACTGATAAAGCGAGGCTTTAGCAGAGCTCCATCAGTGTGCGTGTCTATCTGCTGCCCTCTCTGACTGCACGATTACTGCACCACTCCTCTCTTTCCATACTTGGCAATGCCTTTCTTGCTCCTTCGCGATTGGCTGCTGCAGAGAAAGCCCGGAGTGACCCGGACATGCAACCGGGGCCTGTTTTGTGAGCGCAGCCTCCTTCCTGTAGCCCGGTTGAGGAAGTGAATTTCGCTGACAGGGCTGGGTTCAGTGAGGGAGAGGCGAACAAAACATCTTAAGTCAAAAAAACAACAAGAGCCGAGAGGAGCGACTTGTTCAACCACCGTAAAGCTAAGCTCTACAGTCATCGGTGAAATCGTGCTCCCCTGCCCCCGCTGAGACCGCCGCAGACCGCCGCAGACATGGTAAGGGCCGCGGTGGAGCTGGTGGGAGAGATGGGGACGGGGTAGCGGGGTTTTGGTGGGGCTGCTGGCTACTGCTAACTAAGCGTTAACGGCTAGGGGTGCTAAGCTAGGCTAGCGCTAGCTTGGAGGTGTTGAGTGGTAACCTGAGAGCAGCAGCAGGGGATCCAAGTGTATAAATCACCGATGCTTATCTAAATGGCTCTGTTTGCCAAACTTCTGCATGCCGGACACCAAATGAATTAGCTTCGCGGCCAAGTTAGCAACTGTTTCTTTCATCTAGTCGGCTAGCAGCTAGCTGTTAGCCAAGCTAGGTGCCCCGTATGCATAAAGTTAGCACAGGATGTTTTGGATTTGACACAAGTTCGTGAACAGTATAAGTGAGGTGTCCTAATATAACACACACACATAGTTGTCCAGTCGTGCACTTCACACGCACACACCTTGGCTAAAATAGTCAAGCGCCGGGTTGCCTGTAGCTAAAATAAGACTGCTTGCTCCTCCTATTCCCAACCATGACAAGCTGTCAGCCTCCTCTGCTGAGTTTTTCCTGCCTTGCGAGTTTGAGTCGTGACTTTATGTTTTCCCTGCCAGATGACCATCCAAACAAATAGTACCAGCAGTTATTGTTTACATATTGCTTGTTTTGAACATTTCCCTGCCACTCCCCCTGTAATTGGTCATTTATTTATGCCTGACAAAACTAGTATTTGATTTGAACTATTCCAACATAATCGAGCACCATCATGTGCTCTCCCACTGTTTATAAAAGTGTGCTTTTGTAGTGCATTCACATGACCTATAGTGTTATGCCTGAGTTGGGAAGAGCAGCTGGTTTTCCTCCACAGTCGCCCACTCTCCTCGGCCTCACCTCATCCATCCTGCTGGCTCAGCCCCGCTGCTCTCCCCTGACCCCGCGGGTTGTTGGTCTGAGCTAGTGTTTACACGGAGACAGGAGCACTGGTAAACACAGCGTCAAGGAGCGCAGGTGTCTGATGGAGCAGGCTGATTCATCAGCTGAGAGAGATTTTTAAAACAGGCAGAAGGAGGGGAATCCGCATGGGAGACACTGCCTCGAAACTTCTGTTATGGTCAGGGTCAGCCTTAAGGAAAATGTTTATGGAAAGAGGGGTCTCTACTTTATAACACGTCTTTGTCCTTTGACCAGCAAGAAGCTGTATAAGTATACTCTCTTAGGCTTATACACATAAGAGGAGTTACTTCATAGGTAAGCCAAGATGGATGGTTATGTTGACATCTAAAATGGAGGTGGATTAAATAGGTAAACAAAACAATTAATGTGGCAATGCAAAAACATATTGCTGTTGAGCTTCTGGTGGTTCTAATATTAATGCGTATGAATCAGAATTATTTGTAGGGCCGCACGATATTGGGACGGCCTTTCTGTTTGTTTGTAATGGTAGACGTTAGTGCATTGTGTCTTTAACAGTACTATCTGGTGATGACCAGTTAAAGGAATGATTGTGGAATAGCCAGTTTCCTCCTTGAGTCAACTGAGAGACAGGTTTTGTCCCTCTACTATTACACGCCTACATACATCTCCTAACACATTCCCCAGAGTTTCATGTTGTGGCTGGTCTGTCCTCCCATACTTACGAATATCCGCTGCTCACTCGCTGCATTTTTAAGGGAGAGAAACCCCTTGAGGGAAGGCTATGCTATGCAGTCCAGTCTGTTCTGTGTCTTCTACGGTTGTCATTATGAAAAGTTTTTCATTTAGTCTCAGGGTTTATACTTTGAAAACGCTTTCATTTTGGTGTGGTCTTTTCAAGGATTGAAAAGTTCTTGGATTTCAGATAAAGTGCTTGAAACTGCTTATAATTGTAGCTTCATTAATTTCAAAGTAAATGGCTTTATATTGGCTCAGCCAGGCTATAGGATGGAAAGTCTAATATACTTACAGACAGGGGACACATTTTGAAACAGGAAACTTTTTTGCTTTCCTTTATTATGTCATCCTGCTGTGGACTGCAACCAGGAAACAAAATGTTGGTTGTTTATAGCACAAACACATCTGATTAAATGTGAAAAAATCATTTTGAGTGTATATACCGTACTGTAATTTACCACAGCTGCAAGGTGCTAAAAGCTTTAAAATGTCACTTAAAAATGCTTGAAAAGTTCCTATTTTCCAACATCTTTTCCTCGGGCAAATTGCCTATTGGAAAGATGTAGGAACCCTGTAGTCTAATTTGTCTTCCCTACTTAAGGAATACTAATATTTACATTCAATTACCCCTAATCTGCTGCGCAAACAAAGAGACCATCACAGTAAAATACTTTTCCTTTAAGGAATGTTACTTACTGGATACATCTTACAGGAATGTTGTGAAAAGACCAGGCCTGCTGCCTTACAAACTGTAGTTTATTGGGACCACATTATCAAACATATGTTGAGTGACTAAGTACATAACCAAACAAGCCTCAGTAAACAGTTCAAACAGTAACCATAAAAGGAATTAGTTTCAGTTAGTCTCACGCTGTATTAAAGACTCTGAATTGACTTTGGGGTCATTGTTGTTGACTGTGATGACAGTGCAGTTTTGATTGTTTTAATTGAAAAACACACATACTTTGCAGTATTTCTGACCAGTTTACAAAATGGGTTTCTCACATTACTAGAATTTCTAACCTTAAGTCAATACCTTGGAAAATATGAAATACCATTTTCGATACAATGGGGAAAATGGGGACATTTTTAAAGGTAATATATAACAATGTTATACCATGACGACGAGATACAACCTTTCATGTATGGCAGCAAAGAATAGCAAACGTTATATATCACAAATTGCTGTAGTAGAGAGGAAAAACAAGAAAGTGCAGCTGGTATTGATACTGTAGAGAATGAGTATTGAAACTGTTACAAATATTCCGTTTTGATATGTATCGATATATCAATGTTTTTGACAACACCTCTACAAAACCTACCTTTAGTTGCTATATCGATTTATTCTACATAACAGATTTGCCCAATCTCACCTAGAACAAAGAGCACCTAACCCTCATCTTGTAATTACATTGATATAGAGATGAGATGCATCAGGATCTATTTGATTCAGCTGAGCATTTATGTGTATTTCTGGATCACATAGTACAATCTGCTTTGCAATTAATTAACCAGATGTGTTGGAGGAAACAGAAAACCTTCTCAGTTTTGTCAAGAAAGTAGAGAAGACCTGATCAGATGCTGATGTGTGAGGACAGACGTCAGGATGAAGTTAGTTTGATAATCATTTTCTGTGAGGACCTCTGGATCTCATACCTTCCCAGCAGCCTTTTGTTTGATTCATTTATTAGGCTCCGTATCTTTCAGCTTGTTCTTGTACTTCAAATACAATTGACAGTGATCACTGGGTGGGAAGACAGTGAGGGATATTGCCCTTCTCACTTGTGGTACTACCACTGTGTTGGTAAGGATCTGCTGTCGAAGAGGATTGGACCAGACATCTCTCGGGCTTCCTATCAGCAAAATATGACGAGATGAAACTTTCAAACATGTTTCACTTATGGCCACAACCCACTCGGTGATGTCTGAACGGATGTATTTTGCTCGCTTCACAACCCTTTCAGCACAGAGGGCAAAGTTTCTACACAGGTTTAAGTGGCGCACTTGAATGGCAGGTGCCACTTGTACTGCCTTTTAGTAGACAGTTTTGTGTGCTTTACTGTCAGCCCTGCCAACATGTAAAACCTCTCGTAAGATAAAATCAGAGTTTAGTTGTGTTGCACCTAATATTTACCTGTTGTGGTTCACCTCAGTACAACTCATCCTCATAAAACATGCGTCACACTGCCACAGCAAAATGAAGCGCATCCTTTGACAGCTGATTGATGACATCTGCACTGACCTCACTGATTTGGATATTGTCAAACCTATCACATATTTGTTTTACCCATGGAACAGTTTTGTTCACTTGAATGATTCAATTTCTTCGTACTTTTGAGTTCTTGGGGTTCAATCTCTTTAATTTCTAACAGATCTTTTGTCTGCAAATTCTCACATGACATATCATGAGTGCTGTTCAGTCTACAGAGCTGGAAATTAGCTGGAAATGTTGTGTCTGTACTCTCACAGTGAGCGAGCAGTGTTAGCCCGCAAGGGTGTGAATATTTCCTGCACAGCAACTCCTCTCATGCCCTCATACAGAATGTTGCCAGCCTTTATCATTGTTCTCTTTTGGAGACGTGAAGTAGTTTGGAGAGGTCCTGCCAATTGTCGTGATCCAACACTTGCATATATTTTCCTACATAATACAGCTGCTCAGTGCACTCTTAAAGTAAGCCTGCTTTAAAACTAGAGAGCCAATTCAAGTTTGAAAATTATGCTTGCTAAATATTCTCTTCATTAGCATAGCAGCCTGGCTTTTCCTTAAATGATTGGTTCACAGTTTTTAATATCTGAATTTAAACAATCAATCAACATTGACAACGTTGAAACAAATTTTAATTGCTTTAATCATTCTGGCCATGAAGAGATCCCCTGTTGATGGGCTTTCAATGTGGTGCCAAATCCTCAGTCCTCATTCTGTGCAGAAATTAATTTCCAAGTTGAAGATAATGCAAGCTTCAGCAATTTGAGGTTGTCAAATCAATGAATGCCTCCTAGAGTTGAAGCCTTTTTAGTGCAGAAGTTGTGTTTTACTGGACTGTCTTTACTTGTTGACCTGCAGTGGAGGGACAGTTACTGAAGGAGGATATTTTGTACTAAAAAGGCTGTGCCAAGGAAACTTGCCACTTGATTTTACCAGCAGCTAAAGCCTCACATTACATTCAGATAAAAAAGAGCCTCAGGACTCCTGTGGAGACACCTGCTCTACTGGTTTTATGTCCATGGATAGAGAAATTTCAGTGGAGAACTCTCTGACTGTCAGCATGAACATATTACTGAAGTTTCAGCAGTACCTCTTCCTGGACATGTAAAAAATTATTGTTACTGAACAGTTAATATTAAAATGTGCTCCAAAGTGTGAACACTTGTTGAGAGCATCTGTATTCAGTTAAGAATCCACTTAAAGATGAATCCAATTTGTAATTATGATGAAAAGTTTATATTGTTGTCTTACACAATTACAGCTGAGTCTGTTGGCTTTGTACCTCAGCTGTAGTGGGATACTCAGCACAAGATAAAAGCAAAGTATTGTCATTTATATAATAATCAATATTTGGCCTAAGCAGTCAAAAGTTTACCAGAACAGTGTGTT
Source organism: Pagrus major (assembly GCF_040436345.1). NCBI lineage: Eukaryota > Metazoa > Chordata > Actinopteri > Spariformes > Sparidae > Pagrus > Pagrus major. Next base: position 19,392,904 of record NC_133220.1, read on the forward strand.
ACAGATGTAGTTGCACTCATCGCTGAGATCATTTTTATGTTAAGATTTATAAAACTAAAAACGTGGATTATCTTGGGAGCTTTTTTCTTTAACAGAGTTAAATAGTGAGATTTTTGTTTTGTTTGTGTTGTCTTTTTTTTCAAACTTTGCATATTAAAAACTAACATACTTTCATTACCATATCAGTATACAGTAACGTACAGCTGTGTGACTGGCAGTGTTGTGAAGCTTTTGAACTGATTTTTCTCATTATAATCGGAGAGCACAGTTTAATAAGTTTCGTCTCTCTTTCAGAATGACCAGCAGCTGGACTGTGCTCTGGACCTGATGAGGCGTCTGCCTCCTCAGCAGATTGAGAAGAACCTCAGTGACCTCATTGACCTGGTGAGTTACTGTCTTCATCTCGCTATCATGTCTGATTTCCTTACAGATCAAACGCACACACAGTGTTGGCTATGTGCCCTCCAGACATGTTTGAAGAATACAAAAATACTCTACTTGTAAAAAACCCCCTATTCAAAAACGGAACAAAAATCAAAAAAGAGAACAACCACAGAGAGAGATAAATACAACGGTGTTTCAGCCTATATCAGCCTAAGGTAAGAAAGTAAAGCAATGTGGCTAAGAAAAGTAAAATTGGATTTCGCACAGCAGGGACAGAATCTTGAGAGTCAAGGTGTCTTAGTAATTGGCATGTATCCCATCTGGAGAAACGAGCAGCGCTTGTTGCATTTCATTGCTTGAGAATTACCCTACCCTGCTACTAGCATATCAGTGTATATATAGCATATAGTGTTTACTGCTGTACAGTACCTGTCAGTATAAGAGAAGCTTCAGAACAACCAAACAAGGCAGCAGGTTCAATCTGTAAATCATACATTTTGTAATACCAAACAAAAATCCTGCCAAAATAAGAGCAAAACGAGAAAGTATGACCTGGAGTGCCCTTTGATATGTTGCATCTTTCACAAATATCAGATACATTGGGATACATTTTGTTAATCTTTTATTTGGAATAATTTAAGTCTGCATAACTTTACACTGAATTAACTGCAACGTGGCATTAATTGAAGTGAATAACTCCACACTACGATGGTAACAAGCTTTTGAAAACAGATATCACCTCAGGAATTTACACATTTCCGAGTGGAGGAAGACTTTAAAAGCATGTAAATAAAATTCAGTTTTTGTTTTTTCTGAAACCGCCAGTCCCTCTGTAGTACTGTTAATAAACATTTTCTAAGATGACAGAGCAGTCCAGCGGGAACTTTTGATGAAAAACTCACACTGAAGCCATTATGCTCCAGAGTTTTCCTTTATTGGTTGAGTCTTAAAAGTTACCTAGAAAGGAAAAAAGAAAGAATGTGATAATGACAGTAGACATAGCTAAGATGCTGCCACGCGCATTATACAGTATTTATTTTAAATCATTCATGTTTGATCATATTTTGGGGGTTATTTTTTCCCAAATGTAAGAATATATCAAGTCATAAACATAATTACACTTAAATTGCAACTGCATTTTCTTGGGGCCCTTGTTTCACTTCTATAGTGTGTTTGGTAACATGAAAAGTGTGTGTCTGTGTGCGCTTGTGTGCGCCTGTGTGTGAATGGGTGGGTGGTTACTCTGTGGTTTCGCTGGTGTGAGTGTTAGTTGTTCCAAACTATGTAAGTGTGACAGTTGCTGCACATCACTGTGTCATCTGGGTAACTGAAGCTATTTTCAGCATCAGTGTTATTTTTTAGAAAAGTGTCGAAGTGACTATTTTTATTTCTTAATCCTCAGTGCGAACGTTAAACAGCTGAAAATGCTGCCTTTAAATTAATTATTTGTTTCCTTTCTACAGTTTTCAGTCAAAGAAGGACTTTTATTTTGAAATTATAAGCACTTTTAACAGAGCGGTGCCAGCTGAGTCCGCCAGTTTAAGACACACTAAATCAGACACAAATCAAATCACACTTTTACCAGTGTTTCCACGGCACCTTGATTTGTGGGTGTAAGAGTTCCTTTCCAGCCAGACCCCCACCTGCTCACCTTCCTCTTCCCTCACCTTTAACCTCTCTCCCCCCGGGAATTGGCTCTCTCCTCACCCGTTTCATTGTGTCTGGTTGTTAGTGATTATTATCGCAGCTGTCAGTCACTGCCGGCACTTTTTGGCTCCATCGTCTATGCTCCGACTCTCCCTGTTTTAATTTAGTTCATCATCACCTGAAATCACCTCTTTATTTCCTGTTTGCCCCACATCTCCTCCACTCTGTTCTCCATTTCTCCCCTCCCACACTCTCCCCCTGAGTTGCCAGGTGTGTGTGAGTTCGGGGCTTTTTCAGGAAAACAGGGCCTCCTTTGTATCTATGCTCTGATGTAGGAGGACATAGAGAGGGGCGTCCATGTCAGTCTGTGAGAAGTAATTTGTACCCCCTTATCCTCCTGATATTATGTTTCCCATTGATATTGTATTCCAGCTCTGCTCCGTAACCTCTGCTTATTGAGGAAAGTTGAAAAGTGGGAGACAAAACTTTCAGTTTACTTTTGACCTAAAATGAGCTTCAAATACACAGCTGCTTTTGTCTTTGTTTGTTTGTTTGTTAGTTTGTTTTTAAGGTGCCATCTGCTTGTTCACACATCATGTTCTTCTGTCCCTCAAGTCAAAAAGAATACTTTCAATAAGGTCTCCGAGGAGTTGAGATGTGTTTCAAACTTTGCAGACGTTTCCATCTCTGAGCGCGTTGAAGTATCTGTGCTGTAGAAAATGTTTAGTACATGCATTGAGCTTTTTTCTGTGTTTGCATCCAGGTGCCCAGTCTGTGTGAGGACCTCCTCTCCTCTGTGGACCAGCCCCTGAAGATTGCCCGTGACAAGGCCGTGGGGAAAGACTATCTGCTCTGCGATTATAACAGAGACGGCGACTCCTACAGGTCGAGTTTATAACTGCGCCACAGTCATGTACAAGGAACATTTACTACATTAAGAACTGTTGAGAGCAAAGTGGCACACTCCAGCACACATCATAAGTGTTTATAGTTGTGAGACGCAATAGCATTTAAGTTTTGGGAAAAGTTTGTCTCTCTTGGAAGACATTCAAAGTGCTGCACTCCGCTGTGAGGATTGGTCAATTTATTGAAATCAGCTGATTAATCAGATAATGAAAACAACTGTTAGTTGCAACCCTGTTGTTCACATGATAAGTGATAGAAACACTTGTGCTCGAGAGAAGATCAAACTCCAGCTGCTTTCTCACCTCCTCACATCCGTCACAGTACTTTACTCATTAACTTGAGTTTCGGTGGTAATAATATTTAACTTTTTTTAATCTTAACTTTTTCTCCAGCGGTAACACAATTTCCTAGAACATTTTAGGTGATGAAATATTGCAGCCTTTTTCTGTAAATGTCCTGTCATATCTGAGTGAAGCCTTGAAGAACATTATTACAAAATAAACCCATGTCTGCATAGCAAACACCCATCACTTTAACGGACTGATGAAGCCAGCAATGTTAATCTGTGTCTGAAAAGGGGAAAATATTATACTTTTTTAAAAATTTCACAAAGGTTAACAACCAGTTCAGTGGGTGACACATGTGGGTGTCGAGGCATTTCCAAACATTTAGTTAGATATATATGATGTTAATACTGATTTCTGTTGTCCTCTTTAATCCATCAGATCCCCGTGGAGTAATAAGTATGAACCTCCCATTGAAGATGGTGCAATGCCTTCATCTCGCCTGAGGAAACTCGAGGTTGAAGCCAATAATGCCTTCGACCAGTACAGAGACCTGTGAGTACCAGGGACCAGCAGTCTCACCTGGAGTTTTTAATAAACGTTGAGTGATGCCCTCTTGTGACCTCTCATATCTGTGTTTCTAAGGTACTTTGAGGGTGGTGTGTCCTCTGTGTACCTCTGGGACTTGGAGCATGGCTTTGCTGGAGTTATTCTCATCAAGAAGGCTGGGGATGGATCCAAGAAGATCAAAGGGTGTTGGGACTCCATCCATGTGGTGGAGGTGCAGGTGAGAAGCAGCTGATATGAAATAGGTTGACATTTGAACTTGTTCCTACACATTGTTTCTGTTTTCTCTTTATTTCTTTATTCTTTATTTCAAAGATAAAACTTTATGGGTGATTGTTTACATCACATCAGGACATGTAGGAGATGCACCACCATAAATCCGTAGACATTGATCCTGAGTAAAACTTTCCAGTTGTCTCATTGCTTGTTGTCTCTGTTGTGCGAGCAGGAGAAGACCAGCGGTCGTACTGCTCACTACAAACTCACCTCCACCGTCATGCTGTGGCTCCAGACAACCAAGACCGGCTCTGGTACCATGAACCTGGGTGGCAGCCTTACAAGACAGGTACGCTGTCAAACTGAACAGAAGACAACTGCTGATATGTGCAACCTTTCTCATGTCATCTGTGAACTCAAGTTGTTTTGTCTTTTCACAGATGGAAAGGGATGAGTCAGTTGGAGAGTCCGCACCCCACATCGCCAACATCGGCCGCCTTGTCGAAGTGAGTATGACGGATGATAATGATGATGATCGTTCTCATTTAGCCTTTTTAACTGCCAAGCTAAAGCCATAAAATGACACGAATGGGTCTCCTACACAGTATTCTGATGATATTTAAAAGTGACATTATATGTAGACAGATCTGATGGCTGATTTATGTGTCATAGTCTTCAGCAGTAAGGCCATTATTAGTCATCAGTCAAGCTGAGCACAGTGAAAGAATGGATGTTTGGGCTCAGAAGGTTGGTAGTCGCACTCTCCCAAAGATAAATTCGCTAGTGGGAAACATAACGTAAGTTTTTTTCATTGTGATCAAATGTAATGCATTCAATTTACACATACCTAAAACTAATGCAGTCTAATAAAACAGTCCTTCAATAAATCCTCCCTTCATTAAGGTTATCACAATCAGTTTTAGAGAGGTGTTCAACTTCATGTTCATTTTGGAGGACGGAGTTGGAGGGAGTGGTGTAATGAATTGTATTGCATTACAATGGCAGGTGTCTCTGTTTTTTTCCACCGCATTTATATCAACAAACGTAGACCAAATAACAGAAACAGCTGCATGGAACTCAAAAGTGGAATCGAGGCCAGTATGCAAAGAGCAGGTCGCAAGAGATCTGTGTGTTGACCACAGCCATCACATAGCTTGTTTACCTTCTACTTAGAACCCAGATTCATCTGTACATGCCCTACAATCATCCACAATCGTCATGATTAGCACATCTCCAATTCTAGTCAATAAAACAATTGTCTCAGAATGTCGTCGTTGGCAAATTGAGGATAGAGGTGGGAATCATTCTAAGAGTTAAGAATGTCTTGATTCTTGTTCCAGGATATGGAGAACAAGATTCGCTCCACACTGAATGAAATCTACTTTGGCAAGACGAAGGACATTGTCAACGGTCTAAGGTAATGCTACATGAGTTGTCTGGATGACTTTGACCACCCTCTTTCCTTTAACAGCACTTCCTGTCGGAGGGGTCTGCAGAAACTCTTTTTTTCATTGTACCAGTCTTACTTGGATCATAGTGTGTTTACTTTTGTGTCTCCATCTGTTGACCTGCTCAGCAGACGTTTTCTTGCCTCTTCTGTCAATTTCTGTCATTTCCTGTCTCATATTTTACACCTTTGCTGCTCCTCAATTCAGATGTATTACTCTGTATTCACTTCGCCCTCTCCTCCCCCTATACCTCTCTTCAACCTCTCCTACCGATCTTATTTTTTTGTTATTGCCTGTCCTCGCACATTTCTGCTGCCATTCTTCTCACGTTCTGTTCTCCTGTCAATCCCTCCGTCACCTCTCCTCCCCTGCTGCCTCTCCTCTGCGCTCCAGATCTATTGAGTCTTTGCCTGATAACCAAAAGTACCGGCAGCTCCAGAAGGAGCTGTCGCAGGTCCTCACCCAGCGTCAGATCTTCATTGACTAGGGTCAGAGGTATATCCTGGCATGGGGCATTGAGTGTGTGTGTGTCTGTTTGCTTGTGTACTGTATGTCTGTGTTTATTGGTAAGCAGAAAATGCAGAGTTTGTTTGCCTGCTTCCATTTAAAAAAATTAAAACTACTTTCATAGTCTAGGATAGTTGAGGATGACCTGCAACATGCAGTACTTTTCCATTATATGTGGGTAACAGCATAAAAGCGCACTGGAAAGACCTTTTCTTTAAAATAACATGTTTGATACAATAAGAAGTAAATTCTACAAAGACTAACACATACTGGATTTTGGGTGCTGATACTGATACTGACATTTAAGAATTTTACAAAGTCTAATAACAAAAATTTAGTTTATTTTTTAAAATATCAACACATTTTTTGGTCAAGGTCCCTTCGATTTGTTTTTTTATAGAATATGTACTGAATATACAGGACAAATTATCTAATGGAGACATAGTTTCTGAATTGCGAAAATACTTCCGACATATCTTTGCATACTGCAATTTCTTAAATGTCTTTTTATGTGTCTTGTGCTGTTCATGTAATGCAACAGTTATTAGCTGGGATACAGCTGTTACAGCAAAGAAGCAAATGATACAAATCAGAAAAAAGTAGTTTGAAATGTTTTCGTGCTCGTCAGGGTTCAGGCTCCCAGGTGTGGGTGGCTGTGCGCGTGTGTGTGTGCATGCGTGTGTGTGTGTGTGTGACTGACTCTATGCTACATGAACATATTTGCATGCTCCTCAGAGTGTTGAACACTGAGCAGCTGTGTGGGCATGTTGTGCAGGTTTTGTTTACCTTTGAGTCTAACAGATGATCTCTGTGAGGGAGTGACAAACTAACCATGTCAGATTATTCAAAGCAGTCACCGACCCTCATGTTTTGCGGTTCGTTGCCCTAATAAGGTTTGCCAAGATAGTGTGTTTATTCTGGGCACGTCTTATCGAAGAAACCACATTTGTGGAAGTGTATGTGTGAAAGCACAGCATTGAAATGAAAACAACAGAAAAATCTTACTAGCATTGAGTATTCACCCCTTTTTCTGTCATGAAAGCAAACCAAGTAAAGATTTCCTTTATTTTATTGTATATTTGCTTAAATTTATTATGTATCTTAAAGTAACTTCAGTGTTGTAAGACAACTAGGGGTTTAACGATCTATTGATCGGGATTGATATCTCAATTTAATGGTTAATGATCCAATACCATCTAGGCAAAGTGAAAAAATATCATCGACTTTAGGATCGACTTTATTTTGAAATCCCCCTCCTTCCTAAACATTCAAACAGTGCTAGTGCCAAGCAGATAATGGCAAGCAACCCAGAAAAAGACTATTCGGATATATACTCTCCTCTTGGGAATAGATCAGCTGCATGGAAATATTTGGGATTTCAGAGAAAAGACGGGTAAACAGACAAATTATTTTCTTTTTTTGTTTCTTTTTGGCGAAAGCAGAAGAGAAAGTGGAGGCAGCTACCTCTGTACGCATAACTGTAAAGAGTTTTTAAATTTCCATTTTCACGTCTATTTATTTGGTTTCATTTCATTATGTAATTTTTTTATATATATATATTTGCACTAGAAATACTTTTTCCCATTTTCAGCTGTATATTTAACTCTTAAAACCCCATTAAAAGGAGTTGTTCAACATAGTTATAGTTCAACAAAGTGCAAAATGTAAAGGATGGTGAACACACGACTGAACTGCATGACATTATGTAACTGTTGGTTAAACTTGCCTGACATTAATGCTCCATGTGTGCAGTGTGTATACACTTAGTAATAATACATGTTTCTCCCCACAGAGAAGGAGAATGTACTGTGATGTTTACATTACTAATACTTTTAAAGACTTTCAAGTTTTTCTCTTGAACTTACAGCCTGTTTTTCCGTCTTGCTGGAGAAACTTTCCCCGTCTCTCTTGCTGTTTTCATATTTGACCTCGTACTCACTGACAGTCTCCTCTCTTTGTGTCTCAAACAGGAGTGTTCAGACTCTGGCTGACAAGTCAAAGCAGGAGGCTCTGAGGAACGACCTGGTGGATGCACTCAAACGCAAACATAACTGCTAGAGATGCTACTGTTGTTTTTTTTCTTCTGTCTCTCTCACTCTCTCTCTCTCTCGCGCCTCATCTCTGCCATCTTTTCTCTGTTTCTTTACGTCTCTCCCTCCATGCCTGTTTCAGTGCTGCACTCGTTTATTTGTGGAAAAACAAAAAAGGAGAAAATGCTTAGCTTTTTATTTGTTTTTTTGTTTTGTTTATTGTTTACTGTCAGGTTTTTGTTTTCATGCATCTCATCTGCCATGAAGCCATTCACTCACGCTCCCTCTGTCTCTCTTCACCCCTCTCTTCTCTCTTCTTTCCCATGTTACCAATATTATGATAGTATTACCACGGTTAATGATAATCTTACAGTGTGAGGGTCATTGTAGTTAATAATCCCTGATGTTCTCACAGCTGACGTGTCCTCAGTCAGTGTCAAACGAGCGATCTTGGCCCCGCTCTTCCTCCGTGACGAGGAAACGGACACAGACTGTGCTTTAGGCGGTGTAGGCTTGGCGGGGCTGTCATTATTATGGACATCAAATTTATTTCTTGCACCTATTTTTGTCTACAACACCCCCCGAATATATTTGTATAAAATTATTACTGTCCGTGTATAGCTGTCATTATTCTGGGCGATGTAAACGGTGTGAACACGAGGGCGGCCTTCGGTTTGTGTTAGAAGGTTTTAACTCTTTATTCCACTCCACATGCATGTGAGCCTGTGTGGAAGCATGGGGCTGCAGAAAGTGGAAATGAAGACTTATCAAACATGGGGATGGACTGTTATAATCACTGGGTGATGATTACACCCACGTTGTCAACCCCAGCCTCCTACACGTTGTATAACATGACAGTTTGCCTCCCCCTCTGTTCTGCTTACTCAACTCTTCTCTCTCCTCACCTACTATGTCTTTGTTGGGGGTCACAGTTTGTCTTTGTGTCTCAGTGGAAACCTTTAACTGTTTCCATTTTTTTGGAGGGGAATCTTTTGTTGTATTTTTGTTTTGTTTTTATTTTGTAAAGCTTATGATTCATATTGTATTAGAGCCTCCAGCAACAATAAAAACAGTAAAAAGCTACTCTGGGACTTATTCTTCATTTCTTATTGATGTGCCGCACCATGCAGGCAGAGGGCAAAATAACAAACTACATTACCATTGCAAAACACTGCAGGAGGGCAACACTTCACTTTGAGTACACCCATTAAGCATTTATAGGCTGTATAAACATTTAATAAGTTGGTAGTGCGTGCCCCATGTAAAGAGGCTGGGTTGTTGCTGCTGCAGCCCAGGGTTCAAGTCTGACCTGTGACCCTTTGCTGCATATCATCTGAATGGTTCCCACATATAACTTATAGGACAACACAGTTTCATGCTGTTTTACTATGTTTACATTTGGCGGACCCTGCCACCTTTCTAGCTCCAAACAGTGATTCAGATTAATAATACAATATATAATCAACAAATAAATTATGATGCATTGATATAGGTTAAGGATAAACTTATCAATCCCTTAGTGAAATTCACAGGCTACCAAGCAGCCTATACAAAGTAGGCTAATTAAAATTGTCTTTAATTGCCCCCCAGGAACAAATCAAGTTTTTTAAATTTTTTATTAATATTTTGCTAGCCTAAACGTTTTTGCTGCCTGTCAGTGTTAAAGAGTGGGAGTTGAAAGTAATGTGTTAGCTAACGGACGGTTATATGCTAGTTAGCAGCATTTGTCAACTTCCTCTTTATTTTGTCTGTTATAATCTGACTGATACTAATTTTTTGAGACTGGCTGATAAGAGTTAAAACAAGATGTCGACACTGTGAGGCTGTAACGGCTGAGCGAGCTAAATGCTAATACTAGCCTCACAACATGGACGCAATGACAACGCTAATGTGTTTAGCAGGTAAAATGTTTACGACGTTCACTATCTTAGTTCAGCGTGTCAGCATGCTAATGTTTGCTATTTTTTTCACAGTTGTAAAATAAATATTTCAGTGCTCAGACTATAGTTAACAAACTCTGTAGCTAATAGACAGTAATGTTAATAAATTACTTATTTACTCAGTTCTGTACTTAAGTATAATATTGAGGTACTTGTAGCCTACATTACTTGAGTAAAGGGGAGCGTACCTATGTTCCCCGGGTCCTATGTTCCCCGTTTTTCCCAAAAAAGGTCCTATGTTCCCCGGTTTGTTCATCAACCGGCAACAGCGGGGGAACATAGGACCCTTTTTTTAAAAAAAAGGTCCTATGTTCCCCACTGTTGCCGGGGAACATAGGACCTTTTTTCTAAGAAAGGGTCCTAACTAAGTAACCCTAACCCTATCCCTTTAGGGGGAAAGCGGGGAACATGGGACCCTTTTTCTAAAAAAAGGGTCCCATGTTCCCCGGTCACATACAATGCGGGGAACATAGGACCTGGGGAACATAGGGATGATCCCGACTAAAGTAGCTAACGTTGCATATAATGTTAACTTTCTTCCAGCTACGTTAATGTTACTTCTTCAATACAGGGACAAATATTGCACTTTTTACTTAACGACATTTATATGATAACTTTAGCTACTGATTCAGATTAATAATACAATATATAATCAACAAATAAATGATGATGCATTGATATAGATTAAAGATAAACTTGATCAATCCCTTAGTGAAATTCACAGGCTACCAGGCAACCTATAGAAAGTAGGCTAATTAAGTTAGTTTGACTTTTACCAGCTGTAACATTAAAATGGATCAATAATTAGCCTATAATCAAATGCTGCACTTTATGCTTAATTGCTCTATTTTGCATAATCAGTGCTTTTAGTCTTGGTCCTTAAAAATGATTTTTGGTCACTTTATAACGTTAAGGTATACACCGAATGACTGATAAAGCCTACTTGTACAGAACAAAGTATTTCTATCTGTATTTATACATTGTGATATTTCGATTTTAATTATGCCTAATTTTGCCACCTCTGATGGAGTATCAGCCCAGTTGGTTGATCTGTCCACCTCTCCATCTGCACGATGGTTTCAACTTTTTGAGGCTCCTTCTTTTAAATGTTATATAATTTCCCATCCTCTTGACCAAATCACCTGCAACAGGTGACATATTTTAGCTTTTTTGGAGCAACATTTTACTCATGTTGCAGACAAAAACTGCATATCTCCATGCACTGATTTGCTTCAATTAAAAAATGACCCATTTTTGTTGTAGTAAAGTTCTTCATATCATATCATATCATCTTCTGCTTCTTAAAGATGAATTTTTCTATCATCTCTAAACTCTCATAATTAGATATCATCTGAACTTTGAGTGAGACCCCGCTGTTGAATAAATTATCCGTCTCTATTACATTTTGATGAGATTGAAAATGACTTCTATACTAGGGAAAAGCGGCTGATACTATTAAAACAAATTAAAGTGGGAAAAATGATATTTTTATGTCCTATGCAAGATATAAAGGCTATATATATAAAGACCACGACTTTAAATTAATCTGTGTAAAATAATCTTTAAATGATGGAATCAGCCACACCTATCTGTCACTTTGATGATTTTTTCATTTTAGTCACGTCGCCACTATAATTTATTTAACATTTTCATTTTCTTGACGCCCTGGGGGGTTTTTACTGACAGCCAGCTGATTTTTCTATCTCCTTGAAATATCCTGTTTCCAAGCTGAAGAATGAACCTCAGCTTTTATGCCAAGATGATGATAAAGTCCTTAAAGTGCTTAGAAAAAAATGAGAAAACTGACATCTATCCTTGACAACTAGGCAAAATCCATCCGCTAATGAAGATGATGTGAGATGACTGACAGCTCCAGGACAGCTTGACCTTGTAGTGAAATTGTTATCTCAGTGCTTTTTTCATAATAAGACCAGGTGTAGCGCGTGAAAACTGCCTCACAGATTTACTTGTAACAGGGGCTGAGGAAGAGCCCCATTCATTCATTCATTCAGCACAACATGATGACATTTGCATTTCTTCAGATGCAAATGTCATCATGGAAATACTGTGACAGGCATGAATAATGTCTGTGCTGGTGGAGACTGTGAGACTGCAGTTTGTCCACTAGGTGTCACTGACATTCAGCACATTAGTACATTCTCAACTATTTTTATTTATTTATTTATTTATTTCATCAAAGATTTTACTGGTCTGTACTCAGTCCAAATTCATTCATATGTTTTATTCCTGTGTCCCCTAAGTGTATAGGTGGAAAAGCATCTTCCACCAATGTGTATTGTAGAGATCACATTCACAACTACAAGAAGACTAAACACATCGAGTGTTTGATCTGAAATCAACTGATGAATGCAAATGAATTCAACCTGGTTTGATTCTAAACTGAATTAAAATGATCCTCTATTGACAGATTTCTGAATAATGTGCAGCCAGTGAAAGAGCAACTTCAACACTCTCACTGTTTTGGGTCAAAACACTTGAAACACTTGAAGTTTGAGGAATGTGTACCTGTTAATAAGTAAACCCATTTTGGAGAGGAGTGGTGGATTGAACATATACGTTTGTCACTGATGAAGTTATAGTGGTTTGGGGTTGTGTATGTGCTACCACGGCTTAATCTACAAGATATCTCTCTTTGACATTTGAAGTGTTTTATTCTTAAACAAACAAAAACTTTTATAAAAAATCAATGTTAAGATAACACAAGCTGAGGTGCTTTAAATGCCAGTGGTGGTTGTGTAAGTAGCATTCAATCTTGGCAACAACAACAAAAAAAAGATAATTAATAACATGTTGTCAAGTAAACTAACTAATGATATCTGATGAAAGTTTTTGTTTTCAGTTAATAAATGAAGCTTTTAGGAAGTTTCCATTTATCTCCAGTGGCAGGGTTTTTGTCAAGTGCTCAGACCCCTAACAGAGCTGTTCTCTCTCTCTCTCTCTCTCTAAAACACACACACACACAGGTTTATGATAATGAAGAGCCTCAAGGCGCAGGGGGGGGGAGCAGGAGCCATTTTTCCACCATTCAAGCGGAGTTGCGCGGACGGAGCGGAGGTGCTGCATCTGCTGCTGCTGCTGTTGTTGCTGCCGGCGCGTGTGTGAATGGTGTGTGAGCCGCTCCGGACAAGACTACTGCGGGTTTACCTCTTCAAACCAGCCGGAGTGACCGGAGAGAAGTGCGCCCGCTGAGAGCATGGCTCCTCTGCAACAAAGGGAAACTCACAGGCGGAAAGTTTAAAGGAATACGGAGCTGAAGACATTCCCACTCGGATAGCCGGCTGAACACTAACTGAGGAGCGATGCACTTCGTAAAATGGGATTTGTTGTTATTTTTCTGGTGGTGTAAACTGGTTTCGCTGGCGCGTTGTTACACCGTTCACATCAGTGAGGATGCGGGGACAAGGACAGTGGTGGCCGGCGTGGAGCGGGGCGCACGGTGCGCTTTGGATCAGGTCCTCGCTCCAAAATTCACGGAGCGGTTTGTGGAGACGGACGCGGCTGCGGGCATTGTGTTTGTTTCGGACTCTATAAAGTGCCCCTCGCTGCGCTCCAACCCGTTCACCCTGTACACTGTGGCCGACTGCACGGACTCCGGCTACAGGCACCTCGTCACCAGCCAGTACGAGGTGCATGTTCACGGTAGGAACTGTTCAAACAAGCGTAAAAGAAAACCTCAGTGGGACATGGAGGTCCTCAGTTTGTTTAGCAGCCACAGCCAACACCGCTCAGAGTGCCACCAAGCAGGCTCTGCTTTATTTTCAGTGGGGGGTCTGCTACCAGGAGCCCCGATCCGCTGCAAAGTCGCCAACAGCCGTAACTTTTACTTCTCTGAGGGGCACTTGTTTGTGTCTGAGACGCTGTGCTGGAGGCTGGACACGCTCCTGGAGTTAGACCTGCTCTGTGATGTGCTCACAGGAAATGGATTGAGTGCTAAAGTCAAACCTGTCTCTATCCACTGGCGTGTGGGGCAGGGCCCCTTCAGGCAGGGCCACATAGAGAAGCTGTTAGAAAAGGCAGCTCAGTCTGATTCAGGGATTGTGAGCAGGAGGAGGAGAAGCGTCAACAGCAGCCCCCAGTTCCAGCCTCCCATGTATCAAGTGTCTGTGGCAGAGAATAAGCCAGTTGGGACTGCTGTTGTTGTTTTAAAAGCAGTGGATGCGGATGAGGGTGAGGCAGGCAGGCTGGAGTATTTCATAGAGGCTCTCTTTGATAGCCGCTCCAACAACCTCTTTGCTGTGGACCCGGCCAACGGTGCTGTGTCCACAGTAGAGGTGCTGGACCGGGAGACTAAAGACACCCATGTGTTCCGTGTGACCGCCGTCGACCATGGCACCCCTCGACGTACAGCCATGGCCACCCTCACTATCACAGTCCGTGACACCAATGATCATGACCCTGTGTTTGAGCAGGAAGACTACAAGGAAAGCATCAGGGAGAATCTAGAAATAGGCTATGAGGTGTTGACTGTGAGGGCCACAGATGGGGACGCACCTGTTAATGGAAACATCCTTTACCGTATCATCAACAGTAACGGGTCCAATAATGTGTTTGAGATTGATTCCAGGTCGGGTGTAATCCGCACCAGAGGTCTGGTAGACCGAGAGGAGGTGGAGGCCTATATGCTCCTAGTAGAGGCAAATGACCAAGGTCGTGACCCCGGGCCCCGCAGCGCCACAGCTACAGTTCACATTGTGGTTGAGGATGACAATGATAACGCTCCACAGTTCAGTGAGAAACGCTATGTGGTCCAGGTGCCAGAGGACATGGCCCCCAACACAGAGATCCTACAGGTGACCGCCACAGATCAGGACAGAGGAAGCAACGCTGTCGTTCACTTCAGCATCATGAGTGGAAACACCAGGGGACAGTTTTATATTGATGCTCAGACAGGTAAAATGGACGTGGTGAGTCACCTGGATTACGAGGCGAATAAAGAGTACACTCTAAGAATCAGAGCTCAGGATGGAGGACGCCCTCCGCTGTCCAACATCAGCGGTCTGGTTACAGTGCAGGTGCTGGATGTTAACGACAATGCCCCCATTTTTGTCAGCACTCCGTTCCAGGCCACTGTGCTGGAGAACGTGCCCCTGGGCTACTCCATCATTCACATCCAGGCAGTGGACGCAGACTCTGGGGACAACTCCAGGCTGGAGTATCGCCTCACTGAAACCACGCCAAACTTCCCCTTCAGCATCAACAACAGCACGGGGTGGATTGTAGTGGCAGCCGAGTTGGACAGGGAGAGCGTAGATTTTTACAACTTTGGAGTGGAGGCTCGTGACCATGGCTACCCTGTCATGTCCTCCTCAGCCAGCATTAGCATGACTATTCTGGACGTCAACGACAACAACCCAGAGTTCACTCAGAAGGCGTATTACATGCGACTGAATGAGGATGCAGCCGTGGGGACCAGCGTGGTGACAGTGTCAGCTGTGGACCAGGACATCAACAGTGTGGTGACCTATCAGATATCCAGCGGAAACACCCGCAACAGGTTCTCCATCACGAGTCAGAGTGGAGGGGGGCTCATCACCCTGGCGCTGCCTTTAGACTACAAACTAGAACGCCAGTACGTCCTCACTGTCACTGCAAGTGATGGAACACTCTTTGACACGGCTAAAGTGTTTGTTAACGTCACCGACGCCAACACACACCGACCTGTGTTTCAGAGCTCACATTACACCGTCAACATCAACGAGGACAGGCCTGTAAGCACCACTGTTGTTGTAATAAGTGCCACAGATGAAGATACAGGTGAGAACGCACGCATCACCTACATTATGGACGACAGCATCCCTCAGTTTGACATCGACTCAGACACAGGAGCTGTCACCACACAGATGGAGCTGGATTACGAGGACCAGGTTTCCTACACGTTGGCCATCACTGCTCGGGATAACGGCATCCCACAGAAGTCTGACACCACCTACCTGGAGATACTGGTGAACGACGTGAACGACAACTCCCCCCGCTTCCTCAGAGACCACTACGTGGGCTCTGTTATGGAGGATGTTCCGGTGTTCACCAGCGTGGTCCAGGTTTCTGCCACCGATAGAGACTCTGGACTCAACGGCCGCGTCTTTTACACCTTCCAAGGCGGGGAGGACGGCGATGGAGATTTCATAATTGAATCCACTTCTGGGATTGTTCGCACACTTCGCAGATTAGACAGAGAAAATGTACCTGTTTACACCCTGCAGGCTTTCGCTGTGGATAAAGGTGTTCCTGCTCTGAAAACACCAGTAAACATCCATGTTACAATCCTAGATGTGAACGACAACCCCCCTGTGTTTGAGAAGGATGAGTTTGACATTATGGTGGAGGAAAACAGCCCTATAGGCCTCGTAGTTGCTCATATTTCTGCCACAGATCCAGATGAAGGCAGTAATGCACAGATTATGTACCAGATAGTGGAGGGGAACATCCCAGAGGTGTTCCAGCTGGACATCTTCTCTGGAGAACTGACTGCACTGATAGACCTGGACTATGAGTTGAGATCTGAGTATGTCATCGTGGTCCAGGCCACGTCCGCCCCTCTTGTCAGCCGTGCCACCATCCACATCAAACTTGTCGACAAGAACGACAACGTGCCCGTGCTCAAAAACTTCCAGATCATCTTCAACAACTACGTGACCGACAAATCAAGCAGCTTCCCCACTGGAGTGATCGGACGCATCCCCGCGCACGACCCCGATGTCTCAGATCAGCTCCATTACAGCTTTGAGGTGGGAAACGAGCTCAACCTAGTCCTCCTGAACCAAAGCACGGGGGAGATCCAGCTGAGCCAGGCTCTGGATAACAACCGGCCCCTGGAGGCCTCCATGAGGATCTCAGTGTCAGGTGAGACTCTTAGATAACACTTTGTAATTGCATACTCCACCAAGTGAGGTAAAAAACAGACTCACTGAGGTGTATTCCCACTCTATTTCCACCAGCATGTCCTGTCTCCTCATTTACATTTTCGCTTCACTTCACCGGATAATGGAAGTGATGATGACTTAAGTATGTCTTTCTTGGCTTCAGTGTTCCACAGTGATTTCTCCACAATAGAAATATTCATGAAGGAGGATTAATATTCACTGAAAGATATTTATAAGCCACTCCACCCACATCAAAAAACATTCAGATTACCAAGTCACAAAAGATGCAGTGAAGAATTGAAATTCTTCGAGGTGGATTGTTTTAATTTCTGGGTTCTGTAATTTTCTGGACCCCTCATTAAGGAGCTTTCCTGTGTACAGCGGCCTGATTTAGCTCTGTCTATTGTGGAGATTTAAATAGCTGTTTGTCTGAGCATGTCTGTATCCTGTGGGATCCACACTCCAGTGGGCAGACTGATCATGCCCCATAATTGCCCACCACACCCCCCTCCTCTCTCACATAGAAAGAAAGACCTAATTCGATTATAGTCTATTTCTATAGCTTGTATAGAGTCAGGTTAAAGAGTTGATGTTTTTTAAGTGTTTTTAAGTGGATGCTGGTTTGTTGATGTGTTAGACATAAAGACAGTGAATAACCAAAGTTGGTTGAGATCAAAATCAGTATTTTTACCAGTAATCTGTATTTGGTCAACTGGTTTGGACTTGATGAGAAGGGTGATATAGATCCAAAACAAGCCTGACACTTCTTTAGTGTTCATGCTCACTGCTTGTGTTGCCTTCCTTAACCTGCGTGTCTTAAGCCGCTTGTGTTTCCATTCACCGTTAATTTTGCATGCCTGCACAAATTGCAGAGTTTTATTTGCTCCAGAAATGTGACTGAACTTGCTTTTCACAGAGAGAGAGAGAGAAAGAGGTGGGGGGTGTTGTTGTAAACCTCTGTTGGAGCTTATTTGACGCAGTGTGATCTGCTGTAAATCTGCCTTCTCTTTGACCTTGGCACAACCTAAGAGAAAAGGAAACAGAACCAAGGAGCATTATTAAAAAATTGGACGTCAAGGTTAAAGATGAAATCAGACACTTAACAATAACAGTGAGAGGGACCTTGGGATTTCTGAAAACGGTGTCAATTGAGTGACTGGCAGCCTTTCCTGTTTGTTGATGAGTTGAGACCAAATAGCAGATACTGTATGGTTGGAGTGGGCAGTCGTTATAATGGATTGAAGCTGAGCATTACCTCTCTGGAGAACAATAGTGAGCTGTCGATTCAGGGGCAGGCGCTAGAGCTCATACCAGGCTGTGGTTGGGGGCAACAGCTGTGACTCCAACATGGACCAATTAGAGGCTGGGTCTCCCCACCGCGTCCAGCACCTGCTGGGGTTTATGTGTCAGCACCCCTGCAGGAGACAGAGGGACATGGAGGGAGGCAGGAGGACGGAGGGGGGAAGGGAAGGAGGGGTTAAGTTGCGGTTGTGTAAACTGGGAACATGTTTCTAAAATACAGTCGTACTGTAACAGAGCAGGAAAGTCATTAGACAGGGGCTGTCTGAGGAGGAGATGAGGTAGGAAGATGAGCTCCTCCAATGGATGCTGCTGACCCCAATTTTCCAAGGCTTCTCCCTCCAGGGACCTCCCAAGTCTTCCCATTATCTCTCTCTTTATTCTGTCGTTTAAGAGGCCCCATATGATGGACGATTTTTGATGGGCTTCTTTTGTATGTTGTTGGACTGTGATTAACATCGTTTCTGAGCACCACTCTTCAGACTGACATGGATGTAACAGCCCTAATGTAGCTACACTTTGCTTCAAGTTTAGAGTGTCTCCTATGCAGTTGCTTTGGGAAGGTAACCTTTGAATAATCCACAGATTAGGATGATCTTCTTAAAGTTGAATTCAGGAATATAATCCTTTACATTGACCCAACTCCCTGAGGTACAGTAATTACTTTCTGATAAAACTGGACCTCACTCTGGCTTAAAATGTTTAAATTTATGAAGTAATTAACTTCAGTATAGTCTTTAAATGATCAATTTTGTGGTCACGTTACATTAATAAAAAAAACATTTAATTAATCACAATATTATACAATACTGTATGGAGGAGTTGAGGTATATACAATATTGTTTAACAAATGAAGACTGCCATGACCCCACACTACTTACATCTTTTAGTTTGTTATGATTGAGAGACCTCTAGCAGCAGAAATGATATATTGTGCATTTAAAGGCCGAAATGTCAGATTATTGATAGTCTGGCAGTGACATGAGTGTCTGACTGGCAAATTTCACTTTCCATAAATATGATTTATATGTGTTTTATATGAAGTATCATTTGATTTTTTTTCATTATCTTGAAAGCTTCTCAATGTGCACTTCATGCTGAACTGTTCAGGAGTTCTCCTCTTTACTTATAAAAATGCACCATAAAGATAATTGCGACCGTCGTGCTACCTGAGGTGAAAATAAAACAGAGTTAAGTGGTGTGTAGTGAACTATATTTAAAGAAACAGCCTGAGTAATTTCATTTCAATTTAATGTGGTTTTATCATCCCTGCAAAGGCAGCAGTTTGCCACCCAGTTGAACAAATGCACTTAAAAGAAATAGAAGGAAAAAAAACACAGGCAGGTAAACTATGTGTGGAATTGGTCATGAATACTTCAATAATATGCAAGAAATCCCCCATTTACATTCCCGCCCTAT
The DNA here is from genome assembly GCF_040436345.1 of Pagrus major. Classification (NCBI taxonomy): domain Eukaryota; kingdom Metazoa; phylum Chordata; class Actinopteri; order Spariformes; family Sparidae; genus Pagrus; species Pagrus major. Next base: position 19,412,432 of record NC_133220.1, read on the forward strand.
AAAAAACACTTAAAGTAACTCGTAGAAACCATTGCAAAGCATAAAATTACCTATAAAGAATTGAGAAGATGGCTCAAGATGAATAAATGGCTTGAAATAACAGTTTTACAGACATGGTCGGGTGGGTTCAATATGCTCATTGATTTCTTTATGATTTGCTGGTCACTAAAAAAACCTATTGATCCTAGCAACAAGCCTGTTGAGAAACACGAAAATCACCTTTTTTTATGTTAAAGGTATTTTGAAGAAATACCTTTTTTCTTCCAAACAAGCTCAATAGTTTGACTGATCTTCTCAACAGAGAGTGTTGCTCTTTAGATTTCAGGTTGACTCTTTTGTCATTAAAAACCACAAGCAGGCACTTAAAAACTCATCCGACAGCCACATAACCTGATCATCCTGCTGCCTTGTTGTGCATTGGCTGTGTGCACTGGCATAAATTAGTGCTTATAACTATTTAATTATGTTAGTGAAAGAGTCAGAATTCCAGCAGTGGTGCGTGGGCGTTGGGCCTTCCTCCGTACTAAATGAATGGAAAAGGATAGAGTCATATTAGGGCTGTGTGTGAATTAATTAGTGTACTGAAACTTATTTCAGATTTCACGGATCTGTTGAATGCTAGCTCACATCTCTGCCACATTGAAGATAAAACTGACATATGTGATGATATAATTCGCCATGTGTCACTTCTGTATTGTGGTCACACTGCAGAGCGAGAGGCTGGTTGTCGTCTGTGGGATTAGTTTTGCTGCATCCTGGGATCTGTCAGACCAGCGTTGACATACTCCGGGGCTGATCTACTGTTCCCAGGCAAGCGTGAGCCTGCATAAATAGATGTTTGCATTTGATGGCAAAGATTTTCCCCCTGCTTTTTTTCATTCTTAAAACCCTCTTTAATTTCCATGTGGAAAGTGTAGCTAATCCTTCATTATCCTTCAATCTTCAACACCTTATTATGCCGGGTAGTTTGAATATGAGGCCAATTTGTTGTTTCTTTTGTAGTTTTGTCACTATTATTTTCATGTGTCAATTTCTATACATTTCTTGCACTATGAAGCGCCTCTGTAGTAGTTACATGCTTAAATATGAAGCTCCTGTGTGGCTGATATACAATGTATACATTATCACAACTATGCCATTAGGACACTTTGTCCTTGTTTTAATCAAATTCTGAGTCCAAGCCAATATCAACCCCCATGCTCACTTAGCAAAAGCCAATGCAGAGATTTAACAGACAAACACGCCTCCACGACTAATGATGGCAGTTCGATTCAGCTCACATCACACTGCAGGTTGTACAGATGCTCAAATTACATGGTCGACGGACAGCAGATATTTTTTCTCTCTCTGCTCACTGTCGGGAGAAGAGACCCTTTAAGCGTGAGTGTGAAGTGGCCGTGGATGCTCCAAGGTTAAGGCACTTCACTGTCAAACTCGTGTGAGCCTGCTCGCTGGCATTCGGCCACATACAGCAAACAATCTATAGGCTTGTGTATCAAGTTGTTTGGTTTCTCAGATTATTTGGTCCTTTTATAGTTAGTTTTAAAGGAGACCTATTATGCTTTTTCATTTTGTTCCTTCCTTCAGTGTTTTTATATGTTCTTGTGCATGTAAAATGTCTTGAAAGTTAAAAAGGTCAAAGTCCGCACCAACAGAAGCTTCTCTCTCCAACAGAAAACACAGCTCCTGAAACACATCGTCAGTAGTCCCTCCTTTAATTCAGTGACTTTGTGACATCTCACAACATCACCAACATTTGCATAACTTCTGCCTAGCGGCTTGTTTGGCATGTAAGGATATATTTAGCACAGTTGCTCTGTTGTTAGCAATGCTTGCTCAGGCGTGTGTGAGCTGACCAATCAGAGCTGACTGGGTATTCAGGTAGGGGGACCTTAAAGAGACGGGCTAAAACAGAATGTTTCAGACGGAGATACAGTTTGAGAAAATGTTTTTGTGCACTAATGCATGTAAACCTGTTCTAATAGTGATCCAAAATAAAATTATGAACCTGAAAATGAGCATAATATGTCTCCTGTAGACATTTAGATTCTTAGATTTCTTTGTGGGATAATTTTTTCAAATCATTCCATGTCGTTGAATATATTTTTATGTTGTCTTAGAGCCCTTTCACCCCTGCCTTTCACCATTCTTGCATAAGATTATGCTACATGACTGGAATATTAATGGAGAAAACTCTCTTTAGGTCTGGCTCAGACAAGTTTGACAGCGAAGTGGCATTACTGTATAAGTAAGAGCCAAGACATTCACAGCCAGCGTAATTTCATTATAATCTATTAAACCTTTAAGCTGTCTGTGGAGGGACTTTCTCAGGGGGTTGTCTCCTGTAACACTAGCCCATCAAGCTGTACAAATCTGGTATATTTCTGTGTGTGTATGTGGGTGCGTGTGGCCTCCAACAGCTGGACCACTCTGATTGCTTTTCTCTTCGCCACTTCATGTAATTATTTCACCCAAGCAGAGTGTACCTTGTATTTCTGTGCTCTTCATGCTTGATGCATTATTGTTTTCCTTACGGTTGATTCATAGGACTCAAAGTCACAGCTTGCAAACGCTCGGCCCGTGTTTTGTGCGACTGGAGTCATCCGTAATGCGCTCCTTTCATTCTCCGTGCTTCCCTGGTCGGCGTTAGTCACACTTGCAGGCTTGCTTGGAATGTTTGTAGCACTGTTTCTCTTCTTTTTCTCCCTTTAACATCACCTATCACCTTGATCCTGTTTCTCTTTCCCTCTTTTTGTTTGCCTGTCACCGTTCCCCATTTTTCTCCTATCTAGCCGGGTCTATAGCTCTCACCCCTGCAACCTCCACTGTTCCCTCCCATCATTTCAAGCTCCTCCACCCTCCCTCTTAACCCCCCTCCTCCTCTCTCTCTTCTGTCTCTCCCTCCTTTGACTGTTGTCCCCCCCTCTCTCCCCTGTGAAAGGAAGAATGCCTAAGAGAAATGCTTTGTTAAGCACCCAGTTGTCATGGTGAACCCAGCAATGCCTGAGAAATTCCTTGTGGGTGGGGACGAGGGGTAAGGTCCCTTTTGTGGAGTGAAGATGGGGGGGAGGGGAGGCACATAAAGTTCTAAAGAGCAACTGTCCCCCTCTCCCTCTTTCCAGTGAAGCATGTAAGGCTTTCTTTGGACCTGTAATGCTCCGGGACACACTGACCTGTCCTGCTTTCACTCTGTAAGCATTTTTACAGGACATGCAGCAAGTCAGCCGACACCTGACTTCAGACATAAACTTTCCATCTGCTGTGTTTTTAAAGGATAAAGTTTAGTCTTGCGTGTGACAGACTTCAGAGGCCCCCGCGAGTGCAAAGCTCGCGGTGATATGATAGTGTTGTCTTTAAGCTCTTTGAATTGTGACACAGATGCGCTCAAAAGGGTATCCGATTTCTTGCTGCCTGCTTGTTTCTCAGCAGCAGAACATCCTGCTGTGGGCTCTTCTCCGCTACGCTTGGTTGCATTGAAGGTCCGGAGGAGCTGAGGTGGGGTGAGGGTGCGGATGAGCAGAGGGGATGACATCATCTATATGTGTCAGGAGGGGAAATCGCGTTTGGGATTAGGGCCAGTGGATCGCTGGGGTGAGGACCTTGTGGTGCTTGCATATATCTCAGCGTTGTCCTGCATTGTCCTCGCCATCCCAGCAGACAATAGGAGTTTGCTCTGTCTGGGGCTTCCCCCCCTCCATCTGTCTTTGTGTCCACTTGTTTGCCCCGGTGCTGCTGTCTTCACGACAGTTTCACCGGGCCTATTGTTCATCCATGAATTATCCTATTTACTGTACAGTCTGATGTAGAAACTTGAAGAAAGAATGTCCCTTCTGACTGAGCATGTACAGTATAATAAAGCTCCAGTACAGTGATTCAGATCCAGAGCTAATTGTTTAAGGGGCTACTTCTGCAGTTGCCATGAGGTACATGGAAAGATAAGTCTAACTATTTTGAAAAAAAGAAAACTAATTTGATAAAAAAAACAAAAACTAAACAAAACACACATTCAGTTAGCTGAAACACTAGAGAGATTGAAAACAAGTTACACAAGTGAGAAAAGAAAACTAAATGGCTAGCTTAAAGTAGTAGAAAAATGTTAGATAGATAGCTAAAATTATTAGATAAATAGTTGAATTATCTAAAAGTACTCAATCAAGTCAAATATAAATGGTTGATATAGTTAAAACTAATGAATAAATGGTTGGAATTGTTAGAAGCAGTGGATAAATATCTATGAATGTGTGGCTATGTTTAAAGTGTTCTTCTCTCCATATTCAGTATGAATATAAACATAAACAGACTTACTTCACTTTGACACTTAAATTGAATAAAGCAAGTATTTTTAACAATATCCACTTTTATGTACCTCAAATCATTTTAATTGAACACATTTTGAACATGATGGGTGGTGCTGAGTTCATGTTTGGGAACTCCTGTTCTGGTACACGAGACAAAGTATTTTTCTTCTGTGTAGGAAAAACAATTTCAGACCTCCGTACAGAGAGTACATGTTTTTCACACAGTTAACGTGACAGATTGTGTTTGTTTAACAAGCCGTTACCTTTATGCTACATTGCGCTCATTTAGCATTGAACCTAACCAGAGAATTCACAGTGACCTGGTTTCATACGCTTCAACTGTGCCATGCAAACTGTCAATGTTAGGCTGTTAAGACACGAGGGTAAGAGGTGTGACTGGTAGAGGTGGTGAACCGTACCTTGCAGGAGTTTGAGATGTTACATCACCATCTAATTTATATTAACACTGACAGGAGGGCATCAGGCTAACAAAACAGATGGTTTCCTCGTGAGTTACTGCAGTGGTATGATTGTGCTTTCACAGTTTGGTGGCACTGATTGAGTGAGAGTGACTATTTATACCGTTTACTGAGGAGGTGCAGGTGGATTCTTTTTAAGTTTTTTTTTATATTTGCTGATCTGAGCAGACTGTCTTCCAGTTTGTCTTTCCAAAAATAATTTACTTCAGATATTAAACTGTCAGGATAAGTTAATATAATAGCTTGTTTATTTTTTTCACGCTGGTATCAAACCTGGTATATAACTTTGAGCTGTTGCCTGCTCTGTTTGAAAGCTTCCTAATAAAGGCAAAGTCATGATTGTGCTGCTGGATGCTAAGTATCCAATATCTTTCAAATGACTATTGGTACGTTTGAATAACAGCCTCTGGTCACGTCACGTCCCTGCATGCTAATGTCTCTTTACTACAGCGCTGACAGCAGTTTTCCTTTGATATGCAAATGCTCTGATTGGAAGAGTTCAGATCCTTTTCTGTGGCTCTAAAGCCGCTTCACCATAGAGGAAGAATCTGTGGAATGTCCTCTTCTCGTGGTTTTCAGATACAGCAGAAAAGTGTCATCAGGGGATGCTGTGGCAGGGTCCGCAAATGAGTACGAATGGCCTCTTTCCAACATAGTCAGCTTTCCTCCTGAATGGAGAAATCAGTAGAGGGATTGTGGGTTTGCACTCAATCCTCTGGATTGAAATCCTTGGGCTGACATTGAGCTGCACAAGCAGTTTTCATTATTGACTTCACAGGCACTGCAGGAATTAGGTGTTTTTGTGTTGTGTTTATCATTACAGCTGATCTTTCTTTTTTCTAACTACTTAAGCTTAATTTATCTGCAGAGAACATAAAACAGCAAATTACAGTACATCTGGGTTTTCTAATCATTTCAAAAACAAGGTCAGGGATGTATGAATATTTATTTAACCCGTATATTTTTCTGTTCTAAAGCAAAATAACACAAACAGACATTCATGCACATACTTGCACACAGTGGAATTGATAATTGCATATTATGATGTTCGGTGTAATTTGTGTTGCCTGATGTAACGGCCTCGACATTGCTCAGATAACAGCAAATCTGCTGCGTAGGAGTCTGAGCATGCTGTCCGTTCCCTCCTCTGAGAGTGTGATTTGCAAGTAGGTTTTCTGTTGTGCATGATCTGTTGGCGTTCAGATGTGTTTGATTTTGTGGTTCAGCCTTCTCCCAACAATGGAACCAGTAATACAGTTTTCAGCCTGGTGGAGGTGAGGAGCTTTTTATCCCAGACCGACCACAAATCCGCTTCGGTCTGCTGTCAATGTGAGCTGAAAATTTCCCAAGCGACGGTTGTTCAAGAGTGTTTTGGGTGATTAGAGGAGCTTTAACGTTCTCAGCCCTCATGGCACGTTTTACCCTCCAGGCTACCAATTTCTTGACTTCTAAAGCTCGGCAATTTAGTACTCACCAATCATAATAGTGTTTAAATTAGATTGGATAATGGCAGAGTAGTTTATTTTGTGTGTATTTTAGACAAAGTGAAATAAAAAATAACATTTTCAAGTTGAAATCTATTGTACCAGTTAATTGTTGATATAATTCAATATTAATAAAATTTTCTCTTCCAGAAGAAGAAAAATAATGATTTGATGACTCATCTTGAGTCTTGACATTTGGCCAATCTAATGTGTCTCTTTACTTACAAAACCGCACTTGACTGTAAGCTTGTGGTTCGTACCAGCTAGCAGAGTGATATCAGGAAAAGTTGAAAGTTTGTTAAATGAATAGTTGGACATTTTGCAAAATAAATTCTCTCACTTTCTGGTGGAGATTTAGATGAGAAGATTGATACAAAATCCACCCACTAGCACTTCTAAAGCTACAGTTACCATGTTATATATCATTTGATACAAAAGCTTAAGTGTTTCACTTGGAAATTTGTCACATTACGGAAGTGGAAGTCACTGTAACATCCATTTCACTGTTACGTGAAAAAGTCAGGGGAAATCACTGGATCATAGCTACTGCCGGGGACGAGAGGTAATGCAGTCCCATTGTAATGTTTCTGGGAATCTGGGAGTTTAATGACATCAAGTAGAGTTAACTATCAATTATGTTATGATGTTTTTAAGGCAGATTAAGATGTGTGTGTTTTTTTGATTGATTGTTATTTTTTATTTCTAACGTGAAAACAAAAGAACAAAAACGGTAAAATTGAATCTTAAAAAAAATATTAAGAATAACAAAATGAAAACAGAAACTGAGTGATTGGATTAAATATCTAGAAATTAACTCATTTAAGTGAAAAACTATTAAAAACGTGATTTTTTTCTACCAGGATTACATACTTTTAGACATGGCTTTGTAACAACAATCTGATTAAAAAATGAATAAAATGAGAAATTATGTGATTCTTTTTTCAAATCTTTTGAGAATTTTACCCAAATTTGTTTATAGTGAGTCAAAAATGAGCAGGTGGGTTAAAATTTGGACTCTTCCTGGCTGTGGCCATGGACAAGCCCGCTGTGGTCTTTGTTGAAAAGCTCCTCTTGATTCCTGTTGGCTCGATGGTGATGTGAGTTGCTGTAGGTGCACGGAGGCCCTGGCAGGCGTCGTTAAAGTATTTTATGCAGAGCGTGGTGGTGGTGTTGGCGGGGGGGTGTCAGCTTCGGCCGTTGCTTGTCTAGTGGGGGGTCAGGAAGAGGGGAGAAGGTGGGGGGTGTGTAGGGGTAATGAGATGAAAAATCTGTCCCTCCCTTTGCAATGCATAGCCCCCACCCCCCAACCAGTCATCAGGCCCCATTCAAGCAGCAGTTGAGTGTGTTTCACCTTTCAGCCCCGGTTAATTCAAGCAGGCCGCATTTTACTGCATCCCTTTTGATCACCGGATCTTGAGATTCCAGCTTTTAAATTAAATCGACACTGAACAGGGTGCACTTAGTTTTAATGAAGGAGACATCTGATAAGCTTGATCTAACAGATATAAGACTTTTCAAAACACTGCCAGAGCACTGAGCTACAGAGCTCCAGCATCATGATAAACTCCTGCTCATTCGGTCTTTAACCCTCATCAGCACGCATTAGTGTCTGTCCAGGACTGTTTTTTTTTTCTCTCTTCTTAATGGGGGTGTTAATTGAACCTCAGCGTGCTGACTGGTATGAAGGTGAGGATTAAGCATGTTGTCCTGCTGGGTGCTTTCTGTTCCTGTATGTCCACTTGAGGTCCATTGCCATGAATTAAAAAAAATAAAAATAAAATAAAACACTTGGCACGTTAGTCAATTATTAATCATATTTTGACAATTTCACAAAAGATTAAATAAACTATACTTTATTTACTTTAGGGCCACGTCTACCAATTTCCCTTTCCGAATGGCAGAATGTACGAGCTAGTTAGCCACCCACAGTAGCTTTTGCGGTGTGTTCAAGTGCAGCTTTTTGGCCGCGACATGAGGCAGTGCAACAGTTGCCCTAGTTAGTTCAGGGTGTCTGGGCCCCTCAGTTACAGTGTGTGTTGGAACAGTTGTGGCTCCAGTTGTCTTCTGTAGTTTTAAACAAGTGTTTCGGCTTCGTCTGATTTCACTCTTGGCTAGATTTACAGTCCAGTGGGCCCCATGTTGACGGGTCCCAGCACCTGTAAGGTTAAGTCTCACACCGGCCATAAACGTGTCAAGGTGACGACACAACTCATCCGTGTGAGTGTGGAGGGAAAGCGCTCCGGAAGGAACAAGTGAAATGTAATGAATTAGTCAGGGTCACACACGCATACACACATACAGCAGCAGAGTCTCAGTAATTAATGTGTGTGATTCAAGGCTGTTCCAAGGGCAGAGTATTTAATTCTAATTCAATTAAACTGTGTCCTGTTGTGGCCCCACAGGGACTGTACTCAGGTCAGTGCTCTGTGGTTTGTTTGGTCGCTGTGTGGTATGGATGTGTCGCCTCTCTGTGACCCTGTGTGGTTTTGTTTGTCAGCAACATGCAAACGTGACACTTTTCACAAGAGCTTCACACTGTGTTATCTTGTCAACAGTATTTTAAAAATGTTTTAATTTACCATTAATACCTACTGTCGAGGCCTGGCAGACACAGCTGTTCTTTCAATTTCAGAGCCGAGTCCTGCATCTATTAAACTACTTTAAGAATGAGATTTTGGTTTTAAGTGAAAGATGAAAGTAAAAATAGTCTTTACTCCCACTCTAAAACACAAGAATAAAAGCTATTTATCAAATTTCTTGCGTCATAAATTGTCCTTACATTTCCAGAGCTGTTTATTAAACAAAGCTTTCAGAGGTTTCCTTAGTCGGCAGTACAGAAACTGAGATGGACATCTTCTGAGACATGTTCTGGAGTACTCTGGAGTACAAAATACAATTTATCTAGATGAATAAAACATGACGTGAAGCAATATGGATACTCTATTCAAGATAAGGTCGTTTTAGCTTACCATTTGCATAGGGTGTCAGCATTTGATAGGATGTTACCCCGCGTCTCCCAGTTTACAAACAATAAAAATAAAGCTGCATTTTCTGCATTCTCTTCACTACATCATTACCAAGCAGCAGAATTTCTTCCATGCTCCAATTTAGTTTTATTTTTTATTTTGAAAGTATGCTGAATGAGCTATCGGCAGTTCCTGTTTGCAATCTACTCATGAATGTACAGACAACTACCACTGGATTACTTTGATACTTAAGAAAACGTAAAAACTTGATTCTTCTTTAAGAAGTTCTTATAGGAGTTCAGGACCCTCTTTTTTGGGCCGATTTATGGACATTTATTTTCAATGAAAGAGTATAGAAGTATAAATGTAACTTAAAAATATGTTAATCCTATCTGTGTGTTCATATTCGAATTTTGACTCTAAGTAGTTGATACAAATTGCAGTAATCAGTCGTTAAGGGTTTTAAAGTACCTTAATTGATTGGTCACTTCAGAGCTGTAAGTAGGAGTTTGTCAGCTGATAAATGTGTCTAATTCTTCACTTTCAGCAAATAATTTCTTTTTATGTCTCATTAGAGCATTTTTCAGTGCAACTTTTAGAAGTTTTAGAAGTTTGATAAATATGAGCCAAGATCTAACTGTTCTGTCCTCAAACAAACAACCAAACAGAAAGTAACACTCTGCATGCTCATTTCCAAATCATAAACTCATTAAAAGCTTGTAAGTTTGCGGAGTGGCTCGTTGGTTCGAGCTGTAAAAGCGGTGAAATGCAAAGACATGCACAGCCCTTATCCCTCCAAAATGATTTTTAATTTATGATCTCCCTATTGATCTTGGAAATGGGACCCTGGCTTTGCGCTCTTTGATGTAGTGAGTACTCGGTGCGTGCTGCACATACAGTAGTGTACTGATGCTGAACAACTAAGACAGGCTCTGCTCAACCTCATTACCTTCTTACCCGGAGGTTCCCCTCATCATGACACACTTCTGCAGAGAAACACACAGTCGCCTGTGAGAGAGTATCGGCCGCTCAAGATCACAGAATTAACGTGCTTTTGTGTGGTTGTGGTGTTTTTAACGTGGTACCATGAGACATGTGATGAATGGCTGCTAGAGAGAGCTGCTCAAGTGCGATTATTTATCTGCTCTGCACTGTCTCGATGATAAATGGTATTTTTATAGTGTCTCTAATGTGTTTCCCCTCCCCACAAAAAGGAAGAGGTGTTTTCATTGGCTCAGTGTTTAACCTGCACTTTAGGAGGTGGAGCAGCCACGTTTGAGGTCTCTGTCCTCTCTAAGAAAGACACTTAATCAATAACAGCTAGTGCATTGATATAATGTAAATATCTTTTCTGTCTTTTAACCTGCTGGACGAGGTGATCTTGGGGAAGTAGTTTAGTTGACAATAAGGGCATTTTTGCACTAACTTTGCTACTTGTTCGTCACCTAAAGATTGTATCTGATTGGTCCACAGACCTGCAGGGAAAAGCTGTCTTAAGTTCACAGTCTGCACAGTTTTCACAGCTTCTCTTTTAACATCGACCGTTTTTAAACAGACTGCATTTTTCACAGGTTGTTTTTCACAAGTGTAAGCAGAGCTAATTTTTCACAGACCTCAACATGATTGTGACATTAGATTTTACTCTCACAGGATCGTCTGCAGCTGTTCACGTTGAGTAATGTTAAAGAACAAGTCTGCAGCCATGAAGCTGTGAAGCTGTACTCAGGCGCATGATCTTCCATGAAGACGACTTACTCTGCCTCTGATTGGCTAGTGTTCATTGCCTTCATCGGTTTGGTTTGTTAGGGTAAGGGGGGTAATTAACCCAATCAGAGGCAGAGCAGAGTTGGAAAAAAATAACGCTAGTTAGGAACAACAGTGCTTTTAAGCTAAATGTGAAGATGCTCACAATGACAGTGCTGAAATGCTGATGTTTATCAGGTACTGTGTAATGTTTACTTTGTTTACCATCATTGTTTATAATGTCAGCATACAAACATGCTAACTTTTTGAAATTAGTAAGGGTTAAATAAAACCGTGGTGTTTCTCTGTGCCTCCGTAGGCTCAGATCCTCAATGTCTTTGTTCAGTTTCAAAATCTGACGATGTAACTGGAATGGCACACAGTGCAGTAGAGTGCATACCTCCACCAAGGCCCTTTTTATTCAATCAAGCAAAATCCAATATCAAACTCACTAGCCCTGTATCGCTCTGAATCTTAAACCACCCGTAATAGCTTAACCATAATTTAAGCTCCCCCTATCTTGCAATGTCAGCGAAAGTGAGAAAAAATTCCTGGATCCGTTTCTTTATCTGGATTTGCACCAAAAGTTAATGGGGTCTATTCTGGGCTGAGACCCATCCTCCATCCAAGTGTCGTGGAATCTGTTCAGTAGTTTTTGTGTAATCCTGCTGACTGACCAACCAAGAAACGGACATGGATGGAAATATAACCTCCTTGGTGGAGATAATAATGGACCAACAAGGTTCTCTTCTATTACAAAGGCTCGTCTAAATGTGGTGCAGCTGCCTTCTTTTGCCTAAATATTTAGGACACATGGGATGTGTCGTTATACCACCATGTGCACTCAATGGTGCATTTTGGTGATCTTTGTCATTGTGTAAAGTCAGGTTACATCATGTAAGATCAAATTGAACAGGCACTGTTACAGTACTGTAAGTTGCCTACTGTACATTTACGATTAGCTTGTTTACGTGACTACTGATAAACTGGGTGTTATAGCAGTTAGATTTCCTGCTGTTTTTCCAACCACTTTCAGTCATTTGAATACAGATTTCTGGAATAGGTTGATGAGGACCACTTTAATGATCCTTTGTAGACTGTATCTGGAGGCGGTGCAGGTTCAGCCCACTAACCTTCAGTCCTCTGAAGGTCATGCCTTCATACAGTGTTATCTTTGGTTGCTTATGTGTCCACATAATCCAGTTTTTCATATCAGAGTTGCTTTATGTTCTCTCTGTCTCTCTGCTGGCTGTCCTTAATTCTGTCTTATACACAGACAAAAACTTACTCTTTAAAAAGAGAAATAGGAGCATAAATAACTGATAAACTCAGCAGCTGAAGCTCTGAGGGAGCGGGTCGGGGTTACTGTCGTGGGTGATGTCTCTGTTCTTAGTAATTTGGTCACACAGTCCTTCTGATCTTTATCCACCATGACTTTGTTGACATTTTCTGGGATTCAACTGAGAGGCAACTTTGTGGTCTAATTAGGCCAGTCTCACCGATTTGTTCTTTCTGTCTTTGTCTCTGTCTCTCTCTCAGCGGTCTATAATCACCAAAACTAAGATCCCGAGTGGTCCATATATCCTTGCTCGATCATAGCAAACACTCCATCCTAACGTCCCCCTGTGTTTATATAACACTGTGTCAGTGGAGTATTTGTCGTCCATAATTTTTCTGACAGCTCAAACTGGGCATCATTAATATTTCAGAGATAAAAAGCCGTACACCTCCCCTCTACAAACCCTCTGGCTGATAATTTATGTTCTCTGTGCGGAGGCCTCAACCTGCAGTCAAACGTGGCCTTTGTGTCTCTGAGAGACACAAACATGCCTCAGTTAGTTTTCAACAATGTCCTGTAGGATTTCTCTGCTCTGTTTATCTGTTTTTTTATCTGGAAAACGAGCAAATAACCTTCGGAATATTTCGTTTACATGCTGATGTTTTGAGTGTAACAAAGAGTGCCTTTAGGGTTGAAAAGTCGACCCACAGCCTTTAATACATATAAACATCTTTGTTTTTGTGTATTTGGTGAGGCATTGACCAATATTTAAAAAAACACGATACTCCAGAGTCAGTGAGTTATGATGTTTTTAATACAGACTTTTTAAAATATTGATGTCATGAAGCTCTTGTCCTCCCTTCAGTGATTCTATGATAACTAGACCTCCACTCCTTCAATGTACACTCTCTGCTCTGCTTGTATTGACGTATGGATCTCCTACACCCACTCACACGCACACACACTTGCACACAAATACACAAACACACAATGCCGTACACAGCCTTGGCAGTCCTGCAGCCACAGTGTGTGTTTAATCTTTTCCCTGGCGCCACTTCCTAGCTGAGAGCATTCCTGGCACCCAGAGGCCCAGAGGGGGTCGAACTCTGCGCTGAAAGCAGTGTCACACTTCAGAGCTGGCACCTCGTCTCGTTACCATCCCTCTTTTCCTCCTTTCTGGCCCCAAAAAATGCCCCGCTTACCCTTCGTTCCTGAGCGAAGGATCCTTCCGTGGAGAATGACCTCTTTGAAGGATGGTCTGGTTCTTTTCAGGGGAGATTCTCCTCGCGCTAAGTTTCCCAGCGCTGCGTCTACGCCTGGAGCTCTGCCCGAGCTCCCATCCAAGAATGTGAATTGGCAGAGGACATAATTAAGGCGATGTCTGTCCTTATATGTGGCCTAACCTTTAAGAGCTTCTGTTCACTGAGAGCTGTGTTTCTCTGGCTACTGTTGCAGCACAGTATCAGTTATAATATGACTTGAATGGATGAAGAGAAAACTGTTACTCTGTGTTTGGCTGCGGTAGAAAGTAGAATGTTTGTTCGCTGGGTTTCTGTTAGAATGGAGTTCAAGAACATTCAGTAAAATGTTGCCCTCACAACACTGAAAGTGTAATAGCTCCTCTGCTTTACTGTACAGTCCTCAACTCACCTTCATATCAAAAAGCTCTTATTTGTCACATTATTCTGTGTGTGTGTGTGTGTGTGTGTGTGTGTGTGTGTTTCGAGCTGTAGTATTTGAGTGACAGTTGAGGAATCAGGATTTTTTAAAGACCTTTGCTATAGACATCTTGAGGAGATGAAGACCACTGTTGAAACTTGTGTGGTAGTCTTTGAAATGTGAAACCAAAGTAATAGTTTTGTTCCAAAAATTGGAACGAAACTGATTAGTCATTTGCCAGAAAAGAAAATTTCAATAACTGATCAATCTTTTAAGCCTCTTTACAAGCAAAAATGTCTAGAGCTACATAATACATACACGTCTTTGACATAATAACAAAACTGTTATTTCTTCATATTCGCTATATTTTTTGTTGTTGTTGAAAATAATTGTAAGTTCAATTCTTACATATTGCACCTTTAAGTGCCAGACTTTAGAGTGTCAGACTGTTGGACAAAACACATTTTTTGAAGACATCACCTCAGGCTCTGTTTAATTATGATGGACATATTTCACAATTTTAATCTACATTGGTGATTATCTTTTTACCCCAAGAACCTTTAAAACAAAGTCTGTCTACAGTACTTGTCAGCCCTGGTCACACATTATATGTCAGTGAAATGTGAGCAGTTACACAAAAGAGTGATTTTCCTCCATCAGATTGTTTTAATTGGATCATTTTTAGAGGTCTTGGTGAGCTTAAACCATCCAGCATTTCATTAGAGAAAGTAAAGTCAGAAAAATATTATTTTGTGAAGCAGTTTTTTCCCCTTCTTCCTCATCCTGTTGATTATCTCGCAACCATTTGGTAGTTTCTTGACCGCCAGCTACCTTAAAGGATCAATCAGTGGATTATGAGAATAATCAGCAGATTAGCTGATAATAAAAACAATCATCAGGAGCATCTCTGTATGTAAATTTGTCCTCCCTCTTGGAAAAGTGTAGATCCCAAACTATGAGCTGTTCTGCCTTTGTCGCGTCTCCCTGTTACGTGTGTTTCCAAGTGTTTGCTCGTGTACACAGGTGTGTGTGTGAGTGTGAGTGTGTTTACAGTAAAGTGTGAATTGGAGGAGCGATCCTGCTTGTCTGCGTCCTTTGATTTTTCTCCACTTCCTCTGCTAAGGCCCTGTATTATTACTGTGCTGGAAGCGCTTGACTGAAAGCAGAAGGATTAAAGCCGTGTCAAACATGCTTCTCTGTCTCACTTCCTCTATGACCCTCCCTCCTCCTCCTCCCTTTCCTCTCCCCTCCCTTGGCACTATGTGTTTAAACTCGCCCACTGCCAAAACAGGGATCTGGTAACTTTGGGCAGCGCTGTTTGTTTGTGTGAGTTCTGCTGCAGGTTCTGCTCTCTGGCCGGCGTCCAGACACCCCAAACAAAGCGTCCCATTGATTATTTTGGAGGGAGAGGCAGAGGCTTGTTTTCATGACACATTTGATTTGATTAAGCCTGTTTTGTTGCTCTTGAGGGTACAGAAACCTGAAGTTTCCAGCGGTGAGAAGGACAAAATGATAGTGGCCTCTCTCCGTGACCTCAGAGAGGCTTTTTAGAGACAAAATGGCATAATCTTCCACTTACAAGTGAAAAGCTTAATTCATAAGCAATTAAACGCACCATCGCTCAGTTCAATACAATCGGGGATTTACTGCCTCAGGCTTACTTGGTCTGGTGTGACCAGTAGCTTAATGCAGCTAATGTTAGCAAACTTTAGTTAGATATATATGTTTAATTAAACATTTAAAAACACAACATTTACTAAATGAAAAACATTCCTCCCTCCAGTCATTAAAAGCTCCACCTGTAGACGATCATAAAAACACATTATTAATCATGATATTATCTTAAACTTGATATAAAAAAAAAAGGATTTGAAATAAGTCGGGATATGATTTCAGGTAATGGGAAGAGCAATTTCAGATGGATGACGTTTGTCGTACGACTATGAGACGACTTTAACGTCTTGTCACTGGGCAGAAAGCTCAATGATCCAGGTTCAGTTTTATGCTTGTTGCACTTATTTGATCTGCTGGATGAAGAGCAGCCTTGAAGCTGTAAATGACTCAGATCCATCCTTTTTGTGCTTGTTAGCAACATACAGGAGTTCCCTTTGTGTTCTTTGTTGTTTATTGGATGGTTTAGTATCAAGTCTGTTTTCATTATAATTTTACTCCTCAGTGAACAGAGCCCTGAGTTCTCCAGACAGTGACTTTCTGCTGAAAAGCAGAAAGTAAACAAGCAAGAAAATAAATTTAATGGAGACATAAGTCAATGTAAACGGAGTACATTGGCTAAAGTGGGTTTGTCGTGCAAAGCAACATAATGAAACAGAATCATTTATGTTTAATTCACCAACAGCAACATCTACATTACAAATCCTACTTAACACGGACATTAATGTATTGTACAGTCAAGGCCTACTGTATAATAGCAGACAAAGCACTACATGTCTACAGTCAAAGCCGAAGAATTGAATGTATAGAAGATAAAACATGAACAGGATCTCCTATCAAAACAAGATAAAAGAGATCTGCTGAGCTGAGAAAATGCTGTAACCGGTGAATTTGAGACTTTAGGCTCTCAGTATGGCATGTATAATGCAGTAGCATCTCTGCTTCCAGACAAAGGAAACAAAGCGTTAGTTGTGAATACAGGCGTGAAATTGCTGATTAGAAACTTGGAATGTATTGAAAGAAAACATACACTTGTTCTCTCTTTAGTCTTGGCATACGTCTGTTATCTGTCCTGGCACTTGAGGGAAAAAAACACTCGTCTGAGCCAAGAATATGAGTAAAAAACAAGCGTTGGTGTCCATCAAAGTGTGAATTTATATACAATTTGTGCTTGTGAGTCCTTCATTATCATCTGGTTTTGATTTTACATAACAACTATGTTGTTACTCAGTCTGTAAATACTTGAACCCAGTGACATTGGAGCAGCTGTTGTATAATTCCTCCACCATGCATGTACCTGCATCCATCCTGCATTCCTGTTGTATTAGCTGCTCCGTGTGTTATTACTTCAACTGCTGGCAACTTTGGTTTTTAACACAATATCAAATAAAAAGGATGAAAACATCTTGTCGTTTAAAGGATAGGTTTGTTTGTTAATGTCAACAAAACCCATGAAAAGACCAAAACCAAGAGTACACTCAGTCCACAAACAAGTATTGTATGTGTCCAGAGCCTGATATATCTTGTTTCTCTGTGCCACAGAGGGTCATTGTTGTCTAAAAACTATTGAAAACACATTAATGAGCCGCACCATTATACTGGAAGGCATTTCCTTCATTAATGTGAACATGGGCACTGTTTATCCAACAAACACCACCATACCGCTGTAAATACTCACTAGGCTAGAGTAACAAATGTGTATTAATCTGCGTTTAAAAATAGTCCCCAAAAAATACAGTATTTACTCATGTCTGGGTAACATTTGCTGAAAGCTACAGTTAGCAGTAGTTAGCAGTTACTCTGCTGATATGTCCCTATTCTTCAGGACTATGAGTTCAAAAGGTGCCCAAGTCTTACGTATTGCACCTTTAACTATCTGGTTCACTTACTAGCTATTTCAGGAATTTTTAATCATATAACGCAGACTTCATCAGCAGATTGAGTTTGATTTAAGTTTTTTAAGCAAGTGCTGTGGATAAAATCACGCCTGCTGCTGCGCTCTGATGTTAACAGATTTGTCAGCGGTTGAAGACCATGTGATGTGGTTGAGAGTCAGTTTAGTCAGTGGTTTCCCTCCTGGCCAGAATGTGTTTAAGAATCATTCTTCAGCTTAGCTCTGCTCTCCCTGAGGGGAAATTTGTCATGCAGCCGCTGAAATATGGAACAAACATATAGACTTGAACATAAGATACATAAAACATAATAAAATTCATAAAAGGTGATCAAATTATGTAAAAACAATGCTTGAACCCACCATGCAAGCAAACATTAAACAATATACATCAGGTGACAACACAACATAAAACCTGGAGTACATTTAGCCATCTTCATCCAACTCGATCATCAATGATTCTCACTGATTTTATAGAAAAGACTAAACCACGTGCTAAAAACACTTCCAAAAACCCCCCCCCAACAAATCAAAAGTTCCATTTGTCTGAAGTTAATCACTCTTTTCCTCTTCCTCCTGTGTTTTTCAGATGGTGTCCACTCAGTCTCGGCCCAGTGCCTTCTCCAAGTCACCATCATCACCGATGAAATGCTGTCTAACAGCATCACACTGAGGCTGGCCAATACCTCCCAGGAGCACTTTCTCTCCCTGCTGCTTGCCCAGTTCCTGGATGGTGTGGCCCGCGTCCTTTCTGCTGCCCCTGAAGATGTGGTTATCTTTAACATCCAGGACGACACCGACGTCAGCGCTCGAATCCTCAACGTCAGCCTGTCTGTGGCTGTGCCCGTGTTGGCTGAGATGCACCAGCGGCCTGGAGGGCTCAGCCAAGAAGGGGACAGGCCTGGGAGAGGGATTGAAAGTGGAGGTGGAGAGTTTTTTGGCTCGGAGGAACTCCAGGAGAGGCTGTACCTGAACCGCAGCCTTCTCGCTAAGATTTCCTCACAGGAAGTTCTTCCCTTCGATGACAACATCTGCCTCCGTGAGCCATGTGAGAACTACATGAAGTGTGTGTCCGTGCTGAAGTTCGACAGCCTGGCGCCGTTTGTTGCATCAGACACCATCCTGTTCAGACCCATCCACCCCATCGCCGGGCTGCGCTGCCGCTGTCCCACCGGCTTCACGGGAGACTACTGTGAGACGGAGATTGACCTCTGCTACTCGAAACCCTGCGGAGCCCACGGTGTGTGTCGCAGCAGAGAGGGAGGCTACACCTGCGAGTGCTTCGAGGACTACACAGGTGAGCCCTCATTTTATATAGACTTAATTACTGATGAAGCAACGCTGTTTTTTTTCTCTTGGCTTCATTAACCAATTGACCTCCTTTTGTTAATGCTGCAGCGCCTCTTAATTTTTCCATTCTCACACAGCATATGATGGAGTTAACAATCATAACAGTGATTGATTTACTACTCAAATGTAGATTTTGAAAAAAAGATAGATCTCTGATTTTACACATGGAGGTATTTCCAGTGGAAAAACGTCACATTTGCTGGATGAAATAACAATCAGAGTCACATTCAGGTTAATTGCCAAGTAGGTTTTCACAAGGAAAAAATATTTTTAAAAAGAATAAACAAGTAACCTATTGCAAAAGGCGCAAGATGATTTGCTTATTACAAAAAGTTGCTCAAAGCTCAAATGGCTAGAAAGCTAATCTCCAGCTGATTTGTTTTAAAATGAGAACATGATACATGATTGTGCTAAAAGATTGACGCTAAAGCTAACAGAGAATGACATGAGTAAAAAAACATGGAAATAAAGGTGTTTATGTTTTGCAGTGTGTAGCCAGTTAACATTAATCCTCGTATTATTAGTATGAGTATGACAACGAACAATGTAAGTTCAGACTGTTACAAGCTTGCTTGGATGCTTAGCTAAGCATTAGATTCATACATTATTTTTTTGTATTTTTTTAAGAGAAAAGACTTTAAGGATGATGACTAACCAATGAGTTAGGCATGGTAACAGGTTTGTTTGGGGTTGCTGTAGTATCAACTTCCCCAAATCAAAACAAATAAAAAGCAGGCCAGAGCTGCTAACGTTAGCTGCTGAAGGTAGTAAGCTAGTTAGCTGGGCATGCTAAGGTTAAAGCAGGCAAACAAAACAATAAATCCATTCCTTACTGAACATTTCAATTTATTAAGAAAATAAAAAAACAGTCTCTTAAGATAAAAAGTATCGCCCCTACTGCTGCACCATGCAGCGTTGTTAGCCTACGTCTGCTAAGCTATAATTAGACAGTCACTGTTTGGGGCAGAAGGGATTTACAAATCTGTTCCACTGAATAATTTTCCTTTCATCAAATGTGTTGCCACTAAAAGGTCAAAGGTCACAGTGCTGTCCACATGCAGCCTTCAAAATGTTAATTTCTGCTCCTTCACAAAGATCCCATGGGGCCTTTAATGTCTGCATCTGTCCCCTCCACTCCCGTCTTCAGCTCTCTATTGAACATGGCTCTTTATAGACGCAGACTGTCCTGTACACTGATGACCGCCGCTCTGCAGACAAAGACTTAGTGATGAGTGATTGATTTGAGGATCCCTTGCAGTCAGCCACAGCGGAAGTGAACAAACAAACATGAGCCTATAAACAGTTGTTACGCGTTTTGTTGTTTGTTCTTTATTCATGTTGGAGTGGCTTTTTGTCTCTGAATGATGAAAATATTTGTTTACACTTCATTTTGCTGCATTTTTGATCAAAATCAATATCTATTTATGCTTCTTACTGCCATTGAATAACCTGTATACCTCCATAGATATTCACACCTACACTCATAACTTCATCCTGAGCTGTAGGAGTGGACTGGTCTCAAAGCCAACATTCAAAGAACAGGATGAATGATGATATAACAACCTCTGTTACCTCGCTGATGTCTATTTAAAGATTGGGGATTTGCAGAGAAATCTTTACTTTGTGTCGAATGTTTTGCAGAAAGAAAACAAGTATGTTTTTTCCATCCAGAGTCATATCCCTGAGTGGAATAATGGAAGGAAATTATCAATTATAGATGGCTACAGATGGAGAGTGTCCCCTGGTTGTAAAATGCCCCGTGGTTAATATACCTTAGATAAAAAAAACACATCACAAAGCAGACAGTGAGAGGACAGAAGCTTCTATTTTTCAGCGATAATGAAGAACTAATTTATTACTGTTGGCAGCAGAATTGCTAACCAGTTGCAGGATTTGTTATTCAGTCTCTGCTCCAAAAATTATTCACATCCTCAAAGGGTTAAATACGGTCTCACTCATTTTATGGTTAAGGGAAGACTTTGAAAAAGAGGGGAAAAAAGGAAGTGAATTAGGTATGATAATTTATACAGCATGAATATTAGGGTAGTTGCCCCATCTTTTAGTTGAGAGGTTAAGTGGGTCAAACCCTGACTTTTTAATGTGGTTCAGAGTTTCATCTTGTCTTTGAAGCACCATGCTCGTTGGTTTATTATACGCAGTGGTGTAAAGTAACTAAATAGATTTACGTAAGTACCTGTACTTCTGTACCATTTTGGGGAACTGGAACTTTACTATTGTATTTCAATAATATGATACTTGATACTTTTATGGTTCTTTTGACGCCACTAGATTAATCTGTCAGTTTAAGTTCTTACAATTACATACAGTACACACACAACAATTATTTTACAGATTTTTAAAATGAGATATAAGCAACAAATAAGTTCTGATATATTAGAATAGAAAGCTCTTATTATGATTGTACAGAATACAGCGCTACTCCTTAACAGTGCAGTACAGGAAAGACTAAATATAGAGATATGGTATAAAAAGGTCACAGGAACAAAAACAGCCACAGTAAACAAACACCTGCCAAAGTAGATTAAGCTACCCAGCATTATATAAAGTAGTTCAAATTATTTACCAGCTGCAACATTAAAGTGATGCTTATAAATTAAGAATTATAATCTGCTTAGTTTTATGTGCAATATTCAGAAATAGGGGGATTCTACAAAATGAGTACTTGTACTTTTGGTACTTTTAATGCGTTTTGCTGTTAACTCTTTTGTCATTGTACTCAAGTCAAACTTCACAAGACCTGTGGATGTTAACAGATTATTCTGAACTGTTGCATTGGTACTTTTCCTCAAGTTAAAGATCTGATTAAGAGATATAAAGGCATTTTCAAGTGTTTATGTAATTGTCAACAGCAGTAACTTCTGCTATGAAATGTTTGAAAGTGTCTATAAACACTGTGATAACAGTGTATAACCTAGCTGTAAGCACATTTTATAACGAACCGTATCAAAACTAAATGTGCTATAAATATTTAGACACGTAGAAGCCATTCATAGTCAGGTTTATAAATGTTTTTAATTGTGTCACAACTTATAAACATGAAGTTTCACTCCTCACCCTGGAAAGAGTAACTTTAGTCAAGAACCTTTACGTAGCTTTCAGATGCATCTTTTAGCCCTCTTGAGCAGAGAGAGTCTCAAGAGGAAGAAGTATTTTGTCAGTTGTGACGGAGAATTGAGGAGTGTTTTTTAAATAAATACTTTATAATGCTGCATAATTCATATTTAAATCAAACATAAAGAGACTTATTTAAATGATTATAACTGTTATATTATGATGCCAATCATTCAATAAAGGTTTACGCACAAATTATAAATTTTACAGTTGTTGACAAATACATTAATAAACACTTGAAAATGGCCTTAAATCAGCTTTAAACTTAAGTGTAGCACATTTGACACTATTTATGACTTAATATAAAGCATACACTGTAGATGCTAAATATGGGAGGTTGAAATAAACTGATATAGACAGGGTTACATATTTATTCTGAAGTTATCGTTGTTTAAGGTGATACTTCAGTAACGTTATATGTATTTGCAGATGTTCAGCAGCTGTGTGCACTTGAAGCTGCTGTAGGAGCGCTTCACTTTCTCCCTTTCTCGATCTGATTTTCACATGAAACGTGATGACTTTAACTAAAACTACAGATCACATTTGCTTCCAAAACAAAAGGTCTCCGGTTCACAATAAAAACCTAAACTGTCGATGCTCACATTCTTGTTGTTTTAGTGCTCACGGTAATGGCACCGCTTCCATTATTCCTCATCAAACATTAAAAGCTTTTTTCACCTATTTATGCTGCTGTTTATAGAGCCTGAAATAGTGTCGGCATTTTTGAATGTGTGGGCTCAGTCACTCAGAGTCCAGGTTGAGTGGCACTTACATATTCTTATGCACAGCTGTGGGTGTTGGAGTTGAACCTCAGGTGCTTTTAACGTGAATCGGCAGAGACGGAGAGCGAATGCGTGAGTGGGTGAAGTGGGTGTATTTTTCACTTGCTTACACTGAAAGCAGCATAGACCCCCGTCAACTACATTAATCACCATCAGCGGGGGGTTTAGACCCAGGTGCTGTTAGATCCAGCAATGCAGGACTTGTCAAGTTATCTTGAGAGTTGATTACGGTTGTTAAGTTGGTGATTTAAGATGTTTGAATAACGCTGTTAGACTGTCTGATCAAACAGGGTCGTTCAGGCAGGTTTTATTCAATGTTTTTTTCGTTGTGATACACAACTCCCACTGTTCTGCTTCAGTGAGCATTGAGTCGCACACTGTGGTGAGGCTGGGGAGCTGTGTGTGTGTGTGTGTGTGTGTGTGTGTGTGTGTGTGTGTGTGTGTGTGTGTGTGTGTGTATGTGTGAGAGAGAGAGAGAGAGAGAGAGAGCTAAATTGCTCACTCTGTGTGATTCGGGTGGGTAGCTAAGTGCTGAATAGCTGTGATTATGTGTGTAAGAAAGTTGGATGGACAATCTGTGGCATGTTTATGTGTTAATAGTGCAAGGAGGGAGTGTGTGTGTGTGTGTGTGTGTGTGTGTATGTGCGTGCGTGCGTGTGTGTGTGCGTGCTTGTGTGTAACTGTTGGACCGTAGGCGTTGCCAGATGGTAGCGGGAAAGAAAATGAAAAAAATATAACAGCCATCATCTTTGCCGTTCCTCAGAAGGAGCGAGTGAATGATTTGGCCCGGCTGAGTCATTCTGCAGATGCTGAACAACAGGTTGTTATCCTCCTTTACATCTCACACACGTTTCTCTTAAAACACACGGCGTGAGGAGGTTTTTTTTTTTTCTCCCTTTTTTCGCTTTAAAGGCTCAAAAAAGAAAAAACGTCTGTGTGAAAATGAGTGAATCGTGACCTCCGTCTGTCTGTGATGAGAAAGTCTGTTTGTTTTTTTTCTGGTAATTCATTCAGTAATCGAGAATGCAGTCGTGTTGTCTTTTAATGTGCAGACAAGCTTTTGGAACAAACACTGGGGAATGTTAACACTCCCGATTTTTCACCTCACACCAGTGTTTGAAATCAACACCTGCCAAGCACTGAATGCCACGAGAATTAGTCGAGAATTAGAGAGATGGCATGGATGAAACAAAATGATGCCAGACGCATGGACTGCTTTTAAAATCAGAATATTTGCAGGCTGTTGTTGTGTTCCGATGCACCAAAGCAACATTTTATCTCATGAGAAGGTCCATCAGGGTATCAGCCAATACTGATTCCTGAACTAATACCAGAGTTGTCTTGTTCTCAAAGTTAAAATCTTCATACTTCACTGTAAGGGTGGGAGGTATGATGATTTTAAGATTGTGATTGATCCTACAGGCATCCAAAATTTAGTGTCAGGTGTATCGTAGATATTGTGGTATTTATGTGCTCTTACTTCTGTTTCCAAACTTCACATAACCTCACTGACTAACAGATCAGCGCTCAGTGAATCTAAAAGTTGTGAAGTTCAAGGTAGAATAGTTAGATCTAAAGTCGGCCTGTAAAGACGGACTAGTGAGTAGATGAGTCTCAGTCAGACAATCATCTCACTGTTACAGTTTCTGTCTTTTTTGATCTTTTTTGAAGTGTTATTCATTTTGAAGTACTTTTTGAGGATTTGATGCCTTTATTAATAGTAGTCAGTAAAGTGATGACAGCAAACAAAGAAGGGAGATGCAGGCTGCTGTGTCTCATAACTGCTGCAGTATTTGCCTTTCCCGTGTGAATGTGGAGGACGTGTAATGTGATGAGAAGATGTGATCACAGATACAGCTTGAGGTCATGTATTTATTCTGTTATTGATCACCTTTTCTCATTATTCACCCTTGTAATCCTGAGTGGTCGAGTCTCTGCAGTCGTGAAGGTGGATCCTGCTCCCAGCCTCCTCGAGCTTGTTATCTTTGGTGTGTCTGGAGAGATCCACCCACTCGATGGTGTTCATCTGTTACCTAGCAGCCCAAACACACCTGGTCAGGTTTAAGCTCTCTGAGGGAACTTCCTCTGCAGGAGCAGTTTGCACACACAGGTGGTGCACAGTAAATGCTGCAAGACTGCTTTAGATTGTTTACTGGTCTTAGATAAATAAGAGCTTTGAGTGTGAATATCTGCAGCAATGGCTTGAATTTCAGGAAGTTGTTCGTTCAGAAAACCACATACTTATTAGGCTTATTTGTCACATTATTCTGTGTGTGTGTGTGTGTGTGTTGTGTGTGTGTGTGTGTGTAAAGGTCCTCTTGGATCATTTAATGATGAACTGGAAGAGCTATTAAATGCTTCAAATCCATTTTACAGATAAATTATCACCTGCTTTTTGGATTGTATGTTTGAGAAAAACATGAATATTTTAGCTAATGTGTTGGCAGAGGAGTTAATTACATGATGTGATTTTATTTGATGCCTGGAGAAGCTTTTAATTCAGTTTTACAATGTGGTGGTTGCAAAGTGGTTTTGAATATGTCTCCGCGCCTTGATTTGACCACAAATGCTCATCCACAGTTCATGTATTTTTATATATGGACTGTCTGTCAGTGTACGATTAATCAACTACAGCTGAAGCGTCTCCTCCTGTCTTAATAAAAACAGGATCTTTGTTTTTGATTTGCTGCCTTGATGATTCATGCTGGCAGCAGACACAGTGTGTGGGCACTTGGATGGACTAACAGAGGGGCGTAAACAGAGCAGTGGAGACGTGTTTGAATTATTGATCAGGATATACTGTAGGTTTGTGACTGTGATCCCATCTCCGCCCCGCTGTGCTGCTCACCTGGCAACGTAAAGCTGCTGTGGTGGAGACGCCCCACAGGGATGCACTGAACACTGAAAAGGTATCGGTGACGTAGACTGGAATACATTTGTACCATAATGTACTGTGAGATAAGTATAAAGCAGATCTCGGTGTCATTGTGACACCATCTGAGCGTCTGTGTTTAATAAAGCTATGTTTGCTGATGCAATGTTTGACCACCGCGACTGCTTAAAGAAACACAAGTAGTTTATTGCCAACAGCGAGTTGCTGAATTAATAACGAGGCAGACAGCACTGTAACAGAAAGGCTTTATTTTCCAGCTGACTGGCCAGCAGTGGCTGTTTATCATCAGGACGCATCAGTAAGAACATAACAGCAAATTGTCCTGGGAGGAGAGCGGCTATTATTTTCCATTTTGTAGCTTCTGAAACAGAGTGGCTTTGAGATATGCTACGAGGTTTAATATCACTTCAGAATACTTATAGTTGTCAATGATGGCTTTAAGTCAAAAGACAATTTGTCGGTACAGATCAGTAAATCATTATAAAGAATAACTACATTTTGGGATGCATACAAGTTGAAGAAACCTCCATTAAAAAAGCTTCGTTAATAAAAGGTTGAGAGTTTTCTGGCTTTACAATAAGCAGTCGGTGCTGCCGTTATAAATGTCAGTTAATCTTTAACCTGGATGCTCTGCAGCTTTCTTCTGGGAGGTCAACAGTTCACAGGAGGAACTGTAAACCACAAACATGTAAACCAGCTAATGTTGCCAGGTTAGCCAGGTGCCAGGTGCCAGGTGTTGGCCCACAACCTGGCAACCCAAACATTTTCATTTAAAGGGTAACTCCACCGATTTTACACATTAAAGTGTATTTACAGGTCTTGTGGAGTACTACTGCATATGTGGAACAAAAGAAGGGTAAACCTTTTTTATGGCCCCAGAGGAAGCTGATTGTAATCTGATAAATTTCACCTAGTGATGTCACTCAGTGGCTAAATTGCATTGTGGGTAATTTAGGCGCCAGGTTTTGAAAATAATAAAATGAGAATGTGTGGGATTAAAAAGGCGATAATTTCTGTCCATAATGAGTCCATCAATTACTCCTAAAGTGTTACAACATGTTATTACTAAACTGTAAAGTGCTTATTAATCATGTCTAAACATGAAGTCACTGTTTAAAATTTGTCGTAATTTGTTGCCTTCTTGTAAACTGCATCTGAAAGTTTAATCACTCGTTTTCTAAATGAAGTTCTTTGTCTCTTCGGCTCCAAATAATCTCTGTAAATTAAAAAATGTTCACTGCCATTATCAACAACTTTAGCGTCTCATCCAGCATGTCTTGAATTTACTTTGCCTGAATAGACCCCAACAACAGTAATAAGACAAAGAAACTTGCCTTCAGCAGACTGTGAATAGAGTGATTAACAGTCAGAGAGTAAATAAAAGGCCTGTGTGTGAGTGGTGTTGGATGAAGATGTGGGTTGTGTGTCAGTGTTACAGTAGAGCTGTGGTACGCAGCGGAAGTCTTGCACACTGCTGACTGAGTGGCCCTGACACAAATTCCAGCTCACGCATGGGAGAGTGTGCAGTCTCGCCTGAGCTGCTGCAGCCTCCCATCCGGAGGATCCAGACAAATAGCACATGTGAGCCAGACTGCAGGCCGTGGAGGAGGAAGGAGGAAGGAGGATGAAGGATGAAGGTCCAACAGGGACACAGTCTCATTGTCTGTGGACGTCTGGCACACTGCAGTACTGGTCTAACCCTTCAGATTGATCACTGTTTGCTTTGTTGGCCTGCAGTCGTCTGTCTCATTCTACCCTTCACAGCTCAGACCCATCTCTGCAAACAATTTTTTACGTCACTGATTATCTGTTGATTGTTTTCTCTGTAAATCAATTGTTTTGCCTATAAAATGTCAGGAAATGGTCTTCAGATGTCCAAAACCCAATGATATTCAGTTGAACCCCTCAAATGTCTGTTCAGTGTGAAAAAGCTGAAAGTAATCATCATGAGCCACCACGGTCTGCAGAAACCGCAATAATTTTGTTGACAGCTTTGGAGTCTGAATGCATAAACACTTCCAACTCAGTGTCCCACTGAATATAAATGCAGCACAAACTGCAAACAAATCCCCAGAGGGAGGAGGGGAGTCATGCTGGGTGTGACACAAAGGAGAGAGAAACTGCAGATGCAGTCGAAGCGAAAACTCTGCCCTCTAATACACTTTGTTGAAAATGTCTTAATTTATTTATCATCCACTCCTGTGTGTTTGAAGCAGTACAGCTGTGTATTTTAGCTGGATAATGTTACACCTCTGTAACACCACAAATAGCAGTGTGGAGTCCCTGCGGTGGAAGCCACAGCGAAGACTGAGGTGATGCTACTTGTCACAAACAATATAAATCATTTCTCTCTGTGTCCAGGCGAACGCTGCGAGCTGTCGTCTCGCTCGGGCCGCTGTGCTCCGGGAGTCTGCAAGAATGGCGGCTCCTGTGTCAACCTGCTGGTCGGCGGCTTCAAGTGCGAGTGTCCACCGGGCGGCTACGAGAAGCCCTACTGCGAGATGACCACACGCAACTTCCCCCCGCACTCCTTCCTGACCTTCAAGGGCCTCCGCCAGCGCTTTCACTTCACCCTCTCTCTCACGTAAGCACAAGCAACAAGCTGCAGCTCACCTGAACAACCTGTAATCTGTGATTCACTCTTCATCCGCCCCCACACCCTACTCCAGCTGAAGTGCCTCCTCTACCTCACATTTATGTAACATAATGGTGTTGAATAGCAGCAATGGGCTCACTGAACAACAGCCATCTTCTCTAGAGCCACTTTGGTATCAGATTATAGCTCCTGTGCTATAAATACAGAACCACTGCTCCAACATAGTGTGCATCAGAGGTGTGTATACTGTACTGAAGTGCAGCTGTGGCATTAAAGCTGGACAGAAGGTGAGCAGAAGGTGCTGCGTTTTTGAAGAGGAGACTTGCATAACATGAAGATGTTAATCCTGCAGCCAAGAGTGAGTCTGATCTTATTACAGTCAGTGTCACTGGTCACTTTGAGCCGTGAGTCAGCGCCTGGCCTATTTCCATACAGTCTTACTCTCCAAGGTGAAGCCTGACAGAGGCTGTCTTTGGATGACTGTGCAGTCATTATGTAGGTCTGCAACGTTGTTATTGTAGTTTGGGAGACCTACTTATTCTTTAATAATGTTAATGTGAGCTGCAGGCGAGTTATCAGTGTAGTTTTTTTTACAGATGCTGGTAAGTGGATTTTGTTGCCGTCAGATGGAGCCAGGCAAACTGTTTCCCCCTATTTACAGTCTTTATGCTAAGCTAAGATAACCGGCTGTAGCTTCATATTTAATGTACAGACATGTGAGTGGTATTGATCTCCTTGGCTAGCTTTGGCAAAAGTGAGTAAGCTCATACACTATTCCTTCAACTACCTTGTCAAAATAGGGACAACATGATTTCATATTACTTCTGAGGAAAACATTAATGGACTGAGAACAAATCTCCGTTCAGACTATTTTCAGGCAGAACTTTATTACGTGAGCCATCATTAGCATTTTATGAAAAATATCAAAGATTTGAGCCCAAGGTTCCTTCTTCTTCCTACATAGCACAAATAGAAGAAGTGCAAAAAACTGCAAAGGCCTCATGTAGAATTTATAACATTAGTTTTAAAAGTAGAGAGTTTAAGTTCAGTTTTCCTTTTTGCAAGGTCTCATTTCTGCTTTTATTTCACCTTGTGGCAGTGCCTCATAATAAAATCATAGTTCTAGTCATTATGAATGTAATAGTGAAGGTGTTTCCACATAGATGAGCATTTTTCTCTTTTTCCACTGAACTTGTTTCAGGATTGTTGTGACGCAGGTGTAGCAGTTTGAAGCTGAGGCATTTAATGTGTGTAGTTGATCATTTGGAGTTGGTTTGCGGAGGGGGAGGTGTTTTACAAACGAGCAGATGAGCTGTGAACACTGAACACATGCAAAGACAGCAGGACCTCCAATCAGCATGAATTCACCATGTGATGAAATGTAATCAACGATAAAAGCAGCCCGTTCTGTTTGATATCTGTCACAACAAGTGACAACAAGTATCACCTCTCGGGTGGTATCACAGGGAATGTGTTCTGCCATTTTGCTTCACTCATTGTGAAACATGTCACCTTAGACGTGTTTGGCAGGGGCTGACCCCTCACAATGGCTGCCCGTGGAAATAATATCCCCCCTTGCGAGCTTTATGGACTCGGCCCTTCTTTAAGCGAGGTTCAGATGACAGTCTTTTTTGATGGAGAACTGCTCAAACCAGTTTTGAAAGTGGTCTGCATTTCACTGGCAGGTCACAGAAGCTGTGAAGTAGCTGCTGTGTAAAAAGTGCCGATGCTGAGAGCTTGAGGCAGGTGAGGTCAACAAATGACTTTGTTACCTGAGCCTGCACGGATCAGGTTCGCTCAGGGAGAGCTTCTGTTATGATGAACGGCCCAGGATGTAGATCTTGTTCACTCAGAGTGATGGCTAATTTTAGGTTTCATTTGTCACAGCTCTGCCTGTTCAGCTCTGAAGTTAAGGCTGAGATTTCACTAAAAGTACAGAGAGTTATTGGATCAGCACAAACCACATTTAGTAGTTGTGCTGTCTAGAATATTCTGTCATGGATCAACTCATATCAGAGCATATGTTCAAGAAGACTGACCATGCTTTCTGTGAGGCTAACAGGCTCACGGTGATAATGCTAACATTCTGATGCTAAGCAGGTATAAAGTGTGACATTTACTTTGCTAGGATGGCTGAGGAATGATGGAAATATGGAATTTATGTTTGTTTGATGTTGTAATGTGAGGAACGTTACAGTCTCCCGTTTAAGTCACATGCTTCAAGTATGTCATAACTAATTCTCTAAATCTGTTTCCACTGCACAAACTTTTCTACATCAGCTCGTGTGAAAAGCTTTTTGTTATAGTTTGACTTTTTATTTTGTTATTTTCAGTGTCTTTACTCAAGTTTTTCATGTGTGAATCGTGCTGAAAAACAGGGGGATTAAAAAGTCTAGAGGAAAAGTATTGTAGATTCACACACTGGCAACGATGAATGATTGTACCAAATATAATGGCATCTATCCAACATATAAGACCTTTCACTAAAAAACTAAAACGTCAGTCCTGTGGTGGTCATAGAGGAAAACTCAGAGTATCACCAAGGTCAGTAGAATAAACAAAATTTAATCTAAAACCATCTAATAGTGTTTGAGATATTTCAGTCTGGACCGAGGTTGTGAATAACACTAACACTAACATCTCTCGAGCTAAAGTTATATTATTAAAGTATTAATAATATAACTCTGCCTTCATCTTTTCAAGCAGATCTTATGAAATATCATCTGACATAGATTTTTCTATCTTTTTTTTCACACATATAGGCTGGAAAATACCAATGATGGCCTCTTTTTTATTTTTTCCTCCTCACTGCACACATTGCAGCATGTTAGCATAGCGTGACACGGTTCCCTACATAAGGGCAGACTGGTTGTTATTTTTACTGATGGGTGCCTAATGTGACACGCAGTGATGCCAGCTGAATCAGTATTTAGCTCCGCTTGATTACTCTCATAGTTCAGAGGGCTCAGGGGGGCAATGAGGGGAAGCCTTTTAAATCGATCCATCACAGACTTAAAGCCTAATGAGGAGGAGTAATAGACTCTGGATCGTGATTCTAGGTGGCGTTCAGTATTTTTTACTGGATATGTTGAAGCCTGCTCTGTCTGCACTCTGTCTCTGCTGTTGTTATCAGCTGGAGCATCGGCATCCTCTTTCCTCTGAGGTCATGATTATCGTTTTTCTCAGTAAGCAGGTCAGCGGTGCCGTGCCCCCTGGCTCTTCTCCAGCTCAAGAATACTGCACGAAAAGCATCATTTACAGGATACCCTCAAACCATGATCCCTGAAAAAGGAGGGGGCGGGTGGGTGGCTGCTCATGTCATCTGAGAGCATGTATAGATATTTTGATGCTTGAATGACATCCTTCCACTTAAAGAGATCAAGACGGCAGCTCTGTCTGGTTTTAAAAACGAAGAAAATCTGTCTAACTTTGTGGTTTTCAGAGCCTCCTTTTTAAAAAAAATTCATTAATCCTTTTATTGACCAATGAATACAGATGCCAATAAGTCACACAGGCCTCACAGCTGGCAGATGTGCACAGGAGACTCATTGTTGGGTCCCCTGTGGGAGGGATAATGAGTAAATCAGTTAGTTAGTCCTGGATTTTCTTCTTTTTTATTGTAACACACTTTCACACATCACCGCGACCCATTTCCACAGGACAGATTTACGACCGCAGACCACAGCTGACAGGTAAAGCCTGATATTTTTAAACCATGTGCTCCGCCACATGCTTTGATCCCAGTGCGAGGCACCGTCGGCCGTCTGGTCTCAGAGTTTCAACCACGTGTGCGCAGATATATCGAAATGTGCTTCAGTACCCGAGGTTCATACAACATTGGGCGATCTGGTTTCAGACGACTGAATTTGAAGCTGCACTTGCAGCACTGGCGGCTGTCTGTGTTCCCCTCCATGAGAAAATATATATTGAAACTGTCTTGTTGTTATTCCGAACTGTCTTCCTGTGTTTCCTACTTGCAGTAATGCGTTTCCCCCACCCTGCTGCTTTGACATTGCCCTAGTTTTCTTTCTCTGTGTTGTAGTGTGTCGTTTAATGCGCCTCTGTGATATCTATTCATGGCACGCAGATTCTGTATTCCTTCACTTATTCTCCCTCTGACTCGGCCTTGTGTTCATAATTAACCTCATTATCTGTTCAGTGATCTTTGTGAAACCTCTGCATCTCATCTTCACCACAGTAAGCTACACGTCACGCTGTGTTAGTGTGTGAAACACGAGCACTTCAGTGTGAAGGGAAGCAAGGTGAATGTGAGGGGATGGTATAGATATATTTAAATAGGTCAAACCCGACCACTGCCCTCTTTCCTTTCTCTCTTCTTTTATTTGTTAACGTGGAGTGCAGGCACGGCCGACAGCACGTGCTCTTTTACAGCACACATCAGGAATCATGTCATTTGGTGTCTTTATGTGTATAGGCTGCTGTTAAACTATATTTTTACAAATGTATGGTTTCTTTTTAAGACTCGCAGCACTGTTAGTTTTTAGCAAACATTACTCAAACTTGAGTAAATAGCGCATTTATCTGGGACTATTCCCTGCCGTGGATTATTACACATTTGGTGCTCGTGTGTGTATTTTTACAGCAGCAGTGTATGTGAGATCGAGTTGAAATAAATATATAATAAGGTCCTGGTTCATCATTATTGATGAATAAGTCACCCAGTGCAACAGTTTGGCTCACTGATGTGTTTTTAATCATGTCTGGAGCTAAGGTGAACATTAGGCTTTAACTCCAAGGAAAAATAATCTTGCCCCAACCTTTAAATCATATGGATGAGATAAATACATGAACAAAACAGTAAAAGGATTTTTGCGTGTCAAATGTAATTAAATTGAAATGTTGTCTGTTTTCTACAGATTTGCTACTAAGGAGCCCAACGGTTTGTTACTCTACAACGGACGCTTCAATGAGAAACATGACTTCATCGCCATGGAAATCATCAATGAGCAGATACAGCTCACCTTCTCTGCAGGTGGAACAGTAGTTGGTTTATTCGCTCTTTATCGTGATTTACTGCAAAGATTGTTTTTTTGGTTTCATGTCGTTTTTGTCTTGAGTGTGTTGCAGTTATTCACCTCTGACTGTTTTGTAGGCGAGACCAAAACAACAGTTTCACCGTACATCCCCGGAGGAGTCAGTGATGGCCAGTGGCACGTGGTCGAGGTGCACTACTACAACAAGGTATGATCCAGAATAAATGAACAGAAACCCCTCAAATGCCATTTATCTACAGATGCTGGATTATGATTATGTTTTCAAATCTTGTAGAGCTCATATTTTTCTTCACTATTAGAAGCGTAACGAGTGTAAACGTTTCAGCTAATGTTTCAGTGTGGAGCTTGCATCTGATATGGGCATTGTCTCAACAATTATTTGCTTGCTTGTTATACTTCTGCATTTTGCTTTATAAATAAATGTTAAAACTTTATTTGAAGGGGTGTGTATAATACTGCCATGACACCTGTCATGAACATGAAGGAATCTCGATTATGGTTTGACTGTTGTCATTAAGTGTCTTTTGCTCAATTAACCCTGACCCTTAGCCATCAGAAATGACATTAATTGACTGCATGATTCTTAATGACACTTCATGTCTTATGCAAAGTGCTTTAAATGAAGTGTTCCCACATAAGTAATAATAAATGAGAGCTCTTAATTTTACTTCTATTTGGACATTGACAATATTTCTAGATTAAATAAAAAGTTTGACATATTGGGAAATACACTGACTCGCCTTCTTCCAGAGAGTTAGATGACAAGATTAATACCACTCTCATATTTGTATAGTAAATATGAAACTACAGCCAGCACATGGTTAGCTTAAATTGGGACTTTTTAAACCAGCTTTGTATATCTACAACATTGGTAGTAAATGCAATGAACAGAGTTAAACTTCTCTCCATTTTGCCTGCACCCAGACCCTTTTATGCCAGCGAAAACAGACGAGGTGTTTTGTGACAGATGACGCATTTACGGCTGTTGTATCAACTACAGATTGTTGTTCCAGATTTTGTATGCACGCATCGATAGACACACAGTGTAGTCAGATCGAGACAGCCGTCTCTCAGTCTCTTTTTCATTTTGATTGAGGAGCATCTCTCAAACTTGTCAAACTCTGATCAAACTGTAAAACAAGACAGTGTTCATTGTCTATTTCTCATCTAAAATGTTTTCAAACACATATTTTAGTGTGCTGTTTACATGTAATACAATATTGTTTGTGACAAGCTGGCTGCTTTACTGTTTACTGTTTCAAAACTGACTCGGAGCCAAAACCATCACCGCACACAGTACATCACCCAGCAGTGGGAGCGTTTATTATCTCCGGTGCGGCGTGTTTCATTCGTGTTGCATTGTTGTGTTTTCTCTGGCCATGTTGCACCAATTTCAAAAATATTTGCGTCTTTCTGCTGCACAAACAGCCCAATTTGATGCAAGTACTATCTTTCCAGCCAACAGCTAGTATGGCTCTGTCCAAAGACAACAAAATCCATCCACCAGCAACACTAAAACTCACAAATTAGCACATTATATCTGATTTGTTTAAACTGACACGTGTAAAAACAGCCCATTGTGGTTTTACAGAAGGTTTTGTTTGGATTTTGTTACCTCTGGACAGAGCCAGGCTTCTGGTTTCCCCCTGTTTCTAGTCTTAAGCTAAGCTTACCGGCTGCTGGCTGTAGCGTCATATTTTCTGTACATTCATGACCGTGGTTTCAATCTGCAAAAAAGGGTATTTCCCAAAATGACAAACAGTTTTTTTTTTAATTAGAGTGTGCATGTTAAACCACCACTATGTTGTGATTTGGTTTTCCATCTTTAATTACCAAACATTAGCTGACATACCTTTGGTTAAGTCTGTCAGCTACTGCTCCTCTCATCAGGTGTGGCAGCACAATACCAGACATAGTTACAGAAGATATTCAAAGTGAAACCAGGTCACAGGTTTGAGCCGCTGCAGACGACAAACAGTGTAGTTTTATTGCTCTACAGACTGCAGCGATGACTGGCAGCTCACGCGCTTTCTCGACAAAAAGCTTCGTCTTTAGGACGTCCATAACTGTAGTGGGTGTAAACCAGAGTGCAGACAGGAAACCCTGAGCTGTGTAAGTTTGTCGTTCTGCCTCTTTAGTGCTGCTGCGCTGTCAGACTAAAGAATCGCTGCTGACAGGCTGATGATCTGGAAAAGAGCCAACGTGCCAACTAGACACTGATGGAGGGAGAAACTCAGACGAGAGAGGGGAGGGAGGGGAGGGTGAATGAATGAAAGCCAGAGAGTAGCGAGGCAGTGTTTCTCCAGACATGTTCAGACTGGACTAAATATGTTTTGATTAATACATTTCTCTATAAGAACATCACAACAACTCAATCAGTGGAGGAATGTATGGAGCTGTTGTCTCTCACTACTTTCCCAGCCAGGACCAACAACACAGGATGTCACATTTTAGGCTATTGAGGAAGTCACTTTGCATCATAAAGATGTTGCCAGGCAACACCCCTGCTGTTCAGATTTTCTATTCAGTGTCTATGATAACGCGTCCGTGTCAGATTTTAGCCAGAAGAAGTGATGAAGGGGGGGAATTTTGTCAACTTTTGGATGAAAACTAGTTTTTTCTTTGCCATGAACACATTATAGGCTCATTAATCACTTTGGTACAAAACCCTAAAATCAAACGACACCAAGATTCTTTTGTTGGTGTCCTGACCCGATCGTTTCACATCTGTATGTGTGCTGCATGTTTGAAGATGATCTGTTAAGGTTTGCAGGTGCAGAGCGAGCTCTGGAGTAGATTTCTGACAGTGAAGTATTACTTTTCACTTCTAAATATCATTTGCAATCCTACTTTTTCAATATCAGGTGTAGGCATGAGACAGTCTGAACATTTCATGTTGTGATTTTCAGGCCAACATGTTTTCCACTTCATGATTATATGCCCATAATCATTAAACTATGCTTAAAATCCTTGACATAGCATACTGGAATCACTTATACCCCTTTCACACTGGACAAAAAAACTACTACACTCGTCTTTCTACATGAATGTGCACAAAATGAAATGTCTCACTCCTTCGAATCTTCCGTTATCAGTTCAGAAAAAAAACAGTGGGTCTTATTTAGAATTTTAATGATTAAGACATTTTAAAACTAGTTTTAACATCTTCTAGATGTAGTCTGATGAGGTATATGATCTGCTGCTTTCTACTGTTCCTTACTTTTGTGTCATCACAAATGCGAGACAAGGAAAAAAAACAAACGAAGGCAAACTGACAGTGGGAAAAAGTCAAACTCCTACTTTTAAAGGGTTAATCCCATTTACAATTTCTGGCACAAGTCTTATCATATCTTATCATAGCTTAGAGTATCTTTTCTTATCTTATTGTATCGCAATTTATTGTATATTATCAAATCTTATCCTATCTTCCCTTTCCTTTTCCTCTATCTTATCATTTTTTATCGTATCTCATCTCATCTCAACATGTAGATGTTCATCATCTTACCACCGGTTTGATAAAACAGCTTCATACTTCTATGAGAACAGGTTCTGCTTTGTTGCACTGGACTGAAACACACTTTTCTGTGGAGCTGGATTTGGTGGAATATAAATAAATACAACTGTGAATTAACTTTTATTAATTGATGACCCATGAAACAGTAACTTATCACATTAAAAACTCATAGTAACTTGATTATTTCTTAATGGAGAGCAACAGGAAGTCATGATTTGTGTCCCTGACCAGTGCGTTCATTTATTTTGAATACATGGCATACTTTTAGTATTACACATCAACACAAGTTTCCGGGGTGTAGCCCCCAGCTCTAGCTGAACTAATCCTCCTCTCATGTTCCACATCCTGTGAGTCGCTGAGGTAGAAACATGGCTCCTCCCTCTGGAGGTATCCCATGGTGGCCCACTCTGACCCGTCCCTGTCCGCAGGGGGTGGGGCAGGGTGAGGTGGGGAGGGGGCATTTTAGATTGAAATGTGGCTTTCAGGATGGCGGGGGACTGTGGAGAATGGCAATGACCGCTGCCTTTGTGTTTGGCTCTGCTTCCTTTGGGACCATGGGCAGTGAATGATGCGGCCCCGGGGAAGGTGCCCCTCACTCTCTGTTCTCTAGTGAGGACAGAAAAGCGGAGCAGGAGAGGAGCGAAAGGAGGGTAAAGAAAAGCCGAGAGAAGTATTGACTCGGGCTTTGAACGGGGACGCTGCGCTTCAGGGCCGACCCCTCTTGTTGCTATGGTTTTTCCAGTCAATCTTAGATCCCATATTTGTGTTGCTTGCTGCCATGCTCCTCCTGCGCAACCCCTGTCACCCTCTGTGACAGGGAACTCATATTCCCATAATCCCCTGTAGCGGCGAGTGAGAGCAGTGTTTAATGTGGCCTTGGGTAAATATGTGCGTTCCAATCAGCGCTGACAGGACAGGGTTTTGTGCAGCAGAAAGACGTCCTGACAGAGAGTCATTATTGGAGAGTCAACAGCCATGACTGATGACAGCAGAGGTCAGTGAAAGGAGCGTCCAATCTGGAGCGCTGCCTGTTTCAGAGCTTTCACAGCGACGGGAAAACCGTGGAAAAAAGCATGTCGGATGATTTCACCTTTGGCAGTTCACACTGCATGTTTACTTGTTTCATCATCAACAAATTTGTAACAAATTGAAGCATCAACTGAAAAGTAAAAGCGACTATTAGTGTCTGTTTCCATCTACTTAACATTTCAGTGTTGAGCAGTGAGTGGTGAGACTTCCTGTGGGAACAGAGCTTGATAACAGGGCCTGTCGTAGAGGAAGAAATCATTCACCTGAACTGCAGACTGAGGAGGAATGTGGCTAACATAGCAGACATTTTAAGATGCCGATGGCCACACATCACAATTGCTTTGTTTTATTCTAAATTTAACAGGTTTATGCTTTGTTTTAAGGAGAGCTGCACAATTGATTGAAGTCGCAATATGGACAAAAATAATTGCAATGTGATTTTCTTTTACCATATTGTGAAGCTCTAGTTTGAAGTACTTTATTTGTATATCTTGAGAAATATTGGATGGATTGTCATTAATTTTTGTACAGACATTCGTGGTCCCCAGAGGATGAATCTTAGTGACGTTGCTGATCCATAAGTTCTCACTTATTTTGTGAAATATCTTAAGATCTATGTGATGGATTGGCACAAAATTTGGCACAGACACTCATGATTCTCAAACATTGACTCCAGCTGACTTTCATGATCTCTGACTTTTCCTTTAGTGCCAACATTAGGTTTACATTTTTAATTTAGTTTGTAATCTGTTGACAACTATTGGACGATAATAACTTTGTTCATCACTTAAAGCAATATTATGTAGAAATTGGCACTTTGTGTGATTTGGCGCCCCCCACAGAGTGCAACACCACCGTTGTAAATATAAATCCCAGGTCTGTAACAATTTGTCAGATATAACATAGGTGCTAACTACAAAACTCAAAATCATAACAATGTTATGCGTTGAAAACTTGTATGTTGAAGTAAACATGTATGTAACGCTGTGATCCTACCCTCTCACTGAAGTTACATAGTGCAGAAATAAGTGATGGAGGGACAGAGTGGCTGAGACAGAGACATCATTCACCCTATTACAAGACAGTGTACCATCAACATGATTTTGAAGCTGGGCACTAATTCGGAAATGTTGGCGTTCCAACACACTTAACATAGATGGTGAGCATGGGAAACATTATACCTGCAGTTAGCATAGCATGTTGACCTAAGCATTTAGCTCAAAGCACTGATGTTTCCACATACATGGTAAATTGTAAATGGACTGGCATTTTATGGCTGTTTTCTGGTCTACCGGCCGCTCAAAGCGCTTCACAATACATTTACCCACTCACATGCACATTCGTACAACATGTATGCAGGTGTTGACCTGCTCATCAGCAGTGATACACACTTGCTAAGCAAACTGTCCAGTGACATTTCTATGATCATCAGACATTCACACACAGGTAGGGAGCAAATTAGTTTTCAGTCTTGCGCAGGGACACTTCAACATGCAGCAGTAGCTGAGGATCGAACCACTGACCCTCCGATTAGTGGACAATCTGGCATGGCTGTAGACTTTGAGTATTGTTTACTAGCGCGCTTTTGACAGTGTTTTGTTACCTCTCTTTTTTCTATAAATTACATGTTCTTGTGCTGCTTTTTTTGTTTTGGTGAGATAAAGCTTTATTCTATCCTTCTATTCTACATCATACATTTTCAGGGCTCAAAATTAGTGCTAAAATATGCAAGTGCCTGGTAGATATGCTTCACTCACCAGCCAGGAAAACAATGATTATCTACTGAATGGCTGCCAAAATTTGAACATTCACTTGGCATTTTGGATTGTAGACAAAAAAGTTAATTTTGCACCCTGCACATATTTCTGACATTTCTGTTTGCCCAAGAATGTTCAAGTGACTCAGGTGAGGTGTTTTGATAACATGCAGCGAGACGGTTATTATTGGTCTCATCTCATTCACATTGCTAACACTCAGCACACACTGTGATCACAAGACACGAAGTTAGCGCAGGAATGTAACTAACTGCAGCCTGTCCGTTACAGAGTCATATTATTAGAGGCTCATGGAGATTTCATCTAATCTACTCTATGAGAAAACCATGTGAGGGAAATTTAATTGCAGCTGTGCCTTGGGCTTGAATCATATTTGTCATGACTGTATTACTGGATGAAGTGTGTTTTGTCTTAATGGATTTCCTGTGATAGAGCTGCTAAATACATTGTACCAGCCAATGAAAACGACACTGTATCTGTACTGGGTGTTGTTTTTCTGAGCTTTTAAATGACGGGATCAGACAGCACAGACAAGGCTTCATATCAGCAGAGCAGTCAGGAAATTATCATTCCTGAGGCTCACGAGGATCTATTTTAGTTTAACCTCACAGAGAGCTGAACAGCCAGACAATACAGCGCTTAATGTCTGCCATCAAGACATCAGCAATGAGCCAACTCTTCATATCATCTCTGCTCATGTGGACCAGCTAAATCCTGCCTAAATCCTGTCTGACCAGCTGACAGCTCAGCGGCCTGTCCTCGCCTGCAGGCGGCCCCGAGTGACGCCGGTCACCGCTCGCGACACCAGCTTGAACCTACACTCAGGGGTTAATATGAGCTCTACGTGACCTCACAGAAACTGGCCGGTTTGAAAAGAGGTCGCGACCTTTTATTGACAGGATCATCATTCTCTCCCCCGCAGACCCCTCCTCCTTTTGTTGCTCCCTGCATTGATTTCTCAGACAATGAAGAAGATCCTTTGTGGACAGGGACGATGTCCTGCAGAGAGAGAGAGCTCTTCTCCTGTGTGTGTGTGTGTATGTATGTGTGTGTGTGTGTGTGTGCGTTTGCCAGCCGTTGCCTTCAGCTCTAGCTGTTATGATATGAATTATTAAAATACTCAACAACAGCGAGCTAACGATGAACCGGGCTTGAACTGAGCAAGATGCAAAAGATCATTTATGTGGTTGTTTTTTTTTTCACTTTTAAAGCTCCAGTTTTTAATCTGCCTCATGAAAGTTTCATACAGCTAAGCACTGGCTGAGAGTCCCACAAGTTTCTGTACTGCTTTATGGATTCATTCTTTGTTAAATTCAGCAGAAAACAACCTATTTCTGAGTCCTATTAATAAATCCTGGGTGACCAAAATACTTCAGCACCTTAAAAATAGCAGCACGATACGTTTGTTTCTTCTTCTCTTTTTTTTTCCTCCACTGCTTCATTATCTTTATGCTGACAAACCTTTTTTTAGGAATTGTCTAATTAATATAATACTATAGGAGGATGATAACTTCTCTTATCTGTCCATCTAAATCAAGCTATTTTAATACTTTTGCTATGCTGCACCAAACTAATACAAATCCTTGTGCATACAGATAAAAAACATCAAGATAAAACTGATAATATTCTGAATTTTCTCTCAATTACAAAAGCACAAAAAAACATAGATTGCATTGTTAATTCTCCGTTGGATGAAATAAAAAAAAACCTAACCAAGGAGCCACAAACATTTCTCCAGATTCTCAAGTGCGCACAAAGACTTCAGTGAGGCATTGTGCATTCTTAATCCTCATTGTTTTGTCCGAAGCCTCCCCAGAAACATAAGGACGGCGCTCCATAATTTATCTTTCTATTCATGAGTTTGTCTCTCCCTCCACAGCCGATCTTAAACCAGGCTGGCCTGCCACAGGGCCCCTCGGACCAGAAGGTCGTCGTAGTGACGGTGGACAACTGCGACACCTCCGTGGCCCTCAGGTTCGGTCACGTGATCGGAAACTACACCTGCTCTGCTCAGGGCAGCCAATCAGGGTCCAAAAAGTAAGTGTGCATCAGCAGAGTTCTCTCGTGAAGACGTGGAAGAAAAATCTTATTTTTGCTGCAGGAATTTCATAAATAGCCTTTCACTCTTTGCAAATACTTTATCCCCTCTTTACTCCTGTATTGACTTAAGTAATTTACTTGATTACTTTCTTCGTAGCTGGCTCATTAAGAGAGAGAGTAAACTTGTTTTGAAATGAAGTTTAACATCTCCAGGGTGTTAGCTATTGCTTTGCTGTTTTCCTTTATCGGGATGTTTATCTTTTTTTTCTGTTTTCATCTCCAGGGGGAGAAATAACACTGCAAAACTCTCTCTGTGATGAATTTTTCATGCATTCCTCCCATTAGTGTTGATGATGTAAAAGGAAGAGCAAAAACCCTGGGTGTGTAAATGTTCATGGGTTCTATGTTTTGTAGATCACTGGACCTGACCGGCCCGCTGCTCCTCGGAGGAGTCCCCAAACTCCCAGAGGACTTCCCCGTACGCAACCGGCAGTTCGTGGGCTGCATGAAGAACCTGCGTATCGACAACCAGCACATAGACATGGCCAGCTTCATCGCTAACAACGGCACTCTGCCAGGTACGATTTGACCTGCTGTTTGGCATCCACAGCTTATCCTTTACTTAATCTCTTAAACCTGTCACTGTTCTGCAGTCAAACAGTGTTTTATTGTTCGAGCAGCCAAGTGAGAGAGACTGGCAGAGGAAAGAAAATAACAATGAGTATAATGAGCACAGCGGGGAAGTGGAGTCAGTGG
This sequence comes from Pagrus major, assembly GCF_040436345.1. NCBI lineage: Eukaryota > Metazoa > Chordata > Actinopteri > Spariformes > Sparidae > Pagrus > Pagrus major. The sequence goes on from NC_133220.1 coordinate 19,454,784, forward strand.
GAAATGATCGTTGTACCTGCTATGAATACTTTATTACCCTCTAACTCTTTGCTACTTTGATGGAATAATGAGGTAGAGCAGATCAAACAGATAGATCAACCTCTTATTCCCTCACCCTTACAGGATGCTCTGCAAAAAGACATTTCTGTAACACCAGCCCGTGTCTGAACGGAGGAACCTGTGTGAACCTGTGGGGCTCCTTCAGCTGCGATTGCCCGCTCGGATACGGAGGGCAAAACTGCCAAAGAGGTGAGTGAGTCAAGTGGAAAGAGTGCGGGGCATCAGGGCGGAAAGACGAGACCTGACACGGATTTGTCTGCAGTTTTGACCCGAGACCTGAGACTGAACTTATCACTGAGCGTGAAGCTGTCGTCCGTCAGGTTAAAATAAGCAGAGTGGAAACAGAAACAGACGCACTGCTGCAGAAACTGCTGCATTTGCATTTGAAAATAACAGGTGGAACATCCATTATGTGTAGTGCTGTAAGTGGTGATGCTCCTGACTTGATGTCAGACATTCATAGTCATAAAAAGCCTTTTGATGACTAGTTTTAATGCCGAATTGATGACGGATTCAGTTTCAGTTGTGAGAATCAAGCTGCTCAAGGTTGAATTTCCTCTGGTTTAGATGATGTTGAACCGTTTAAGATTAACTGCTTTTTGACTTTTGAAGACATACAGCATGTTTCTTATGTTTCTGTCATGTTCTCCAGTGTCTGGATTTGTTACATCTGATCCTCTGCAGCTGTCTTCTGTGCTGATTTATGGTTTACAGCAGTTTGAGAAGAGACGAGAAGGAATGTAAATGACTGTGGCAAAATGGCAAACCTTTTTTTTATGCTTGACATCGAAAAAAGATTTATTTAAGAGAGCATAATTCATGCATATCAGCTATAAAATTGAAGATTAGAAGTTGCTCTGGAGTATTGAAATGAGGACAGATGTGTCGCTTAGAGCGCATCAGTCTGCGGGAAAAGGCTGGGAATGTGATCTCATGTTCCTGATCTTAAAACGTAATGTAATGAGCTTTGGTAGCTTGAATGTGTTATAATCAACAACAGTCTTCATCATCATTAACACAGTTAGAGACACCTCTTTAAAATGTACATGTTTATGTATGTATGTGCAGAGGAATGGTGCCGAGCTGATTAGTGACTCAACAAAAAATAAAGAGCCGTCTATTTTGAAAATAACCAGTTAATAGTTTTTAAGCAAAAATGACATAAATTGAGTGTTTGCAGCTGCTCAGATTTGAAGATTTCCTGCTTCTCTTTTGTCTTAAATGATCATAAACTCTTTTGGGATTTTAGACTTTAAGTTGGACATGATAAGTTATTTCAATCTGTCACTTTCAGCTTGATGGGAATTTTACATTATTTTCAAACATTAATTCGACTGAAACGATAATGAAAACAACCATTAGTGGTTTGTCTAGTATGATGTGTGTATGTAAAATGTGGCACCACAAATATTGATCTTTTTTTTGTCTTCTGGCCACACTTATATATAAACCAAAAACAATCAATATTTAAAATGAAACACTCCCGTCGTCATATTTGTTTGTTGTCACCTGCTGTTTCACACTGGACTAACGCAGCGTTAAATAATCATGATGAAAACCTACAATCAAAGTTAAAACAAACCCCTGGTAAAACAAAGAACATGACAATATACTGTATATACTGTCGTGTCTAGGAAGGAAGGACTTTTTAAAATGTCATTTATAGTAACAAATACCATGAGATGAAAGCATTCAACAGTCTTGAAATTTTTGGCTATGGGACTTGAAAAGTGCTTGAATTTTACTCTTTAAACTTTATATTCTTGTGTAAATGTCAAAACAGTGCGACTGAAACTGTGCTGCAGTTTCTCTATTTGCATCTCTCTCCTCTCACCATCCGACAACAACATCCGCAGGACATCGAGTTCAGTTGCCGTCCTTAATCAATCATTTCGATCGGCCGCTTTTCTTCACTTTGTACAGAGACAGAGTAATGAGAGGGAAACTGTCTCACATCAGGCAGGGTGTCCTTTCGTGTCACTTTCGACGTGTGAAAGAGCCAGAAAGCTTCTCTCAGACCTCAGAGTCGGTGGCGGTGCATGAGTGCACACAAACACGAGTGAAACTACATTTGAAATTATTTGAAATTAAAATTTCTCTGCTACACTAACAGAGAAGTCACTGGGGTTTTCAAAGACGCCCACAAGACATGTTTCAAGTCATATAAAGATACTCTGCTTCGAATAATAATTCATGTCTGATATGTTTTTTCCCTCTACTGCAGATGAATGTGAAAATCTGCATGTACATCATTCTGCACAGTGAAGCTCAAACATCGAACACGATGAAAAACACTTTCTTGACTGGAGGGAGACTTAAAACATATGCTGTTTTAAATTTTTACCTCGATATCCTTGTATCTTACTCATCTGAGTTTCCAGTGCAGTTGTGCATGCAGATGATGAAGTAAAGCATCGTTATGTTGATAAACTGAGTTTTCATTTAGCTGCAATAACTTGGATTTGATCAGAGAACAAACTGGACCTCTCACTCTCTCCTTACATTTCATCTACTCTTTAACCTCTTTTTGCTGTAGTTATGGCGAGTCCGCAGCGTTTCCTGGGTAACAGTCTGTTGCAGTGGAACAACATGGCGGCGGCGGCGGGCTCCGTCCCCTGGCATGTAGAGCTGATGTTCCGCACACGTCAGGCCAGCGCTACACTGCTGCACATCTCCTCCGGCCTGCAGCACAACCTCACACTGCAGGTAACATTGATGCACACAAACGCACCTTGTCGCTTCATTCAGGTCTCGATTCTGCAATTTTAGTCAATGCACAGAAATGTCACTTTATTCTCAAGGGGAAGAAAAAGAAACATTTTGAAGGAATTCTCTGTTATTTGTCACTTAATCTGATGAGCAAAGACCTGAACTCTGAGGTCCAGCGGGAGCACGACAGCGGCCCTCACCTGAAGTTTCAAACAGATAAAACATTGTAGGATTGAGGCTCCACCTGTTGGCCATCTGCGTCGCAGCAATGTCACTGAACAACAGAGGACATTGACAGAAAACCCTGCTGATCAGACACTCACTGTAACATCTGAGGCGTTTTCAGCCCAGTCTTTGGCTGCTTTCTGCGCCCATCTAGACTGATGCCTCTTTGATGTTTACATAATTGTCTGATAATCTATTTCCAGCCCTGCACACGTAGTTCAAGGTTTGAACTTTGACAACAGACTGTCAGAGCGGGATGTTTCTCTTCATCGTGTGATACAGTGCTGATTCTTGCTGGTCTTTTATCTCTTCTGTTACTGAACATCGATTCAATCTCCCTCCTGCTGTCTCCTCTCTTTCCCTCCACTCTTTCTCATCCTGCCTTCGTAGCTGCGCGGGGGGAGTGTGTTGATGGGGCTGCACAGAGGGGAAGACTCCACTCTCTCCCGCGTGGAGGAGGTGCTGGTGAACGACGGAGACTGGCATCATCTGCAGCTGGATATCAGCAGTCTGGGGGGAGTGGCGAGCCAGCACAAAGCAGTGTTATCTTTAGATCAGGGGCTCTACCTGGTGAGTTTTTGTATCCAGGTTACTTTAAATCACCATGAATTTATTCTTGTTGTATTGCAGCCATAAAAGTCTGTGTCGTGCATGTTTTCAGGCTAGTATGGAGGTGGACGGGAAGCTGCGGGACTCCAAGCTGAAGACTGTGAGCATTGGTGGTTTGGCGAGGCCTGATGGGAAAATTCAACATGGCTTCCGTGGCTGTATACAGGTCGGTCCCTACTGTAGTTTGTTTGTTTTGTTTTGCCAAAGAAACCCACGGCTGTCACTTGCTTAGGAAAGGCCAGATGCAGAAAAAAGTTCATCCAACACAAAATTTTGACTGCCGTTTTTTTGTTTGTTTTTTTTATCTGATAAATTTGCCCTTTCTCAGACACAGCAAATTTAAAATGGGCCAGACTGAAACTCCAGCTTCTTCTGAATCAAATGATGAATGGCACTTGATGCTGCCTGCTAGAATAGGATAACAATAACAAATTAAATACGGGAGAGTCAGGCGCCTCTAAAATTGCTCCAGGTCTTTGAGGGTTATTAACATCATTCAGTTACTTCTGTTGAATTAGTTTGATAACCAAGTGTTTTAATATCCAAACAGTTTCAGTGAGCAGCTCTAGAAAGCATTGGTATTAGTGTTTTGCACATCAAAAAGCATCCAGAGTTGTTCAAATTTAATTGAATATATATTAGGGATGCAACGGTAGAGTTTTCCCACAGTTTGGTATGCATCACAGTTTTTGGGCCACGGTACGGTTTCGATATCTTAATATAAAACTACTCACACTAGCAAAGGCAATATTGCATGTAAAAATAATTAAAAGCAGATATAGTCAAACCACAAACCTTATTATAAAAATTTAACACTTATCTTAATTGCCTTCCATAAAAAACATATGCAGTATCCAATCAAGTTAAACAGCAAACATTATTGTAGTAATGTATTGTATTGTATTGTTTGCCTTTGTGTATTGAACCTAACAGGGCGTATTGAACGGTTCGATAAAATATTGAATATTGTTGCATCCCTAATATATATATATATATGTATATATATATATATATATATATACTTTTTTTAGGCTACATATAAATGTCCTTTTAACAGCATCTAATTGACTAGAGATCAAGGTAAGGCAAAATCATGTTGAAATAGAGTCAGTATTGTTATATGTGGCCCATAAATAAAAGAAAACACTCTTTGACCTACTTTAACCCAAATACTTTCATTTTGACTTGAGTCATGCTCACTCAGCGTGTTTGAAAAAAGCTTTAACTTCCTGAGCTGATGATGGAGTGCAGCTTGACATCTGCAGCATGAAAGCTACACAGGCTGGTACCTCAAAGTGTTTTAAAAGCAACTTCTGTGTTTGCAGCACAAAGTGGGGCATTTTTCACGTATTTTGCACATTTCACTTATAAAACACAACCACAGCACCTGAGAGGCCTGTAGAAATTGCAGATTTGCCTGTAATATCTGAAAATTAATAATGCATAAAGGGCTTCCATGGAGTTGTACATGTGTTTGGTTGTTTGCCTGCAGGGTCTGCGTGTGGGCGGTGCTCTGAGTCTGTCTCAGGCGAGGAAGGTGAACGTGGAGCCTGGCTGCAGCGTTCCCGACCCCTGCAGCTCCAGCCCCTGTCCTGTCAACAGCTACTGCAGCGACGACTGGGACAGCCACTCCTGCACCTGCCTCGCTGGTCAGTCTGCGTACATGAACGTAACATTTTACAGGCTGGAAAGGCACATAAAAATGTCAAAGCTGTTCAATCATCATCTTGTAAATGTATATTCAGCATATTTAAAATTATGTTTATGTCCCTGTATCCCTGCTTAGTACAGTTTACTGGTCATGTTGCGAGGGCACAGCAGCCTATTCACCTCTGTTTCTCTTTTGTTCACAGGCTACTATGGCGCCAACTGCACTGATGTTTGCTCATTGAACCCCTGTGAGCACGAGTCGACGTGTACCAGGAAGCTGAGCACCTCTCGTGGTTACTCCTGTGACTGTCCCAACAACTACTTCGGCTATTACTGCGAGAAAAAGTACAGTTCTGACATTTATGTCACACTCTGTTTGTGTGTAATGGGCTTTATTCCTCTGCAGCATGATGTAATCTATTGTGTTTGTGTAGGACTGACCTGCCGTGTCCCAGAGGCTGGTGGGGCCACAAGACCTGTGGCCCCTGTAACTGTCAGACGGATAAGGGCTTCGACTCGGACTGCAACAAGACGAGTGGAGAGTGTCGGTGCAAGGTGAGACCTGTGGCTTTGATCCATGGCATTCATCACTGTGCATGATGTAGGAAATGAAGGTCTTAAACCATGTCAACATGCTAATAACATACAGTCGGTAGTACACTAGTTTACAAGAAATGTGCTGGGCTGTTTTGAAAATGAGGCGACACTCGGAGTAATAGAACTTAATCAAAAGATTACATTTCAGAAAGAGAAGAAAGACAAATATTTTCCAGAGATTAAATACTTTATTTACTTAAAGAGAGTGTGAACATGACAGACACAACAAGAAGAAAATAGCATAAAATGAGCATGAAAACCCTTCACACTGCCTCGTTTTGCACAGAATTAGCGACATCTGTAGCTTTGTGCTGTATAATAAAACTGCACATTTTACAGTGGCCTTTGATAGTGGTAGAATGGTCGTATGAGAAAAATCAATCTGCCAATGGAACAAGTAAAAATGTCTAAAAACAAGTGAAAATGATCATAAAACAAATACCTATATCTCATTGTAATGTTACCTCAAAGGTGGTCATGTCGTATTTTCATGAGGAAGTATCCCTGGCAGCATTTGAGTTTTTGCACTGTATTGTGGGAGAATAATGAGCAAATTCTGCAAACTGACTTTCTGGAGTAAACTTGATGGTGTCACTGTGAACACATTTAAAACCTGCTGTCTGGTATGTAGTATGTCACTGTGACACAGCCGAAGTCTCACTAGGAGAACTCAGGTGTGGAACACAAATGAGCAGCCAGATGTTCCTGAACAGGCAGCTGCAGCCTGTCAAACCCTTCAGGTGGGAATATGTGTGGAAACATTGATAACAAAAGAAATTGTTAATCAGCACTTCCCTCTCCTCGCTCCCGTTTCCAGGACAACCACTACCGTCCTGAAGGCAGCGACACCTGCCTGCTGTGCGACTGCTACCCTGTCGGCTCCTTCTCCAGAGCGTGTGACCGAGAGAGCGGCCAGTGTCAGTGTAAACCCGGAGTCATCGGACGCCAGTGTGACCGCTGTGACAACCCCTTCGCTGAGGTCTCTCCTAACGGCTGTGAAGGTCAGGACATGTCATATTATCTAGTCACTCTAATGCTTTATTTATAATCCCTGTTTCATTATGGTGACAAAATATATTAAATATCTTTCCATTTTTATCCTCATCACCTCCCTCTGTCTCTCTCCTCTCCCTCTTGCTCCATCTCTCTCAGTAATCTATGACAGCTGCCCTCAGGCCATCGAGGCTGGGATCTGGTGGCCCAGGACGAAGTTTGGTCTCCCTGCAGCAGTTCCCTGTCCCAAGGGAACGCTCGGTATGATGGTTTTTCAGGCAGCTCATCTAATTACCATATAATAATGGCAATATATGAAACTCGCCTCAAGCCGTCTCTCAGCTGCAGTCTGTTCCTCACCTCTCTCTTTCTCTCTCCTCCTTCTCAGGCACAGCCATTCGACATTGTGATGAGCACAAGGGCTGGCTGCCTCCCAATCTCTTCAACTGTACCTCCGTCACCTTCAGCAAGCTGAAAGCTCTGGTGTGTAGCTTCACTCACTGTCACTTTAAAATCACAACTCCTACAACTGGGAAGGATGTGGGGGAATGGATCAGAAGTTGCAAGCAAACTCCCGCACACTGTGTGACTGTGTTGCAACGTTTCGTTACTAGACCTTCATCAGACAAACCGTTTGTTAAAAAAGAGAGGACATCTTAAATAAGGAGTGGCAACCAATCACAATCATCACATGAGATAAGGATGAATAACAAATATCAACTTCCTAACTGACAAAACAGACCAAATGATAACATGAAGCTCGAAAAGTAAAACACTTTAAAAACTGTAAATTGTAACTTTATAAATTCATGTTAACTGGACACTGAAGGTCCTAAAGAAAGGTATATTTTAACCTGATATGTTCAGTCTGAACTGACCAACAGACATCCATCCCTAGAGCCACAACATTAGCATGGCGAACAATATGTTTCAGTTACTAAATGCTTGTGTTTTTCTTTTCTTTCTCCAGTCTGACAAGTTTTACCGTAACGCGTCGCTCCTGGACTCTGGACAAGTCCAGCAGACGGCAGCCATTTTGGCCAACGCCACGTTGCACACAGAGAAGTTCTACGGCAGCGATGTGAAAGTAGCATATCGGCTCACACAGAGTCTGCTGCAGCACGAGAGCAACCAGCAGGGCTTCAACCTCACAGCCACACAGGACGTCCACTTCACTGAGGTGAACAGCCACATACGTTCAGTATATCTCCACCGGAGACTTCACAACACAGCGTGAAACGAAATAAAAACAAAAAAATGTTGCAGTTTTTCCAGTAAACAAAATGGTGTACAAACAGGAAGCCAGTCCTGCCTGGCGGGACTTCATGCTGTATCTGCAGGGAGCACATCACACTTCATTTCACTCTCCGCTGTGGCATCCTGTCACACTGAACTCTCACTGTTTCCTCACAGAATCTGGTCCGTGTGGGCAGCGCCATCCTGTCTCCAGACACACGGCTGCACTGGGAGCTGATCCAGCACTCGGAAGGCGGCACGGCTGCGCTGCTGCGCCACTACGAGGAATACGCAAACACAGTGGCACAGAACATGAGGAAGACCTACCTGAGCCCCTTTACCATCGTCACACCACACATAGGTGAGAGGTTTACCTTAATGTGGTGCGTTAAAAGCTACAGATCATTTTTATTAGGGATCAATAATGTTAACTTTTCTACCATATAGAGGGCATAATGCAGCACAGGACAACATCTTACATTAATTTAAACCCGTTCAGCAGAATTAGGCATTGTTTGGCCCTTAGTGGGAAACACTCCTTAAATCACAGATATTTACAGGTACTTTTCTGCACAGCATAGTGTTAAATATGATCAAATTAAAATTTATTTAGGAGTTTATTATTTTCTACCAGAAATAAACTCATTCTAGTGTGAAGAAGTCTCTGAAACAGTATTCAGACCAGTTGTAGAGAGATAACATTTACTAAAACACAGTTTAATTCAACAGTTTGATGAAAAATTAACTGTGTAAAAGACATAATTTAGCATTTCAAAATCCTGGTCAGAGATCATGGTGAGCTACAGAATAATCCTGCAGTGATCTGATTAAAGCGGGTTTCTTCTTCTACACCTCTGACTCTGCGTGTGTTTTTCTTCTCAGTCATCTCTGTGGATCGTCTGAAAAAGATGAATTTCGCCGGAGCCAAACTCCCGCGGTACCAGTCCCTGAGGGGCCCCCGTCCTGCTGACCTAGAGACGGCTGTCACGCTGCCCGATTCTGTCTTCCAACCACCTGTGGACACAAAGGGCCACAGGCACCTGGACGTCTTCCCAGAGACCTCGATGAGGAACCGCTCTGCCAACAGGAAGAGACGCCACCCTGATGACAGCCAGCAGGACGCCATCGCCAGTGTGATCATCTTCCACAGCCTGGCCTCGCTGCTACCAGAGAGCTACGATCCTGACAAGAGGAGTCTGCGGTGAGAACGAATAATAAAACTAACAAGATGTTCTGTGATTTAGTAGTTAAATCTGTCTCTTTTTTTTGGGGGGGGGGGGAGCCATTTTTTGATTGATAGCACAGAAACAGACACAAAATGATGGCAGGGACATGATTATCTGTCAAGGTCCAAATAAAGAGACTTTTATTTACTTAAATATTTACTTTTATTTACATTTTTAAAGGGAATATAAATAATGTTCACTCTGCCAAGAGCAACAGAATTAAAACTGTTCCCTGAACTCATGCCTTTAATCCTGTGGTTTTATTTTCTTTGTTGTCATCAGGGTGCCGAAGCGTCCGGTCATCAACACGCCGGTGGTCAGTATCACCGTCCACGACAATGACGAGCTGCTGCAGCACACGCTGGACAAGCCCATCACTGTGCAGTTCCGCCTGGTCACCACTGAGGAGCGCTCTAAACCCATCTGTGTCTTCTGGAACCACTCCATACTGTGAGCACCACACACACACACACACACACACACACACACACACACACACACACACACACACACACACACACACACACACACACACACACACACACACACACACACACAAAGCTGAAGATGAAGCTGCATGAAGTTGAGTCATTCTCACACTGTCGTGTCATCTTTGTATACATTTCAGTGCTGGACACGGCGGCTGGTCGGCGAAGGGCTGCGAGGTGGTTTTCAGAAACAGCACCCACATCAGCTGTCAGTGTTATCACATGACCAGCTTCGCCGTGCTCATGGACATCTCCAGGAGGGAGGTGAGTGACAACCAAACACTTAACTTTTTTATTAAACAACACGTATCATCACTCTTCTCTAACTCAAACTTTTCTTCCTTTCCTAATCGTGATGTTTGTGTCAGAACGGAGAGATTCTTCCAATCAAAATCCTGACATGGAGCACAGTGGGAGTGACGCTAAGCTTCCTCTTCCTCACCACCATCTTCCTCCTCTGTCTGAGAGCCATGCAGTGCAACAAGACGAGTATCATCAACAACGGAGCAACCGCGCTTTTCCTCTCTGAGCTCATCTTCATCCTGGGCATCAACCAGGCAGACAACCCGGTATTCACTTAGTTTTACATCTGTTCGACTTTATTTTTTAATGTTTCTGTTTATCTCTTTAATCATCCGGCTCTGTTTTTTTATTCAGTTTGTGTGCACGGTCATCGCCATCCTGCTGCACTTCTTCTACCTCTGCACGTTCTCCTGGCTCTTCCTGGAGGGGCTGCACGTCTACCGCATGATCAGCGAAGTGCGAGACATCAACTACGGACCCATGAGATTCTACTACCTGATTGGCTGGGGAGTGCCCGCCTTCATCACAGGTCTGAACCCTCATGATTTCACTTAAAAGCACAGAAAAGTACCTGAGGTACACAGGGGGAGGGGCCTGGAAAGTTTCTGCATCCAGTTTTTGTCGTTTAGTATCTTAAATACTCAACTTGATTCTTAACGTAAAAAAAAATTAAATAAATAAAAGTTGAGTAAATAATAACAACAGATGGCTTCATGGTAATAGAGTTGCTTTCTGACATACCTCTGATGCTCCTGTCTTTCTGCAGGTCTGGCGGTGGGACTGGACCCTGAAGGCTACGGGAACCCAGACTTCTGTTGGCTGTCGATGTACGACACTCTCATCTGGAGTTTTGCTGGACCCATCGCCATGGTGGCATCGGTGAGTCCCAGCGATCGACTCATGTAGACGCACGTTAACAGCAGTGTGCATCTGTGTTGTTTGGCCCTGAAGGTTTACAGATATTGACACAACAACAGTGGTGAAGTATTCAGATCTGATACTTAAGTAGAAGTACTCTGTTGCAAAGTAAAAGTCCTGTCTTGATGTCAGCAGTGATGCGTTTTTTTTTTTATTGTGTCCACAGATGAACATCTTCCTGTACATCCTGTCGTCCAGAGCGTCCTGCACACTGAGACACCACAGCATGGAGAAGAAGGAGCCGCGTGTGTGAGTGTCCCGACGTTTTCATCAAACACTGTTCAGTGTTCACACATGCCTTCTTTAGAGTCATTTTGTTAAAGTATTTTAGGCTTTGTCAGGTGGGAGAAAAATCCTAACCTCAAACTTTCTATTTAAACCAGAAGAACTCGACTAACCATTTAAAGGATGTCGATATTTAAATTCCCATTAGCATTTAATAACACTGACATCAGATCCAACCTTCTCTCTCAATACTCTGTCCCTGCTGGACTACTTGAGACAGAGAGGCTCATATAAAAAGACACAACGGGAAAAAGCTTTTGTATATGACCCATATTGTGCGTCAAAATGTTTACATTTTAAACATTGAGAAGCTACAGCAGCTGCACTAGAGTGACAGTTTATTAACAATAAAACCACAGAGTAAGCACAAAACAAATCTGTGGCGTAATCAATGAGAAAATGTTCCGGCTGTTTCTTCTTGATGTTCAAAAATGCACAAAATCAGACCACAGATTTTGCAACAAAGCCTCAAAAAAAATCCAAACTAGACAATCTGAACTCTTAACTTCAGTTTGGGTTTGTTTAGTGTTCATTGAGTCTTTTTTTTCCACCCCAGGGGGTTTTCTAGGAAACATTAGAGCTGATCAGCTATTTTGATAATTGAATAAGCGTGTCAGTCATCTCACAAGAAAAATAACTTTTTCAAAAAACGCAGGCTGGAAACAGTTTCCAGCCTGTCAAGTTGCTTGTTTTAATGCTTCTCTTCATCAGATATGAAAGTAAACTTAAAAAAGGGAATGATAGGACTTTTATTCAAACAAAACAAGACTGAGGACATCACTGTGGACTATGCAAAGTCATACATGGCATTTTCAAATTGCTTTTTGATATTTGATCAACAAAACAATAAATCATTAATAAAAAAATAGAAGATGCAGCCGTGTTATACATTCTCTGTTGTGGCTTTTTAAAATGTAAGTAACTGGCAAATGACTGATTCACTAAATAACAGACGATGGTGAAAACAGCTCCTCATGAGACAATGTGCAGCTCTGTTTCTCCTGATGTTGCCGCTTCGGTGCACTTTTATCATTAAGCTCCATCTACAGTTCAGTGAATGCACAGAAATCGTCCTGACAGCTCCTCAATAACTTCTCTCTGTTCCCCCTCATGTGATTCATACTCTGCAGCTCGGGCCTGAAGACCGCATGTGGCGTTCTCTTGCTGGTTTCGGTCACATGTTTTCTGGCGCTGCTCTCCGTCAACAGCGACATGATCATCTTCCACTACCTGTTCGCTGGCTTCAACTGTGTCCAGGTGAGCCCTCCACTTGCCCTCTAAAATCGTATTCACAGGTTCTTTCTGTGTTTTTTTCTCACCCTCTTCTCTTCCTCTGTCGTCCAGGGTCCCTTTGTTTTCTTCTTCCGCATTGTCTTCAATAAGGAGGCGAGGAATGCCATGAAGTACTGCTGCAGCCGCAAGCGCCCAGATCACATGATCAAATCCAAGGCCTCAGTGAGTCCCTCACCGGAAACTCTGAGAAAATTCACTCAGTCAGACAGCTTTAGTTACATGTTGGGAGCTGCTGACACACACACACACACAACACGGAGACACACACACACACAAGCTGTTTTAGGGAATTACTAGCCTTTTTTTAAAGAATGAACATTAATATTTGTGACCTGTTTTATTATCTTGAGTAGAGTCCAAGGAGCTTGAGGCTTATATGGAAGCAAAGAAAAGTTATTTCGTGAGGTCACTTCAAGTGGAGCAAGTGTCCAGATGTCCCTCTTTTGTCAAAAAACTTTAAGTTGTTCAGACTGAATCTGTCATTTTAGATCCAAAAAACATGCAATTCAAATTAGATTGGTTGAATCCAGAAACATTCAGGGTGAAAGATTCAAACTTGAACCACAAAGCTGTGAAGGATAATCAATTGAGCCTAAAGGAATCTGTCAATCCCATGATCCAAGAGAGCAAAGTTCAGATAAGCGACGCTGCACTCTTCACATGAGAAAAAAAAATTAGTTTTGGGAGGGAAATTTAAACAGCATGAAATCAGATAGATGGTTTTTTTAAAGCAAAATGTTTCACATTTATTGTTAATAAGTGTTTAAATTTAACAATGAGGTGATTTGCTTTTTAAAAAACTTTAATTGTTATAAACTTTCTTTGCTCTCATATCCACAGACAGAAGGATGTCAGGAGGTTTTAACTTCTCCAATATATATACAGTGTTCTTATGGGATTTATTAATGATAAGAAATATATAATAAGACCAATCCATTCAGCATTTTACTCAAAGTGTGTGTTATTTATCGGCAGCTCCAACTGTTAATTCTGTACGGGTGTTGTTTGATTCTTAAAACACTCATATTTGCTCTCCTCGCCTCTGTAGGGCTACAAATGCAACGCTAACTACATGGACGGCCGGTTGTACCACCTTCCCTTTGGAGACTCCAGTGTGTCTCTGAACGGCACCATGCAGAGCGGAAAGAGCCAGCAGAGCTACGTGCCGTTTGTCCTCAGGTAAGGTTAAAGATGAAGATGTTGCATGACCTGACAGAGTGACGGGAGCAGCTTTAAACGGATCTTTTGTATCTTTTCAGGGACGACGGGCTCAGTAACAGTCAGGCGCACATCGCTCTGAACGACCACGCGTCACTCTTCCATGAAACTAAAGAGCGCTTGGATGGTATTATTTCTCTTCAGTCTCGCTCATTACGTTTAACTGTAATGATACGACGACATCAACCTCTCCTCTGTCTGTGTGTAGATTGTGACAGCGACTCGGACAGCGACCTGTCTCTAGAGGACGACCAGAGCGGCTCCTACGCCTCCACGCACTCGTCTGACAGCGAGGACGAGGAGGGTCCACTCCCCCCCGAGGAATGCTGGGAAAACCTGGCATCTAATACGGGCAAGAGACCAGACAACGGTTTGAGTAAGATGCACTGGCCTATGGATTATGCAACAGCAGTGAGCGGTGACAGTGAGCTCGCAGGTACAGACAGACTGAAGGGGGACGCTCTGGCCAATCCAGAGCTGAGTCTGGGACGTGACGCCCGAACATTTTCAGACGGCAGGATGCATGACACCATGATGACGCTGCTGCCCAGTCTGCCAAACCTCAACGCCCACCCACACAAAGGTAAAGTTCAGCCTGACACAAAACACCTGCAGGAGTTTGGAGTTGTTTCAAGATAATGACACATGTATTAAAAAAAACAATAACATGGAACAAGTATAACTGCATTTTTCTTTTTTCAAAAAGACGTCACATATTGTTTTCTCCCTGCGCAGGGATCCTAAAGAAGAAGCAGCTGTCTCCGATTGTAGAGAGGAACGGTCTCAACCGCATCCACAACGAGCTCATCCCCGGCACGGCGTCTCCGCAGGGATCCTCCTCCAGCGAGAGTCGAGCCGCGCCGGCTAAAGCCAACCTGCCGGATCAGCTGAACGGTGTCGCCATGAGCATCAAGGCGGGGACGGTGGACGGTGACTCATCAGGATCAGAGTGAGTGTTAACACAAGACGACAGACACAGAACAATATCAGACACCAGCATGGACAGTGTTGTTTTTCCACCTGTCAGCTCGTCTAGTGTCGTATCACTGTGAGTCATTCAGTGTTTCCCTCAAATGTCTGCGTCAAACTACGACTCGTGCCGCTGTCCTCACTGATTGTTGTTTTCATTGCTTGTGGTCTGTCTCACATCCACCTGATTATCTTCAGTGTTAAACCAAATGAAGACAGAGCCCATCCTGCTATCAAACAGTGTGCAGGGATCTAAACAGATTTAATAATTGGACCTGAGAATGTAGTGATAAAGTAACATGTATTGTACGTGTTCTGGATGGATTACTGACAGCTGCTTTATCCATCCCTGTTAAAGGACCAGTTCTGTATTTCTCTGTTTTGTACTCACTGCTCATTCATGTAGCACACAGACGTCGTCCATCTGTTGCTCTGTTGTGAACGCAGTTTGAAGCTAGAAAAGTGGCAACTTAGCAGCGTCGTGCTAATATAAACACAGTAAAACAGTATGAAATGATGTTGTAGTTTGTTTTTCCATCATGAAAATCCATTAATGAAGATTTTTCTCTTCTGGTTCAAATTTCTTGCTCAAAACTACATATTGTACCTTTAAAGCAAATACATGTGGGCATTGTATGAAAGTATAGTCGATTTATTGCTTCTCTAAGCAGAAATATAATAATTAATTGTATTAATAATAAACACAGCGCCCAGGTTTCTGAATAAATACCCAATCAACACTTCTGTGATATATTACTTTGAGAAATGTAAATATATATTTTATATATTAACAAACATTTATATCATGTGACTAATGCAAGAAGCTGTTGTTTGCCTACAGGAAAGTTTAAAATTGGCAAAATTTTGATTCAAATCAAGAACAGCCTGATAAATCTGATATTTGATGCCCGCTCTCGATTCTTAGAAAGTTTTCCAACAAAAAGTGGTGATGGTTTCCAAGAGGGTGAGGAGAGAGAGCCTCTGTTTTGCCAAGAATAAAAAATAGAGTAATATTTTAAATATCTACCAGAATTATCTGTGATCAGCAAGAACTATTTATACCCTGAGTGAGGCTTTTGCTGCACTTATAGAAAAGCTGCAGATGCACTACGAAATCAAAGCTTAGTTACTGCTGCAGATGAGCGGTGAGTATAAAGTGGAGATCAGAGACTCAAACAGGACCACGTCTGGTCAAAACATTTCCGTGTATATCTATGTCCCTCGTGATGAGGGCGTTCATCAAAGAAACTTTACAATGCTCGATTCTTGAGTCTAATTTACAGTAAAACTCTAAACTGTAGTGAACTAATCAACCTTCTTTGCTCCTTCTCTCTTTCCAAAAATCATAGATTTTTATTCTTTAATTTTATCCCATGAAGCTCTGATCCTCATTCACAACAATCAGGATCACTGTCTTCAGATTGGTGCATCATTTCAGCATCTGTCACCACTCACACCTGTGTGTGTGTGTCTGTGTGTGTCTGTGTGGAAGTGTTTCATCGCCTCACTTGTTCATTTTTTTTCTTTTTGTGTTCTTTCTCGTTTTGCGCTGCATTCCTCTCCATCCATCCTGAATCCACCCACCACCTCCTCCTCCTCCATGCACCACCCTGTTCTCCCAGCAGCCACTGCAACACCACCATGTGACCGCGCTGACGGAGGGGTGTGTCTTTGCAGGTCATAGAGCCTCCTTCCTCAACACTGACTGCAAACTGGGGTCACTGGACTTCTCCTTTAAAAACAAAATGTGGAAAAAGAAGGAATTCCCTGTCGTCATCATGATCCTCTGAAGAAGTGTGTGTGTGTTGTATTGTGTGAGTGTGTATGTGTGTGTGTGTGTGTGTGTGTGTGTGTGTGTGTGTGTGAGTTCATACATGTGTGCCAAACCTCAGGAGTCACTGCACTGGCCCGGGCTCACGCACACTGACAGAACGAGTCTCACTGTCCCTTTAAAGAATCATTTTGTTTACATACTTGAAGCAATGCACTTTTTTTTAATTACCACCAGGATGCGTTGGTGGTCGATTCTTTTATTTTAATTTTTGTAGTGTTATTTTTGTTCCAGGATATATATTTTGTTTTGAAGACTGTGGAACAATAAAGAGGTCATGTTTTTGTTTTGTTTTGTTTTTGGGTGGGTCATTTAGTTGTAGACTTGCAAACATTCAGGGAATCTCCTTTTTTTTTCATGCATCACTACTTTGTGACATCTTCCTCGTTCGCCTGCTTACATTTCTGTTGGTGTTTGTGCCAGTCTGACGTTGGAGGAGTTCAGACTCAGGTTATTGCCTGAAATGTCCAAGAGGCAAAAATGGTCGAGTGCAGGTCGTCCACAGACTCGGAGGATTTCTGAACTTTAAAACAAGGAAGAAAGAACGGTACCTGCCTGCTGATGGATGCTCCGTATAAGCTATTTCTCACTCATGAAGGAAGTTTCCAGAGGCAGCGGACTCGCCGCCTTCTGCACTGCTCAGCCTTCCAGGAGGGAAACCTGCATGTGCAGACCTTAAAAGGACTCAAAAGGACTTTTGATACATCTTTTTTTTTTTGTTTGTTTGTTTTTGTAAATCACTGAGGGCACATTTTATATGGACGTTAAAAGCGCTCTCATTTTTCATCGTTGAACGCATTCATTCGAGTTCAGTGACTAAAACAGCTGTATTTTATAGATTAGCTACGGAGCTTTTGTCGTTTGTAAAATAACGAAAATACATCTGAAATTGTGCTGTAATACTATTTGAGCTGTAATCCATTTCTACTGTACAGAGTGGCCTGTAAATGAACCGAGGACATATCTTTAAATGTAAGTAAATATGTAAACTTCCCTGTTTTTTAGGAATTGTTCTTGAGACTCGAGGAAATATCTTTTACCTTAGTTACTACTTTCAGTTCAAGTTGATGTGATATTTGTGGATGCCATTTTACCAACCATATGAATTTAATGTATAGAATTGATGCCATAAGAATCAACACTACCAGGTCAATCATATCAACTCTGGTGTCCCCACAGAGAATTGTCTCTTTGACTCTGACGCTCCTGTTTTTACTGATTAAACTTTTTTCTACCATTTCCTCCCCCCTCTTACCTCAATTTTATCAGTGCCAAGATCTTGTGGTGTTTATTTCTTCTTTTTTTTTTATTGTATGATTTATTTTGCATCATATCAAGGTTACATCCCGCTACTGTACCGGCGGAACAATCAGATACTTGCTATAAATTACCAGGTTACAAACTAGAAATCAGCCTCTTTATGTCAATAAATACATTTCACTTGAATCTGTAGTTTCGCAGCTGAAGGTGAAAGTAAAAGATTTTGAGAAAATTACACGTATTAACTTTCTGGCAGAACGTTTGGTAAAAAAAAGTTAATACAATTAAATATTAAGCTACAGCTTTGCATGAAGACTGAAAACTAGCCTCACTCTGTCCAAAGGTTACAAATCCAACCTACCAGCACATCTGTGCAGCACAACATATCTCATTAGTTGAGGCTGTACAGAAACTGATACATAAAAATGACAATTTGATGTTTTGTGTTAATGACTGAATCTTCATTTTCTCGAACTAATCCTTTAATTGACCTTTTTCATTTGTGAAAACACAAACTCTTGCACAATTCTTATATAAAATAAATTTAAGAGCAGGCTGCTGACAAAAAAAATCTCTCGGTCTGTTTTTAAGAAGTGTCTTTTACACTCTTCTCATGGTTGAAGGAGTTTGAGGGAGAAAGTCTAAAATATTTAATCCTGAAAAATGTTACACCTTCAACATGGAGGCTTCAGGTCTGGACAAAACAAGACAAGAACAGGCAACGAGGCATAAAAACTCACTAGGTGGTGCCAGAGCTGCTCATCTGTGTTCCTTGTCTTTCAAACACAACCACTCCTGTGTGCAGCGCTGAGCGAGACGCTCTCTTCACTACAACCGGTCGTTTATTCCTTCTGCTGAGCTGCAGCTGCCTCTGAAATGGAAACACAAAGTCAACATTTAATTAAACATCACTCTCAGAGAGCATCAGCGGAGTGCTGATTACTGTCATTACTAATTTATAAACTTATCTTTGATTAATCAACTCATCCGTAACCATCAAAGAGAAAGTTTCATTCAACTGGATAAATAATTACTAAACCATGAAGAGTTTATTTATATTTAATGGAAATTTTTTAAATTTAATTATCCATTAATGAAGTAAGGTTTAGCACGAGATCTTATAGTTGAAAACACTTACTTTGTAGAAGAGGGTTCACATGCTCCAGATTTGCCATCACAGAGTACCCGGTGCTGCAAAGTGAGCTCCATTTCTTTCACAAATTGTTTGCTGAACTTGTTACTCGTTGAAACGACTTAAAATGTGCATTTTCCAGAATTTTGTGCATTTCAGAGCAGTGATTTCCAAAGAAAAATCTCATTTTGGTCGATTGCGAATGCAGATGTATGCAGATTTTCATCCACCTAATAGCAGAGCACATTAAGTCTCTCCTGTAGCGGAATCAACATATGTGAACTGTTGTCGTCAAAAATAAGAAAATTACTTCAACATTTAAGTTAAAGTGTGGGCTTACCAGCTGCAGATATGTTCATTTCTAATACCGATAGTTTATTTTAAAGCATTTATGTGGCGATACAGATGACGTGTCGATATTACTGTGCATCCCCAGTCACCTGAAGGCTCAAAAGATGATTTACAGGACAGAAAGCAGCACAAAATTTCATGTATTTTTACAGACTTTTCTCAAATTTCTGCTTTCAAATTTCTCAAAAATTCAATCTAAGCTTCTAAAAGCTACTCAGACAAAACACAAAGAAAACAAAACCACTCATCAGTTGAAATGGTCATACCCGGGGGCATATAAAACCAGTGACGAGGTGTCGCAAGAGACATTCCTTCCTTTGTATTAAGGAGTCACGAGACAAAAAGGTCGTAAACCTCTGATTCACATGTAGAGAATAAAACAGTAAAACTTTCTTCCCTCAGTCACACAGTGACCGTCATGACGGTCACACAGTCATAAACCAGTTAATGAACAGCTTCACAGGCAGTCATGTGTTGTAACAGATCATTTTATTAAAAAAAGATGTATTTGTATAGATGCAGACATGTTCAGTTTAAATACAATCTAAAATTAATCTTTTATATATTTATATTTTTTTCATAATACTGTGAATGGACTACTTTTAAAACAATTTGCATCTAGTAATAATCCTATGACCAAGTAGCAATTAGCACGGCAGCTACGACGAAAGCAGACTGTAGAGTTTGTATACAAATACACAACGCACAAACAATAAAACACACATATTTGCAAACTTCCTGGTCTGTATCAACTCCTCATAAATAATGTAAATCCAACGACTGTGAACGAGGAGGACAGCTCGAACGTTGTTCACCGGTCACCTTCTCTTCTCCGTTCCTCATAAATACAAAACACTTTCCTGGTCGGGAGCCGGCTGGTCGGGTGTTAGTTTGTCTGGAGTGTTTTCAGTTTGAGTCCTCCAGGCTGCTGCTTTTCTGCTCCGAGCCGCATTTGCAGAGCCGGACCATGATGCTTTGCAGGCTGGGCTCCACAATACCGAGCAGCGGCCTTTGGGAAGGGTCCCCGTTCCAGCAGGCCTCCATCAGCTGCCAGCACTCCTCGTCGAAACTGGACAACCGCTCGGGCCTGGCTCCTGGAGACGACACAAGTGAGACGTCAAGGCTTAGTGTTTGAAGACTGACATGTTTTCCATTTCTATTCGTCTACATGATAGAGAGACCGCTTGAAAAGGAGGGTGCTGGCCTGCTTACAAGCAAACTGGTGTGGTTCATTGTGGTTTAAAAGCAAACCAACCAACCACAAGATGTTTTGACAGTAGATGTGATTTTAACTGCGCATTTACCGTCAAGAAAGCGTTCTGTATGAGTTATAAGGATCAACAAAACTGTCCAATCAGTGAGAGTTTGTAAAAAAGTCAATAACTTGTATTTTACTTGGTCCAGCCCGAACGAATTGAGCTGCAGGTGTGAAAGCGTTCTGTTTATGTTTGTTTACCTTTTTTAACGTTATTCCAGAGCTGGTCCTTACTGGAGCATTTCTCAAAGGCTTCTGGGAGTTTCACTGAACCAGTGCAGAGGTACCAGAAAAGGATCCCGAAGGCGTAGACATCCACAGAGTTATCATACTTTCCTGTGAGGAGAAGCGTCACAATGGAGAGAAAACCTTTGAACATCTCACAACATTCCTGCACAATTGGGTACAATGATGACATAAGACATAATTCCTCCTCTTATGAGATTTCGTCCGTAACAGTTCACGTAACATGGTTTTCCCCTCAAGAATGTAAACACACTTTTGTGAGCCACCAGTAGCTGCTTGTTCACACAGCTGTGACCATTTAAACAGTTTGAAGCTGTGATTAAATTATGGCCCGTGTGACCGCTCAGTGACGTACCTGTGAACAGCTCTGGAGCCATGTGGATGGGCGTTCCAACGATGCTGCCAGACATCATGGCCTCTGGTTTACAGAAGCCCAGGTCTGTGATCTTTGCACGATTCTGTTTGTCCAACTGGAAAAAAATTAATTAAAAGAGTGCATATAACAATTTTCTTTTCCAGGAAAATATTAGTATCAATCAGAAGCTGTTGTAAGAACTTAAAGGGATTTGTCAGGTGCTGTCTTTAAACACACCATTTAAAGTTTGTTTTAAACACTTTGGTGTGGCGAGCCACCAGCACGAAGCGTCAGTACTGAACGACCTGGGAATGACACCCAACAATCAACCATCTTTGTCTTGAATCTCTGTCACTCAGAAATGTCCTGAACATAGCAAAATACTAAGAGAAGAGGGGCAGAGGGCTCTCTGCAGACACACACACACTTCTATCGGTCATAAGTGATGATTGTGAGGGGTTACTTTGTTATGAGTCTATATATTGTTTTTAGGGAAATCATGCATAGTGTATCTTTAAAAGTTGCAGGTCTGTTCTTTAATATAAACAAGAAAACAAAAAGCTTTGCATGATACCAAGACTACCGTTGATCTCCAACATCTTTAGTTTCTGATGTTCAGATAGTAGAATAAGATGGCAGCTGGTGTGAAAACATCACTATCATCTGAAATATCCCCCAAAAGAAATCTATGAGTCAGTTTACGGTGAGAAATACACACTGTAGGAGCTAGATAGTGAATCATTTATATCTACAATGTTTAAATGTTGTTCATAAAGTTTGAGCTGGGTCCCCGGCTCTATTGTTCAGCTACTGTGTTGAAGTGATTAACAGCAGGTGTGTCAGAAAAATGAAGTAAAAGTTATACTGGGCCAATTGTATACGTCATTGTATAGTTCATCCCTGCGGTGTTGTGATACATCTAGTACAGACATGGTGACGAATTAAAGGAAAAACCTGAATAAATGAGTGGAGAAACATTACAAAAGGTGGCTCTGTTACGCTGCGGGGGGCATGGTTTGAGTCCACTTGTCCCTCTAGGGAGAGGGTCACTGCAAATCAATACAAAGTTGTTCTGCATGATCACTTTTATCCTATAACGAAACATTTCTAACCTGATGGGAGTGGTCTCTTCCAGGATGACAATGCCCCCATCCATGGGTCATGAGGGTTCACTGAATGGTTTGATGAGTGTGAAAATGATATGATGCAGCCTTCACAGTCACCAGATCTTAACCCAAACACCTTACTGTGACACTTTATGTTGGTTTTTCCTTTAATTTGTCACCCATCTGTGCTCATAAAAGCAAAGCACAGAAACAGAAAACACCTCAGAAGTCATAGGCTCTATACTTGTGCTGATCTTACCAGAACATTTTTTAGCTTTATGTCTCGGTGCAGGAGGCCCTGACCGTGCAGGAAGCGGATCCCTTCCACCACATCCAGAGCGATCTGAAGTCTCTCCCTCAGTGATAAGCCAGCCTGGCAGAGACGAAGACAGAAAAGTAGAAAGAGTGAGATGGAAGATTAAGTTTGTGTTTAAGTAACACATGTCTGTTTCTAATCACTGCATCATCAAGTCACCTTCAGGCCTGTATAGAGGTCCCTGTGCAGCCGCTCCATGATGAGCAGCACGGCGATGCTGGAGCCGCCTCCGTAGGTGTAATCGATTACAGAGCCGTGCAGGTCGACGAGACGCTCATGCTTGGGCAGAGTCCTGAAGGAAAAATGGTTAATTTATATTTTTATTTATTTTATTTGTCCTTCATTTAATCAGGCAAGTCATTAGGAACATATTATTTTTTACAATGGCAGCCTGTCATATTATCATAACACAACCACTTTTTCTGTTGAAGTGACAGAATATTGATGAATGTTTGTCCACGTGACGCAGCCTCAGTCCTGCATTCCTCAGGTTTATGGCAGTTGGAGCAGGTGAGCATTAATAAGACAAGCTGGCACGTTTGCCATGATGACACAGAACCGCCTCGAGGCTTCAACAGTCAAAACTAGTTTTTGTACAGTGGGTGGAGTTTGGCCTTTATAACAAGTCAGCTGTCAAGTCCACTGAATAGAGTTCTGCTCTTGATAAATCCACTTTTAAGACTTGCTCAAGCTGCTTGAAAATTCACATGCACACCTCACAGTGTCAGTAAAATACACAGCCAGCTGTGACGAGTGTTCAGTGTGAAGAATTAAAATAAGTTTTAGACACACAGCTGTTGAGACCACACCACAGCAGCTGTCTGCGTGTGTGATGTTTACACGCTCACTCTCACTAACTCACCTCGTGTAGTGAAACTCCAAAGCCAGGTCGTTCCAGTGTTTATCGTCAGGTGGTACCACAGACTTTAAGGCGCACGGGTAGCGTCCTCCCCAGCTGTCACACAGGTACACGACTCCGTACTGGCCCCGACCCAGCTCTCGCCCCAGTTTAGGCTTGCCTGTCAGAAAACAATGCAGTCGTGAGCCTCGAAAATGTGATTTGCTGACTGTTACTCGATTCAAAATTTGAGCTTCACTGAGCTAAAAGGGGAAGTTTTTCTGTGTTCAGCTTAAATCTAAGTTCATGACTTGACAGCGAAGTAGGAGACATCTCATGTCCAGTAGTTTGTTTGTTTTTTTTAAACGGAGCAGAGGTCTGGTGGAGATATTAAAGGTCATAAATGGCCGTGAGCAATAGATACAATTAGCATAATCAAAAGTAAACGGTATGTTGTTGTTAGTGGAGCAGTTTCACTTGATGTGTGTGAACAATGGGAGGGTTTGGTGGTGACTCACCGTGTAGCAGCACATCTCTGAGGGAGCGGCTCTCCAGGGACAGGCGGGCCAGCCGTGGGGCGTGGTCCTTTCTCACACGCAGCCACAGGTCCTCAGTGCGCTCCAGTCGCCCCGTGTGCCCTTCCTCCAGCTACGAACACAAACACATGACATTACATCTCATGGTTAGCATTAACAGCAGCTGCTAAGTGACTGGTTTCATTTGTTAACGGTTATTTCATTTTTGCAAAATGGTGGTTTATGTTTTTGCAGTTGTGATTTTATTTCTGAGTGTGTCTGAACTGCATGTTCTTGGTCCATCCTGTTGCATCTAAAACTGTCACGTTCTCACTGACTTCAGGCCAGCTGCCTTTGACCTCTGTGGCGATGTCGTCATTTGTCAGACTGGTTAATGCACATCGAGTCACTCCTCGATGTATTTCATTTTTTTTGTTGAGTTCTCATCGCCAGTGTTTACTTTGCGCTGAGCTTTAACTTTAAAGTCAACATGAGAACAAACATGTTGGGAAGTTTGCTCACTACACTGCAACCCTGAGAGTGAGGCACCAAATGTATGTAGGTGGTGATTTTTTTTTGTTTTTGTCTACTCTGAACTGAACTGCCACCAAGTCTGCTTTGATAGAAATGATAAAATATGATAGTTTGCATGCAGCATGTTGTCAACAAACCGAGTCAGGTCTGAAAGCAGAATCTCTAATGTGCAGGAGCGCACTGAACCAAAGGAAAATGGGTATAAACAGATGCCTGAAAATCTGACCCACATTGTTGCAAAGTGGGGGATCTTAGATCTTGTCTTTGTCATCTTTTCACTACAGTAAAAATGATCCTGCTTTTAAATTCCTGTGCGATGAGGAAAGCTTTCCTCTGACAATTCTCTCTACTTTGCACATTCAAGAGCTCCTCTGTGACAAACTGCATACCAACATACTGCAGGCCAGAGTTTCTGCCTCTGTTAGTCACAGACAGGAATGTGACAGTAGTATAATGTTATTTTATTGGGTTGACTTTTTTGCAGGGCACTCAGTCAAATAAATAAATGAAATTAGGATATTTCTGTAAGTCAAGAGCCCTGCACATACAAAGCATTGCCAAATCATGTCTTCCATAAGACTGCCACGATCAGCCAGTGTATTTGTGTAACTGCATTAGGAGTGAAGAATTAGCGAGCATGGAAATGCAGCCAGTGATGTGACACACACTGCAAGTCATGTGATGATTCTCATCACAGCAATTTGACTGAAAAGGATTTGTCAAGGACCTCATGGAGGAGGTCGCAGCAATTAGCATATCGGAGCTTAAAAGGCAAAACATTTCATGTGAAGAGAAATAAATACGCTGTAGCACGAGCTGTGCGGCGCCTGAGAGCCAATAAAAGCTCTCTATAGAGAGGACATTGAGGGCATGACGGGGATTTCACACAGTTTAATGAAGCAATGTAGTCTATTCGAAAAAATATAAGACAATATTTGTCTTCCAAACCGCTCAAGTGAATCAACAAAGAATTAGCACAAACCTTTTTTTCTGCTCAGGTGATTAATGTCACACTCATTCAAAGCTACAATAAACATAGTGTCTGGCTGCGTTTCTCCAAAAGCTGAGGTGGCTCCAACTTTTTCGCTGAAGCCAACTGCATGTTTTTTGCAGAACTCCCTGCAGCCAACACAGCCACAGCCAAAACAGACTGCCCTCATTAAAATGAATGGGAAGACCTGCGTTTACGCCACACCACCTGATTTGATCTGAAACCAGCCTTAAAGGGGCTCTATTTAGCAATTTCTAACAATTTACATGTGTTCATCAGTTTTTTATTGGCCATGAGCAGATTGTAACGTGACGTGAAAAATCAGACCTACCCCGTCTCTCTCAGTTGCCTACAAAAGCCTGTGGACGATTAGTTTAAGTTGTTTAATGCTGCTGGACTGTGGATTTCTTTGTGAGGACTCGGGTAGAATTTATGTAGGGTCTCGAGTGCCTCTCTCTGCTCCGCTAACAGAGAGCAACAGTAGCTAGCGTAAACTAATGGGTGGCTTTCAGCACAAAACTGAAGTTCCAATGAGACCCTTCAATGTGGTTAAATCCTACTAAATCATTATTAAAAAAATGTTTTAATCAAATATAATATTTTATGACCAAAAAGAGGTGTAAACTGAAGCCTATAAGCTTAATCTGGCTACCTTTAATACTTCATAAGAACAACCTAACAAAAAATTAATAAAATATGATAGAACAGTGAACAACAAATTATATGGTCAGGGAAAAAAGAGTTTTTAAGTTATATATTTAACGAAAAGTAGGAATACAACAGGGCACAGAACTACAAGAAAGAGGAAGAGTTCACCTGGCGTAGAGATGCTGCAAAGGCCTCATGGGAGCTGTTGAGGCGGGTTCTGAACTGGGAGCAGATGCTTCTGGCTAGTTTGGCAGCACTGAGACTTTCTATGGCGTCCTGGGCCACTTTCCGCTTCCACTCTGGCGTGATGGCAGGAGGGTTCACGAACGTTATCCTGTGGATTATCTAGAAACGAGACACAGAGTGGGGTTAGGGTTAGGGTTAAGTCACCACGCTGTTTGAAACCGGCTGAAATTCATTCGACTCTGACCTGCTTGATTTGCTCCCAGAAGAGTCTCGTGACAGAGGATCCTGAAGTAAAGGTGACCTCTACATGATAGGCAGCATTTAATAACTGGGACAGAAAGAAAATTAAGTAAATGTGCAGGAAAACACACAAAGTACCAGTAAATGTCATCCGAGGCCTCTGGCACTGAAGTTAAGTGGCGTTGATGCAGGATAATGAGGTTTACAAATTCTTCTTTAAATGTTTCTTTGTTTATTTGAATATTTATTCTGCTTCTGAGCATCTGTGTGACCCCATGTTGAACCCTTTGTTTGGTTTACTTCTGTTAGTTCACACTTAAGTATAAATGGTTAAATAAATAGTGGAGAGAGGAGACAGAACAGGGCTGTTGATTCATCTGACAACACATTTAAACATTTTCATACTTAATCTTAACAAGCGCACTAAATAGAGATCCTGTTTTGTGTTTTTTTTAACAAACCTGTTTGAGGTGATTGGAAGTGATATTGTGGACAGAGGATTCGATGTGAGACTTCTCCAGACTGTTGAGACATCGCTCAAGAGTTCCTACGAAGCTCTCCCTCAAATAGTCCACAGAGCTGATGAGCTTATTCGCCACGGCCTGATTCAAACGGACTACTATCAGCTCCTGGATCTGGTGGATGCAAGATTTGATCTCCTTTGACGTAACAGGTTCTCCATTAGTTGTTACAATGATGTCTGCAATTGACAGAAAGAAAGAGATGGAGAGTTTGACGGGTTAAGATGCACTGTATGTAACCAAGCGCTACAGAGAAATACTCATTAATCAGTGTTGTCAGATATTAGTATGGAAGTCACTTTCAATCAATTATTATCACAATATTATTTTAAGTCGACATCGCCGAGCCCTTAATTGCATAATACAGAGAAGTGTTTGGTTTTTTTTATTCTACACTGATTGATATAAAAGGGGTGGACAAAAAAATAGAAACACCTCTGTATAACACAATATAACTCAACAGAACAACAAACTGCGGCTTCCGAACCAACCACAAAGTTAAATCAACACCTAGAGCGCATACCTCCGCCAAGGTCCTACAGTCCACCTTAATTCAATCGAGCCTGAGCCAGTGTCACATAAAACATATTTAAATCCTCTTGATCCAAATTATACTCACTCATAGATACCAGCCACCTAAACACGCCTGATTTTTTTTCCATCAAGATCCATGCATTATTCCCCAAGAAATTAACGAAAAAGTAAATGGGGTCTATTCTGGGTTGAGACCCATCCTCCATCCAGGTTTCATGGAATTAATATTTTTTGTGTAATCCTGCTGACAAGCCAACCAACAAGCAAACAAACATAACACAACAAAAACTTAACATCATTACCTTCATGAAGGGAGATTTTATTGCAGGACTGTTAGTTTAAGCTATGTGTGCCTTGTGAAGTGCCAATTGAGTGTACATTCAGAACCAGTAACTTGAGGTTATCTATTTTCGGATCACTCGTATTGCATGAAGAGTGATTTTCATGTGTTCTGTTTTGATGGTTTTGCTTCCAGAAAATGGATGACAAATTTTCCAAACTAATTCTGGAGAACTGTACAGAACGGAAAGAAGCAGAACACAATAACCAGTGAAAGGCCTTTCTCAGCTACTCTCGACCAGAGACGGTGAAAAATTTATGGGCAGATTGTGAAATGCAGCTGACTCAGCAATGTGTCTGTAGGTCTGACTAGAGTCTAAAGACAGTAAAGAGGTAATTCATGCTACAGACTAGAAAACCCAATAAAGACAAGTTAGTTGTCTGCTTCAACTCCCTCAAAGACACAAAGGTCACAAATCCTAAACAGACAAAATGAAAAAAGTCTGGGTACCACGAGCCAGACATTTTCAGCAATTGTAAAATAATAAAGAGGGAATATTTTCTCATTAAGTTGAAGATGTAAGAGCATAAAAGATAAAAAGCCACACATGTGGTCATTTCTGAGTGATCCAATGTGAAATTGCAGATTCAATGATATGATTTTGTGCATCTCAAGAGGAGAAAACAACTGCTCATGTATTTTCAAACAGGGGCTTAAGTGAAGAGATTAAATCACTTTTTCAGAGTTTAAAAAACTTTTTCATAATAACATCAGACCACTTCACTTCTGGATTGAATCCAAACAATGTCAGAAATGTCTTTATGGAAAAAAAGCAAGTAAATTAAAACATTTAAAAAGGATCACAGCTTTGTCTGCTTAATTTGAAGTCACAATCTGAAGCATGTGAGCTGTAAAAACATAACTCAATAGTGAGTGTGTGTAGTAAGCATGCCAAAAATTCTTTGCTTTTTCTAAGAAGTCTGACAGCAGCAGAGACAGAAATCTATAAATTAACTTTGCTGGCCAGACAAGACCATTTATAATGTTTTCGAGATCGATATCTTCATAAATAATATGGAAAATCTTAAACAACCACAGGGAGGAAACCCCACCTGCCTCGTGGCGTTTATCCAAAGTGCTCACTAACCTGTAAACTCCAGGTTGGCAGCGTCCTCCAGCAGCTGCTCCTTCATGCTGCTCAGTGTCTCCACAATCATCTCCTTCATCTCCTCCTGTTTGCGGTTTGCGATGGCCATGAGGGAGGTGAAGAGTTCACCCTCTTTCTCACGAGTGTACTCCAGCCTGCGTGGCGTTATCTGCAGGTCCCTCTGCATGTCAAAGGCCTGCAGGGAAGGGGAGCAGAAGGAACAACGGTCTGTTGGTGATTTTTCACGGGCTCACTGGGTCAAAGCAGACTGAAACTAAGCAGCTCTTGCAGTGGGATTAACTACTATCACACGACGATGAAGCAGTGAAACAATCACAGACTTGTATCATCCTCTTACCTGGTTAATGAAGAGATCTAGACAGCGACAATGAATCCCATTAAGCAGGTTGGCGGCCTCCACCTGTTGGTTCTGAAGCACTTGGCGAGTAAAAGGCACCAGCAACCGATGCAGTCTTTCGAAAGCCTCACCCAGCATGCTCTGGGGTTTGGCACCTGGTGTGGGCATCTGTGTAGGGGCGCCACAGGAGCAGTTTCCTGTCGGGCCACTGAGGAAGCCGAGGGAGAGAAGCTGCTTATGGAGGGCGCTCTTCTCCCTCTCCTTTTCCTTCTCGGCACGGCGGCCAGGTTCTGGGGAGGCTGCTGGTATGGTGTCAGGGATACGAACAAAACAGATGGGAAAGGAGAGCATCTCTTTGACCTTCCAGAGCTCAGCCGCCTGCTCTGTGCTTAGAGAGTCCTGGTTGATGGCGTAAAGTATGATGGGGATCACGTTACGAGTACAGTCTTCCAGGGCTTCTTCTATGGGCTGGACACTCGGACAGGGCACCACCATGACCTTTGCTTCCTGAGGACGAAACACAAAGAAACAATAGGAAATGTTACTTTCATTTCAAGCAATTTGGTTTATATACAGGAAATTATTAGGAAATGAGGTTCTGTAAAAAAGCCCAGCTGACCCAAATCAAACAAAAACTAATTTTGACATTTACTCTGAGTGAAATTCAGCCATGCAGACACCACTAGAAGGATACCACTGTATTTAGTTGCCACATTTTTGCTGCAGCCTGCCATTGAACAAAAAATGAAGGTAAAGGGAATTTAAAGCTGCTTTGGCCTGTCACGATAAATACTTTTGTTGAATGATATATTGTCCCATAAACACTTTTTAAGATTTTATTTACACCCTCAAAGCTTGGTCGATCTCGTGCACCAACTTCCAACAGGGTGCGCGCTAACGTGTTTAGCTTAGCTGTTACAATTAAGATTTCAGCCAACCAATTTACGGCAGAAAATGTTCACACGGATACCACTGCCACAGGAAGAAAAGAACAAGTACACACACATCACATGCTCCTTCTATTCCTGAACACAGAATGGTAAATAAATATTTGTGCTGGTCTTGGGAAAGTCTGCGACAGGGCAGAAACATGACACAACTCAAAAGGTTTTCTTAACCCTTGATAAATAACGACATTAACAAAAATAGACTCAGAGACAGCTTGAGAGGGAGACCATGACGAGGGAAAAGACAGCCAGAGAAAAGAGGCAAAAATGACCCGCAGCTGCACAAAGGAGACAGTCAGTCCTGTCTCCAAGAAACAAGAGCGGAGCCCATCTGAGCAGTCTCTTTGGAACAAAGATAGCCTGCAAACATTTTGTTCACAACCAATCAGAATCAATTTAATGTTTGAATTGGCTCAATGTAGTTCCTTTTCAACAACAACCCTTCAAGGAAATGTCTGTGGCCTGTTTTGAAGCTACTATTTTGTTTCTCAGTGTCAGTATTAATGCATCCGTCTGACCCAGCTCTACAAAGTGCCACAGTCAAGACAAACAGCCATGTAAGAAAATATCATTTTTAGCATTAGCATATTTTAAGCGTGACTGCTAATATCACAGGTCTTCGCTAACAAGCAGACTTCCTCATGCGAATTCATAGAGCGATGGATATGAACATAACAGAATGTGTACCTCAAAAGTATTTTAGAAATGTGGTGATAGGATAGCGCCTTTTATGTCATCTGGCTGCTTAAGTTGAGCCTGGAAGCATGGGTAAACTCGAGGATGAAGAGAACGTTAATTAAGTCGGTTCTCATCTGTTGGCCTCTAAAACAGTCTACTGTGATTATTGCAGGAGTGTGTGAATACCACAGTGAGCAGAGAGATTCTGTGCCTTTGTTTACTCCAACCTAAACATGTTCAACTCTTTTTCATTCAGCAGAAACATAAAGACTGACACTGCTTTAGTTTGCGACCGACTTACTTTTAACTGCCTGGCTGATGAAAAATTGTGGATTCACAACTATTCCAAGTTTTAGATTATTTAATTTTCTTTGAAAGCAGCAGACTTAAGTAAAAAAAAGAACTTCAAAAACATTCAATCATTCTGTCTCTCATCTATGATAAAGCATGATAATATTACAAACAATAACTCTGCTGTTAAAGTCTCTGAGGTGCTCTCAAGTGTGACCAACTTTCTGACCCAAATAAGGGATTGCAGGTGTCACCGCCTTTCAGAGTCACTTGTGAAAATGACTGGATTTACTTCCAGACATTTTCTTTCCAGGTGTTCACCTATAACGCTGATCTGTTTTAGAGATCGGACTCTGATGGACCTTGAAGCAGCAATGTAAGAACTTATCTCAGCTATACCAACACACTGTTAAAACAATGACAGACAATGAAGAATCTCATGCAAACAATGCAATGTAATGCAAGTCTAATTTGAGTTATTCCACAATACTAATTGGAGTATTAATGTGCGCTTTTGAAGATGCAGTTAATGTTTATGTGTATAATGTGTGTCAAAAATTACCACAAACTGATTTTTATGGTTAAAAACAGTTGTGATCTGTGTTTTTTTTCTTCGACACAGCTCACACAAAATCCTGACTTTTACAAAACTAAAAACCAAATCGTTTTCTGTAACCTACCAAACAAGCAGTGTCCCAGAATTCAGTGGTAACCATGGCAACTTCATCACAGCAAAGGGTTTGGGATTTTTTAACATGACCTAGTCATGTGAATCGCACCAGACCCGTAGCATTACGTAAGGGGGTTGGGCGGGTGGGCTGCTCTGAGGCAGAGTGAGGCCTAGTTTCTGAGGTTTTGTGACGCTCGCTCAGAGGCCTTGGTCTAAAGGATTAGGCGCTAATTTCCTCGTGTCACACATGAGAAGGAATGACTACAATCGTTACACCATGCTTAATCAATTCACTCCCACAAGACAGTGTGATTTTAAGGTCCATACCATTGCGGCCAAACAATTCTTCCTTTTTCACATAACTTCATCGGTAACCTGTGAATCTGTTTTAAAGAAGAGCGCAAAACCTGAACGTGAGAAAAGCAACTGGAAAAGAATGCATTTCTTAAGAGTAGCACAAATCAGGTAAAGTTAAACACTGAACAACACAGGAAATAATCAGCTCTGCTCTGTAATCTGTTACTGCTAAGCTGTGTGAGCACAAAGATGTTGTTTTCCACACAACACCAGCACTAATTTAAGTGCATTGTGAATAAAATGACTTTTCCTCAACTAATGTCCCTAAAACTCCTCCAAACCTCATTGCATCATTATAGCATCACAATATGAATTTTCTCAGTGATGACTGTAATGTCATTTAATCTGTTCTTGTCATGGGATATTTCACAGACATGCTCAAAGAATATGCAGGACCTTGCAAAGGCTTTGGCTTTACCTGAAGTTTCCTCTCCAACTATAGAAATGTGCTATTGATTCTCCAAATCATGACCGAAATAACTGAACTGAAACTGACATGCTGCACATCAGTCTGCAGCGGTATCCTCCAATCGATGCAAGAATGCGTGCATATACAAAAATATTTTAGTGTTGATTCACTGAACACCTGTTTTTGCTAATTAATCATTAATTAATAATTTAATCTAATTATGTGATACTATGGGTGCCATAGAGCTGTAACAAAAAAATAGTAATGTACTGATCCCAACATTTGATGTGGCTCATATCGGTTCCAGTGAAAGCTTCCAGAGACCACCATCTCTCATCCAAGAATGTTCTGCCTCAGCTCACCCCTATTCTACAAAAAAATAAAGCAGTGAGCAACATGGTCCCATCGCCAAGCCTTACTGTATGTAAATGGAAACTCTGAGTGAAAGTGTGGAAGTCCAAGAAGAGGAAACAAAGTGATGCCAAAAAGGACCAGTACCACATAAATGGTTTCATGTCAAACTTCTTGTTTAAACTATGAGGGGATACAATATTGAGAGAGCAGGTTTCTGTGATTTAAAGCCCACCTGTAGCAGTGGATGATGCAGGGTGATCTCCAGCTCTGCTAGCCTGTGGGCTGGGTCCTCGCATTCCTCGTGAATCTCCAAGTCTTCCCGGGGCACCGTATCCCAGCGGCCGCAGTTAGCCGCCAGCTGGTGCACAAGCTCATACTGGCCGGGCAGCGCCAAACTCAGCCGCGTCTGTCTCCCATGGGTGAAACACAGCTTGCGCCTCTTGCAGACAGTGCCCTGGACTCCTTCACAAGCCTCTCCGGCCTCAGGGCCCAGCGGCAACAGCCTCTCTCCCAGAAGGCAGTTGAGCAGCTGGTAGCGGGCAGCACAGTCCTGGCCGAGTACCAGGATGTACGGGGCAGCGCCCACAGTGTTGCGTAGGAACTCTTCTTCATGGCCCGGGAAAGAGATGCAGCTTAACTGGCCTGGGGAAACAGAAGATGAAACAGTTTATGATATTTAGAGGTGGCTGAGAACAGAGCTTGGTTATCTTCAGCCTTATCAGTAACCCAAAACAACACTGTTCACTCGGGCACTCAATGACACAGTATCCTTTATATCAGAGCTTAATTTCCAGAGTATACAGTACAATCACTGTTCCATTGTAGAGATACTAAAACATTTCCGATCAGATATTTTTCTTTGGATTACTATTCCCCGATCTAACCCTAAGATGTGGCGAACACACAGAAGAACCAATTCAACCTCATTATTGAGGGTATCAGACATAATCCTCAGTGATGCTGAGTCACGGTGTAAAAAGGTTATATAACAAAAGAGAGAAGAGAGCAGCAATGGCCTACTTTTTATTCCAGTGCAGTCCTTTTTAAACATACATGTGTTCTTACTGTAACTCTAATCTTGCATTCCCCTACACATAATCACCCCATCACCTAA
Organism: Pagrus major; assembly: GCF_040436345.1. NCBI lineage: Eukaryota > Metazoa > Chordata > Actinopteri > Spariformes > Sparidae > Pagrus > Pagrus major. The sequence continues at coordinate 19,489,027 of NC_133220.1, forward strand.
CATGACGCACTAAACCCTATTGTTTCAGACAGACCTGTGCAGAGCATTTGACGGCATGACTTGCACGAAGTGGATAGACTATGCTGAACAGTCAGTGCAGATCTATGCATAACCAAAACATCAGATCAAGAAGTATTGTAGGATCTTTCTGCATCATGTGATGCACATTTTTGTCCAGATAAGTGGCCTAAGTGTAACCAATACATTTGCTAGATGAATCTGGTTAGCAGGTGAAGACACGGGTTAGCTTTGCCCATGAAAGGCAACATTACAGTCTCATTTTTCTGTTGATTATGGCTAATCTTAAGATTAACATTGTTCATTCAACACTGAGGAAAATCATTTTAACCCTCTCAGCATACTAGCCACTCCGGTAGCTGTGATGTATTACAATTTATCTGCATACCATCACTACTGTGTGTTAAAGCTGTGTTTCAAGGAAGTACTCATCACAGAGCAGTGAAAAACATTTTACAAAGCAATCTTAGTCTGGGGTGGTTGTAATGGAGAAGTGTGATACATCAATATGTAACAGTGAACCATACACTCATTTTTAAGTTGGACTCAAAGCCACTAAAATATGCTGACAGTACACCTAGTTATTGACAAACACATGAGGCACATTTAATGCAAAATAAAAGAAAAAGTGTCTGATGTCTACAGCTCTCAGCCAGCTTGTGGGTGCAGAAATCTCAGCATATTTGATGCACTTCAGTCTTCTCATGCTTCAGAGAGGGGGCTTAATCTCTTTAGTTTTCCTAACCCTTATTAAAGCTTTTTTCTTCACTTGGCAGCAGCCATTTGTTCCTTTTGTTTCACTACAGGACACAGAAGTGTAACACAGCTATGGGTATTCAGCACGAAAGGGGTTGTTGAGCTGCTGCAGCTGCATGTGTTCAAAACCTACCTGCCTCCAGAGAAGCTGACTCCGAGCTCATGGTCGATGCACAAGCATTGCTGTAATTTTGCCTTATTTCCCGGAAGAATAAATTAGTCTCTTTCAGGTTCTTCTTCAGCTGGATGGTGTGCTTGTTGTAGCTGTTAAATATCTTCATCAGCTCCCTAGCTAGAGGAGTCGTTTTCTGTTGTTGCACATTTCCCTCCATGGTCATCAGGTTGCTCCTCGACACCTTGAACTGAACTCTCTTCGCTGTGCGTCAATAAACCCTGATATCACACCTTTTTACTTTTTGTTACTTGCTCGTTAGTTAGTAGTCATGCTTGTCCATCCTCCTGAATCAGTCAAAGAGACACCTTTGTTTACTTCTCTTTGCTGCGACTTATTATTAACATTAGTGTGTTAGCGCTGGACAGTCAGCAGTCCCTACAGTGTGTAGTGTCAATGAATAAAGGCTAGGCATTTGTTGTGTTGTTGTTGTTATGATGTTGAAGCTAGCTAGCTGAACGCCGTTGCTCCAACGCAAGATAACTTCAGTCTTATCAGCTCGCGACGAGATTTTAACGATAAGCTAACCGCTATTTCGGCATCTTGTGTTAGCTGCCCTCTTCTAGTTCAAACTGTCTGACCGTCTGCCTGCAAACTGAGGAGTGTGTTAAAAAAAAAAAGAAAAAAGCACCGAGTCCACAATAACGTGCTAAGTAGCCTGCTGTGTTTTGCGACCTAACTAGCTTGTGGTCCAGAAAACGTTAGCGCTGCTAGCCAGAGGGCATCCCCTGCCCGTCCTCGCCTTGGCCTGGCACGGCAGACATATCCTTTAACTTCACGTAAACAGTCCAGGGCACCGCTTCACATCCGTGCAGCTCCGTGTTTAAGACCCTGACAGTTGCCTCTAGATGACAACAGGATGAGCGCGACAAAAACGTCCGGGTTTTCCTGATGAGACTCCGACGGGGGGGGGAAAGATCTTCCTAAACTGGCTCCGGCCCGGAGAAACCAGCGGACATCTTCTTCCACCGCGGAGAGCGACGACAACACACCTTAAATAAAGATCACCGTTTTGTCTTTCGGTGATGACGATGAAGAGGAGGGTCGGTGGTGGTGGTGGTGGTGGTGGTGCAGGGCGAGGTGTGTCCGAACCAAATCACATAGCTGGGGCCAAGCAATCAAATCACTGCAAAACAGAAAGTCGACACAGACAAAGTTAGGGAGAGGAAAGGGCGGGGTTCGGGATGACGCGCTGCACCCTGGGAAATGTAGGCAATATGCGTTTGATACATCTGCTGTGTACAGTGTGGATAGATGTCTTTGTAGTAAATGTGTTTCAATGCCTGTTATGTCAGTGTTTCCAATGGCAACAAAGTAAAGAGTTTATAAATGCTCAGATCATACAAAGAGCCAACAAAGAAGCTCATTTACCCCAGGAAGATCAATACAATTAGATGAGATGTGAGGATAACAAAAACAGAAAAACACCTCAAAATGTTGACTCACTGTCACTATCACTCACTGGCATCTAATCAGATAGTGCACACAGTTTTTTCAAAGTGCATATAGAGCAGCCCAGGGCTTGAATCTGACCTGTGGCCCTTCGATGCATGTCATCATCCCTCCCTCTCTACCCCTCTCCTGTCCACTCTTCAGCTATCCTATCAAATAAAGGTACAAAAATGCCCCCCAAAATAATAATGATAAAAAATAATTACATACAATCAGTTAAATAGAGGCAACAAGGAGGGTAAATACAGCAGGCAATGAGCCAGCATCATTGAGTGTCTCATAATGTCAACTTAGTTCAAGAGGCCCAATCTTATACACGAAAAGCTGTTCATTTCTCATAAAGAACATACTAATGAGCCTTTGAAGACAGTTGTATGACGTCATCTGTGGCTCTGAGGGTAGCCTTGTAGAGTATATAAGAAAACAGCCCTCATGATATGATCAGGGTTATCTCGGGTTTGGCTTGAGAATTCAAATATATGACAGAAAGCCTGTGTTACAAACCCTGGGGGTGAAGTTTGAAAACATGTGTGTTTACCAGGCACTGTGGGTAAAGCAAAAGACAATAGATGCACTGTGGGAAATCCAGTGTTTCTGGAGCATGACCCAAAAGGAATATAAGTCAGGATATACCCTTTAAGATTTAGATGGGTCCAACTTCTTTCCTGACAGTAACAGGCTTCCATAATGACCACAGTAAATATTAGGAGATAAAAAATACAAAGTATCATTCATAACCTTGCATTTCTAATTAGTTCACTGAAATGACTAATTTGTTAGCAGATTTTTTATTAAATCCAGTGTAACATGGAAAAGGTTCAGAACTGAACTGAACTGAACTGAACTGATGAACTGAACTGAACATGGAAAAGGAACAAGGAACATCTTTCTTGATAGTTTCATACACCATCATCAGCATATTAATGTCAATTCTGTGGCTAATTGTGTTCACACATGTCCACTGGTTACCACTTCACATTTCCTAAACCACTTTCATGACACCCATATACTCACACACATTTCTGCACCTCTTGTTTTGACATAAAACAGACATTTTTGCGCATAAAGACATCCACTTAACAAGCATTAGTCAAAAAGAATAGACCAATAAATTAAAGTATTATAGAGAAATTTAGAGGTAGTAAACCAGATAACCAGTTCTGGTCATTGTTGGCAGGACTCCATGCTACTAATTAGCCCCCTCTTCTGGCAAACATACTGAATTACATAAACAACACCTTAAATCAGTCGTGATGGATTACTTTTCTTAAAAGCTTAAGTGCTTTAATTTCATAAATGTAAAATAAGGTCACAAATCTTGTTGATTTATGATGTAAATATGTTGGAATGTGTCCACTGTGCGCAGTCAGACAAACCCATTAGTATTTATTGATATTATTTCCCTTAAACTATTATCCTTCCAGTACATTTTATCTGGTCTCTGTGCTATTCTTTTCTAGCCTGTCTCTTCCTGAGATGAAGTGTGTTCAGTTCATTCTGCTCCCGGGTTACAGCACTGTCTGGGCCAAGTCTGACTTGTGGGTCCAAAAGCTCTTTCATTGTTTATTTTGTGCATACTGTTCCTTTGCATGCATGAGTGAAGAAGCTCTGGCACGTTACTCAGAAAACTGAATGGCAAAGCCAGCGGGTGTTCCTGACGGGTTAGGAGGTCAATTAAGACAGACTTTCTGAGGGAGATGCCAATTGGCTCAAAGTATTAAATCTGAGTGTTGCTGAAAACTGAGGGAGTCTGTTCACCCTTTCTTGACTGAGGAGCACTCATCAGCTGTGTCTGAACTCATATTACATTATACATAGGATATTTAACATTGAATATACCTTCTAGTCGGTAGATGGAAACTTGGGATAGAGCCACTGTCTGTGTCAGGCTCTCTTTAAGTTAAACCAACTGGTTCAAATTAGTCAGCCCACGTTTTTGCAGCACGCTGATCTCTAGTGGCCCACAACTGTAATGACACTACTCATCCAGCCTCCAGCTCTTTTCTATAATTTATGTCTTTCAGTTCACTTCAGACTGCATTTTTTGGTCAAGCCGACCAAATAGTTGAATAACCAAAGACATATTCTTGCTCTATGAAGTCAGCTAGGATTAAAATGTAGTATCTGCCTAGGACGGCAGAAATCAAAGAGGAAAACTGTTATTTAAAAGGGACTGTGAGAGTCATAGCATGCAACTATAAGTGTGGCTCTTAATCATCCATGAGTAGGTATTAGTTAGTATAGTTTTTATTTTTTTTTAGTTTAGTAAGATAAGGCAGAACTTTATGAATACTGAAGGAAATTCTTGTGTCAGAGATTGCATTAATAAATAATAATAAAAGTGTATATCTCATATTGGATGTTATTATTAGTGTTGGAGGAACTATTCAGACCTCATAATGTACTCCTAATGCACATATTAGATACTATTAACAATGTATTTATGTGTAAGAAACATTTTCTGTTGTAGTCAGTCATAGTTTACCAATCTCAACTTGTAATAATTGTAATGTTGCAGGGTCAAAAACTGAAACATTTCCCTCTGAATTGTTGTAGAGTAGTTTTATAAAGTAGCATAAAATAGAAATACTTAAGTAAAACACCACAACCTCAAGTCTCAGAAAACCAAAAGTACAGTAAAAACAGTATCCTTAATTACATTCCACCTCTATTATTACATATTGAAAGGCTGTAATAAAAAACATTTGTTCTACACAATGGTCTCACACTTTTCTTTTTGTGGTGTGCTTCTTGTATGTTCCTGTGCACACCAATTGACAGCAGCATTCACACTAATGCTGTTGGCTGCATTTTATGTTCTTAATTGGCTTAGCTGCTACTACTTACCAACAAGTGTCTGTTACAAATGACTACTACAGCTGTTGATGTTGCTATTTATATTGCAGGTTACAGTCTGCTTAGATTATATTGTGTTTAACAGTTATTAACAGTGTGTTCTGAAATATATTTAAAATATTAAAAATGTAACAAAAAAAATCTCCAAAACTTTATTTCAATGTTCATTAATGTTTTGTTTATTTTCGTTTGCCTTTTTTGCTTTTTCCTTTTCTTGTTGTTGTTGTTTATGCTGTATCTGACGCAATAGTGAAAATGTTACTTCTGAGATACTTCCTGTGTGTCGCTGAAAATAAGTCTTACATTAATTATCTAAATCTGAACAAGTGAAGACATTAAAATGAAATAGCTATATAATAAATCATTTTTATTTATATAGCCCAAAATCACAGAAATCAAATCAGTTTTATTTATATAGGGCTATACTTTTCCTAGAAATATATGATCTATCTATCTATCTATCTATCTATCTATCTGCAAACACACTTTCATGTGTAAAACTGGTGGAGTTATACTTTAATATATGCTCTTACAGTTACCGGCACCGCCCGGTGTACAAATGAAGCGCTCCTCTGTGTACCTTAACGCCCCTCGACTATTTGACGTGTCCGGAGGTTGGCTGCTCTCCTCTCTGTCCCAACAGCATGCTGTAGACCTGCTGCCAGTCCGTCTGAGCTCCACACAGAGGACACACACTCCCCTCTGCCTCCAACACTTCGCTGCAGTGACCTGCTGTGCAGTCAGAGGAGGAGGACTTCATATCTACACTTTTATCTGAAGCACACCTGAGCAGCTCGCTCCAGACACCGACAGGGCTCCGCGCGGAGGAATGCACGTTAACACCGACGCTTGCGTCCGAAAATACGCAAGAAACAGATAACGTCGTGTCGGGATGGACGGCTCCAGTGTTGCCCGTCCCTCGTCCCACCTCAGGCCGTCTGTGGGGGCAGTTTCACCCGATGACAACACTCACGTCGGGAGAGCTCAGGCCCAGGTGCCCGTGAAGAAGCAAGCCGTGAAGAGACACCACCACAAACACAACCTGAAGCACAGGTACGAGTTCCTGGAGACCCTCGGGAAGGGAACCTACGGCAAGGTGAAGAAAGCCAAGGAAAGATCCGGTAGACAGGTAAGGATTCATATTAATTAACCTCCTTTTATCACTATTTTACTGACTGTTGGAGCCAATTATCACCCTTCTTTAAACAAAGCCCGCATCTGCAGTCAGTATTAAGGTCTGTGTTTGTGTCCTTCGGCCACCTGTTGTTTAGACATAGACTATTTTCAGAGTACTGCACACAGTCTACACTAGGCTTATATCCATACAGGTTTGTCTCCAAGTTTCTCCCTTTAAGCAGGGTTAAGCCAGTTTCCTGAATGTAAACTAATAAAATAGGTTAAGTGTGTGCTGCTGAGATGGTTGTCAGTTGCCAAACCAGCTTAAGTTTGCCTAAGAGGTCATTGTGTTTGCTTTAGAGGGGGTTGCTCTTACTTTTTCCCAGTGTTTTTTTTAACACAAGGTCCTGTCTGTGTATATGATAAGATGACTGAATAAGGTCTTATTATTGGCCTCATAATTATCACCACCTTTATCAGTGGTTTACAAAACCTGTAGATACTCCTCTGTTTGTTAACAGGGTTGGAAAAGTACACACTCTTGGCCTTCTGTGTAAACTAAATTACAATTTTCACATGAAACCAATCCCTGCACAGCTGTCCTTGTGTCTGAGGCAAACTCCAGATCTTTAACAAGTTATTTGTGGTGTATTAAAGGTGCACTATGTAGTTTTGAGGAAGGAATTTTAATCAGAAGAGAAAGACCTTCTCTGACTGATTATTATGCCTAAACAAAACTCTCTTTCATACGGTTTTACTTTGTTTATATGTGGCGGACCCTGCCACCTTTCCAGATTCAAACGGTGTTCTGGGGAGCTTATTTTCCTCTGAGAACAGCGATGGAAAAAATAAATATTTCTGAGTTTGTATTATTACCTCATTAAAATTGTGAATATTAAAATTCTGAGTTTGAATTTCTTCTCCAAAACTACATAGAGCCCATTTTTAAAGTAAATGAAAGGAATCAATGAGGAAATCGATACTTCTGTTTGAGATCATCCTGCAAAGACCGAAACAGAAATAGATTCCTCTAAATCTGTCACTACACAAGACGTTTTTATGCAGTCACCTCCTACTGTTGAAAGAAAGCGTCAAGGAAAGGCGTTTCACTGGAAAGTGAATGTCACAGCAGGGAGTTCGCTACAGGAAAGTTAGGTAACTTCTTTTCTGTGCTCCTGATGAGCGGGGGAAATTGCAACAAGCCTTTCAGGTGGATTCCAGACCAGTTCCCCATGACCTAAGGGGAAATGGGAAGTGTTTAGATTGAGATAAGCCTCTTAAAGGGACAAACAAATGATAATAACCAAATGGATTATGTACCTCTTTATATGGATAATGGACTAAATATCAAAAACACCTCTGTATTATGCAACAGCACTGCACACTACAGCCTACAAAAGGACCATAAAGATTAATCTGCAAAAATTAAACACTACAACCTTCATGAGATTATGATTTACAGCAGGATTGTTGTATTAGACTGCACCAGTTTGAACTAGGTGTACCTAATAAACTGGCAACTGAGTGAATGTTTGAGTCCTACACTTAATAATTTGCATTTTTCCACATCATTTGTTTTGTTTCCATAACCTCATCCCTCCAACATTTAACGAGGAAATGTAAAGTATAGGCAAATGATCAAAAAGCTCTCCGAGACTGTAAACATGTTTTCCACTGTTGCAGGCCGATGGCTTCAGATATAGTGACTCATCAAAAAACAACAACAATAGAAAACAGATACTTGGCCTAGAAGTGAACTCCCTTTGTAATGTTTGTCAGAAATTCTCTTTGTTAAAAGATCACATTTTTTGTGAGTGAAAGCACTCAGAAGTCAAGGAAGTAAAATGTGAGGAATTCCCCTCCTGCACCCGCAGCAAACATGCAGTGATACAAGTCCAGCCTTGTCTACACACCCATCTCTGCTGACATGACTCGTTGTTTCTGCTGCACTGTAGTTTTTATAGAATATGAGACTGCTGTCTGAGATTTGATCCCTGCAGGCAGCTTCCTAATCTCCATGCCTTAAACCCACATGTCAAAACACTGATTAGCCCAAAATGACGTTTTGATTCCTCACCAAACAAAGATGGCTTAAAACGGCAGTTGGCATTGAATGGAAACAGGAGAAACATTCGTATATTGTTATCTGCCTACCTTAGTTTTGACAACATAATGGGAGTGACACCACACAAAGGATGCTCTCATCTTGCGTGCGTTGTGGCACTACAGCTGTTCCCATTGTCTAAAAGCGTATGTTTGATTGCATAACCCATTTAGGTGGGGGGTTTCAGCATGCAGCCATATAGGGGTGACCTCACACTCAGTGCATGACATGTATGGAGGACACACCAATTATACCTATATTAGGTTGCACTGGCTATTCATAAATCTATTACTTTCCTACATTCTGAATAGAAGCAACTAGCTTCAGTTTCACACGAGAGATTTTTTTTCTTTTTTTTTCTTTCGCTTTTCTTTCATTCCTTTGTCATTTGTCTTTGACTGGTGCATGTCTTTTCATTTTGTTTGATAATGTTTTTCTCTTTTTTTATTTACATGTTCAAAATAAACTAAACTATTAAATTAGGTCGAACCATTAAAACTTGAGAAATGTCTTTGGTTTGTTAAGGCTTGAGTAAAGTTTAATTCAGTGTCTAGGAGAGAAATACAGGCTGATCGATTAATTGGCTATTGGCTTTTTCCTACTCCAAACTATGTTATTATATCGGACTAAGAAAATGCACTGTTGGCCATCCTTTAAAGGCGACAGGGCTGCAACTGACAATTATCTTCAATATGGAATCTTTTGATCTGTAAAATGTCAGAAAACACAAATTCATATATTCACACTAAGGCAGAGATTAGCAGCAAATCCTCACAAATAAGAGGCTAGAACTACAAAGTGTTTGGCACTTTTGTGAGTGACAAATCAAAATAGAATGGTACCCAGTAGAGCGCATACCTCCGCCAAGGTCCAACTGTCCCCTTTTGTACTTATAGATACCAGCCACCTAAAAGCACCTGTTTTTTTCATCAAGATCCATGTATTATTCCCAAAGAGAAGTTGAGGGGAAAACGCCCTGTATTGCCATGTTAAAGAAAATGAGGAAGCGTTTCTGGACCCGTACCTTTATCCGGATCTGCACCACAAGTGAACGGGGTCTATTCTGGGTTGAGACCAATCTTCCATCCAAGTTTCGTTGAAATCCATTCAGTAGTTTTTGTGTAATCCTGCTGACAAACCAACCAACCAATCAGCAGACATGGGTGAAAACATAATCATCTTGGCGGAGGTAATAATCGTTTTAGCTCATTTGTACTGTAGCTTCACAAACCTTAACAAAACTTCCATACATAAGTTTTAGGCAAAAGATATATTAAACCTAACCTCCAACACTTTAAGTGAAGATATTGGTTTTATTTATATATACATAGGTTTACATGGACAGATGTTTAGCTCGCAGTTTGCGATAGTAATATAGAAGTTCACATTCATAATTTGAGGTATAATGGTGTTATTTTCTTGAAATGTAATGTAACAGGTCAGATGTGTACCCCTTTACATATCATCTCTTTTGCTGTTCACTCCAAACAGGTCATATCTTAGCAAGCTAATGCTAGCGTGGTCAGTTGGTTCAGTTAGCTATGCAACAGTTGCACCTAAAGGTGTTCTCAAACACAGAAATATGATTTTGTTGGTACAAGAGCTCTGTGTTAAATATCATAGATTTTAACCTCCGTGCCTATTGCGTGAAAAGAACTGACAGTGACAAAGACCGCACACACACTGAAAACCGCACATTAGTGTGAACACATCATGAGTGGGAGTTCAACCCGTCTGACAGCTATGCAAACAAACGCAGGAAGCCTCAGTTCCCAGAATGAGGAAAAAGGTCTGTGTGGTGCGAATACAGTGCCGACCTGGAGGTGAATCCAGGCCAGACAGTGACTCATGACGGGAGACAGTTGAGCGTTGAAAACTGATATGACAAGTTGCTGCTTTACTCATTTCCCCTCGTCTGTAGCCTTGGGGGTTACAAAGGATAAGAAACAAGGACACCCCTCCACCAGAGCCATCTGGGGCCTCTCGAAAGCCTTCAAAGTCGGGGTAGACTGATGACGCACTGAATGCTCAGAGGAATCCCAGGCATCTGAGCCTCAAATACACAAACACAACATAAAGACGTGTACGCCTTGGCAAAAGCTTTAATATGGCAGGTCTATGAATACAGACACCGACAGATACCATTCAGATTTAAATTTCCTTATTCTAAGAGTTTCACAGACATAACAGCAGACAATAGATCAGTTTGCAGCAGACAATACTTGACCCGGCATCCCCTCTGCCTTGTTAGAAACAACATAGCAGAGTTTTCAGTTCACTGCCCATTGTTGTTCTCACAAGAGGACAGCCTTCAGATGGAAGCCAATTCTTAATAAATAACAGCTTATTTGTGAAGGTTTTTTTAACCTTGTTTTTCTAAACAGACGGGCCTAGTGCAGCATATTAACATACCGACCTCTTTTGAAAAAGCTGTATTAATGTTCTCTTTGTCATTAAAGTGAGATTATGTAACGTTTGGAATAGGAAACGCATTCTTCTTGAAGATGCAAATGAAACCTGAATCTGAATTTACAAGCAATAAAACACACCCAGCACACTTTTAAATACACGGAGGGAACGTGGTACTTCGCTCGTACTAGATCTGGTATGACGAGTAGCTTACGGTGGCGGATGTTAGCTAATGTTGGGAAACTATGGAAAATAAATATTGTGTAACTGACATTACTGTCTATTTACTGACTTAATGACTCACCTTCAATTTGTGTTTCTGTTGCACTGTTATTTATATATATTTATAATTATCCAGCAGTTTGTCTTTGGTTCTTTAAGAGTTAGTCTCGCTTAAAAGGTCCAGTCTGTGGGATCTATTGCCATAAATTTAATATTTGTATTAAGTTTTCAATATTATGCTTTCATTAGTGTATAATCACCTGAAAGTCAAAGCCATTGTGTTTTCCTTACCTTAGAATGAGCCTTTTATATCTTCAAAAGGAGGGGCCCTCTTGCATGCATGGATCTTTTAGGAAAGTTCTGGACACAGCGTTGGAGGCAGAGCCCACGTTCATTCATATAAAAGCTGCTCAGTGGCGCGCAAAGTCAAAAAGGTTTGACTTGCCTCGTGTAAAATAACCAGAATAATCTGCCAGCCCACATAGTGTGCGTACTTGAGACTTCCTCTGGTGAGTGGCTAACTTCTGGTTTAGCCCTCCACTAACCTGAAAGGAATAACAAAATTGAATGGTGTGGCTCTTCTAAACTTTCCTAATGTCATCGTACCAAATAGTGAAACAAATCATTTCGCAGAAGTCGCAAAAGTCAAATATATCCCCTTTTCTTTCTTTTTTTTTTTAAGGTTGCCATAAAGTCGATCAGAAAGGAGAAGATCAAGGATGAGCAAGATCTGGTTCACATTCGCAGAGAAATTGAGATCATGTCCACACTCTGCCACCCGCACATCATCACCATATATGAAGGTACGGCATTCAAAGATGTTGTAATTGTGCTTTTTTTGTGTGTGTCAGAGGTGACTCGATCTCTGAGCGGCATGCGGAGTGAAACGTGGTACCTTCGGGAAAGACGTCTCAATCAGTCTCTGTTTGAGATTCACAGTTTGGTCACGCAAGTCTTTGTGCTATAGAGAGATGCTAGGTTACATAAGCCTTGATACGCTGTCGTACCCTGTCAGCAGTGCGAAATAATGTGCAGAGCCTCGTGTCTTCCAGTGCCCCTCACGCCTGATGAGCTGGTCATCATTCAGAGTCTGTCCACCTCGGTGCATGTTTGTTTGCAGTGCATTCACCAATGGGGCGCCGAGTATCAATCAGTGTAATCTAGGGGTTATACAGGAAGACAGAAATCAGTTTTAAACACAGGCACATTCTAAGTTAAAAAGCTACATCCATGTTGGTGCTGTAGAAGGCTCTACACAGTCCATGCCAAAATTATTCATAATCTGTGGAGCTTCTGTTTCCTTTTGATGAGTTTGATCTAAAACCTTCTGATGTTTTCTGATATTTCAGTATTCGAAAACAAGGACAAAATCGTGATTGTGATGGAGTATGCCAGCCGAGGGGACCTGTACGACTACATCTGTGACAAGAGGAACATCTCTGAACGGGAGGCCAGGCACTTCTTCAGACAAATTGTATCAGCCGTGCACTACTGCCATCAGGTGAGGCAGTCTTTCTCAATCTGATGCTTTCATACAGAACTAGGAGAACTTGTGCATTCATCTAGTCTTGCATAAAAACTAAAATAATAACTCATTGGTAGCATATTTAAACCCTCCTAATACATGGCTGCTACATTAAACCCAGCGGCACAGTGCTCCACTCAGACTAGTGTTCCGCTGGTTGTTCTTTTCCAGGACACTGGCACCCCCAAAGTTACATAATGGGCATTATTCACTGTCAGCCTGCTGTTCAGAACAGGACGGCTGTGAGAACGGCGGTGGGGCAACTGAACAGTTGGTCTGTAGAGAGCTAGCGTCGGGGCTAAAGGCCAGCACACAGCACAGTCCCAGCACACACACGCATGGCCTCACACTCTAATGAGGGTGTGATGGAACAGAAGGGCACACACACACACACACACACACACACACACACACAGTCGCTTGTTCCTGTGATCCATAGCTGTGTGATTATGAACATTTACAACACACTATATTTTAGTGTAGCTGTCCAGCACTTGGCATTTATACATGTTTGCTGGACAATATTTGCAGAGTGAACTGCCCTGTCATACTCTGTGTTAACCATCTGTTTTATGTCATTGCTGATGTCTTGTTAAATATTTGGTTTTCCATGGTGAAAGCAGGACAAGGCCATCTAAACTATTAATGTTTGGCAGAGCATGCAAACGTGTCTTTACATCTTAATAAATTCTACACAACACAACCTACAAAGATTCTGTCAGTCGCTACAACAACTGTCCATACGTAACAAGTAGTTGACCTGCATTTTTGAAAGGAAAACACATTTCAAACTCTGCTGGAGTCAAAGGCATGCCCCCCTGCAGAGTGGAGGACAATGAAGCATTGCTGACATACCAGAAAAAAATCTTCACTTGGAAAAAGAACGTGTTTCTGACCCAGTAAAATCTAATCCTTTTATGTAATATAGACAACCTCCAGTAAACTGGTGTGTAATGGCCTAGATAAGGAAATTATTACTGTGGAAGCTGATATCTTTTTTTCTTTCTCTCAGAATGGAATAGTACACCGGGACCTGAAACTGGAGAATATTTTACTAGACGGCAACGGCAATGTGAAGGTAAAAATGAAGGGCATGTAGAACATAAAAATTGTCATTTACACACCTGTACGTTAGTATGTATTGTTAAAATTGTAAAAATATCATTTCCAGCATGAGGTGGTAATCACAAAGGACATATAAAGGCATGTTCGTATGGAGTATTTGATGACAAATTTCATGACTTCTTGCGATAGATCTTGTGACAAGATGATTCACTCTGAAATCTTTAGAACATGCTATGAGTAACTGATGAGGGGATAGTGATACATATGGAAATCTTTTAGGTTTACAGTAATCTGTGGTGACACATCTGACGTGGCTCAGCATGACGTCTACTTCTTGTTCTTGCAGATCGCAGACTTCGGCCTGTCAAACCTCTACCACGGTGGAGAGTATCTTCAGACCTTTTGCGGCAGCCCTCTGTACGCTTCCCCAGAGATCGTCAACGGACGGCCATACCGTGGGCCAGAGGTGGACACCTGGTCTCTTGGCGTGCTGTTATACACTATGGTTCATGGCACCATGCCATTTGATGGACACAACCATAAGACACTGGTCCAACAGATAAGCACCGGCAACTACCGAAAACCCACTAACCCCTCTGGTGAGTCTTTTACCTTTTCTTTGAACGCTCTCAAACATTAGTTTGGTGTTTATACTTTGTTATTAATGAAATGTCTTGGATTTTCTTTTGTCTCTCAGATGCATGTGGGCTCATCCGTTGGATGCTGATGGTAAATCCTGAGCGTAGAGCCACAATAGAGGAGATTGCAGGTCACTGGTGGCTCAACTGGGGCTACCAGCAGCCATTACTGGCTGAGACAAAGAGCAGTGCAGTTGAGCAGACAGCTTCACCAGCCTCTCCATCAACAACACATCCTGCTGGGCTGGCTGGTGTTGCTAGCTGGCTGCGCCGCACCTCCAGGCCTTTACTGGAGAATGGCTCCAAGATGCGCTGCCTGCTCCGCTCACAGGGAGGTGGGGGGGATGTAGTCCGGCAGCGCTCTCTACGAAGGTCAAGAAAGGAAAACAATGTCTCCCAGACCGTTCATGAAGTGAGCACGGATAGTCGCCCCTCTAAAGGTATTTTAAAGAGACGCAACAGTGCAAAGCAGAAGGCAACGAGTGAATCCGCTGCTGTAGCTTCAGTGGAGCCACTGAACATCTTGGGTTTGTCTACACCAGCCAATGCCCCTTCAGCTGCATCGCTGCCTCGTAAAGGTATCCTGAAGAAGCCCACAGAGCAAGAATCGGGGTACTACTCCTCCTCTCCTGAACACAGTGACTCTGGCTGGGTGCCACAAACTAAACAAGAGTGCCCTTCAGCACCAACCTATAGGAAAGGCATCTTGAAACGCAATGGAAAATTCTCCTCAAGTGGATTTCAGGAGTTCGGTTCTCTGGACCAGCTGGCGGCCTCTTTACCCCGCACTAGGTCGAGACCAAGCGGGGCCATCAGCGAGGACAGCATTCTGTCTTCAGAGTCCTTCGACCAGCTTGATCTACCAGACCGTGTTGGACCTCCAACACAAATGGATAAACCAGCCAAGGCCAGCATGAGAGGATGCGTGTCTGCTGACAACCTGCTGGACATCCAGGAGGACGGGATGCTTGGGGACGGGTCGCTGAGGCCCTGGAACTGCTACAAGTCAGGAGTGGCTGACAGTGCCTTCTCCATCACAGACTGTGATAATGTAACTGAGGCCTACAAACAGGCCATGGTTATAAGAGGCTCTGCAGCGAGTTGAGGACTCTGA
This sequence comes from Pagrus major, assembly GCF_040436345.1. Classification (NCBI taxonomy): domain Eukaryota; kingdom Metazoa; phylum Chordata; class Actinopteri; order Spariformes; family Sparidae; genus Pagrus; species Pagrus major. The sequence goes on from NC_133220.1 coordinate 19,504,474, forward strand.
GTAAAGACTTGTTTTTCATTCAGTTTTTAAATGACTGTAAACTACTGAAGACATTATAGCCAAAGTGCATTATGTGACATCACCAGCAAACTGTGGTGAGGATCATTTTGGCTAACTTTACGAATTACACCGTACCAAAAAGGGAGGAGGCTTCTTGTTAAACATCAGATTGTAATATCGATGGTGAATGATACTAGATAGCTTGTAGTTTGTCATTTGAAGGCAAAAAATAACCAGATGGCACAGTATTTGACAGAAATGATGAATAATAGTGCTACAGTTACAAATGTTCTCAGGAGGAAGAAGAGAGTTGCTGCTGGTCAATCAGGAGCTCTAATTTTCAACATGAGAGCTTTCTATCAGGACTGTAGTGCAAACATCAAAATACTGGTCTTCAGTGTCTAAAGCAAACTGACATTTTACACAGTAACAATAGGACTGTTGTTTGAATATTGCATAAGCCACAAAGTCGGTTTCTTTTATTGTCTGCAGGAGAAACTGACTTTATGGCTCTGAATTCTAGCTGTGTGATAGCTGATCATCTGTCTACCTTATGTGTATCTAAGATCGCAGCGATAACACACAGTTTCAATATTAGAAGGGTTCACTCTTATCAGTTACTACAACTTTCACTCTTTAGGATGTGGGGGAAATTACATTTCATGGATACCAAAGCAAATTTGCTAAAAATGTTGGACTTTTTGTTTTTTATTTAAAGCACTAGTAAAAGTGTTTATAACAGGGATTAAAATTTTTTTTCTTATTGTTTTTCTCTTGAGTTGACTTTCGGATAATGACTTGAATAATAATCATGACTCACATCAAGCCCAACCAGTAGAACCTGCTTTCGCATCCAAGCCTACAATGATACCAGTGCGCAGGTGACCATTCCCTCTTTGTACAGCATGCAGGTGGCAGTTTCACACAAAGGTGGAGCTCATCAAGGCAAAACAGTGACGTGTGTTTGAAAGTGAACCATGAGCCCCAAGTCGCACTCTCTTAATGTGTAACCTTTCAACTGAATTTTGACGATCAGTCATGGAGCTCATGTGTGATGAACTTTGCATTTTAATTTAAAATATCCAGACACCTGGGGTGGACAGTATTTCACAAAGCCGGATTACAAGTTTAGCCTTCTAACTGTTAACTGTTGCATCTTGGTTACTGAAACAGTATAATAACTTATATTCTATGGTGAATGACAAGAATTATGCATGCTAATGATTGATTACATTTGAGATATTGTTATCTGGTTAACTTCCTAATCCTGCTTTATGAAATACCCTCCTGGTGCTCAGAGAACGTTACAGCAGTGTGTTGTGTTCGTCTCTGTATGAAATTTCATGCTGCACACTGGAGTTGCTTAATTGGATTGACATGCTTGGCATTAAATTAGAACATGAAGCCGGCACCTGGAATAGCACTTTATCAGGCCGTTGAAACTTGATAACCACACAATTTATTATTCAGCTATCACGTAAGTATTGAGTTCCTGTAACAAAAGTTGCACAAGGAAGTAGTACCCCCCGAACCACGCTGTTGTTCAGAAACTGGAATGTGGAAACTGTATTTTTTTGGTTTGGTTTTTTGGCACATAATGAGGAACATCAGGAATTAAAATGGTCCAAAGGTCTTAAAAATGGTATGTTTCATATTTTGTACAATATAATGTGCATTTGGGCATTTCATCACTGTTTTTCACTCTTTCTTGTCCCGGAAATTGCAGGTATGCAGACTCGATTAATTTTTTTTTCTTTACCCTTGTTTGCCAAAGTTACTGGCTTATCATTTATGTGACTGTGTGATCTGCCATGTGACCGGGATGAGGAAATCAATAAAGAAAAACAATGAAGAACTCAGGTGGAGGCTCATGTTATTACTGACCTACATACAAAGGTTTTATGTCATAGTTTAACAGTGTTGATCTGTATCACAAGGGAATTCAGTAATGTGTTGAAACCATGAAGAAACAACTATTCAAAACCTAACAGAGCTGTCCAGATATAGAGCCAATATTACATTTTCAATTAATCCAGATAAATACAAAAATATTAATGAATACATGTTCAGAAGATATTACAGTCAAAATGTGCAAACATTGCTATTGGGATACAGTGCAGTTCAACTGATAATATCACTAAAAAGTTAATGTGGCCCTAAATTTGATCAAAGGCACAACAACAATTACATTCTATCTTATTAAGCTGCTTTAGCAACTGCAAAATACTAAAATAAGCAGCAACGGGATGGACAATTAAAGGGGCACTATGTAGTTTGAGAAGAAATTCAAACTCAGAATTTTAATATTTAAACTATCAATGAGGAAATAATACAAACTCTGAAATATGTATTTTCCCCATTCCCAATTGAATAAACAAGCTGTACTCAGAGGAAAATAAGGTCCCCAGAACACTGTTTAAAGCTAGAAAGGTGGCAGTGTCCGCCACATATAAACAAGGTAAACAGTATGAAATTGGGTTGTCCTTTAAGGTCAGTTTGTTTAGTCAGTCATGAAAACAAAGAAAGTTTGTTTATCTAGTTTGTTTTGGTATAAAAACAAATCTTTCTCCTCTGATTAAAATTTCTTCTGCAAAATTACATAATGCACCTTTAACATTTTTCAAACTGCAGAAGCTCTACACGTCGCAGAGGGATCTCTAAAACAATCAACATGAAAAGAACAATTAAGATTAAGGAGAAATGACGTTAAGACACATTTCACCTGGTATTTAGGCCTTTTGTTCTGTCTCACGGCTGTCAGCGTACATTTCATTCTTGCCATTCATAGCAGGGAGGGGTGTTTTAGCTTGATGTCACTGGTGTCCATACAGCATCCTGAATGTCAGCAGGGGTGTAGCTGATCTCTGAGCTGTCAGCTCCTGATCTGCAAACACTAGCCTGGAAACATGAGGGCAGGCTGAGCTCCAACACACTCATTAGCTGGTCATAGCAGAGGAGGACAGATTTCTGTTGAGGGTCGGATTAAGAGAGAAACAACCAGAAGGTTCATCAGTAGGTCATGGGCAGACTTTTTCTATGAATCATGACCGATACTACAGTACATGTGTGTGTTTTTGCTCTTCTAGACATGCATTTTAAAGTTTGTTTGTTCTTTTTCTCAGACTGTTTGTTCAGCGTGCTGGCTAAAATGATCAAAAACATACCAGTGAGTGTTGACAACAGGGCAAAGTCAAAAGAGATATCATCTAAAAATGAAAGTTAAACATTACCCTTACCAGATCAATGGACAAAAAGGTCAGTCAGAAACTTCATAACCGAATCAGACGTGACCGCAGCGTCCACTAACTTTCAGCCTCTGCGTGGCAATGCTCACACAGGCACATGCAACAGTGGAGGGCTGGAACACTAAAAACCTGCATTCTGAGGATAAGAGAGGAAGATTACTCTAAAATTCAAAGGAACCACAACCAGTATTTGCTAATTTGATAACCACTTGTAACTCGCAGACTGGCTTCCTCTGTAGGTGTAAAAGGCTCATTCTAAGGCATTGAAAACACCATGATTCTTACACAATATGGGTTTTTGTCAGCCAATACCAATAAACGATAATTACCTGCTACCAATAAGATAACAGACAATTTAATATTTTGGATTTTAAAAGAAGTTCCTGTAGTTTACACACACCTCAGATGTAGTGAGCACAGATGGATGATTTATCATTTCAGAGCTCTAATAGTATTTCCTCTGTTTAAACTCAAGGTCTCCTCTTTGAACCCTTGGAGAACATGTTTTACCAATAACAACCAGTTGTCTCCTTCTTCTTTGTGTTTATTGGTGAATTGCACACCAATTTATCAAGGCTTGCAAACAGCCACGTACTGTATCTGGGTTTGTATATGCTGCTATTGTTAAGTCAATGAAACCAATTTGGCTTCATGCTATTGGCTTTATTTATCAGCTATAATATCACAGATGACGATAAATAGCTGATAATCTCTATTATCAAATAATTTAAAGGTCCGATATATATCGTGCATCCCTAATTAATATTACATTCAATTTCTTCCCCTAAATTCTGCACACTGGACCTTTCAGTACTTGCAGACTATTGCAACAGTGAGAAAGTCAGTAACGGGCTGGATGAAGACAATTAGACGGATGGCACCATTGTGGACACAACCCTGATGGACAAAAGCACACACTCAAAAGCAGACACTTCCCAAAACCTGATAATCTGACACTATATCCTAATTGCTTCAGGCAGGCAATTGCTGAGACAAAGAGTCAGCTATTCTCTTCCTGCTCAGACACCTTTCTGAATGGGATACGATATCGGGACACAGGAGTTATCTGAATTTTATGAGCTGTAATGTCATAGTCTAAAACAGCACTAACTGACTGTATCCCTGTGACCTGCTGCCTCGGGCAGCATCACAGAGATTCGTGGGAAATCAGCCAGCTGAATGGTCGGACGTGGGTCTTTCACAGCAGACAATACAGGATTACACAAACTCAGCTCTCTGTCTCCGAAATGAACTGCTGACACATCGTAATCAAAGTTATGGCTGCTTTGTGTCCATTGTTCACTGCGTAGAAAGTCATTTAACAGCTACACTTAATGCTCTCTAACAAAAAAATATCACTGATTCAATCACAAGGCAGATAAAATACCTGCTTTTATTGCACTGGAATGACGTCTCTAAATATTTTTTATATCAACTCCTGGTGCATATTGTCCTTTGTGGTATTACATTTGGAGAAAAAAACCTCTCATGTGTTGGTAACTCAGTTATGTAACTCACCAGTGGCTGCCAGAGCAACGTAGGAGTGAACATGCCTGCGCATGTTTGGAAAGTGGTGGGGCCGAACAAAGGGGAGAGTGTGAAGAATTGGCTCCAGGAAGTCGGAGGGTACCACAGAGGCCAGATACCAGTCTAACCTGGACACCACTGCCAGCTCGCACTGCTGCAACACACATATTCCTCCAAAACAATCCATCATAGTGCCATGGCATGAAAACCTCTACATGACATAGACATTATCTGCAGAGAATGGACACTGGTTGCTTGTAACATCTTACACTTAATTAAAGCGACATGACTTTTACATTTAGGTGTGATCCAGTGTTTTGGGGCTTCCAGGCCTCATTTAGAGGCTTAGTCAACATTTGTCAAGGCAAATTATAGCTCATTAGTGACTGTGTATTGTAAACATGATCTTTGTGTGGGGAGACATAACAAAGTGTGTTAGTAGTCCTCAAACTCCATTTTGTGAATCTGCACTTCTGTTATCCTACATACAGTGTGTAGTTTATATAAAAACAAAGAGTTACCAGGATGTCTGAGACTGAAATGGAGTTGTCTGTGTAGATACAGAGCTTGCTGGCAGTCAGATGGACAGTCTCTCTCATTTTGGAGGCCAGGAACATGCAAACAGCCCCTAAAAGCTGCAGTTCGGACTTCTCAACGGGGAAACGGCTCAGGTAACAGTCCAGGTAGTGCACCGCCTGTGGAAACACCTCCTCCTCACATTTCTGCTCCTCACACACCTGTAAAACAGCCACCTGCTGTATAAAGTCAACCCATGTGAAATGTAGGCAGTTTTGGACACTTAATTGATTTGCAGTACCTGAAACATCCACACTGCCAGTATCCTCCGCATGTACGGCTGGACTACTGTCTGGACCCCGTCGAAGTACCAGGGGCGGGCCTGGAAGGTGCTTTCCATGGCCGTCAGGCGGTGCAGTGCTCTGGGGTCACCGCTCACTGCGGGGTCGGTGGCCGCCCGGAGTATCACACCAAACCCCGTATCACCTCCATCTGTGTCTCTGAATCGACTTTGAGGCTGTCCATCTTCATAGAGAGCCATATTATTCAATATGGCGTCGAGCAATCACTCAAATATCAATGACCCGTTGAGCTAGCTGTTAGCAGCTGCCGCCTTATTTTAGCTAACGTTAGCTTGCTGCTAACTCGTGAAGCTAACGACTCACAAACTACCACCTCGATTTGAAGCAGAGCAACGAGAGGCTCAGCTGCGCTCCAGATTTACCTTTTAAATCAAATTCGGCAATTTAAGTCATGCTCTAAGAGAAATATCTTAAATTTGTCAAAAATGTCAACCTAATGAGGCAGAGTCTGGCTTCTCTGGCCTACTTATCGAGCGGCCATGGAGGCCAGAGTCAGCCAATGTTGACTGAACTAAACTAAAAAGTTACATCTGAAAAAGGATGTTTTCAATAAAACAAGGCATCCTCTTGCAATTTGTGGTATAAAAAAAATAAATTTAAAATGAATTTGAATATAATGATAAGGCAGTCTTTTATTTATCAGCTACATTTCGACTTACATTTTTTAATTTTTAAACTTGTGAGAAAATTTGGTGTACTTAGGATATCGTAATGTATTTCCCATTTGAAGATACCAAGGCATGTAGCTAAAATAAATGAGGGCTACGTCCGAAATCACTCGCTATATAGTGGACTATATATAGTCCACTATATAGTGAGTATATAGTCATTTTGTAGTGTTGTCCAAATGTATAGTGAGATTTATTTAACCCTATATAGTTGACGCAAAGTATCCCACAATGCATCGTGAAGTCGTGCCCGGCCGATGACCTGAGTGGTGTCCAGAAGTGTTTTTTTGTTTGATCTATGGGCTCACTATATAGGACTCCCTATGTAGTGAGTAGAAAGTAGTGAATGCATTGGTGATTTCAGACACAACCTAGGCTGCGACTACTAATCACGTCATGATGACTGGTTTGAACATATCCAATTCAGTCCCTGCTGTTTCTTTCCTGATCCATCTTGTGTAAAGCTTAACAGACGTGAACATAACCTCGAGACAACATATGACGCTTGACAAAATTTTAAGGATTCAGTTTGTTTTTAATCCAAATTATTGCTTCAAAACAACAAAGTTGCTTTCAACCAAATGTACACATATGCCAGTCTTTGTATTCCAGGTGATCACTGCACCGAAACTGCAGGACAAAAGCTCAGAAATGCAAGATACAAAACCACAACATCTAACATCAGTACTGATGTGCATCTTCGAATGTGCAAACTCGTCCAAGCAGGGAACAGAATTTGACTGCCAAGACTCAGCCATCTTTTGAAACTGTCCTTTAATGGAGCAGGAAGAATAAAGAAGTAAGTTTTCACAATGTTTTCTTCATGGTGAGGAAACTATGAATCATTTGCATCAGAGAAGGAGGATGTGTCAGACCACACTGAAACCTCAGTCCATTTCAACCGTCACAGGGAGCCCGATTTCAATATCCCTCGACTCTGAGTTTTGCAGTTCTCTGCGAATCTCTGCAGAGATCTGAGGGTGTGTTTGTATCTTCAGCAGCTCCAGCAGTGACGTCTTCTGTTCGGAGGCCAGGTCAGCCTTGTAGCGCTGGGCCAGGGTGAGTAAACTCTGATGCCACAGCACAGGAAGCACGCGTTTTTCACTGCGGAAAGACAGGAAGTGAGCCACCAAGGCATCTAGGACACGGAAAGGCAGGGCGTACTTCTTGTCGAGCAAGAGTCGCAGGAAAATGCTGTTGGCGCCGTTGTACTCCATCTCTGCCAACTTAAGCATTGCAGCGCTGAAAGACAAGAAAGATTGTGCACATTATACAACCTGACATGTTATGCAACCTTGACCTTTAATTTTCCAACACAATACAAAGCTTTCAGGGATAACTGGCTGAATCTTCCATCTAATGATAGGAGCGGACATCTGTCTGCTGGTGTGTGGCAGGGAAAGGAAACCTTACCTGGAGTGGAGCACAGGGATCGAGCACTTTGTGAGTATGCTTCCGATGATGATGGCTTCCCTGAGAGTACACGTCCCAGATTCACACAGAGGGATCAGTATACCTGTGTGACAGAGGAGGCAACACATATTACGACAGTACTCCAGCAGAGGCCATGTTAAACCTGACTGTTAGGCCCCAGTAAAGAGATTAAACTGGATAAAAAGGGACTCATACACCTAAAAAAAACACTGAATCTCACATTTCTAATACAAGTCATCAGCATCTTCCAGCTGTGTTCACATAATATTTGACGGATGGTAGATATTCCCAGGTTTACGACTCAAGAGAATTCATGCCATCTGAGAAGTCAATGTTTGCATGATAAGCAGAGGTGGCTGTGTGCCAATCACTTGTCTTTTGAGCAAGACGCATCACTAGGAACCCATTGCCAGCAAAACATTTGTCTTCCTATGGTACGGCGCTTGGGGGAGTTCCTCTCCTGTGCTGCACATTGCATTTCTCATGATTTTTAGAAGTTGAAATATGTTCAACTTCTCAGCGCAAGGCTCACAAAACTTGCAGTTGTCAATATGACCAGATTTATTGTGATTTTCATCTTTTTTTAGTACCTTTTCTGTGCCGAGTTGGCGGCCATGTTGTTGTTGGTGACGTGTTCAGTAAGGCGATGTAGTTCACTGAGTGGTTTAACACAAAACTATTTTACTTTAATTATGACAAACTGCGACTTTCTTGTCTTGGAAAATTATCTTTTAAATTGACATCACACGTGTAGTTCATGGCGCAATTCAAGAGGGATCAAATAATTATTTGTCTCCATTCACTACCATACATAGTTTCCCATCAGGTCCACTGGAAGGGGCGTGACTTCAGCACTCTATGATGGCTGGATGTACAGGCAGCCCGGCTCCACAGGCGCACCAGGCTGCTTTGTCTAAAACAGAACTTTCCAAGGTGTTTTTAAAGCGACTACGACTGTAGCAACAAGTATTTGTCTGATCCGGACCTTAGAGTTAAAAATACTATGCACTGACGACATAACACTATCAATTAAATCTGGGTTTTAATAACTTGATGACTGTGATGTCAAACATCCATATTTGCTAAGTTTTAAGGTAGTTCTGAACTTCAGTTTCCCAGTTATACTTAGGATGCCACTTACAAGTCGGAAAATGGTAATAACAGGAACTCAATTGCCATTGAAATTTAAGATTGGCAGACTGCCCCTTTAATAAAACCCTTTAAAAAGGCACTTAATTAGTAACCCAACACCTACTGTACTTACTCTGATTCAATAACACACAGTTGAGACTGCTAAATATTTAATTTCTAGAGTAAATCAAATTAACTTCAGTAATGGAAGAATTAATTGAATACCAATCACTTGTGGTCAATGAGCACTCTCATTCTCACTGTATGTGGTCTATGGTGCAGCGTATTTGTGAGCAACACTGCCACCTTGTGGTGTTGTCTCATACTGGTGGTTTTCTAAATATGGGTCATGGGATGTTTGGGAGAAAAATAGTCCCATTCAATCTGGGACAGTGTGTGAACACACAGGACTGATGGGATTAAAAGGAAAAAATCCTCAACAATGATTGGCTAAGAGGAATTCTTGATATATGAAGGATGTTTTGACCCAATTAAATTTGAGTGTGTTAATTAATACTGTGCTTCCAGAGCCAAAAGTGTTATTTACCCTGTGGACGCCACCTAATCCGCCATCAGTGTCCTCAGGGTAAAATGTCTAAATTTAGTGCTCAAATTAGAAACGTGACACGTCCCAGAAAGCTTGTGTTTTGTTCTTTGCAACAAGCTGTCAAATCCTCTCTTTCAATCACTTCACCCACTTCTTATTTCCAAGGGTCATTTGTGACTTGAGCAAATCCCGGCATTCATAGGGCATTTCATGAAACAATAACTAGTGATGCCCGAGCAACATCGTGAACACTTTCTTGATTGACTGTTGAAATTATATGAAATGATGAAATGTATATCACAATATCTTGGAGCTCATGCTGATGTCATCCAGTAACTTTTATCCAACCAACACTTTAAAAGCCAAAGATATTCAGTTTATTATAGTGTAAGAAGAACAGCAAATTCTCACAAAACATTTGGAGTATTTTGCTTGAAAAACGACTTAAACGATTAATCAATTATTAAAATAGTCTAATCGTTGCAGCCCTAATGCCGATTTAATCTTATTGCTCTGCAAATAAAGCTGAATATGCTTAAGAAATAGTCTTGATGCCTCACCTTTGAACCATGCTCCTGGTTTGAACAAGGCCTTCTTCAGAGCACTGTAGAGATGAAAGTTGAGTCGCTTGTACTCTGTGATATCATCCCGTACTCGGGGCAGCAACACCAAGTTGTAAAACCGCTGAGCCATTCGCTCCTTCAGATTGGACGAGAAGATTCTATGACAAAAGTACGGAAGAAAATACGTCATTGTACCATGTTGGAATACGTGAAGTACATATAAAAACTCTCTTTGTACCACCTGGGGACTTACCTTGTTGCCTGGTACATGGCAGCTGCAGTCCAGCTCTCAGGCTCAGTCAGATAGAGAACCTGCTCCCAGTTTGCAAGTGCTGGGATTATTTTAAAAGCCTTTGGCAATTTACCACTGCGATATCTTGACAGAACCTGAAGCAAAGAACAGAAACAACAACCATCATTCAACGGCTCTCAGAGGTCTTCAGATTCTTCACATTTACAGTCAGGCACTAAACAGACACCTGCGTCAGATTAGAAGAACAGTTCTTTAATGAGACCTGCTGATTTGTGCAAAACACTTATTATATTAGGTACACAAACACTACTTATACCAGCACATTTTGTGTCATGCAGAGACCTAACTTTATTTTTAAAAATACAGTTAGCCCCTTGAAATTTTTAAATTTTTTTTGTCTTAACCCTTTACTCCACTGAAGCAGCTGTGGTTCAGTGGAGTAGAGGGCACCTCGGTAGTGATGAACATTAAGGGAAAACAATGTTTTTTATGGTCCATGCCCAGATCAAGGCCATCACTCACAAATCATTTGACTAAATTTACTACTTTAATTAGCTGCTATATTTGTAAGTGATATAACTTTGTAGAGATCTGTTTTCACTTTGACATTTAAGAGTCTTTTTTCTGTGCACAATCACAGTAATGGGACCAAATCATAGAAAAAAAACATGGTAAAAAGGTCTCAATAAAGTTGTTGGCCCTCATTTCCGAAATTATTCCCTTATTTGGTGTTCAGATGATGTTGATGGAGGCCACTGTATCTCTTACAGGTGATCAACTTGTGTCTGATCAGGAGTGCGATGGCCATTAAATGAGTCACATAACTTTCACAGTTTAACCATCGAGTAACTACTTGTTCCCTGTATTAAAGCCTCTGCTATTCTTTATTTTTCTTCACTCATTTATTGATGTTTTCCCTTTTAAATGACCCATGTGTATATACTGTAGGTTGGGATCCTGTGCACTCAGTTAAAGAAAACAGATGTTACTCACCTTATTGACACCTTTGTACACTTCCACTACCCTTGGGTCGAGCTGGGGCATTGGACACCCCGACACCTCTGACATCACTGTTCCTACCTCAGTCTGCTTCTCCGTAATCTTCTCCATGATAATATCAGCGAGGGTCCGTCTACGAAGAACACAAAGTAATAACACAGCTAAGCATTTAAAGTAGAATTACAACTCATGGTGCGTGTCATTTAGGTTCAATGTCTACAGCTAGTTGTAAAATAGAGTGATCATTATGTTGTATCTTGCCTCACTGGAGGGTTTTTATTCATGAACATTTCCATGGCCTTCTCATCGTCAGCGTCGACGACGACTTCAGTGTCACACATAGCATCGCCGTCACCAGCACCTGCTGCTCCCAGCGCAGGCCACTCCTCATCTGAGTCTGCGTCCTGAGTGCCAGACCCTGAAATGTGATTACAAGTTTTTAAAAAAAAGGTCAAATAGGTTGTCACACTCAAACTGTACCATTAAACATATTCCCTTAGTAGTCAAGTGATGTTCCTTTATTGAGACAATCAACTGAAGGAGCTTCAAAGTAAAGCAGCAACGATTAGCCGATTAATAAATTACTCAATCCAAAAAAAATGGATCCCCAACTATTCTCAGAATCGATTAATCGTTTTGGCCATTTTTCAAGCAAAACTAAATGGCAATTAAAGGTGGACTATGTAGTTTTGGGGAAGACATTTTAATCAGAAGAGCAAACTGACCTTAAAAGGACAACACAATTTCATACTGTTTTACTTTGTTTATATGTGGCGGACCCTGCCACCTTTCTAGCTTCACACAGTGTTCTGGGGTTTATTCAGTTGTGGAAAAAATAAACATTGTTTTAATTTCTTCGCCAGAACTACATAGTGCCCCTTTAAATTCTAAATAAATGTGCTAATATGGACACTTGTAGTCGAGGCTGGTGCCATCAGCTCTGCCACACCAGACTCCATTCAAATATTTGTAAATTTAAATAGAACATAATTTATAGATGTAAAAAAAATTACCGAGAACAGTGACGGGTGTTTTCTTCTTCTCTGGTGCCAGCCCATGCTCGGCCTGAAGCTCCTCTTGTTGAATCCGGGCCTGTTGTAAGATCTTCCGCGACAGTCGCTCGTCCACGTACGTGTCCTCGTCTTCTGGCCGGCTGTCTCTGGTCTTCACCCGGCCTCGGGCTCGCACCGTGTCCGCCTGCATGATCTGGTCAGCCAGCGCCACCGCTCCTCCGCTCTTCTCTCCTCCTCCGCCCTTGGACTTTTTAACTTTCGGCATCACTGTAGTTTGAAAGAAATTGTCGCTACAGTACTGTTGTTTTCTGTTGGCATGCGCGACCTAAAGTCTCAAATTAACAAGAACTGTAAACAGTTGCTTGTTCAACACGTGCAGGCGTCCATACCAGGAGGAAGTGACGCACCACAGCTACGTCTTTAACCTAGCAAGTAAAGTTAGCATTAAACTGCTTTATTGTCGACAACATTAAAAGAATATCAGCATCGTACGTTGAAAAAAATATCTCTTGGTTGTTTGTATTTTTAAATAATAAATAAATAAATGTAAATACTCAGATTTAACTTTACCGGAAGTGCCATATTTTACCCGGAAGTACTCCACCGAAAGGCAGAAAAACAGTTGGAGACGAAACATCAATGGGGGTCACTTGGTGAGATAACTACTTTACGATTTTAACTATTAATAACATTTTAACTATCTTTGGAGCACTGTTTACTTAATTTATAAATGGCTTTATCTTCAGCATCTCGCCTCATATGTTTTAATCACGTCTCAGCGCTCAGGCTCATTCACACGATGCTCTGTCTGTAGTTCCGATAACGTTTAATTCCCATCCCAAAGAAAAAGCAGATGTTACCTGGCTGCTCAGTTCCTCCCTACAGAGCACGCTGCTGTATGTGTGATGTGGTGCCTTGTTTGTCCTGTAGTGTGTGCCAGGTGCCTGTGGCTGAGGGGAAGAGTGTGCAGCAGACAGTGGACATGCTGCACAAGAAGCTGGAGCAGCTGGGTGCAGTGAAGCAGGGCAGCTTCTGTGTAGACTGTGAGACATACCATGCAACAGGGAATGTCAGCGGTAACCACTAGATCTCTTCTATGACTCTCATTTCACCCAGTCTTTCTTATAGATTGCATTAAAGTGATGTGATTTTCTGAATTTAGATTTTTTGCAATATTATTTTAGGGCCATATATCGGCCATCAATAGTGAGAGCATTTAAAGACAGTAAATCTTTACAATACTGACGTATGGCTCTTTTTTATTATACTCATGAGGGATAGGGGATACCAGAGCCCGACCGATCATTGGCCTATCGCAGATTTATCGCTATCCGCGTGTATGTTGTCCCATATTAAAACTTTTGTTCTTACGTAATGAGTATGAACATAATGCTGAAAAGGATGCTTTAGATGATTTATAATTGTAAAATTTCCAGGAAAGTTTATTTTTTCAGTGCACTGATGTAACTTTGGGCAATAAAGGTTTATTGTTAAACTGTTAAATATCCTGCCTCTGTTACATCCGTCACACAGTGTTTTTATAGCCATATTTGAGGCATCGCTGCAAAAAATATGTATATGGGCTGATATATTGGTATGTGAATTTCTTACTCCCTAATATTGGTATTGTGTATTGGTCGGGTTCTGCTGGCTAATTTAAACTGTAACAGTTCATCATATTTTAACATGTTGTTGTATTTTTACATGGAAAGCCTTATCCTGTAGTAACTACAGTGTTACAATGTACAAATTGCATTGTGTTAAATGTCCAGTGTGTAGAATTTAGTGGCATCTAGACTAGTGGTGGCATATTGCAACCAATTGAATACCCTTCGTCTTACCCTCCCCCACTGTGGCTGCGAAAAACAAGAAAGGTCCTCTCTAGAGTCAGTGTTTGGGTTGTCTGTTCTGGGCTACTGTAGAAACATGGCATAGAAGAGGATCTGCTCCCTCTGTAGATATAATGGTTCCTTCTAAGGTAACAAAAACACAACTATTCTTAGTTTCAGGTGACTATACACAAATGAAAACATAAAAAAAATAAATATTATATTTCATTCCTACCCCAAAATCCCACTAAATCCTACAAACTGGACCATTAAAGTAAAAGTAAGAATACATAGTTCCAATACTACAAAACTGTACACAAGTACTTGAGTGAATAAACTCCTTTACTCGACACCTCTGACAGTCATTCTTCCCTTCTGTCACAGGTCAGCCGTCCAAACTCCTATATGTGATGCACAACTCTGAAACTCCCCTGAGCTGCCTGGCTCTGTTTGAAGGCGGACCCTGCCTGATAGCCGACGCTAACTTTGACGTTCTCATGGTGAAGCTAAAAAGTCACTTCCAAAATGCCAAGGGGCACAAGGTGGAGTGTCGTGGTGCCAGATACCGCTACTGTGACTTCTTGATAAAAGTCGGTACTGTGACAATGAGCTCCAGCGCCAGAGGGATATCAGTAGAGGTATGTCATCAAATGAATATTATTGCAAGTAGAAACATTACATTGTCACACTGTGACAACATTAACTCTAGGTGTGCTTCCTCAGGTGGAGTACTGTCCCTGTGTGGTTCCAGGCGACTGCTGGAATCTCACGAAGGAGTTCATGCAGTCCTTTCTCGGCTCCAGCGTCCCTGAACTGCCGTCTGTGTTTGCTGCCAAGCCCGAAGGACTCTTCGCACCAGCAGACTCTGTTGACACCATGACTCAGTACCTGGAGTTGTTCAACAAACTTCGTAAACTTCAAGTCCCAGGAAGTAACGTGCGATGAGGTGTTGGTGGTAATGGAGAGATCTATTTTTTTTATATGTTTGTATTGATATTGCTTTAATTCTGGTCCTGTGGATCTGCATGGTATCCAGGCAGTTTTGAAAGCCTGGATTTTTTATTTCCATTTCTGGTGCTTCAGTATTGCATTACACGTTCTTGTTTGATAAAGCATCTTGTAATAAAAAGACGTAAAAGAGGACATTTGCCAGAGTCTCTGTGTTTCTTCTTTTATTATCATACAAGCATACTTCTGATGTCCTCTTGGTGAGGTTGTAACCTTCTGTAGAGATGTGTAGATCTATATAATGAACACATAATTATTATTAGATTTCCTGCAATGGATGGTGGCTTATGTTTAATTAGTTAATAAAATTTTGAACAGGAAAAACCTTAATGATGTACATACGGACAAGGAAGTCTCTGTGCATCAGTGCAGAGACCTGAAGATCTAAGTTCACTGATGGTTTACATTCAGGAGACATTTTCTCAACGACAGAGGTTTTTTACATTTTCCTTGTAAAAGCAGGCAAACCACAGGTATTATTGACAACATTAAAAAAATCATGACAAGGCTAAAGGGAATTTGGCTATGAGTAATAGTATTTACACTGGTGCTTCTTACTGTGACTTGTCAAAATGTCCTCCATGAAGAATGAGTGAGTCTGATCAGGCAAAATGAATGAAAACATTAATGTAGTGAATATTAAAATTCAGAGTTTGAATTTTCTCACCAAAACTACACCACTCAAAATCAGTTAGGAATATTGGGATATTTTGTGTTTCACTCGATTGTTTATTCTGTGACATATCTGAATTTTTATTTTGTGTTTTGTGACTATTTTTGGTCCCCAAAACTAATGCAACACATTTCATTTGACTGCTATTGCATATCCACGCCCACGCATATATGCACCCCCTAACTAATTTCCAGTAGTGTCCACAGTGCCCCTGTAAGTAACTTGTTACTTTGCAGATTCAGATTATTTTGGTGTTCATAGATTTTTACTTGTGATGTGTAACCAGAGTACAGAGAAACAGAGTAGTGACTACAGACAGAAGAAGGATGGCTCATTTTTATATAAATTTATCAGCAAGGGGATTTTATTTTTTTAAAAACCCACTAATAATAATAACACAGATAAATGTTAAAATGAGTTTAAATTGTGTGTGTGTTTTTTCTAAAGCTTTATACTGGAACACTACTTGACATCAGTCGTATCCTTTATTAAATCAGGATTATTTGCAGTGATTGAGGCTCGTCTTGAAGTCCCCTCCACATCCAGCTGATACTGTGTTGTAAAGCCACTCATCCCCACATGCATGTTATGAGGTTAGCACAGACCAGCTGACACATGGTGAACGCGGGGCTTTCGGGGACACTGGGGTCAGATGCTCGGGGGCAGCCGTCCTCTTTTTAGCCCGGCGGTTCGCGGTCTAGCCTCGGTTATTGTTCCATGTGGCCTCGGTGGGTGGACGGACGGACGGTCCATCCTGCTGCCTGTTGTTCAGCCAGTCCGCCAATGAGAGCCCGGCTGCCGCTCAGTCCCAGTCCAATGAGAGCAGCAGGGTCTGGGCTCGGATCGAGAGTTGGGTTGTTCAATCTGTGAGGAGGACAACAACCAGCTCTGAGTGCACCGGATGGATGGATGTTGGCGATGGTAACGTTACCCAGCTTTTCCATTATCAGATGTAACAAATGTAGTGACGACCACAGATGAGGCCCGGCGTTAATGCGCGCTCCATTAACCGGCTTTCTGTGCTGAAAGTCACCGGGGAGTTTTCTCCCGGTTCGCGGCGCAGTTTGCTAGCGAGCTAAGCCGCACAGTGTTCATAGTTGGTGCGCGCTAGCGACCAACAACAACCGTGAGGTTAACTTCGATTGTGCTCAGCAAACGCGTTAGCCGTGAAGCTAACGTTAGCCACTGTAGCAAGCTAATAACATCAAATGTTAGCTACTTGGTGCCAAGCGAGTCAGACGTGTTTCACAAAGTGCATTATTGGGTGAGACGGCACACGGCCAGGCGACGCTAATCCCGAGCAGAGCTGCTGGAGCTAGCGGTTAGCGGCGGCGGCTAACTTACTGCTCGCGGAGCTGCCTCAGACCAACAAAGTTGTTGGATGTTCCTGGAGAGTGGCTCTCTGACTGTTCTTTGTTCTGGCTGAACATGGTGATGGTGGGGTAGCTTAGCATGGCGTTCAGAGCCAGCCAGCCAGGCTGCCCCACACCACAGGCTTCAATACGCGGACACACACATTTAGGATATTGTAAGATTTGTGAATATCAGCGCCACAATAGTAGACACAGCGTCAAAAGCACAACATAACGTAACAGCATTTGGGTACGCAACTATGCAGAAACCAGTTGCACAGACTTGCAAGTTAGCGATGTCTTTTCACGAAAATGTTTTAAAAGTAGAGGATGATTCACACAGACAGAGAGGAAAATAAAAAGCAAGATTAATGGTGTAGCATAGCGCTGGTACTGGTGAGCTAGACAATTACATGGATTAACAGATCATTTAAATGGACAGACAGCCAGTCTCCTTCATGTCAGCATTTCTGCCTGTAAGTTTGGACATTAAAGAGCTTTAGATATCTTCTCTATTGAAATGAACACCTTTATATTGCATATTGACAATGTCAGACTGTGTCATTACCATACCATTACTACATTTTCACCACAGCAGCTATAACCTATTTTGCTTTAACTCTAATTGTTGCCAATAGTCTGTATTATATGTCTTTTATAATGTCATGCCAGGTTTATTTGTACAGGCCAGTATTATGTACAATATCTCAAACGAGTGTTACAGGCCCACAATATTAATGTTGTTACCCCACCCAGCCCAGGCTCTCTCTGAAATAGAGGAAAAGCCTACAAGCCAGGTTGTTTATGTTAACAGACGCTATTTGTAAACTTGAGCTGGCTACTGTTGCTTTCTGTTAGTGGAGTGGAGAGAGGCACTCGAGAACGGGCTTAAAGTCACATCTGACCCGAGTCCTCCACAAGGAAATCCACATAACATCACAAACTGAATGTCTCTGTAAAGAGATTAATATAATACATCGACTTCTTCGATGGCCAATAAAAATGATTAATGCATGTAAATTGCTTCAAATTGCTGCATAGACCTTTAAGCACATAGGAGAAGACGGGTATTTTTTGGACACTGTCTTGCATTCATCAAGTGCATTTAGGACATAGTGTACGTGCTGTTTTGCATATCTGGACTCATGCAAAATCACAGTTAACTGTGAAACCCCGTCATGTTTAGAAGGTTTGCAGGCACGTTCAGTTTTCAGCGTCTGGTATTGCTTTTAATAAATTGTTCAGATTAGTAAATATTTGTGAATAGTAGATTGTACAAAACAATTGCATATTTATGCGAATGTAAATGATGTTATATTAGCCAATCAAAGTGTGTGTTTTCAAGAATTTCTTAAAAACAAGTATTTTTGTGTTGACCAGTCTTCTCAGCAAAGGCCTTATTTATATTGTTTGTAAATTGTTATTGATGTTACTAGTTTCGGTGATTTGTTACATTATTTAATTGAAAATCTGTCTGTTGTAGAGACAGATTTTTGTGTAATTAACCAGAGTAAATGCAGCTATGCATTATTTACTTGATTTCGTCTGTGTCTCTCAGAATGTTCCTGTTGGTGCTGGTGGTGACAGTGGACATGGGTGATCAAGCTGAACAGTGCTGTTGAGTTCTCTGCAGATGTTGTGATGTATTGTTCG
Source organism: Pagrus major (assembly GCF_040436345.1). Classification (NCBI taxonomy): domain Eukaryota; kingdom Metazoa; phylum Chordata; class Actinopteri; order Spariformes; family Sparidae; genus Pagrus; species Pagrus major. The sequence continues at coordinate 19,523,247 of NC_133220.1, forward strand.
AAACTACTTTTACAGTAAGTAAACCTTCTAATCTTCTGTCACTTTACATATGAGTATGTGTATGCTCGTTAATTCGATGATTAATAGTGGACGCTATAATAAGTCTCCTCTGGATAATATGGTCAGATCTTAATCTCACTTTGTTTGTTTCCCTGTATGTCTTACCTCAGAATGAGTTGCAGCTTGGTTACAGGACGTGTGTCCTATCACTGAGGCCACATGTGTATCAGGAGAGATGGATCGTTGTAAGCACGTCGGACGCCTTCGTCTGGGCCACGACCATTCCATCCTCAATCCTCAAAAATGGCGCTGTGTCGACTGCAGCACCACCGATTCAGTGTGGGCCTGCCTCAAGTGCTCCCATGTGGCCTGTGGACGTTTCATGGAGGAGCACTCACTCAAACACTTTCAGGAGTCACACCACCCACTGGCTATGGAGGTGCGTGAGCTGGACGTCTTCTGTTTCGCCTGTGGAGACTATGTACTCAATGATAATGCGGAGGGAGACCTCAAACTCCTCAGAGGGGCGCTCTCTACTGTGCGCAGCCCAGGCCGACGCTCGCTACGCTCCTCGACTTGGGGGGAAGGTGGGCCACAGCCCGCCATGCAGCTGGCCCTGCGTCACAGGAGGAAAGCACTCCTCGGGAAGATGTTTCAGACGTGGATCAGCAAACATCAGGAGCTGCAGAATCAGCGTAAAGAGAAACTTGAGGAAGCTAGAAGACAAAAAAAAGACGTGAAAAGGAGACTCATGGAAGAGCTTGGCAATGTCCCACCCAGAAAGAGTGCTAGGCTTCTTACTCAGGCGCCACGTTCAACCATCACACTCATTCCTCGCAAATTTCGCGACCCTCCAGAACGCCTACCTCCTCCTCCCAAGAAGCCTTCCCTCCTAACCCTGTCCCGAAAGGCTCCTCAGAATGGCAGATCTGCTAAACTGAGGAGATACTACTCCACGCACGCCGTAACCCGCCGGAGACTCGCTCCAGGTGTCACTGGTCTGCGCAACTTGGGGAACACATGCTACATGAACTCAATATTGCAAGTGCTGAGCCACTTGCAGAAATTCAGGGAGTGTTTTCTCACTTTGGACCTGTGTGAGACTGAGGAGCTGCTGGCCAAGACCAATCACTCCCAAGGGATGAAAGGTGTGACGGGAGGCGTCGTCAGCAGTGGTAACACAGCACTGTCAGGATGCCCTCTTGGACGCATGGGGAAGGCAGGCAGTTGGAATTTGCCCGTGGGCAAAAAAGAGAGCGCCCCGCCTTCCCCGCAGGCTGCGGAGTTGGTCCAGCCCAAGGAGCCCAGGTGCTCAACCCGCCAGCAGATGTCTCTGTGCCATGAGTTACATACACTTTTCAGGGTCATGTGGTCAGGCCGGTGGTCTTTAGTGTCTCCCTTCGCCATGCTGCACTCTGTGTGGAACCTCATCCCAGCTTTCCGTGGGTACGACCAGCAGGACGCCCAGGAGTTCTTGTGTGAGCTGCTGGACAAGGTGCAGCAGGAGCTGGACACGGAGGGATCCAAACGCAGGATAGTTATCCCCATCACCAAGAGGAAGCTATCCAAGCAAGTGCTAAAGGTTCTGAACACCATCTTTCACGGGCAGCTACTCAGCCAGGTGAGACTGTCAACACATCAGATACGTGCTGATTAAAACATTTTACAGTGTGATTAACATATCCTCAAGTATTCGGTGTTGAACATATAGCTCTTGTGCGTATTTCACAAAACACTGACATAATGAGTCACTGTGATACAGGTTGGTTTTGTAAGGATAGAGACTCGTGCAGCCTCATCCTGTCTTCACCCAGAAGCACCTTTTACAAACCTGCCTTTAAAGGGGCACTGTGTATGGAGAAGTAATTAAAACTCTGAATTTGAATATTCACAATATTAATGAGGTAATAATACAAACTCAGAAATATAAATTGTTTCCATAAATGAATAAGCAAGTTGTTTTCAGAGGAACACAAGGTCCCCAGAGCACTGTTTGAAGCTAGAAAGGTGGCAGGGTCTGCTGTAAAACTGTATGAAACTGTGTCCTTTAAGGTCAGATTGTTTTTTCAGTCATGAAAACGAAGAAAGTTGTATTTAGTTTGTTAAGGCATCAAAAAATCAGTCAAGGAAAGTCTTTCTCCTCTGATTGAAATTGTACGTTATGTTATGGATGTGATATTACACTATCCCCTGCCGTGTATGGATATTGGCTTCTTGTGCAGTAACAAATCTGTTAGTTGCATACAGGTGTAGGTACACTGCTGGGAAGAAGCAGGGTCCTGTTTCTAATAAATAAATGATGTGGTATCAGACCGGTGCATAGACTTATGTACTTAATACAGATTCCAGGATTTTAGGCAGTGTTGGCAGCATTTACAGGTACTGGTATCGGAACAACCCTAAAAAATGATTGAGCAAATGATTTAAAATTTAAAAGACTTCCAGGATGCAGCATCCCTGATATAAACTGGGCAGTGAGATTAACAAACAATGTGTTCCACACAAACACATCAACTACTAATGCTGCTTATTTCTCCGTCCCTTTAACAGTAATCAACTTCATTATTATTTTTAAAATACTCAAATATTTCAAAGTGATTGTATTGTCATTGTATTGTCTTTAGCGATCCCCTTCCCGTGTGAAGGATTTAGTGGCATTTAGCGAAGAGGTTGCAATGTGAAAGTCATGTAAAGCCCTCTCTAGAGACAGTGTTTGGTTTGTCCATTCTGGGCTACTGTGGATACATGAAGGAGGACCCACACTCCCTGTAGATACAAAAGGCTCATTCACTGGTAACAACAACACAAATATTCTTAGTTTCAGGTGAATATACACAAATGAAAAGTTAATCATGAATATTATAGTCTATTTTTGCTAATAGATGCCCCTAAATCCTACAGACTGGTCCTTTTAAATTCCTAAAAACTAAGACTAAGACTTCAACAAACATGACATCTACCTACACCTGGAGTCTTCACCTGTTTTTCCTCTCTTCTCGCTGCATACTTTTTAGGTGACGTGTCTGTCCTGTAAGCACAAGTCAAACACAGTTGAGCCATTCTGGGATTTGTCTCTGGAGTTTCCAGAGCGATACCACAGCATCGGCAAAGGCTCAGGCTCCCAGGCTTACCAGCGCAGCTGCACCCTCACCGAGATGCTGTCCAAGTTTACGGAGATGGAGGCCCTTGAAGGCAGCATCTACGCCTGCAACCACTGCAACAGTTAGTACAATGTTTCATACAACGCATAGCAAAGTCAGCAGCTTTTAAAGATTTTGGAGTTCATTAAATCAGGATGCCTGCTCACAATTAATCAATTAATCAACTTCTGACAAATGGCTTTGATGAAAATTCTATGATCCACATACTTGTGCAAATAAAGCTCCATCAGAAAAGGAAATTAGACTTTGAGTGCAGGAGATATTTGTGTAAATTACATTAGTTTAAAGTTTTAAAAACAGACATTTGAATTAATACGTTTACAAAATAGAGTCTGGTGGAGGAGAGCTAACCTACTGCTGACAGCCCCTGCGGAGACAGTAACTTGAAAACTAGGCTGGTAGCCTTTGTCGAGGCTAGAAAAATGTTTTAGCTGCTTGCAAATTCTGATATTTTAGATTATAGGGGAGTGTCACCTCTGCACTCAAGCAAAGCCTCACTTCAATAAGATTAATTTGAATGGAGTTGTGAAATAACTTAACCATCTCATTGTTTTATGATTTGACAGAAAGAAGACGGAAATCATCCCACAAACCCTTAGTTCTGTCAGAGGCACGTAAGCAGCTTCTGATCTACCGTTTACCTCAGGTTCTACGGCTGCACCTCAAACGCTTCAGGTAAGTCTCTCCTCAGGCTGATCACTTTTATTACAGCCGGAGAAATCGGTCTTGTTTGTTGTTGTTATTTGTGGCTGGAAGCGGAGTGCATTTCTGTTCAGTGTGACGCATGTGAATCCTTGTGATGCTAACTCGTCCCTGTTGTACGGCAGATGGTCGGGGCGGAACCATAGGGAGAAAATTGGCGTCCATGTGGCCTTTGACCAAGTTCTGAACATCAAACCATACTGCTGCACAGGCTCAGGTCACTCTGTCCACAGAGGAGGCTACACCTACGATCTGTCTGCTGTAGTTATGCATCATGGTAAAGGCTTCGGCTCAGGGCACTACACCGCATACTGCTACAATACAGAAGGAGGTGAGAAAAACACTGGACATATTTCAGATCAACCTATGAAGTCCTGTTGATCTGCATCATATTTAAACCTGTTTTTTGTCTTTCAGGTTTCTGGGTCCACTGTAATGACTCTGAGATGAAGGTTTGCAGTGTGGAGGAAGTGTGCAACACTCAGGCCTATATTCTCTTCTATACCCAGAGGTCTGCTTAGGCACCTCTCGCTGTGATGTCGACCTGTACGCGGCAACTAAAGGCTGCATTTATGAAAATGTTCTCTGATGTTTTCCCAGATGTCATTAAAACAATCACTTTAAAATTATTCGCTAAAAAAAGATGGCAACGAGGGCAGTAGGACGGCCACAATCATGAGTCGAGGTGAAGATTTTAGCAGCATAATCCTGATGAGAAAGATGATGATAATGGTATATATACTGTCATGTTGCCAAGGAAAATAATTGATTAATTTGATTTTAAATGTTCTGATGGAAATCTTTGATTTGATTTTAACTGTAAAAAAAAATCAAAAACCTTTTCATAAATGAGGCCACAGGTTTCTCTGCCTGTGGGACCAGCATACTGGTTAATGGCCTGAAGACTGTGGGAGCGGGTCTGACTCTGTCCTGCTGAACACCAAGTCGTGTGTCCATGTTTAAAAAAAACAACAATCAGGCTCTTGTCTGTTGAGTCTGAAATCAACCAGGTGCTCTCCTGAGACAGCATTTTTACATTCAGGGACAACACGGATTCTGGATTTTGGAGCATTTTGTTATCACAATACTGTTGATGTACCTTTTATTTGTATAACTACATTTGATGCCAATGCACTAAATATTATAAGAGGTACATCTGACAGCATCATTGTGCAGAACAAACTACAGTCCAGACTCCGTGTTGCCTCCTGTTCAGCTTTTTTAATTATTGTGAAATGTCACTTCTGGAAACTTTGAATACTCATCCCTGTGTCATTTGTATTTCATCATGTCCTCTCCTCAAGTGTACTGCGATGACTGAATACTGTGTCCTGCGCTCTCAGTGAACAGGAATAGTTTTTGATTTAGTTAATTTTGTAGTCATTCTGTGTTTCACTACCACGAAAAGAAGCAAAACGTATGAGTTTCAGACACTTTGATTGACGATGAGTGATGGAAAGCTGCACTTTTGAGGAGGGGCTAATATTGTTGGTCCTATCTTTGTGATTGTTCATCTTTTAGCTCCTGTATGTTCTTTAAATGGCAGCTCCCCCTGTGGTGTTACGGTTAGACTAGTCTGAGCCCGGGCCGGAGACACTGCGCCTCTGTTATAACTGCAGGAGACAGTCAAGTGAGTGAACAGGGCAGACTGCGATACTGAAGAATGTGTTTTTGGGAGACTTGGGGTACCCATTTTGAGTTGAGCACCTGAAAGCAATATATTGTACGTCTTGCATCTTGACAGGAAATTAAGATAAAATCAGGAATTCTTCTGCTTGTTATACAATGTTTTTTTCTACTCTGCTGTTTCTATCAAGGTCTTTAGAATTTGCTAGGTAATCAAGAAAAACTGTTGTGTTTGATACGAGTCAAATGCAAAATACATTTGTGAACTCTATGTAAAAGTTGGAACAATCTAATGACGATGAATGTCTTACTTTTTAGTGGTCAGTTGTGGCCATGCCACTGGCTCTGATCCCCTTGAGTTCTGTCTTGTACTGTAAGAATACCTGTCATAAATGTAATGGTCATATGGGTTTTGCCTGACAGTAATTATTAAAAAGACAAAGCAAATTTGAAACGTTTCCTGGCTTGTATTCATTTTAGAGCCAGTATGTAAGATAGTTGATTGTTGCGTCTCATTCCCAGGTTGTTACATACAGACCCACTGATCTAAAGTGTTGGTATTTGATGACCTGGGAATGTGATCTGATCTTTCTGCAGAATCACTTACTGCACGTGTTAAACATCTTAAAAGATTGAAGAGGGTTCAGCCTCGTAGGAAAATACACATCGTACGTGTTCGGTGTACAAAAATAAAACGTTTGCAACCATCTTCACAAATTTAGCATCGTAACAGAAATGGATGCAGTGAAGTAGAACTGAACTAATCCACAGGATTAGCAGATGGAAGCACTGCTGATCTGGAACCTATTAATTCTGCTTCTCTAATGCTTTCTTAAAGATTGGCAACCTAGAATAAATGTAATCTCGACCAGACAAAGATGCTGCTGATGAGACGGCATTAAATGTAAATAATCTCTGAAGATTATTTCTTTTCTTATCAGAGACCTGGTCCCCTATCCAATTTTCTCTCCTGATGTACCATGACGAGTGCTTTTTCCCATCTAATACATGTTAAAGTTCTTCATTTAAAGGTGTACTATGTAGTTTTGGGAAAGAAATTTTAATCAGTAGGGAAAGATCATCATTGACAAACTCTTTGTTTTCATCACTGAATAAACTGGATAAGCAAACTGATCTTAAAGGACAACACAATTTCATACTGTTTTACTTCAAACTGTGTTCTGGGACCTTATTTTCCTCTGAGAACAGCTTGTTTATTCAGTTATGGAAAAGATAAATATTTAGATACATAGTTTGTATTATTAACTCATTAATATTGTAAATATTAAAATTCATCAATTCAGAGTTCATCTCCAAAACTACATAGTGCCCCATTAAAGGAAATCAAGTCCTGAATGCATTTGATTGAAATCAAGCAGCAACATTTGGTAACATAAATCACAATATGCTGATTGTAAGGTTACTTCTGTTGGTGAACTATGAGACTGCTACTGTCTTTTAAACCTGCAATAACACATATTTAGTTTAAAACATTCAGGATGCTGTCGAGCCCTGTTCTGCTGCCCGGCTCCAGTTCTCGTGGCGCTAGTGGCCAGCGTTCTTCTGTGTCCCATGCGCCCCCTGCTTAAAAAACAAAACTTGCAGTGTGCACACTAACGCTCCACCAGTAGTCCGGCTAGCAGCACAGCTAAGGCTGCATCCAAATGTCCAGACTTCGGTGCACTTGCAGACTTGCAGACATTGTAGGACTTACCACAAATTTGTAAAACAATGACTTTATTATAATGTTGATTAAATCGTGTAAGCTAGAAATAATATTCAACCACATCATGATATAGATAGTCCAAAGAGTGGAAATTTGGAAATTATCATTCTGAATGTACTTTAAAGTAGTTTGCAGTAAAATATGATCATCTGTACCCCTCATCTGTACATAGCAGCACGTGTTTCTTTCTTAATCAGCAGCTCCTGAACAACTTAGCACATGAAAGTCAACAGTTTCATGTTGATGCAATTACTTATTTACTTTCTGAACATGTTAATTTTTTTTTTCATTACCAGTTATTCATTTTATTGTATTAAGTGAATGTGGGAGATGGTGATAACAAGTTCAGCTTTTAAAATATCTGATAAGAAACCATTTATAAAGGGTTTGTAACCAGTTACTTTATTAGTGATAAATAACTTACTTATGCATTATAGAGCAGTGGTAAAATAAAAACAAGATTTTGGGTTGCCTGGTTGTAAAAAATTCCCTTTGACTGGTGTTTATCCTTTCTATTCTGTAATATTGTGGTTGAAGATGTTTGTAATTCATAAAAAAATTCTCAGTTGTTTATTAAATTGAGTTTGGTCCTTTTTCAAAAGGTACATTTTTTTCACAAACTGGCAACCCAGAGTTTGCTGTCATTGATGGCATCTGTATAGCTTTATAAAATATTTTGTCAACTGTTAATAATAAAGCTATTAGTTAAAGTTTATAAACCCTTTAAAAAGGTACTTTATTGGAAAGTATGTGATTATGGGAAGATGTCACTCTCTTATCCTGTCTGAGATTATTTCAGTCAAAAAGTTCAGTCTCAGCAGAAGGATGATAAGGATATATTCAAGGTCAGCCTAATATATGAAATCATTTATTTCTTACATTGTTTAATAAAACAGCAATAATGTTTTTTGCAAACTGGATATAAACTTTGATACAATTTGACATGCCAGTTAATTTGACACTGTGGAGAGTAGCAGTTCTACAATAGTGGTTATGAAAGAGCATTTATGGACAGAAGAGATTTTACATCGTTGAATTACTGTGGTGAATTGTGGTCGCAGTTATCAACAGTTTTTTTTTCTTACAGTTCATTCTACTTCATGAAAAAGACAAAAGAAGAAAGAAATGCGTCTAAAAGCACTGCTTCAACACCAGAGCAGGATGTGAAACAAACCAGGAATGTACAACATATCTGCACTGTATTTCTGACAACATAATGGCAGTTATAGAAGATTCATTTTGTCATTAATGAAATGTTAACTCATGCCAGCTAGATGCATCTTAGTGCACATATGAGGACATGCATGAGCACATAACATTCATGAAAAAACCCTTTTCCTCTCAAATATACTAAAGCTTCAACATGAAGGTTACAGCGAACATGATCAGCATTTTAAAGTCATTATAAGTTGTTCTAGTCTTCATAATTCATGTATCATAAATAATTAGAAAAAGACGATCCAAAGATTTCTTCCAAGAAACTCAGTTTTTTGGTGACAGCAATGCAATCGATGATTGGTCATCAACACCAACAGATCTGGGCGAGATGAGATGAAGTCTTTTGTTGCTTGGCTAGCAGAGAATTTCTGTTCGTTCCTTGTAAACACCTCTCAGCCAGATCACTCTTCAACTAAAAGTGCCATGTTTTGTCCTCAGATGCTCCACCTTTTCACTCATTCTATTTCAGTCTCTGTGTCCCTAAGTGAGTTGAAACCAGCTTCTGGTCCCCTCTTGAGTCTCTCTCATGCAGGGAGCTCAGCTGGGCAGCAGCCACGGCTCCACAAAGTCCCACTGCTTCCACAGGACGAACAACAGCAAGGTCAGCAGGACGGTGGAGGCCACTCGAGCTCGGGTCTTCATCAGCGGGGTGATGAAGTTGGCCAAGGTGGAGACGAAGACCAGCAACACGGCCATGAGCGCAAGGATTACATTGATGAGTTTGCCCAGCAGAGCTCGAGCATTGGCGTTCTCCACTCCCTCCAACTGGACGACCTGCTGCTGCTGCTGCTGCAGCTCCAGCTTGGTGATGCGGGTCAGGCACGACTCCACAGCCTCCTGTATGTACAAACACACACACAGTAATCACAGCAGGATTTTTATAGGCCCTGAATACAATGCATGAAAAACATGACAACATTTCAGAAAGCAAGACATCTTAGAAAACACGTTTCACAAAGTTCAATAAAAATGGTGTTGCATCTGCTGAATTCTTGTTGTGTTCTGTGAAAAGTGTTTTCTAAAATGTTGTGTTTTGTGAAATGTTGTTGGTTAGAGGTCACGTTTTTAGGGGTTGCAATGTTTTTTACCTGAATGTCCCTCGCTCGCTCATAGGACTGGTAGGCGACTTTTTCCTCCATGCTGGCGAGTTCCTGTTTAAGATTAGTCATCTCATTCTGATGAAGCTCTGTTAGGTCATTCAGCTGTTCTTCAAGTCTCTCATACCTGAAACATTACAGCACAAAACACACACAAGAATCCTCAAAATAAGATCATCAAGCTAAAACTTTTAAACAGTCTCCAAGTTAAGGTGTTTTCCATGTATCCGACGCCTCATATAGCTTATTCCTCTGTGCCGTAGTCCTCCATTGTTGTCAAACAACTATCAAAACCACATCATGAGACACACTGTTGAACTGGCTGACATGGTCCTTGACTACGATGAACATGGGCACTGTAGATTGCTTTAGGTGATCAAACCCTCATGCTACAGTAAATGCTTGCAAACGAATGTGTATTAATCCGCGGCTGAAAATAGTTCCCAACAAATTCACAATTTACTCCTTTTTGGGTAAAGTTTGGCAAAAACTACAGTGCCCAGCTGTGAAATGAAATTATTTTGTCTGTTTTAAAAATCAAAGTTTATATTTATGACTTGTTTTACAGATTTACATCTTCAGTAAGAATAAATGTGACAGGCCGGACTGATGTGATGATGTTTTTAGTCTTTTCATGGGATTTGTTGACTGTAAGTAAAGACAATATTGCCGGCCTTATCCTTCAAGTAAACTATGTTGTGAAGACTGTACTGAATGCACCAGAGTTTGTAAGTGTGTCACTGTTTGTTTGTTTTTTGGATGTGTACCTGTATCTCTCCTCTTGCAGGCACTGTGTCATGTAGGAGTAGTCACTCTGCAGCTGGCCCTTCATGTCCTCGATGGCGTCCTCCATGTGTGCCTGGCTGGCTTTGATCTCCTGCAGGCCCTCAAGTAGAGAGTCCCATGAGCTGTGCATGTGATGGTGGTGGTGGTGGTGCCCGTCCAGTCTGGGACTCCCCATGGTTGGTCCTAAGAGCCCTCCTCCTCCTCCCCCCCCTGCCCCACCTGAATTACTGCCTGCTCCGGAGCCTGACGTGGCGCTGGAGCACTCGTCGTCGCTGCCGTACTTTGGGCTGGAGACCAGAGTGGCACTTCCACTCAGAGCACGAGGTGTGGGGGCGTCGTCTGAGTGGCCCCCGACTCCGTCCTCGAGCGAGTCCTTTAAGTGAGCAATGTTATCTGCGCTGCCAAACTTGTTCCTGATGAGGCTGGCAAACTCTCTAGGCTTGGAGACCACGGCTGTGTGAGTGAGGGCAGTGACTCCACCTTTGACCCCTTCGACTACTCCACCTCCGAAACCACTTATTCCAGCACGAACGTTGGCCCCAACGTCCTTCAATCCCTGCTGCATGTCCCGCAGGACATCCTTAGGCTGCCGGGCTGGTCCATTCTGTAGAGAGGGAAGAGAAATGAGGAAGCAGAGAAGTGGAGGATCTCAAAGGTGGGAGAGAGGTGATTAGGTTTAAGGGAGAGAACTGCAGGAAGATAGATGAGGAGAGCAGGCCCTGTAGAGATTTAGGTGAGACACAGGATGATGCATTGGTTTAAATAAGTGTTAGCAGATGAGAATCATCAGTCTATATTTGGACACAACTGTCCTCATAAAGATAGCTCAACACTTGTTTGAGTCAGTCATGAGGTAATTATTCAGAAGCAGCTTCGCAGGAAGACATCACAAGCTCAGATTCAACTGCTCCACTTGCTCACCTACCTGTTCTATCTCCTTAAGCTTCTTGTGATAGTGCTCTAGTTTCTTGTGCAAGTGTGCGATGGTCTGTGCTGACTTCTGATTCTTCTTCTCGAACACCTGCTTGATCCTGGACGCCTGCTGTTTGTCTGCGTTGTGGGCCAACTTCAGGTACTCTGCAACGTTGTCGTCACGGGCCTCCTGCTCCACACGAATCTGCTCAGTGACCTTTAGGATCTTCTGCTGCAGGTGCTCCAGAGCTGCACGCGTCCTCTGTGGCTCACCGGTCCCCGAACACTCTGCACCCCCGGACATGACCCCAGACGCTGCTGCTGCTGCCGCCGCTCCCGCTCCCGCTCCGTCCGCACTGATGTTGCTGTCAGAGCCTCCATGGCTGGTAGTGGAGGGTAAGCCTAGAGTTGCCACCTCGCTCTTGTCCAGCTGAGGGGAGGAGAGGGCAGGAGGAGGTGAACAGGGCTGGAGAGAGTACTGCAACTTCTCCAGATAAAGAACTATTAACATGACTTTACTGAAGTAGAAGAAGCATCACATGTGTTAGAATCTACTCAAGTAAAATATTTCAGTAATATGAAAAAGTTTATCTCAAATTGAAGTGGAATATCCATCTGATGGTGCCATAACAAACAAACTGTGGGTTCCTTTATAGTCAGTACATCAAATATCAGTAACAGGTCTGTAATTTTTTAATCATTTTCTAAGAATGTCAAGGAAAAAGATATAGACAAAGTGTTCAATTGGTACACATTTAATGAATTTGTTCCATTAGAGCCCAGAGAGTATTTTAGTCAGGCATGGCAGGTCAGCTGAACATCGGCAAACATACAATTCAGCATATATATTTTATTATTTCCAATAATAATTTAACAAAAATAAATAAACTTGAACACAAAACTGAACTTTGTCTCAATTTGCTCTGTAACTATCATCAACCCGCTGAGTGAAAACATCCAAAAGACGTCTTTTCAGCTACTTTGCTGATGTTGACAAGACGTCCAGTGGAGAGCCAGAATGAAAGTCTTTTCAGCGTTCACTAATGATGTCCAAGTGACGTCCTTACAGGGTTCAAAATGATCATTTTTACAATGTAATTTTGACATCTTTTCAACCAACCTTCATCAAGTAGGCTAATATTCCAAGGTTTCATGACCAAAACAAGAAGTTCTTTAGACGTCTGTGACTGAAGTTGAAAAGATAGTCAAAACTTGGACATCACTAGTGAACAATGAAAAGACGTCACAAAAACTTAAATTCTGTCTCTCCGCAGGATGTCTTTTCAACGTCAGCAAAGACACTGAATAGACTGATAATAGAAAAACAGAGTTTGTTGGATGATACTTCCTGCTTATTCTTCATCATTAGGGAATTGCTGACTCTTAAGGGAACATTTACCCCAAAATGAAAATTCAGCCATTTTCTATTGATCCTCATGCAGATGAAAGTCAGGTTACGTTTCATAGTCCACAAAACATTTTTGAAGCTTCACAGCAAAACAGTGTTCTCCTGAACAACTGAAGTAGCTGGTGACACAAAAAAATATACAACGACTCCATGCACCTCGTCTGGCGTAATCCAAGTCTCCAGAAGCCCAGAGATCCCAAACTGATTCAAAAGACATTATTCACACCCTTGACCCACTTCAGATATGTGTGTGCTAACGCCTTTAGCTTAGCACCGACAATAAAAATTTTGGCTTTAAAAGTGGAGTTATAATTGTCTTTTATCTCGCCAATCAAGCTGTATGGAGCCATTTTCTGCTTTTTCAGTTGTTTGTTCACGTTTTAAAACAAGTCCCCAGCTACTTCAGTTGTTCAGGAGAATGATGCCACGCTGTTTTGCTGTGAAGCTCCTGAAATGTTTTGTGGACTATGAAACTTCACCTGACTTTCCATCAGCGTGAGGGTGAGTAGATAACGACTGAAAACTCATATTTGGGTGAACTAATCCTTTAAATAGACTTTTGAGGTAAGCTACTTGCACCTGTCCGGTCTTTCCATGTCATGCTACTCCACATACATTTTAGAGGAAATATAATCCTTTTTACATTCATTCTAACAGCTTAAGTTACTAGCTGCTTTGCATATTTACATTATTACTACATCCAAACAAACTAATACATTATATATCATTATAGGTTAAAGGGGCTTTGTGTAACAAGTTGTAGCAGTTTTGGGAGAACTGCTCCTTTGAATATAAATAAACTTGCAGGTATTTCCTCTCCTCCCCTGGTGGTAATGCCCCTAATTGATTTGGTGGAGGCATCAGAGAGTACACAGAAAGGCCATCATGCATTAATTAGATGAGACATAATTACACTGCTTCCTGGCCTGCACTGCCTCAGAAACTCAGCTGCACTACAGACCGGTTACTTTAAGACACATATTAAAGTGCATGAGCTATATATGAGGGACAAGACATTAAAGACAACCATGATGGTGTGCAGACAGTGACACGTGCAGTGTGATAATGGTGATGACCTCAACCTACATGTCTGTCTCCTGTAAAGCCTGCGATCACACTCTGGTCATTAAACAATGCGCCCTGTGCTGACGCCTCCTCTCTACACGAGGGGATCCCCTGGTCAGTATTATATCTTTGTGTGTTACACAGCAGATGGAGGGCTCGTTAATGACCCTCTGCCTGACGTCACATCAGTGTAATCAGAGCCTGCAAACATGAGCTCAGGCGGACACATGACACCAAAACATGTCACAGCGCTGCTCTCATCCCTGCAGGCGGGACGGTGCGAGGATTATGTGCGTTTTATTTGCGTGACAGTGTGAAATGAGCACAAGTGCTATTATTAAATATATACAGCCTATATACGCTGTTCAAACTGTGCTACGTTTCAAAATAAACCCCCCCAAAAAAGACAAAGTAGGTTACAATCACAGCGAGCACCACACAGATGACTGCAGTCCCTGGTGGTTAATCATTTTCCTCATCTTGTCAGAGAAAGTGAGATGCTTATGCAGAAGCTAAGCGATGGCTCGTGCGAGCAAGGCGATGCGGTGTCCATCGGTGGAAAACACACAACAACAACAACAACAACAACAATCTAATGACACAGGAGGGAGACGGTCCGGTGGTGAAACGAGAAGCGGGTCTGTGATGAGGATGGAGATGACAGATGTCTGTGGCATGAAAAAAAAAACAAAAAAACAAAACAGGAGGACAGGAGGGGATGATGCCTGAGTGTGTGTGTGCGTGTGTCCCCTCCTCGAGACGCACGATGGATGGATGCGAGCACATGAGGATGAGACACAAGCAGCACAGCGAGAAATTAAATCAGAAAACGTTACCATACTGCTTTAATCCAATTTTTGCAGTGCCATTGCAAGTCTGTGTTCGAGGCCCATCCTCCTCCTCCTCCTCCTCCTCCCTCCTCCTCCTCCTCCCCCTGTGCTCACCGAGGAGGAGCCCCCCTCCTCAAATATCTGTAGCCCTCAGCCCCGTTGTGTGGCTGACTATCCCCTCTCTGGATCCTAATGCTCCATTGTTAATGCCATCGATATCTGCAGCCTCCCCCTCTCTCCCTCTCTTATGCTCTGATCTCTCTCTCTCTCTCTCTCTCTCTCTCTCTCTCTCTCTCTCTCTCTCTCTCTCCCTTTGTGTCATATGCTCCCTCCGCCTCCCTCTGTTTCACCACCTCGCTCTCCCTCTCTAAACGCAAAGGCTAGCTGTCCTGCCCTATAATGGATGTGGGAGCTAAGGGACAGATGATGGAGGGAAATGGGCGGGGGGATGGGAGAGCTTAGCGCAGGCGTGCAGGTGCCTCTGTGCTGCTGAGGCCAGAGGAGATGCACAGGGAGGGAGGGAGGGAGGGAGGGAACACAGCAGGGCCTGTGTGGCAGGGCCTGGCTCCAGGCCTTTCATCCCCCAAACCACCAACCCCGCCTCAATACAAACACATACACCCAGTGTGCTGCTGATGTGGGGCTGCAGTGATGTGGTGCCAAAGCACACAGTGTCTGTCTGAGCAGTGACTCACTCTCTGAATTTACCTTCCCCACAAAGGGAGAACAAGTGAGGTGTTTGAGCCACTTACGGCAGCTTCAGATCTCCCTCTGGGCTGTCTGTAGAGGGATGTCCACTAAACCCAGATGTGAACAAGCTGTCATCAACATCTCGGAGACAAACCTGAAGGAAATGTCAAAAAGGAGCAATAAAATAAACCTTCATCCACGGACAGGATGTGGCATGAAAGGGAGCCACTTCAAGGCACTCAAGTGGAAGATGTTTTCAGATTTTACTGTGGTGATACAACAGTGTAAAAATACTCTTTGTGCTGTAACATTTCTACTTAAAGGATAAGTTCACCCAAAAATGAAAATTCAGTCATTATCTACTGACGACCTTGCCGATGGGAAGTCGGCGGAAGGTTCTTAGTCCACAAAACATTTCTTGAGCTTCACAGCAAAACAGCAAGCAAAGTAGCTGCGGACTTGTTTAAACAATCGCACAAACATAAAATGCTCCAGACGGCTCGTCCACCATGATTCAAATCTTAGAGATCCCTGAGATCCCAAATTGAGTCCCCATCTACTTCAGTTGTTTAGGAGAACGCTGCAAAGCTGTTTTGCTGTGAAGCTCCAGAAATGTTTCATGGACTAAGAAACTTAACCCGACTTTAAATCTGCATGGGGACAATGACTGAATTATAATTTTTGGGTGAAATGTTTCTTCAAAGAGGCACTATGTTGTTTTGGAGAAGAAATTCAAACTCAGAATTACAATATTTACAATAATTTACAATATTAATGAGGTAATAATACAAACTATTTCCATTACTGAATAAACAAGCTGTTCTCAGAGGAAAATAAGGTCCCAGAACACTGTTTAGGAGAACATTGTTCTGCTGTGAAGCTCTAGTAATGCTTTGTGGACTACAAAACTGCACCCGACTTTCTATCTGTGAGAGGGCTACACTAGATAATGACTGAATTATCATTTTTGTGTGAACTTATCCTTTAAGTAAAAGAACATAAGTGTTATCAGAAAGATGTACTTAAAGTATCAAGAGCACTTAGTATTGGATTATTACTGCTGCGCTCGTGTCAAAGTACATGTAGCTGGAGCTAATTTTAACAGCAGTATAACCTGTTGGGTAGTTTAGTCTATATCAATGTGTTGTATTTTATAATAACTTGGTTATATTCCTCTCCTGTCCAGGGCACCAGATACACTAAATACAACATAAATAGACCAATAAAAGGCTGAAATGTTTCCTTATATATTAGCTCATATTTACGGAAGCCCTAAAGGGCCTTGCATTCATACATTTTATTTCCTCCGTTTTCCCGTGATAACGAGTTAATTTCATTTGTTTTCTCGAGATCTCGAGTTATTATCTCGAAATAACAACTGCCGTTTTCCCGAGATAACGGGATAATTTTCACGAGATCTCGAGATAACGAAACTTTGTTTTCCCGAGATAACAATATGATTAATTCGAGATCTTGAGAAAACAAAATGATAGTGTAGTATATTAAATCATCCTCTGACATTGCTACACTGAATGATGTTTCCTGTAGCAATGTCAGAGGAGCAGGAGCATATCAATCACTGCGTCACATATCTTTTCAATCAAGGCAATCTTTTCAGCTATGTCGGCACAATCTAAGTGAGCCTGATGTCGTCGTTAACTACATAGCTGACCAGCTACGAGGTCCCGGGCGTCTCCATAATCTCAGGCCTATCATATCACAGTCATTATCTCGAGATCTCGAATTAATTATATCGTTATCTCGGGAAAACAAAGTTTCGTTATCTCGAGATCTCGAGAAAATTATCCCGTTATCTCGGGAAAACGGCAGTTGTTATTTCGAGATAATAACTCAAGATCTCGAGAAAACAAATTAAATTAACTTGTTATCACGGGAAAACGGAGGAAATAAAATGTATGAATGCATGGCCCTTTAGGGCTTCCGTACATATTAATTAATGGCGTTGAATTGTTATCCACCCATCTGATTACCTGGACTTTGATTATTATATGCTACACCCTGCCCATGGATGATGTTGTATATTGACTGCTTAAGTTTGTCCCTTATGAGCTGCAGGACGCCCCCCATTGTTACGTGTTGTAAGTGACGTGTTAAAAACCTCTTCCTGAGTTGAGAAGCAATACAAGTGCATCTGCAATTCTCCTTGGTCTCTCGTTTCTTCATTTTTAGTTGTAGTACAAAACAGTATAGTACACAACAGATGAGAACATATTTTCCTCTTTTAATTCCTCAAAACATTTCTGTAGGGGGCACCAGAGACACTTCAGTTACTCTAATGATCATAAGTAATCGTCTTTATAGCACAAGGCTGGAGGAGGAAGGAATGTTACACAAAACCACATGTTCACACCTGGGTGTTTTCCAGTAAACACACACTTAAGTACCAGTAGTGCAGAGGTGGCCCCAGCCCACAGACTGAATACCAGTGTTGAAGAAACTATTCAGATATTGACTTGGGTAAATAAAGGAACACCACCATGTAAAAATGTTCTTTCAGGAATAAAAGCCCCACATCGCAAATATTGCACTTGCACTGTTGCAGTCAGTTGAGATGAAGTTAATTTTACTTTTATATTATTCCAATCTATACAAGCCATTATCTGTTGACTGACATGTTTTGTATCAAAAAATAAAGAACTTAAAATTCTGATGCCTTTTAAAGATTAAATGAGCATAGAAAGTAGTTTAAATTTGCTCCACTTTGACCAGTTACCGCATTGTAATGATATTTGCACATTAATTAATCAGTAATAATAAAAGTACAATATTATAAAATATAATAACCAGTGTTGTAAAAGTACCCCAAAGTCATACTTGGGTATCATGTGTTAAACCTTAAAGATGATATATATATATATATATATATATATATATATATATATATATATATATATATATGGTGATAATATTTAAGTACTTTTACATAATTAAATGCAAAACGTTTACTCAAGTACAGGATCTGAACACATTCAACAGTTTTTAATAGGCTGTCTTCATCACACACACACACACACACACACACACACACACCCCACAATAAAGCAAAACATCCACAAAAACTTCATTTCAACATTTTATTGGAATTTGGAATTCTCATAATTATTAAACGAAAACTAACACAAGGAAAAGTAACACAATAAATAAAGGATAGATTTTTTTCATTTGTAGCTTTAACATAAAACAATATATAGGGTCCTGTGCACAAGCATCTATCAACAGAAGTGCATTCATTGTTTGGGGTAATGCTGTCATTTGCTTAGCTTTGCGTTTACAACGGAAAACATATCTAAGCTGTCAGTTTAGCATCACTGTGACCTTGTCAGACACCCACTCAGATTACCCATAGCAGCAGGATTTGCCAACATGGCCTAATAAGTGTCATGATACAAGCATGCGGTTTGTTGTGAGGCAGAAAATAACACACTGTCTGTTAGAATTGCACTATGTGTCCAAATAGAAAAGCAAGAAGCAGCTAGCTTACTCAATAATACATGTGTTTCTGAGAACATTTTCTTCTGATTGTCCTTTACGGAGCTTGAAATACCGAAATAAGTGACCTAAAGGCACTAAAACGTTGGTGTTTTAATAACACCACCTATCAGATGTATGTGCAATACTGCAGTGTTTTAATGATAATGCTACTCAACAGTGCTGTATTAAACTCTGTAGATAAATCTCTGATATATATATCTAAATAAACCTAAATATATGTGTTTTTAAGACATGGTGCAACACTCTTAACCTACAGTATCTGGTGCTGTACACATGTCAGAGTCTGGGCAGGGGCACTTCAGGAGATCTGCTTTGCAAATTGATTACCATACAGATGATGGAAAGAAGAAAAGGACATGATGGCACTTCTGTCATTAAGTATCTAAGCAAAGCAACAGCATGTACAGGATATCGAGAACTCTTCAAGTATGTTCCTTTGAGTACATGATGGTAAAAACAGTACGACTGTACATCTGGATATATAAAGTATAATAAATGTCTGTAAAAAAACCTCCTAGCCCTCATGATACACATAAAGAAATAACATCGTAGAAAAACAATAGTGGGTTTGAACAAAGGCTTCATCCCATAGCATTCGCATTCATTCTGCAGTGTTGTCACAGTCACTCCTTGATTTCATTAAGAGACAGAATCATTTTACCAACATGACGTCTGTTTCAAGTGTATACAGTAATGCATTTATCAGTTGTATCTCTGAGTTTCTACGTTTTCAGCGCTGTGGAATGTACAGTAGGAAATGTCAGTCAACACTTTGGCATCCCCATGATCCAAATGAGTATAAATCCACTGATTCAAGAGATTACCGTTAATCTCCTCTGCTCAAATGTCCCCTTCCTACCACTGGGAAAATCACCAAACCCCCTCAGAGTGAATACAGTACCCTAATTAACCTGATATGAGAAATGTGTGTTTGAGGTCCCTTCTGTTGTCAGATGAATCGCCCCCTTATGAGTGACTTTGCAGAGTCTGTGCAGAGCGTCGTATTCCTGAGTGTAGTACTGCTTGTGTGGTTCTTTTGGGATTTTGGCACCTTTGCAGTAAACTGCACCGGAAATCACTCGCCGGATTTGCGTGGCATTCCGACAACTCTTCTTTTGGCCTGATAGAAATCTGTTGGGATACAGAACAGGAAGTTAAGCTCCTGCAAATCCACACCGCATCACATCTCCACTCATTCACACTTTGAATATCTGAATGTGTACCTGTAAGGTTTGTTTGTTTCCTCTTCAGCCCTTTGTTCTCTCTCTTCTGCGGTGTTTTCTCAATCTTCTCCAGGCAGAGTGCGATTCTCTCTGGCGAACATGGGATGTTCTCCTTCTCGTTCTGTTTTGGCTGCACCCTTCCTCTCTTGGGTGTGACAGCTGACACATCTGCCCTCTGACCCTCCGCCTTCCCCAGACCAAGCTTACATGATCTGTACAGCAGCGGCACCTTGGCTCCGGGGATGTCCTCCCACTGGAAGTCGCTGCTGTCCAGAGGCTTGTCCGACTTAAAGTCAAAGCCCCAGCGCTTCGATGCCTCCTCCAGGTCTTTCCTCAGGGCGGCCTTGTACTCCGCCTGCAGCTGCTCTCGGTCGACTGGGCCGAAGAGGCTTCGTCGAGTGGGGCCGTTCCCCAGGGAGCTCAGGATCCGCTTGTGGGTAGCCATAATTCTGCACTGAAGGAAACAGAAACAACCAAGGGTTAGTTGGAAAGATGCAGCTGGACATCAACACTGATCAGCTGAGAGAGTGAGGGTGCCACTGTCACTCTCAGGAGGGCTCGATTAATCTGCTAAAACAATTAATCGATTATCAAAACGGCTGCAAATTAATTTTCTTTTGATCAAAAAACATCTATAGAAAGATAAAAGAAGCAAACGAACAAAAGGCAGCAGAAATTAAGAGAAAAATCATTCTAATCAAAGCCAACAATCCACCTTAAATTAAACAAAGAGGTTATTTTTCTATTTCAAAAGTAGAAATCAGGCTTACCATGGCTCCAATCAGTTTAAGTGTCCTCACTAAAGACTACAGAGCATCTCAGACTGGTGTACTGGTGAGCTCTTTATAAGAAGAGGCCAGGCAGCCAGTGACTCACTGAGCCCTCCTCTGTGAATCACTGGTACATGCCTGGACATAATCTCAGACAGACATGTGAGGACATATCTTCAGCAGTCTGTGATGGCTGCAGACACACACAGTCACCTCTAGGTGGCGGTGTCAGACCACGTACAGACAGTCAGCTCAACAGAACTTACAATGAACCTGCAATTAATGAGGATCACAGATTTATATTTATGAGCCTTATTATTAAATCAATGCTCTCCACATTGATATATCTGCACAAACTATTCCCAGTATGAGGGCTAAATGGCCGTGGCACTTAACTGAGAGCTACAGGAAGAAATCAGCTGTGTCCCTGGAGAATAATAAGTCATTATAGTCATCCGGGAAGGGCCGGGCAGGGTTCCTATTTTACACAATGATAAAGAGGAGCCCGCCCAGCCCACCCTAATTATCCAGCTAAAGCACATTAGGTGGGCTGAGGTCACTGAGAATAATAATAATTTGAAAGACACTAATGAAGTTTACTGTCACTGATTAAATGGATTATAGTTCACTTCAGCACAGAGACTGTTCTGGTTTTATGTGGGACGACAATGGAAACAGAGAAACAAATCTGCCAATAAACAGATAAAATAGATCAGAGCCTAACTCAAAACAAAATGACCCCTGCTGCCAAATTGTTTCATAAAAATATATAAAAATGTTGATAGAAGTCTTGTAAAACAAGTTCTGCTGCTTCGTCCGACCCGACTGCAGCCACTCTACACAGCAGAACCAGTCTGAGGTCTGATGTCATGTGGCATTTTTCCAGGAACTGCTGTTCATTCATGTTTCACACAGCCAAGAAACTAAAACAAACAACTTTGACTCACCAAAAAACACCTAGATTTCCCAATGATAATACAGAAACTGTAACTAAGTACAATCGAAAGTTTTAATTCAGCTGTGATGATAACTTTCAGGAAAGGCTTAACTATTCTACAGTGTACAGTTATTTTTATATAAAAGATTTGTTTTGAGGAGTTGTGGCACTGATTGAAATCCAGACAGAAAAAAAAAATCTGATTTTGATTTGAGATGTTACAAAAACACATTGTACAGTCAGAAGTCTACACGTGAATGATTATGAGGGACTTTGAGGGAAATGACTTCCTGAAACATTTAGTAAATAGTATACTACACTTTTCATTCATCAATCCCTAAAAAAAAATGTCAATGAGTAAAAAAAAGATCAGTTATCTGTTTTAATCAAAGGTTTTCAGTGACCTTTCCCCACCCACTGTTACATAACAGTGGACCTGTGAGTGCTGAGGTCAGGCGGGGAGCTTTCATCCGGAGAGATTTGACCAAACTTTATAAAAATTAAAAAAAAAAAAAAATAATAATAATAATCTACTAAATCCTTATTTTTAAGGAGAAAGAGGGATGGAAATTTTTGGGGGGAGCACTTCTGTGAAGAACAGGGTACCCCTCCAACTCTCTTCACCTCCTTCCTGCTCACGGGATGCGACGTCACGGAGAGACGGGGCGGGCCGGAGCAGGGAGGAGTGATTCAAGGCTGTGGCGGGAGAGCGAGTCGCGCAGACACCGGCTCCACGACCCTGCCCATTTACTACACGGCTCCACGTGAGGCTGGAGCTCGTGTCAGGCAGTCAAACTGGGCTGTCACTGGAGCCTGGACCTCCCTCGACATCTCCATACACAGCCGTGTCAAAATAACCCTCTGACAAGGGGCCAGTGTGAGACTTGAGGGGTATTTTTTTCTGGTCGAAGGTTAAAACGAACACAAAGCTGAAGGTCTGTTGAACGTCTAAACATACAATTATTGGGCTGAAAATTAAAAGAAAATACACTATTTATGAGCTCTTACAGGCTATATTGACAGAAAAACTACAGATAAGTTTCTACAGTTGCTTACGAACTAATAAAACACAGAAATAACCAAACAAAAATGCTTCAGAAAAACATGTCTAGCATAACTTCAGTGTACTCACATTATCAGTCCTCCGCAGTCCAAGTCAAAAAACAAAAATCTTAATTCAAACTTGTTGAATGAAGCTGCAGTTTGTCCACCAGCTTGGTGTCTGTGGTTGTGTCCCTACAGCTGTAACGTGTCTGGAGTTATCTATTAACCACTGAATCAAAAAACAGCCTCGGCGACAAATCTGTGTCCACTTCTTGGTAATTCCTCCAAGTATTCTCACAGACGAGACCTGCGCTAAACTTTTATGAACTCCGGTGGGCGGGGAGCCTCCAGTCCCGTGCAGAGGCGGGCCTTGGGGGCTCTCACACGTGGAATTCGCCCGGTAAACACACGAGCACACGTGAAGGCTTGGCTCGGCTCGGCTCGGCTCGGCCCCGCGCTGGAGTCTGTCGGGAGGAAATTCCAGCAGAGGACGGACGACCCCGCGCCGCAGCGCTCACTGCCTCTCACTGCGCATGCCCGAGAGGGCGGCCGAGCACGAGCAGGGTCCCGGATGTAGGCAACAAGGCAGCAGCAGAGATGGGAGAAGTGTCATGACTTCATGTACAGTAGAAGTTTACATGTATATAATTAATTTGCCCTCCTGTCACAGTTTTTAAAGTTATAGGTTTAAAATTATATTATTGACTATTCAGATATTTAAACAAATTTTAATTAGCAGACCTCTAAATTGTGTTTTGTTTTGTTTGTCGGTTGTGCTGATAATGGACTGGAATATTACAGTCATTTACTTGTTTTTTTTGTTTTTTTTAGGTAAAATGCTTTTTGAATTTGTAGCATTCCTAATTTTTAAATCATTTTCATAAACTGTGCAAGGCACGCAGAGTGACACTTCGCAGGAAGTCAATTAATTAAGGGTTGCATCTTAACAGTACAAAACAATACAACAGCTGCTTGCTTTTGGCCCGGGGTCCACCGATAAGTTTCAGTTTTTGGCCCTCTAAAGGAAAAAGTTTAGGCATCCCTGCTCTAAATCAACTCATTTATTAAATTTACTAATCTGTTAAGAATTTAGTGAGACTGTAGTATAGCTAGTATACGCATAGACAAATAATAAAGTTCTTACGAGGAATGACGACAATGTGTCCGATTCTGGACCTTCGATTGAAATGTTTGAGTACTTTAGACTAAGCTGCAGTTTTATCAGTTATCTCTTATCAAGTCCATTGTAACCCAACTCTCTGGGCTTGTGACTCAGTCTCTTAAAATGCCCTTTTACAGGTTTGTCACATATTGTACCCAAAAATCTGTTCCACCCAGTCTCCTTGTTGTTGAATTCAAGTTTGTTTATCTGGGCAACAGGTCAGCAAAAAGGACAACTCCTCACACTTCCTAATCACATCAAGCTGCCCTTCAGTCTCGTTCCCAGCATGTCAACAACAAGAGCCCTAACTGTAGGATGCAGCGTATAAAGGCCCAACTGATCCGATACTACAGTGGGCCCTTTGTGTGGTGAGAGACTGAGGAGACAACAGAAACACATTCAGACTTGGAAGCAGTTCACAAATTTACAGTCCAGCTATATTCAGTTGTGATGTGTACCGAAGTTAATGAAGTATTAACTATATGGAAGATATAATGAGCGCATGTTGTTTGTGACAGAGCAGCAGCTGTGTGACTACAGAAAAAAGGCTGTACAGCTGAGTAGACACTTTATTATCTCTCAGCTCTCAGGCAGCTCGCAGGCAGCTGCACAGTGCGGGAGGGTCTGTGCGCTCCATTAAATTATCTTATTCATTATGTTACTCCATCATGTTCAGGCCTTTGTTTTGCATCCACTGTGAAAAGTTTGATGTCACAGAAAGCGCCAAATGAGACATATAGAGACTATGCACATCCGTAGTTAGCTATTTACTGAATGACACTAGTTCCTCAACTTTATTACCTGCTACTATAGTTTTATAAGACTCAAGGGTCAGGTGGGGAACCTACACAAACGTTACACAGTATGAATCTGTGTTAATGAGCAAAGTCAATATAAAACATTAAATGTGCACTTTGTAAGACTTGGTTACCAGAGTAACCGCTAACTGCTGCTAACTGTAACTTCTGTTAGCAAGATAGCTTAGTGAGCATTGCAGCTAGCAGTCCTATAGAATTACAGGCACATTTTGTATTGTACAGTTTCAATGTTAGCAGAACAGCTGGGATTTATGGAAAAGTGTTGATTATCTGGGATACAGGTTGACAGGTGTGCAAGTTAATTACAGTGTAAATAGGTTGACAGAGTACATCAGAGTACAAGGTGGTATTAAATGACAGGAGGTGTTAGCTGAGGCTAGCTGGTTAGCATGCTAACCTCAGAAGAAACATCGTGAAGTAAGACACTTAGTGTTGGTGACGTTTAAATCATGCGACTGGAATGTAATCTGTTTATAGCCTAACAATAGCTTTTTACTTATAGCGATTTAATTTACGCTTCAAAAATCACAAAAGTGGTGTTCATCTGTGGAGGTTATCTCCCTGAACACAACGTGTAAGTATCATAAACTTGTGTTTGCCACAGTGCTTAAAGTAATAACCTCGAAGACTTTCATGTAAATAAATATCTGTTAAGTTGCCCAATGAGGTAACACAATGATGATTAAGCCTATGGCCAGTGGTGAAAGCCCTTGCGTTTGCTGTAATACCAAAGATATACACTGGGTGTCGGTGGCAACTTAATATCACAAGCGGCGTACAATTAGTGACGCGGTCACCCAGCAGTGGTTGGTTGGCCAGAGAGAGTAGGTGGTTCAAATCATACTGACCGCAATAAGTTAGCCTAAAGTTAGACAATGAAAAGGTATGTACATAACGTTACTTTTGTAGCAACCATTATTTTTTATTCAGTAAATAGTAAGTGTTACAGACATCATTCGCTTTCCGGAAATCTTTGAGATTGCCACTTTAATTTCGGCGATATTACCCATAAATCCCATCGGGTTTTTGTCACAGGAACCAGGGTGATGCTTACTTCCAGGTTAGCCTACAAATTTACGATACACCACTCTATTCAATGGGCGCCGTTGCCAGGAAGTAAAAGCAGAAGCCAGAAAACTTTTTCAGCGGATTGGGATGTGCTGGGCGAGGACTTCTCACTGGTTTGAATGGGCGCCATCTTTCATCATCTGGTATCTGCTGTAATTCAAGTTCAAGTTCAAGTTACTTTATTAGTACCCAGATGTAGATTTTGTTTGCAGTAGAGTCCTCATACACACACATGGGAAAAACATAACATTCTTCTCTATACATCTATGGTTTACAATCATTATGCCAAAACTCAAAAACAGGCTATTCACTTTCCATTTACATCTGAGCTACTGATTGATCTGCTGAGTTTTCAGCATATTTTATCTCTCATAATGTACAGACTACGCTGTTGGACTGATTTAGATAAATTAACTCTTTGTTCACAGCGTCTAAAATGAGCTCAAACCCGTCCTGTCCCTGCGCGTTTCTCACACTAGTCATTACTCACGTACTGTACTTCGTGGGCGACACATGTGTTACATAACAGTGGGTGGAAATACCTCTGCAGTGCTTTCTGAGTGGATTCCCGCGAGTTCCTTGAATGCGAGAGCCGTCTCCGTGGATACCCGTGAGTCATCGCTCCTGTGATGTCACGGGGCCTGAGAGGAACACGTGGAAAAGCGCGCGGATATTTGAGCAAACTGTGGCTCCGTGTTATGCCAGTTCACGTGGACTGGATGCGTGAACACAGCCGTGGGGCTGGCAGGGGTGTGACCGAGGGAGACAATTGGATAGTGGGAGACTGGTGGTGGTGGAGCTGTGTGAGATGTATGTGGGAACCAGGACGAACCCACAGCTGTACATGTTGGAGGACATTACACTGAACTGTAAAACGTTTTATTAAGTCTCACCAGATACCTTTATTACATTTAATTACTCTTAATGACATGTTGTAGGTGGATGTCTCACTCTTACTACTCAAAATAATCCAGGACTTTCACCAGGAACATTTTAATAAGCTGCACACCACAAACATACAGTGAGCTATATGTATGTATGTATGATTGTATGTATGAGTGATTTATCAGCAGCACAAGGACACCATTATTTGGATGTCTTATCACGTAGCTATGTTGGTAAATTGGTTAAACTTTAAATTGACAGGATTACATAACGACCTGATATCACACCGTGTACGCAGAAAAGGAGGGAAAGTTGCAGGGACAGACAGACATGAACTCTCCCACTTACTTTTCCCCAGCTTCTTGTCTTTCTCTTACAATGTTTAACATATGGGACATCTTACAAACAACAGCATTAATCCACTGATTCGACCTGCACACTCAAAATCAAATTATATATATATATGTATACATTTTGACTTACTTCTGCATTCAAGTTTAAGAAATCTCTAACTACATTTTGACAGTTGACGCTGTCTGATTATAATATATTGTCACTTCAGTTTTGGATATATTAAAGGTGGATTTTACAATTTCAATCAAAACATGTTTAAATATTGTACAAAAGACAACTGTAGATATTGAGGCTTGGAGCTATGACTAGTCAAAACCTTAGTAGAGAAGTACATTTTCATTATTAAGAGTAAAAATCAATATATCATGTTATGGTCATATTGTATAGAGTAGCCTACCTAAAGGTCATAATGAAGTAAAAATACTGACTTATAATATTACACTACTCAAAATTACTTGGGGATAAGTGTCTCGCTGTATTGTTTATTCTGAGACATAACTGAATTTTTCTGTTGTGTGTGCGACACTTTTATTGCATATCAATGCACATTTGAGTAGTTTGAGTATCAAAAGTACAAGTTTAAGTAAATGATACACATATTGACAGGTATACTGTGAGTTGACTAATTATCAGCTTGACCAATTATCAGATTCCATGTTCAGCATTTTTCAGATTGTTGGAATCAGTAGTTTTTTTTAAACTCTATGCAAAAAGAAAAAATATTTCATAAAAGCATCATTTTGTGGTGTTGTTAAAAGCACCCATAAGACATACTTGAGTAAAAGTAAAGATATCTTGTTGAAATATTACTTTAGTAAAGGTGAAAGTCAGCTATATGAATAGTATTTAAAAGTATCTGATATTAAATATGCTTCGCTAAATGTTCTGGCAATAAATATATTTAAGTATTAAAAGTGCGATGAAAGTATACTCCACATATATTTACATATACAGAACATACTGTATAATGTATACTAGGGGGCAACTGATTATCTGATCCAATATTCAGCATTTTTCTGATCATCGTAATCAGTGTTTCTTATTCAAGACAATAAATTAAAAATGTGCTGCACTTTGGTTCTGATTCAGCAGGAAATCTGCAAGATAATGAGAAGCTAAAATTAGTACATTAGTGTAGTGAGTAAAAAGTATATTTGCTGCCATAATGTAGTGGAGTGGAATTATAAAGTGGCAGAAAATGGAAATACTAAAGTACTAGTACCTCAAAATTGTACTCCAGTAAATGGACTTAGTTACACATCATCAATGCTATTTTGGCTCTCATGCAGCAATCAATCTGTAAAGTATCTGGTAACTCAAGTTATTGAATAAGTATAATGGAGTAAAAAGTACAAGTGGTGTAGGCCCGACACAGATACAGGAACTTCATTTAAGTAAAATTAAACAAATGGCAACAATAGACAAATAAAAAGTATTATAAACTGCAACTTACACTAGCTCAAGTCACAAGTGACTAAGCTACATGATCAGACTGTGACCTGGACCATGCCCATTGATGCTGTAGGAGTGCCCTCTTGTGGAAAAGAGTGAATCAGACTATTAGCACACTGGCCTTTCTTCATGAGTGGCAAGAGAACAAGATAACAAACGTCTTTTTTATCAACTGTATTTTAATTGAGACCATTTCACATTGTATCAAACAAATGAAAAATAATGGAAAACTTCATAGACAAAAATTTAACTCGTGTTCATCACACCTTCTTTTAAATAAATGCCATAGCTTTGCATTTTGAAAGAGGTGAGGGGTGCGTTTATTACAAACATCCAACCATTAACAGATGGAACCCTTCAGTATGAAGTAAGAAAGAAGCACGTTGAAAATAGGTTGGCTTTACAGACAATCAAAAAGAGAAACTTTCTTACAAATCATTCCAACCCTTCCTTAAAAAAAAACAAATGCTGGCGTTTACACAATGAAAATGAGGAACGACTCACACTAAGTCAAACTACACAGTACATTCATTGACAAAAACCAAAGCTCTTAAGAGATTAACTGGTGAACTGGAATGCTGGGTGGCACAACTGTCTCAGGGCCGACAAGATGGACGTGACTGAGGCGAGGCATTACACCTGTACACACCCACTCAATGTTTTTGAAAATTACCATAACAAGGGGGAGGGACACTAAAATGTATGATTGTTTAAAAAATCCAACACAAAAATGACCATGTTGGCCATGTTGAAGTCCAACATATGAAACGGTCCTACAACCGTTCATCTTCAGCTCCCTTTACACCTGACAGACTCTTCTCTACTTTCTGTCAGTGGACCTGGAGCGGCTGTGGGGAAGGAAAAAAAACAACCAAAAGTTAAAGCGAGCAGGAATTATTGACCAAGCTGCCACTGCAACATTCTCAGCACCACACAAACAAGAACTAGACCAAAGACGCCTCAATCTATATGCTGCTTAGCCATGTCGAAGTGTTATTCTCAGTAGTGCATTTTCAGATTAGACTGTCAACTATCTGTTGGGACACAAGATTTTGAAATGGCTTGGAATATATCAGTACCTCCTTGATCGTGAGAAGGACCTCGAAGGTTTATGGTTCCTGTCCCGGGAGAGGGACCTCTCCCTCCTCCTGTCTCTGGAGAAAGACCTGCAAAAGCCAAACCATCCCATTAAGTAAACAAATAGCAAAAGACTGTTCTGTTAAGTACATGATTACTAGGGTTGGGCTTATGGTTGAATCTGAGACTTAGCAGGGAAGAATACACAAATTTTTTAAGCTCCAATGGTAATCCATCTCTAATTGAACCTTTTACTTTTCATTCTACAACATCAAAGCAGAATCATTCATTCATTTCCAAGCTTCTCATTTATAGCTGGCACAAACAATTGTTTTTGATGGTTAAAATGAGGAGGATCACTGGCAGCATATAATACCAGCTGTAGCCCATTAAAATTAATTCCTTAACAGTAACAACACTCTGCGGCCGACTCTTCTCCAGAAAAATTAGCTGATTGCTGCATTTCAAGTGCTGAAGATTCCCCTAATTACACTTTTTATGCATAGCAAATACATTTTGAGCTCATCCACTTAATGGTTTTGAATCAGTATTTCAGGAGTTTCAGCATGTGTAAAGAGATCTTTACTGAATGTTTGATTTTCAGTAATTTGGAACTTTAATTACTTGCAAATAATGAAAGCTTAAGCTAATCAGGTTGGATTGGGAGTTGAAAGTAAATGACTACACTGTTTCTTGATGAAATCATAACATTATATGCAAGATCTATACTTATTTAATCAGACAAGCTGACATAAAATATATCTACAAGAATAGTTGGATATTCTAAATGCAGGGCATGAACTGAAACAAAAAAACATCCCCGTTTTCAGAAAAAGTCTTAATTGTTTGGGTCACTGCATACTTGACATTAAGAAAGCTGACATACCTGCTTCGACTGCGACTGAAGCTCCTCCTGCGTGGGGATCTGTGCAGGGAAAATACAAAAGCGTTAAGAACAAACACAGATGCACCGATCTGCCGTAGAGATGCAAACTATTCTGATCCTTTTCTTACATGGGCCTCCTTCAACTCAGCCCTTTGTCTATCACAGTAACTATAAAATGGAATAAAAGAATTGGGGTGTTTTTCCTGGAACAAGAATTATGTAAATCACAAAATATAACTTACTGGCAATGGACCAAGTGCATAAAGATAATAGGTGATTGGTAATTCTCTCACCTATTCCACAGTGCTATGGGCATCTTTAACAAATTAAAAACTGGATTATAATTCAAAGTAAGATATTTATATATGAGTTATATAAGTATTTTCATGGTGCCTGAGCATCAAAAAAACAAAAACAAACCAAGGAAGCCAACTAGCGCATTTGCCCCTATCAGAGGACTTAATGCAGCACTGTGGACTGGCCATAGTGTGGAAATCAAATGACACACATAGGCCACCATCTGTATAAAACTGGTCCACCACACAAAAGGGGAGAACATATGATATTGGAAGCTAGAAACAAAAACAAAAAAACCTATATACTGGTCACTGGGAATAAGTTTTGTGAGGTGACCAGGCTAAGATCTTCTAAAACCAACCATACAGCCCAAAAATAAGGAAAAAAATCAAAACAAAAACCCTTTTGATATTTATTGGGGGGTTGAGAAGAGTTTTGATTTGTGTGACTTCATAATTCTGCTCAGAGCCCCCAAGACATACCAGATGAATGTCTATAATGGAAATCTCTGGAAATGTGAAGTTCCAGATTGATTCAAATATTTTTTTTAACAACCCTTTTCAAACCAGCTGTCTCTTCACTTTCAAAACTGTATCAGCAGTGTACTGAATGAAGCAGGAAAACTTACTAGTCTTTTTGGTTTTCAACAAGCTAGATATGACGAAAGGGAGGCAGACTGTCGGCCGGGTAGGTAGAATTGGCTGAATAGGACTGGCCAGATGCTGCAAGGTGATTAGGTGGCAGGCAGATGGGGGCT
This sequence comes from Pagrus major, assembly GCF_040436345.1. NCBI lineage: Eukaryota > Metazoa > Chordata > Actinopteri > Spariformes > Sparidae > Pagrus > Pagrus major. The sequence goes on from NC_133220.1 coordinate 19,554,711, forward strand.
GGCTGTGGCTTTTTTCCTGCTTTAATTGGTTAGCCGAAGGCTGCTGTTGGTAGGTTGTAGACATTTGGGAACGTAATACGCCGATTGGTCGGGAATGTGACGTGGGCTGCTGCCGTTTGGGTTAAGGTTGAAGGAGGAGGAGGTTGAGAACGGCATGCTGAGGAACCAATGGGTTGGTGCAACCTGACGACTGGCCATGCCTGGGTCATGTGACAGCACCAGCCAAGCTGATTGGGGCACGATGGTCAGCAGTCACATGATGCTGAAAGAGGACTAGTTGATTGACTCAGAGGGTGGTGAGAAGAGGCATGGTGGTGGCTCTGCAACGGGTTTCATTCTTATTAATATAGATGAAAAATAAAATGCATCCTCAAACAAAAGAAAAATGCATCACATTTGGCACTTTCATCCCTCCAATATTTTAAACAGGTTATACTTTTTGCCACACAGGACCTACCAAATATTTCAAAGCCCTATTTTGCCACTTAAAAGCAGTTAAACTGTAGATAATGTGTAAAAGTGCACAAAAATGTACACTTCAAAAGAAAGATTAGTGCCTGAAGAAGTAGTCTTTCAGACAAGAATTTAAGATGCATTTTGCAATAGAAAAGCTTCACTAATTAACCCAGTATAATGTCCTATTCCAAGTCAGTTTTCATAGTTAAGTTATGAATGTTTATCTGCTTGGTTCCCAACATAAAATGGTTAATATTATCAATGAAGATGAAATTGCAAGCCTTAGACATTGCAACAATCACAAATGTATAAATCAGTTGAAAAGATAAAACATTTGAAATGCCTAGTCTGGAGAAACATAAGCAATCATCAGGAAATATACTGTGGGTAAGAGGTTGGAATCATTAAGTCACACTGATGGATTTATGTGCAAGATAAGTCAAATGTACTCTCTGCTGGTTACTGTCAAACAAAAACATGGGTCACCTTCGCCTGGGTGGTGGACTACGACGCCTGTAGTCATCTCGGTCTCTGGGGCGCCTGCCCCATGAAGGAGGAGCGCCACGAGTGCGACTGCGCTTCTCACCATTGGACAGCTCTACTCGCACCCGGCAACCACACAACGTCCTGTAAAACAAGCATACATCGTTGATCATTATAGCTGTGGCAAGCTTAATCATATTTGCAAAATCTTATTTGTTTACAATGCTACCTACCTTCCGTCAAGCTCACGCACTGCATCAGTTGCATCCCTGGGATCTTCAAATTCTACAAAGGCGAAACCTGGAGGGTTCCTGGCAACCCAGACACTGCGGAGAGGACCATAGTATCCAAAAGACCTCTCTAACTCTGTCTTGTTTCCATTGTTGCCCAGATTTCCAACATAGACCTTGCAGTCAAGAGGACAGTCACGATGCATGACTGGATCTGAAAAACAATGAAGAAGAAGAAAGGGAATTGGTTATTAGTGCAGCAGATTCTTATGGGAAAAACTTGAACCAGTAAATTGGGACAAATTAACCAGGCCTGTGGCTTAGTATTTAAAGTTAATGCTCTCATTTCCGTTATATGCGTTGCGCCAAATACCTTTCTACAACACATCAGCCGGAATTACATCAAAAAAATGCATGGAGTGATGTTTCTGCTAACATTATTAAGTTTGCGTTGCATGCAAAGCACACTACACGACACAAGAACCACATCTACAATCACTCCTTGATAATACTGAGAAACGTAAAGATGCCTGGCCTACTTTTGTCTTTGACTCGAAGCCCAACATGATGCTAACTTTAGCTTAACGAGAAATTAGCCTATTCGAGGTAGCTAAGCTAATGCAGTACCCTAAATAAATTGCGAATAGTAACTATATGATTAAATGCACGGCTAGCCATACGCTGTTACCCATATCCCGCCTTTAAAATGTGTTTTCTCACGTGTGACAACAGATTATGTTCGACGCATGGAAGCTAAAGGTAGCTAATGGCTAGTTAACGATAGCTAAAATGGCTGTCGCTTTTCCGAGGCCTTGTGATGAGGAGCCGCTTTCAGTGAGCAGACACACAAATAAAACAATACAATACAACCGGCGTTGCGATACCGACTGATCGACCACAACATGATGCTCCTAAAAAAAAAATCAGCACGACACATGATTAAGAATTGCGTTCAAACTCTACCGTGATTGTTGAATTCACAGCTTAGACTTTCAGCGATCCTCCCGGTGGTTTGTTCTTCTCGGTCGTCGAAGGAAAATGGCGTGACGGAAAATACGTTTGTCGGTAGGATGACCAGGTTCCTGCTCCGGGGAGGGCGGGGTTACGTAGTTAGTCACAGTTCTCACCACATCTATCTACGCAATTTAAGTGTCTTTTGATCGGTATTACGAAGGCTGCATATAATTTGAAACAGTAAGATGAATTTCAGAATGATTTAGGCGTTTATTGAGATAACTGGCATTAACGAACGCACCTTTTTAACATGGGCTGGTAAAGCTGCGATACCGTCTTTGGCCACAACATGGGAGTCAACGTGGTTCCGGCGCTGTTTCGACATTTTTTGAAGCTAAGGATTCACAGGGGTATTTTTTTCACCACAGTAAACCTTTATTGAATAAAATGATGTACAGTGTACAGTCAATGCAATGTTACGTTTAAACCCAGGTGTCTAGTTTTGGTAGACCAATCACGGCATTAGATGCAAAGATATATATGAAATAACAGGTTAAAACAAGCAGAAATTGCATTAAATCAGAGAAAAGCAAGCAGACAAATTAATAATAAAAAAATAATACAATTAAATCATAAGAATAAGAACGACAATGTAACATTCTTGACATAATACACTAAAAAATAAAATGGATCCACGTTAAAAGACAAATTAAAAAGATGGGTTTAATATGATATACTTACTTTTATTATGACTGAACTTTAATCTGTTGGTGTAGGTGTACTCTTTGTTTTTCTTGAATATGTTATCCTTGAAATCTGTCCATCCTGGCATGAAGAATACAGCTATGTAATGTAGCATCTAAATTTGCATACCACCTTTGTATTTGCTTTGGCTGCAATTACACATTAAATAGTATCAATACAGGCAAACTAATACAGCTTTTAATGATGCAAATTTGATGCTATTGAAAATTCACAACAACAATCCTCACTGGAACAAAGACTTATGAGCTTTACAATGGAAATAAGGATGAAACATGTAGTGTAAGATGATGATACTGATGATCAAGCCAATTCCCTCTTTGGGTTTCAGGCAAATTCAAGACTATTCCTTAGATTTAGATTTATTTAATCCACTACATTGTGGTTTGAAATACAAACATAATACAAAGCCATAATACAATAGTTAACAACCAGAATAGATTCCCAGCACAAGCCAAGTTATTTAAAGAAAGGGCAAAACATTTCTCAAAAATACTCCTAGTTAACATACAATCTTTGGTTTATCGGTCTGCATTAACAGTAAAAGTTTAAACATAGAGGGATGACTGACAAAGTGTTTTGTCAAATATTTATTTCTAATATCGACGATAGTTGTGTTTTTACACTCAAACAAAACATGATATTCTTCCCCCAGGCAATTATGATGACATAAAGTACAAAATATTTTATTCCAGACCTTTGTATCTTCCAGTTATTTTAGTTATTTTAGTTTAGTTATTAGAAACTCTGAGATTGCAAATAGCCTGGGCGTGCCGCCTATTTTCACAAAGTAAGTACCTTTCAAACTCTCACAATATAGATCACATGATGACATACACTGGAGTTCATAATGCCACTTGTGCAAAAACTGATCTTTTAACCTCTGCTCTACTGCAAATTTCAGTCATTTAATATTGTCACATCTCTAAGCCAACCAAGTGTATGAAAATCCATAATCATCTCATGGTACTTTATCTTTCTGTTCACACCTCATTCCCATGAATAATCACAAGTCACATTGTGCAAGGCTGAGTGCACCCCAGAGTTGTGGGTGTGCTAGTTGTAACTCAGGATGAAGGTTCTGATGGGATGAGTAGAGGTCACACAGGTCGTGTGACTATGTGTGTGTCTATTCCTGCTTATCATGTTCGTGGTGTTTTGAAACCTTCCCCATAATGCATTACACTCTTGCAGTCAGATTTTATGCAGATGGTTGCGCAACATGCTCTCCCTTCCTTCTAAAGTCTGCAAAGATGCTTTTGAGGCTCAGTGAGGAGTAGAAGATTGTAATCCCACTGGGCAGTCACTGTGTGTGAATGCCACTGGAATAATGATAGTGAATCATTTATACAGGAATAATGTTATAACAATGTGCCGTTCAGCTGATTGTAACTGGAACTGACACAGAACTGACACAGGGTAAGTAGTGGGACATGGCAGTGTGTCATACGTATTATCTGAAATATTCGTGGCAAATGCAGAAAGGGAAAATCTACTTCCTCAGGCACACTGTTTCGTGACGAGAGATACTCACGAGTGACTGTAGTGTGTATTTTCGCAATCAGGAGCCAGCCAAAGGGAGCATGCGTGCTGAGGATTCAGCTTAATGTTGCGTTCAAAGACCCTGGGAACTGCCTGTTTCAACGCTGTACCCCTGTCCCGGTCCCACACACGGACGGGTGTTCGCATTTGTAGAATTACACAATTACTTTAATCAATTCATGGGGACTAACATCTCTCAAACATAATATGAAACAATGTCCTCCACAACTGAAAAAAAGATGTTAAGATGTAAGCTTAAGCGATGTCTGTCTCTCTAATTTCCTGCTCGAACAAAACAGTGTACGGGCAGGAAATAATAACCGGCAAAACAGCATGTTATGCAAATTGCTGCAGATTGCATACTTCACAGACACTTCCTGCTTAGATCGCGAAGTGGATAAAGTTATTAAAAGACTACTGTCCCTGAACGCAGCTGTGTAAGTCACCGCCCCCTCAGTCTGTTAGTTGCCGCCCACTAAGTTACTCAGCCAGGTGACAGCTGAGCCAGCAGGGACCAACACGGCTGCACTGAACGCACCATAACAGACAACTTAACGATATCCGTCAGCGCTAAATCATAGTGAAACACACACGGGAGTTATATTTACTTTCGCTTTTGTACATGTCCGTAATTTGAAAAGCCTCTCTTCCACTCGTCGTTGCGGAGCAGCCTGCTAGCAGCGCGAGGAGAGGATATCACTGACGATAGCGTGTGACGTCCCCACCACAGAGGGCTTAACGCGACGACTGCTGCATTTCTGAGCAGGTAACGTTAGACAGGCCACCGACAACATGTCAGAGCCGTCCGGAGAGGCGAAGCTGGAGGTGAAACAGGCGAGCAAAGAGGTGAAAGAGAGCGAAAACGTAGCGGAAAAATACTCAGCCATGACCGTGAGCAAGAACAGCGAAATGAACATGGGAGAGCTGTCGTCCGCCTTCAGCGCTGTGCCCACTCACAAACCAGTGAAGAAGGTGAGACTCCACACCAGCCCTGAATAACTGCACACTGTTTTTACTTCTGTCAGTAGCTATTTTACTTTATTCATCTGTGTTTGCTGCTCACTTGGCTGCACGGGGTACCTGAAACACTGGGGTGTACAACATGTTATAGTACTGGCCACACACTATATACTACTGTGAGTGTATATATCCTCCAGTGCTTTGCTAAATGAAGCCAACAGCCTATAATAATGTTCCAACAATGTTGACACATCTAATGGAATGTACAGTTATAAATATTAGAAAACGATAGCTCTATAATAATCCACACAACAAAGGATATAAATTAATCTGGATTGTTTCACTCTGTGATGCAAAATAAAGCCTACACATCACTGCAGGAACAGGCAGATTAATTATGTATATGTATCTATGTTATATATTAGATGTAGACAGATTAGCAGCCTGGACGATAATCAGGGCCGATATTCAACATTTTACAGATTATCGGCATCTGTGTTTTTTGTGTCCGAGCGCGGATAAAAGACACTGATTTAAAAATGCACTACTTAGGCTCTGAGAGGAGGTATAAAGCAGCACAAAATGGAAATATTAGTACCTTTAAAATTGTACTTAAGTATGATGGGGCGACTGTTATTAGAAATCAAGGACTGAGAACGTTAACAAAAGGAGGGTGTTAACTGACACCTTCAAGGAACAAGGAAGGGTTGCACAATAAAATCTAGTAGCTAGAGTGGAAAGTATTTGCACACCTCATTTAAGTTGGTGCTGATAAATGACTACCAGTTAAAGACAAAATGCACAGACACAAGAACA